>NC_139047.1:19747730-21218980 GCF_965140915.1 Aythya marila | reverse complement strand
GGAAGAACAGCAAGCACTGTGTCTGCCAGCTTCCACAGACTATGATGGTACAGACCAGATCTGAGTGGACCACAGAAATGCAGCTACTGCACCCACATGCTGCTTTCAGCAGGGCCACCACAGTACAGCCACAGCTTCATCACATTTTCTTTAATTTTGTGAGAGCCAGGAATAAAACAATAAATCTCTTTAAATGTACAATTATTTGTTAAGATCATATGTGTAATAAAACATTAAATTTACATTTCCGTTTCATGTACCTTCCCTGAAAAATCTTTGGTGTGCTGCTACTCATTACAGAGTTTTTAAACATTTTCTAGCAATTTTAAATTGCTGCAAACTTTATGTATAAGTCTTCTGCAAATATTCTATCTGAGAAATATAAGTGATGTGATCAATTCTTAATTAATTTGTTCTATTCTGTCTTCCTGTATTCACATGATTCTGATGGCTTATAAGTCTTGCTGATAACAATTGTGTCTTTTCCCCTAATGCCAATGTTTGGATTTAGCTGAAGATCACTGAGGCCTGTGACAGCTTTCAATTGATCAAAGGCATCAGATGTACTCAATATTTTCCTTCTCAAATGAAGAAGAAACCTGTGTTCTCTAACAGATCAAACTTTAAGCTAAAGAGATCAAACTTTGTGCTCCTCAAAGAACAATTTTTCTCCGTTATTCAAGCAATTTCTGTAGATCTTCTCTATCAGCACTTTTCAAAAAGAGGAGCAAATTCAGTTGCATTATTCAAATGGTGGCCTCACCAAGGTGCTATGAAATGGTTGTTACATCCTTGTCCAACTTGAGTTGAATCATTCAGGAGTTTGCACTCATCTTTCTGTTGCAATGGAAATCAGAATGGGACCTCATACTGAAATGTTCACCTTCTATCACTTTTTCATTTTTTTTTGTAGTTGTTAGTTGTTTGTTTGTGCTTTTGCATTTCAAAGCATAGTCCTCCATTCTCAGACATTATCAGACGCATCTCTGGCAAAATATTACCAGATGTGCAATTTACCTGCATTCAGAATATTCTCTAAGATGTCTCAGTTTATCCGCTAATGACATAGCTTCAGCCCTTTAGTACGTTACCACTTTCCCAGCTTTTGTGTTTGTCACAGCTTTTAATTCATACTTGATTTTATATTCCTGATTTTAATAAACAAATAAATAAATAAAGTTAAGTAAATTTGGATAAAATCTGGGAAAATCTACTAAAGAAAAAAAATTCTCTATTTGAGTGAAAATTGATGATGTTCCAATTATCAGCTGACGGTACAGAGGGCCATTTGAATCAGAATACCATGGATATCAACTCAAGTAATGCTGAATGCTTAAGTGCAACAGTGCAGCTGCATGGAAAACTAAATTTCTAATCACAACAAATAATGTAATCAGGTTTATTCAATAGACATGACTTTTTTAACACTTGTTGACTGATACTGATTGTAAATGTTCTTTCTCCTTTTTCCAAGAAGAATCCTATATTTTAACACTTCTTTCACTTGGACTGATCTTCAGCCTACTCTTATGGCACTCTTGTGGCTACATTATCCTATTGACCAAAATTGCAACAGCAGCTGGTTTGGAGGAGGAATATGAGAATACTTTCATCTTTTCCCCACAAACTTTAAACTGTCAGACACACTAACACTTGGAACTTACTCACATTTGAGATAGGCACAATAATATTTCCCTCCCCCTCCACAGGTCAAGACTAGTCAGTTTACCAAGTATTTTGGAGATAAATGAAACGTATTTTACACCTGGAAATACTACTGTAGAGATGAGTCATACAAAAAAAAAATCTAAATCATTATTGTTACCTACAGCCTGGCCAGTGTCATAATGAGGGAAACAGAGAATATAAAACAAAAATCTTTAAGAGCTAGCTTTTCTTGAAGAAGTGCTCTCTATTGTCTTTAATTAAATTGCTAAGTTTGAGAAGTTATTTATTTTTCATGGAGCATCAGCTCACCAGGCAAGCTTCCTCCAACTTTTCTCAATTTTAATTACTTAATTACTTTCATAAGAGAAGAATCCATATCAAATTTTATTTCATATACGAAAGAAAAAATCATCTATGGTTCAGTCTCAACAATTTATATTTGTAGTCTGAAGAAGATCAGTCAAGGTCAAATAGGTGGCTCTACATCCACTGTATTAAAAAATGCCCCTGGACCTATAGGTAGCAATTTCTTAATAATTATAACAACCCAAGGACAGCTAGTCTTGGAACATATAACACACAAGACTCAAGCTACAGCTCTCTCAAGTCAACAAACCAAGCTGGTTCATTTACTCAGCTTGCTAAGAAATCTTCCTGTTCCCCAGGGACAAGTAGCCATCCATCCAGTCTTTCTTCAGCCAGGTCATGATTAGAGTAGAGAGATATTTTTAAACAGAACCTATTTAAGCTACTATTCTGAGTCATTAGTAGTAATCATGGCTTTTGGATATCCTCAAAAAAATGCTATTAAAGTCTTTATATTTAAGCTACAATAGGAGTGAAGTATAAATAATACCTGATGATTAGGTAAAAGAACAGTTTTCCACATACTTGAAATAGTATATACTTTATAGGTACCCAAATCAATATTTTTTTATTTTTGACAGAACCAAAAAGTTAGGTATCTTACAGGCTATATGTAATTCAGATCTGTGGCTTTACAAAACTAATAGCTAACCTGTTCTATTCAGACCAATATGTGTATGTCTGTGTTTATATATAAAATATATGAAGTAACCTTTTAGAAAATGAAGTTACTCAAAAATAATTAAATAGTACCAAATCAGGATTAACTTAGAGATATATACTTACTTAATTGATATATACTTACTTAGTTCTACCAGTTAAGTATTAATATGTCTATTTTTGTGGCTCTTCCTTTGATATGTTGTTAAACATCTATATAAATCGTTAATATGCTAGTTAAGTTGCTTGACATTTTTGAGACTTGTTGTTAATAGTATTTTCTACCTAAAGATTTAAAATACATCATAATCTTTAACTTCTGATTTGACACTATTGGGTTTAACAAGTAACAGCGTATGCAGCAACCAGCAACTCTCCATACAGGGTGGTTTAAGGTTTGTGACAAAATTGGTAGACTGACAACACGCAAGAAGAGTCATACTAACAAAGTCCTCACACATAATATCATTCACACTCATGTGGCATGAAGAAAGCTTGTGGAATTTAATCCCTCATCATGGTTTTGAAATGAACCCAACCCCGTAAGAACTTAAATCTAATCTAAAACAATACCTTATTTCATCCAAAGAAGTATCCTGAATTAGTGCAAACCTGATTTGATGGTAAGATCAAACCCTTCTTTTTTTTTCAAATACGAGAGTAGTATCATAACTCAGTGTTACACACTGGCTCAAACTATCACTACTGTGTTGACAAATGGCATCAACTTCTTGGAACTGTGTCAAACTATGTCTTCTGCCTTTCACACCCTGTTACTCCTCCCCAGCCTTGGACACCTTTATAGATACTGGAAGGGTTCTTTGGAATATGCATTTCACTGTCCAGTAAGGCTGGTCATCTACATGCTCATTACCTTAACCTAAATCGCTTCCATGCTGCTGTGGTGCATCACCACCCTCTCGGTGCTCAGAAATTACATTTCAGACAATGTGACAAGGAAACAAAGAAAATCAGTACAGCTTTCTTATAATTAGAAAGTTTTTTAAGGAACATTGAAAGCAAAAAGTTTAAGAATCACAGTCTGGTTAATTTTACATTATGCTTCCAACTCATCATTTGCCCTGGCAGGTTTCTAGACAAAAAGACTAGTGGTCCCTGGGAACTGAGACTGGTACGTAGCTGATATCTCACACTGCAGTTTTGATAGCTCGTAGTATTGACCTCTGAATGAAATGTCAAATCTTTTCCCCAACCCTGCTGCACAGACTACAGATTACAGTTTGCTTTTAAGGAAGTCCACGCTTTGTAGCTACCCCACAAATATGCAAGAAAAACTCATTATTTGACATGTGTTAGCCTCCTACTTGGGCAGGATCTCAACTTCTCTAAATCTCAACATTGTGTTATACTCAGAAGCCAACAGAGCTGCTGCTGTGATGTTGGATTTTGTTTGTTTGTTTTTGTTTTATACTTCTGAAGGTAGGATGCCACCCACTAAGGTTACCACCATCCAGCAATCTGGGTTATTCTTTACAAGGTCTCATGAAAATAATGACCAAACCTAACCCAGCTTTCACTGTGAGAAAATCATAGCCTTGAGTTCAGTGTCTAATCCTAGAATGAAGTGTCAGCGTTCCCAGAAATATTGCAAATTGTCATTACCTAAGGTAAATCTACTCAAACAATCATTGTCTATGTGGGAATTCAGAAGCTGAAGCTTTGTGGCTTGCATAGTAAGGCTGTGACTGCTAAAAATGAACTGTTACTAATTGATAGGTTTTTCAAAATGAAGATATATGGTATTTGAGGTCCTGTTTTGATCTTTTTTGCTTTCACACGTGCCCTTCTGTATCCTGTGGATCTTCTATGTGGCTCGGTGGGTACATGCTCCACATGGTATTCTGCCTTTCTGATGTTAAAATACAGCACATGGGCTCCTACACATAGTGTAGGAACTGTTCTTTGATGGACATGTAATCAAGCAGGAATTTGAAATATGGCCAAGACTTGGCTTTTATTTCTTGGCTATCGGACATAAGTGTGAATTTAGCCTGTAAAATTTATTCTTCCTTTATTGTACTAGATAAATTGAAATAAGTGGGAAAATCCTTCTTAATTCTTTCCTTTACAGCCAGTTCCACAAAGTGGGAGTTTAAGCTATCAGCACTTAGACATATATGATGTGATAACATTGTCAATACATGATGATTAGGAAATATTATCTATTTATTTTTTTTTTTTTGTCATGAGAGAACTGATATGCATTTCTTTACTTTCTCTTGTAGTCTTAACAGTCACTGCCATTACACCCACTGTTTTTCTCCTGCATGAGCACACTTTCTTCAACTCGTGTTGTCACTCATTTCAGGATGCATGTTAAAATATTTGTCTTGCTATAAAATTCCTCAGTAGTCCTCTGCTACTGATATTCCGCTATCATTTGTTTGCAGATGTGTTTGTGAGCAGTTCTTCTAAGTACCTATTTTTAGCATTTTATTTACACACCATATATCATTATCCATATATTAACATTCTATCTATGCTACTATATAAATATATACTACATTAAAATATATATAAAGCATATTTTCATCAAGCATAGTTAGAAGTTTCCTTTTTGTTTACTGTTTTCTATTAATTGAAATAATCTTCTTTACTTGACACAGATCATCTTCTGCAATAATTAATGCTCTTTAGAATTCATCTGCAATAATATTGCTGAGTGTAAACTTCAACAAGAATAGCATGTTACCGTAGCATTAGTACATTTTTGCTTACCATGATGCAAACTACCATTCAGTTATTCTACTCTGCAATTCTGCAAGTTACAAAAGGATATTTCCATCTCACCAGAAAGTTCAAGCTTGAAGAACTTGTTTTTCTTATAAAATGTGATGGAAATATTATATATATAATACATATATGAAAAGTTTAATTGTTTTTGCAGTATTGAAATGTTATTCTAAATAATAATACAGCAAAGAGAATAAGACAAATGGCCAGTTCCAAACAAAACCTCTATTGAAACAAAATATTTCATTTAGATTTCTTTCCCCCACCCCCCTCATCAATAGTCAATTCACTTGTCCCAGATCTACATGAGGTCATTCAAATGGCCTTGGCTCCTTTTGCAATTTCTTAGCACCCAAAAGAATTTAAGCAGAACTCGTGTTCTGGCTCTAAATGTACAAGGTCATAAGGTTCTTCAGAGGGAGAAATTTTACAGAGTTTCAGTAACACTGCAGTTCATGTTATGCTGCCAGTTATCACCAAACAAGTAGATACCAAGTTTGTTATTCAAAAATGAAAAATTCCTTAAGCACATCTATAAGAAATGTAACCAAAAAAAAAATATAAATAAATAAATAAAAAATCAAGGCCTGAAATCATTTACATAAAATGTCTGCTTTCTAAAAATCTGATATTCTGACATTAAATAGCAATGTATGCTTTGCTAATGATGTGAATTTCATACCACTATTGTCTCTGCAACGAGATTTTGCAGTAATTGAGTATATTCAGGAAACAATCCACAAAACTGCCATATATCAGAGCATCCTGCCATCACAGAGCATGCCCAGCATCCAGCTGTTGTCCTTTTGTACTCCAGAACTGCTGGAGTTTTATGCCTGGGTTTGTTTTGATGGCCTTTGTCTAACTTACACTATGATCTGCAGTCCTTGCTCTTTTTAACCCTTCTTTAAGCTATGTAGTCCATGCATTCAAAGCCCCTACCTGATACACTGACTGCAGAATTACAGCCCATCCAGCACTATTTCAGAAAGAGACTGGGTAATTTATCACTACCTTGAAGTCAGAATCCCTCTTACGAAGGCCCATCAAGGACAATTCACCAGCTACTAGTTTCTTTACTGCATACATAATTATTTTCGTAACTTTAACAAAAGAAGATCTCTGCAAAAATGTTTCAGTTTCAGTTCAAAATATGATACAATTTACTAGTCTTTTTATTCAAATACTAAAAATAACATCAAAATATGATACTTTGGAATAACAAAATTCTATATTTTACTCTCAAAACATTCTCTTGCATTTTTAGTTTTACTTAGGGAGGACTATATGTTAGTATGAAAAGTTAAATAATTATATCCAATCAAGCCTGATCTCCAGATAAATAAAAATTAAACATAGTGAGTTAAAGTGAAAATTGCCTTGGCAATTTGCTGAAAACTAAAATTAAAGTCAATAGTCCTTTAGGTCAGTAACTGTATTTATGTAGTAATTCAAGAGATAAATTGTACTTTTACTCTTGTTTTCTAGAAGACTAACACAGTGTACTAACTACAGTACAACATATCTTTAATTTTCATTCTTAATAGAAAATGTTTAATTTTCATTCTATGTTTACATAGGAATGGAGTTGGGCTGTAAAAGAGAAACAGAAGTACAGATATAGAGTAGAAACTAAATAAATTTTAAATAACTTTCCTAAATAAAATGTAGGGATATTGAAATGCTCAAGTTTTCTTAATTCCTTATAACTGATTAAATTCATGAGTAGTAACACAAAAGCTGCTAAGTCATCACATGTTGCACTACTCGGAGGAAGACCTCAAGAGAGGCATTCTTGTTAAAGTTGTAAAGTATCATTAATCCACAATAGCCAATAGTAGAGTATCACATGTGGGAGAATCCATATTTCAGAATTCCTCCGATTCTCCTACATCATTAAAATTGTCTCAATCTACTGTTTCAGCCATAAATGTACATGAAACTGAATGTGCCATTCAAAATATTGTTGGATACTCTAAAAAGCAAGCAAGCAAGCAAAATAAATAAATAAATAAATAGATAAAATTACTAGGTCACATGAAACAAACAAACAAACAAACAAACAAGGATATCTAATGGGTGTTAAATGTTTTTCCCTCATCATCAAACAAGGAAGAAGTCTCCCCGAGTGAGGTGGCAAGGAGACAATAGAAACCACCTTTTATGGTGCCAAAATCCCTACTGTCACCTGCTGTTCAGGAAACCAACATGTTTTTTTGGTCCATCTCAATAGCATTTTGGAAAGCTGATATCATGTAGTCTTCTTAGTCTTACTCAGAGAGCACTCACTAAAACACTTCCAAGCAAATTTTCATTTAGTAGAATAGTTTTGTTTTTGTAGTTATGAGAACAGCCCTAATATGTGATTCTATATAGTCATGGACATATTAGCCCAAAGACCCCCAAGGGGGTTGAGAATGTATTTGAATTATGAGTGTCTCTTTACAGCCTTTGCCCTGAAATAACACACTTACTTTTTTTGTATCTACAGCAAAAGCCACTTTAGTGTGGGTAAATAAGGTCCATTGCTGAAAACAATCATTTCAGGAGCTTATTTTTATCTTACTGATGGCTAGGGTTACACTGCAGATTGAACTGTAAAATATTCCTTCACTGATCCTTCGTTTCAGTGAGATGGAAAGTTTAATCCATATCAAAAGTATTCCACATGAAGAATATTCATGGACAAATGATACACAAAGAAATCTGCATATATTTATTGTTTTGAGAGAAACAATAGATCACCATGTAGTCACATCTAATAAATTCTTATCCCAGCAGTCTGTCTGTCTAAAGAAAGAAACACGTACCAGAAATACTTGCCAAGATCTCTATACTGTGACTTCAAAAAGCATTTGCAACAGCATGAAGGATTTTTGCTACTTCTTTTGTAAAGTTAGTACAGATCATAATTTTCACATTAAAAAAACAAATAAATAATAAATAATAAAAACTGCTATAGAAATCTTATTAAAAAATAAGAACAACAACAGTTTTTATGTTGCCCTATCCAGCTGACACTGTCCTTTTGGAAAGCCAATGACTTGTTAGTACCCCTAGCAGGAGTGTGAACAGATGCGTCCCTGACAGGCGATGGATGGTCAGGGTCCATCTGGCCAGTGCAGCCTGGACAGAAATGATGTATACAGCTTCATCAGCGAATGACTGTCATCAATCCTGTGCCATGGATAGCGTAAATGACAGCTACGCTGCAGCTGAGGCCCAGGTGTGAGAATGAAGAAGGGGCTGATTTAAGAATGCTGGGTAATCAGGAATGTATAGACTCCTGGACTTTAATTTGTATCTTTAACCTTCTATAAATATCCTGGTATACTGGAGCAGGTATGTGTTTTTAAAGAGTCTGATCATGAAATTAGCTTCAGGATGACAGACATTCTATGCTCTCCTTTAGCTGCTGATTACCCCAGTTCCCAGTATACATTAACAAATGCATGCTGAGCTTTGGCCACTGTTCTGTGGGCTCCACAATTTAATTATTACCTCATTGATTTTTCATGTATTTCAATTTTCTTTTCTTCAAGTCATAGTGACTGTCCTATTGGGGGCAATGTTTGTTTTCTCTTTGCAAGATTTCCTTGTGGAATTTATTTTGAATTCAAGGATTATTTTTTTAACCCATCAGGAACTCATATTTGCTTAGCCTGTCAGTTAATAGACAGGTGGATGCAGTCCCCAAAAATGAAACTCACCATTACGGATGACACCAAGTATAAACAAAAAACAATAATGCAGTGACCACTGCCAGTCCCTTACTAAAGGTACTTCAGTTTTTTAAATGGCCCTTTTTTATCATGCAGCAAAGAGCATGCATAATTTACATCTATTAGCATTTATTATTTCATAGCACTGGGGATGTGAAAATGGATACTATTATATCTTCACAGGATATTTCTTTGCTTAGATTACTATTTCACAATAAATCATTTTTCTTTATCAGTGGATCATATGGACTAATTGTTTCTAATTGTTTTAAAAGCACAGGAAGTTATGCATGCTTTATATAAATATATGACTCACTTGTTTCACTACACAGATATGTTTTCATTACCATAAACGGGTATCATCTATAATCATATTCTTTTAAGAAGTAGTTAAGTGCCAGGAACTACATTTTGACCAGGTAAAGGTATATTGCTTGGCTGGAATGTGAGTTGTATGTAGACATCTTACTATATAATTCATGAACAACTAATATATACTAATATAATTCATGAACAACAAACAAACAACAACAACAAAAACAAACATACAAACAACAAAAAAAACACATTTCCAATGTGTGGTCCACGCTTCTTGCAGGCATAAAGCTTACCGTATATTTCTTTTAGAATGAAACTTGAAAAAAAAACACAAATCCCTCTAGCTGTACCCAGAGAAGCTTTAGGAAAGTGGATGGTATTATCATAAGGGGTATGGATAGCAGGGTACAGGATAGCACTCCTAACACCCCCATTCCAGACAGAGAACTCAGTTAATATGCAGTGTATGCAGCAGAGAGGCCTTAACATGAACTTTGCAGAGGCAGCTACAAAGGGGCCACATTAATTGCAGGTTAGAAGGAATGTGATCAATTTTCATCTCCAAGTGCTGACTTTTGCTGGCTCTTCTTCAGGTTCTTGGAACAGAAGTGGAGCACAACAGCAGCAGAGGAAAGGGGAGATCCCTCAAGAACTGGGCATCCTGGTCCAGCTTCTTTTTCATCCAAACAACTAGACGAACTAGACTTGGCTTTCGGGTGTACATATACTGATGTTTGAGTGTGTGTGTCTGTACCTTAGTGTGTAAGCACACGTATGACTGCACGTGTGTGTGTATATGTGAGTGTGTGTGTGTGTATGAGTAGTCATATTTTGAAAATAGTTTAGTTCAAGCTCAATAAAAGTACTAGGGAAAAAAAAGGGGGGGGGGGGGGGGGGGGGGAAGGGGAGTCTGTTCTGGAGAAAGGAATTTGAAAATTTCTTGAAAACAAATTCTTCCTTTGGACAACTTGTAACGTTTTAGCCTCAAGGCAGAAAATGTAATTGATAAAAAATCATCCAAGTAAGCAGATGAAGGGCTGTCATTTGGATTTCCCTGAAGAAAACCTATTTGCTCCAACAGTTCCTTGCAGAAAAAAAAAAAATGTTTTTGTAGAAAGGAAATTTTTCATCAGAATACTAATGGAACAAAAATCCCTGATAAGTCTATACAAACCATATTACATATTATAAAGACCATTTTACAGGTTTCTATGAAACAGATTAATTGTACCTACACAGTCTACTGGCATCAAGTGGTTTAGGGAGAGATTGTCAAAAAACACACGTGGAGTTTAGAGTTGATGATCTCTAGAAAGTCATTGCAATTTGTCCTCTGAAATTCTGAGCACTTGAAAAAAAAATCTCTCCTTTAATATTTTATACGGCTATGTTTTAACCTTTAGAATCTGAATAGAGCCCCTATCTGTTTAGGCTTACTTGTTACCACCAGTAGTGCAGGTCAGTACTGATCAGATCAATACACCCCCAGGAGAAGAAGGAAGTAGAAGAGGGCTGTGGAGCACTGAGCATTTACCCCAATGAATCACAATTACAAGAACACCTGTGCTAACAAACTATGCCCTGATCCACTGGGAAAATGTGCTCAGTAGCCCTCAGAATTTCTCATTTATTATTGCTGGTGGGTTGGCCTGCAGTTGCATATTGTGCTACAGTGTAAAATTCAGAAAGACTATGGTTCAAGACCTCTTAGGATGACTAGGTTTTCGTAGGGCTTTTTGCTCCTTCTCCTGTATATTTATTTTAACATTATCTTCAAAGTGCTGCTGAAGGCTTTTAATTCATACTTATCAAACTGTCACCACAAATATTAAGGAACACATTTTCAGAAAAGTTATATGCAAAAGCATGTACATCAGGAGCAATGTACATTTATTAATACCATCTGTTAATAAGCTGTGGCTTTATATCATGTGATAGAAAAAAAGAGAAAATAGAATGCTCTATGGTAATGAGAGTGCAAAAATTAGGAAAAATAAGCATACAATACTTGGAAATAGCTCCTTTATACACTGTCACAATAGTATCTGTTATTATAGGTATGGAACAGCTTTATTATTACTGTGTCATTACAGTAAATTATCCACCCATACTGTAAGGCAAGCCAGCAGTATAATGAGGAACTTCCACTGTGTGAGAGGTTGGACTGTCAGGAAATAGGAGTTAGATCTTTGCTGCCTTTAAAAACCTCTCTCTAAAGGCAAGGATATATTAGCGAATCTCAAGTTTCTTCACTTCTGTGTTATCATAATATTGTTGTACAACATCTGTGATTCATTTTGCCATAAATGTCAGGAAACTAATAAATTCATCACTGAATGATGAACCCTTATGATTACATACAAGCCAGAATGCTTCCAAACTCTCACTGTGAAATTTAGCAGATAATATTGGTGGTACACAGCAGGCAGAGCCACGTCTTACATATTTTACATATATTTCACAGCGAAAAGCATCAGAGTAGGAGGCCATGCTTATGCATCTGAGAGGAAGGTGTCTATCCAGCAAGCGGAGTTCTTTTGGCTTCAAATGTCATTAGGGTTTTAACATCATGCTGAGAAATGGCTGTTTGGAGAGTAGGACAGATGAAGACCTGGATACATTCTCCTTTTCTGTCTGGAAATCTTGTCTAGGCAAAATCTGAGACTTTGAACATATGTTCAGGATGTCTGTCTGTATGCCCTTCAGCCTTGTTAAAAAAGCAGCTGCTTCACCTCTGACTAGGCTATGGTACATCTGGAAGTCCCAGATAAGTCTGCTGTGCACACATAAGCCATTTTGGTGAAGCACATACCCAGTGAGCTGACACACTGAAGAAACATCATAGCATCCAGCTTATGCTGTGCTGATGATATGAAAAACAACTCCCGTGTGTTCAAAACATACCAAATTTACTGTATTTGCATTCATAGACCAGGCATATTCAGGAAAACTACAACATCCAACAAGTAAGGTAATCTGGGGGATATTTGGGGATATTTCAGCCTTCCCACTCTGGCACTATTTAGCACACTTCTGTATATTGATGAGTATGCACAAGGAATAGTGATTCTATATCTTACAGTCAGGAGAGGTAGGGAAGGAAGATGGGAAAGAAGATGGTGAGAAGGAAAGAAGAGTGAAACAGCTGGAGAAAGTCCCCCTCTTTGGTAAAGAGCATACATATCAAAGTGCTTTGGTGGAAAGAATCAGCTGAGCAGTAAGCCATTTAATTCATCACACTTCAGAGCAAGATGAAAATAACATAATTCCCACTTACATAATTCTCATTTACTGCTACATACATGTTTATCTGGATTCAAATTTGCATTTTATTTTAACTAAAAAGATAGTCAACTGAGTTGCCCTTTCCCTGTTATTTTTCTGGGAAAAAGCAAGTGAGGAATACTGGGTTCATGAAATGAGCAGATATTTCTTATGTCCATAAAACAATAGCAATGATAAAAACAATAAGATTTCTCTAATTCTGACCACCCTCTGCTTCTCTGACTCCTCAAACAGCTACTCTTTTCCCAGCATTGTGTATTTTCAATTAGACTACCACTCTCCAATCTCCTCAAACCAGACCACATCTAACACATTTCCTTATACAGACCTTATCAGATCTTTCAAGGCAAAGTACCACATGGTACTGAATAAACAAATTAAGAGGAGGGCAAGTCCGCAAACACAGAGTACACTTGTTGTCATTGACACAATGCCTTTTCAGTCATCACACCAGCCTGTGAATCATAGCAGGATAAAATGAAGAAGGGTAAACAAAAGTGATGGTCTGTATTTCTTACTAGTATCAATTTACATTACTGTAAGCAAATTAGGAAGGGAGTACTTAATGTGAGATATTAGTCATTTTTAAACATTTTTTTCCTCTGGCAATACTCGTACAGTCAATATTTCATATATTCCTTCTGTGCCTTAAAACTCCTTCGAAGCATTTTTGCTATTCTGGTTTAGGGACTTGCTTGATTGGAAACCACTAAGCATGCTTAACCGTGCCACATATTTTTCCTTCTGATTAAAATGCAGGCTGGCACAAGCAGAGACTGATGGCCTCTGAGTTTATAGATTGACCAGGGCACCTGCCGTGCAAGCATCTTTGTGCCCCATCACTGAATTTCATTCTGACCTTGAAGCATCACACTTGATAAAGCTGAAAGTTAGTTCCATTTCTATTTCCAGACTGGTTTTTTAGTATCCCTTAACAGACTGTCAATTGTACTCTGACACAATGGTGCCTGCTTCTTGGAGGTTGTAGCTCTCAAGCGATAGCAAAGTTGATGCTTTTACCAACAGACTTTTGCAGCTCTTCTGCATGATTCTGATTTTATGTTTTTTAAATAAATAATAGCAATATAGAACAGGAATACATCTTGAATCTCCAGCAATTTTGCTGGAGACCTGAGACTACTTGGACATATTGTTACCTGCCAAGGCTTTTTAGATAAACGTCTGTTCAACTTAGCTCGTAAGCAGTAGTTGGAAGTGAAGTTTCCTTAAAAAAAAATAGAGCACTCTCTGAAATGTCTCTTAGAGAACTACAAGCATATGTACAGTTCACAATGAATGCCAACTTTTTTCAGGACAAAGCTTCTAACTTCTGCTCCAGTGTAGAGCAAAATGAATACAGGAATTGGAAAAATATTGTTTCTGTGTTTGTGACATTTCAAATCATTGATCTTTTCTGTCTGCAATCAAGAATAACTTAAGTAGCCTGGAAACTAAGGTATCTTTAACTCTGTGCTAACGATAATCACATTTTACAACAGTGGGGATCGGATAGAAGTATGTTCCTTGTAACGGACTATGCTGAAACCACTATAAAATTGAGAACATAACTTACATAGAGATTTGGCTCAGATAACAATGAAGAACATCTTGCCAAAGCACATATGAAAACCTTACCAGAACACAAGTAAAATAAAGTTAATATCACTTCTAGAATTAGAGCCTTGGATGATGATTTTTTTTTTTTTTTTTTTTTTTTTTTTTTTTTTTTACCTCTGAATCTTATGCAAAATCACCAAGCATTTCTTTGTCTGAGTAATGCTCATGACGTTGCATCAGTGCGATGATAGCTTTCTGGAATGGCTTATACATAAAATATAGCAATAGCTGCAGCTACAAAACACACCAAACATCTGAAGACAAGCCATCAAAAGCAAGGAAATTCTGATTTCTAGTTGAGGCCTGTGACATTTACAGGCTATACAGGAATACATGGGATGTTATACAGCATTGCGCATCATTATTGTGGAAGTCATTGTTTCCCTCATTAGTGCTCTAGATCTGTACATTACTTCCATTGCAGGTCATGACCTTCATGCTGACAGTCCATCCTTAACTCACCCTTTTGTGCCTAGGTATTGTAGCAAATTTGCTACTGTACGTGACATCTCACACTTGAATTTTCTGCAATATTTGAAGCCATGTATCCCATTCAAATGTACTACTTACCAACTCAGAAGTCTTCAGGAAACCATTAAGAAGATATGGGACATATCTAAAGTCAAATCAGATATAATTTCATTTGTAAGTGTTGTATTTTATTATAATATTTAAGCTGTAGATCTTTGTAGAGCTTTTAATTTTACATGATCGAAGAATGTGTAAATGCAATACCTTGCAGCAAAGTTAAAATATTCCTTTTTTTTTTTTTTTTTTTGAAGTATACTAATCTTTTGCAAACAAAGAAAGACATTTTGCATGTTCCATTGGAAACATACAAAATGGCAAATGCTTCCATGCACAATGTCCTAATTTCTGTTTGTATTATTTACAAGTATAATTTAATATGCTGCAAACGTGTTATCATTTCAGTTTTAATGCAATTGAAGATAAATGACTAAAATTTAGCAGTGATTCTGGACTCCTGAAAAACCGTGCTTGACACGGTACCATACTGCAATGGAACAGTTCGTATGCAGATGTTGACATGGCAGAGCCATTATGATAGATCATATCAATTCATAATTTGGCTTCATAAATATGTAGTCTTACTGACACAATATCTAACAATCACAGATCCTGCCCTACAATGCAGGTACAGGACTGGTCTTTGTGCTGAGGAGTTTGAAGTGTAACCTGAAAGGATGTGGTGTGTGAAGAAAAGATAATAATCACATTATAATTAGTCACCTTCTGTTTTGGTATCAGAAAAACAGTGTGAAAACCAGGGAAAGAAGTCAGTTAGGGACTCCATGTCTGGGAATGTCTTTATTATTTACTTAGCTTTACTGTCCATGTTCCCTGTTTCCTGTTCAGAAAATTGCTCAGAATTTGGCAAACTATGGAAAATTGTTTGGTTAAGCCAGTGGAGAAAAAACAAACAAACAAACAAACAAAAAAAAAACAGCCTGAGTTTGGTTTTATGGTCATATAGAGAAAGAAGCTGGCTACAGTATTTTGCAGCATTTTCCCTTGTTGTTTCAAAAAAATCCTGTAGGGAATTGTTTTATAAAATTAAATTTTGAAGTTTTGTTTGAAATGTGCAAAATCCTTCTCTAATCATTTAACGCGACTGATGTTAGAACCCTTGGAAATGAAGGTTAAAGCCAGAGAACCACACAAACATGGCTATGACAGTTACCTCCACCACAGCTTCAAGAGCATCCCACCTCTACTGTCAATGTGTCAACTGGCAAGGATTTGATCCAAAACACAGATTTCTGACAGTTTCAAAATTTGCAGGCATGTATAAAAAAAAGAATTCAGTTTTGTGTCCCAGCTCTATTAGATGTTACCATGATGTTCACATTACATATCCAACATTATTCCTATCACTTTAGTTTCATGCTTTTGCCCAAATTTCTACTCTTCTTGCTCTTACCATCAGGTTAATAGCTGGAGGAGAGGATGCTCAGTGGATATAAATGACTCACTTGGCTGATCTCAAAATACAGTGAGCTAATGCACCCCAACAGAGGGTCTGCACATTTAAATTTCATTTCCATGATTAACTTTTTTAAAATTTTGACAGAAAATACCCTTTAAAAGTAATCTTAATTACAGCTATGTATACAGGATAAACAGAGACTATACTGATATACATGCTTTCTAAAATAAAACATATTGTGTGGGCTGAGAACTTTATATTGACTTCTGGTGCTAAGAGAATTTTTACGAAGGCGTTATAAAACCCTCAGAAAAGGAGTTTGTAAAGGAAACTGGAATATACCTTTATCTATGATGGCACGGCTGGGGGCTACTATAATAATCCTTTAGCTTTCATGCGGCCATCTGGAGGCCTATTAAAACTAGTATCTAAAACAGACTCCCAAGTGTGTTGAGTTTTCCAGTTCCCACTAAGTCACTAAAATAAGGGAGTTTGCCCTGCTATAGGGTGAAGTGTCCTCTACAGAGAGAAGACAGCTTGAACTCTAACCTTTTACACTGTGAATATGTTGTGTACAGGCTGATTTTGATACATACACTCTAATTGTGCAAAAAACCTAGCCCTAGGTCTGTTGTGCACCTCTGGGGTTGTATGACAAGATGGAAGAGGCTAGGCAAAGTGAGAATGGAAACATTGTGAATTTAATGAAGTATTGGATTTCAACTGAGAAGTATGCTATTCTGATTTGTACAGAGAGCAGCAGTAAAATATTGACAATTTTGCTAGACACTACTTTCCTTGCTCAAATACAAGCATAGAAGTTATATATACATTTATTTAGTACTGCAAGTTTTTATCCAAAATGTAATGGAAATAAATATTTGAATATGTAAATTATTTCACGGCATAGTTTGAGCTCTCTGTTTTTTGTTCAATTAAGATTAGGTTAGTATGAATGCACTCAATAAAAAAAATTAAGTCAGTGGAGACTGCATATCATTTTTCCAAAATAAAGTCTTTTCCATGCACTCATTACTGATCTTGTTCAGTAATGCGGCTGCATCCTATTATACCTGATACATCAAAAATAAATAAAAAATAATTAAAAAAAATTGTTGCTCTCTAAATCTGCACTAGAGCTCAGATCTAGGACCAAAAAGGATGCATTAATTGCTTTACTGCTTCACTGCAAAGCCGCTCTTAAAACATAATTCCTTAATGAAGTCCGTTAATTTGTTCATGGCAGTACACAAGCTGTTCAAAATGACACAGAATTGCACTCTGTTTTCTAACCCCTGCAGTTTCTTCTGTTAGTCACTCTGTCTTGTGTTGTTATCCCATGGATAGTAATTATTTTATAGTGGCTGTAATTAGGAGAGAATTAGGCTTGGTAAACAAAACCTGCCTTCTCCTGTTAATAGCTAAGGATAATAAATTTGGCTCTGACATTCACTATATTTGGACAAGGCTTGGCCTTCTTCCAGTTTTCCCAATAAGAACTTTATTATATAATTATGCCTTGGAGGGGCTCATATTACAAGGTAATTTTTTCTCTCTCTCTCTTTTTTTTTTTTTTTTTTTTTGTTAAGACACATATTGCATGGCTTCCAGCCAGTAAATGATATACTGTAATATATGCCTCCAATAAATGTTTTAAAATCTCTCTTAGCAATATCCTGCTGGAGTTACACATTGCAATTCAGTGGATATATTTCCAGGATTTCTTCATAATGTAAATTATTTTCTTTTGCTCACATTGTCCAACATTATAACAAGTGTTTAAAAAGAAGCCTAGGATTATTTTTATCAGCAAATGACATGGTTAGATTCTTAACTTATCATACCACAGTAGTTTTAAAGAGAGTTTTCATACTTTTTATTCTGTGAGTAAAGTCACAGTTTTGTTGACATGCACAGAAGTGTAGCAAGTATCTTATGTTCTATTTTCAGCATGAATTAAAAAACAACCCTTTGTTCCATCTTTCAGCCCACACACTAATGCATCATCTCCCACCCTTCCCTTTATTTTATCCTGTACCTTTTATGTAAAATACAATTTAAGTTAACACACAATAGCACAAAATGCTTTTCAAAGAGAGTCAATCATAAGCTAAATAGAAAAGGAAGGGCTTAAGGGGAAATTTATAAAGTGAGTGAGTGTCTTGAAAGAGAGAAAGACAGAGTTGCAGTCACAAGGAGGTGCAGAGATAGGATCAAGACTGGGAAAAGGGAGTAAGCAATTAAATTCTGAAAAACAACCAAATAAGATAAATACAGAGTTTTAACTGTTTCTCCTGGTGCTGAGTTACAACTGCTAGTAAAATGTAGGTAAATTACTTGTCATAACTGCATTCACCAAGTTTCATAAGATCTATGTAGGTAAGCATAATTTGGTATACATGTTTAAAGACATAAACCAGGTCCAGGGAGATTAAAAATTAATGGAACAAGAACACAATCCAAAAGTCATGCTTCCAGGTCATCTTCTCTGGTCACTAAACAGCACCCAGCACCTTTTCAGTTCTATTTTCCTGAATACTATTTTATGGTACAGGTTAAGATATGGGTATTTCTCAATTATAAAACCCACCAGGTTTAGATGGGAAAGACTGGGTGCCAAATGTATTTGGTGTAATAGCATATTTCGTATATTTTTACTTTACTCATATGTAGGCACTCTTTCTTTTCTGAAGACACTCAGATCAGTACTGATACCTCAGCATGCATTCCTCAGGGTGAGACAAGTCCAAAAGACTGGGAGAAGAGAACTGGGATACATGCCAAGACAATGATATCTAAAAAAGCATACCCAAGTCCTCCTGGATAGGCAATGGCGATTAGTCTTAAGAATACTATGCACAAATAAATTACAGAAAATAAGTGTTATTTTGGTGCATAAATTTCAAATACCAAAAAAAAAGAAATTATACCACCTCAGACATATGCTTTAGAATTTTAGGCATAGCTTAGCACTAACAAAGTAAAGATCTTAGCCTAAATAAATGTGCACTAGAGGATTACAGTGGATTAATTTGGCCCAAGTAATGTATCTGAAAAACAAAAGGGCAGGGACTGAGTACAACAATCATTAGAAACAGAACAAAACCATTAGGTCAGCTAGTCTACTCCTCTTCCAATTTCTTAATGTAGTACTGGCCATGACAATGAAATCTTCCATGTTCTCTCGAAAAAAATATTTTTCAAGCTAAAAAACTGACACCACCTGCCTTGGCAAAGAAATGGCTAAATATTCCTAACTGTTTTATTCATACCTCAGAGGACACACATTCCACATTCCTCTAGAAACCATTCTGTTATTTAACTGCTGCCCGTTAACTTTTTAAAACTTTTGAGTTATCTCTGTTCATCTCATTTCACTTCCCAAAACTGCCTTAGATGAGAGCCCCCTGATTTGCCACACAGTTCATGAGGGAGCAGGGTACAAGGAGCACCACTTCTATCAACATGCACAGAAATGACAGAGGAGGCTGCAGAACTGAAGGAAAGTTTTATTTTTCTTTAATCAGCAGAAGGGTGCAGACAAGCAGTGATTTCACGGTGCTGTTGCCAAAGAGGATTGGTCTCAAGATCTCTCCAAAAGAGAGAGCTTTCCTCTTCCTTCTTTTTCCTTCCTGACCTTATTTTCTTCTCTTTTTTTCTTATAAGGATTGCAGAGGAAGGAAAGGAAAATAAAGCTAGAATAGTATGAAAGGTTCTCAAGCCATGTCCTCCCTGTTCCTGAGATGCAGGAGACACAAGACCATGAGTGACTGGTATGTATACAGTAGCATTGACTGAAAATTTCTTTTGCCATCACGTCTTAAGCTACCATGATCTCACTTTCTGGGAGATATTATATGACTCATAATTTACAAATATCACTTCAGAAGGAAGAGAGGGTGGGAAGGAGACATAATTCTGTCCTATAGTCAAAGTCCAGCTACCTGAAAAATATTAAGGACCAATAAATGTGCATGTTGCCCTATGATGTACAAGGTGGCCAGACTCAGCCTTTGATATATGACCAGCGGTAGCACACTTGCACCAAAGAACCTGTACCTGATGTCTCTAGGAAGTGTTATGATTACCCTCCAAATATTTCATGTAAATTTGGACAAAGGTGAGGTGACAAAATAGCCAGTCTCTTCAGAAGAAAAATTAATCACATCTTAATAAACCCCACAAAAAAAAAAAAAAAACACAAAACAAAAAACAAACAAAAAAAAAAACTGTAAGGGTAAAAACACAGATTGTAAGGATGAAACAGCCTACCTCCTCTTTCCTCTCCCCCTCCTACACTGTTACCTTGTCTCTATACCACTCGAGTGGTGCTAAAAGGCAATAAGTGGATTAAATCATCCTGTGGTAACTTCCAGGAAAGGGAACTTACTGAAATCCTAATTTAGGATATGTACAGCTGGCCAAGAAGAGATCTGGGAGGATATCAACAGAGCAGGTGCTTAAAAACCTGCTTTCAGGACTTCACAGTTGCACTTTACACTGAAGAGCTCTGTGTTTAGTCCAAATTGTGTATGGCGCCAAATTTTACCCTGGCTACCTACAGCCATTGTATAAATGGAATATGGACACTTTCGCACATCTACAGTATCCGTTAATGCGCATGTTTCTGGCAGATCATAGGATTAAGCATGCTTTGTTTCAAACAGGGATTTGGAGTTTGGTTTTTTAAAAGGCTGGGGAAAGCAAACTCAGAGAAGGGCACAGTGAACAGCAGGGGACCGAAGCTCCTTTTATCATTATTCTAAAATGAGATAAAGTGAAGAGATGGTCATGAAGAATACCAGACATTAAATAGCATCCCTGTGTGCAAATCAGAAGTGTAAACTTTGTTTTAAATAATGGCTTACAGAGGGAAATGGTTTGTTAGAAAGAAAAAACAACACTGAAAAAGGTGATAGAGACATGATGGTATCCTTATCGGAAATATTAGAGAATAAAGATAAAAGGTTTCGGTTGAGAAGTATATATATAATATCTGCCCTGGTTCTTTCTGTGCTATTAGTATGTCCTCCTATGAGCGGAAGAACAATATGTGAAGCCCATGGGGTATATTTGCTTTTGGGGTTTTCCAAGCAAGAGTATATGAGCTTTCTAGAAATGGTGAAAGCTCCATGCACTGGCAAGGAAAGGTCTAAATAATATCAACTCTAATTCTTTGATTTACCACAAAAGGCTTTCAGGCAACTGGCTTTGTAATACATCCTTGGCGGGATGTCTGATGAAGATGGTCATTTATAAATGTGCAAAATCTCTCCAGCTCCACAGTGGTCAGGTCACATTTAAAATAATTGCTTCTACTCCTGATCCATCTATCTGTAAACACACCAGACTGACAGCTTGCTTTACTCACAATGCCCAATAGGCATGGGGACAGCACCAAGCTCTAACAAAGGCTTAACTTACTGACTCGCTTTTGGCAAGTCTGTGTGATACCAGACAAGAACATTGGTCTTGATGCTGATCATGCATAGCTTGCAGGTGTAAGAGATGTGTGAGAATGTGATTCTTTTCACACATGGTGAGATTAGTGTGCTAAAACTGCAAATGGAGTAAACAATTTCTGACTTGTTTAAGGTTGGTCAGTGTCATTACTAATATCATCAAATCTGTGATTTACTACTACTACTAGAGATTCTCCTTTAGATCAAGTAGTGAATGACTGGGGTGTTGGAAACAAAGGACAAAGGAGAAGCTGAGCTCTTTAACAACTGTAGCTCTAACAGTTGCAACTGTTAGACTCAAGATATTTTGGTAAAACCACAATAGCATTGTGGTAGTAAAAACTTTTACCCTGAAAAACATTTCCTCACATTTTACTGCAGCAACAATTCACAGTTCTCTAGGACAATAAATTACTTGGAGAGACAGCAATACAGATGCAACTCTGGCAGAAGCATGAATAACGTCAGCACTTTCTTTTCAAGCTTCATAGTGATGTCATTGCCCACACCAAAGTGATATGATAGCTGGAAACTTTTAGAGGAAGAAAAGCATCTTGGGTTTGTATTTTACATCTTTATATAGAGCAATGGTGGTTAGAACCACCGCCCTTTGTCTGAAACAAAATCTTAGATGCAAGCCTGTATTCAAATTTCATGACTTTGGAGAAATCTCATAAATAAATAAATAAACAGAGATTACACACACACAAAAAAAGGTGATGGTCCTAAGGAGTGAAAGGTTAATATATTGGGGGGGGGAAGGGGGGGGGGGAGAAGCAGTATAATGTGAATGCCAGTTTCTGTCCACCTCCCAGATTGGTACTGAGGGGGATGTTTTCGCTTAGCTTTTTCTGTCCCTCTGCAAAGGTGAGGAAGATGCTGTTAATAACTAAAACAGTCCCTGATGGTGGCAAGTCTAATTACAAGGAAAGAAAAAATAAAAAAAAATAAAACAAGATGGGAGAATGAAAGAAAAGGTTTATGTTTTTTCCCCTGGATGTCAGTTCATTACCAGCCTGACACTATAACTTCAAGGGTCATTTCTTCGTAGTCACTAAAATACCAAAACAAGAGGAAAGCTGCGCACAAGCAGAGGCAAAAGCAAAAGCCCTAGATTGTTACATTCTCAAAATAATTTTTACATAAAAGAGGCCTTGTAAAAGAGGCCCCCACTAAACCATACACTGTTAACTCTATTCTGCTGTTAATGAAAGAGAAAACACATTAAATAAGGGAAAGACCTATTGAAAAAAACACTGGAACATAAGGTAAAATATTTGATTTTTAAAAGTTTTACTGTGTGTTGTTGTTTTTTTCTAGGGGGAAAGAAAAGCAGTAGGATTGCGGTGGAGACAGTTCCCTACCCTATTTCAACACTTGCAAGTGTAGCTTTAGCAAAGTTGACTACCTACATATTTGCAATGACACACTCTACACATGGTTCCAGGGCTATTTGTGGTACTCAAATGTAGAATTTCTTTTGCATTTCTCATATCAGTATGGTTCAGCATTATTTAGATGGATATATGGACTTCTCAAATGCTATCTGTGCAGCTCCACAGACATTCAAATTGTGCATAGATGTTGGTACTCTCACATCAATAGAGTATGGTCCAGTTTTTATGCAAGATATTCTCACAAATAACAAATAAGCAACTTCATTTTGTAATTTAGCCATATTTGAAGTCACACCATTACTCTTGCAATATTCCAGAGATAACACAAGTAAATTTCAGACCAAAAAATGAATGCTTGTATAAGCTAATTTTTAAGAAGCTATTTGTCTGAAAACAGTGCATATAATGGAAATTGCCAGGTAACGTAGCAGAAGGCATTTTGATTACCTAGACGTAAAAGTACTTTAAATTCCCAAAAGAAGGTGAAAGTATGAGACTAGTTTGAAAAATGCACTTATGAACCACCCCTACAACACAGCTCACCGCAGCATGAGAGATATGTGAGGTTTATCTGCTCTGATGCATTACCTCTTCATGAATGGCTACAGAAAAAAGAGGTAAACCCAAAGTCTGTCTTTGGTATACAGCTCCTGTAAACTCAAATTGAAAAGAAAAACCCTACAGATACATGTAACTGAATTCTGGAAGGCCATGATGTGCTGGGCTGACTCATTCCACAACCCAAGTGGAGCTGTGCTCCAGGCCAGGAACCTGCCCAGACCCTTTTCTCCTGACCTAGAGCAGCAACTCTTATAGAAAATTTCTTTGAACAGATAGAGACAATTTCATTTTATGTTTTGGGAAGATGTATTCAGATGCAAGACTTCCTGGTTACTTTAATCCTTGCAAGAGAACAACGAGCAAGATAAAATGGAACTCAGGGCTTGAGCCAAAATCCTTTGAAATCAATTAGATTCTTTTCATTGATTTCAATGAGTTGTGGATCAGACCACCAGTTCCTCAAGGCAGCAACAAGACACTTCCTAGAGAAGGCAGGGGTCCTCAGTTTCACCATTCACTCAGTTTGATCTTTCACTGTTTAATGAATCTCTTCATCCTGCTCCTATTCTCAGCTCTCAGCCAGGCAAGCATTAGGCAGTGCATTCAAGAGGTAGTAGAGGATCACCAGCATATATCTTTCAAAAGAGACATACAACTGAGGCCACTCAGGGCCATTAAAGATCCCATGGTACTTTTGCAAGAGCAAAAATAACAATGCCAGCATCTTGGCCAAATTCCAGCCTCTTTAATTACATTCTGTCCATCTACATTCCCTCCTTAGTTTCAGCTGGAAAAATTGGCCACCATTTTCCACTATCTTATTAATCTTTTAATGTAGAATTAATTATAACAGAAAGACTACAAGCATAAAATATTGGCACTAGTGAGACAGTATCACTGTTGTCTACAAAGAACAGAAAATGCACCCCTCTCCTCATGGTAGAAGCATACATGTATATGACCGGCACAGCAAAAGTAACTATGTAACTGGTTTCCATTTTTAAAAGAGAAAAGACAAAATATGCCTACATGTGTGTGTGCATGAGGGCTGAATCAAAACAAAACAAAACAAAAAAAAAACACCACCAAACCTGTACCATCATGACTGACTTCTTTAAAATATTAACTGTAACCTTTGCCAAATATCATCCCAATCTCTCACAGTTTGGACAAGCTCTCCATAACTATTAAGCATCAGAAACTTCCTGGAAGTCCTGCCTGCTGGCACTGTGTCTGCGCCTTTTGGACTTGGAGACAGGACTATATGGTGTCTATTTTAAGGGCTCTATTCAGAGACCTATCAGATGATTAGACTAAAAGGATGACAGTTATTTTTCAGTTTCCCCTATCAAAATCATGTATCACTCAGCAAAAAACTTTCAAAAGGAAGGAAGGAAGGAAGGCAGGCAGGCAGGCCAGAGATTTCCATTTAAAACAGTTTGAGATATTTTAGTAAACATAAAGCCTTAGGGGAGGACATCACACAGCTTTAATACAGGATCATTCTGCAATCCTGCTAAATTGTCTTAGGTACACAAGGTATTGTCAACTAACATAAAACAGATCCTAAAATATATCTTAATCCAGGTAATTGGTAATATTTAGAAAATATGATCCTTCTGCTCCTTGAGGGCTCTAAAAATCCAGACATCTTCACTTTTTTCTTAAGAAAACAGAGACCTTAAAAATGTCTTACCATGTCATGGAGTGTAATGTATCATAGAGGACACAATAGCCTGAGAAGATGGACAGTCTCATCGAGGTGGTCCTCAGCTTTGAGTAACAATTTGGGATAAAGATGCAGGACTGCTATGTCTCTGTGGAATACAGTGAAAGGGGGTTCAAGAATGAAAGCTCACAACCTGCTCTTCTAGCAGATGTGATTGTGATTATAAAAAGGTCATTGTTGGCAACAAGTAAAATGAAGAGCACTCTAGGGGACCCAGAGAGCAAGTCCATTAACTTCATCAGCACTAGATTGAGTTCCCATCTCAGTACAGTCTTAGGAAAACAGTGAAATTACATTTACCCATCCTAATTGTGGGACTCACTGAAAATGTAGGATGATGGGTAGAGAATTCATAGCTACAGATAAGGTCACATTGGTATCTTTCTGTAGAAATAATTTGGTCATTTGCAGATCATAATAGGTCAAGTCACTCATGGTACTATAATCAAAGCCATGGACTGGAGAGCTTTTAAGTGATGATACATTAGAAGATTTTTTTCAAGAGTCAAGAGATCTGAAGTGAGAGAGAAAAACTAGGGAAGATCTTGCAACAAGTTCAACTGACCAAAGAACCACTATTGTTTAGTTGAGCTCAAGACAATCTTTATATTACCTGGGCTCTGTTTTGTCTCTTCAGCAGAAGTGGCAAGTACCTCATTTGCTAAGACTTTTAACAGTGAAAAGCTGTCACCTAGAAAGAAACAATTCAGCAATAATAGAAAATAGTCTAGATGACTTCAGAAGCTTTTTCATTCAGTCTTCATGATAATTCAGGGTGAAAAGCACTTTAAAAAGTAAGATATAGCTATGTATTATTAGCATTCTTTTCACTCTGAGGTAGCAATACTGCTTCAATACCAAAGCTCTGCTGCTCAAATCACCTGCAAAATTCAACCATCCTGGAAGGCATGGTATCTGCACTGTTTCTTATCCAGCATTGAGAAGAACGGTAGACTGAAGAGAAAAGCTTCTGTCTTATTCCTGAATTCTAACATATTATCCCTGATGCTGTATTACTATATGAGCTGTACTCATTACACACTGCACATATGATGTCTCTTAATGAACTGCCCACTCTGACATGCACGTTTCTCTTGCATCTCTGACATGCCTTGACTACTTCCTCTAAGTTCAGTGTTGGAATAAACATGCACAAATGATAGCTGAAAATTTCACTAGCAACAGAAAATATATGAATATTCTTTCTTTCCTCCCAACATTTTTTTTTTCAATGCAGCACAGATTTCCACACAGATTAGCAAGAGAAATTGTAAAGCTTCTCTTCAATTCAAAACTTTTTTCAGTGAACAGGAATGCTGAAATGAAAGTAACTTTCACCAGGCAGCTTTCAATGATGTTTATGTCGCATATGGAAAATGATTTTAAACAAAATAGAGGGAAATGCTCTTTACTAATATAGCATTTTTTTAATGACCAGAACATCTTTTTAATTATTGTGTTTTGTTTTGTTTTGTTTTAGATCCTATGGCTGCCCAAGTTCCCAGGCTTTGCAAATATAGCTAACATCATCATCATTCTCATGACAAGAATATTCTTTCTATGTCTGTGAGAAAATCAATTAATCTCTCCACAGCACATTTAATTGCTTTTACCTGTTGTTTGTGCAAGCTGTACAGACAGGGAAAGCTGAAAGCCTGTTCAGAGACTTCAGTAAAACTCTTTATCACACAAGTCACTATTGAATGTGTGATTTAAACAAATAGATAAATACACTTCTTAGTCTAATCTTTAACAGTTATCTCAATCCTTTAACAAGAAAAGATCAAATAATGTTCAGGCATATGAGTGACCTTTCACTACAGGTGCTACTAAGCACTGGGAAATACCTGGTGCCCTCTTGCTCCCTGGTACTGTTTTTTTTACCAACCAATTATCCTTGATAATTTGCATCGGGTTGGAAGAGCTGTTTGAATTCTTAAAAAAAATGTTCTTTGCAAGTGATCTTTCAAAATTCAGGATATCTTGCCTTGTAGATTCAAGTTAAAGAGCTTATAACAGTTACCCCTTTATGGCTTACCCAAACAAATAGAAATCTCTACCTATCAAATCTAGCTAGTAGGTTATATAGAGAAAATAAATATAGCAGTTTAACCTAATTTATGAATCTACATAATTATGAATAATTGAAGAAAGCTAAAAGTAGAAAATTCCACATGAATGATAGAGTGCAGATCAATTCCCAAGTAAAGCAGTATACACCCAATGGTTTACCACAAATTAAATCTGACTGAAAAAAAAACTGAAAAAATTACTCTTCTGGCAAGATATAGAGGTGATGATCTAGCATCTCCTATGAGCCTATGATTAATTGCCAAAAAAACCCTTTACATATTAATAACTTTCTTTTTTGATCCTCTTGAAATGTGCTTGGCTATTGAAACCAGAGATGTTTTCAATGCTGTAATAATAATAATAATAATAAAAAGTGGTCATCACCAAGGAAAGTATATTTCATAATTAAAAAGCCAGCTTTAGCCTCATTTCTAGTTTAGGGGTCAGGCTGGATGACACAAGTGGCCATTTCTGGCTGGACTATCTACAAATACGTAATTGGAGTATAAATTATTTTTGCTATATAAATAGCTCCTGATGATATCACAATTTGTAAATAGTGCAGTTTATTTTCCCAGAAGCAGCTTTGTGCTAGCTGACAGCTCTGAAAAGTTTTTGCATTTGATTATGCTATTTTCCTCTTTATAGCTCAATAGGAAATCACATGCCATGTGCCCAGAATGAATTGGGTCTGCTTTTCCAAATGCTCTGTTACATCCATGACACATAAGTGGCTTTAACATCCTAGGGTGAGAAAGCAAGCTGCTTGCACACATACTTATTATTTTTAAGTCTTTATTTTTATGTAGCTGCAATAGTGTATTTCACAGCTGGCTGATGAAGCACACTAGAATTATTTGGAATTCCTTAGTGCTCCTTAAAAGGCAATTAAAATGAGAATAGAAATGACCGCATGTGGTCAGGTGCATTTCTGCTGCTGTATTACATTGTTGCCAGAAGAATATTTAAAGACAGATTGTACCAACATACACTGGTGCAGCTGTGCTAATAGTTTTCCAAAATTCACTACTAAAACTTGCCCTAGAGAAGCCTTAACAATACATCTGTTTACTAAGATTTTTCCATCAACCTTTCCAATATCGTGCCATCTTTCTAACTTGTTTAGTAATTATATATTATATGTATGTTGTATAGTCTATATCCAAAGACTATTAAATGCACACACAAAGTATTCTAGAGACATTCTGTCCTTCTTGAGTAGGAAAACAGTATCAACAAATGGCTTGGAAGGAGAACATGCTCCTTTTCTATGTACAGAATACATTGAACTTAAATGCCTCACAGAACAGGGAGAAAATCCTGTGCTGAGATAATCCAGAAGCTGGCACAACATACGGTGAAATGAGATAGGATGAGTCTCTGGGGTAACATGGTCCCTCAGAGAGAAATCATCTTCTGTTACCTTGTAAAAACTGCCTTTTCTTGAAAAGACTCAGAATGTTATATCCACCTCCCTTATCCTCAAGAAGACGAAAAACTGTTACTATCTCGGTATCTGTTCCTGAGGCAGAAATACACAAGAGCAAGAGCTTGCCAAGGACCCAACCAGAAGGGAAGGCATTTTACAGAAGGAAGTGTAAAAGAATATACAGCTATACACAGTACTACTTCCAGTATGAGCATTTCCTTCTTTGTATCTATAGAGAAGGCAAAGAAGAAAAGGTAGAATTTATTTGCGAATGTGAATATTTTAAAATTGAAGCTCAGTTATAGAAAAGTCTTTTAGAAATAATGTGCTCTCACTATTGTATGTAGTATTTTTGGAGAAACACCTGTAGAGTGAGGTGGGTTCGACCCACCTGTAAGACTTGTCATAGCAAAGGAATGGAAGCACCTAGGGTGACCTAACCACACAAACAAGTGGGACAAGCTCTAGGGGAGCACTGGTCATAGCTGGAAACCTTCCTCCTCTCCCATAGCAGGAGCAATAGGCTCATGTTGAAGGAGAAAGCAACAATGTGATGTCCGAGCTCTAGTTCAGGAATCCCACAGAGCATTTTCCTCCCTCCCTTGGGCAGCACAGCTGCCCCTGCAGCGTCCACGGAGGGAGGAAAATGCAATGAGCCTTGGGTACACGAGTGAGCACTATGGCTTGGCAATGTGAAACATAGCTGTAAAGAGGAATAAAACTATGATGTATCAGTTTGAAGTTTTCATTCTAAGTTTCTACATGGAAACTGCCATTGTTGAGAAGTTGTATTATATTTGCTTATCTACACATGAAAGTCTTGTTAAGGTTAATGAGAATTCCTGTTAGATAGGAGATAACAGACTTTTTCATTATTAGTGCAGAACCAAAATGTTTTCCCATGTTTCAGGATTAGAAAGCAGTAGGTGTCCTGAATTCTAGTTCATCTGAAAAGCCCCATGAGAAGTTCATATATTTAGATCAGCAGCAACGTGGAAGCCTTCAGTTAATCATATTTTGGTCCTAACTGCAACCCAGACTAATTGGAAATACAATAAAAATAGCCTGTTTGAGGATAGGGCAAGGCACTAAGCACATAAACCTGTCATATCTTTCTTTCATTTTCTTATTGTATGTCCCTTATTATTTAGATTCAGATTCTTTCTAGATTTTTTTAAGCTGAAATATCAAATAACATTTATCTAGGCATTTTAAAATCATGCCAAGATAAAAGCTAATCTTCTTGTAATCAGTATGCAGAGAAGAAGAGAAGCAGTAGTAAAGCAGTTGCTGCATGTTTGCTGACAAAATATTTAATCCAAACATTTAATTTCAATCTGCCACTGTTCTCAGTTGGTATAATTACTTTAAGCAAATATCATGTAGGAAGGAACAGAAAATAGTCTCAGCTACTGAAATGTAAATAATAAAACATAATCATATTGAAATTTTAAAGCCATATAATTGCACTTTAGGATGATTTCTGTGGAGTATTTTAAAAGTTTAAGTGATTTTAAATTATTTCTGACATAATAGCTGACATATTTCTGACATGATACTGCCTGTATTGGTGAGTAGTGTAAAAGGTTTAATTTTCTCAACTGTTCATAACACCTCATACTTCAAAGCTACTACACTGAAATTGGACTGCAGTCCATGGAAACACTCTTCCTCTTCATGGCAATGGAGATTAGAACTGATATAAATTTGAGGCAGTCATGATCACAAATTTTGTAGTTTTTAACAAATTAATATAAATTAACATAAACAGATTTTACCTCTGTTTTAACTTGCAACTTGGGCAAAAAATCACCCCAGTTTCTTTAGGCCAAAATTATGTAGTACATTTTCTATTTTCCTGAAAATCAAGGACTTAAAATGTACTGCTCCATCCCGACAGTCAATTTGACTTTCTACAATAATTAATCAATACATCTAACACTGTATGGCCCTATGAATTGATAAGAGTGTGAATAAGGATAATTTCATTGATAACTAATTCATTTCTTTTGTTTTTCCATGTTCTTGACTCAATGACAATTCTTGTCTACAGCACTGATAGGATTTTAGACTGTTCTGGAAGTTTTATAGGCTTGTAATGCTTAAATACAGTATACAGCTGCAAGCCAGATGTATGAGAAGGAAGGCAGGGAGGGAGAGAGGATTCATTTCTCGAAGTGCAATTCTTCAGCATTATTCTCTACTAGTAAAATTTACTCTTGTATAAAGGATCATGACAACAAGTCATCAAGAGGACTCAAAACCATTTAAGCCCGCAGTTTGCAGATTTACCCACAAATTTTAAAATCTGACTGCAACATATGCAGGGCTACCTTTTTTGTGGAAAAAAAAAAAATAATAATAAAATTTAATTGTATGTGTCCTAAGCAAATGAGAAAAATGATTACAGGGGTCAGAAAGGGCCGGGGTAAATAATAGAGCTCTTTTTGCTGCATCTAATTGACTGTGACTATATTTTAACAGATATCTGTACTGATATTTAAATTCTAAAGTTTTATCTCCACAGTAGCATGCTTTCTCATCACTTCTCCTCCTTAAAGGACCACTCTAGAATAAATACAGCTAAGAGTCTCAGCGTGGGCTACAGGAGACTACTGAAAAGCAGTCCCCTCCTTTCCTTCAGCAGCCCAAGCCCATCTACAGCACTTGAACATCCTCACAGACTGGGTGCAAGGGAACCAAGCTCACTCCTCATGCTGCCAATTCCCAGCCATGCTACTAGTCTCTCAGTTCACCTAGACACATAGCACTGTTTGCATGTATAGGAGGTGAGAGAGAAAACATGTTTAGTAGTGGTGTTGAGAGGGAGGTTTTTTTGCTTGTTTCTTTATTTAGTAAAAACACAAGTTCGTTTCAGAGCAAAATGATGGATGTCCTTAATTTGTTACTCATGAACTTTATGAACAGATGAGATAATCCAAACCAGAGAGATTATGCAGGCTAACCACCTATCACAAGGAAATCAGAAACAATCCAAAAAAGGGGGAAACATTCTGGAAAATGAATGAAGCAGGATACAGAAGCACTCTCAGAGCCATGTAATCTCTAAGATAATTACAACTATATTTCTTTGAAGTGAAGTTACAATTTTGTTTACTTCTTAAGCAGACTTGCTTGTATTACAGGTCAAGCACATGTGTCAAAAACTGGTTTTCAGCAGTGATTTCTGTTACTTATCAGATTTGTTTACATGGCTAAACAGGTAGCACTCCCGTCTCCTTCCTGCACCCAGCACCAGCAGCAGTGCAGCAGGCAGGAGGAAGCATAGGCTGACATGGGCAGCAGAGCTCTTTATTTATTGCTCCCAGCAGGTGTCAGATGCCACAGTTTCTTTACAACCATCAACACCCTGGGGCTTTTTAGTTCCACATATAAGACAAGGTAGATGGGGGATGGCAACTAACCTCAAGGGATTAGGTACCTGAATCCTATCCCAACTACCAGCAGACTCCAGCTGTGTTTAAATGTTTTTTGAAGATTTCTGATGTTCAGTGGTTGCTGATTACTTCCAGATTTTAGTTCTACTCCAGTGGAGATCTGCTACAAAGAGTTTAGTAGTTGTTGTTAAAAATTGCAATTGCACCAAGGAAATGTCTTCTTTAAAACCAGTTAAAAAAAAAAATACAACTGTGTTTAAAAAAAGGGAGTGAGAAACCTACTGACCCTTCACAGGGAGAGCAGAACCCAGCAACATGGGGTGGAAGGGAGGAGAGAGGGCAGGGAAAACTGGGATCATACTAGCTTCAAGGTCATCTCAGATTTTCCTTGTAAATGTTATGGTGATATTTTAATCCTCAGAAGGATGATGTAAGGTAGATGTTCTATTTACAATATTTCTTTTCTGTTGAATTTACCTGATTTAAATTTCATTTTGGGGGCATGCCTGGGCCCTTTCTTCTTTATTATTATACATCCATATAAAAGATATGTGTATTTAGATATATCTTTTGTTTGAATAAGTTATATAATACAGAATTTGGATATTATAAATTGAAATAAGAAGCCTTTATGACACAGAAAAAAAAAATCTATTTCTGTTTTTATCTGCATTCTCTTGCAAATCAGAGGACATCCAGTGAGCCGCTCTGTCTAGAAAACGACCAGTAATGTGTCACTTGAGTTCCCTTCAGCTTCTTCAGGAATAAAAAGCATAATCACCATATTTATATCTAAAGACTTCATTGTTTCATCAACAAAGGAGGCTGGTTAGGAAGAGAAAAACCTTCAAAGAAATAATCTAATGCATATAAGTACCGTTTGCATATTTCTCCACTGAATCCAAGACAAGTTTTGAACACAATTCAGTAAAAGAGAAGGAAAGATTGCTTTCATTGTGAGTTTTTTTGTTTGTTTGTTTTGTTTTGTTTTCAGGTATGTACATAATTTTAAATGGCAATCAAGACTAAAACAGACATTTTGTAATAATGTAAGAATTTTGAAGAAATATTTCTTCTATTTTTTCTTTAAACATAAGCATGGCATTTTCAAGTCATCACACAGAGCTCCTTCCCATAAAAAGGAAAAGGAGAAGAGAAAAGGGAGAAGGTGGGAAAAATAAAAAATAAAAAAAAGGGAAAAGAAAACAAAAAGAGAGAGACTGATAGGAAATTTCCCAATACCATGCTACACCTGTAAGTAACTGTGGAGCTCCTTAAAATCTTGGTAATAAGACAAAAGCACGTAAACTAAAAATCATTTTGTCTTCAGAAGTACTTGCCATGTTTGAATATACACTACTCACATACAGAAGTTCAATTCTGACTTGAACTTCCTTTAGTTTTGCAAATACCCAGATGCAAGGTAATACAGAAGCTTACATCTTCATAGCAAGCTGTGGGACAATACAACAATAAATTATTTGAGCAGGTTATAGCTCAAGCAGCAGAAGCCAGATAATAATGCATATTCACGTATTACAAAGCAGACAGCATGCCCACTTCATGGCACTGAGGTTCTTTGGCAGCCTTTTGGCAGTATAAAATGAACATGGGAATAGATTTCTAATCTTTTCAGATCCAAAATGCAATGAAACTGAATTTACAGACTCCTGATGCAACAGCAGCATTATTAACTATTAGCTTATTACAACATATGCATTCATTAGAGAGGGGCTGTTCTGATTCTCTGTGAAATAATTTTCTGATGGCGAGCTGTATTTGTAACCCTAGCTCTTGGCAGCACGTAGCATACCACAGCCAGCATTGTCCAAGAAAGGATTATTTCATTCCACTACATCATATCACAACCGACTGTACCTCATAGTACAAATGCAACCTTGTCATTGCAATTTGTCACACTTTTTTTGTGTGCATTATAGCTCATTGAAGTCTCATCTCCCGTGCTGAATAGCCCACTGCCATATAACACATGACACTGTAATGAAAAAGGCAAGATCACAACAAGGGAGATATTGGTCACAGCTTCCATCACAGAGCTGACTGTCCTAGGCTGGACACGTTCTGGAACTGAATCCAGAGCTAGAGCAGAGGATGCTTTTGCTGCAACCACCACTCATCTCTTGCCCTACTTGCAAATGTGTCTCCATTTACCAAATAATTGCATTAGCCAGCAGTAGGCAACACAAACTGCAAGGCACCCACTTCTTCCGAGGGGTTGTTCTCAAGCTAGGGTGAAAACCTAGCCTCCACTGTGCCTTGAGTCAAAGTATAACCGTGCTGTGGGACAGCTGTTTAACCAGAACTCAGTTCTTGTTTAACTTGTGCTCCAGCTGGATACTAAAACAGTGTAAAAACAACCTAAAGCAAGAAAAAGGGGGAGGGGAGGCTCCGTGGGATTTTCCCAGAGCCACCAGTCCCCTTCCACATCCCCATCCTACGACTCTCCTGCCATAGTGTCTGACGATAAGCAGCTACATTGCCTTGACCACTGTTCTTCATAATGGTGAGTACTGTTTCATTGTTCCCATATATTATCCCTGTTTTATCCATCCTTTGTGTATAAGTGTAAACTGTAGACTTACACAGTAGGTTTTCCAGTGCAGTGACTGTCTTTGTTATATGTTTGTAAAGTGCTTAACTCAAAGAGTCCATGGCCTATATGTGCTACTGCTATAAAATTATAATAATAGGAGGCAGGGTACTTAAAGGGAAGTGCATGAATTTTTCAAACACATATGTGCAAATCGAGAAAAAAAATCAACAGTGAAAAATTCTCAATAGTTAGCAGAGTAAGTGAAATACATAAGTGAAAATTGCATATTATTTTATGTTTTTGCGAGAAATCTTCTAACAAGCTTCCCCACTCAAGAATTATTTCCATCTCATTAGCATTCAAGCTAACTTGAAAGTTTCAATTTTGTGAAGGATACGAAAAATTCAGCCATCACAGCTAAACAATATATAGCAGGAAAACATTTTAGATAAAACTGAAGTGTAATTCCTGCTATTTATAACATATCTGATGAATGCATTTTAATACAGCAGCACAGTAGAGACTGAAAATTCTTGAATCATAGACAGGTGGAAGATGTTTGTATATAAAAAAATATTATTCATGTCTCAATGCCTCTGATTTTCTTGCAAAACAAAAATTTTATAATACACAGCACTAAACAGCAAAATATTCAATTTTACAACATTAAAGTGTTTCTGTTGTTTTTAACAAACCCAAGAGATGCTTTCTATTGGTGAGAACTATCTTTCTGATCTTCCAAATGAAGGCATGGTTTTTCAGGTTCAGAACATATTACTTGGTACATTTCAGAACACCTCTTTTGTTCAGAATGCTTTCCAAAAGCCAAATTTCAGGTCATTCTCAAAAGATGGATGTGGTACTCACAAAAGAGCTTCATAAATGCTCTGAATGATACAGCTAGTTTCACCCCAGATGCCAAGTTTTGTAAGACACCCCCCCGGTATAGTGCTCCTCATTCGTTGGCAAACCCACAGACTTGGGCTAATCACTTTACAGTTACCTCTGAATCTATCACACGGTCAGGCTGCAAAGGACTTGTCAGGGCACTATGTTTTCCTTCTCCATTCTGCTTCCTTTTAACTCAGTACCAGCACTTTACAACAGACGAACATCAATTAATGCTAAATTACAATGGGATTCATGTGGGATCACATCTTACAGCCTCCTTGATGCCAAAACCTTTCACAATGATAAATGTTTTGCAGTGAATACCAAATACACTTACAATGATTTTGCCATTTCCTGAAAAGTGTTGCCAATCTACCTTTGATTCCAAAGAAACTGCACATCTTTATCTGTTTGAAAATATGAACTTTTGCTCATGAGATCTACACAAAGGCTCTTTTATGTAGGTCAAAGGATGTTTCCCTCATGCCCATTTAATATGTTTTCTGTGAAGTTCTGTGTGCTGCCCTTAGGGCCACGCACATGCTGGCGATATGCATGCAAGTTGCACAGCAAGTTCCCCCCCCCAGCAGAATCATAATATCTACACTTCCATCTGCCCTGTAATGAAATTGTATACTTCCATTTATTTTTCAAGCATTTTTAAGTGTCACACATACAGTAAGTCACTGAACAGGCCCGTAAGACCGGGACACAGTTTACAAGGAACTTAGCATTTAAACTATTTTCATCTTGACAATGACTGACATGTCTCTCAGAGAATATTATATATTTAGAGTACTTTTGAAGACACTGTACTTAAGAAACATATCTCATCATACTGGATGAACTACTGAACTAAGTCTTAAATGTTTAAAGAAGGGTCAAAAAGCCATCCTGTGACAAAAGCGTGCAACCTACACCTGACTAATATCAGAGCAGAAATCCATGCAATGAATTTTTTTCTGCAAGTTTTCTTTCCTTGTAGAAAATCTTATGCTTTATCTCTGAATATTTATCAGAGAGATTAGACCTAGAACTGAAATCTTAACAAAGTGAAAACCAAACGCCAAGAATAAATTAAAAAAAAAAAAAAATTATGTCACATTCTTCATAAACTTTGTGTGAATTTCCTCAACACATGCTTCTCCATTTATACAACAGATCAAGAGAAAGGCTAGAATCCAATTTCAAATCAAATAACCTCCATATCAATGTGTGGTATAGTTGACAGTGCACTCTCATCAACTCTCTGCTTTCTGGTGGGTAATGTGCACAATATAACATGGAGTAGCCATTTGGCAGAAAACTGCTGTAGTCAAATTGAAATAGCCTTTAGTACCTTGGTTAAAATGGAGAGCCCTAATGTATGCTTGTCATTTGATGAAAAATTGTGCATTTAAATTAAGAAAAAAAAGAATCTCCCTTGAAGATACAATGCAGCACAATGACACGGATGTCAGGATCTTATTTAAAACTGTTAAGGCACAGTGCGGCACAGAGGCACAATTTGTTAGGAAACACAAGATCATGTGCCAGTGACCAGAGATTTGCCACTGGATTCTTGTCATAGGTAGTGATAAAATATGAGTTACCTACAGATAATTGCTTGCTCCTCAAGGGAAGTGACACCTTTAGACTGATATCGCAATGCAGAACAAACATACATTGCATCAAAAGGTGTAAAGGCCATATTCGATCACATGATACATTTAGGGTAGCCTGATGGAATATTATACGTTTAAGAAAAGTATGTTTTTTGAAAAATAATGAGATATATCTGTCAGCCAACACAAATAGATGGTCAATTAGTATAAATAAAAACTCATTGTAAAAATAGATTAAAGGTGAGATTTAAATCCACAGAAGCTCACAGTAAAAATTTCCACTTGCATCAATAGATTCTTTCAAATATCCAGGTATTTCACTCAAATAAATCACTTGGCTAAACTGGGGCTCTGAAACACTGTCAAAAAGGAACCTGAGCAGTTTTGGGGAGCTGAAGTTATGCCTTTGCTTCTCCTAGGCAAGTAGCACCCTGGGCTGCTACCATCAGGAGTTCAGCCACTGGGTCAAGACAGTGATTGCTCCTCAGAACTCATCAGGGCACACCTGCACAGTGCGCCCAGCTTTGTCTCTCCAGTGCCAAAAGATGTCATCCAACCTGGGGGAGTCCAGCAGAGGCCACCAAGACAGGTCAGCCTGCAGCGCACATGGTCTGTAACGAGAGGCTGAGGGACCGGGGCTTATACAGCCTGGGGAGCAGGTGGCTTTGGGGGCACCTCACAGCAGAGGCCCTGTGCCAGTGGGCTGTACTGCACATATAGAGCCAGCTCCTCACTGAGGGCAATGCGGGAGAATGAGAATCAAGGGTCACCCAGAGAAGGCATGGAATTTCTGTTTCTGGAAGAAACCCCACAGCCATTGTTGCTTCCCCTTTGAGCAGGAAGTTGGGCAAGAGGACCTCCTGAGGTCTCTCCCAGCCTGAGTTTTTCTATGATTTTCTTATATAAATATGAAGCACAGCAACACAGAGATGATTTCCTTCTATTCGGTGACAGCAGACACATTACGGAAACTACAGCGATGGAACCAAACAATAACTGATTGTTTTGTTTAAGAATCAGCATTCATTGCTGAAATTTATAAATCCTTTAAGGAGTTTATATGTTAAACATTTGCACTTTCCACTTTTCTAACAGTGCTGATATCAGAACATATGAAATTTGAAAATCCGTGTTAATTCAGTGAAAATCTGTGTTAATTCAATACCATATGGCTATAGGCATTCATCCAAGAAAGTGGTATCTCAACAAATGATAAGAAGAGCTTTCCAGATTTGGAAGTTTAGTGGAGAATCTAGTTGACTGGCTGTTTAAAGACTCAATCCCAGAGCGTGTCTGTAATAAAAGAGCGTCTCATTGGCCCTGCCTCCCTGTCTTTCCTTCAGGAAAGATTCTTCCTCACTTCTGATGGCAACATCAACTCCATGGGGTTTGCAGTGGTTTTCTTGCCCCTGTGTTTCCTTAATACACTCTGAGAAAGGATTGTGTTCTACCTCTACTTCACTCAAAACAAACTTTGACAGGAAAGAACATAGGAGAAGGCAAAAGCATACTGGCCAGGGCTATAAGATTTCCTGAAAGCTCCCCAGCTGGAATGTCAGAAAGGACAAAACTACATAACCCTACTAGGAGAAATTGCCTCTGTCAGACAGCTCTTGGAAACTGAACAATCAGAAGAGGAAGAGTTTGAAGGAGGACTAAATATTTTAGACTGAAACACTAAAATAGCATTTTATGTGGCCTAAAGGCTAGGCAAAGTTTTGTCCATTATTAATGCTGACCAGTAAAGGAGCCCACCAGCACCACACTACAACCGGTCAAGATTTACATGAAGACTGAGAGCGCTACAGCATTATCTCACTTCTTCTTCTCCTTGGTCAAGTTTAAAGCAGCTGTTTAAAAACATGTGGACAAAGGCCTAAGCTGCTGTGTACATATGTACAGAGAAGACAAAGGAGATGGCAAATTAACAGTATTTATTACTTTTTGTGTAATAACTTTATTTTTTGAGTAATAACTCTGTCACTGTTTGGTGAATCTGACTAGAAAATCTAATGGAAAGACAAAAAGATACTGACTAAATCAAAGCTGTACAAGCACTATTTGTGAAAAAGTATCAGACAATAACCAGAAAATGTAAAAACTTTCAGATTCTTTGGGAACAGCAAGCACATGCACATGAGTAGTTTGACTGGATCCAATGGGATTAGTCATCATGTTGAAAATTGCTCCTCTGTGCATCTGAAGGATTAGAATTCTAATTTAGCCATTTTGCAAGAAAATAATACCCTTTACATAAGTGTTTTTGGCAAAGATGTGATATTACATTATTTTAATTTTTATATTATAGAATGTTGGTTCTTGACTCCCTTCTGGAAATGCATGAATGTTTTAAAGATTTGTCAGACTTTTCAAAATTCATGTTCTTGTTTAAGCCTGTATAAACATTACGGATAGAGATATTTATCTGAATCAATTTGTTCATTACTAACTGCAAAGAGATGTCAGAGACAAAATATGCCTCTGATCTAATTTTATCTAATGTGCCTTAGATAAAAGTATTTTGTGTCATTCATAGATAACTCACTCACTAGAAGAGTTGCATCAGACCAAGTCAGTATATGATGGGAAAGCTCCAAAGAAAAACCTCAGAGAAATGTGGAGTTGGTAAGAAAGTATGAGGCATTTTTGTATTCTGAGTCCATGGTGCGTTCACATCTGACAGAATGGTGTTGCGCAAAGGTGTCATAACACCAAAGACCAAGGTTCTAACCCTTATCATAACGAAAAGATTTCATAGATCTTTTCTTAATAATAGTATCCATGATCTCTTGATCAGATTCCATGTATATATCTTTTTAATTGAATAAATATATACTGTAATATGTTGTTTTATATCTTTAACTTATAGAAGTTATTTGTGGGACAAATTCTGGTTCTTGAACCAAAGATAATTTTCACTGAAAAAATTGAAGTTGTTCTTACTAATTTTGGTGATATGACCAGGTTTTCTGAGAAAACTTAGTACATAATCTGGTTACTAGGTTTCCTCATTACAACAATAATAAAAAGAGAAATACTAAAATACATAGGGATTTAATTTCACCTATGCTATAGAATTAATTAAGAGTGATCTTATATGCTTACTGTTTTCCTCTCATTTACAACCAAAATATAGGATTTTTTTAAAAATGCAAATGAATATTCAAAGTATGAAAATATAAATATTAACAGCAAAACAATAACTAATTTCACAATGTACATACCACAAAAGCTTCAGAAATTTGCATTAAAAAAAGGGGAGGGGAGGGAAGGGGAGGGGAATTGCTCTTTTTACTGTATTTCCTTAAGATGTCTTAGCATAATTCACTGGGTGGATTTGAACAGATTTTATTGGCAATTCAGAAAAAAATGACACTCATGGTCCTGTACCTAGTGGTGGGCAAAGCTTAGAGGAGCATGTAGCACTGTGTGTGAAGAAATCACATATTATCTAGGGGATTCTCATCTTTCAGACTGCATGAGGTATATGTAAAATTCCATTACAGAGTTTGCATCTCCATTATTTATTATCTACAGAGACAGACTGGTTTTTCTTGCAATCAGAGAGGAAACTACTGTGTGGATAACAATTCAATTATGTCTTAAAATTAAGTTTGAGAGAAAAGCTTATGCACCATCTAGCTTATCCAAGTATTTTTCAGATACTCCAAGCTCTGAGAAAACAAATTGAGAAAGGATATTGTAAAACAGGATATAAAATAATATGAGAAATACTAAATTAATCTGAAAAATATATTATCTATTTTAAAGTATATTTAGTATTTAAACATACTCCTTAGTAGAACAACTTCATTAAAGAGACTTCCCTCACTAAGACATTGGGAGAACAGAAATCTGATAGAGGTTGTTTCAGAGGAGAATGTCTTGTGCATTTGAGTTATGCAGTTCTCAAGCAGTGCATTCTCCTCTCTATAAATACTCAGTCCAGAATAGCAGTCACCGACATTTTTTAATTATATTGGGAAAAAAAAATCATCGCAATTTCACTAAACTATATAAAAATTTTAATTTGGTTCTTCTTAATTCTAATATTTAAAGAGAAAATGCTAGATTTAGTTTTAAAGAATGAAAGAAAATATCATATTTCCTTTTTTTTTGTTTTGTTAAAAGAGCCCCAAAACAGTAACTAGCACACTTCCTGAAAATGCTCATCATTGTTATGTAGAACAATGCACAGCAGTCACTAGTCAGCCAATGAAAAGAATACCAACTATTGAATAATGTCTCTGTGCAGAAAAACATACATATCTTAAATGTTGCCAGTCTTCACAAATCTATTATGATTTCTGTAATAAAATCTGATACATCCAACTAGCTGAGCCGAGACTGCATATTTACACCCCACCTCACAGAAGAAATAACATCCTTGATTTAAAAGTTTTCAGTCCTCAGAAATTTGACTTGAATGAGTCAGATAATTCAAAAGCAATAAAAAACTCTCAAATATATTAATTTACTTTTTTTTTTTTTTTTGGTAAAAGGATTTTTGAACACATGCAATTGGTATAATTCAACAGCAAACATTAATTCAGCAAGCAATATTGGAAATTTCCTCATTATCAGAAGTGTTGCATTAGCAGTAAGTTATGTAATTATTAGAGAGCATCTTCAATGGAAGAACTTTATTCTGGGAAGGTTGTCAAGCTATATAAAGTATTCCTATTACAGATACAAGAAAAATTTTTCAAGTTAGTCAATCCATTTAGCGGGGGATTAAATAGTAATAATCCTCTAATCCTACCTCCATAATATAAATTTGAATTTAGAAAAAAGTGTTTAAATGTGTTTTTTGTTTTTTTTTTCTAAATTTGGAGACTAGAAATGAAAAATTCCAGAGAGTTCTGAAAGCTTATAAAGCAGCCCCCATAAGAATTTGGCATTTGAGGAATTAAATCACAAATCTTTTATCAAGAAATCCCTGAGGCTCTAGAAATCTAGACAAAGGGTTTCCTGCAATCCAACTTCTGTTATGCAGTTCACCCCCATCCTATAAGCAGAACAAAATGAATCCATATATTCTAAATTGATAAATACACACTAATTTATATAGTAATTGTATCACTACCTCATTATCACTGTAATAGTGTTCTATACTGAACTAAGAATCTATACAAGAAGCTAAAAGAAATACATTTTTTTTGACTTGTCTACCAAAATTCTAAGCAGAAAATTTCTCAGAATCCCAATAAATTACATATTACCTTGGGTTCTACTTGAGAGGTAGTATGTTTTAAAAGGAGCTAGATTATCTAGTGGATTGGAAACTGCAGCATTTCTTTGTGTTATGTTACTGAATTAGAAAGTATCGTCATTATTTTTTGTTTGTTTGTTTGTTTGTTTTTGTTTGTTTGTTTAATTCAAAGCACTTAAAACTTTAAATACTTCCCCAGACACATTGAGTAAATGTCACTTATTCCATTTAGAGATTAAAAGATCAAGGCAGAGAAACCTGAGACTTGACAGTGTATGAACATCAAACAGTGCATGGTTTTCAAATGCACCATTGCCCTAAACTTAGCTCTGCTGACTCTACGTTATTTGTCCTAAATCCATGCAGCCAGAAGGTCCAGAGAGAATCCCTTCTTTTGATACCAACATTCAACCACAGGCTCACAATCTTATGTCAAAGGATGGAACACAAGCAGAATTAAATTGCATCACGAGTTTTAGAGGAGCCTTGCGGTGATAACTAACACAGGGCATCAACGATTCAGTGAAAAACAGTCGAGTAGACATGGAAAGAGCCTAGCACTTTGGTGGGCTAGAATCACTTTTCCATCATCCATCTGTGATAAAAATAAATAAATAAATAGATAAAAATCTAAGAATGTAGTATTTTGCCAAATTGGTTTGTACCCTGCTGCCAGTGAAGTCAGATCTGAGATCAGGCTGTACCCAGGGGATCCATCACAGGGGGACCCCAAGTGCAATGAACAACTGCAGCAGTTCCAATACCACAGCTGACACCACAGTCAAAGGTTGAACCACCTTATTCTGACTTTATGAAAATGTGAATGATCATGAAACTGGTCCACCTTCTGTTGTGTACAAGAGACGAGGCAGTATCCACACATTTCTGCCATGAGTGTCCCTCAGTTCCCATTAGGGACTGTTACTCATTTTGTGTTGTTTATTTCCAGAAGTCACTAATGAGAGAATAAGTGATAAATGAAATTACTCTTTTCATACATGTCAAAAAAGGGGCCATACATGTTCACCTGGCATTAGGCATTGGTGGTCTGGCAGCAGCAATGTACCTTCAAGAATCTCAAGGCAGCCTGCACTGCTCCTCTTAGACTCTAAAATTTGTGGCTGGGAAGGCAGGCAGGCTTACTCCCCCCCAGATAGCAGCTGTGAGCCCTGGTTCATCTCTAGGCCAGGACTGGCTGTTTCACCAACAGCAGACTTGGACTCCTCTGATGCTTGAGCCCATGGGAGGCAAGGGCAGGACTGCAGCAGAACAAAAGAAGTGAAAACACCCTTGTTTCCCCTTTCTACCGAATGCTCTCACAAAGATAGTGGATGTGAGCTCAGAATTTGTAAAGCAATCTAGCAGAAATAGGTGATTTTCAGTAGAAAGAAGAGAAAATGTATTTTGCATGCTGTGCTAGACTCTTCTAATTCTTGGCTACCGTGTAGCCAAAGTTTGTTTATTAACACGTCGCCTTGGTTGATCCCACATTACAGTTACTTGTCATTAGTGAGAGGCTAACTAAGATTAAAGACTAGAGATTTCAGCAGCTGTGATTTGGTGGTTTGTTTTTGTGGGATTTTTTTCATGTTTTGTTTGGGGGATTTTTGTTTGTTTTCAGCTGTGGAAAGATTTGAGAAGCTAAATGAAATGTGACATGCTAGCTAGAGAAACTTTGATTTAGCCAGCAAGGAAGTGTGGCAAGGACAGTATTTGCTATATCATTGTGTGCTTTCTGTTTGGCTTCAGCAATAAGAAACCCCCCAAATAAAATGTATTTACAATAACTGGAAGAAAAACTATGAATAGAGAAATTACCATACCAGTGGAAATGATCTTTTCCCACATTGTGAGACCAGCTGTTGTAGCCTTCATCATTTGTACGTTTGCTGTATGAAGGGTGAATATACCCCATTATTGGAGTTGTGCACAACCTAGCCTGACCTAAATGCCAAGAAATAAGCAAGTGAGAGTGAAGCATCAGTGGCAAATTGGAATCTAAGGCCTTTTGTGCTTGTTAAATGGTGGAATGATTATAATTGGAAAAAGTGATGTGCATTAGTTCTGAGTGAATGTACAAGAAATGACAAGCGTGTAACTTAATGATTACTTCACAACACCCAGGACTGCCTTCTAGTCTTGCACTGAGAGGCTCAGCCCTACAGCAGAGAAAACGGCATGTCTTCTCCCGCTATTCATGGGCATCCTCCACAGGTCACATGGAAATAACCCTGAAGTGATAAGTCTTGGTTTAGGAAGTCTGCTGCTTAAGCTTGTATAAGTCATTGTGACAGAGCGTTTTTTTTCTCTCTCCACAAACCTTTGTCTGTTTTAGTAGCAACTGGGCAGAGTCCAGCTTTAAATGAAAACATATACTCATTGTTCTCACAGGTAGTAAGTATATTAGCAAAGCTTCAGCCAACCAACATCAGTAAGACTTATTTGATTAAACCATTTCTGATGATTATTTTTCACATTTCCATTCTGTAGATCACTGTGATAGTACCAGAAACGAACAAAAAAAAAATACCTAAACACAGTAATGAATTATTTTGAATGAATAAGAAAATTATTACTTAAAAATTACAGATTAATTAAATCTCTTTTTACAGCTGACAGAAATTATTTCCCAGGATATTAGAAATTCAGCACAATTAATTCGTCTTCACATTTAAATGACTACTGTCTAGGAAAAGTGTTGCCAAGCATTTCCTGGATGATAGGCATGTGGTTTATGGCAGGCTCATATAAAGATTCAGGGTTAAACGCTCAATGAAAATGTATAGTACATAAATCTACACACAAAAGTGGCAGGCAAAGTGTCAAGAAGCAATCATCTCCAAAGTCAGTTTACCCTCACAACAGGGACCTTGTCACGGTCAGAGTTAAACAGGCTCTGGATAGGACTGAATCCTGTCTCTGTTAAACAGCCAGAACTGGAGAGTTTACAAGGAAATTTGAACTTCACAATTAAGCAGTGTATTCAAACACTCTCTGGTTACTTTTTTTAGGGAAGCACCTCGAGCACTTGAAGAAAAAAACAAAAAGCAAAAAAAAACAAAACAAAAAAAAAAACAACAAAAACAAACAAACAAACAAAAAAAAAAAAAAAAACACACACACACCAAAAACTATGCCATAATTTTTTCTAATGTGTATGTGCAAATTTAAATATGCTGTCAAAAGTCCTATCTTCCCAAGCAACTAGGGGTTAAGTAGAAAGTTGCAATCCCTTTCTGCATTGCTAGGTGGGGTCCATTGGAAGCTGATGCCCAAGTTTAGCCTAGCCCACATATATTCGGCACACTATGATGCTAGAGACCTCAGTATTAAATGCAAAATGCAATGGTGATCTTTAAAAATTTAAACTACTAACATAAATTCCTTACTCTCATTTAATACAAATATTGAAGATCTCATTAGCCAAGAGGTCAAAAAATATGGCTGATGTTTTACAGATGTCCAAAGCAAAGCCAGAGGCTGAATGATTTGTATAAGTGAGTAATGCATGCAACAAGAGTTCCCAGAAGCCTCAAATCCCAAACACAGACTTCTGCCAAACCTTAATATTTTGCCAGCCCTCGCAACAGAAGAAAATGTAGTCCTATATCTATAAAAAAACTCACTTGCTTTCATGCTGGAAGATCTAAGGACCCTGTGCAAGCTCAAAGGCCAAGAGTAACTATGACCTTCACACTTCTCACTTCAGCTATGTCCACCCTACGGGACAGTCTGGAGTTTCTTGGTTTTGCCCTGTGCCTTCCCATGCAATGTTTGGAAGGATGGCGCGTTAGGGAAAGAACTGATCTCCCTCTTCCTCTTTAATTAGTAATGTTCATTTGAATATGATTTACTATGGAAAAGGATGTTAATAAGAAATGCTTTTCTACATTTAATAGTGGAGAGATGGCCTGACAGTTGAGAAGGAGAATGTATTATAAAGACGATAGTGCAGGTAATATCCTGTATATTGAGTCTAATCACCCATTTAAAGTTAAAACAGGAGTTGTTAAGAATATAGTGAATCACACTCTAATGATTAGTGATGAGAATCACCTAGATAATGAAATTGGTATTGAGAAACAGATTTTTCGGCAGGATGATTATCCTGCAAGATTGATTAAAAGGATAATTGTAGAACAATGTAACCTTTTCTGTAATTATAGTGCTGAACTTGTTTAAAGCCATTTGTCATAACAGTGTAGCTCTGCCATGTCAGAAAGAGACTGACCACTGATTAACACGATATTTATTACTGTCCAGGAAAGTGAGGTATTTTCACACCTGTACAAGGTGATTTTAATATCTCTGCATCAAAAGTTAAAGCTATAGTAAAATCACTGCAAGTAGTCAGAGCTATAAAATTCCATGTGGTTGCATGTTTCCTAATTGCTGAATTTCAAGGATGAGTTTTCCATCCCTTTTATTGTGAGATCCCATGAGACTAACACTATAGCACTCTTTCATTCGTACTGGCGTGTTTACGAGACCAGACTGCTTTTCAACATTTGGCACAGAAAAAGAAAACAACAGACAGCTTTAAAATTGTACTCAAAGAACTTCCAAAAGCAAAATATCTGCAACTGGAAATGATAAAACTTCCAGTGTTAGATCCATAACTATGGAATAAACTGAACAACTTCTTTGGGTTTTTGACTCCTTTCGACTCGCTCAATGAGAACTTTTAATGTGCTTCAATGAGAAACACTCCTATGATTTTAAACAACTTTCTAGCATTTTTCACAACAGCATTAAATCTTTCAACAATTTAACTCCATATTCAAATAGCAAAATGTTATCACGGAGGGATCTTTTTGTCAGTAAGAATGACAAAGCCAGGTAGCAAGCTTCCTAAAGGAAACAAATATGATAATGCTGATATTTATGTGAACTACAACATTCAAGAGAAAGAAATGAAATATCTGGTATCCACAGGTCAAAAATTGTGACTTTGTATACTTTCTCCACAGATTGGATTTTTTCAGACAATGCTTTATGTTTGCAGATCAGCTTCTCCCTTAGCTTTGTTATGACAAAAGTTCTTAGGTTTGTTTGTCTGTGTGAGGATGCTTGAGCATATGAAGCAGAAACCACAGCTTTACACAAGGCTACTCTCACAGGATAATAGGAGAAATATTCTCAAACAGGTTAAATAGCTGTAACTTAAAAAACATCCAGAGTCACGGGGATGGATCTCTGGCAGTCATTTAGTCCAACTTCCTGGTCCAAGCTGAAATACCAGCAACCCTGGAACAAGCCAAGTTTCAAAAACCTCCATGATTGGAAAGTGCCCATCCTCTGTAGATAACCAGGAGCATCACTGTGATACCATTGTAGTGGCAAAAGTTTCAACCAAATGTCTCTACTTTAACCATCTACCATCAGTAAGAAGAGTTTGGCTCTCCTCTCTTGTCTCTCCCTAGCTGTAGGATACCTCTGGCTTCCCCTCTTTTGCTGGCCTGGACAAGTCCAGCCCCCTCAGCCTCTTCTCTTAGGTTAAGCACAACAGCCCTTTGCTTCCTGGGAGTCCCCCACTGGATCATCTCTAATTTCTTAGTATTCTTCTTGCACAAGGGCAACCCATAACTGGACCCAGTATTTCAGGTAATGCCCAACCTGTGCCAGGTAGAAGGGGATAATACTCTAAATCCATTTACTGGCCACACAACATTATATTCATGGGTACAGTTTTTATTATTTACAATTAGTGCATACAGTTGACTTTCACCGTATTCCCAGGGATGTTATGCATCCAGTAGGTTTCCACTTCATGCTGACACAACCTTGCTTCGCCCCAGAACCTTGCATTTGCCCTTGTTGAATGTTTTGAGGTTTCTTTTAGTCAAGTCTCTCGGACCCTCAGTTTAGCTGAACTGAGGCTCTATTGCCTGGGCTATGCCCACTGCTCACAGTGTCCTCCACAGATTTGCTGTGGCTGGCTTTTATCTCATCATCAAGGTCAGTAATGAAGATACAAAACTGCCAGGTCCAGCATCATATCCACAGTGTCATAAACACATTTCATCTTAAAGCTAGAGACTTTATTACTTTTTCTTAAATTTGTAATTTGAGATAAACTTAACACTCCGTCTGTTAAACGTACGTTTTAACATTGAAAAATGTGTCAAGGATCTATGGATTGATCAGGTGTGGAGTGATAGCTGAAGGGAAAAGATGCTTGTTAACTCAGCAGCCCTAACTATCAGTGATATAGTGTATTTCATTTAGGAGTGATTTTGTCCTCTCTGAGACACTCAGGTAGAACAAATAAATGTTTGGCAAGAAGACTAATAATGCATGATTATTACTGGGCTAGCATATTTCAAATTTTTAGGTAGCACTGTGCTAATGTATTTCAATTAACATGTGAGTAGATTTGAGGGCAAAGATAACAAGACTCAGGCTGAGGAGTTCCTCGTGTTCTTGTAGCCTGTAGAATAATAACTATGGGAATCCACCATCTGGTGAACATATGTACAGTTTGACTCAGCCCAGGGATAGGACAATAAGTAGTCTACTTCAGGTGAGTAACTGTAGCCCCTCTTCTCTGCCGGAGGTAATGACGGATTCCTTCCCTCCTTAGGTGGCAGGCAATAGTCCATTCAGAGGCCAGCAAGAGGCTTTATTTATTTTAACTCACCTAGGGCCCTTGCATTCATTTGTAGAAGCCAGCGGCGGAGATTCCAGACACTAATGAGTAATGACATGGCAGGAGGAAATATGTGGCACGCAGTCAGTGTGTAGCTATGCACCATTTGATTACGTGCTGAGCTAAGGAGTAGGCAACAGCCTGACAGCAGGGGCTCCTGTGAGACCTCCCACTGGAGCCCTGCAATGGATGCTGCTGGAGTAGAAGCAGCCCCTGATGCTGCTGCCAGGGCTACTGGGGAAAGCTACCAGATATGCTTGTGTTACAGAGGGAAAAGAAGACATAGATCAGCAGGAAAACAGAAGAAAAATAAAAAAATAACATGGTGGCTTACACTTAATTATGGCCTAACCACATTACTAATAGCTTAAATACAGCCCATGAATTTTCTGCCTCACATTTGGACACAGAACACAAATGAATTAAACAGGCAAAAAAGATTTTTCCAATCAGCTTTTCAAACACAATTCATTCAAGCCTGTATGTTAGGGTTGTCTGGCACCACATGGCAGGAGGCAAAGGCACAACCTACTCCACCGCTCACAAAGAGAAAGATTTCTTGAAGGGCTGCTGCTGAAAGAGAGGACTCTGACACTAGGTAGCAGAGGCTGAATTAAATCCTGGGGTAAGGTAGTCTTTTTGGTTATATTAGTTCGTGTGATTCATATTCATAATGATTCCCTCCTGCTGAAAAGGCCTGGCTGCCTGTTGTTTCTGCTCAGTCATCCTCATCAGTTTTACAGATGAATTTTACTGGAGTGAGAGAATTAGAGCAAGAGTGTGATTGTTATTGTTTCACAGCTGATGAAGAACGACAGTAGAAAAGAATTTCAGAAATCTTATTTTGTTGTCATCTTTGCTATGTGAAATTTTACATACCTACCTCAAAAATCAGCAAATTTTTGCCTTCAGTTTTTCATTATCTTTCTCAAGGGACAAGGCAAATTACTAAATTTTCAGTCATTCAGGACATCTGCTTCAACGGTTAAAATACAGTGGAGTTTCCCTGAATTTTCTGTATAGATGCAGATAGTTCTGCAAAGACTACACCACAAAGATAGACTTCCAAATTCTGATTTTTTTTAAGCCGTGTGTGTGCCAATAGATGTTCCTTTCTCCTGAGGCAAATGTGTGAAAAATGCTGCATGTCTTTTGTAGAACAAAAGTGAGAGTTAATTTCAAAGCTCTTAAAAAAAATAATAATAATATTATTATAATTTGATGAGGAAAACCATCCAACAACAGATTCAGACAATGTAAAAAATATGCAGCACATATTTGGGTTGAAGATCTTATGCTGCTTTACTACTTTGGCTCTATTGTCACTTATAATAAAATCAGGGGGGAAAGACCTTGAGAGACAAGCCGCTTATTTATTTGTTCCTGAAGCTTTGATAGCATGTAGGTTGCTGTGTGATCTTTATAAACTCAGAGGTGCTAAGCACAGCTTGTTTTTGAAAGTCAATGCCAGCAAGAGACAGACTTTTTGTAATAACACCCGGTGAGCTGTGGCACTTGTATACTCATATATTTGTCTATGCCAAATCCTTACCTAGCCTACATTAACAGAGCTCTTTTGACTTCATGCTGGGGATCTGGCCCAGTATCCATTTCTTGAATATGTATATCCAACTAGGATAGACATACTCCAGAGGATATTTCTCAGCCTCACACTAACCAAGGAACTCCAAATACCTTAAATATAGAAGTATAAATAATCTTTTCCTCTGTCTCCAACTCTTACAGGATAGAGGCTAATCAGAAAATAGGTTATTTCTTTGTCTTAGTTTTTGTTGTTGTTGTTGTTGTTCTGCTTTGTTTTGAGAATCTAAAGGAAAAGAGACAAAATCAGCGAGAAAAAGAGTCGAATATGTCAACTGCCCTAATTCTGCATGCAAGCTGAACTCAAATAACCTGCACTTTTAGAAAGGAAACACACTACATTAAAATAACCTGCAAAAATCCTCTTAGGTAACATAGACAAAATCAGGTAGAAGACTTGCTGGAAAAGGGGATTTGGGGTAAACTTCTTCTAGTACTGTCCTAAACTGTTGTCAATTTGTAGTGTTTGTAGACATTCAGTCTGAAAGCAGTCTGACACCTGAGCCAGTTTTCCCTCTTTCAGGACAGGTCCCATGACTCCTAGACTTTTTCTTACTAGAGAGCTAGGACACAATTCCAGAAGAATTTAATTCTCAGTGAAGGTTGTTTTCTTACAGAAACAGGTGAAGCCAACTGCTGCAGCTAGTCTGGAGAGCTGGAAATATCAGGTTAAAGTACTGATGTTTGTATGCAGGACTTTCATGATTCACTGGTATAACAAACTGTGATGATATGGAAGGTTAGGAATACCACAGCCTAACATTTGCCTTTTCACTTTCTTTTTAAAATTGCCTCATTTTTCCACTTTTTCCCCCACTTTTTCCTTTCTTCCACTCTGTGCATCACATTCTGAACCACATCACAGTCCAAATATATGATATTTGTGCTTGAAAGCCCCACCCAAGCAATGAATAAACTAGAGGGTAACACGTTGTTTCTGTACCAAAGGCAGTGACACTGTGCACCATGCAGGCTGTTAATCTTTTCTTTTCTGTCCTATGTACAAAATAGTGATTTAGTTGTGTAGCAGGGATGCAGTTATCCAGAAGGAAAGCACTTATACTGATGACATCAAGCACTGGCATAAATGCACATCAACCACTGTTTCTGCTTTAAAATGATCTTTTTCTGACTCTGTTGGCAGGGTAATATTTTCTCGTTTTTCTTCTCTTTGCGAGTCTGTGATAGATTTCACAACAACAAAGCAATCCTGTAGCACTTTTATAGCCAATGAATTGAGGAAAATGAGGGGTCCTGTCCATTAGTTCATTTTAAGTCCAGAGTACTAGCAGAATGGCAAGTATGGGGAAAAAAGTATAAAAAACTACACCCCATAATATAGAAAACTTTCTGAACCACTACATCTAGCTGTCCACATATGTGCATCACTATTTCCTACTGAAGAACACTTTCAGTACATATTCATCTACCATGACACCTCCTATATAGGCTGAGGGAGAAGTGTGAAATGCATAAATATAATTTCTAGGGAAAATTCCTCCAGAAATCAACCTATAAATTTTGTGTTTTAAGTCCTAGAGTCTTTGTTCCCACTGTTTTTCCTTCCATTATACATGTAAATAAATATTCCTTTATACATGTAAATAAATATTCCTTTCTTTGTAGTGGCATTGGGATTCACTGTTATATTTTTTACAGACAGTTTCTATTTTTTCTATCACTGATTTTAATTGAATATTCCCTTCCCATTAAGAAAGAACATGCTTGTAAATAAGTATGCAACAGAAAAGATGACCTAAAAGAGACCCGTACTTAAAAGAGTACATACTTTTTCCACATCTTTTCCTATTTCTCTTTTGCACTTAGTCAACAAGTTTTTCTCTTTCCCTATAAGGGACTGTTTCTACTAAAGTTTAAATTGTACACCTCTACACCTCTCTTCTGTTATTTTCTTTATTGATATCAAAACTTAAAGAACCACATCTGAACATGGAAATCCAAATGAGACAGTACAGTTTTATGCATGAATTTCTGATTTCTTTCGTATTTCTCCCTTTTCTTTTCCACATGCTTCCTAATACGACAGTTTGCTTTTGCCTGTAGCTGCACATTAGCCAGTTCCCTCTGATTATTCTCTAACTCCTGCATTGATAACTTTAATTAGAATGTGTATGAATAGTTCTTTTATCCGCCCTCATTGAAGAATATTTGTTTCATTTATAAATAATAGAGTACACTGATGTCTATTGTTCTGATTTTTCTTTTTCTATGCATGGAAATTGTCTACAATCACAATTCTGGAACCAACTGAACAACAGAATTCTGTATCATGTAACAAAAATTGACTTTATTATTTACTATATATGCCTTTATTTTACTCATTCCTTTGGTTGTTATTCCAGTTCATTAATATATAATATTAGATTTAATAGAGAAACCTGAGGCACCTCTTATTCACTTTCTTAGGATGAAATCCCTCCAGCCACTTGTTGATTCATAGCAATACTTTGTCTTTCCACAAATAGTTTAGTTTCTTCTTCAACAAACTAACTTTGATGAACAACTCTTGCAACTTTACTTTCATTTCTGTAAGGCTAAATTTCATGTCCGTGAAATCCCCTAGCTTGAGATTTGAATTTTCAAAATGCTAGATAATTGAATGGTTCTTTCAGTTTATTTAGGCCTACATCAGCACCTGGCAGTGATTTTGAGAAAAGCGCCTGCAGACTCCCTGTCGGCATGTCACTATTTGCCTCAACATGTTGGGAGCACTCAGCAGTGCCTATTCCCTCACGACAAACTGTCATGCAATTAAAAGTAAATACAAAAAATCACCAAAAGGAAAATGTTAATATTTCAAAATCTAATGTCATAGAAAGTATGGTTATCCAGTCTGTGCATGCTTTTTACAAACTGTTATTTAGAAATAATTATATTAAGGAGATTGTTTGAGTCTTTTCTTTTAGCATTAAACTCAGCATGACCATGTGTGAAATGATCCATCAGATTTCATCAAAGTTAAGAAACCCATATGGCTTGTATTGCCACAGTTTAAAAGTTTCTGTGATTCAAAATATGTCTATACTGCTCCTAAAGAAATATATGAGCTAGATTACAACTTGCTTGTTTGGTGTAGGTAGCAGAAAACCTACCTGTGAAGGTGGGTGAAGGCTTAGGCTCTGCCTTACATGGGAAGCTCTGTGTTGGACCCAAGAGGTCCCAGGTTGGTTCATTTGAAACTGAGCCCAAGCTGGATGGATATACCCGAGCTGTTGTTTTGATGGCAGTTTCACTCTACCTTTTGTGACCCCTAAGTGTAAGTAATTGCTAATGTACTGAAATAGCCCATGAATTCAAGTTATTCATTGTGTACATATACATGTTACAAACAATAAAAATGCTATTTCTAGGTACTCAGTATTTTTTTTCTTTTTTCTTTTTTGTACCCATATTGAGTTATTTCTTTCAGTTCTGTTTAATGACAATTCTTTTCAAATGGAACTTGCTCTTAAAACTTCTAATGAGTTTCAGCATTTTCAGCTTAGTATCTAGATCTTTAAACCTCCTATCGGAAGACCTTTATGTGAACTGCACTTGAAACCTGATATTTTTCTTTTTTAATTTATCTTCTATGTCACAATTTCCACGATGTATGTGAGAAAACGTCCCCTTTCAGGAGATGCTCAAGTATGCTTTTTATTTCCTACCTAGTTTTGTCAAATAGTATAATATCCTATATTATGAGTATATAACCTATATATTACGAGTATGTCTTTCAGCCATTTGATAATCCAAAGGTATCATAGACTCAGAAAAAAGGACATGAAAAACTCAAGTAAATAATCCAAGCACTACAATTTAAAGTGTAAGACTCATGTTTAGTAAGAATTTTCAGATAAACTCACTTTTACAATTCTCCTTTTTAAAGTCTGAAGAATATTTTCCCAAAAACACAAAAGTAACAACAGTATTTCTAACAAACATATTACTTACATTTCGTAAGTAACTGAGAACCAAATGAGTAATAAGTGAAATGAATGAATATTGCATCCACTCAAATGACTGTACTTAATGTAAGTTCTCTCAGACTGACAACACATGTCTGTTCAAGGAACACTTATCCTACAAAATCATACATTAGAAAAAAAAAAAAAAAAAAAAAGAAAAAAAAAAGCACTTCCTTCCTGAAGTGCTGTCCAAAGTACAAAATAACATAAACAAGAATTCAAGTATTTTCTTGGGACCGGTGTTTGCATATTGCAAAATAGCATCCCTTGTGTTTCAGACAATGGAAACTACAACTGGCATGGGATGTTAAAAAAGAACATAAGAAAGATGCTGACATACCTGTTCTGATCTGAATTGTGCATTTTTTCAGTGAGCTTCAGTGAAATGTCATATGTACTAGTTATTCTAAGATGAAAAGGCCTTGAAATAAATAATGCATACAAATTCTATGTTTTACAGTAATGGAAATTGAAAAAGTATTTGCATTTTATTTTATAACACAGAAATGTTAATAAATATTGTTTCAGCACAAAAAAAAAAAAAAAAAAACAAAAAAACACTATTTTATTTCTTCTTTTCTACCACTGGTATTTATCTTCTCATTAAAATGTTCAAAATAAGATCAGTTATTAGATGGCTATTTTCCAGACAGAACAATGAATATGACACAAATTAATTAATAATTCATTGGATTATAGTATGATTAAAGGTGAACTAGAATAACAGCAATCTTTAAGACTGCCTGTCATAAAAGAACTGATTTCCAGGAAAAAGAAAAAAAGGAAAGAAAAAAAAAAAGCAACAAAAATGTACAATAACTACAAGAAATATTTGTTTCACCATTTGTAAAATAGACAAACAGGGTGCCAAAGAAAACACAAATGTAAGATGACAAGACTGCCATTAACTTCAGATTACATGGTATTTAAAAGACCTTTCAAATGCCATTCATTTACAATAATTTATCTCATGCTACTACACAAAATTAGGAGACCTGGGTCTTATTTTCCACAGACCAGCTGAGAAGCACAGGAAAATAGCCTAGCATGTCTTGTGCCTCCATTTCTCATTTCTGATCGGAAAATGAGGATGATACCTAAGTGCTACCTTTACAAAGGTGTTAGGAGGGTTAGATAAGTACCATCTATAAAGCCCTTTGAGATCCCAAGAAGAAAAGCTCTGTAAAACTCAAGAAAAGCTCTACATAAGTGCAATATTATTACTGTAGATCTTATTATGTTTATTTGTTTACTCTCCTCTACAGAACATAATAATTCTGAAGAGATTTACATTTGAACTTTGTAAGAATTCTGTTATCTGTCTTTAGAATTGCTCTTAAGGGTTCTGTAGAGGAAAGGCAAATGCTCACAAAAGCACACTCAAATCTTTCCAAGGATCCCATCCTGCAAGGTATTCAGCATCTCTTGAGCAGCACAGAGCACTCTCAGCTGACTGTACTCACCATGTAGCAAAACTGGCCCTAGGATTTCAGGTGCCAGCATCACTGCGAACAAAAATCCCAGCATAGAAATAAACATAATTCTACATTTCTTTTTCAGTTGCTTGATAGGCTCCAACGGATCAGGCAAGCAAATATAGCTATTGAGTCCACTGCCTTGCTGCTCAGCAGAATACTGATGTGCTCAGCAAAGTGCTAAGGGTAGGTCTTTTTCACTTTACTGTCACTGATGTTGTAAACCATCATGGAGAAAAAAAAGAAAAAAAAAAAAAAAAAAGCCCAGGTGAACATTGAGTGAAGACTGAACATTCAACTGGCTTATCATGACGTCCCATTTTATTTTTGATCTCTGAAAACAAACAAACAAAAACCCAACAACTTTAAGGAAGTTAAACTGTTGGGGTTTTCTGGTTGTTTTGTTGGTTTTTCTTTTTTCCTATGCCCTTTTAATACTATTCTTACTCTAAAAAAATGGGAGAATGGAAAATGTGACATGGATAAGAAGGAAGCGTGGATAACTAGGAAAGGAAGCTGGCATCACCTTACACATAAGTTTAAGAGTAAAAACTTTTCTAAAACAACATGTTATTTTAAAGCCTCATCTCATAGCCTTTGACCAGATATTTACTGATGCACTGACGGGAGCAAAAGGACTTCCAAAAAACCTCCTGGAGCACTGACAGAGAAGGAAGAGAAATGTTATTTTTAGTCTTGGAAGGGAATCTCCAAAAACTTAGCATGCTGTGAAAATCATTGTTCTGAATTTTACTTGAAAAGAAAAATCACTCACTTCTATAGTTCAGTAACCAAAACATTATTGAGAAGTTTTATATTCTCCTCCATCTCCATGGAGAATTAGGTTGTTTGGAAAAATAAAAATAAAAATAAAAATATGAAAGACAAAAATATAACTGTGGCCCCTGCCCCCCTTTAAAAGTTTTAGGCCTTGAGAGTATTCATCAATAAGGAAAATTCTTTTTTTTTCTGAGGATTCTTGGCTGAACACTGCTCTATTTTAAGCCCTCTACATTAATATGCTCTGTTTAAGGTCCGATGGATCAAAAACGTTTGGGGAGATGGAGTAAACGAAGCTTGCAACAGGCAGTGAAATAAAAAATGGTCACAATTCAAGATTATTACCACTAGAAAACTGCCATTAAAATTTGTATTTTTAAATATAATCTGTGTTTTTATTACATGTAGTGATTGCTAAACTCTCTACTGTCCTCCTTAGCTTCTTTTTGGACCTCTCTTTGGGAAGCAACTGCTTCCTAAAAATCTACTATTTTGCTGCAAGTTACTTCTACACGTCCTCATTGGTCATTTGTCTATATATGTTTTCATTTCACTAGTAAGAAAGGATAATAAGAGAAAGGAAACAAAAGAAAGATAAAATTAAAACCTTTGACTGATTTTCTTCGTTTAGGATGTAGGTGATAGTGGATAAGAAATATGGAAAGTGAAGTCATTCCTGACAGTCAAAAAGCACTGTTTGGCCAGTAAATCAGGAAGATACACAGTCAGGTGAATGAGATCTCACGTGCACCAACATGAAACTTCTGCATCAAAAATTAGCAATACCGTTAAGCGGGTCTTTAAAATTAGAAGTGTCTGTATTTATGGACGTGGTTAAAATGTCTGATTTAAGAAAAATATATAGTTGACAATAACAGAGTAATTACAGTCACAGCTTCAATCTGGCTGTATAAATCATTGTGATTCAACGTAAAGTAGTAATAAAAATAAATTATATTGTTTTTGGTTCATTACTGTTGATCTAATAAAATATGATGAACTAAAGAATTTCCTTAGTGAAACAGTCTCATAAAAATAACAATTTACTTATGGCTTCTTAGCAATTTATGTGAATGCGATACAAAAATAATTATATTTTTAATAAAAGTAACATTTTGTTAAGGAATTATTTTAATTGTATCCTAGTCCTCATAATAACTTTGTCCAAGAGCTTGTCTCTTCATAATTCAGATTTCACTGATTTACTAAATGAGAAAAGAGATTATTGACATAAAAGTTTAATGGCCAAGATTCACTGAGAAAAAGTTGTAGGATCAGGTACAAGAATAGTAAGGTCAGGAATTACAAAGAATAACAAAACATTCAAATAAAATGTCCCAGAGCAAGTTTCTTCCCTGACTGTCCCTGTCCAAGCAGGTTTTGAACAGCAGGCTGCCTGTCCACTACTACTATTTTTTCAGATCCCATCAGGAGAAAATCTTCTTTATTTTCCCTACCGAATCCACGTGGCAACAGCAAGAAATCAATGCATAGCTCTTTTGAACATGTCTTCCTCATTAACTAGATGCATTAAATCATTATTGTGAAAGAAAATTTACAGGCATCTCCAGGTGCTATAATACCAGCTTTAGGTGAGATTACTCCCTTCAATTTTGTATTTATTTAGTAATCCTATGCCAGACCAAACTACCTGTCTGATGACTAGCAAGATGGCCATATCAACCTAAGAGGAACAAGGCCTATGCCCACATGAAGCCAAGCACAGCTTTGCACTAACTTCAGCAAAGCTGAAATGTCTTGCTAGGAATTGAGCCCTCCTCCCCTGCTGCCAGCAGGTGTAGGCCCCATTATCAAACCCTGGAAAATAACACTGGTGTTAAACCTTAGAGGTTTTCCCTCTCAATATAGACTCCGGAGCTGGTAACAGAATTCTCAAATGCTTTGGTTGCACTGGCAAGCAATATGCAAATTGCCTTTCTGATGTTTCTTTATAAATCACTTAACTGTTACAAGAAATAGCTTTTATTTTATCTACATGTCAAGACCTGACTTCAGTATTCCAGAAACACATAATCACACTCTGAATGAAGCTGGATGTTTGCTACAGTACTAAGTCTGCAGAATCAGACTCCAAAATGCAAGCTTTTATTCCCAGAATTCAATTTCAAAACCAGAAATCACAGGTGATAACTCAAGGCCTACCTGCATATTATGAATTACTTCGGCACTTAGTAAACTTTACTGACTAAAAATTCCAATCAGTTGAAAAAATTTTGGTTAAAGAGAAGAATTGTCAAATGAGATAATGCTCTGGAGAGATGCCAAAATCCTCCTGTGTCTGTAGAAGAAAAAACCACTAAAGCATGTAGAATTAGCTGGGGAGACTTCCTCTTTTTTTTTTTTTTTTTTTTGTTTTTTTGTTTTGTCAAGCAAATGAAGCACTCGTTTCCTGCACAGAAAGATTTAGAGGCCCTCTGGATTAACTTAAAGCAAAGGATCAGCTCGATCTCTGTAACCACAGATTTCTACATGTCTAGAACAGGTTATTTCTCAGTTCCTCACTGACACCTAGTCAAGGATGAGGGAAAGATCAACAAACAACAGAAAGAGAAATCAAAGCAAGTGTTTAGGAGCCCAGCAAGAAAGCTACGTCAGTGTAACAGGCCAACCCATGCAGCATTCAGCAAAATCCTTGTCACTGCCAGGTGATGTCTCCTGTGCACACAGGACTGGACAGCCAGTTCCTGATAGCTATTAGAATTAAAAGCAGTTTAATCAAATCTTATGTAGTAAAGGGTGTTTATTTCTGAAAGGACAAATGACATATAAACTCTCTCTGAATATTCTTTATAAGGGGGATCCAAATATTCCAAAAGTCACTGGAAGATTCAAAGCTAAAATGACAGATATGACATTCAGACGTCCATTGGTACATGTGATGTACCACTGTTATTGCAATGGACAGGTACGTATGAAAAATCAGGGAACTGCAACCATCAAATAACAGAAGAAAATGACAGACAAACTCCTGGAGAGAACTGTTTTTTACTAATGGTGGAGCAGTTGCTGTCCACAAAGCCTCAAAATACCCTGCTAGTCCTGAGTGAGGCATGGACAAGAGGAAGGATTTACAGGGCATGAGTAACTTGTTCAGAAGCAAAATCTCATCTCCATTGTTTCTTAAGAAAGTAAGAGTAAGATAATAAAATTTGTTGATGGAGTGCACTGGTAAATTGTCCAGACTCGTCTCAAACGCCTCACAAGGTTCTTACACAAATACAGACAGGGCATATGGCAGGAGAATACTCTTTAAGAATCCACATTTGCTCACGTTCAGAAATACTTGTGTATCTTAGCAATAAACTACAAAATCTACAAAACCACAGCGTATTCTGCTCATATGAACACTTAACTTTGCTGTTTAATAGAGATAATAGAAGTGTTGGAAGCAACAGGATCGAGGGAATTAGAGGAAATGCTCATTAAAACAAATTTAAAAGGTCTAATGATTAAAATATTGATTAATTAGCCAAACATTGATTAACAGTCACACTTTATCAACTACAAAGTTTCTAATTACTGCACCATTATTCCATAGATTGACCTGTTCTCTCTTGTCACTTACGATGAAGAACAATTTTTATTAAGTGGGTTTTGGATTTTTGACCTGTAAAATTTTAATAGGGAGTGCAAAGAGGGTGTCGTGTGTGGTTTGGCATTTTAGTCACTGAGGGACTCTGTTACTGTCTCTACTTAACCAAAGACACAGAAGTACAAGTGGGATGTGAATACTCAGAGATAAAAGCCCCCCATCATGAAAAAGAGATACATTTGAAACTGCTCTAAGTCTACTACAGTGAAAGAAGAAACTCTGTGTTGTTAAACTACTCTGATGAATAATGACAAAATGTTTAAACAGAGCACCAAGATGTTGACCAGTCAAGTCATGTTTGCTAAGATACACAATAATTTAATGAGGAGAAATGAAACTAGAATCTCTTCTTAATCTTTTGTACCTACTCCAAAGTACCCCTGGAGATGTGGCTACTTCACCATTTAAAAGAAAAAAAAAAAAAAAAAAAAAAAGCAATAGCAGTCAAGAACAAATAGTAATTCAGCTACCAAAATATGTCCCGTTATAGCAACCTAGGTCTCAGAAAACTGCCTCACACTTGAAACATATTCTCCAGAAAATTTATGGATGTCTCACATAAGACTATCTTGCTGATTTCAATAACTGTCCATTTAAATCTGTTGATGTAGCGTTTAAACCTTGCTTCAGAAAAGAAAGAGGCTAATACACACATGGGGTTACACTCTCAATATAACTGTCTCAAAGTGATGGTCTGGATTTACTCCTGATGAGATCAGCTCTAAGGCCAGGAAGCAGATTTATAGTGTGAACATAAATGAGCATAGAGGAGGGGGACCTTTTTGATCATACATATGCTTGTCAGGCAAAATGTGCTCAAGACCTCATTGCCAAATAAGCAAGAACAAGTAAGCCCCTTGCTGCCAGTGGAAAACGGCATCAGGAGGACAACTCTGAGCAGATGCACCAGGCTGACAGGTTCAATAGCCAAAACCTGGAAAAGGACCATGAAAAAATTGGCTCTCAGGTGGTAACAGTGGGGCCGGGCTGTATTTCCTCCTGGCTAAAGTTATGGGTCTCACAGAGGGGCAATATTTTAGAGAGCTGTATCATTCTTCAGCAGTGTAAAGGAAAAAGTGGAGCAAGCACCATGCCAAGGTCTGAAATACCTTACTACACCAGCTTCTGCATATTGAGAAAATAACTGCTTCACACAGATAGTGGTACTCAACAGCTACTGAAGGAATTAACGCCATAGTAAACAGGTAGATGTCCTTGGCCTTTCCACTCTATCCTTCTGTTATACTGTCTATTTTAACCAAAACAATTCCTTTACTTCTACCCTCCACATCAGCAAAATACAACCTATTTCATTTCCATTATATACCATATGGCCTCCTGATCTGCCTTCTTGGTTTTTTACACCAGAAAAGCTGTTACATTTATAATGCAATTATAACTTGAATCCACAAAGACCATTTACAGCATAATCAGACAAGTCTGCTTGCGTGTTATCCTGCTAAGCCAAGGTTTATAGGTTTTCTCAGGTTACTCAATGAGAGAAAAAAAATAAAAAAGCACACTTCAGAACCCTGCTCCCTCCCTGCATTTATACATACCCAAGTTTGCATTGATACAGTTAAAAATATCCATGTAGAACCAGCTAAAGGGTGTTTTAGGGTAAAAGTCAGAAACCAAGTATTTCTCTTTTAGTTAAGCTAAATTACAAGGTTCTTTGGTCCTCCCAGAATTGACACTAAGGGGTACAGCAATTTAGTACATAGCACTATAGTGCAAGTCATGGACCCCTTTTCTTTGTTGCACGTGGGGACCACACTCATGCATGGTAAGCAATAATACCAAATAGAAAAACAGTGCTGAGGCATCATGAGAAGGTTCACCTCATCAGAGGACCCCAGTCCCCCAGTCCAGCTCTAGCTGGGTCTGCTGGGGAATCTGCCCAGGGCTCTCCCCCAGCCCACAAGGGTCTTGTCACACCCTCCGCCCCCCCCCCCCCCCCCCCAACCCCATACCATGGCACTTGGGACTGAGGTAACCTGTGAGGTAAAGCAGCAGCTTTGTGAGGTTCACAGAGCCACATGACCACTCCTGACTTGCGTTTTCCCCTTCAGTGTTGTGCTTCCCAAGGTTAACACTACTTCATGTGACTTGTAGAGCATAGCTTTGTGTGTGTGTGTGTGTGTGTGTGTGTATGATTGCTTTTATTCCTCAAGAAGGCCGCAGAACAATTTGCCCTGGTAGTGATGCAGCTTTTCCTCTTGCTAAGAATGCAAGAATGTGATCCTAACTGGAAAGAGACACCATAAAACAAAGGTTTAACAAAGCATCCCTTTGCCATCACGTTAGGATTTGCAGTCCATAAGGCTGATTTTATCGTTAACAGCAACGTGTAACCATTGTTTCAGTGTCACAACAAATATCTAGAGTCATGCATGTGCAATACTGAAAACTTAAATTGCACATTTAATGGAATATTACCTACTACCTATAGGTAGCACCAATATAACATTTTTTTGCAAGCCATAATAATACACTGTGAGTATACCAAATCTGAGATGTTACTAATGTGCCAGTAAAGTACAAAGAAATTGTAGTGAGCAAGTGAGAAATCAGCAAGAAATCTATGCCTAAGGATACTTCCAAAGTAGAAAAATTAGTTAATGTTTCTGAGGAGAACAGAGTGCTCCCCTCAGAAACAAAAAGAAAAGCCTTCATAGTAAGGAATCTTTTGATCATCACTGATAACTAGAAAACCTTTGTAAGATAGAATTTCATTTATTTTAAAATTTCTTGACTTCTCAACTCTACTTGGCTGCTTACTGCTAAAATTTACTTCCTTTCTCCTTCTTTGCAGCTTCTTCACCACATTCCTGACTTTGTACTCTTTACCTCCCGTCTTTTTAAGATCACCTGTTCTCCCACTCTTCTACTTAGCAAATACCTTCCTAATTAAATAAGCTCTTCACCTCCCCCCTGCCCCAAAAGTGTAATAATGAAATTATTAGTGATGGAATGCTACTGAGTACTGTGCACAGTGAGTACTTTAAGGCAGAAGTTATTTTATGTTCTAGTGGTTAGCCCAAGCCCACATTCTTGTGTGATCCTTAGGTACAATCACTAAACATAGCACTACTGATGATGGTGATGTTAATACAAATGTGTATTAACTCTATTAAGATGTATCACAGAATCACAGAATTTCTAGGTTGGAAGAGACCTCAGGATCATCGAGTCCAACCTCTGACCTAACGCTAACAGTCCCCACTAAACCATATCCCTAAGCTCTACATCTAAACGTCTTTTGAAGACTTCCAGGGATGGTGACTCCACCACTTCCCTGGGCAGCCTGTTCCAATGCCTAACAACCCTTTCAGTAAAGAAGTTCTTCCTAACATCTAACCTAAAACTCCCCTGGCTCAACTTAAACCCATTCCCCCTCGTCCTGTCACCAGGCACGTGGGAGAACAGACCAACCCCCACCTCGCTACAGCCTCCCTTGAGGTACCTATAGAGAGCGATAAGGTCGCCCCTGAGCCTCCTTTTCTCCAGGCTGGACAAGCCCAGCTCCCTCAGCCGCTCCTCATAGGACTTGTTCTCTAGGCCCCTCACCAGCTTTGTCGCCCTTCTCTGCACCCGCTCAAGCACCTCCATGTCCTTCTTGTAGCGAGGGGCCCAAAACTGAACACAGTACTCGAGGTGCGGCCTCACCAGAGCTGAGTACAGGGGGACAATCACCTCCCTAGCCCTGCTGGCCACACTGTTCCTGATACAAGCCAGGATGCCGTTGGCCTTCTTGGCCACCTGAGCACACTGCTGGCTCATATTCAGCTGACTATCCACCATCACTCCCAGGTCCTTCTCTGCCTGGCAGCTCTCCAACCGCTCATCTCCCAGCCTGTAGCTCTGCTTGGGGTTATTGCGCCCCAGGTGCAGGACCCGGCACTTGGCCTTGTTGAACTTCATGCAGTTGACCTCAGCCCATCGGTGCAGCTTATCCAGATCCTCCTGCAGAGCTTTCCTACCCTCAAGCAGATTGACACACGCACCTAACTTGGTGTCATCTGCGAACTTACTGAGGGTGCACTCGATGCCCTCGTCCAGATCATCGATGAAGATATTAAAGAGGACCGGCCCCAGCACCGAGCCCTGGGGGACGCCACTAGTGACTGGCCTCCAACTGGACTTGACTCCATTCACCACGACTCCTTGGGCCCGGCTATCCAACTAGTTTCTAACCCAACGAAGCGTGCGCCAGTCCAAGCCAAGAGCAGCCAGTTTCTTGAGGAGAATGCTGTGGGAGACGGTGTCAAAAGCCTTGCTGAAGTCAAGGTAGACCACATCCACAGCCTTTCCCTCATCCACCCAGCGCGTCACTTTGTCATAGAAGGAGATCAGGTTCGTCAAGCAGGATCTGCCTTTCATAAACCCATGCTGACTGGGCCTGATCACCTGCTTGCCCTGCAAGTGCTGCGTGATGACTCTCAGGAGGATCTGCTCCATGAGCTTCCCTGGCACTGAGGTCAAACTGACAGGCCTATAGTTTCCCTGGTCTGCCCTCCGGCCCTTCTTGTAGATGGGCATCACATTTGTTAGCCGCCAGTCAACTGGGACCTCCCCCGATCGCCAGGACTGCTGATAAATGATGGACAGTGGCTTGGCCAGCTCCTCTGCCAGTTCTCTCACGTTCTTGTGTGATCCTTAGGTACAATCATTACTGATGATGGTGATGTTAATACAAATGTGTATTAACTCTATTAAGATGTATCCCCCTGTCCAAATCCATTCAACTGAATCCCATTATGCACATCTTCAGTTTCATTTTAGGAAAAAAAATGCAAGAGATACTGTTTTACAGAATATAAAAAATAATTAAATATGTATTCCTGTCCATATTTCAGAATCAAGCACACTAAGCTGAGACAAATTATGACTAAAAATGTAAAATGGGTAGCTTTACCAGTTTCATGCAGAGCAATTATTTTACAATTAATAATGGATTAACAGATAACAAAATCTATGAACTGTTCCCTGGTCACAGTTACTGTTTTGTAAACTCACAATTATCCCTGGAAGTCTTCAAAAGACGTTTAGATGTAGAGCTTAGGGATATGGTTTAGTGGAGGGCTGTTAGCGTTAGGTCAGAGGTTGGACTCGATGACCTTGAGGTCTCTTCCAACCTAGAAAATTCTGTGATTCTGTGATTCTGTAATTGCATTTCAATCAGTATTGTTTCCATCTCCTCTACCAAAAGGGATAGTGGAAGAAAACCTGTAGACCAAAGATGACGTAGGATCAAGCTGAGTACCGTGTGAGTGGTATGGGACTGAATGCTTCCCAGTCAGCTGGGACTGGCACTTGCATTTCCTGCATCTGGGGTAGGACAGGCACTGTCTGGCCCTAGCAAAATACATATTTATTTCATCCAACCCCAAAACTATGGCTGTCAACTCCTTTCCCACCTACCCAAAATTACTCTGGGAGGAAGCATTACTGTTTGGGATCATGACACCCTCACATGTAGTTGAAAATAGAATATTTCCAGCTGTCTTTCAGATGTCCTTTACTTAACTGCACTTCTTCCACTAATTGTGGTATCAGACATGGAAAATCTCACCTAGGCAGGTTTGGGATTGCTTGAATAAAATAAAAAATTAAAAAAAAAAAAAAAAGGCAATTCTTCTCCCTGTGAAGAGATGTCCTATTTTAGATGTAAAATAGTAATTTAGAAAGGCAAGTTTTATTTTTTAACTCTAATTATTTAATTGTCTGCAGCTTTGTTTCTGTGATATTTAGTCCAAGTATGCTGCGTTATTCTTGATATTAATTTTCTTGAACACTCTAGACAATTTTTGTGTTTTAAAACACAGTTTGTACCTCATGCAAGATTAGGGAGATTTAGTACTGGAAGGAAATAGTTCAAGCCCTTCTTTTTAAAAATAGACAAATCCAAAAGCAGCACTTACAGAAGTCTTTTCAAGTAGACCCTGGTAAAATGTAATCACAGAGAATGAAGTTGATCCCTGTGTGCAGTGAGAACATAAAGCTTATGCACCACTTAAGTCTTTAAAATAGGGTTTAAGTAGGAGTTAAGCATGTTTTTTTCAGGCACTCTTCATGGGGTAAAATTTACCAACAGAAGGCCTGAATAACTTGAGCAGAGGGCAGTGAAGACCACACAAAAGGAAGGGGTAGGGAATCATGCTTCAACATGGTAACGGTTGGTAAAGGTCAGCTTCCTACTGATAAGAAAGTGCACTCGCTGTATTTATCTGGCAGATCCCCCTGACAGTGGCTGGTAATCTATGGAGAGCTTTTTAGAAGCGCTTGAGCAGCAGCCTCGCTGCACAATTACTATTATTCCTTAAACAGTTGCTGTATTCAGTGCTCATTTGCCACAAACAATATATATATATGTAGTAAAGGAGGAACACTAGGTGCCCCTAAAATGATATACAGTTAAAACAGAAGATCCAAAATAAGTTCTTATCAAAATATAAGTTTTCACATCATCTTATTTCCTCCAGTGTCGGTGCGGAATTTTCTCCTGAGACAAAAGCCTATCTCCACTTGGAAGAGGCATTGCAATCATCTGCACAAAAACATCTGCAGGAACCAACAGAAAACAAACAACACCATGAGCAAAGAAAACAAACAACTGAACAGACCATATTCTGGTTTGGATTCAAATCTGCAATAGCTAGACTATTTGCCACCAAAAGCTAAATGGTATGCCTCCTTTGACTTATGCCATGGGTCTTACGCTTTTTTGCTCACGGTTGACTTAAGCCATCTTTGACTTTGAACCCTCTAGCTTTTATCAGTTTGCATCATAACCACAGTGTTATTCAGGCTTATTTTTTTTAGCGTGTGCATGCACCCACGCACCCACACAGAGAGGAAAATAAGGAAATTTTTATCATTATAGTATTTTGGCAGCATAATGGGAATAGACAGCAACTACTTTGTGTTACAAATTTGAATGTGAAATTTCAGAAAACCTCCTTGCATTAAAAATGAATTAACTGTGTGATTATTAATTGTGCATATTCCAATCCCTTTGTGCTGTACTGCATGTTTCTTGAATCTCATTTGAATCCTTTGGCTAAGTAATGTGTCAAGGGGGGTACTAGCCTGAATGCCTGAGTTATTTAAAAAGCAGGACAGCACTTCCAGATTAGAATACCAATGAGTGGGGTTAAAAAGGCTCTACTGTAGTTGGAGGGCAGCTCTCAGTCTGAGTAGTACCTGAAAAGGACCTCTATGGACTAATTTTCAGAATCACATTGTAATGTGGGCTCATGTCAATCATCAGAACAGACAGCTTCATCCCATGATATAAACTAGTTATACATTCAAGAGCTGCCAGAGGATCTTCATTAAAAAGGGACTTAGCATTAAAAGAAGAAGGTTGTTTTATTATAATACTTCAAACACAGTTTTTTGTTTTATATGTTCTCAGAAATCTTTTTTGTTCTTCTTCACAATATCAAAAAAAAGTGCCACAGAAGCAGCAAAAACATTAAATATTCCAGTTTTTAATGGGAATCAAGGTAGCTTTCTGGTTTAAGGCATTAAAAATCATATACATTTTTCTAAATATATTCATGCCTTTGAATAACAAAAAGAAGTCTCTAGATGTAATAGGAGGATGTTTTTAATCTTTTGTGAAAAGGGATTTGCAGAGCTGACTACTCAAGGTACAATATCTACTGGCAAAGTATATCAGTGAGAGCTTTATACATATAAATTTGTATAAAACCTTTGGGCTATCCACAAGCTTCCAGATACCAGTTAGATATTACAATCCATGTCATTAAAATTTAATATGATTGTGTTAAGAAGAAAACATTAACAATATCCATGTAAGTAAATCATTGACACAGTAATCTAGTATTTCAAGAAACTTTAAGAGGGGTTTATTAAAAAATAAATAGATAAATGTATCTATTTACCTATATGGGTGTCATTTCAAAGAACCTGATTTAAATATAATTTCACAAGTCATGCAACTTCCTCAAAGTAACTGGAATATTTTGATCTAAAATTGCTGCTGCATACCTACTTCCTACCAGGATAAAGAGTTTATAGGAAATTAATTGAAATAAGAAGGTGTTCCTTTATAAGAATACAGTGTAGAGTCTAACCAGTTTTGTGCTTAGCTTTTTAAGCTATAATACTTATATTCTGCATTATTTTCTGTCCTGGAAGGTGTTTATTTTTATTTTTTAAGAAGCTTGGCCATCATAAAAAAATAAGACACATTCTTAGTAATAGTAATACCTAGCATTTCATTGTACAGTGTTTTTCTATTTTTTATTATTGCCCTCACAATTATTAGATAATTAATTATTAACAAGTTAGTAAGTTCTCCTGTTGCCCTCATTACCATAACATCTAGCACCTCTCCAACACTTAAAAATTTCACTTCTGAATGTCCTGTGAAGCAGGAAATATTATCCTCCCTGTTTTACAGATGGGAGACTGAGGTGCAGAGGTTCTCATTCGTGTATTCACATTTTATAACTATGGTAGCATTAAAGGTAATGGGATTGCTTTTAAAACAAAGTTATTCTAGTCATCATATCAGTGAGAAGATGAAAAGAAAAAAAAAAAGCACAAAGAGAGTTAAGTAAATTTAACAAGGTTGCAGAGGAACCAAAGTCTTAATTAAAACCAAGATGTTCTTGTCTCCTATTTCTCTGGACAGACTACTAGACTTTCTATATTTATTTTTAATGTAAATCAGTTATGACGGGTTATAACAGTAACTGTGCATGATATGATATGATAATACGATATATTGCATTTTTCAGTGACTCTCTTCAGACAATTCTCTGGAAGCAGTATCATTAAAAATGAGTTTCAAGAGCATAGAAAACCCTCCCGGTGAGTGAGTTCTACCAAACTCACATGAACCCAGGGATATCTTAATTAAAGTCTTTCTGATGTTTAAAGATAAAACAGACATAACAATCCTTGCTCTTTGGGGTTCTTAAAAGAACTCTTTTGAGGAAACCTTCTCTCTCCACCATGTTCAAGCCTTGAATTACACATAAACACACACAAAGTATCCACCTCTCTCTACATATATCCTCTCACTACAGAATGAAAACATGACAATTATTCTGAAGTGCTAGCACCTTTGCTAGCCCTTGTCCTTGGAGCAGTTAGCAGTTCAATCTTTGATTTGGCATTTATCACTGCCTAACAGGTAAACGGTGTTCCAATCTTCAGCCCAAAGCACATACATCTGTTCAGCATAGTTCAAACCTCTGGCACAGAGCTCTTGTCAGCATTATCAAAGTCAAGAAATTAAGGGATGAATGAAAGCTTACTTTTCTGCAACTGATTATATATAAATACAGTGCAGCAATAAATAGGACCAAAACGCATCCACAACACAAAAATGCTCAGTGAGACTGCAGTTGCTGCCAACCATCTGTTGGCCATTCATGGTTCCGTCTAATCCTGTGCAATCTCCAAAAATACACTGCACATCATATGAGGTCTTGTATTCATGGCTTCTCATACTGAGCATGTTTTTAGGAGTGCCTTCTGAAATGGTATGACAGAGGACAGTATTGACCTTGCTTCCATCATTTGGATCTGCAATGGGTTTTGCAACATACCTTACGTCTTAGAGCATGCAGACTCATAAAAGAAAGTCTCCTGCAGGGCTAGCCCAAATTTCTACCTTCAGATTTTGGAAAGCTACTGTGCATTGTGCAGTTTTACATCACTTGCAGGGATTTCCAGAGTTTATTCTAGAAGATACTGCTTATTTACTGCAAAAAGAATTTTTATTTTTGTTAAACAATGCAGATGCCTGTGCAATGAGTTCCCATCAAATTATTCAGCTGATTACCCTTGGCACCTCGTTTTAAAGATTGTGAGAATATCATTAGCAGTAAATCCGCAGTTCTGTAATTTCAAATCAAACTCCAGAAAGAAATAAGAGAAAGTCAGTTTGTCATAATTCTGCTGGCTACAGTAATTGCTGAAAACACTTCTGAATTCAGTGCAATATATTCTGTGCATTGTCTTCCTTTAACACCTCCTGTACGCTTATGTTCATCTTGTCCATGTGTCCCATCCTGCCTCTCTCTCCCTCCCCCCCTTTTTCTATATGTTGATTACACCGATTTGGAAGCTCAACACCTTTTCAAAATATAAAAATAATTTTGCAGGTGACTTCCAAATGGGAAGCAATACCTGTAGTTCAGTCCCGTACTTTCAATCTATATACTTAAGGAAAGAGGTGAGATGCAGGTATGCAAGGTAGGTATCCTGGATCATGTGAACACTTCTGGAGACAAAGGAATTAGGACCTTTTATGACATCAGATTATCAGAAACTGTCTCCTAACTTCTGTTGTCAAAGTCTCACAATTTCAGAGCTATATTTAGTGGTTCATATTGGCACCTACAGTCAAAAGCATGTGGAAAAAATAGATTCCCTATAATAAAAAGCCCAAATTATACAATTCATGCAACTTTGCAAGTCTCAGGCTCCATGGAGAGTGAGCACTTAGTGGGACTTGAACGAAAGGAGATTATCAGAGCGCTTTCAGGAGTGTCGATATTCGCCTTCCCAGGACACAGCACTGGAAAAGGCCTGCGTGTTACTCAAACTGCAAAATCCTCAACTGCTCCTCTGTGCAACACTAATTCAGCTAAGATTTGACTAAGTCGATGGGTTTCACAGACAGACTCTATTAGACAGCCACAAACTGCAGGTTCCCTGGAGTGTGCAGATGCCTGGTAATGAATACTTTACTACAGAGACTGAAAGCTTCATTGAGAGAAATAAAGGCAAAGAGTGATTCCAAAACAACCAAATGAATTACAAGAAACAGCCTGAGGTAAAAAATCAGCTTGTCCCAGGCTTGTTAGGTCCTGGGAAGTCTTAGCTAGCACTTTGTTCTGCCCCAAAATTATTGATTAGAGGATAAAGACTCTGTAACATCCATGATACGGTAGCAGACATTAATTGATTCTGCAAGAGCACCTGTGGCAGTGTTAGTAAACTCATCCACTTTCATTGCTTATTGCAAAGAAAAGCAGCTTTTGTCGAATAGCCTCAAGGTGGCAAGTTGACCCATTCCAGAAATGAAAGTTACAGTTCTCAGACACCTGAAAATTCTGAATGGCCTTCAACAGCAGCTAAAGAGACTAGAATTATCATCATACAGCACAAAATTAACATAAATAAATCAATATGACTAAAACAATTGTATACAGCTTTTAAAAAGCTACTAAATAAAATATATTGATGTAAAATTAGTCTTAATTCTTTAAGTCTGAATTAAGTTAGTTTTCTCATTAATGAAATCCAAGTCACTCAACTTTTCAGCAAACCTGCAAAAGCTTCCAAAGATACCTTTTCTAAACAATGATGTACACTTCAGTAGCTTGAAATATCTTTGGTTTTAAGTATGAAGCATACTTTGTCTACAAATGGCCTAAAGGGTTTTTGAGAAAACATTAAGAAATTAATCATCTGAATGAAGCCACTTTCATTACAAAGGAGGGGAAAAAAAATATTTGACCTTATTTTTGACATTGTTGTTTTACTTCATACTATAAAAGGGGTATTGAGTTTCCGCCCTTATCAAGTGCCTGTAGCCATCACTACACCAGAGAACCTCTCAGAGGTTTTTATTTTTTTCAGAAAATGCTTTAACTCCAGGATTTGATGTCTAGTCTCTTCTTCACAGGCATATCTCTTTAAAGGAGGCTTTCTCTCTGTCATTAACGTGTAAGCCAGTCAGTCAGACCTTTTTAATAAGCAGTTGAAGAGACACTGTCTTTAGCACATGAAACTAACAACAGGCTCATTAGTGAAATGAACAAAGAATAGTTTGAATATCAATGTATTATTTTACAGAAAAGCTTCTTCCAAGAGAATCTCAATGCAATCCTTTTTACTGGGCCTTCTTGTGTCCAAATTTTAATGTTCTGGACCCTACCTATGAAAAAATGATGAGCAAAAAAAGCTGTTAAAAGAAGACATCCATTGCATGTCATTCTTGCAATGGACCACTGTATTCAACAATAATTCAGAAAGTAGAGAACGAGCTTTTCTCTTTTTTTTTTGTTGTTGTTGTTGTTGTTTCTTTTTTAAAGTTAAACTTGTCTAAGTCTAAAACTTCTTTCTGCTGTGCCAGTGATCTGAATAACCTTGCATCAATTAGCAAGGTTATTTAAATGACCTCTGAACAACAGAAGAGGCCATCAAAACTATACAAAATTCAATAAAAATCTCCTGTTCATGTCACAAGTATAGAGTGAAATCTCTATTTGGATTGTCCATAAGCAATTTGGAAGAAGTTACGAAAGTTGCATATAAAGATTTCATGAAAGTAAACTCAGAGAACAACAAGTCTAATCCTTAATTATTTATTAAAAGAAAGAAGAAAAATCTGAGCAATTATTCTGTAGAGATAGTGCACAATGTGTTTTGTTTATACACTAGAAGGTATCATTTATCCACTTTTGTCAAGAAATGTTCACAAAACACACTGGAAGTACCATAAAGTGTAAACATACAGAAAGTTTCCACACAAACAAGCAATGTGGTATCACAACATTTTTCATTTAATGCTTCCTAGACTTACCATGCAAATATAGATACTCGATGTTAATATATTATTTTGTTATTGTAATGGCATAATTAAAACATAAAGATGGATCCATCTGTATCCAGTATCTGTATCTGTATCATTCCAACAGTTGGGTTTTAGACAGCTGCCATCATCTTACCCCTGCCATCACAATGGTTCCAAACAATGTTTACCAATATGGCGATAAGTGTAATATAAATAAATGGCAAATCTAATGCCCAAAATTTGCTCTCTTGGCAAATCATAGACACATGGTAGCTAACATACCTGTCCATTAAAATCCTGCAGAGCATAATCAGCATGTTTCTCTCAAGATGTAGCACTGTTCTCTAGACACTATTCTGTTTCAAAACAACATTGTGAAAAACTTCATACTGAAAGAGAAGACAAAAAGCTGCAAATAGACATAAAACGTACAGTTGGATAATAATTATAATTAAAAAGTTAAGACACTCAGGGGAATGAATGTGTAATAAAGATCCATCTAGATGTGTTGTTAGGCACTAAAATTGCTTTCTACCACCAAAGCGTACCTTTAAGACATATTAGTATAGGTTGAAGGGTTTTGTCTTGATGCTGTGATATGGAACAGCAAAGATTAGCAGGAAACCTTGGAGGTACAGGACCAAACTAGACGAAATTTGTAATCATGTCAGATTATTATGGCAAGTCCACAGCAAGATGCAGAAACAGAGAAAAGAGCAAAGAAAAATGTCCAAACTGATTCCAGAAATTAATGCTAGAAACAGAAAATCAGAGAGTTCTTTCTTTTGTTAAAGAAACAAAAATGTTGACTAGAGAACTTTTGGGCAAAACACATTGGAATTAAGGAATGTTTCTAATACAGAATTGCAGAAAAGCCTGCCCTATAAAGGTCAGAAAATACAACACTAAAAGTGGCTAGAGAACTGGCTTGTATATCTGTTACAAAGGTTACCTGTGGGTATGCAGGGAGTTTATAAGTAAGATGATGCCTTGAGCATTAGAATTTGCACTGGGCTTTTTTGGATTTTTTTTTTTCTTTTTTTCTTTTTCTCCTCTTTCTATATTGATGACCTGGCAGAAGAAATGTGAAGAAAGGTGAGACAGTTTTTGCTGACACGAAAATGGGATGGGGGAATCAGTCAATACAAAAGTAAAGAGCAATATAGATCAGAAAGTCTTAGCACAAACTAGGATTCTGAATGGAGAGAAGCAAGTTTCCAGACATTACCAAAAATCATAAAATAATCAAGCAAGAAATGAGAATCATTAGATCAAAACTAATCTCCTTTGCAAAGAACAATAGGAAATAAAATATGACGTATGATGAAGTACAAACACATTATTTGCCATAATGTAGTGATTTACAGTGGTGAAAAGGCAAAACAAATTCTGAATTGGATAAGCAGCAAAGTCAATTGAGGGAAGCCCCCAATAATGAGCAAGCAGTCCAGTCAGCGTGGCATAACACCAAGAAGTTATCACCTCAGTAAAGAAAGTACAGTCTAGCATTGCTGAGTGTACAACAAAGGAGAGCAACCTTATATGGTAAAACTGGGATGTGGAAACCTTGATTATTTATAAAGCTAAGGGAAATTTTGTGGTTGTTGGAAAGTGGAGGCGATTAAGAGGAAACTCTATTAAGGTACACACAATCCTGGAGGGAACAGAAAGGAGAGATGCTGCAGGCTATCTGAGCTGGTGTTAAATAAAAGTAGAAGGGGTTATGAACTTCAGCTGGGGGGAGAATTGGACACTAAAAGAATTTAGGTAGAGTTTTCTTGCACTTCTGCCCTTAGTGGAAAAACCTACCAAGGCCAGACATTGTAATAAGCCGTATACAAAAGGAAATGTTGGACAAGTAGGAAATAAAGTGTATTGTGGTGTGACTGTCCATTTAAAGTTCCATGGCAGCTATGTAAGGGTCTTTTGCCCTCCATCTGTCAGAAACTTTCCCAGTTTTCCAAAAGTTAAGTCACTTAATTCACTTTGGGAAAATAATAATAATAATAAAAATTAAACTAGCTCAAATACTTGAATTCCTAGGATGTAATGCAAAAATACAAAAGTCTAGTAACAATAATGCCATGTACCATACAATATAAGAACTAGCATAACTTAGATTTTATATTAATTTAATTGCTAATTGAAGGTGTCAGATGAGATAAAGAAAACAAAAATCTTAAACTCATATTCCTTAAAGAGAACCTATAGCTCTGAGGCTTAGAGTACAACTTCAATTTTTGTACCAAACTTTTCTAGGTATCCCTCCCCAAAATATCAGGACAGTGTAAAGGTCATGCCAATGCTATTGAATTTTGGACAGAGAATCTAATCACAAAGTACCAACAAAAAAATAAAAAAGTCAGAGGACAGCACCATTGGATTACTACCAACATATAATGAATATAAACCTAAGAGATATTGGTATGTGTTCTAAAGCCAAGGCTTAGAAGTTTCTATATCGAAGTTTCCTCCTCACCAAAGATGAATCCTTGAAATGTATTGGTTTTAACCAAGCTACTTCTGAAAGCCTTTGTATTTTGGAGGTTTTCATGATCCTCTTCTCCATAGACTCCTAAAGCCCTTCCCCATCCTCCTTTCTAGCCTTCTCTTTTTCCCCTAAGGTAAAATATTGCATTTGACCTGAAATTAACTGGTAGGCCAACTGAAAACGAAATATCAATCCTAAGCAAATTTGATTGTTTTTACAAACTTCTGCTGATGATTATTATCTCCTCTTGTATATAGCCACTCCATGTGGCAGCACTGTTAACCTGCTTTTCTGTTTGGCCACCTTGGTTCCCCAAGGAATTTTGTTCACTTCCCCCAAGATGCACACAGTCAGAGACTCCTTCTACAGTGACTACAGGACCAGTACTGGAGCTCACAGAAGACCCTGGGGTACATCCAGCTTTAGGCTCGTCAGCACCACTGCACCTATGGTCTCAATGCACACCAGGGAATTCTTTGGGCTTTATTACAATATCTCCAAAATCAAGCAATTATTATCCAAACACATTGTTAATGTTGTACTTTGTCAGCTTCTGACAGCATTATGCAGGGTCTGATTTTAATGTGGGATGGATTTGAAAATCAGAGCACTTGATGTGTTCACACAGAGCATTTTGCCAACAGGACCGACAATTATGAAACCTATTTTCATTTCAGAGCAAAAGCTAAGTTAACAAGAACTCAGCCGTCCTTTATGGCCTCACTTTAAAATAGGCTACTTTATCCCAGAAGACTGCTGCTTGAAAACCATCTATAATACTTACTTTTTATAATCATTTTAAAAGAAAAATGACCATAAATGACCTTTGTGCCCATATTAAGATACATAGACATTCAAATACAAATTAGAACTTTGTTTCTGACTTCAGTAAAGCTGTTGTTCGTTACAGGTGAAATTTACTGCTGCTAAATAGTATGTCACAGGACCACCCACAAAATAAAGTGTTTAGAGATCATTAAGCCTGAGCTTTACTATTCATATGCTCCAACTTAATATTGGAAGTTTAAGTTTTTACAATTGGGCTCATTTAATTATTATTATAGTAAGCGATTAAATGTTTGCTCCTAAAGAGTGACAAACTTGCAGGTCTCACACAGAGAGTGTGATATTGAAGCACGTGAGTGACTGATTTTTTATTTTTTTTTTTTAACTACCAGCTAAAAAGAAAAAAAAAAAGAAAAAGAAAAAAAAAAAAGAAAAAAGGAAAAAAAAAAAGAAAAAACAAGATTTGAAGAGGAAAATGCACTCCCTAAACATTTCAAAGCACAAAAAATTGTCTTTGCCTATTATCTCATTGATTTTTTGAGCAGCAAAGGCTGTTATGAGGCCACAGAAGAGCCTTCTTCAATCTTCTAGCATTTTGCCCACATGATTGCAAAATGTTTTCACTTCCTAAGCCAATTTGGTTAAAAACTCACTTTGTTAACAAGTCATTCATAGAGAGATTTTTTTTTTAAAGAATTGTTTACAAATATTCTGTCCTTACAGCATACATTAAGTAATAATTAAGCACACACCACAGGGTTAAAGTTACAACACTTCTGTTTTGTTATCTGTTTTAAAATAATTTAAATATATATATATATTGAGCAGTTTTAAGGGATCTTTCATAGAGATGTTCGATTTCAAATGGAACTAGCATTCAGGACTAGTTTTTCAAATACCTTTAAGCTCTTAAATCCCTACCCTTGGAAAGATAGCTCCTGCTCAATGATTCTTTGCACACTCAACTTTGTATTACCAACAAGAGCCTGCTCAAGAAAGGAGGTCTTTAAAAAAGAGATATTCATTAGAAGCTGAACTAAGATCTCAGATTCATTTTACATAGACCACAGCATGGATCTACTTAATGGTTACTTTAGTTCTCTACAGAAAGATTCAAAAGGTTTTCATACCTCATTATCATTTATCTAAGCACTCCATTACCATTGAATTTACCTTCACCATACCAAGTAGGGCTCAGAATTAAGAAGGTTTAGTTACAAAAATGCCAAGAGCAGAAAGCTAACACATGCTATGCATATTATAATGAATGACCTACTTTAAAATATGCCCACATGTTAGTTCCTTCACCCTTTTGCCAGTTATTTTCCACAGAAATTTTTGAGTCCTTAATTAAGCAAGGAAGCAGCCAAGGGCATGGGTTCGTTTGCAAAGAAGTTGCAGTTGGCTGGCTGGCTGGGGCATGTTTCTGTAGAACGGAGGGAGCAAAGGAGAGCAGTGTGCAATGGATTGAGACAAATGGAAGGAAGCTCATCTCAGGACAGTGGCCCATATTGCTGAATTGTGCTAAAGTTCTCTAACACTTGTATATGCGTAAGTGACACCATCTATTAATATGTGTAGAAAAAAAATGTGCTTGAATTTCAGATCTGAAACAAAAATTACTCGTCTTAGCAGTTTACAAAACTTTTGGGTGGGTTTTGCTGTCCACTTGAGGATACCTCCCAATAAACTGTGTGTTGGGTTCCTTTCTGAGGTTGTATTAAAACCAATTTTTAAATTAGTATCTTCTAATGACTACATTTTAAAACAACATAGCAAAGAAAGTGTACTACAGCTTTTGTGAGATGTTTTTTCAGACTGATGGGACAATCGGCATTATGCAATTGTGCAACTGGGTTGCTACTGCCAGGAGGAACTTCTGAAAGCAGTGGCAGTTTCAAACTTTACTTTCAAATTTATTTCACAGTTTAGCTTTGGCAGGAAGTGCTTTTCTCCATATGAACTCTCAGACAGCTGTGCTGAGCAAACTAGGTACTTTTTCCTTTCAAGTTAAACCCTTTAGATTACTTTAACACTGTCCTTTGTGGTTTAATTTATCATATGTTCTGGCACCATTTATCACTAAATGCAGAATGATGAAGAAATGGCTCTATTAAAATGGAATAACTACTGAATTAAAAAGCTGTTAAATGAGTTGGAGTGCAGACTCCTGTTAACAATATGTGGGAAGGGTGTTTGGCTGAAATAAATTACTTTCACAGTAATAATTTGAGAAGTGCACCTTTGGAGAAACATGTTCAAAAATTCACATCTTGATTTCCTGACTAAAATCACATTTACCACTAATAATATTTTTAAATTAGCTTCACAGCCAGGGTGAGGAAAAATTTAGTCATGAATACTTTGGTTCAAAACCAAAATATTCTTTATTTAAAATTTTGAATGGCAGTTTAAAAATATACATGCAAAATACAATAGCAGATTCCAATTAAGATATATTTCACGTGCTCACCCTTAACTTTCTGAAGATGCTTTTACAATCTTTCAATGTAGGCTACCATATCAACTTGTAAATAATATATAGCCCTGTAATTCAGAGTAGTCTGCATAGTAACTCTCTGAAAATAGTATATAGCCAACTACCTAATGAGTCCAGATATACTTTCATTTTATTGATTGTAGCAGAAAATGTAGGTAAGAGAAAGTAGAAAGTCCATATTAAGTGACATAAATGGTTTCAGATGTAAAAGTCCTTTTTTTATTTTAAAAGAAATCCAGTTGAACATGACAACCTATAGCATTTGTTATTAATAATGTATTTGTAACAGCCTGATTCCAAACAATTATTCAGCATAGCAATTCACTTTATTCTTGCACTTAATCCTTTAATATAATCAACACATTTCTTGCGGTTAACAACAGCATTTATTCAACCCTTATTAGGAAATTATTTAGCTCAATAAAAGGAAGTGTCTATTCATCACTAAGGACCCTTTTGCACTGATTGATTTCACTGGAAGCAAAAATAATTTCTCAGAACTCACGTGTATCATTTTGCCCCTTTGAAATGACCTCCTAAGGGATATCTTAGAGTCACATAGTGGCATAGTGGCATCTTTATGGCTTTAATAGAAGATTTTATTTTATTTTTACGACTTGTTACACAAAAGATGAAAAAGCTGCATTCTGACTCAATTTGTTTTCAGGCTGTTCTGTGCTACCAAGTACAGAAATGGTTATCCTACAGGTCTCTGTCCACACACTGTATCGACAAAGGTCATACGTGTAGTGACAAAGCAGAGGCACATACTAAATATGCACTAACAGGCATTTAAAAAAAAAATCTAACCATCCTGCACAAATTGGTATCAAACAAAAAAACGTAATGACCAAAATGTCCACATTATTTAGTACAAGACTGTATACTCACAGAAAAATGACAGACTATGATAGCTGAATGTTAGTCTTATACAACAGACAGTAGTTTAGTGACTGCAAGAACCACTCTATCCTCCTACAGAAAATCCAAGGAGAGCGCCTTTTCACTGCTCCTCCATAAATGAAAATGATGATTAAATGTACCTCAAACCATTGTGTACTTTATGCATCTGAATACCACATATAACCACACGTAACATAAAGACTATTTGGTTTTAGGTCCGGTCAGCTAAAAAAAGAACACACTATTTTTTACCTCTATAGGCCATGTGACTGCCAAAGCTGTTTTGAAATCCAGGGCAGAACTATACATACGGGCCTTCACACTCCCCTTCCACACTCATCTGCATATATACCATCCTGCTGCTTTCAGCATGTACAAGAACACAAGGAGTAAGAATAGTAGCACAGTAACCCACTTTCTTGCATCCTTCTTTAGCTTTGATATAATACATTGACAGTTTTTTCTACACTAGCTGAAGACCCCTCCATACATACACACACTCACATCACACTCTCCTTCATGCACTCTCCTTTGTGCTGTTGCACCATGCTCATGCGACCATAGCAGTGGTGCCTGCCACCACCATCCTTTACTAGCTAACTCTCCATCAGCTCTTCCTGCTTACACCAGAATTAATGCAGAAGAAAAGATTATAACTCCAACAGTGCTTTGAAGAGAAATTAAGATATTTTTCAGCAAACAGTAATGCTGATGAGTTAAGAAGTGAATGTTGCCTTCAGCTGGAAATTGTACTTAAGAATGGAGGATGCATACCATATAGCATTTTCCAGTATGTAACTATGGATAAATCGGAGTATGAATTTAATCTCCAGCATGTAACTATGGATAAATTGGAGTATGAATTTGATCTCAAGTATTGTGTTTTTTTTTCAGCCAACAACCTGTAGATAACAACTTCGTTTGTATCTAGAAAGCAGTTGTTGCATCATATAATATATTATAAAATCTATCTGTTAAAAGGACTTCTCAGGTGGTTTACCACATTTTTAACTCATCATGTAAACAATTTTTTACTTTCCCAGGCTCTTACCAAATATTGCATGAATATTTTGTTCTTGTTTTCTCCCTTCATGCTCACCTTCCCCCCCACCCCCCTTTTAAACTTTGACAGGTATATTCCAGTGTAAAAAGAAATAAGGTGAATCTCAGTCTTTCACAGTCAAAGTAATGTGAGTTTGAACAAATGTATCTTTACTGCTGTTCGCTGTATAGTGTAAAGCATGACCACTCACCAAAACGTGTTGGAAATGAAAAGGGTGTATGGCTTGGAATGGTATTTTAAACAAACCTTAGTGAGCAGCAAGTCTGTCTATCCCACCAGTAACTTCAGAAATTGTTAACTGACTATTACCAAATTTAATTTAAAGATAGAGATTTCAGAGAAATTTAGTGTCCTCTTGGTATGATGGATAAAGGTGGCCATATAGAGTGGAAACATCCCCTCAGAGCACAGATACCAAAGATGCCAAGCTGCTTGCAAGCTCCAAGGCTCCCAGAGAGTGTTGCTACCATTGCAATGCAGCTGCAGCTCATGGCCAGCCCTGAAATACAAACTGGGTCCCACAAGTTCCTGTGCTCATGCAACTACACAGTAACTTCTGATACCTTCCACTTAAAAAAAATAAAAAAATAAAAATAAAATAAAATAAAATAAAATAAAATGCAGTGTTCTACCTGTTCTCTTCTGTTTGACTCTGGAGATTCCTGCAGATTCAAACTGGATTTAGGGAATAATTATAAAAATTCAAACAGCTGTCATTCAGCAGCACTGAAACCAGAACAAATTCTAAGCCCCTTTTAGCACAACCCCTTGGGATGTTTTTGTTTGTTTGCTTTGTGATTTTTGTTGTTGTTTGTTTACACTCTCTCTACCAGGCCTATAACCTTCTGAAGCAAGAGTATACAGAGAAAGCTACTGAAGTGCATTAGCAGTAAGAGGGGGGAACGTCCAGCTTCACAGCTGGTCATTGTTCTAGGTAAAATTCTTGGAAGAGTACATTTACAATTTAAAAAAATAAAGTATTTTAACAATTTTTTATTTCTTTAAACTTTCTCTCATTAAAGTCTTATTTCCTTTAAAATATGTACGAAACAAATTTTACCTTTAGATAGTCATTTTGATTTCTTTTTATTTTTTCAGCGCTTTGTTGTTTGGTTGTTTTTTAAATTTAGGCTTAGATTTTAATATTTAGGAAAAAAAATCTAAAGAAAAAATGCTTTATTGACAAAGAATCCAAAAGACTAACAGCTTTTCATGAATATGGCTTTCTAATAGTTAATATCCATCCACTTAATATCTCTAATTATTTTTCCTCTGCAGCTTTGATGGGTAGTTATAGCCTGGAATAAAAACACTGTGGTAAGGACAACTGCACAGCAAGGTTAAGTGCCTTCTTGTCTTCAGTACCAATAATTACCTTTAAACAAAAAAAAAGCTGTTTTCAGGTTTGACAGTTAATTTACTAATGAGTATGTGGACCCAATTTATAATAAAGTAATATTGACCAGAAATAATTCTGCATTGGTATTCATCTGAATTATTTTATTGTTCATCTCTTATTAAATAAATTGGAAAGGATTAATTTTGCAAGATGGGATTGTCAGAGGCTGCTGCATAAACTAGATGCATGTCAGCATTAAATTTAATTATTGATCACAATACAATAGTGCTGAGTATTCCAATCCCCAAACAGCTTCCAGTAACTATCAGCAGATTCCAAATATAGAAACTGAAGGAAAAAAAAAAATCTGATTGCAGATGACTACATTTTAAAATAAATAAATAATTCATTAGCTTCCAATAAAAATTTAGTTTTAAAGTACAATTCAGATCACTCACTAGAACATATAATAAGCAACCAGATTATAAATGAGCCCTGCTTCAAGTGACAAGCTCTAATGAAGTAGTATAACATTATTTTGATTGGGGAATCCTATGATTCCTCAGTTCTGGAAGAGAAATTATATCTGGAAATGGAGGTCGGTTGGAGCACAGCACTCTCATTACAACCCTTCTTGTTGGAAAACAAATGGAAATATTGCAGAACATACAACAGATCACTGTACTTACAGAAACGTATCAAAGGAAAGAGACGAGGATGCATCTTTGAAGTGAAACCCATTTCCCAGCTCTAATTATTTTCTCTAACTGAAGAAAGCAGCTTAACAGGACAATCACAATGTTTTCTAGAAGTAGTCAATAGTGGAGTTTTTCTTTTCATTTGAGAAAGTTCAGAAGAATCATGGGGAGAAATGCCTAGCTATAAGAGGTTTTGCTTCTAGTCCTTAAAATCTCTCAGCACAAGAAAAAGAGGTGCAGACTAAGGAAACACTATTGGGTTATTTTAAGAAGAGTTCCAATGCCAGAGTAATAAGCATAAAAGCTGCGATCTTAGCTGTCTTAGATATAGGAATAAAGAAGTTTACACTTTTTTTTTCTGAAACTCAATGTCAAATAATGTATTATTGGAATGGTCATTGAAAGCAATTTTACCTATTTTATTCTACAGAGTTACTGTCTAAATTCGTAGACTTTATACATTTTCATATAAACAATGTTAATGAAGCCATTGTTTTAATACTGATTTTTTAATGTGCATCCTGACAACATTTCATCTTTCTCTGACCTTTAAATTCTTTTAAAATACAGCTTTGCTTAGTTTACAGTTAAATTAATTTTCTCAACCAGCATCAAATACAACTTTGTACAGACAGTGCAAGGCCATTTTAACATTATCATCATAAATATAAAAGAAAAAAATCCCAGCTAATTTTAAGTCCATTCCAAAAATAAACAGTCCTTCTAAAATGATAAGGTTTCATTTAAAACAGATATAAAATTTTAACTTTGACTCACTGAAACTCAGATCAATGTTAACTCATAAATCTGGGCTTCATCCAACACCTATTGAAGTCAATAAAATTGCCCCCTTGACTTAACCATGTGCTGGATCATGTCCTTTGTGACAACTATAACACACTTGCCAACTGCTACATCCCCAGACCACGAATGTTCTAAACTGAGCATTAAAAGTTTTCATTAAACTTTTCCTTTAATGCAAAAACCCAAACACTGCCTGTCGCTGAGCCCCACTCCAGGAGCATCTCCCAGGAACACTGAGCTCTTCCGATGGGTCTACGAGAGCACTTCGCATGCTCGCTGCTTTTAGCAAGGTCTGTGCCTGACTTTGGCAGCCATTAAGCACCTTTCAGCATAGTCTGCTCTAACATATCCATGCTAGCTTAGGTGTATTCTGCTAACTTGAAATTAATTCCTTCTAAAACAATCTCAAGTTATTATTAACTTCCATAATATATGCCCTACAGACAATTTGAAGCTTTAAAGCAACATTGTATAGGCCTTTACACACGAAGCCACTTTAATCTGGGGAAAGACATAGGTTCTCAGCCATTCCTCATGACACTAAAGCCTGGATACAAGGCAGATAAAATCTTTTCAGTTTGGGGGTACCCACATCAGGAGAGATTCCAGTCCATTCAGTTCCCTTCTCCAGCTGCCACAAGTCATAGACATGCTGGCATTCAAAGCAGTATCAGCATTTAAAACCAAACCCTTACACATCAAAATAGCGTTACAGAGGATGAAGGCTAGACAGTTAAGAGAATCTTTTATGTAAGTCTAAGCATTCAGGAAAAATATTTTAACATTTTAGCATTTTCAAAACACTGCAAAACAACTTTCAGAGAGGTATTTTTCACCTCAACTCAGTTCACTTAGTGCACGTGTAGAGGAAATCCCTACATATCCCAAGAGATTTGCAGTGCACAAAATAATTATTCACTGACAAGACTGTAAATTAAACCTCACAGATGAAGAGGGGGGTACCAAAGGCAGATATTTTCAGCAGGAACTGTATGGCAAAAACAGCACAGAATCAATATTATTCTTTCATATTACTATTTCAATAACGCCTAGAGGCTGACAAATGTTAGGGAATTACCATGACAGGTCGGTGTTTATAATTCCCTGAGTCTATCTGATGGTCCTCTGGCCTGGAAGATCTCCAGAGCAGTTGGGCTACCCACCTCCTTACTCCTCTATCTGTCTTCTTCTGAATGAGCAGAGGCTTCTAACACAGTAAAAATCTCTGTGGCACTCCACAGGAGTCACATCATGTGTGAAAACCATCTTTTTATTTCTCACCATCCTGGTAGCTCCCGTGAGATTCGAGCCAGTAGAGGAAGGAGCTTTGATTCACAACACCTATACTACAGCATCAGGAATACTGTTGAACTTCTGACAGTGAGACAAATGTTTTTGTTGTCATAAATAAAAATCGGACTGCTTTTCACTATCCTGGTTGCCAAATCTAGGAAATGATGGTGGTGTGGGCTGAGCAGTTACAGTGGTGACTTTAATCCTTTGCATTAGTGTTGTAGGAAAAAAAGGTCAGAATTACAACTCAAGTAATAAATGCTTAGCAATTATTTGACAGTAACCTGCTAATGAAGATCTGCCACCTCGGATTTAACATTTACTGAGGTTTTGAGCAGAGCCACTGACTTAAAGACGTATGGAGAGGACTGGACCACTGAACAACAGATGCAGTCGGAGCATAAAGCAGCAAACAGGGAGCCCTGCAGTGCATCCTGCAGCCCAGGATGGAGTCCCCACCCTGCCTAAGGCAGTGCCGTTGAGAAAGGCATACTTGCTGCCTATCATGAATTGCTAATATGGAAGGTTATCAACCCTTTCTTCTCCCAGTAAACACAGATTTAAATCTACAGCTAATACATATCATAAATCAGATTATACGTGAAGGCATAATCATGAGGGCTATTCAACAACTTGTAGCAGAATATAGTTAATTCTGATGACTAAAAAGGAAAAAAAAAAAAAAAAAAAGTGTATTGAGAAGGTTCCTTACACAAATGTGAAAATGATGGGCAAGAATATTTATATTGCTTTAATTTGTAAATGCCAAACCTAAATTTGCAAATTGGCTAATTTAAAAATAAATAAATAAATAAATAAAATAAAATAAAAAATAAAATAGCAGCAGTTGTATAGATTAGGTAAAAACAAGAGGGCAGTTAATGTAATAAAATACATACTTGTTCAAAATTATAGTTTAACATTATAAGAATTTACTTTTAACTTATTTCAATTTCTATTTTCACCTCTAAAACTGCTTCTTCCCTACAAGCTGTCCAGAAATGTGTACTGCTAATGTGTTGGGAAAATAATAGTCATTGCTCGTAAATATCCTGTAAATATTTTAGTCTGCCCATTCCTGAAAAGCGAGAACTTCAAATATTTTCACATTAAATTAAATGCTCAAAATTTCAGACCTGAAAGCCACTGTTGACTTTTATCATCATTCTCCCTCAAAGCAAAGCACCTTTAAGGAAAGAAAAGAATGAAGATGGTAACTTCCACTTTTACCATAATCAAGGACTCCAAAAAAAGGGCTTTGCAGGGGCTCCATGACTGGTAATATTGGCCTTACCAAGTTTTTTATTCCCTATGACTCTTTATTTTTCTCTTCAAATATGAACAAACTAAAAATCCTACATGGAGGAAAATGATGAAATCCACCCAGAAAGAGTCATGGAGAGCAGCTTAGAGTTAAATAATGGAACAGCTTTGTGGTTACCATTCACACAGCTCTCCGAGTCGGGGCTATCAGGCAATGAAGTAGAATAATGAAGCTACTCCTTCAGATAAGAGATCGGCTTTATAAATATGATCTTTTGTACAGCAGCTGTAGGAGAACTGTACACTTGAAAATAAGCTTGTCATATCTCTGAGAGTAGGTGAAGTGGTTCAGGTTTGTGTATGCTTATGAGTTTCTGGGAACATTAGTAATTTTATAGAAATAAAAGCAGAACAAAGAAATTCTTTAGGAGAAAAAGCTTTCCAGTGTATACAAGCCGGTGGCTGAATACATACATACATTGTCAGCAGTTAGTTATATGCATATGACTTACAGACCAGGACTCACAACCTTCATTTCCAAAAGCACAGGGCATCTTTTTGCTTACATGGTAGAAACATTCCTTCTATAACAACAGCATAGGGGTATATCCTCTTTCCAAGCTAGGCTAACAGGGCAGTACCTAATGAAATACATAAATAGATCTGACATCCTGTCCACCAGGGACCACTGGGCAGTAGCAAACACACAAAATATCACATTATATGCTCAAACACTTGGTGTATATGCAGCATGCAGACATTCACCAACTGGTAATACCAGAATGATATTTGCAGCCGTAGTGAGCAATATGTTTTAATTTCCAATTATGCCACATAAATAAATCCCTAAGAAAGAGTGAGAACCAGTTCTTGACATTTTTTGATGTGGATTAATACCTAACTCTTTAAAGTCTTACCACACAAAAGCTACTGCACAACTGTTTGTTCTTTCCTTTTTTCAGGGGCAAGGAATATTTGTTTTCCCTTCTAGGTGGTTATCTTTTCTAGTTCAAAAAATGATTCTCCATTCCTCTGGTTTCTGGTAAATGTTTTTTGCTTTTCTCATCAGACTACTCCAGTTTTGTAATTCCTATTAACCACGTAAACATAAATTATTGAAACAAAATATTTCTTTTCTTCTATCATTTCTATTCACTGCCAGTGGACTAAGCTCATCACAGTGATTCTAAGTTCATAGATTTAATATTCAATTTCAGGATAAGAGATTGCTTCGTCTGCCACCAACTCAAATTGGTACTGGTGCTGCAGGTGGCAAAAGCCATGTGAATAGCAAAGCCACAAGCAGAGCTGGTACCGCTGCCATTTTTGTTATTTCTGTGCTTCACCACACTCTCCAATATTTTCATCATGTACTTCATGATATTGTAAATAAATTAATACAAAGCTACAAAACGTCAGAAGTAACTACAGTCACTGAATAATTATGAGATCAATACGCCATTCAGCAATTCTGAGAAAACATTCAAACGACCTTGCAGAATGGAACTCCACAAGCAAACAGCAAGTGTGCCGAGGAGAAAGAAAAATTTCACATGCCAAATCTGCATGTATCCCCTGTGTATGCTTCCTCCCTCTGGCTCTGAGTACCAGGGGAAGCAGAAGGGAGGAACAAAATTACATACCCTACAGCCCCTATCTTTTTCTGCCTTTCTTCTGGAAGGTTTCATTGTATTAGATTCATCCAGAATGCCACCCTTCTTTTCTCTTCCTCACCGTCTCTTTTCACAGCAATAGGTGGGAAAGAGGTGAGGAAGGAAAAAATGTGCATATGCAAGGACAGCTCCAAGGAGTGAAACTGCTCTGTAGAGGCTAGAGGGAAACAGAAGAAGATAGAGCTGGCAAGTGAAGAAGGTTAGGCTAAGCCAAAGGGATTTAGAGAAAAGATGAACAAAAGAAAGCTAAAAGCAAAAGGGATATCTCAAAGCATCCTCTTACTTACATTCCTGTCAGAGGACAATGAACAGGAATTGAAAGGAGACCAAACCAGGAAAACTTTGAAAAAAAAATATAAAGAAGAAGAAAAGAAAATCTACTCTCATTCCAGGGAAAATATAGTAATAATAATAATAAATAAATAAAACCACAAAGAAGCACCACTTGAACAAACAGGAAGATGACAGAAAGAACAGTAAGGGAAAAAAAAAAAAAAAAAAAAAGCATACAAAATAATCTGGGAGCAAGAAAAATAAATAAATAAATAAATGACATTATTAAGTAACTGAGCAACCAGGAATATAAAGCAGAGTAAAAATAATTAAATAAATAAATAAATAGATATATAGGTAGGTAGACAGATAGATAAAACCAAAAACTGTTAAGAGGTGCGAATACCATTTTCCTAACTTTATCTCCTCAATATTTTTTCCATCTTGAAAGCCAGAAAAGTAGAAAGGAAGAAGTGGAGGGACTAAGGCAGCTCGGAAGAGATGAGCAGCCTTCTCTCACATCCCAGAAGACCACCCACACTCGTTGTAAAGATTTTTCCGGTTAATGGCCCATCAGGTCACTACACAGATAAGGGCTGAGGGGCACTGATAGATTGGACTGTGAATGTGGCAATAAAGACTTTTTAATTTTGAAAAGTAGTTGCATCATGAATGTTTGTGATTTAGTTGTTCCTTAGGCATCACTGTTGCATGCATCAAATTATCACATTTTTGTTGACAGAAATACCTTTCAGAAACAACTGGAAAACAAAATTTGTTTTTGCATTAAGCAGCTTTTTCTAGCTCTGAAATTTGACACATGAATTTGTTTTAAAGGTTAACCATATTTTAATTAATACTTGGTATTAAACCTGAGAGGCAAGGGGAAGCAACAGTCTGTCTCTGCATTTATCGGTGGAAATGGTGGCGTAAAACCAGAAAGCAACCCACACCCAAAACAGAACACATTAAAATAGGAAGAAGTTGGTAGAAAGCTGTTTCCTTACCCTGAGAGAACTTTCAAGGTTTTTTTGTTTGTTTGTTTGTTTTGATCAGATTGATTCTGGTTCCTATATCAGAATAATAAATGTAAAAACAAAAAACAAACAAAAAAAATAAAAAAAATCAGGTTTACTTATTTGAAAAATTCCTTGTTTGAATAATTTGAAATATCTAGTGTGTGGTTTTGCCTTTTTACTATAACTAGTCATTTTTTTTAAATGACATCTTTTTTTTTTTTTTTTTAACAAAAAGTGTTTTTTTCTTGACAATATATTTTCTCTCCCCCCAAAATGAGAACATGAAATTAAAACTTTTTCACAAAACTGTTTGATTTCAATGAAATGCAGTTTCCTGAAAAATTTTATACACGATGATTTGACCCAGAATATTCTTTCTTGATTGCTACTTTGCCTCATGTGAAAACATCCACGAGCCCATGCTTATTTATTACTGAGTAGATGGGGTGCTCTGAGGAGTGTCACGCACTTCAGCACACGAGAGCTCATCCTGCTAACAAGTCCGTTTGCCCGTCTGCTAAGGGAGCATGTTTGCAGATCATCCACTGCACTTAGGAGTCTGCAAAACACCCATATTCCTTATATCCTATTAAAATATGCTTCTGCTCCCAAAAGCTGCAATGATGCAATCCTGACATTAACTTAAACTATGTCTACCTTACACACATAAGCAGTTCAGTATATTTCAACTCTGCATGACACAGTTTTAACAAATTCATAATCCATCATTCATTTTGTGCTGTAGAGACTCTGTATTCTCTAGCCTGTCTTTTATATTCTATTCCCCCATCCTTATTGCATTCCGTTCGTTCAAGTTTATCTTTTTATATTTACTATATGTGAGAAATATTCAAACAAGGGAAAAATAAAGACACTTTAAGCAATGATTTCTATTCTTTACATAATGTTCTGAAAGGTTCCACATGACAATGCTGGCAGATGTTGATGCATGCAACGCTTTAGCTAAGCCAGTGATTGACAGGTACACCATTATTTCTGCAATCTGGACTGACTGCTACACAGAGTAAATGCTAATCCTTATCCATTCAGTTGTTTCTTCACATTATTCATTTTTTTCCCTCCAGTGTAGGAATGACTTGTTTGTTGCACTCCTAATCCTATGCCTTTGTGCCAATGGACACCAGACTGCAATGAACACACCTGGACAACTATTCTCTGATGAGACTGCAGAAATGATAGCCATTGTAGCAAATGCCCTCTAGTAAAAGCCATGATATGTGACTCGTGGGGAGCCAAAGAATAATTCTCCTAGCTTCAATTAATTGAGCTATACCTAGAGATTTTGTGTGCTTATGTAGGTATCTCATTTTATCAAGGCTGCTTTGCATGCAGAAAAGATGCCTCACAATAAAAACCTATACTCCAGCCTGTTTCAAATTAGGTCCTCCACGATGTGTGCGCTCAGGAGATGGAAGACTTTTTCTGGGTTTAATTGGATGTTAGCTTCCAAGCATTCCAAGGAGTGAATTGTGGGGGGCTTTGATGCCATTGCACATAACGTTAGATTAGCAGTAAGAAGATAGCAGATTCTGAGTAAGCTATCTAAGAAATGCATTTGCAGTGGGAAAATTACCTTGGGACAACCAAAAGCAAATCTGGAAGGGGTTTTGATTTGAGAATATTTTTCATCTTAAGTTCTACCCTGAACAAGTTGGTTTCATGTTGCACACAGAGAGAAAGCTAAGCTTAACAACTTGTATAAGGCTAGCCAATTTATAGCAGGAAAACATGGTAAAAACTGTGACAAGAAAATCGTATACTAAATGTTTCCAGGACTTTTGTACAGAAGTCAGAAATACACATATAACCATGATCTGCTATCAAACAAACAGACGAAGGAAGTGGTGTGTAGGTTATGATCCCACTCCATCCTTTGTATCTAAATTTTGACACTCCTCTTGAAAGGGTGAGCTGAGCCAACAACAGTTCACGGACCTGGGCAGTTTGCACCTCCCACTGTTTTGCTTTGGAGTTTGGGTTCCTCATGTCTTGTTTTACAGGTAGGGAAGAAGATAACAACTTCAGCACACTAAAAACAGAACTATGAAGACAACATCACAAAAATATAAAATTTCTTTTACTATTATGGTCCAAAAATCATTGCTGCACCTTTAAGGAAAACCTGTCCTTTTGAGTCTACTATGTAGGCTTAAATAGTATCGTATGTTTTCACTATACCTTCCAACAATTACATGCCCTACATATTTATGGGTTGGAGAGGTATTCTCTGACACTTTCTTGCAAATTTTGATGTTGATCTTCAATGCAAGAACATACTATTTGCACTCTGATAAAGCAATGTTTGATGCTTAGGGTAGTATACCAGTTAATCTGTTACCAAAAGAAATAAACTCTAGCACTTCTTTTGATTTGTTTTGATGGAACTCTTCAAAATAAAGTATTTATCTAGAACACTTGCCTATATCTGGAAATATTTAATGTAAGCTGAACAACTTTGTAGGGGGTATATTTAGCATATATGATTACATTTTGTCCCAGAGAATGGATTTGGTAAATTGTAAATTCAGCATGTAGATAAAGTTTTGAGATCAAGTCAGCTAAAAAGTTTGCAGCACAGTGTACAACCATCATGTAAACCCACACAAACAGATTGTCTTCCAAAGGAGCTGATCTAGGCAACAATCCAGAACATAACTGTAGTGCTGTGAACCTGATGAAGTGGCCCTAAAGAGAGAGACTCTCTGACCAGTAGTTAAATCGGTAATAATCCTTTGAGAAACTTTGATTCAGTGGGGGTAAGGAGAGCAGCCACCTGGCAGATGGCAAGCTGAGATGACCGCAAAGCAGCTTCTAATAATGCTGAATGACAGCAGACTTTTCTTTTTTTTTTTTCTTTTTTTTTTTTTTTTTTAATTTAAAAGATAATGGATCTTTATAATCAAAACCTGCATTGTACATACCTGCCAGGTACCATGGGGCTTGCTAGTTGGCATTATTAGAGTAGGTATCATCAATGTGACAGCTGGATCACACAGCCCAAACTGTGTTGGTTTGCCCCTGAAGCCCCTGCAATTGTTACAGTTCCTGTCTCTTCTGTCTTTAAAAATAATTGTGACAGTAAGGAAACCAGCAGTGTGTTTTCTTTTCCCTTCTTCCACTCTAAAAAAGCCCTGAAGTGATTGCCAAACATAGGTATCATTCAGTAGATACGTTCTCTAGAACAAATTTTCTAGCAAAGATCTCTGAAACAGACATTAAAGCAACCCTGCATGATCAGTGGCCATTTGGAGTTGCCAGGGAATAAAGCAATCCACGATTGCTATTGAAAACCATTACAGTTATGCTCAACTTGGTGGCACCATGGCCCATTCAAAGGGGTGCCTGCATATTCCTGCCTAGTCCATCACTGAGATCTAACCATCCATATCTCTATAGCTCTGACATAAATGAAGGTTCATTTGAAAGCTTTCAGACTTCTTTGTTTGTTTTGTTGTAATGGACAGATTCATCTGCTCTGGAATGACGTCTCCTGGGCTCCCAAGTCAGAACGTTCTAAATATTTCAGAGACCACATCTCTGCTGGAGGAGGAACAGAGACCTCTTTTACCTATTTACCATGTTTCTGAATTTCTCAGGTTCAGTGTCATGAAATGGACTCCCCTGGAAACCAGAGATAACTGCAAACCATGTCACCTTGTTTCACAAGGGAAAGGCCCATTTCTTCATCTCTGTTTTTAACTTAAAAATACTGCAATGTGCAGCTGTTGATTAGCTGTATTTGATCTTCTGTATTTGTAGATGTATTTGACTGCAGATCTTAGTAGCTTCCTAACTATTTGCTGTGATTTAGCTAACTATAACCTGCAGGAGTTGTGTCTCAATTCTTACTGTTCTTTCTGTCTAGATTGGACAGAGATCTGTATTTTACTTTTTTGCACTGCCAGTAAAACAAGGAACCAGAGGTAATATATTTAAACCTTCTCAGTAGCATTAGATACGCTGCCCAATTGTCAGGCAAATGAGAGTGGCTGAGGTCTGCTGTACACTTTCACCATAAGGCAGTGATGCATGCCAGGGGTTTTGCAGAACATGTGAAGCTTCAGAGCTTCCCTTCTATGGGGAACATTACCTCAATGCCCAGAGCCCTTGCAGTTGAGGAGGAGGGCATTCACTGCTGAAGGTGGTGATGGTGTCACCAGTTAAACCAGCTAAACTATTGACACCAGTTTAACACTTCAGCCTCTCAGCACTGCTGCAGTGACTGTCAACCAGTCACTAACACAACCCCATTGCACATTCCATGATACCCATCCCTGGATTTTGAGTCCAGGGAAGGAAATCAGATTCAAAATGAAGTTTAAAGTATGATGTGGAAAAAATAGAGTCTCCAGCACCAGCCTTATGGTGCATACCAGCAGACCTTTGAATTCCTCACAGCTCTTAACCTCTTGGTACCCTACTCTGAACTTCTGCAAAACTGGGATGCTGACCTGCTTCGTGGGTGGGTGATTATAACACTGAATTAATATTTGTAAATTACTGTGATACATTTGAATGAAAAATGTAGAACTGTAAAGAATGATGATTATGATGAACCTCCAATTCTTTTTTAAGTTGGTCCATCTGTCATTTTAAACCATCTTGAAGTAGGCTATTATTCGAAAAACTTAAAATTTGTTGTGCAGTACTAGTTATCAAGACAGACCGCTGCTTTATCTTAGCAAGTAGCTAAAGAAAAAAAAAAAAAAGAAAAAAAAAAAAGTTCACTTATACTTTACAATCCTTTTCTATTTATACAGCTTTTATACCATGGTAAATGGTGCAGCTGTTCTGTAAGATACCCCTGTATTGTTATATAGAAGAACTTCAGATTTAACCTGACCTACTCAGAATGGATATCCACACTACAGTATGTTATGAGACCTTTGTGATACTTCTTTGATAATTTTTTGCAGACCTCCATTAGAAACATGGAAAAGCTACTTCAAGTGTGCACACTTACAGCTTACTGTTTACCTATACACTCATAAGATCAAAACCCCTGGTCTTACTGTTTTTGTTAACAAGGAGCACTAAAAGTCTTCCCACATACTGAGTTTTGGTTTCCATTTTACAATCTGAGATGACAGACGGCACAAAAATGATGAGAAAACTGTGGGGAGGCTTCCAGAAGATTGATTCTCTCATCAGCTGATTCTTTTCTAGTTAGTCTTTTATTGACTACAAAGGTATAGCCAATGCAGAAAAGGAAAACCGGACTGCCCTGTTTAATCCTGAGGGCATTGGCAAAAGGTGATCACTTTTTGAGAAAACAGAGGCCTACAAGGAAATCAGCACACTGTATGAGCCGTTAAGCTGATTTAAACACACAGGGGATGCCTGGGGTTGAGCTCAAGATCTCTGAGGTGTGAGATGAGAATGAAACCATTGCACAGACTAATATTACTGAGCTTTAGTAGCAGGTGGTATAGTTGATCAGTCAGGAACCTGTCATTTGGAGAATAGGCCAATATATCTGAGAGACATGAAAAATCCTTCAGTTTTCCCCCCTCTTCCTCACCAAGCATAAAAATATTGCAATTGTGAACTTTAGCAATTATCAGCCAAAACTTTGCACAGTTTATGCTGTTATAAGTCATAGGGCAGAACCAAAATACAGTTACAGAGCATACATCAGCAGACTATAAAAAAATATTGTAAATGATATCATAAGCATTTGTACTGGTGATTGCAATAACACTGTCTGCAATTCTCACACATCAGATTCCAACAGGAACCATGATCAGATGGCAGAAAAAAAATGAACACATAGGATTATACGATGTCCCCAAGTACAATGGTTCACTTCATATTAAAATCTACTCTTTATAATGTGGAACATGTACCCCAGCTCCTACATTGTGTTCATGTTTGGAGACTTCTCACAGCAACTTTAGGAGAGTTACATGGTTTTGGGTCTGCAATTCTCTAGCAAACAAGAGCCACTATCGCATGGATGAAGGTTAACCCTTACATGTTTCTGGCTCTACAGACTTTGCCTATAATGGAAATTCTCACCACATTTTCTGCATATTTTCCTCTATTTCAAACTCAATTTTCCTGTCCCTTTTTCCTCATTTTAGTGCAACTCTCCTCCAAATTTACAAACACCTACTACTGCTAATTGGTAAGCCAGATAAAAGCTTCAACCTCAAGCAAGGCAGACAGCAATATCTTTCATGTTCTGTAGGCCCAAATTTCGTATATCTTCTTGTTCAAACACATCTGTAGATGTACTTCTGGTAAATGAGCAACTGTGGATTACTTAGCTTTAAAATGAATTTTGTGTGCAAATATAGGATATTTAACAACATGCACATAGCACTAAGTTCATTTGGGCACTAGTGGTGATAGCTTACAGTAACATTGTTAATATAGCTTAATGATGACTGGCTGATGTCAATGAGCAAAATGCAACTTTTTTGAAGGCCATAATGCAGAGTCCAGAGTCTATAGATATTAGGATAACTTGTGCATAATCTGTGACTAATTAATCTTAACATTCAAAAGTGTAACATCATAAATCAAACAGGTAGAATAGCATAAAATTCAAGGTTAAATATTTCAAATGCCTTTTTTTTTTCCCTGGGAACACATAATTCAAACTCTCTCAGATAAAACAAATTTGGGCACTCTACAGGTATCTGGTACACCAGGTACAAATGTATAATTTCAGGCTCATTTTTAATTCAGCAAATTGTGGCTGAGAAACTACATGCAAGGCAGATTATCCTGTAAGAGAAAGCTGCCCTCTAGACTGCATTTAACAGAGTACATCAATGACTGCATCTTCCAAAACTGTCACAAATTTTGAAGAAGGTAACGTAGCTTTCCTGAATGATACTGCAGAATGTTATAATAATAATAATTCTACATAATAGAGGTCACCATACAGCAGCTACCTGCAGTCCTAAGTGTCTTTCTGGTTACTGTCATAAACCAACTGAATTGGCTGTATGACAACTTCCCAGATAAGCTGCTTCTCCAGGAAATTTCATACATGGTCAGATTTCTGTCACTACACTTGAATGTCTTTTGCCTAATTTCACAATCAGACATGAAGGCAGAGTCACTTGCCATAACTTCAGTTAGCTTATTAGATTCACTCCTGCCCCTTCAACTAAAATGCACAATCTATTTTGAACCAAATTTCTACTGCAGGCATGATGCATATTAGTTTAAGGTCTTCATACAGAAAGAACCACACCTTTAGTCTCTCGTAAGTGTTATGCACTCCACCAGCTGAGAGGAATAAGTATATCTTAAATTATTACTAGCAGAAAACACCATCAACCACAATTCTACAACACCTGTGACTTGATAGGAAATACCTTTACTCTTATGAAAGTAGAATAAAGATCACAAACCAACTGAGCAAGAAATACTGGAGAGAACACTCGTGCTCCCAAGCTACTGCTTTTTCATGTCCTGGAGTTGAGTCTTTTCAGACAGTGCTTTTGGTAGCTCTGATTTCTAAAAAGATGTTAGGAAGGAGCCCTAACTAAAAAAAAAAAAAAATGCACATGTTGCATTAGTGCATCATATTACCAATAAGCACTGCATATAAACCAAAACACAGAACACGTCACTCAAATTGTCATTACCAAATTGCTGTAACTGGGATTTATATGAAACTACATGTCTTCAATATACTGTTTCCCAAGAAGAATAAGTTGTGTATATATTTTTTTCAGACAACTGAAGATTTCTTTGTTCATATATTTAAATCAACCAGGAAACCTACTCCAGAGATTTGAATTGACAAAAGAAAGGATCAGCTGATCCTTGTTTTTGTTTTTCAGCTTTTTGCTTCAAAACTAGCCTGAGTACCTTTGCACGTTTGCACTTGGTGCCAATATAGCTTTTTAGACATGGACATTTTCTCAGAACAATACTAGAAACACAGACTATTCAAAATATAAGGCATGTAAAACTTTGTTGCTTTCTAGCTATCATCTTCCTTTGAAGATGCATTTGTTTTTTACACCATCTAGGTGAAACCATACATGAAACCTTCCAAAAGAGCAAAGGTCTTATGAGATCCACAAAGATGGCAGATAAACTGCAGAAGTGTAACCAGCCAAGAAAAAAAACAGGCAAGTATAAGTACGTACATCTACCCAAAGCATACTGGTGATCCTAGATCTTTGTGATATCTTCATACCATCATGGAATAGTTTGGTTTTGCATGGAAAACTGAGTGGACAAGCAATACATGTATTGGATAGATGACTAAAACTCACATTTCACAAGAAGGAAGTTGTCTGTCCTTCAGTATCAGATCAGAAGAAATCTACCCTTTTCCTTTAAGGTTTTCCTTAACCAACAAACATTTTCTTCTTACTCCTATCCCAGAAAGATTAATGTACAGCAATGCTGTGCTTGCAATTTCTGTCATTAGAAATAATACATAACATGCATATAAATATCTGATGGCAAACCTGTAACTGTACAAACTCAGGTTATTAAAGTGAAGTTGTAGGGTTGCTTCCGTTTCCACTGCAGCATTTTGGGCTTCCCACTCAACCCATCCCCTGACGCATAATGCCCTTTCTTAAAAGATTAAGAAAAACCCTTCCTGATCATTGCTCAGGCCTCAGAACAGAGGTGTAAGAAGAAAATTCTCCACCCCCTACCTTGATCTCAGTGTATGTTTTATCCTACCCCTTCATGACAATGACACCAACATTAAAAGAGAACAAAAAAGGAGCAGTAGCAGCAAGCACGTTGAAGAACTTAACAATGATATAAAGATTGTTAAAAGACACAAAACAGACCACCTTTTTTTTTCCCCAGGAAATATGACTATTATTTCAGCAGGCTCAAGATGTTAACTTCATTTTACAATGTTAAAGGTGGTAACAAAATACACACCTTCAGCAATAACAACAATACACATACACACAGGTATATAAGGCACTTATATTTTTGTAAGGCAAGATTTACTCCTATAGCAGCAAATTCTGTTAGCTTTGTTCCTCCAACCAACAAACTCTTGTGAAAACAGGTGAATGCCACATTCTTTTCTTGTCTCTGTAAAAGAACAATATGCCAATTTGAAGGCCTAGAATGATCTGTATTTTATAATTATTATTAATCCTTCAAGATATCCCGTGCGCTGCCTGGTCACTGGTGACCCCTCCTTGCCACAGCGCGAGTTGCTGTGGCTGTGAAGCACGCAGGAGCAACCCGCCAATGACATTATGGAACAATGAGAAGGTCAGAGCCACATTGCATATTGCTGTCCTTCCTCGAGCCCTGCACACAGCATCAAGAGGGGGAAAATTAACCCTTTACTCATGCTACCTAATGATATTTCTTATTACTCAAGTAAAATAGAGCAGGATGTCCCGCTAAGCCAGAGCAAGCAGAGTAGGATAAAATTCTCAGGAAAAGGAGGTTATAATTAAGGGTATCGCTTGCCCCCTCATTCTGCCTTTTGTGCCAAAAAAAAAAAAAAAAAGTTGCTTGCTAGCGAGGAGGACATGGAAGTGTCTTTTGTTATCCAAAGAAACGAACTATAGTTTTCATCCCACTAGGGGTTTCCACAGTAAATGGAGCTTTTCTTTCTTTCAGCCTTATTTTAACAGTTCTCAGACTGACAAGCTGTTATAAGCATCAAGTTATCTTCTATTGGAACCACACCAAGGAAAAGAGTCCTATCTTTATCCTTCAAGACAAAAAGAATTAATTTTAACATAAAAAGAAAAAAGACGCAAGTAAGGAAAACATCTAATACTGATTTTTAATACAGACATAGCAAGAGCTTATAAAAATGCAGTGCTTAGTATATTTTTATACTCACACACATGCATATAGATATACATAAATTGTGTATTTATCATATATGCCTGTATTAGTGTGTATTTCAGAGGTTCAAATAAAATGTTTGGTGTTTTTCTATTTAAAATCCAGGCATCTAATTTTAGTTTTTTAAGGTAATGAGTCTGCACCTTATCTTACTGCCCATATTGTATATGTTTTGCAAGCTGCCAGCTGTGCATCAGAGCTGTCTTATGATGTTCATGTTTGCTTATAGGTGAAAAATAAAATAAAATACGTATTTCTTAAGAATCATGACATTTAAAAAATAACGGAAAAAAAATGTCCCTTATATTCCAGTATATTTTCTACTTATTCTATTTTCGTTTTGCCTTTTTTTTTTTTTATCAGTAAAATGATCAGAATTATCTATGCTCTCTCATTGCAAAAAAATAAAAATAAAAAAATCTTAGACTCACAGATTCACAAGCCTGATGCAAAGATTTCTGCCCCCATGATATAAAGAAGACTGACTGAGGCTGGGAAGCTGCTGGCCGAGGAGGTGATGCCACCCCAGAGTGCTCCCTGGCTGAATGGAAAAAGCTAACCTGGGACAGTGGGAGCCAGAGAAGGAGGAAGGAGACATAAAACACCCTCCAGACAAATGTCTTTTGTCACTTCTCCTTAAGCTGGGTTCTTTCATACTTTCTCCATCTGCCATGATCAACACTATATATATATATATATATATATATATATATATATATATATATATACACACACACACACACATATATATTCAGTTACAACAGTATCATGAAGAAAGCACAAAAGCAGTTATTTGCACAGCTTTAAAATGACACCACCCATGCTACTGTTAACAGGATTTATACATTCAGAGGCTTCCCCACCCAGCTAAAAGGAAACTTTGTGTTCATTACATATTTAAGCCAACAGGAGCTCTCCTTTTCCATCCAGATTTCTATTGGAAAGGGAGAATTCAATAATCACTTCCACTTCTCAAAATTTGACTTGCCTGGGGAGTAACACATTTCATTTTTGATAGGCAAATAAAATATCACAAGTGTTCCATTATTATAAATTGTCATGGCACAGGATGAGAAAGTGGTTTTTATGTACAGCCTATACTTTTTAGTAAGAGTTTTATATGTGAATTGTTTATTCAACTTTGGGTAGTTTAAACACATATTTGAAAGAAATCACCAAAGCAGTTGCAGAGGATATTTATTACTACTGTGATCAAATGCTTCGGGATAAAAGAGCAATAAATTTATGAGCCATCTTTCAATAAATTGAGCTAGTTAGTATTTACAATAAATAAACAAAATCACTCCCATATGGCAGTTACTCATCTGGAAGAAAGCTAGTTCTGCTCCAGCTGCAGGAAAGACTATGTTAGGTGTTCTGCTTTAGTTGCATTGGGAAAAAAAGATTCATTAGAGACAAAGACAAGAGGATAATTAGGTAAAGAAAAAATGCACTTGCCCCTCGTGCCCTAACTTTGTTTCTTACTCACACATCCGCCATTGATTTCCAGTACAGAGAAAATGGAGAACTCTGGCCTTTTTATTTTTTTTTTTATTTTTTTTTATTTTTTTTTTAATTTCCATTGCTTTGACTATACTAACTAGGGATCAGAAGACTCACCACTGACTAGTGTTTGGATTAGGCCATAAGTGCAGCATTTAGATTCTCATAGCTTGAGCTGTCATATGCAGAATGAGAAAGAGATAACGGGCTACCCTTGCTTTTGCATTGTCCCCCTTGGTGCCTGCAATTTCATGCGTAAGCTGATTGTCCTTTAGGTATTACAATTCTTAGAGAAAAGCAGAAAATATATATTAATTGTGCTGGAGTCTATTGGATAAGCTTTTCTGAATGAGCATCCACTCTCCCTGCTGAGGGATGCAATCTAGACAGATTAGAAAGAGGCAGTAATCAGCATCAGTTGGCTCCTTTCCAGAGCTAGGTGACATGGCCAAAACACAATAAAACAAAACTAGCAGGTTAACCTCACCACAATGCTAGCAATATTAGAGAGTCCTCAGCACAGGTGCACTGACACTAAGTGGAAGTTACTGAATTTTAATTTCTTTCTTTAATCAAATGTATCTAAATTCATCATCCCTGAATAGCAAAACATATCAATAGCCAACTAGAAGATCATGCACAAAAGACAAAAGATCACACTCCTCAGAGCCTGAGAGGCTTTATGCATACTCATGCCACATTCTTCAATCTTCAAAGGAGGTCATTCATATAAATTCAGTAAAGACAGTAATGTGTGAATCTGATGCTACCCTGACCCCTCTTCCACCTTCGAAAGCAACTCTAAAAGCTTAAACAGTAAAATTCAAGCAAAAAGGCACCTCCACTGCTGCCAAACAGATAGATAGCCTATGCTTGAACTCAATTTACAAAACAGAGACATCACTGTATGTTAGCCACTTTAATAGATTCAAGTTTATTTTCAGAATATACATCTACCTTCAGAAAACTGCAAAGCAAAAACAGAATAAAAATGCTGACAGAGACAGTGACCAATAAGTAAAACAGACTACTGAAAGATTAAAATTAACAAATTAAAAAAATATTTGAATAGCAAACTAATTATGTTTTCTTCAAAATTTGCCACAGTAAGAACAAGTGTAATACTTGTAAATCTACTAATCCAGAAATCAAAAAATGTATTGGACCTGTTCATGCAGAATATACTACTGAAACCTGTCAGGAGTTCTGATATAGCCGCCCTCAGGTCTAATCCCATTATATTGGATGAAACACTATAGGCATTCATACAAGACTAACCCTACCCAAGAAACATGAAGCAAAAACAGTAGCACTGTTGGTGTCTGGCCTTAAGCATTGCTAGAACAGTAACAAGCTGCAAACAATCTATGAATCTAGAAATGGCAGTAAATAGGATTGCTTTCAGTTTATGAGCTGGTAAGCCTGTTTCATAGTGCAGTTCACAGTGACTGACAGTTAAAACACTGGGTCATCCAGCAGTGCTTGTGCTACATGCCAAGAGGCATGGGGCCATGAAGACTGACAAAACTAAAACACAAGAAAAACTTATGACAAATGTCCATCTGATGTAGGCACTTTTAGAGAAGGTGAGCAAAAGTTGGAGAAATCATTCTTAGCCATAATCATCTTGAGAAGGGAATACATAGTTAAAGTGGTTTTGACTGGCTACTGAAGCTGTGCAAACAGTAGAAACAATCATTTGTTGGTACTAAACAACATACTCTCCCCTTTAAAACATTGTAAAAGTCTCTCAGGTTGCAGCTTTCTTGGAACTTAATTTTCTTATTTTTTTTCATGGTCGTAGTTGCAAGTTAAATTCAAGGTAGAGAATATTTTCAGAGAAAGCCTTTCTGGTGCTTGTTTTTACCATAGAAGAATTTGTTCTGCATATCCTAATTGGCTTAATTTTGAAGATAGTCACTTAATATTCTCAATGATCATTTCAGGAGAAGAACAATGCAATGACATCTTTATTCTTAAAAAGGGAATTTATAAACATCGCTTCTATGCTCCCTACTGACTGAAACAAGAGAGGTGCAAAGGGATAGAATGGTGAGTCATGTTTCCTTCCATTCCCTCCATAAATCAAATGCAGAGATGAAAACACACAAAAGATATTAAGACTAAACTTGAAAGAGTTATTGATGAAAATATCTCCAGAAAATAGAGAGAAAGTGCTCTGCATTATTGTAAATGGACACTAGCAGCAAAGATGGTGAGGAGTATTTTTATATGTGAAATCACACACAGAGTATGTATCTAAACTGTACTAAAACTAGATAGAATTTTAGAATGGAATACTAAAGGGAATGGAAAAGATCTACATAAGTATTGTTTTAATTCTACTATCTTACTATATCCAGTATATAAAATAAATAAATAAATAAATAAATAAAATAAATAAAAGAACGACACTGAAATGACTTTATATTTTCTTACTTAAGTCACATTACCAGTTTGGTATGTGATTATTGAAGATTTCTTAATACATTTGTATATTCTGAAGGACAACTTTCTGCAGTGGCCTACATATACTTTAAGGGGGAAAACATTAACCCCTACACAAAGGTCTGGTAACAGCTTTTCCTCCTATTTTGGTCTACCAAGTCAAGCATAAATACAGAACAGACTTCATGCTGACTTGCTGCAAAGATATAAATTTCCCCTATAGAATCTATGTCTATGTAGCATTTAGCTGAAAACATCTCTTTTTCATTTTTCTTACTCCTACAAATTAGAAGAAATTGCTTTAGAAAAAGCTAAGAAGTGGCCAAAAACAGTAAGAGAAAATTCCAGCCTGAATGTGCTGAAATCTAAGAAATCAAGTTCAACTAAATTAGAATGAGCTCTAAGGCATGAGAGGTGAAACAGTTTATTCCACTAAATCCAGGATGACAGGAAAAGAATCATGAGGATAGACAAGATGAGTAGAATCATTTTTCTGTTGGAGTACAGCACAGATGAAATGATTTCTTTAAAGGCCTTTTTTTTTTCTTTTTCCTTTCTTTTTTTTTTTTTTTTAAACACTGTACATTTCTTCTTAAATGTGATGGTTTTGCTTGGAAATGTATCCTTTCCTTCACATTAATCAAGCTCTTCTAAAATAAGTCTTCAATACACTAATATATTTGGGAAAAAAAGGCTTTTGATGTTCCCTATCAGCAATATTATGAGATGAGCCACAAGATCTCTTCTCTGTGCTAAGTCCTCTCACAATTGTTTTGAATTGCCAAGCTGTTTTCCTTACTTACAAGACAAACATACAAATCCTTGGAGCGTGATGCCTCAGGAATCCAGAACATAGACGTTTTGGCATTTGATTGTGAATGTGTCCTCAGGTAACAAGAATAAAGCTGTCACCACTACACCACATTCACTCATGCTCTTGCTGGCAGGAGGCAAAAGAATAAATCCTTTCTTGCTACACAATATCATGGAAATTTAGAAAGTGGAGGGAAATGTTCTCTTTTGTCCCAATCTGCATAAACCTGGACATTTAAGGGAAAAAAAAAAAAAAAAAAAAAAGAATTGCTTGCTCCCCAAAATTAAATTTAATTTATTTGATAATGTATGCTATATAAATTAGCTGGCAAATTATTCACATTTTAATACTGATGTAATGTAAGAAGGGAACAACACCACACCTGAAGATCCTATAAAGCCTTATGGAAAAGTTGGACCATTAACAGAAAGCTTTCTTGTAGCATAAATGAACTGGAAAGCCAGGCACCCAGGCACATGCAGTTTAGAAGCAGTACAGTGCTGGGCTTCTACAGCAGTGGAAAATTCACTTCCTTAAAAAAAAAAAAAAAAAAAAAAAAAAAAAAAAAAAGGAAAAAGTTCATAATCGTTCCCTAATACAGGTTCCCTAATATAGAGCTATATTAAGCAATATATATAAGCAATAACAGAGATACCAAATCCAGACTTTTACAGAAACTTGATTTTTTAAATAGAGCCTTATTAAACCCCCTAACAAAAGCAAACATCTTATGAAATTCAACAATTCCACTTTTTTAGTTAGTATGACTGAACTAGATCCAAATACCTGCAGGTAGGAGGTAGGCACATATACGCCTATATGCAAACTTGCCCAGGTATCCCAGGTGCAGGAATTCTTAAGGCCCAGGACTACATCTTTCAAAATATATACTAATATTTTTTTGTGGCATGTGTTCTGCAGTACTGAAATTCAGGAGAAATATAATTTTAAACAATAACTTCAAAGACTATTTCATTGATGATTTGGAAATTAAATTATTGCTTATAAAAGGAGTTGTTCAATTCTTGCTAAAATCCCTTTCTGGGAGGAGGAAGGGGGAAGACAAAAAAGGTGGAAGACGTATATTTTTCACGTAAATTCCTCATTTTTCTTGGATCGTCATATTTCTAGTCTTGGGTCACATCAGCAGTCTAGTACTATTTCTACATTAAGAGCAAGCAAGCATCATTTTCTGCTCTTGACAAGCTCCCCCCTTACATGTGCCTCTTAGATGTGATGCCCTGTGTCACCGCCTAGCTCTGTGCAGCCTCTGTTTCCATGGCTGCTTTTAAAGGTTTTAAAGCCTCCTTTTCACCTGGAAATGTAAATTGGGAAACTCTATCAGGAGGATTGCCTAGTAAGTATTTTTAATCAAAAGCTAAATTTTAGGGGATACATTTATAGCAAGCTTCCCTTAATACAATCCACAAAAGTTGCAAGCACGTCAGTTTTGCACAAATAAAAACTGCATTTATGTGAATAAACAGGGCAATTTGCAAATACTAACTTGACCAGTCATCTGGTTCGCGTGTAGAAATGCATATTTGCTGGGTATATGATGTCTGAGTTAGCAAATTTCCACCCAAAATTATAGAACACCAGCATATTTCTGTAGCTGGATTGATGAGTAAAAGTGAAAACATTTCTAAATTTGTCAGTGACATTACAGAACAAAGAATCCCACAAAAATGACTCAAGATTCAATAGGACTTAGTTCAACAATGTCGCATTATGAACCCATATCTTCCAGAACTCTCAGAAATCAGGTTTTAAAGCAAGACTTGAAACAAACCCACTCAAAACTAGAAAAAATCACAAATAATGTTGGACAAGACTGTCCATCCTGTTGGCTGAACAACATTATTGAACTCTGACAGTTTTAGGAGACAATTGGTTTGTAGTGCAGGCTGCAGCATAAATTTGCAGAGTGTGGAGTGAAACCAGCCCTGAGATAGTCACACCTAGGGAACACCAAAGATAACCAAAACCTGAGTTTGCTTCCAGCCTTCAGCTGAAACAAAGAGGATTTATGATGCAGAAGAGGCATTTTGTGACTGGTTTGCCAGACAGGGCTGGCACAGACCTTAGCAGTGCTGTGTGGCTTGTGACACTGAGCCTGAATGTCCCAGGCTCAAGCAGCCACAGAGACTGCAGCTGTACGAACATAGTGCTGAGAGGCAGCTTATCATGCTGGCTTCTGCAGTGCTTTCAAGCAGCCGCCCTCTGGCCTGAGCTCCTTTCAACACCTAAACCCACTGCCTGGACGTGAGCTCTCCTGCAGCGCTAGTCCCTGCCTAGCAACATGTGCATCGCATGTGCAGCCAGCACCCATGCGCTGATGCCTGAACAGGCACCCAGCAAAAAAAAAAACATCACACATAAGAGTGAGGCCCAGCTACATAAGGTTTCTGTAAGCCTCCAGAGTCGCTGAACCGTGGACTGACACCAAAATGTATCTTTTGACCCTAATTGTCACAGAGACTATCAAGGAAGCTGTGCGGCCGATGGCAGCAGTTTGGGTTTGTCCCAGGTCAATACGGCATCCACCAGAGGAACTGGTTCCTGAGGACAGTTACTGCTTAAAAAGCTGCTGGAGCTTTATATGCACTCATCGAGCATCAACTGTTCAAACGTCCTCGAAGGATGCAATCCTGATCCTGGTGGCACCTGGCCAAAAGCAGCAGGGTTCTCAATCAGCAGCAATTGGAGAGAGTAAACTTTCCTCCAACATGGGCACTGATGTCAGCCAGTCCTCTAGGATACGACAGATAATTTCAGTGGCATATGTCTTTGGCTAATTCTGATCTTTCCGGCACTGGCTGAAGTTATGGGGCAGTATCTGTGGAAATCTAACCTCTCAAGGACACGTGCATAGGGAAACAGATGGCTTGCAACAGACTGCTTAGTCCCAAATCAAATAACAGAATCAGCACTTCAGATCGACTGCTTATATAGACACTTCTGTGAAAGAGTGTGGCCTACAGACAGAATCCTATGCAGCAAAGCCCCCAGAAAAGCTTATATATAAACAAAATCTAGACTTTAAACCTTTTTAAAAAACAATATGCCAAAAGTATGCTGTAGTTGTAAGCAAATCATTTGGTCTTTTCAGAGACAAATTACTACATTTTATATTAACTTTTGTTAGTATAAACAAAATTTTAAAATATGTAAAGAATATGCATTTTTCTTATCCTTGCTCTTCCTTAAAGTGTCATTAAGCCTCAAGCTTCCCACTTTTACTGTCTGCTGAAACCAGTAAAAATCAACTGATGCCAAGTGAACAGAGAAAAACCCAAACAAACAAACAAAAATGTTTTCTTAACATTTAAAAGAATTTTGTGTCACAACACTGCACACTAGGAAGCCCAGAAAGTAAAAAGAACATCTCCAGATGCGATAAACATCTGATGTTGAGAAAAACATCAGCTTCACTAATGTATGAAACTCAGCATCCCTGACGCTACTCAATGTAATCTTAAAAATACACCAAGCTGATTAGCTGCTCGATCACATGAATATAGACAAGAAAAAAAGTGTTCATTTTATAACCTAGTATCTGATATTCACATTGAAGTGTTTTAAACTATCTTCTTATTTATTCTACCTCACTGCAGAAGTAGCAGTGGAAGCCTTGGAGGCCCCAGGTCCCTTGCTGGGGTAGAGCAAGCCTAGCTCGCTCTGGGAGGTGCAGGCACATAAATACATAATCTAAATATCTTTAAAGCAATTTAATGCACAATGAATCCTCTGATTGGCAGCCACCTAGTAAATCAAACGGCACATCCTTCCAAGTAAGCACTGAACCAATTTGTCCAACTGTTGCAGTCATGGAATCACTGCAAACTACTGCTGATGTAAAACATAAAACTGACACCCAACCTTCATTTTTTTTAGATCTATCATCACTGGCAAGAAGAACGTTTAATTCCTGAATCCTGGAAACATTTTATTGATCTAAAACTCCCCTTTCAAGGGTTACATTTTCTTTTTCCAGTTCCTTCCTGAAAACTATTGCATGGTGTTACTGAGTCATCTCAAAAGCAGGAACATTTCAGCAGTGAACAAGTCATATATAAATAATGTAGATCAATAATTTTCAACATGTGGTCTGCAGACTCTTTGGGTTCACACAGCCGTACTATGTGAAAAGGAAGCCTACTACAGTAAGTTAACCTTTGCTGCACAGAGATGCATGCCTCCAACGAAAAGTACTTAGGGATCCACAAATCAAGAAGGTTATAAGCCACTGACGTAAGTAATCTGCAAGCAGTTTTAATGCTTTGTAGATTATAAGAGCCATTTCCACTTATTATTTAAACAAAATGTAGAGATTTAGTGCCTAGTATTAAAGAACAATAACAACTATTTATACAATGGGAATCTAAAATTCAGAGTGGATACAACTGTAACAAACCAGAAAGTCAGGACAAACTAAGAACTGATTTAGTGAAATATCATTTCAAAAAGTAAAATACTAGTTTTGCACCTGTTCTAGTTTTGCATAGCCCTTCATAGCTTAGCTCCCTTAAAATATCAGTTTTTCATTCTTGTTATTGACAAACAAAAACCGTAAAGAAAAAAAACTGTACAGTTAGAAAAAGAGATCATCTTTGAAGGAATCAGTAGACTTAAATGCTGACAAAAAAGCATACTGAATCAGTGAGCTTGTTAAATACAAACATCACTGACAAATAAACAGTCTATATTTGCTTGAAGAGCTTATAGTTTTTTTTTCTCCCAGCACTGTTGAAGCAATGTCTGTATCTCAAGTACTTTTCACATATCAGAGAAGTGGTAAATTTCACAAAGCCTGCACTAATGTTTTGCATTTCCATTCCAAGTGAAATGCACTTCAGTAAGTAAACATGGGTATTCAATAAAACTGTTGCTAGAGACAATGGAAAAAAAAAAAAAAAACTGTTTCAAAATGCATTGATAAGTAAATCATTCTAAAAGCATTGGATAATACTGTTGAACACTGAAGGGCCGAGTCACTCAAAGCGGAGAATAGGGTTAGTATGAGTTTTAGTACTCAGGTCTGTATTTTTTTTTTCTAATCTTCATTGTGCTTGACAAACACAAAACAAGATGCGTGTATTATAATATTTCATAATTCTCTATGCATTAAGTGCATCCATTGAGAATAATCACATCCCTCTTAAGGGCTGAGAGCACACTAACCAGCATGCACATATTCTTTTTCAAATATTTCACACAGTTGGGGTGCGTGGGGTGGCAGTGGGGAGGGTTGACTTGCTCAAGAAATGTTTTGCATGACTTTGCACGCCCTGAAACCCATAGTGCGTTGGGTCTGATCACCTCAGGATTTCTATTCTCAGAACTTATTAGAAATTCATAGACAAAGTTGCTTCTCCTCTTACTGGAGCACAGCACAGGGGGTCACCATCAAGTACCACGGTCTCTGTATTCCAGTCACTAATTTAAAAATATGTCATGACTTCGCAAATGGCGTATGCACATGCTTAACTTTACATGTTACAGTCTCACTAGATTCAGCAAGGCCATGTACAGTAAGCAAGTTTTTAATGTTCAGTGCTGTAAAGAACTGTTTCTCTAAGATGATGCAAATGAAGAAATAAACAAAGTGAAGAGTGCTAATTTGTTCATTAAATCTTAATTTATCCCCTAACCTATTTCTACCCTTTCTTCACCAACACTGATCTGCCAAATCTGCCTAAAATCTTATATAATTAACATTTTTTAATGAAATCAATTGAAAAGCTTTGCATATTTTTTCCATAGAGTGTCCTTTTGAGATAGCAATTTTTTAACATAAGTTTACAAAAATTGAAAGGGCATCTGTGACAGTGGAGGAAGATCTTTTGATGGCAGGGTGTCTGACTAGAGACAAAGAAGAACAGGGGCTGATTCGGTGTCAGCCTGTTGCTTTCCAGAACAAGTGTTTAGATCCTGGATTTCCTTTCTAATCCATCCCTCTGAATGGGACTCTTATTCTTGACCTTTTCACTGTAGAATTCCTGATAAATTATATGGGGTGGGTAGGCAGGAAAGAATAGCTCTTAGCATAAGATTAATTTTAAACATATGAAAAAAAAATATAAAAGAGCACAAGCAGATGACAACTGCAGCTCACTGAACACAAACTTGTGCTACTCTCTCAAATCAGGTTCTGCGTCACACCTCTGTGTGCTGCACCAGTTACTGCTTCTGGGACACCATCATGTTCAGCCCTCAGCAAAATGATGCATTGCAGTGGTCTATATTTGTATCTCAGTAGCAAGGTTCTCAACTATAAAAATCCTAGTTAATCAAAGATAATAAAAACATGATGTAATGTGTGTCCTGGAGGTAGAGAGAAGCTGAACAGGACACTGATGTTTCACACTATCTTAAAAACCAGTGGTCATATGCCCTCAATCAAGGAAGAGGTCAGTCTTCCAGCAAGTTTGACTTTTTTCATCTTGTCTCTCAAATTTTTCATTCCTTCTGTCTCCCAGAATTTAAGATTGAGCCAGTTGTGTTTCATCTTTTTACCTATTTCTTCCAGACAATCTAGATTTTCACACTAACTTACTGAGTGCAATCAGTTATATGTTTATCAAACAAAGCCTTCTCAATACAAGAGCTAGGAATCAAGACTGGGGTCTGCCAGTCAGATTCAGCCTCAAAAATCACTTCAATCAGATTTTTCCTTTTCCCTTCAGTGCTCCCATCAAATTATGTTTGAATGGACTCTGCAGGTCATACAGATTAAGTTGAGCTGTGAGAAGCAAGAAAAAGGTGGGTAATTTGTCTAATGTCACTCTAATGTACCCCCTAAAGAAGAGTTAAATTTGAAGATGGACCACCAATCTGTAACAGCTTAAAATGTTCCTACTCTATAAAATGAGTTAGCCAATAGCTTAAAAATGTTTGCAAATAACACAAAAAAGTAAATTACTACTCTTATTTTACTTACATCAGTGAGACTCTCACCAACCTAGGCAGATTATAAATGCATCCAAAATTTAGCCTGCCCCCTTTGTTTCTTAGGGTTGATCCCATAACCATGGGAAATGACTTAGGCAACACCTAATACAAAAACCTATAGACTAAAATACTTTGTCCAAGATTTTTCATATTACAAAAACTTCTGTAAAGTAAGATAGAAGCCTACTTTCTGCAGTAAGTTATTTTCAGATCTTTTCTTACATGCAACAAAACTTTGGTTCTATTAAAGGGTGGTTGGCAAAACTCTCTACAGCCATATCCTTCATGCCTGTGGCATAATTTTGATCATCAGCCTATTCTAGTTTGTTTCAGTAAGTTTTCTTTCCACACTGACAAGCTCAGGCTTGACTGAAAATGCTTCATTCTTGTTTTCCTTACCTAGATGCCAATCACATGGATCTTTACCTGCTCCTTCCCTTTCCTTTAAAAAAAAAAAATAAATAAAAAGGACAAAGAGGGAGAAATAAGTTGAACAAAGCCTGCAAATTAAATAAAAAACGTGTCCTTATTCTGAAAGCACACAAAGATTTAGACTCTCGAAACTGCCTACTGTGTACTCTACACAGGTGCCTGTAACTGTAGGTGCCGTACTGATCCACAAGATGTTCAGCTTCCTCAGAAATGACACTGCCATTCTTCAGCCCTTGTCAATAGTAAAATCTTCGCATGCTTTTTAGTGTAAACAGGTGGCTTTTCTTTTTTTTTCTTTTTTCGCTTTTTTTTTTCTTTTTTTTTCTTTTTTTTTAATTTCCAAAAATAATAACAAAAAAATATCAGAGAGCTCTAGTTACCAGTATGTCTTAAAATAGAAGAATAAAAAATGTTTTTTTGGCTCTCTTTATCCCTTTAAATAGCAATATATTTAGCTGGGCAGAAAGAAAATAGGCATAACACAGGAATACTTAGCATTCAGGTTGCTTGTTTTTCTAAAATTGTTTACTTAATGCTTCTCCTCCCTCCACCTTCCCTTGGGTATCGTTCTTGCCAAGACACATAGATTTATATTCACTTTTTTCCAGTGCAAGTTTTGGAAAGCTAACACGTACAGCATGCACTAAGAGCAACTTCTAAGCTGCAGGCAGAATAAAACAAATCCAAAAAGTAAATGTACCTTTGCAGAAAATTGTTGAGTGGATTTAAGTTACAACAACAAACAATAAATAATAAAGTCTTTCTGAAAGCTAGAGAAGCACATGTGTCCTCTTCATTGATTTTATCACTTCATCACACACAACAAATCTGTGTCAACATGAGTGGCAAGTCTCTGAGGTAAAAAATGTACAAGTCAAGGCCATAAAAGCAGACCACATGCTTAGGAATTTGTCTATTGTAACCATAATGAGGTGGCCTGCTGTCTCTAAGGAGACAATTCATGATACAGCATATGCCCAGGGAGAAGTGAAAGACTATTTTATGAATCCAATACAGTCATCTGTAAGTCAATGAAGATTCAATTTCTTAAAGAGACAGAGAGGAAGAAAGCATTCATGTGAATAGCAGAGTCACAAATAACCTGTTTGTATGTAAGTAGATATTGCCCTGCAACAATACTCTGACCTACTGGAATCAGCACAGCTACTTGCGCGAGCTAAGATTAATCATGGAGTCCTCCAAGATGAGGCCTTTGATACACAACATGATCTTCCATATTTACATAAATAGCATTTTCAGCACTCTATTAATCTCAACAGTACTTCAGAGGGGCTGCCAGTATTAAAACCCATTTTCTGGAACATACTGAGGAATAAAAAGGCAAAGCAATTTCTTCATGTTTATACTGTGTCTTACTACCCTCCTACAACACAATGCTCACTCACTTCAGATTACCAGGCTATGGCCACTAAATAAAGCCCATACCTGTAAAATGCAAAAGAAATTTACAGCTTCAAAACTACCGGGGTACTAACTTGGAGTATCCGTGGCTGCTGCCAAAAGTGTTGCGTAAAGAAATCTGCTCAGAGAGGGGTAAGTTGTCCCATTTCACCACAACAACTGCTAATAACGAATAAAATTTCTTTATGGAGAATTGCCAGTCATCTGAAATGACATTTCATGTGTTTAATGGGCAGGAGGGAGCAGAGAGCTGAATGAAATGTTTTATCAAATATTTTACTTTGCAGACAGGAGAAAGGGGGGGGGGGGGGGTAGAAAGGCTGAATTAAGAAGTATGAACTGCAGGGTGACAAATAGAAAAGTATGGGGTGTTTGAAGTGAAGGGAATGTGAAGGGAACACATAGCAGAAAGTAAAGTTTCTTATTATCTTCAACAACAACAACAACAAAAAGACTTTATTTTAAAAGTCAGCCAAAGCTAAAGAGGTTTTTTAATCATTTTTCTTACAGAAAGCTACGCAGTAATGAAACAAATTTTGTATGCACATTTGGAGCTTTAGTTTCAAATCCTGTGAATGAAGTTCAAGTCTATGGAGAGCTCTCCTAGACATTTACATAAGTATCTAGTATCTGTAGTGAATCCTTCATTTTCTTTTCCCCCTTTATTACAGCGTTATGTGAAATATCATTTCTGATTCTTCAGTGGTCATTCATGTAAGATCATTTCCAAACACTTTGACTCATGTATGCAGTTAAGGGAAGCAATACCAAAATCAACTGAGTAGTTGATTATGGATTTATAGCCTATAAATGTGAGGGCATATGGTGAGACTCTAAGATGGATATCAAATGTTCACACAGCTTCACACCGATCATGAAATGAAGTGTAAAATAGGACACAAGTGACTTGGATATCGTCATTTAGCATCTGCTCCAGTTGTATTAATTCAGGTTGGACATTAGACAGTAGCAGTGGCATAACATGATACAGACAGGGCAAAGCAACTGCACACACAAGACAGCTTGATTACGTCCTGCTCAGAAATGAACTGCCATGCAGGACACCTGGGTTACCAGAAATGCATTCCCCCTCACTGTTATGCTAGTATTAAGAGAACACAAACAATCTTTTCATCCTATCACTCCTGAATATAATCCATAATTCTCCTTACTTCCTTACAGGTGGAAGAAAAACCAGGCACCACGCCTGGTGTAATACATGCCTCAACAGTAACTCAACATACTTGCTGTCGAAAGATACGGTTGATCATGAAATGCAAATTAAAGCTAAGCCGAAAGGAGATACCTTAAACCCCTGAAGTTTTCTTCACTTTGTCTAGACACCAAAAGTGTCTTTGACAAGTACGATTTCTTTTTTGGAAAAGGACACATTAACAGCATATCTAAGTTTAAAGAGTTAGAGTCTTCATGTCAGAAGCAGTCATCACTCAACATATATAGGGGAGGTGAGGGAGAGACTGCTTTCTGATGCAGTTTTACCTCAAGGCTTGTTACAAACTAGTAGCAAAAGGAAGAACTGATTACATGAAGCAAAGGGAGCAGAATCAGAACTGTTTTTGGCAGAGTGTGGACAGTAATCATTAACAGCATTTACATGAACTGTCTGGGGGTAGGTCAGAATTTCTGTAGCTTAGAAAACTGGATGGCATACAATAATGCTAAACAGAAGTGCTCATTCTTGAGGGGTTGTGGAGGAGCATTTATTATGCTGCATGTTTGTTCAGATTAGTCTCTGTAGTCCAAGCAGATGGATGTCAGTCTGTCTCTCTCACACCCCCACATCAGTAAGGCAGAAAAAAGAATATTTTGATTTATACTGCAAGTTTACTCTTGCCACCTGTTTTTACCCTTACCAATTAAAGTTGTTTTTACATCACAGGTTAATAATTTGGATATTTTGGAACTAGTTTCTCAAACCATCTAAACTTGGGGACTGAGTTATTCATCAAGTTAAAATAAATGTCAATAAAATGCAGAGCAAGAATTCAGTGGAATCCATAATGCAGGAGCAGTGCTGCTAGGCTGGATGGAAACATTCCTCTTTGCCTTGCAGTAGTAATCTTTTTGCTTTTCTTATCCAGAATCTTTTCATCTCCCATTCTTTTGTTTCAGTGGTCTCTAGTTTTCTCCTTAATTCTTTATTTGTGAATAGCTGTGTGTTCTCACTCCTGTTTCTTCATCCAGCACAAGTTAAATAGTTCAATTTTTTAGCAATAAATGAGCTGATACTCAGTTAAGAGTGTTGTCATAATTTAAGGGATTAGTAAAACAAATGAGAGAAATTTGGTTGAGTGTTGCTGCCACCAGAGTCCCATGGATATGTGGCAGCCCCTTGTGAACACTGTCATCAGCTCTAAAACCCAGAGATCCATTATTAACTTGAAAAAGGCACTTTTTTCAGCATTGAAAACGTGTTCATCTTCTTCACCTATTTTTCCCCTATTTATTTCCCATGCTCTCCTGACTAATATTGGCCAGGATACAGCTACACATTTCTGCAGAATCCAAATATAAGGTAACTGATTCATAATCCCTTAGCTATGACCTAATACATAGAACTCAATTCTCACATGTCTTCAGCCTTTGACAGAGGCTTTCAAAAAGACATCAGAACAAAATAACTGAAGTTTAAGTCTTAAGGACCAATCCAAACATGGTTTTCATTGAATGTTAATGAAAACAGTGAATATTTTTCCAAGAAGAACTGGAAATATCAGTGGATTTTCTAGCATCTTAAAGGTTTTTCTTGAATATTTGAGTAGCTGAAGAATAGTAGTGAAAAAGTTTGAACTGCTGAAGTTTCATGACTGTTAGTATGAATTAAATTTTATTGTATTGAATGATGTAATTTGCTTCTTACTTGTTATAGGGGTGTTCAAACATTTCAAACTAAGCCATTAGGGAGTAGATGTATCACAGTGACTTCAGTGAACAATCATGCAATATGAAAAACAGCATAAGGCTGATGTGAACACTTTACAAAAAAAAACAGACTGAAATTTGTTCACATAAGTGAACATAAGTACTTTTTTCCCCTATTCTTTATGCCATCTGCAAATTTGACTTACTGTTATTTTTAGAATATTTCTATCATGCTTCTATAAACAATCATCTTGATTAATAGATGATATCCCTCCATAATGAAATTGTATTAAAACACAAGTGAAGTTGGATTGTAGTGGATTTTGTATTACAAAACGATGAGGAAGCTGGAAGCTTCAACATTGTTTCCTTAGAAGTGCATCTTCATTATCTGGTATCGTTAAAAGCAAGTTCTACTCTAATTAAACTTCATCCTTAGTTGTTCAGTTGCTTTTGCTCATGGATGCATACCAATTTGTGTATTATAAAGAATCTTCTATTGATTCTATAAAGTTGACAATTTGCCTAATGGAGGGCAAGAATAATTTGTGACTGTGACTTCCCTTCCTTTCCAAAGTGTGCCTCTACAGAATTTGCAGATGACATACGATCAGTGCACATTAGGTTCAGAAGGAAAACATTTGTCAGCCAGATATATAATGGCCCATTTTGCAGTGAAAAGATGATGTTCAAAATCTGCCAATTTTCAGGGGTCTTTTAATTACAGCTTTGATGCGTATGGTTTACTTTACCTCATATATTTACCTAACAGGTACAATAGACCTGAAATCTTTTTTTACTCTCATGTTCACCTTGCAAAGCTTAAATTTGTGGAAGCTAATCAAACATATTTCCTTTCCAGTGTATTCTGAGAACTAGAGGTCAGAGGCAGAACTTCAATACCTAAAACTTGAAATACTAGATTGGATTAAGTACCGAAGACTTAAAGGACTGAATTGAATGCAGAGAAAAGATGGTTTAGCAATTTTTCTTGCACCTGTTTAGAAAGGCAGATTCACTTATCAGTCATGCAATGTAAGTATAAGCCTGTACACATCCTGTTTTCAAGCACTACTGACTACTCTATTAGAAATATGTATATATATATATATTCTGTTGATTTTATTTCCAACATATTGTCAAACATAGGAAGATTTAAAATGGATTCAACACTACAATATAATTTCCTGGTTATTTCTTAATATTTGAAAACAGCAAGCTGAAGAAAATTCTTTTTAGAGAGTTAAGAAGGCAATTCACTGCCTTTCTCCCATCCTTTTATTGAGCACAATTAAGCTGCTATGTTGCTTAAGCAATTTTAAAATCTCAGCATTAAAATTGTTTAATTATCTATGAAGTAACCTCACAATGATTCTAACATTTGTATTTCTCTGCTTTACAGAAAATATTTCAAAAATGGAAAAGCAGAAGCAGAGATTCCGTGTTGTTAGTTGCTGTCAAAGAGCTCTCTCTTTCTCTCCCTTTCTGTTGTTTCCAGCCATCCCTCTCTCCATTCTCCTTTGTTTGCTAAAGTAGCTTACTGACTGTAATAAAGGGAGCCCAAGTGTCAGCTTGAGACTGCCATGAAAACTAACATTCACATAAACCATTTTTTCTACTTTTGTTAAGCTTCTTATCAAAAGAACTCTCTCTCTCTCTCTGTCTCTTTCTCTTTTACTCTCTCTCGTCTTCTGTCCTTTTTAGGATATCTTTCTAATTTTATTGAGACTCCTCTGTTAAGGTACAGCACTATAGTTCAGTAACTATAGGAAAGTGAACCCAAAAGAGCCAGCTTGAGACTACCACAAACCATTTTCACTTCTTATGTTAACATTTCATCTCAAAGGACTCTTTTCTCTCTCTGTCAGTTGCAAGGCATCTCTTTGTCTCTATTGTGCTTACTGCGCTAAGGTGCCTCATTGACTGGAGTGAAGTGAACTCAAGCATGCCAACTTGAGGCTGGCACACATTTTTTAATTTGGTTGAAGTTGACACCCTAAGGGACTTCTAGTGTCTGAGCAGCAACACTCCTCTCCCCCTGCCCCCGCCCCATGCCTACTCCACTGAGATGACTCTAAGATATATTTGCTATAATAATGGTTTATATATTTAATTTGACAGAACTTAATGGACTGGAACCCCACAGACCGTTCAAGGATATTTCTTTTATTCTTCACCACCTTCTGGAGCACCTGGGATACTGCAATAAGGTGAATACCAAACTACCAAACACACACCTGCCTTCATATCTGCTGAATAGTTTAGGAAAACTTAATAAGAAGGCCTGATTTTAAAAGAATTCTTAAAGAAGTACTTTTGAATGTAAAAGACATCTTTTGTTTTTCTTGGGGGAGGGGGATAATAAAAAAAAAAAAAAAAAAAAAAAAAGCCTGCAAGTTTTCACATCAACTAAAATAATCACCCTACATTTCTAAGGTATGTCCTAATCACTTTGGTTTGGCCTTTTTATAGCAGTCTTCATTCCCCCTTGAGGATTTACCTGTGGTGACAATTTAATGATTAAATAGAAAATAACTAAGATTAAATAAATTATGCCAACCAAACTCTTAGCCCTAAGTGGACAGATGCAAGTATAAAGATGACAAACAAATCAGACTAGACAAATTCCTGATGCTTTTTCAGTTAGGTGCTATCAATAGTTTAAACAGCAATCTCTCAATACTCAAATGCTTGAATTACCACACAAAAACAAGGAGTCCAGTGTGCAATATTTGAAGCCTTCTTTTTGGTTTGTTTTCAGTGATATCCTTAACCTAATTTCTACATCTTTCACAGCTTATGACAACGTTCAATTAGCTTAACTTCACATTTTTCTCACTCTTCTGTCTTGATAAAATAAGTCATTCAGTTTTGAATAGAAAAACAGGAAGGGAAGTATTTGATAACACTGGGTGTATCCTTCAGTTTGTTTTAGCCAAAACCCTAGACATTCCTGGCAAGAAAGAAGTCTTAATTCCAAAATGCAGCAAAAAGACATTTGCTTGTTTTTGCACAAATACAAGGCTGATGTTAGTGATGAATTTACTGTATGAGAAAGCTGAGCTGCAAAAATCTGCACTACCTATTTTCCTTCTTTTTCTCCACATCCCCCACCCTGACCTCTCCCCAGCCTTTTTTCTGCAGATCACAGAAGAGTTTCAGGAACATGGATAATGTTGACAACAGCCAGGGCACACAATAAATGAACCATAAAAAAGTGCCACTTAAGTGTGAACACAGCAGAGATTTTGCATAGATGTTTTTACAAATTTTCATAGCCAGCTTGTCTCCAACCTTAAAAGAGAACTTTCTACTTATATAAAATCTTAACTTTTAGAGAAAATATTGTGATTTCAGGGCATATAAAAGTTAATACCACTTCTTGTCCACTATACCCAAAAGCAGCATTGAGTACAGACGTTGTTTCATTTTTAAGTCATTACCAGTAAAACCCTTAATCTTTGTTGCTACACTAGGGGCTTTTTCTTATATCCTGCTCCTGAGCATACAACCACGCAATGGTGCTAGATTCCCTCAATATCACCCCAAGAGAGCAGCATTAAAAAGGTAGGCCCTTCCATATCAAAAGGGCTTTGTTTTTTTTTTTTTTTTTTCCATAGCACATATGGGATTCATTGTATTTGTCTTCCGGTTTCTGAAGCTTTAGAGTTTAGTCAGTTTTTAGGTTTCACTTTCCTACCATTAAAAAAAATAGAAAGCTGATGGTTCACATATAATCAGATTCCTCTACCAGTTGAGGCTTTTAGAAAGATCAAAAATCCCACTCCACCCCACCCCACCCCACCCCCCCCAAAAAAAAAAAAATAAAATAAATAAACAAATATTGTGTGAGATCTGTGAAACAGATGATCAGAAGAAAGAATGGAAGCCAGCAACATCTTCTGTGAACAAAAGTACAGCAGCATGTTTCCACAGCTAAGAGATGAAAGCCTGTAAGTTACCCTAAGGGAAAAGAATCAGGAGAAAGGTGTAAATTTAGAGCACTGAATCTGAAAAGGAGTATAGGAGAAAGGAGTAAACATGTCTTGTAAACTTTCAGAAAGCTTTGATTTTCTCACCATGGTCTAACTGAGAATGGCTCTTGGCTACATTAAAGCTTATTAACAAAACTGAGAACTACAATTTCCAGAATAGTCAACACCAGGGAAACAAAAAAAGAAAATGCAAACCACCCACACCCAGCAATGACCAAGAAGTGCATAACAACAGGGGTGGTGACAATTTTCTAGAAAACCTAACGTGATCCAGGTACATAAAAACAGAGCAGACAGTTTCAAGAACCTAGATAATGTTGCCAACAACCAATTGCAAATAGTAAATGAGCTGTAAAAAAGCCACATGACTTGATTGTAAACAGAATAGTAATTTTATATAGCTGCTTCATGAATTTTAATAATCAGCTTAAGTCTTTAATTTTCATATGACAAACAAAGTACTCAAAGTCACTAGTCTTCAGGAAATTAAGGAGGAAAAATAAACAAAGTAAAAAACATAATAATTCTTGTCAAGTCCATGGGCATTCTGCCATTGTTCTTAATAGAATTACCTTTCAATTACATTTTTGAAACAACCTTGGAAACAGATAGACAGGGTTTTTCTGCTTTTCACTAAAGGAATCTTAACCTTGTTTTGTGCCAGCAGAAAAGCCAAGTTTCACAAGCTATCACCAGGTGAATTGAGCATGATTATTGTTTGTGATAAAACCAGTTATCACAGATGAAATGCTTGTGATGCTCTTTAAGCATTATCATGCATTCACAGGACACAAGAACCTTTCTGAGAAGTTTTTGAGGGTCCTCCTACTCCTCCCCCCCAAAAAAATTGTTGAATAATCATTTACTATTTACCTGCAGGAAACTCAATAAAATGTGAAAACGTACTAAACTTCCAAACCTGTCTCTGGTAAGCAGCAAAAGAAGTACAACTGGCCAATTTCAATCAGATTTATCTGGCAATTTTTCAAGAGAGGAAGAAGCGTGACATGAGCCCTCTGCCAGGCCTCGTGCATCTCTGTGAATATTCTGTAAACAAAAGCACTTCGGCGCATCCCCAGTTGAAGTCATACCAGCTGTTGTTCTCACTGCACTTATTCTCTGCAGTGAAAGGGAAGACAAAAATCATACCACCTCGACAAAGGGTGGAAAAAAGGGGGGGGGGGGGAGGGGATGAACAACACACACACACACGAGGGAAAGGGGATATTAATGGTTATTTTGAGAAAGAAAAATTTGCCATTCAGCAGACATTTTGATACCCTCATAAAGTACCGCCATGACGACGCCATAAAAAAATGAAACTGTATCAAGCTAGGACTTCATTTCCTTTTGATTCATACAGTTCTACCAGGTTTGTGTAAAGCCTACAGTGCTTCAAGAAACAACAGGAAGACACATTAACTCTGCAGTAGTTCATAGAAACTTTCTATGAGATAGGAAATGTATTCATGTTGAAAATATTGAGTCACTAAGCCCTCAGACTGCATTCCAAAAGTCTACCAGAAACATTTCAATCAAGAGTGTGAGTATGTGACAGCCAGGCCATTTGGGCTAAAAAGCATTGTGCAGAATTATGTTGGCGAATCTAGCGCCCTCAAAATGACCTCATATTATGGCCATGGTATTAAGTCATGGAGAAACCTGTAAGCAAAATGATTTTTTTTTTTTTCCAGAAAAATAAATAAATAAATAAAGGGAAAACAAGTTCCTAGTAAGAATGCTAAACTACCCCCCCTCTCCCAGTGGAATGCTTCACTTTCATTTCCAAGTAGCAGTAAGCCTATTGACCCCCATGGTGTTATCCTTTTCACTGCTCTTGCAGTACTTTCTTTAATCTCTCAGATCAAAGATTGGTCAATAAAAATCATCTCTGCTTTTGTGGGGAGCAAACAAACTGCACCAAGTCCTATGATAATCGTAAATCTTCACTAAAATCCTTAAGAGGAAAAAAAAGTGTTGACATTAACTTTGCGCTGAAAATGATTATCTTTTTTTTTCAGAAATGAAATGTTTGGAATTATTTTGTTTTGAATCCGTTCTTATCCGTTTATATTCCTTTACACTCATTGTATTCTTTAATTAAGGAATCTTGAGCCTTAAAAAAATGAAGCTAAATTATATTTACACTTTGTTATACAGTATTTCTAATCAATTGGTTTAAGTCTTAATTATAAAAAAACCCCTGGGTCCTCCACAAAGGTTAAAAGATAGGAGAGTATTTTAACAACAGGAATATTTGTTAAGACAGTTTTCAACAGCCTCCAGACTACATGGCATCCGAGGGCTTCGTGTTACACCTAAGGTATCAAATCTAATGACAATATGAGCAGGAAAAAGAATAAAAAGAAAATAAAAGCAAGGACTCCAATCTAATTTTTTTTTTCCAGAAGAAATCATCCAGAGGTATTATTTCCCTTCTACTTTAGCTTATAAACCTAACTAATTTGTAATATCTATTTCAACTTTAACCTATGTCTCCAACCTGCAAGATCCATATCCAGCCTCTTATTATTCCACAATATTTCTAATATCCATCAGCTTCCTTGACATCTAAACAGAAAGAAAACAATTCCTGTTTAGCAGAAACTCCTTGAAGTCATTCATAATCACTGATCACTGCATCTTCATCTCCTCTGGGCTCCCTGCTGACCACTCTTCCCCTCTTTCAGAGTCTCATGAAAAGCCCAGACTATTGTCCAGGTGATTCTGCTGCCTGGTGACACAAGTACAACTTTGAATGTTTCCATCAGGCTCCACACCCCAAGATACAGTGCCTGAAAGTGTTGATATTACCTACGTCATGCACTGTAGATGCTCTCTTGCTACCACATATTTGTTGTCATCCCCAAAGTGCCTACCTACTTTACCCACGACCTGATGAAGCCCACATTACTATCAACAAGGCTGCCGCTAGTAGCCGTTCCACACAGTGTTATTTGCTCAGCCCTCAGGTTGAAAAGTTTCTTGCAGATTGTCACCCAAGTGCTCTTCACTAGTAATTCACATGAAAAACTATTCATGTACACAACCAGAACATTTTAGTAATAATAATAGAGAAAATTCAGCATGCAGAGATAGATCTTTTCTGAGCAGAGATCCCAGACTTGGACCTTGACTTCAGGGAGACTTAAACCAGGTCTTAAACATGCTATAAATCATATCCTTGTTCAACAGCAATTTCCTACTTTATTGTTAGAGCTTGACACCATTTTTTGGCTCATGCTGCAAATAGATCTGGAGAGTCAACATTTTCTTTATTTGTTCTATTTGGTGCCTTTTATATACCCTGGAGTAGTATAACATGAGGCTAAATACTGCTCATAAATACTGAACTATAATTACTTTCTCATGCATTTATTGAAAGGTCAAAAGTTATTCTATTAGTGCACTAATTTGAAAAGCAAGACTTGGCTTCCTAATCCAGATCCCTAAATTCCAGAAACCAAAGCTGAGGGAACAGCTTGTGTCCACACATTGTGCCCTTGCACTGAGGATCACAGAGATGCACTCTGCAAATCAGGTTGGTCTGTTCGATTGTCAGGGAATTCTAAAGGCCTTCTGAGGACAGACAAAGCTTAGATGAACCCAGATTAGCCTAAAACAATCTTGCATTTGCTGGGTAAACAAATTCCTGATGATTTATAACTTGGAGCATGCAAGCAATATACATTTTTTGCCCACATATTGTAAGCAATATATGTTTTTTGCCCACATCCTTTAAAAGGTTTTCCTCTTATCAAGTTAAAAACATTTTGTTACTTGGAAAACAGATTAAAAAAAAAAAAAAAGTTGTTTATAAGTACCTATGAATTAAGAATTGCTATTCAAGAAACAACCTTTTGTTCTAAGATGTAGAAAGAGAGCCTGCCGGAGGTGTCCACAATAGTGTCGGTGATATTACTGCACAGAGAAGCTAAGAAAAGGCAGCCATGCTGTCTGCTGCAGCACTGGAAATGGAGCAAAATACAGTAAGCTGAAGGAAAAAAAGAGAAGAAGCTAATTCCAAGATCATTTTCAACCAAAAAAAAAGAAAAGAAAAGAAAAGATTTGAATATATGAAAATAAGATTTGATACTTTTGTGAAGGGCAAAGCTGACATTGACTTACTAACACTGTATAGTAACCCCAGAAAAACATCTCTTTGTTTAGAGGGACTTCATCATGATTCAAAAATAGTACATAATTTATATTTTTTCCAAATCTCAATGCATCTGACACACATACCACATAGCACAGAGCATAGACAAACACATATCTATCTATAATCTTACACCATTTAGATTTCCCATACCTGATAATAGCAACTCATTTAAAATATCATGCTTTGATTTTGTTTTTTAAATAAAGCACTCAGATACTAAAAATGGAATACTTCATATAGAAAATAGGTTGTTATTCTCTAAAATTGCCTCTAATGTTAGCTGAATATTAATAAAATCCATAAACCATTAGTACATTATAGCTGCTTTGTTCTGAATTACATAGACCTTTTATGTTTATTCCTCAGTGAAAATGCATAAAAAAATGAAATCCTCTCTAATTGTGCTCTCTGAAGATAGCTGGTAAAATCATTTCTAGCAGCAATAAATCAATTGTAGTATTAAAATGACCTGCCAGGTGCATCTTCTGGGTATCAGACTAATTAAGGGAATGTATTAATTGCAACTATTCATCAACACCACCAATGTTGTTAGGTAACCCTTACAATGAATCTTTTTACCATATTATCCAGCAATGAAACTGCAGTTTGACCAAATATAAGGGATTGAACAACAATAGCAAAAAATTTAAAGAGTATGCCTAGCTTTCTTCATTATATCACTAGCAAAGAATTGGGATCAAAGTAAATCAATGAAACACAATAGAATGTAATTATATATGCATACATAATTATATATATACATATCTCTATCTCAGTAAGTAGAGAGTTTTACTAGCTTTCAGAGACTGATGCTCTTATTTTATTGTTGTTCCCCCCCGGACCCTCCCCCCAGCAACACCTATTTTTGATATAAATAGTCATGTGTTTTCTATAGCTACAAGCCAAATGTGACTAAATTTGAATCATATTGGTCTTCACTGCAAAAGGCCATTTACTTCTGAAAGTATGGTTTACTGGCATCTGCATTATTTTTCCACCATGACTCCTTTATTACTTGAATCCATACTTTCTTATAAATGCAGATAACATTATTCCAGTATTCCATTTTGTATGGGTCACTGGTTCCTCCAGTTTCATTTTACCTGATAAATTTGAAGCTGTTCATCAAAGCTTCTGATAAATTTTGGTACTCTTCTACAAACAGAAAATCTGGGTCGCATGGTCACTTCATACATTTTAGACAAAACTTTGAAAGTTGCAGGATGCAATAAAACTACCACACAAATTACTTTACCATGTTTGTTGTTCAGAAGTTTATAAGAGGGATATGATTATATGCTGATAGAAGGGGGAAAAAAGCATACATGTGTGAGTTCAATTAGTAAAGCACACAGAGAACAGGAAATACAGAATCAAAATCCAAAAGACACAAAGACAAAATTTGACCCTCTTTATCAAAATTTGCATTCCTCTCCCCCAGTGTGTTCCAAACGCTCTAGAATAATAACAAAAATACAGAAGACTGGTCTGTATTTACTTGCTGTATCTACCTCTTAGCTATTTTTAAGTCACCTTAACATTTCAGTTCTGAAAACAGTTATATATGTTAAATAACTAGGGCTCTTTTATTGCCAACCTCATGGCAATGGTCATACTCCGCCCTGGGTAAACCAGAGGTTCAGTAAGATTCATAGACATATAGCAGGTCATTCGTGTGGCCAGGCAAAAATTTACCCTTTCTTTGGGCTATACATTCAAAGATGGGCAGATGGTGAAATCAGTCAGACCTGGCACATTTGGTTATTTGGCTATAAACCAATACATGTGCACTTACACTAAAACAATGAAGCCTTATTTTTATTCAGAGAAGGAGGGGCTGAGGGAGACTTCACAGCCCTGACCATCCTTCTGCAAAACTACTCTGCAGAAAACCCAGAGAACAGTTCTGCGTGCCATGAAGGTCACAGTACTAGGTATTGGTGATCAAAGCTGGTAGGCAAACTCCAGGAATGTCAGCGTTGCAGTGCAGATACCCCAGTAGCAGCTCGCAGGCATGCCAGGCACCCGATGGCCTTCCTTACTGCGGGTTTGAATGGTTCCAGAATTCTCAAACTGAATGAATTTGGAAGAAAATAGATATGTAGTGTAAAACACTTGATTCATTTTTATTTCTGATTCAAAATAAGAATGTATTTCCTTCTTCTAAAATCTGTCAAATACAGTAATTTTAGTATGATGTAGATTATTTGCAATCAGTGACAAATTTTAAAGCCAGCCACCTGTCTCCAGTTTGTGTCAATATGTCTGAAGAAATGCTCTCAATTGCCTTTGGTATTCAAAGAGTTAGAAATAGAAGTTCACAAGTAAGATATTGTTCCTGTCTTTCCCTTCACTACCCAGACTGCTTTCTGATCTTCCTTTTGTCCTCAATCCGTTCCTTATCCCTTTCACCTCTCTTTCTCACTCTCACTCCGTCCCCTTGATCCATCAGACACAGCCAAGCTATCTGACACCTATGCCTTAAAGTAATTTTGGACAGAAGCAAAATGCCCTAGAATCCTTAGTAATCCTCCTCAGATCCATGTACTGAGCCCCGGTTTGGCTCTTTTATAGCCACAAACAGTCTTTCAGCTAGCTAGCCTGGAAACCAAAAGCTGTCTCTGTAACACAGGAAGGACAACAAGGACGGAAAGAAAATGAACCTGCTCGGGAGGAAAATCATCTTTTTCAGTGTTAACATTAATATACGCTAGAAAGAATGAATCGATCAATAAATAAAAGTTAAGGAACTCACTGGTTGCAGGAGGTAAATGGCTAGACAGTAGGTTCACAGATCAGGATCTGTCCTTTCCTCATAGCTGTGCACAATGCACGTCCTGGCACAAGACAATGGTTTCTGAACACCAGTGGTTTTGTGAATTATTGAAACAACAACAGCGTTCTGTAAGCCCGCAGAAAATGTCTTTCACCCCTTGTCATTCCCTATTGAGTCAAAGTGTAGTTTTTGACATACCAGAGTGGGATTTTTCTTTGTCCTTTTCCAGTAGAACTAAATCGAAAGCCATATGGAATTCAGAGAGGTAAATAAAAAATAAAACACACACAAAAAAATCAATAGATGACTGCCAAAACCCTGTGGATAGTACTAAAGTCAGAGTTAAATTACCTTTCATGACTAAGCAAGAATCTAGAAAAACTGAAGGGTCTGCTTGTACCACACTTAGACACAGAGGGACTGTGCCTCAGGCTCGGGGTGCTGCAGCCCTCATGCCTCGAGCACAAAAGGCAGGTTCCAGTGACAGGCTGAGGGTCCTACAGCTATTTCATCTCTAGGAGGAAAAAATATTCAACAAACATATTTCTGTTTGTGGGAACTTAGCAGATCCTTCATTTTGCAGTCCAATAAGACTCTTTTTTTTTTTTTTTTTTTTTTTTTTTTTTTTTTTTAACTCTCCACTTCCTCATTTCTTCACAAACAAACCCTTCATGGCAAAACAAGATCTTTTGATACATACAGGGAACATAATATTTGATGATCAGAAGTGAAGATCAAGCTATGATTGTATTCACAATATGGCAGTAGAAAATCACTACAGAATGCCTGGATTTTTTTTTGGAGGGAGGGAAGAAGGAGAAAAAAAGAAGGAAGAGAAGGAAATTGAGGAACCAGAAGCTGCCGTTTCCTACTTATGCCCATCAGACTTCAGCAAGCAACAGGAGAGTAATTAAAATCACATTTCCCGAAACGTACAGTACTTTCAGTGCGGTTATGGGCCTGGCAGAAAAGAAAAGCACTTTCTCCAGCTTACTATTTCACCACTTCTCTGGAAATACTGGGTTGTTGAGGTACCTGAAAACATCCAGAAGAGGGCGACAAAGCTGGTAAATATGCTGGAGGGCACATCCTGTGAGGAGAGGCTGAGGACACTTGGGTCTTTCATTGTGGAGAAGAGGAGGTTGAGAGGCAGCCTCGCTGCTCTGCAGCTCCCTGAGGAGGTTAGCTGGTCTCTGCTTCCTGGTCACTGATGGCAGGACGTGTGCGCACAGTACAGAGCTGCACCAGGGGAGGGTCAGACTGAATGTGAGCAAAAATTTCTTCACTGTGAGGGTGGTGAAACACTGAAACAGGCTTCCTGGAGAGGTGGTTGATGCCCCATTCCTGACAGTGTTCAAGAGGCATTTGGATAATGTCCTCAAAAACATGCTTTAACTTTTAGCTCTGAAGTGGTCAGGCAGTTGGGCTTCCTAGAACAGCTCAGGTTGGAAGAGCCCTTGGAGAACACTCAGTTCCAACCCCCTGCGACGGGCAGGGATGCCACCCACTAGATCAGGTTGCCCAGGGCATCATCCAACCTGGCCTTGAGCACCTCCAGGGATGGAGCATCCACAGATTCTTTGGGCAATCTGTTCCAGGGCCTCACCACCCTCTGAGTGGAGAACTTCCTCCTAAATTGGTGATCTTTGAAGGTCTCTTCCAACTGAATTATTCTATTCTAGTTTGATTGGCCACCCTGCATTTCCGAAATTCAGTTTGGCAGTTGCGTACCTGCACCACTCACAGGCTGTCTCAAGGTATGGGGTAATTATTCCTCCTCACTGCCTTGGCATCCCCTTAAGCTCTAGGGAGGATGGGTGTCTGAAGAGTCGCACCAGACCCATTCTGGTGTGGTGGGGAGGAGAAACTGACCTCAGGTCATAGCAAAAGTAGTCAGGGGAACGAATTCCTGACATATCTATCTGCTGACAATGTTGGATTACATTTTTGCAAGATAAAAACAGAAGCTCACCCACTTGTTATAATTTAAGAGATCATCCATTTCTAAACCTACTAATTTGTTTTTTCTCTGTAACAAAAAAAAAAAAAAAAAAAAATTCCCTCATTTTTTTTCCCCTTCACTGTAGGAAGTGGAACATCCCTGATACTAAGGTCTACAATACAGACATGGGCAGCCCCTCTCCTTTCCCCAAAGAAGCAATTTACAACAGTGAGAGGACGTAAGTCAGGGGATCAAACACACGAGAAGTTTAAAAGCAGGTTTTGGCTGTAGCAGTGATGCAACCTAATGGGGCCAAGAACAACTTAATGCCGCACAAATCCATTTTTCTGGTAGGGCCATAAGGCTCTGAGACAGTCTGACAGCTGATTCCACCTCCCTGGGATGTTAGTAGGCAATGCTCTTTAGAAAAGCACAGCCCAGACTTAAGAAGCTTTACTCACTCTTACTTCCTTGTGATGAGTTGCAGTATGTGCCACATCAAGAGGCGAGGACTTTCAGCATTGCCATGTCCCGTGCTCCTAAGCATTAAGCTTTTGCAATAGACTGCTTTTAATGAAAGTCCTGCTTCTAAATTGAAGAACTCCATTTTTACTTAGGAAAAAAAGGGAAAAGGAAAAAGACCAGGTAATATGGGCTTGGCAATTAAAAAAAAAAAAAAAAAAAAAAAAAAAAAAACAGACTACCAGAAAATGATCATTACAAAAGTCATGAGATTAGACAAGCTCATGATTTTGGAGAGAACTGAATTTTGACTGCTTCAGTCTGGCAATAACAGGTATTTGAGAACCTATTGTCAGGTAAGGCAGTAGGAAGCATAATTAGCACTAGATCTTTTTCTGTTCTTATCTGTATCTTCCCACAAAATTCAGTCAAAAAGTTTAGGAAGAAAAGTGTATATAAAGTTCTCTTTTGCTTTATTTTGCAACAGCCATTTTCAAGCATGAGCTTTACCTTGTTTTTTTGGATAACTGACTTCAAAACACATTTGCTTAGCCTGCTTTACTTGTTTAGCCTGCTAAGTCATTAGCTTATTTCTCCAGTACCATAGTAACAAGGTAAAATTTTTAGTCACAACCACTCTAGACAGCTACCAATATAGATGGCATGTAAGTACCTCGTTTCCAAGGGTCAGTGCTGTGCAACAGGCCAAAAATCATGTTTCCCTGTTTTAGCTCTTTCCTACCATCCAGTCACTCAAGACACATGTACAAAGACATGAAAATATCAATAGTGTTGTGTGCGTACTAACACTCTGTTCTCTTAAAAAGACATTTCACCCTAAACACTTTGTCCATAACAGTAGCAAATCCACTACAAAGCAACAACAAAATCTATATCTGTAATCTGCATTTTATCTGATTGTACTGGTACACCAACTATTAGCAATAACTGAGTTTATTAGTTTCTCTTCCTTTATCTTAATTAAAAATAAATAGTCTTTTTTTTCCTCTACAATGTATCTATTAACTGTAAAAGCATCTCCTTCTTATTGTATTTGTTCCAATAAATGTTGTTCTCTTTACTTCCCTATTTTTCTTCTGTACTGTTGAGCTCTAAAAGGGGTGGTTGCTTTCTTCTGAATTGTATACAGACTTGTCTTTTACTTATGACAGTGAATTATCCTTAATATAGTTAAAGAATATACTAAATTTTCTCTTATTTTCACATTTTCATTTTGTAGCTACACTTTTTTTTGGAAATTGTTATCCTTCTGATCATTTTCTTTTTCAAAAGTGCATGAAATTTAACAAGGTTTTAATTCATTAACAACTGCAATTTACAGATACACCACATACAATATAGGTATAGACAACTGTCAATCCATATAACAATCCCTTATTAATATTGAACCATTATTTAATGCTATAAAGTATATGAAGTACTCTAAATAAGCGTTTTATTTTAAGCATATTTAAGATAGCTGGACTTCATTTAGTAAAACAACCATCTGTCTTCCATGCCATGAGTAGCTATGAAAAACAATTGTTCAGTACTTCAGCGGCCTTGCCCAGTGCACAAGTCAGGCTGATTTTTGCTGAATCAGGGTCTTAGTTCTAAATGATACCAATTTTTCTTTTCACACTTCAGATTTCCTCTCTTTAAAAAAGAAAAAAAAAAAAAGAAAAAAAGGCAAGCTCAGTTTGTTTTGTTTACCTGTTCAGAAACTCTGAACTAGTAATGGAATTTCAGTCACTGAATAAAACAGGGGTTAAACTGACTTTTATCAGAAATTTTCCATAGAGTTACTTTTAGAATCATTAGTAGTTCACTGTTTTAAAAATAAAATGGAAATGTATAATTTCCATGACAAAGAATAATATAACACCTATTCCTTAGGTAGTACCGTATTTGTATTTACTTGTATATGCTAGAAAATATTTACAGCATCATACGTATCACTCATTTTCCCTGATAACAGAAAATTATCTGAGAAAGGTAAGATAATAATTCATTTACATTACTTTTCATACTGCAGAAATGTATATCAGAATAATCATGTCATACAGCTAAGAACTTCCATAATGAAAAATGACATTTTGAAATATTCTGGGCCAAACAAGCTGAGAAGGTATGGCAATTTAAGTGGTCTTTATAAATCCTAAAATAGTGTTGGTATTTGCATTTCCCAGTTTATATAATTAAACCTTTTTATCATGCAAAAATATTTTGCAAAAGGAAGTGCTTACTACAAAATGATTATATTTTAGAAACAGTTAATTTTACTCAGTATGTTTTATTACTTAAGCAAAATATATTAAGTATTGCTGAAGTAAAATGTTACACTCTCGGTCCTTTTTAGTTGACGCTACTCTGACATTAGAAATCTAGCTTACATGCTAACGTCACCAGAGATACAGGTATCTCCTCACACGAGCTGTATGTACACTTACATGTATACACTACATTCCAACTACAAGTAAACATAAATACATTTGTATTCTTGCCTTTTGTCCTTTCCACCCTCATTTTCCTTGGTAGTCCAAACAATCAAGAACTGTGCATTTCATCTGTTGCCTGTGCCTCAGTAATTATGATGGAGCTGTAAAGGAAATGATATACTCCGCGGGTGATTAAATCAGCCTAAACATTCTCCCCTCATGATTCATTGTGGCATGAATGAAGACACCATATTCTTATCCTTATATCTGTCCTGCTAATTTTCCTTAGCTTCATTATTTTTTTATTTTTTTATTTTTGCCTGGTATCTTTGACCCTTCTTTTGCTTCCCCCCATCATCTGTCTCTCTCTTTTTTCTTCTAATTAGGCCACTTCTTTTTTTCTGTCCTTCTTGCTCCAGGTATACTTCTGTCCCTGCTCTCACCTCTTTTCCACATTATCTCTTTCTAAGCACAATACCAATGCCACATATTTTTTCCCTTTCTGATTTGTGAAAGTCTTTCTTTCCTCTGTCCCTGCCCAGGCTTCCTACCCCCTGCCTAAGCTTTTCCTTTCTCCTCTATTATGAGGTATGGTCTCTCTAAAGTTCACTGAGCTTTTGGGAAGAGAAAACTACAGCTGCAGTGAAACAACATAGGTTTGTCCAAAACTACTGCTGGCAATTCAATTCAGTTACCATCTTTGTTGTAAAGTAATAGTATAATCACCCTAATTACAGGAAGCATAAAACAAAATGAAATATAAGAAAATTAAACAAAAATGCCAAGACAAATCTGTTGTGGGAAATACAGAAAGCCAGGAGTTTCACAGACTGCCTAGGCTGCAAAGTTGGTTTTTAGAGGATTATAACAGTAAAACTCAATAGGAATTGCCAGACTTAAGTGGTGAGATTGAAGCATCTCTACTGGCAACAAAACTGCACTAACAAAATCCAGGTGAAGAACTACTTCTTGAGGTATATATTTGTACGTTTATAACCCTTGTGTGTAATATACAGAGGACTCTCTACACCTATTCAGTTCAGCACTCACGCTGCCTAATGTTTCAAATCACTGAGAGTTTTGTTATATTATTTTGTTTGCAGTACTACCTAAAGGATAGAAAGACCGAGGAAAGCAACAATCAATTGACAGTCATTTGCAGAGAAGAACTTAGATAAAAACATACCTAGGAAGAGTGCCATAATAGTATATTCAGTCTCGTGCTTGTCTCTCCTGTAATATGCTGCATTAAGGCAGTTATAACATTATCAATACTTAAATTCTTTTGTAAACCAAAACTACACACCTGCACAACCTTCCTTACAGAACACCTTTTTCAAGACAACTCCTGAAAACAGATGTAGGCACTTCTACAAATCTTTCCTGATTCGGATCCTACATTTTAGTTTTCATGTAGCTTTCTCATTTATAAAGACATTCCTATTTCTTCTCTCATATTTAGAATATTCTCTCCAATATATACTGTTCAGCAGGAACACAGATTGCTACAGTACTATGTACTGCCTTATATCTTCCAACAAAACAAAAGGATGGGGAGATTCTTCTGGAAAGTTTAATGAATTGTTTTAAATGTTGCCTTTAGCTTACTTTTTGTTTTGTCTCAGAAAAGTGCAAAATAATCAGTAAAGAAGGTGTTTTCATGGATTAATAGCTTCAAAATTTCATATCTTTTCCTTCTTGTCTTGACTAAAAACATATGGGTGGGCAGTATTTCCAAAGCTAGGTATTCATATATCCAAAAAGAAGTGGCTGGTTCTCAGAACTACTAAACACCTAAGGAAATCTTAATGACCATGTGGAATGCTGTGAAAAGAGGCCATTAGTCACTAAGGTACAAAAGGTTTGTTTGGGCATCTCATTTTAGGCATTTAGTATAAGAAATGTGGAGGTGCGGAACTTCAGGGCAAGTTTATAGGGAACAAATATTTATACATAAACATATTAACAACTGTCCAGAAATGATTACAGCTGATGTAAGGTCTGCCATTGCTCACATTCAGTAGAAACACTCTTGAAAGAAATTCAAAAGAGCTAAGCTGAGAGATGTGAAGCATGAAGAATTTAGACTTTATTATCAAAAAAAAAAAAAAAAAGCATAAACCATCACAGGGCTAATGGAAGAACAAGATCTAACAGAGAAATTCTGGAAAGACTTTCTAAAGACTGAGAAGCAAATATTTTGTATTCCTTCTGAAAGCTATGCACTGGATAAAATTTTGTATTCACCCATAAATTAGAAGGAAAATTTGAAATCTTACATTCTAGTAGTCTAGTTGAGGCAATTATGCCATCCCACTTCAGGATAACTGTTAGCATAAACTCTTAAATATATATAATTAATATATGTTCCATCCTCTGCCCCTGTATATTTTACAGTCACTTGAAGATGGTGCTATGAGGCGGGGGGGGGGGGGGGGGGGGGAAGAGAGGGAAGAGAGCATTAGCACTAGCATTTCAGCAAAACTACTTTATCCTGAAAATCCTGAAAAGTTCTGCAGAAATTACACTATGCTGGTTATATTTAATTGTAACATAAAAATTAAACACCATTTACTTGATATAAAATTGTGATAGTATGTAAATTAAGTAAGTTTCAATTCATGTCTTCTTACTCACATCTGTTGGCAGTTTAAATAGTTTTAGTGTCATTAATTGTTATAAAAGTGCAAGATTTGCTGTATGCTTGCCACTTAGGACCAAAGGCACAAAAGTCTAATTGAACTAAGTAATTAGTAATTTGTCATTTCCTATTGTCAGCAATTACTTTCCATTAGAAATCCTCACTGAAAATTCTAATTTGAAGTGAGGTTTGCATTTTATTGCTGTCCATCCAAATTAGTTTAAAATTGACAGCTACATTTTCATTTAAAAATTTAAAGATATTAAATATGCTTGAAGACACTGAGGCATATTCTACCCCTTGCGTAGCAGTGATAATGTATCTGCACTCAAAAGAATGACAAGTAAAATCCAAAATATTTTTTTTTCTCAATTACAAAATATGTACTAATATTACATAGTAGGCCACATCACACTCTTGCTCATGCATATAGCCCCCCTAATTGGTGATTTAAATGGGTGATACAGACTATGACACACAAAATTACACAAGGATTCACTGGATTTCTTGTTACTTTTATTCAAGGAATCAGCAACATGTACTGAAAGTATAGGTGTAATGGAAAGGGAACTGTATACTTTCATACCTTGTCACAGAGGTTTTAGTTTTGGGTTTGCAGCAAGAGCAATTTTTCTTTTGTTATTTTTCAGACTTGTTAAAGCAAACAGCACTGACCAGTTGCAAATGCTTGGCATGCAGCGGACGGCAGCACTTAGGAGGGCAGGAGTGCTGCAGGTTCATCAGATATGCACAGGGACGATTAGCCATAAGGAGGTAGTGATTTACAATTAAGATGTGTCGAATTGATACATATCATTGTTTCGGGGTTTACAACATGGAACTGCCAAGCAAGTGGCAACTTGGAGCATGGTGAAATGCTTCTGCTCCCCAGTCTCATCTGGTCCTGAAACTCAGGAAGAGCTAGATGTCCCAAGGGGCTAAGTGGTCCAAATTTACTCAGTTGGCAGAAAAGAAAGAATAATAAAGGTACAGATCTACCTCTGACCGACAGCTCTTTTGAGAGCAAGTTACAAGTGCTACTTCAAAACCCTAAAATAAGATCATGCTTACTGCTGTTTGACAAACTTTTTAACAGAAGTTCATATTAAATATGTTCGAGGGACCAGCTGGATGTCAGTTGCTATCCACATGTAAGCAAGCCTCTTATAAAAACACAGAAGATAAAAGGTATATGATACAGTTTTCATCACAATAAAATTAGGAGAGAGAATCTGACATGTAAAGAGTTGGTCAAGAGTATAGTGATATTTTAATGTATTAATCTACAGAATTAGGAATCTACTAAGACCAGAAGACAACAGAATAGCACAATTATACATGTAATAATGGAACAGTTAGAGGTAGTATCAAGCACACTTAATGCTTCAACTGCAGTTCTATGGTATATTGGCATCTTTCTTTTTTCTTAATTTATGTGATATGATAATTAACCTTTAAATCTAGCAATGGTGATGAATTTCTCTTAGTTCTTCTGCATTCATATTTCCTGAAAGCATACACCTTTCACTGAAACTCTCTCAGATACTTGTAACATACATATACAAAGATCACTAGCACCCTATATTAAGGGGACATTAATTAATGTTAATTTAGAACTTAATTTGTACAAAAAACAAAAAAAAAAAAACGTACTGTATCCCCATGCTTACAAAAAGTTCATCACAATTTAACACTATAAAAAACAAGAAAACTACTGATTCACCACTGATGAATAACAGATACTGTCCACAATACTTTCATACCTGGAGTACTGCGGAATCTCTCAAGTAGAAAATATCATAAGCCTCTTTCCTTAAACTGATTTAAGCACCACATTCACTTGGAATAAATTTATTCCCTCTTCAGGGAAAGTTAAAAAAAAAAAAAAAAAAAAAAAAAAAAAAAAAAAAAAAGAGGGTACAAAAGAAAACAGAAGGGGAAAAGGTCAACTGGACTTTCAACATAGGTCTACTGGACTGGCAGCAAGCTCACTCCCCACCCCCCTGCCCTACCACCTTCTACTGCAGTCAGTTTTACTTTGCAGTGTATTGGTAGGAGCTGATTATAATTAGGTGTTTGATATGTAGTAAAGGAGAATATGATCTCCAGATGTGTAGACTGCTTCCTAATTATGCATTTCTTAATTCCATGGGGTGTTCATAGCTAAGGTTTGGATGTATCTTTCAGAATAATAAAGACAGTAGGTGTATTACAAACCGTTATTCTGCCATTTCTGCAGCTATGTTTAATTGCCAATAAGGCAGTGAACAAAACAGAGAATTAAATTAAAAGTTCAATAAACACTGATCAATATTCTTGTAAATACCAAGTCTATAAAATGATCTTCTCTTTAAATGTAGTTATACTACAGGTACTGTGTAGATGATCCACATTTTAATTTCATGCATTGCTTGAAAAACCTAGTTACTTTTCTTCCCGGTAAAAACGTTTTGAATCTAGGAATGCTGTCAGAAAAGATTATAAACCTGCCTTTATTCTTAAACTGTTGCTGTCTTCTGATTTTGCATTAGCTCACGATCAGCTGAATAAAGAAGTCATCTTCTGTCTAACATGTAAATAAATCATCAGCTCCAGTTACTTTACCGCTAGCTGTTTGTCATTCAGGAAAATAATGGTTAATCAATGACTAATCAATGAAGATGTGTAACGTATTAGTTTGCAGTCCTTCATCATCCTATTTTCCTCAATTGCCTGGGGGTTTGTGTTCAGTACTTACAGAATCGATTACAATTGTGAGTGATCATTCAGCTCATGTTGAGAGCTGTCAGCTGTGCTTTCTGCTAGGAGTTTTTACCCTCCTGTTTAATACGAGATGCTAATATTTAGCTGCATCTGTCAAGCTAGATACCGTAGCAGAAAATTTTATAAGAAGTGCTTAAGTAACTAATTGCAACACTACATGTCACTTGATGAAACTAAACTTTTCCTGACTTCACAATAATCATAAGCATTACTGGCTTGCTGTGGAAAATTAAAGGAAAATAGCTGTCTGCTTGAGTCTGATCATGCCTGCAGGGAAGGTCTAAGAAAGGCAACTGACAATGATGCCTTTGTGCATAACTGCAGGGGGAAAACAGATAATTCTTCAATTTTCATATAAACTGACATTCTTCACCATATGACATTCATGTGTGAGCTCAATTTCTTACCAGAGCCACTAGAAAAGTTGGACCCACAGACTTTTGATGCAAAACAATGTAAATGAGTAACAAAGGTTTTTATAACGAAAGTAATGTTTCACTGCTTGACAAGACTGTTTTCTTTGAAGCAGATTTAAGCTTGTCACCAACATAAGGAGAAAAGATTGGCTGTTGTTCCCACACACACGCCAAATATATTACCACCAATGTATAGGTTTATTCACTTTAATTATTGTTTTCATACTTCTCTTAGAAAATGCATGTCAGTGGTAGTCATAGGGTGTGATGGTGGAAACTAATAATTGTTAATGTATTTCATTAAATATTTAGAACTAGCAGTATTGATTAAAACAGCGATGTGTAAGCGCACATTTCTTGTAGTTTTAGCTCCAACAGCTCCCTCTTGTGATTGAAGTGGCAAAACTCCCTTGCCTGAATCGAGCCACAGTCATGTCATGCTAAGCTTACTGGCACTCTCCGCAGCCAATATTCAGAATAAAAGAGGGAGAAAAGTTGCCTTACCAGAAAACCACACTAATACATCTTTATAACACAAAATTCTCATGTAGTTCAATAATCTATGTTAATATAGAAAATTGTTCTAGAACAGTATTTTTTAGAGATTCATTTTAATATTCACTTCTTACAAAGAGCCGTTTCTCCATCAATTTAGAGAATTTAACTCAGTTAAGAATTCTGATTATTTTAGGGTACTCATCAGTTGCCTTATTTTGAGCTGATGTGATAGAAAAGGTAGCAATAGATTTCAGGAAACAAATATTTTCCTACCAAAGAGACTAAGAGCTGAACTAATACCCACAGAACTGAAAATAATCAAATCTGCTTTACCAATGCATTTTCACAAAAACGTTTGAAATAAATCCCTTAATTCAAAACACTAAGCATCCCATGTAAAATAGCTACCAAGTAATGTTACCTTTCTACAGAGAAGAATATTTCCAGTATTAAATTTTATTATTTTTTTTCTTTTTTTAATCCATCATCTGTATTGGAAATCAAATGACCTTTTGCAACAGATAGATACTCACAAGTTTTTGTTTACAGAGAGATTGATATAAACTACTTATTTGCAAAAGGATCAGAGAAACTACCAGTGTATTTGGTATTATTGCATACAGCAAACCCCAAACTGATTAGCAATTAGTTACCAGCTAAGTAATAGACAAAAACACAAGGCCTAAAAGTGGCGATGATCTCCCTACAATCAAATAAGAAATAAGTATTGCAAAGGAGCAAAACAATGTAGCTATGTTGTATGTATATTACCCACCACAGTTGTAAAAGCATCAAGACCATCGTCATTATATTTAGACTCCATTTTGGAAAAGTTTAGGATTGTTTGGCTAAACTGTCCCCAAGGATATGAATGAAATTCCTACCAATAGCTTGGTTATTTTTCCCTTCCCTCTTCCTTCCCCCCGAGCTTCCTATAACACACAGAAATATTTAGACAGTGGTCAATTCATCTTTGAAATATCATGAACACCAAACCCAGCTCCCAGCCCTTCAAAATTACAACACAAGTGATTCCTCTGAAATCACAAAGTAAAGGAAACAAAACTTTATATCACATATGACATTTTTAGTAGAAACTCCTATTATTTCTCATTTCTTAAGTTCATGCCAAGTACTCAAAGCACACAAATAGGCAAAACAGATCCATTCCTTCTTAGTTATCATTCAGGATCCATAGAATATCCATATTTTGTTGGACCAGTCAAGACAGAAACAAAAAAAGTGTCTGCTTATATCAAGTTTGAATTTTGAATCACCTTGCTTTGTCAGATGACTTTTTTTCCTTTTGGTCTTAAAGCTTCCAGCAACAGTAACACTATTAAGTATAACAGCCAGAGTATGGTGACAATGTATGACAAAAATCTTCTCATTTGTATTTTGGCTTGTAAAAGTATATTCTGACATGTCATGAAGGTGCATTTTCTAACATACTTTCCTTGGGAGAAATTGCTAATCTTTGTATTTAAAAGAAAACATTTACTGCCAAACATCTAAGCAATTACATTGCATAAGAATGACAAAATCCCTAATTTTATCAAGGCAATTGATAAGTCTTAGAAAACATGATATGACTCCTAATGCAAAGAACATTCCCGCCTGCCCCCCCCCCCTCTTTTTTTTTAAGATATAATCATCAAAACAATGACAAATGAAAGACTCAGAAAAGGTTACGACTTGACAAAGTAACATTTTTAAAACTTGGACACCAATCAAATTGATATAACTACCAGTGATGCAACACTTTCTGACACTAAAGTCTTTACCACTGTCTAAAATATATAGAATAGCCTATTGTGATTGCTTAATGTCAACTTTTGTTCATAAGCTCTTTCATAAAAGTGAAACAGGGAAAAATGATTTAAAGCAGTTCAATTTGTCTATTTACCTTAATCTTTAACTATTCCCATATGTCTTAGCTACATGATGTATGACTCGCCATAAACCAATTTTTCAAAGATATACAAGACAGAAAAAAAAAAAAAAAGTCAGGCTCCTAACCTTTTATGCACTGAACTTCCATAGACAGCTGGCAAAACAAAACATTTCTAGGCTTCAGAAAAAGCTGAAAGGTTATTTTGCTCTCTTGCTTTTAGGAAACATTTGCATCAGCTAAATAGGATACAGTTGAAATCTCGTGGAAAAAGACTTGGAGAAAGGTCTTTGTTAATATTTGAATCAACCCAATAAATTGATGGTTGCTATTTTAATAAAAACAATTGGACTTCCACTTGGAAAACAAAGAGTAGATTTGTGCTCTCATTTCTGAAAACCGGCCTGCAACACCATACAAATCCCGCCATAAAAATTGCTTGTGGTGTAACCTTGCTTTATGGTCATACGTATAACTCTAGGCACTTAGCTTAATGACTGTTTTGCTAAGTATTTAGTAGTAACACCCTCTTTAATATGCATCAGTCTGAAGCACAGGGTAATGCAACATACTATTTTGCTTTACTTCAACATGAAATTCACTGGCAATTAAGAAAATAAGAACCACACTATAAGAGAAACATGTCTGACTTACCTAGAATGTTTGGTAGACTGGAGGAAGTCAGAAATTCATTAGTCAGTAGAAAATTTTTGTTTTGTCAAACAACTTGCATGCAGCCTTGGACCCATTTGGGCACTGGGAGCAAGCAGGATACCAGGCAGCATTATTCAGATCCTTATTGCTGCCTACTCTTAAAAAAAAATAATAAAAATAAAAAAAAAAAAAAAGCATATTTCTGTTACCGGCTAGAACACATTTTTTCATTTGTTTACCAGAGTACACAGAATTAAAAGTATAATGTAATTTTCTTTTTTTTTTTTTATTGCATTCAGACACCTATTTAAATATTTTGAATTCAAGCAAACTTCTGTATTATTAATGGACAGAATTGTGAACTTCATAGCTTAAGACACCTCCTCATATCAAAAGGAGTTAAAAGCTTTTCAGTAAATCTAGCAACAGACATATTACTGTTAATTTGGCATCACTGTGCATTTCAAAAACATTTGGTATTGGAGACAGACCAGGTAGAGATATCTCTCAATGGGAGATTAAATGTTCTAAAAGTGTATTTTCAGAAACCTGCCATAAGACCTGCTTGTAGTAAAATAAAATAATATGACGCATGCACAGCAAGAAAGAAAAAAACAAAACAAAACAAAAAAAAAAAAACACTCAAACTGATTGTTTTAGAAAAAGAGAGAGTTTTAATCCAGAATATATATGCTTGTATATATTTTGAAAGATAGAATTAAAATGGTTGTTTTTTAAACTTCAAGTAAGCTTGAGAAACTGACTGCAGATCATGTATACAATGTAGGGTCAATGCTGTATTGAATTTCTAGACCATTTTCAGACTACCTTCTGGCAATGGAAGCATTTTGACCACTGACACTCCCTATGGGTATATCTGACTATCCTGGTACAATGCACCATTCCCCATTATTGAATCTACAACAAACTGCTGTAGGTTATTCATTGATTGAGTGTTTAAGTGTATTCTTTGGGAGCAAATGGAGAACAAAATCTGTAAACAATCACACACACAAAATCAGCAGAATTCTTCACTCTGAGATGGTTTTCAGTTTCAGCACTTAATTATCTGTATTCTTTAATAACAACTCTGTCACTTTAAATAAAGATGCACAGGAATTTTTCTTTTTCTTTTAAAAGATGCACCAAGCTACAGTGTGGAGCTGCACATTTTATCTCAGGGAAAATTAAGCCATCATTGGCCAATATGACTACATAGGGACATAAGGTTTAAGCACATCTGCCATACTTTATGCTAACATCTTTATCTAGATCAATTACAATATGCACTATCACTGTTAAATAACCAATATAGATGCAGACTGCAGCTCTATAATATTCCTAATGGAGGTTAGAACAGATATTAAGAGCTACATTTTCATAAGCTTAAGCAGTAATTGTGTGTGCTTGTACGCCTGTGCATATCTTCAATCAAGCTGTATTTTGATATCAAAGGAAAATGTTCCTTTTTTCACTTTAACCAGTGCAAAAACCTCTTTCTTTCTCACATATATAGCTTTCAGTTCATTTGTACTGCTTGTCTGCCACTATGTATTTATAGTTATTGCCTGAATGAGTGCTTCATACAGTACTAGGGAACTAAAACAAAGACAGTTGAAGCATATTTTGTCATAATTTCCACCTTTGATTTAACAACAAAAATTAAAGAGGCCATCCTGAAAATACATACAAGTGACATGATTTTAGCTGATATGATTTCAGCTTGAGAAAACTGTATTTGTATATGTCACTGTAGTGACAAAGTATAATAGAAGGCTTGCATTTCTTATCATTAAGTGCTTAAGATTATGGTTACCATAAATCTACAATGCAGTTCCTCCCATGCTCACTGCAAATGATACTACAACATTACTTTCTCTATCAAAATAACACCCAAATGCCAGGGAGGCAGAAGCCCTCATCATGTGTAGTCCTTTCTAGACACGTAGCAGAGAATTGACTGTGCTCCAAAGAGCTCAAAAGTGAGCAGTCTGGAGCAAAATACACAGCAATGATACAACGTTGAAAATAATTTTTTGTTCTATGAACTGAACTTCAGGCTATGTTATAATTCTGTTACACTAAGGCATTGAGGGAAAATCTGCATGGTCTGCACAGAAGTTTTCAACATAAGACGACCATAGACCAGGTTAGAAAACACAGTGACTGATCTGTCTACAAGCCACCTACATAAGCATATTCACAGATGAGAAAATATTAGAATTTAGCAGGACACCACAGGTATCATAATCCAGGCATTTTATCTGCCCATGTATTGACAGTCAACAGTCCCCTGGGTCTTCTGATGCCCAGAAACACACATGGCTGCAATCAGACTGCAGGTTGGGTCAAGGTTTTCAGCCAGGTTCCCTGGGAAAGGTCCCCTCAGAGGAAAACTTGTGTTCACAGTCAACCCAGAAGGACCTCATTTTAGATGATCGGGGAGCAAGACTACAGGTTGCACCACAGAGACATCTGCAGTGCAACACAGACACTCCCAGTAGCCGCTTTTGAGTGGATGCTCAAGTGCATTATTAAATTGTGGTAGGGTATCAATTTTCTGTTTTCTTCTGCTGTCTGAAGAGGTTCAAATCCATACCTCCAACTTCCCCAGGGAGCAATTCAGCCATCTGCCAGTAATCCTGGCATACCACTTTTCCTTCCATTAATGTGGAATCACTCACAGAGGGGAAAAAATAATATTTTATATATATATATATATACATATATATATATATCAAGGGGACTGGGGAGATTTATGTTCAGAAATCCAAAAATACCAACCTCTAGATGCTTGCCTGCTTGCTTAATTCCATAGATGTCTAAAGATGTTCCCAGGAACGGAATTCAGTTGCATTAGGTACTTCTGCAGGATTCCTGAGCATTTTGTCTTATTCCCAGCTGCAACTTCTATGGTGAAGTCTTCCCGTAGTACTACTTCTGGCTACCTGCAGATCTCTCAAATACCATAGGCTGTTTGAAACAGCACAAAAGTATCTATATTTTGACACGGCCTACACTTAAGCCAGTAAGTCCATAAGGTTCCCAAGGCATCTCAGATACCAGCAGCAGTCTAACTCTATTAACTTTCTTGTGATGCAATGAGCATAGGCATGACATAATGACAATGTGGTTTCATTTTTTTTAGCCTGTAGTTCAGGTACCTCATCACAACAGTCTCTCAGCCATGAAGACTTACTTGTCCTGCTTCTAACTCTGTCCAGAAGCATCTTATTTATGAACACTTAACGGTTCTAATGATGCAACCCATTGTGAAGCTGTTTTTATGAAATAAATTTGATGCGTTCTGTATGAAACAGTTAATGGGTGAAATGCCTAAATAGTCACTGGATCAGAAAGCAGAGCATAGATTTCCCATTCCTAGAAGACTGCTCCTGGCAGGAGTCCTGCTTGCTCCCTCCAGGACAAGACATCTTTCCTGTAAAGGAGAGCAACCCAGATATACTATGGTATAGTGAGGTCTCTCACTGGGGATGGAGACACACATTTGAACTTGACACAGGTTTGGGTCTCTATCAGCCTGATCAATGTTCCTTCTGCTGAACCCTCCATACCAGTGGACAAAAATTCCTTTCAGAAAAATGATAACCTCTCTTTTGTAAATAAAAAAATCAAGGATCAAACACCAAGAAATAATTTAGGGTTATAAATGCAACACAGAGGTTCAGGCATTGAAAACTTAATGCAGTGTTTCAGATACTGCTTATAGTCATGGTCTCCTATTGACTGATTTAGATGCTTGCATAATAGGTGTCTTTGCATAAAACAGACAGGTAGATCTCAAGGTTAATGTTATCAGTCAGAGAAGCCTAAGTAGAGGTTTCATGTTGCAAATGAGGCATCTAAACATCAGATTTTGCTACACCCAATTTCATAGGAGCTGTATTGTGACTCCTAAGAGCATGTACACCTCCAAGCCCAAATACAACTGTGTAGACTATACAGAGGATTTGGAAGCACCTTAAACCTCACCTTGAATCTCCTGTGGATGACTAACTTCATGTTAATTCTGTTATGTCATAGGGCTTCCTTTAGGAAGCTTTGGAAATGAGAGGTTATGTCATGGGAATTTTCAAAATACTTCAAAGCAAGCCAATAACAAAAACAGACACAGCAACAAGAAAAGCAGTTGGTTTTGTTTGTTTGTTACAATCAATAAAGTTCTATGGCACTTGTACTATGCTTTCCTTGTAAGCTCATCTCGTAAGGTTGGCTAAAGCTAATAAAAGCAGTATTTAAAGAAAAACAACAAAACCCACAAACACTACATTCTAGAGTTTTCTTGTATTCTAGCTGGTAGGCGAAAAAGAGGAACAAATTTCTTCCTCTGCATACTAAATAACTGCAATAAAGGAAAATATGTCTTTGTAAAGAGCTTTTCCTTTGGGACAGTTTTCTCTGCACATACCCATCTTTAAATTACATTAACATTGAAAAACTAGGGCATTGAGCACCTTTCTACACAGAAATCTATTATGCTGTATTTCTCATCCTAAGACATCATGACCACATGTAATCACCTTGTCACTGTTCCAGTTTAAGCATAGCCAGAAGTTGTGTTGTAAACTATGAGAAGTGGGGCTTAGTCATTTGGCAGCAGACATTTCACTCCCCAAGTCAAATTTGTTGATAGAAATTGGCTCTGCAGCAACATTCATTTTAAAGTCGGTTTGTTATAAACACAGGGATCATGTTATTTACAAAAAACATCAAAAAGGACACATGATAAGAGAACGCTGAGCCTGTTTGGGTGATCAGTTCGAAATCCAACAGGGATGCAGTGCTTGCCACTGAGGCTGCTGGGAAGAAAACACAGGTCAGGAAATGACAAGGCTTAAGGTTGCACACACTCTGTTTCCTGATGCATGTGTTACAACACAGTCTTGAAACATCCAACGGCTTTTTAAAGTCATAACACATGCTTTCTATAGGTAAACAGACGTGACATCCTATGCTATGTATTCCACGTAGAGACAGGATTTTGGAGCATCCACAACGTACACATACAATAGGGAATACCAATCTAAAGCACAACAACAAAAGTGCAAACAAATGTTTTCATGTTATCATTCTGCTAAATGCCCTGCCCTTACCTTTTTTGTTCCACATGAGGGAGCTTTCCCTGATGGATGAAAAGAAATTTGTACCACAGTTGCTACTTAAATCCATAAGGGAGAAAGGCTTTCCTATCTTTAGGGTGCACCACTGCCACTGCTGAAGTTACATTGCTAAGATTATCATAGACTTTACCAAACGCATGCTAGTGGGCAATGTGTTTAGGAACTGTGGCACAAAATAAAAACAGATTAAGATTGCTTTTCACAAATAGTGAAATTCAAGAGGGAGAACAACTATTCTTTTTTTTTTTTTTTTTTTTTTTTTTTTTTTTTTTTTTGAGACAAGAAGGATGTGTCACACACAGAAAACTGTCTAAAGCTTGCTTACGCAGGAGACTGCCTTGGCTCCCTGGTAATGGGAAGTTTTCATCCTTCCACCACCACAGCCTGTCTTTCTCATTAAGGAAAGCTTCCTCTATTCTGAGTATAATGTCTCTGAATCTTAGTAGTAGTAAGTAAACTTTCTTCTGTAGCAAGAAAGGCCACAGGAACAAGTTTTTGAATAATGTTGCATTATTGCTACTACTGTGAGATTATGATGAGAGAGATTATAAACAGAGATTATTCTCTGCTTGCAAAACTGGTAAATCCTAGTGTTTGGGACACAAGACCTGAGAATTAAGTAAAGTAAGAATAACTCACAGTCCTACACAATAAATCTGAAAGCAAAACAACTCAGAAACAACCTTTTGAAAGGACTGAACTTTTTTGAAAAGTCTGATGTGATGCCAGCCCACTCCCAGTAAGAATGCTTTCTTTCCCCAGGAGACATTTGAAGAGAAAGAAGTTACGTTTTTGAAATTTTATTACTTGCAATTAGCAGGTTTTCTGGGTACAAGATATTTTCTCAATAACATCTCTTAAGACTCTTTTCTATGTTAAAGGTTTGTTGGTCTTGCAGCTTGACAGATTTGAATGGCCCAAAATATATTTGTTACAAGCATATATCTAATATCTTTAAGTGTTATATGATACTAAAGGAGAAAAGTAATTTTTGAAGCCAGAACGTTAAAACCAAATGCAATAACATGACTTCTATACAAACTACACTTTATTTTCATAGGGTATAAGTGAGGTGAGAGCATTATTTTACATTACAGATCAGAAAATAACTGTTGATCTAGAACAGCTGGAAAAAATTAGTTATTGACACATCAGTTTAGAAAAGGCTTAATATAGAATGACAAGGAAAGGGTTGCTTGTTTAACATTAGCATAACGGAGTGACACATATTGCAAATTTAATTACCTAATATGCATATTTGAAAGTTGTCTGAAAACATCCACTGATGACTTATTGTGGCTACTGAAAAATTAGCAGCTCCAACTGCTAAGGATGCTAGAGGATGGCAGAGGCAATGCCTGCTGCTCCCAGAACAGAGGAACTGGAGGGAACACAGACACATTTTGGGTAACTGAAGTATGAGTATTACCATGGTGTCTGGTGCAGATTGTGGGTAAATAGTTCTGACGGGGGACAAAGCTGGGGAATAGGATTTCATAGACCCTGAAGAACTTTCTCTTCTTCCTTCTCCTAATAACTCTACAACTTCCAAGTGGGGGATGGGGAGGCAAGTACATTTAACATTGTGGGAAATCCAGTCAAGAAATATAAGGCCACCTCCTAACTGTAGCTCTCCAAACTGTCCCTGCATTATCCTAAGAGAAACTGGACAGAATAAACAGAGTTTGACCCTGCATTACCCTAAGAGAAACTTTATAAAATAAACAGGCTGCCTGCAGCCACCTGAACACATGAGGTGAGCAGGGATGCCCAAGACTGATAAAATGTACAACACCTGGAAGCCCTGGAGCAGAGATACTAATCCATGAATGCAAACCTGAGAACAGGGCAAGGAAAAGCCTCCCAGACCAAACTGCAATCTTCTTCCATGAATGAGAACTGTATATATTTTACCCTCTTACTTGTGATGAGAAATTGCTCTTCTGTTGATGACAGCACATCTACTTTGTTGTCACAGAGATACCTGCCATATAGGCATAACCAGCCACCTAAGTAATTTGGGCAAAGCCAAAGAGTAACATAAAACTCAGCAAGAGCTGTTTTAGTCTCCCCTCAAAATACATAATACTTCTGCATTGATGTCAACTTAAATATATATATATATATATATATATATATATATATATATATTTTTGGCAGTTTGGCTCAAATACTGCTTCCAGACATCAGGCAACACAATTCAGAAATTAGGAAGTCTGCAATGTGAAGCTATTACTACATTTAAGTAGTTGCAAAGATTTCACTAGGACTGTTTAAATAAAAGAGTAATTGCCATCAGAATAATTCATTCTTTCCTTGTGCTTTCCGCTACCTAAATCTCTGAACGCCAAGGCATAAGATGCCCACAGTCATACAACAGGGTTGTCTCTCCCTCTAGTCTGTTGACTAGGATATTCGTTATCTACATCACGATTACAGAAACAAACAAGGATTGCATGGTAGTCTTGCCTTATTTTTTTCCAACTATAGCACAGATGAATAAGGTAATCTTCTCTGTAACACAGACCAGAAATGGAGAAATCTTATTTAATCATTTCCCTTAAATTCAGGAAATTAAACTGGGGCCCTTTCTACCCTACCACTGTCCTGCAAAAGGGAGTCCAGAAAAGAACTGCAAATTTACAAAGCAAGCTAAAAGGGTGTTTGATTTCTTATAGATCTGAGCTAGACACTATCACTTAGAAGGAAAAAAAAAAAAAAAAAAATTGTGTATGAGTGATCTGCTGCACAGCATGAGTTTGGTTGTGGTTACTTACAACCTGCTCCCTGACAGCTACTCATCCATTCTCCGCTCAGTGAGTCTCAGAGCAGAAGGAAACACTGTCCTGTGCTTGCTGTTAAAATTATACTCCCTTTAACAAAAGACTGGACATCAAGAATCCAGGCCTCTTAGTGTACATGAGTCACTTGGCTTCTTCAAATGCTCTTTACAGTACACTGAGTTACTGATCAACAGAAGATTGTTTTTCTTCATACAGACACAACTGCAAAGGGAGCATTTGTTTGAAATTGATCTCCCCAGTGCAAGTTTTAATGTGTTGTTAAACTCAGCCATTTAAACCAGAACCAGCAAAATAAAACTCTGATGACTCTTAAAGAATTTAAGATTAATGCAGGAGGAAATTACCTTGCCTAGTCATGCCTACTTTTATTAGTACCCTGCAGTTGTGTTTCATTTTGGATGTGGCAAAAGTATGATTTGAAAGTCAAGAAGGCAACCTCTTGCATTTTGTATTTAATTATTGTACACAGTACAATGCTAAAGCTGCATTTCCAGAGATTGTGGTCACGTGTTTTGCAAGTTTTACTTTAGCAAAACTGCAGTCATGGAAGTGAGAAGTTATATCCTCCCATAGCCATGCTGAAAAGTAGCAAGTGTCTTTTTGAATATGTATGTGCAATAATCAGAATACCAACACCACACAGTTCAACAGGTTTGGTGTGCTTTGCTGTTATTCTGGTTTTAGGTGGGATCTTTTTTTATTTTTTATTTTTAATGGTGAAATAGATGCAGTCTTCAAACATTTCACTAGGTTCCACTGTTTCCATGGATGGGGTACAAACTTTGAGATTATTCCTGGTGTATTACTTTCAGATTTTATTGTACTGTGTGGTTTTAAGGAGAGCTCTAGTTTCAGCTTATGGTGAGGTTGGTTTTATTTATAAGGCTGCAGCGTACAGGGAATTCATTAGCAAAGCGGGAAAACAAACTAGACCAACCGGGTTAGAGAAGTTCTGAAACATTTATCAAGTTCTTCAGATGAACTGTACTCCCCTTGGCATGTCCTAGAACGCCACGTGGACTCTCCCCAACTCTCTGCTCCTGAGAGCTGCACAGCTACACTCTTGTGAAAATATTTCAGGGCCTAATCACCAGCCTCACAGCTCAAAATATTCAATATAGGAATTAATTTTAAATTAAGCTTAATCTTCCTGTTGTTTAGGTAGGCCCATCTATAAATGCAAAACTGAACTGAATGAAGCAACATTGTCAATTCCCTTATACTTCATCCTTTCCTCAGTCACAATGAAGCCTCCAGAAAATGCCTAATAAAAAAAAATATATATATACTCAATTGTAACAGGGTGGTGGAAGGAAATTCAGTGGTGAGAAACACTGAAAAACAACAACTGCTATTTCAGTGAATTCAACAGCCAAGAGAAAATGACATTTTATGCTTTATGATTGTATTCAATGGTTGTTCACGTGACCGAGAACTGGAAGAAACATACCAAGTAGCAATATTGTAAGCTTAAAAAAATATTTCAAAATAGTCTTTTATTCCCTTTCCAACCACCAAAATGAGAAGGAAGAGAAAGAAAAGAAACATGAGATGAATAGTAAAAAAATGCTCTAAAGCGTGAAGTGCTTTCATCACGAAAGAAGCTATTACAAGCTGATATTCAAACTTCAGCTATAAATTACCCAGAACTCCTTGAAGCTATTTGCATGCATGCAAGTGTTCAGCACAAGGGGGTGCGCAGGTCACCAGAGAGCCAAGGAAATGATGACTGGTGAGTCTGTGCTGATGCTTGCCTGGACCTGAGCACATGGAAGGGCTTCATAACACTCAGCAGCACCAGGCAGTATTTTTGGAAAGAAAACAAAGAGCAGCTTATTCACCTGAAAACAGCAAATAGATTTATTTATTTATTTTTAAGAAGACAGGAGGTAATTACTGAAGTTGGAGTTTGGCCAGGTCATTGGTGTTAACGTTCCTCCTCTTCCAAAAAGAGGTAACTAGGACTTTGAATTTGCAACTTGTCTGAAAGACCTGAAGCATGTTAGACAAACACCGGCCAGAAGTATAATTCTAGTTAAATTCAATGTCAAGAATGTCTTAAACCTAACATGATCTGGTCCCTGAACACCTAAATTCAATGAGAAGTTCATTAGGACACTGAAAGGAATAAACTTTTGATATTTGTTTCTGTTTTACTTAGATGTCCCAGAAATTTTATGTGCCTTCACAGCAGATTGAACCTTTGTCTGAATAAAGGAAGCAAGAATATTACAAATTTATTAAATCTGGAATATTGGAGAGGGGTGGGGGACAGGAAGAAAAAGAAAAACAGAGGGAGGTAGGTGAAGGAAGGGAGAAAAATATGCAACAGCTAAAGCTTACACTATGAGGGCAGAAGAGGAAGGCAGTTTAAATTACTATCAGTACTACCTTTTTATATTCAGAGGCATTCAATTGGGGGGCAGAGGGAGAGAAGAAGCTGTGGGATTTTTCAAGTGCTTTATTTAACAAATCACAAGAACGTGTAAGTGAGCATAACACCTCATTGCACGGAGCCCAAAAAGGCCACTACAGTTGTTAAGACTTCAGCAGGGTGTATGTCACACCAGAACTGCCTGAAAGCATTGCAGGTGTGAAGCAGTTTGCCACCACAAGCAACTCCCCTCTTTTTCATGCTGAATATGACAACAGTCATCAGTTCTAGGTCACTCCATGACCACCATTGCCTCTTGTTCACACCAAGATAGGAGAGTCAGGAGGCAGCTGTTACGCAATAAAGCATTTGCTGTCCCAAACTCCGGCAACAGTAATGACATGAAAACTTTCTTCTCCACTTTGGAATCAGCCTTTCCCCTCCTTGTAAATAAGAGTTAGTACTGTCCATCTTCTTAGTAGCACAGAAAGACACCAGAGCTCTTGCATCTGAAGATGAGATAGAAATGGAGGTAAGCAGGTGCCCTGTGAAAAAGTAGTTAATACACTTTCTGAGGAAATGATGAGGAATAGATTCAAATGTCCTGGATGAAGGTGAAGAACAAAGAAACCTATATCCCCTGAGTTTTCACCTCAGGACCTCAAGACCAGCCATTCTCTTCAAGTATTACTCAATCTTGTCCTACTATAGCCAAAATTTTGTTGTGGTACAAGCAGAATTCAAGTACCGTCACGTCAGCTGAGCATCTAGTAGGATCAATGCTCAGCAAGACCTTTAAGTTTGTACAATTAAATGCATGTGCAACTTCAGCTTTGTTGTGGAATTTGAATGTAATGTGATTGAGTCCATCCACCATCCATTCATGCAAGATTTCTGATTTCCCTTTGTTGCGTTCTCCATTGACATGTTTATGCTTTTTTTCCCCTCCACAGAAACAGAAATTGGAGCAAGGCAGACAGGTGTTTTCTCCTTCTACACGAGGCCAGAACAGGAATAAACAGAAAAGCAAAAGAAAACAGCTAGATACATAGGGAAGAAAAAATAATCATTATATGTCACCAAAATTCACAGGCCAGGGGACTGTCCACAGATGACAGCAACAAGGTGAATAATTCAGTTGGAAGACTCTGATCCTAGGGTGCAGGAAAAGGGTGGAGCAGAGGACAGCACAGGTGAGAATACCTGCACTGCACTGTGAGGGAAAGGCTCATTTGTACAAGCCCCTCCTGCATCTCACCAATTTTAAATACCAAGAATACCAAGAGTAACTTTAAATAAGACTTAAACCCAACAGGTTGATCCTCTGCAACCTCCATCTCTCCTCTTCCCCTCCAGAGGCCAGCCTTTGTACAGAATCAGATATTAGCAGTGGAACAGATCTAGCTGATTAGCAACCTGCCAACACAGGACACTGCAGGACCCTCAGGAGTACTTTCAGCACCTTGGTTTTAATTGTTCCATGTTGTGGAGTCCACAGCAGAACACTTATCACTACATGCTTTCTGAAGCATTTACTTAAATTCTCCTTTTGCTAACATCAGACTGCCCTTCCTTCTTGTTGCTTGCGTGTAAGCTTTTGCCATGTCTAATATTTCATTCACATAGCCAAACTATATGCGGTTACAACTGATTTTTAACTCGCCCTCAAAAATGGGTTGCTCCCACATGCATATCCCCAACCATATTTTTTCTTTATCCAAACTCTTGGTTTGTTACTGTGTCTAGGACTGAATGGCAAGAATGGTTAGATTTATCGCTGCTGTGACCTGCACACTTAGATAATTCTTAGCTTCTTGAAGATAACTTTGTATTTTTCTTTCTGCACAACTCTGGTCATATTTTTTCTTTGCAGCTATCAGGTTTTATTACATGGAACATAATCCCATCTCTTGGGACACAGTCGGAGTCAAACAGCAGAGGAAAGTTTATTTCTTCATAGTGGAAGACTTTCTTGTCACCTAGACAAAAAATCTGTCCCTGTTTATTTGATAGAAGAACCAGAGATACAACAGCACAGCGTTTCTTGCTCCTGCATTTCCACTCCCCTGTATTTAGCTTCAATTAAGCTGAATATGCACTGCTTACCTATGTCATGAGAAAAACCCTCTACAACACATTTCTTGTGCTGCCCCAGGCACCTGATTTGCTTGGCCAAAAGCTACATCTCATTTCAGACATCAATCAACATGCATTTAATCATTCCCTTCCACAGCCTGTCAGAAGGGAGCTTGCACAACCAATAACTCTGGGGAGATGCTGTGACTGCACTGCCAAGGGATGGACAACACATATTGATGTGTAACTGTAATAAACTTGGTGGTGTTTCTGCCTATCCACATGATAGCTAAAGTATTGCTAGGTTTCCTGCCATTGCGACGTGTAAGCTCACACTTAAAAGCTTCTCTCTGTACTCGAAAAATTACGATCACCCTACAACGAGCAGGAAGCAGCCAAAAGCACTGAAAGCACAGCAGGACAGGAGAGGGGACATCAAAAGAGCAACAGTTGTGTCACAAGCCAGGTTAGCAGAGCCAGCAGGGGAACTGCACAGAGGATAGATGACATTAGATGTAATGAATTTTAAACTTCGAGAAGTACTATACAAGTTCAAAATCAGACAGAAATAGTTCAGTAGTCCAGTTTTACTCAAACTGTAAAACCTAAATACACCAAAGAGGAGAAAAATATCTCAGAAAGGAGAAGATAAGAAGAGTTAAACAATGAAGGCTGAGGCAAAGACAGACAGAAACAGGGAATGCCATACAGTATTTCTTCCAGGCACATTAAGGGTATCACAGTGTCACCAGCTAGCCAAGATATCCAGAAGCAAAATTCCCCGAGCTCGTGCACCACACTAAGCACTCAGAAGATCTGAGTCTCCAAATGCATTCGTGCACCTCCTTTCCCTAACATTGATGTTGTTGTGCTTGTGATGCTCTAGTTGCAAGCAGAAGAGATGACCCTTCCTTGAAAACCTCACTTTAATCAAAACACATAAAATTAGGTATTTGACAATGGTGAGAAGTCAGACAAGTTCCAATAACATAAGGCCTTCTTCAGGTATTTTAATTGTTCCTAACTGAGAGCAATTGCTCTAAGTTTTATTTGATTAATTTCAAAAAGGAGATGATTTAACCCCTCTAGCAGACTATTCCTGTAAGAGTTTCTCTCCAAAAACTGTTCCTCCAGCAACAGTGTCTAAAGCAGTCTCCTCATGCTGCAAAACACGAGCAACCTGTAGACCTGCTCCACAAAAGCCCCAGGCCTCTAAATACAAAAATTGCCAGAGGTTGACACTGAAACACTACCTTGCTCACTCTCAGAGCACCTTTAGCAACTCAAGGGCAATTTGCAGATCCTCCTTTAATGCAGACTCCTTAGAGTTCTCCAGCTCCTCTAGGAAGTGTGGCTCTTTCAGAAGCATGCCAAATACGTGTGCATTCTTAAGATAAAGAAGTGCCCAAACATCTGTATCTTAGACTTACCTACCAGCCTTCCTTGAAATCTCACCAAACCATTACAATTTATACTGGCAGAAGACCATACCTCAAAAGAAATTTATTCACAATTGCAGACTCTGCTGATAGCCTTTGAACCCCTTAAGTCTAAATTAAAACCTATAACTGGAAGCAAGCACCTCACAATTTATCCTTTATAAAGTAGAATCAGACTAATGATGGAGCAGTCAAGACAGAAGTTGGCAATTCATTGCCATAACTACACAACACTAAAAGTATTTATGCTTCATACAAAGCTATCCATGGTTTCAGCTATCTAGTTCATAACAACTAGTGTGAACCGGAATATGAATGGACAACTGATAAAAAGGACAGAAATACTAAGTATTACTGCAGAATTTTTTCACATAGGAGTCATTCCTTATCTATCTTCTCAGCCCTGACATAAGGAAGAACTGAAGAAGCAAATAAGAGATGAGAGCTCCATAGTGACAACTGTAGTGAGAAAGTGACAATGGTTTTGTAGAACATTACAATTATGATATGGTTAGTGACCTTGTCACCCCTCTCCTTGTTAATACTTCCCCTTTGATCCACAGGTCCAATCACCTTTTCTTTCCAATTGCCAAATTGATAGACATAATCAAGTTAAGCTCAGAGCAACTGTTCTCAACCTGTATTTAATTTTTGAAGTTTTTTTCTTCTCTTATTTTGGACAGGAAAAGTGGCTTTGTTTTCCCAAACTTGTTTGTTCCTACCTCCAGCCCTGCAGCTATAAGTTTTCTTATAAGTCTTACCAAAGAGTTTGAGATTGGTTTGAAAAAAAAATAGTCCCTATCAAAAAGCTGAAAACAATATTATAATTGCAGATTATAATAAAAACAGAGAATTTTCCAGATGTCAGTGGTACACAACTATGGTTTCAAAAAAAAGAAAATCCGTATTCTACCTTATTTCCAACAAGACTTTGGCTCCTAAGGTATCTTTGCTCCCTTGAAAAGACAGCTAAACTTTCCTCTGCTGTCATCAAATCCTGCTTTAAGCCAAGCTATCAGAGAGATGAGCCTTCCCTTCTGAATGCAGGGAACTGATGCCATCCAATGTTAAGCACCCTTCAGCTGTGTATGGTTCCAGCGCTGGGCCATCAGGCACCTTCAGACAAGGTAATTCAGTGATGGGGTTTCAAGGAATCAAACTGGAATTTGCGTGTGCTGATACACACTGATCTGCTGGAAAGATCTGTGCTCTGTAGCCCCAGTGGCTCCTTGGTAACAAAAGCTAACAACAATAAGTATCCTTTTGAAATTAATCATTGTACCCGCTTATAATTCTAGAGCCTTATTTTTTCTTTTAAACCCATACCAATGGTTCAGGGCCTTTCCCCATATGGAGTGACAAGTTGTACAGTTATTGTACTTTACTTTGTGTGCTTGAATAGTACACATTTTTAAAGTAACTCCAACATTATCAACAATCCACTCCAATCCACTTATTTGGCTTTCAATTTTAAATGCCCTGGAAAGAAAAACAGTTCTCTTGCACCCAAGGCAAGACTAACCTGTTTCTTCTTTAGCCCTCAATACTTTGGGGTTGTTTTACTTCTGCTGGAAGCAACAATCAATGTGTGCTTGCCAACTTGCTTGTCACTGAAAGCAGCATCCTCATGCAAGCACCCCAACCTTTCTCAGAGCTGTAGCCTCCTGCTTTCCAGCTCTCAGCATGCTTATAATTGAAGCTGCCAACCATACTGCTTGGTGGCGATATTCAATGGCAGTTATACCAGCAGCAAGAGAAGCCACCAGACTCTGTGCAGCACCCGCGATATCAATAAGATCTGAACTCAGGTCTCCTGAGGTGAAAGGAGAGCGTAGCAAGCCCACCATTGTACCCAGCCCTCAGCATATTAAGATATTAATTAGTCACTTTCCTTATTATTCAGTCAAAATATTCTGGATTGAAACAAATTAGATTCTTAGCACATATTTCACACATTGGATCAAGTCTTGCAAGGGTTTTCTTTTATTATTTATAAGATCATGTGCTGTCTTCCTGCTGAAAATGAGATGGTCTGCATGAGGAAAAAGGTAAAAGAAAAGCAGAGAAATGAAAATCAGATATTCCCTAATGATATTTAAAAATAGAAATTTTGCTACTGTTACATACAGCATGTCCCATCTTTTGAGATTTAATGGCTCTCTTGTGGTTTAATGGAGAATTACTTTCAGTAATTGATTATTAAAATTTAAAATTGCTAACCATCTTCATTATTAGATGAGCGAACATGTTATCCTTGTAATTAAAAAAGCTTGAGATTCACTTTCATCCTGTTGACAGAATAGGCAGATAGGCTCAGCACTCCAGTGTGATGGTTTCAGGGTTCTTGTTTGACAAAAATAGCCAGCAAGTTATTTGATGATGAAAATACAGAACATCCACAGAGACTGAGCAAAAAATAATGAACAAAGATAAAATAATAATAAAAAGCCCTACAAACTAATTAAAGTTTTCAGTTCAAACTATCACAGGCAGAATGTATAAAGTATTTTTCAATGAATTTCACTTGGGCTTAAGAAAATAAAAATATATTATTTGCATTACAAATCCATACCATGCAACACACTGAATTTTTTGTTTTGTTGTTTTCCTAGATGCAGAGTTTTTCCAGCTTGTGGTATCCAGTGCTGGACTTCCTACCTGCAGTAATATGGAGAAATGTCTGGGATGAATCTGAATACTACCATCTTCTCCCTTAAGAAAGTCTTACAACTGACTGAAGGGAAGCAGACAGGCCTGATATCTTGTTATCCTGGAGGGTAGGTAAGAAGTATCAGCTTTAAGACAACATCTCAATTATAATGCAAATGGCTGAGGGTTTGCACAAGAAAGGTAATTCTTTGGCCTTCCTATTGAAGCTACCAACAACACTTTAGGTCCTAATTTTAATGTCACAAGCAAAACGCAAAAGTTGGACAAAGTACTTAATACAGACTTTTTTTTTTTTCGGTTAAAATGTACACCCTCTTTCCGGAGCCACATGCCTTATGCTGTCAGTTCTTACACTTCTCAAAATGACACAAAACCATCAAAAGTCCAGGACTGTTACACAGCAAAGCATGAAAGTCTTCTTTCCATTCTATACATTTAATTGCAAATTCTTTGCCAGAGACCTCTCTTGCATGAATCTCTTGTTATATTTTTCTCCATTTTTTACATCAAGATGAGAAAATTACCACCTACATTGCTTATCCTGAAAAGCACAGAGAGGTTTCCACAAAATATTGCAAACGATGTTGAAGAGCAGTTTTCCCACTGTAATTAGAGTAGGAAATATGGTCTAAGTAGCATTATATTGTATGGTCTTTTTAACCAAACAGAAATACCAGCATCAAATCTCTGTAAACTATGTCTGGAACACAGTTCACAAGACCCACAGCATTTACAATATGTTCTTGTGGCTAGTTAGCTTCTTTTTTCTTCCACTCAGTTCTTGCTTGGTATGGTTTTCACCTCCTTCCAAAGCCTAGAAATGCTACTTAATGTATGTAGGTAGCACCATCTCAGCACAGCACAATCATAGACTAAGAATAATTAACAGCAGGCATAAAGGCATTGATATGCCATTCACCAGTAACACCCTGGGATGTAATGTCAATAACACTTTCAACATACGTCATGTAGAGAATTCCCAGATCCTTAGCAGAGTATGCTCCAACATATAATGAATATCAGTTTCACTCCATATAACTAATATAGTAAGTATGTTAATTGTAAAATACATACTGTATTACTTTCCAGTGTTAAATGTGTATTCACCTTCATTTCTGTATCCTGGCACAGCTTACCTAGAAGCAGTCTTTAAAAGCACTACTACTGACCTTACATTAGTACTTTAAGGTGCACTACTCTGCATCCCTTGTCTAACACTACAGGAATTACACAAATGGGGACAGTAAACTATGGTTTGAATCACAGAGGAGGACCAAATAAACAGATATAACTTGGTGAGAGAGCCTCAGGACCCAAATATCCATGATACAGTCACACAAAGTAGCGCAAATAGCAATACTGTTGTGCAATGACAGATACCACATGTAAATGAAAACCTATGGATGCCTGTGCTTTCCTTTTCCTAAGTAACTCATCAGATTCTCCTGTAGGGAAACACTAAAACCCTTGAAATTCAGCAAAGGAAGTATTTTCATTAAATAGTTCTTAAAAATACAGATTACTCTAATTGATTATGTCATTAACTGATGTTATGGCTGGATTACAAACCTATTGTCACCCCTACATGTGATACACTGGATATCAGTTGGATGTTTGGCTCTGTGCCTGGTTACAGCATTGGAGACCCAAACCTTCAAAGCTGGCCTTGTGTCCTTCTTCCCTCCTGAGAGTGTTTTTCCTTGTCCTTACAAGGCACTTTTGTGCTCTTATTATAGCAACAGAATACCTAAAAGCTAGCGCAAAGACAAATAAATCTCTGCCAGCAAGGACCAAGTAGAAACTAACTAATCAGGCAACATATCTTTTGAAAAAGTCCATTAATGTTAAACATCTTCCTGCGCTTAAATCATGCAATCTAAATGTATTGCTTACACATGCAGGAAACCTTTTTGCTTCTCCTTGCTTTGGTAACTGTTTGCTCAATCTTAGGACCAACACACATCACCCTGCCTGAGCTGCTTTCCATTCCACTAATATTCTAAATGACTACCTTATAGTAAGCAACTTTTTGGATTTTATGGTTTCACATACAGTGAAAGAGCAAAGAGAACTAATTGTTTTCCTTTTAAGTGAGTCAGCTGAAATTACGTTCAATTTAACATGGAGGTTTCTTTAACCAAGATGCAGGGGGGAAAAAAAGAAAACATTCTTAAATTTGTTTAGAAGCTGTATCAGGAGCCTATTTGTACTGACTACAAGTAGCTGTTTATATATTTTAAAGCCACCTTTTCTTGGAACAACACACGAGCATTTACAATGGAAAATTCTACATTAAGCTTCATAGAAAATGTATAAAAGGAGGGAATTTACTTTCAATTCTAATTAGAGTCTCAGTGATCTGAGAGAATACAGAAGTAGTATATACAGCTTCATTCTTGTTTCTTTTGCATACAGATAAAATCTGAGGCTAGTGAAGCTTTACTACTACTATATATTATTGAAGATTACCATTACGATTTTTCATTTGTATCTACATTAACTCAGGTAATGAAAGAACCTATCAGATAGTGATTAACAACTCACTTCATTTACAAGAGGATGCACAAGTCCTTGGGTTCTGCATTTGAAAGGGGTGAATTTCAGAGACTAGCATGTTTTTTTTCCAGTAGCTCATCTATCTATAAATATAGACCAGATTTGCAACTTTACAACTGAAGTGCCAGTTTACATATTGACCCAAAGGGGAAAGGAAGACAGAGTACCTTGTTTTCCAGATAGAGCCAGCAACACAAGCAGATATGATACAGCCTTATCCTACTGACACTTTTCAAATAAGCTTAGCAAATAACCTTTTAATTAAATTGAAATTTTTGTTTGATACAAATGACTTCAGCTAGTAGTTAGAATAAGCTACCACAGAACATTTTTTCTCCAAATCCAGCTATAGCCTATAGATGCTCTAGCTTAGAAGCCTATATCACAACCTGTGCAGGTATAGCAGAGCAGAGTGTCACCAACTGAAAATAAGACTTCATTAAGAGAGGTTTGCTTTAGTTTTATAATAAACTATTAAGTGATTGAAATTTTACACTTATCTTCACCCAGAAGGTTTCTGATAGGCTTTTCATTCTGTTCTTGATGCTGTTATAATTGCTAACTATAATATAGCTATCTGTTTAAAAATATCTTCGTTAAAATAAACTGTCAACTTCAGTCAATTTTGATCTTGCTGCAGGGAGTACAACCTTCAAAGACTGATAACTATCTCAGCTAACCATATTTTCATGCCGTCACAAACCAAACAATTGGTTTACTGATGCATTCAGCAAACAGGATTTGTGAAATTCCCTCAGTCGGGTTTTTCCATTGCTTTAAATCTATACCTGCTCAACTTGCAGAATCTTCTTTAGCTCACTAAACTCCTGCAAATCCAATTCTATTACAGTGCCAGAGGGATTTATATGTGGTTTTGCTTTTATAAACCACAGGCTGAAGACAAGCAATGTTTGACACCTCTGAGAAAGCGACCCAGTCTGGCACACTGACGGCTGTGAATCAGAAGTGGGCAGATTTACTGACAGACGTGGGGAGACTTCCCGGGGCACACGGAGCTGCCGTCAGTTGCCTGCCCCCACTACCTCTAGGGAACTTAAAAACTCCACACCAGTCCTGCGGCACTCATGTGCCATGGGGCAAGGGACAAGTCAAGCCTCTGAAAACAAACAAAAAAACTGCTCTGAAAGCTCCTGACATCCATCGTCTCCCTGACTTCCTGCTATCACTGCACATGGAGCTGTTCTGGACTCACCAAGGACACCTCTGAGGACATCAGGCCCCTCTCCAAATCAATACTGAGCAGCAAAAAGGAGTTTCTGGTGTCTTGGATCAAAGACCACATACATCATCTGCCCTACATAATCCCCTTCCTCTGTTTTTGTTCTCCTTTCCCCACGGTGGAGAGTAGTCAGTGGTCCTCAGCAGGGGTTTGACAGTCAGCTCCCATTTAATGAAGTTGTTTATGAGCCAGAAAACTAAGCTACACATGGATTTTGCAGTGTTTTGTTTGTTTGTTTGTTTTTGGGGGGGATAATTAAGCCCTTTTTCAGAATCAAGGTGATGGACATACAGAACCTGACCAGCAGCACGGTGTAGATATAGGCTAGCATTGAATGGTATGCACAGTGAAAGCAACGTTTTTTATTTGCTTTCTCTTCCAACAATATTTTTCCTTTCTGCAATGTTTTATGAGCCTTGTCACCATTTTTTGCACGCAGGATCAATGAATGAGGGTGGTTTTGTTGTTTTCTTAGAGCAGTCACGCACACACTGGCTTACAGCCTCGGTAGCCACAAAATATTTTCAGGCCAACAGAAGTGCTTGGCAGCCCTCATTCAGAGCCATGGAAAACAGTACTTAAACTACAGTTATATTTTCATTTTCTAATGTTTATAAAATTTATATTTCTCCCATTCCCTACATTCACACAAGTACTGTGACTGCAGTGTCTAAATGATTGTATATGGCTTAGCACTCAAAGCTTGTAGCTCAAGGAGTGCAACAAATCTCAAACAACATACGCAGAATACTGAAAATCATTAACTATTACTACAAAAAGTCAGGCTATAGAAGTATGCTCACCTCTAAAATGTGAATATTGTTTACCCAACAAGCGTTTTGCCAGTGCTTTGTAACATATAAAATAGTTCAGGTTAAAATCGTTTGGTTTCTCAGTACCACCTTTTGCAAGAAGAGTGCTGAAAGCCTGTAGCCAGTCTCAGACTGCAGACCAGCAGCAGAGTATGTTACAGTTCCCTGCTGTGCTCAACACACTGATGTGAGAAGTGTAAGAGAACAAGCACAAAGCTTTGCCTCTCCAGCTTTAACAGTTCTGGAGTGCCCCGTGTAACAGCCAAGACAGCAAGGTTCTTATTTAGCTAGACCTAGAACCTGAAGTGCCTACTGGCCAAAAGAAGGACATCATCTCACCTTAAACTAAGAAAATAAATTGAGTTATCACATTTTGTTTGGAAACAAATCAGTGCAAGATAGCTATTCGGTGGCTGCCAGAAAGAAATGAGTGCCACTTCCAAAACTGATTAGGTAAAGAACTGCAATTTCAGCAGTTGTCTTTTGAGATAGGGGGGACTGAGACACATTTGAGCAATATAAATGTCTTATTACTACACATTTGCTAAAGGCTGCAGCTCAAACGGGATTTTTCCCCTTTATGAAAGATCTTAAAAAAGACACTATTTTGATTAAAACCCAGGGAAAAGTTGATGTCTTAAGAGTAGAGGGAACAACTCCCACTTGGAACAGTAAAAAACAAAGATCCTGTTGTTCATAACTGCTCTGATCCCAGGTCATGTTAGCTTTTTGTGGTATTAGGCAACAGCTGCTTAAAAACTGTCTTTCTGCAGTCCAGGGGACAAAAACACAGCAGTGTAGATCATTACTTTTCTGATACCGTTAAAAAACCTAGGGTACAGTTAGGCTGCTAATAAAGCCTGTAAAAGCCATTTTTTTAACACCCCACTTACTCTTCTGCTGTGTCTTCAAGGCACAGTTATTCCTTTTTAATCATACATTACCTGTTAGCAGCTCCTCGTGTAAAGATCCCCAGCCTCTCTGCCTTTGCTGTGTAGGAGGAAGCTATCACCCACTCTTTTAGCTTCCTCCCTCAATTCCTGCAGAAAAATCTCACCCTCCAATCCTCAAGTCACAAGCATCCCTCTCTGCTCAGGGACTGCCACCACCTATCTTCTCTCATCTGGTTGCCCAGCGTATTTGTTTCTCTCTCTCGAGGTAAAGCTGAGCAGTTTTTATGCCCGCCTGGCTGCTCAGGGCTTGCAGCCACAGCTCAGCCACCCTGGCTGCTCTGGGCCTCTTCTGCTCAGTGGAAAGGAGGTTGCTCCCTCACACCTACTTAAGTATTTCTAAAGCTTATGATCCTTTTGAATCTTTGCATCACTTTAACAGATTTTCATCAGTAAATCGAATACGGATCTGTGACCTTCCTCCAGTCTCTCCTGCACTGGAATTTCAAGAGCAATAATTGCCACATTTTGTTTCAATAGGATTTTTACTGCCATTACATTTAAACCAAGTATGAGTTGCAAATTGCTTCTAGCCTAGGGCAGACACAACTTACTCCAGGGCTTAATACTTTATTTGACCCTAGTTTGACTTCATATCAGGATCCACAAGACTAATCAGACGGGTGGCTTCAAAGAGGCTTCAGGCATTAGCTTTTTAGGCCTTTTCCTCAGAAATTGTTCCTCTTACAACAAAACACATAACAAACAGCAGTCAGTGTAAGAACAACAGGGCAACTCTTTCCACAGGCTTTTCTTTTTTATTTCCCCAAACAAGAACACAAGATGCAAGGACCTGCAAGTCCTTTAAACACAACAGTGACCTTCTCTGAGAAATGTTGCACATAATGCAGTACCACAGGTGCTACCAGGTGTAACACCAACATGGACAAGCAACTAAGTTACATTCAATACTCATCAGTCCTCCTCTTCAGGAATTCTGACCACTTACAGAGTCAAGAACAAAGACTGCATCTATATATAGTAAATATGCCTACATGCAGCAAATCATATTTTGCATTTACGATAACTCTTTAATGGATAAAGATACACAGCACTTACAAGGTCTGAAAGCTTGAGTTCCTCTTGTTCAGTTCATTGCTTAGCATCGGGAAGCCTTCCCCCTGCTGCATTTTTGACCCTTTTGCCAAAATTCATACACTTAGTATCTTATGGAGGGTGATAGATGAAGTTGCTTTTTCACCTCTGTTTGCATGCCATCCCTAAAACTCATGACATTATTAACCTCTGTTTTTCAGCTTCTAATAGATGCCACCAGAAAAACAGTTTTAATAAATGCATCCTGGAACATTTGGTTTGGAGCTAAGGTACCACATGTAAAAAGGAAAAATAATGATAAGTGATAAATGGGATAAAGATTTTAGGGAAATTTTATTGTATTTAATTAATCTACCATTTTTACTAAGTTGCTTTCAAGTGAAATGGCTTTTTACCAACTCCTTTTGAAAAGGTTAGAAGGGTATTCCCTGAGCTACAGTCATTAGCATATAGATGTCTCTAAGTGTTAATTTCTGTTTTCACTGAATGAATGTAATTTAAAATGAGGCCCTTTCAAATCAGTTAAATTTGGCCATTTGAGAAAGATAAGAAAAACGGACTCAAGCATAAACCCCAGCAAAACCTGCTTCTTAAGGATAAATATGTCACTGTTTAAGAGTCTCCCACATGCCGCAAATGATAAATTTCAGGAAAATTATGGGAAATGGCAGGTGCTAGGATTAGAGTCCTACCAGTAGGCAACAGAATCCATTAATAGGGCTAACAATGACAAAATAAAAAAGAGGTTTAATTTTATAGTTCAGAGAGTTTTCTAAGAGTTGAAAATAAGCCTAGAAATTAGGAGTTGTGGCAGCTAGTTTTATACTTAAAGCAAAACTCATTGAATTTCTTCATTTTCAGTTTTATGCAACAGAAGAATATTATAGAAACTGATCCATCTCTCAGTGAAATGAATGGTATTCCAACTATCATCTTCAGCTAGATCAGGCTCAGAAGTGTTTTTTAAGTTTTCATTTTAAAATAAGCTATTACAGGTTCAGTACAATGAAGCGTTGACACAGCTGTCCATACAGGCATGGCATGTTGCCTACAAGAGGGTTTCCAGCACGCATATGCTCCCTAACATAACTGATACAGACAACAAATATTTGTAGTTAGACATCTCTCTCTCCATCATAAAGCCATATTCTCACCATATCATAACTTTGGGGCAATTACATTTTTCCAGAGTGATCATTTCTCGCTTGATTGTCTTGTAACACAAGGTACCGGGGGAGACAGGAAACACACTTATCTTAGACAACATTTCTCCTGACAAAAGTCCTTAATGATGTAATTGGAGTGCTCCCATCCTTCTATACTTTGGAAATTAAATATGAAATGGGGGAAAACAAGTCACTCTAACCTACATGAAGGCCACACCTATCCTGACAAAACTACAAGGCGTTTGCACATACTTAAGTGACCATTGCCATATCTTGGCAGTCAAAATCCTCAAAATATATTTGGTCTGGATATACCAGAAGCTGAAGCATTCAGACCTGAGACAAACCATTTTCTTGGTAGCATGGAATTCCTAATGTTTGGCAGCACTAGAAAGGAAACTGGAGAGACTGCTGTTTGGTTTGTACCCATCCAAGATATTTTGAAATTACAGGAAACAGTGCAATGATCAGAAAGTCAAGAGCAAAGAGTAAGAGGAGATAATAACACCTTGTCAGCCCTCTTGCCACAAGGAGAGAGCAAGACTAGCTAGAAGACCAAGTCTGATGAAGGGAAAGTAAGTCAGACCGTGAATACAAATAGTCCTCATCACACTCACACAAAAAAAATTCCCTGAAACTCAGGTTTTATCTTCTTGTTCACCACCAGAGATTAACAGCATTCTCTTTCTCGTTTTTGTAACTTCTAATATTGGTTTCATTAAGTCAGAGTAAAGATTCATTCTGCAGGATATACTAGATTGATTTGCCAAGACAGAAATCAACATTATTTCTTAAATAAAAAATTTCTCTTTCTCTATTAAACAAGTACTGACAACTAAACATGTGCCCAACATACTATTTTGATTTCAAGTTAAGTTGTCTTTCTGGAGAAGTGAACGCCAGTGCAAGTTTTCCCCTCTAAAAACTCCAGTCAGCCCATCTCAGTCATGCTCGAGATCAGTTCTCTTGCCTCCTCCCCCCCCCCCCCCCCAGCAGCCAAAAGGCCAGCTGATGTCAGCTGTAGCACAAATACAAGTCAATTTGGACTTGGACTAAGACCAGCAACATGGTATATGAAATAAATTGAACAGATGGTTACAACATTCGGCTTTGATACTCTTTTTTACCCCAGTCACTTTTCTGCATCAGACTTGCTTGAAATATGCTGATTATGCAAACCCTGAATATTAGCTCTATACTCTTTAAATAAAAATACATCCATTGCCCAATTTAATACTAGCAGCATGTAAACAGACCAGCACCTAGCTAGCTTTGCTGTGACTCATTGCTAACAAGTCCAGCTCATGCAAGTCGGTCATGCAGGGGCACTACAAGCAACCCCAGTCTCCACACTTGGGTACAAAGTGGTCTCAGAGGGAGGAAAGGAAAACAGAAGGGATGAGGGACAGAGGAGAGGGAAGAGAGCAAGAGAAACATTTTCCATCTAAAAAAGACTTCATAAGGCTTCCCAAGTTTACACTATGTATGAACATTATCTGTGCTGTATGTTGGCTTCAGCAGTGCTCCTAGAAACATTTACCTGTAAAATATTGAGTGGAAGTTATAAAATAATCTTCCACAGTTGTAAGCAAGACTATGCCATCCTTTCTCCAGCACTTTTAAACAAATTCTGATTTAGACTTTTATTTTGGTTTCCTTGGTAAAAGATATTCAGGAAAAGTATACTTTTCTGTGTGTTAAAATCCCTGAAAGTCTATTTGTTGTGCTGTTTCCTACCCCTACACATAGTTTCCATACAGTTTAAATTAATATATATATAAATATATTTCTTCCCATTATCTCTTCTACACCCAAAATGTAAGCATGTTTTAACAGAGTTGTAAACAGAAAAAAAAAAAAAAATTAAGTTTTTGCAAGGCCCTTCATGTAAGCAGAACTCGTGTGCTCTGTTCTTAGTGTGTATGAAATGTGCACAGTCTTTAGAAATGCAGATAATCAAAAAAAGAGCCACTAGGGACACAAAGTAATAACATTAGCTAATGCCACACAGTAATGTTTATTTAACAAATCTGTGTTACATGCCTGACATTTCCCCTGGCATCAATTTATTTTGTTTTGCTTTTCTCTGATAGCAGCACAAATGCATTTGAAATGTAAACTTATTTTACACCTACTAAAGTGTATACACAATATGATAAAAACATATACATCTTTTTTAATATCTTATGGGAATACATACTGGAGATGTGCAGAAAACCCGACAGCCTGAATAAATGATCTAGATTATGGAAAATGTTCATTTTTAGCTTTCCCAATAGCTACTAAAACTGCAATTGTCAATGCACTGTACATCACTGCATTATGTTATTTATAAAGTGCCACAATGTGACAAAATGATGCTATCCATCAGGATCCAATCTTAACAGAAAGTGGCAGGGGAAGTGGAGCGGATGGAAAGATATCTTCGCAGCCCATTCAAACCGGCAGTTTGCAATAGTTAGAAATGGCAATTTTTAGAAGTTTCATTTACAGATCATTTGGAAAAGTGTACACAAATGATTTCATGAACTAAATTAAGAAAAAAAAAGTTTCTACTTTGAAACTGTTTGGTAACCAAGCCATCTCATGCTCCACCTTCCTTCCAGCCACACAGTTTCATTCATGCCACTCTTGCTTTCTTCATTGATGTCCTAGATTTGTCAGCCATTCTTTTCAGGATCAGTACCTTTCTTTTCAGGATCAGTACCTTTCTTCATTTAGAAAGCCAGCCCAGCCAACTGTCTCCAATAAATCCTCTTTAATTTCCGTTCTCTTTGTTGTCCAGCAGTGTTTTATCTTTACTACCTCACCAGACTTTTTCAGAACAATGTAATCCCAAATTTTGTTTTCTGTTCTAAAACACATTCTTCAAGTTTCATTGGACAACATTGAGAACAACATCCGATAACACACCAGGAAGGACCACATCAACTCTCATATTGCTTCCAGAGTAGATAAAAAAAAAAATAGATAGAAAAGTGTCATTAAATTCAACACGATGGAAAAAAAATAACCTGAAACACACACATGCAGTGATGAGCCACCAGTTAGATATTACTGCTCTAGAAAAGTCAGCTCAACACTCAGTAGAGGTCAGAAAAGCAAATAGAGCATTAAGAACCACAAAGAAGGAAAGGGAGAACAAAAGACTTTGTAAATCCAAACATACCCAGATCTTCCACGCTAAGCACAGCTCTGATAACATCATTCAAGGAAAGCAGAGAGTTGGGAAAAGCACAATAAGTAGGATCAGGTATACAGAAATAATATATAAATAATATATAATCAGGTATATAAAAAATTCCAAAACAAAGAGTCCAACTTGCCTAGTTTCTCTTTCCCAGCAGAGGAGAGTTATGCCCACGTCTAATGAAATAGTGAGGTAAAGGTGACCATGCTCACTGCTTGTCACTTGCAAACATCTACAGACAGCAACTGGTAAACATATCAGACAGCATGTTTGAAAACAAAAAAATCCTTCCACATAACAAGAATCAAAACTTTCCCTGAGATGTAGTGGAAGTGTATAAATGGGACCAAATTGGGCTGGAAACAGTTGACGGTTGAGTAACAACTAATTAAGAACTGACCAGACGCAGCCCATGAAGATGAAGTGCTCTGACAGACCAAAAAGAAATGTTGGCCTTCAAATAATGCAAATAGACCCTCCCATGCCTCCTGTTACAGGCCAACGTATTCAGGAATGGAAGAAGGTAAGTACCCTGACAGGAGGAGGAGGTTTAACAAGGAACCGTACTTACAGTGTAGTTTTGACTACACTGTGAAATTAATACTGTGAGTTTTTCTGGGTGATTTTTTAAATCATCATTAAGAAAAATACCTAGATATAGAAGCTAGTTTATAACATGGGAGTCTTACTGTTATTGCTGCCACATCATAATGTGGAAGAATATACTACGATATGCTGCCATATGGTCATATTTGCTCAGTTGCCCAGTTCTATCTATTTTCTTCTTCAGTGCAAATGCAGCTTGTGTTGCACAAAAACAACATTAAATGAAAAGGTATTCTTCTAGGTATAACGCATAATTTAAAAATCTGCTAGCCCAGGTATAAATCACTGTTTACTTATTTGACTGATATCTCCTTTACCTGGCATAAAAACAGAATGTGGATGCTTACCCAAAGGATAAGATGTTTTGGCATTAAAAAAAAAAAAAAAAAAAAAAAAAAAAAAAAAAAAGTTATCTATATGTAGGAATAGCCACAACTGACTGCCATTAGAGATACTAGCAGCACATTGATATATTTGGTGCATTGCTGATGACTGTTAGGATGTACACGGTATATAGGTTATACTTCAGAACATCGCCTGTGGGACACCAGTAATATTTTGGATACACCACCTTGACACTAGATGATGTTCAATAAAAAGCAGACAACCCAAAACACACCTCCTTCCTTGAACCCTATGTATCACACAAGCACAATTCTTTTCTTTCTGTCTCGGGGGATCAACAGCAAGTAAATTGGCAGATCTCAAGAACTGGAAGACACCTTCAGTAACGGATACCTAGGTTTTTTGGGTTCCCCCACACACACATGGTTCTATGTGCCCTTACCTCTTGCTCTTTGTTACCTCTCTCTGCAGAAAACTCTAATGCCGTTCAGTTAACAGAGGAAAACTGAAATTCTTACACAAGAGAGATTTTTCATCACTGTATTTACTCCATATTCAGCAGCATCATATAACAAGCCTTTATTCTTCCTTCTCCTAAAGATGTTTTTCAATGCACATGCTGGGCAATATACAAGTGTTCATGCCAGAGCAAGGAAATTGCTCTTACAATACAGACTGTAGTCTGTTGTTTTCTCTCTTCCTAGATGTCAGTGTTTTTTAATCCTCATATAGCATCACTCTAGTCCTTTCCCTGTCACAAAACATTTTTCCTAAACTGCTGGTCACCCTTAATGGGTCTGTTACTGGCTCTATTCCAAGCTCAAAAACCTTGAAAAGTTACAGGCAAGATTCGCTGTTGGAAGTCCATGGTGTATGTTATTATATGATCTTGGAAGCTGCAGCTGTAGAGAACATGCCAAAGCCACTACTACTCAAGTCTCACAATTTTCTTGGGTTTCTACTATATAAAGCATCTCCTAGACATATGTATCTAAACCAAAGGATTCATATAAGTTGTTTTTAATATTATTTGTCACCTAAAAAAGAAATTGTATTTTTATGTACTTCTATTGGGAGTTGTTTCCCTGCCCCTGCTTACGGCAAAGATACCAGAGCAGAATGTGTTACAAAATGTAAAACTGAAGCAGGAATCTAATTCAATACACAGGAAGCATAAATGCCTTGGGACTGACAGAGAACGGCTGCTGACTAGCACACTTGATTTAGATAAGAAATTTATTCTTACTCCTCTTCCTACTACCCTCAAATAACATACACATATTATCAGAGAGATGAAAATCTGTTTGAGACCACTAATTAGAAATAAAGTAGGACTTTGCACAGATTCTCCTTTACCAGATGGTTCCACTAATATTCACTAATAAAAAGCCTGTTTAAGGAGCTTATGTTCATTTAGATTGAAAGAGGCCAGAAACAGCACAATTATGTCAGCAATTAATCTCATTAGAAAGATTCTTTGTCAGTTTTGTCTGGGAACTCCGTAGCTTTTACAACTTTCCTCTGTGCAGATTTCAATTCAGCTGTGCAAGGTGCCTCACAAGCCTTCAGCAGCAGAGCTGTACTTCTGGCTGTTAAGACAAGGTCTTAAACACAATCTTATCAATATTTGAACACACATGTATTAATGCGACTCCTTGCGGATTTACCTTATAGTTCTACCTCGGTCTTCCATTTATTACCAAAGCAAACAGTGTCTACCTATCAAAAGTTTTGAACTGCTACACTAGTAGAGTTCAGTGAACGTATCAAAATCTTTATCATAACTTCTGCTTTTACTGGCAAGTTACTGATTCATCTCAAAGCTCCCTCCATTAACAATTCTTTCTCTCTCCCATTCTTTACTACATCACCACTCAGTAAGGAAGTCAGAGGAACATATTTTCTATGAAAAATATTTTAATTCAAGGTTATTTTCATAATTGTCTCTTAGTAGGGAAGACAACATGGCATCAGCCATTCATCAGAAGAGCTATGGTAACAAACATTTAAGCATGAAATACAATCTCTTCTCAAGCAAATGTAAAGTAGGACTGTGGAAAAACCTAGGAGCTCCCTGCTAAATATGACAAGATATAAGTAAACAGATAGTGTATGTACAATCTGGGTATGAATGGTAAACAAAAAACAATATCTTACTCAAAGAAAACAAAACAAAATCATATTTCATGTTTCATACTGCCAGAGAACTATTCCAACCCAAGGTTTTGCCCCTGCTCAGTTCCTCTCAGTCACCTGAAGACTTTTCGCTATCTTCCCATATTGTTTGTGGTGGGGCTTCTCATTACTGATCTTCATTTAAAATTCTCCTAGCTTCTGAATATCATCTTCTCTCCACCTACACAGAGCGGACCAAGCGAATCTTTCCTCCTCCTTCCTCCCACAGCAATGAAAAAACAAACCTGAGGTCACAACTGGTCGTATCTCATTCTTCCTTGGAGTCTGTCTGCACAAGCAGAGTACTCGGTCTTTCTGTACCAGCTACACTTCTCCAAACTGTGCTAGTGTCAGTCCCTGTTTTGCTGAAGCCAACTTAAATATGCACGCACCTTGAATATACTGACAGAAATATACTGAAAGAAGAGACTGTCTGAGATCTCATGCTCACATTGAAGATTTTGTATGTTCAGGCAGCATTAATAGAACAAGAGAACCTCTTCCCTAAGACTAATGCTGCAGTCAAGATATTTAAACCAACATCTCTACTCCTGGGAAACAGAGGTTCCTTGCAAAAATACAGTACATTCTAAAGACAGGTCATTTTATTTCTTTAAAAAATGAACGAATGGTTTATTGAGCTTATTTGATACCTCAAATCATTGTGTAATGCATGTATTTTTAAAAATAATCATCTGCATTATGAAGTTTGTGACATCATGAAAGATTCTTTAAAGTATTTTTTAAACTGTCCCAGTTATATATGTGAAGACAAACTATAAAAATCAGAATGAAAGAACAATTCTTAAATTAGTACAAGGGCAGAGCAACAGCTTTTTTCGAAAATGGCTTTTATGCTGAACATGTTTGCAGTTTTCAAATTTATGGGTGTAGCTGTCAACATGTATATTCACTTTTAGAATATCGTCCTGGCTTAATGAGGTCTCCTGGAATGATTTCTTTTTATTAAAAGTTAACATGCTTATGTATCTGGTTTCCACCTTTCTACTTTTTGTTGTATCTTTCTTAAACTGCACTACTTTTCAGCAGAGAGATCATAGCACAGTTTAGTTTAAAACTTCATAGTGCATTCAACTACTTCAAAACTTCAAGAAACTTCCAATGAAACTTTCAAGGTACAGTAGATACTTATCTTCAACATAATAAACAACAACCTAGAAAAAACTACAAGACAACAACATTTTAGCTACAACTACATACAATCACCAAACAGTGCTACATTGCGAAAGAGAAATAAGATGTCCTGCTAGTCACCCCATCTTAGGTCACTCCCCATAGTTCTGGCTCATACCATGCCTCTGTCCACTTCTGTCTGTCTCACCATCTCTGCACCTGTCTCCAACTTATGCTGATGCTTGTTAGGCAAGGCACAAGATTAGAGTCAAACACATACACTTCTTAGAATGAAACTTTGCCTGCAACATCAGACTGCTGAGTGATGCATTCAGAGTTACTCAGTAAAAACACAGGTGCTATACAAGCTCGGAACTGTTCCATGAGACTCTGCAGGTGACTGACTCTGACAATTTTCAAATTCATACACATTCCTGCAAGAAAGCCTCATAATCATGGGTCAACCTGATTAAGACTTTTTCCTCAAAACAGCTGGAGTAGTTGTTGCTCTCTTGTCTCTTCACTTCCACTTTATCTTATCATTTATTCTTTTAGTTCTTAGGGGTTTTCAGTGTTGAAGCTGCCATGGTCAACTTGGCTAAACTGCCATAGTTCTCTATGCTCTCTTGGGGCTCGCTTCCTCACACCTCTTCATCATCATACCTCTCTTCAGGAGCTCTTACTCTCTATTTATTTTTCTTCTGTTGAACTACCCACAGGGTCTGATATGCTCTAAAGGCAATCCACTCCTCTGTAAAGGAAGTGTTACAAGGCTTTGTTACCTCAAGCCCAATTTCTTTGTCTGTACAACCTTGTATAGCAGAATATCTCCACCATCACTTCTCTTTGAAGAGCCTGCATAACATCACATACATTTTTCTGAGCATAACAACTGTAAAAGCATCCTGAACAGTACATGTTCATTAATCCATATAGTACCAAGTTCTCCAGCACTTGATTCATTAACTACAGTTACAGAACCTATACTGCTTCCAGATTACATCAAAAACTTGCTAAAAAATGCAAACGAACAACGCTTTTCTTGTTATAAAATATCAATTGTTTTCCTTTTTTCTTTACAATAAGTTATAGAAAGATGAAATATTTAATTGGTCAATTATTTAAAGAGAAATAGATAAACCTGTAAAAAAAAAAAAAAGTCTAGGAAAATGCTACATACACAGGGAAAAGATTGAAAATCTAGAAGAATGTTAATTGTTTAAGTTCCTGAAACTCCTTTGATCAGCTTGATGACAGAAGCACATTCACTCCTCCCTGTGCTTCTAAGTTCATGCTAAGATGTGTTTTCTGCTTCTTCCATTTTGAAATAAAGCAATACATTTCCACAGACAAAGGAGAATTTCACTTCATCATACAACAAAATCTAGAATCCATTTATTGCAGCCACATTATCCTAATCAAAGGGGTAATGCAAGTCAGCTGTGCATCTTTGCCATGGGGAGGCCCTTTTAAGGGCCACCTGTATGGCAGATACCGTTTGAACTAACAAAATCAGAAACAATTAGCTTACTCAGATAATTCTTTTTAGTGCCCAACTCTACAGTGCTAAGGAATGAGGAAATTTTTCTTCAAATGTATCATGCATTTTACATTTTCACAAAGCCAAGGCCATTTCAAATATAGATTCCTACTGCAAGTCTTTGCTCATAAAGAAGGCTTTGGGTAGTTTTGTTTGGGTGGTTGTGTGCATGTTGATCCCCCTCCCCCCCCCAATACAGAATAAAAAATGCAAATAACAGTATCAATGTACAAGCATTAAATAGGAAAGACATCCCTAATTTTTAGTTCAACTTCATACACTTCTCTTCATTTACCTCAAAAATAGAGATGGGTATTGTTCGGTCACAGTGAACTCCGTGACCACAGCCCATCATTAAATATATTAGCTACAGTTTCCACTTCAGCACCAAGTGAAGTTTCACCTTATTACACTTTGTGAATTTCCACAAGCCCTTAAAGTTATTTTTGACATCTTTGACTCTGATCCTGCCAACGCTCACACATATTATCTTGAGCAAACTGAAATGTATAGCATTACGCATGTGTTTGTTTGTGTGCTGTGCATCATATAAGGAATGAGGACTTCATTAATCATTTGGTACAGAAGTGAACCCCTTTGGATGTTAGGCATATGGGCTAGAAATTCTCTCCAGTGGCTTATTATCCATTGTTGTTCCAAGTGTTAATATCTCTTTTAAAATTCTTTCCTTACCCTTCCACCCTCCTACACACATCACCTCCTTTACATTCTCCTCAAATGTCTAAAAATAACTAACTATGCATATGGTCTGAGCACCACAGCCCTATACCATGTAACTGAGGAGAGAGTATTTTAGTTTGAATAGCTGACCTCACATCCATCATCAGAGATTTTTTTTTCCCATGAGTTATGTTCCAGAGCTCAAACAATCAACACACACCATGGATTTGGCAATTGCAGAGTTCTCTAACAAATTAAGCTTTGGGGGTAAATAAATAAAGTCTGTGAAACCTGTGCATGTATTTTCTCCCACCTGCTTCCTCTTGCATGGTAAAAAGATTTCAAATTAAAAGTTTATTCTCTTTCAAGTTTTTTGTTGTTGTTGTTTTCACATTAGAAATTTTCTGCTGGTGTTAATAAACAACAACAAAATCCAAACTTCTGATCCCCCTTGGGAACACATCAGGAACACGAGAATAAGAACTCATTCACTTAGTCAGTTTCAGCCACCAGGAACAGAACTGGAAGCACCTCATTCAACATCCCCTGTTTTTTATACCATCATGCTTGTTTTAAGTAATGCTGTACTGTGCCCCTTCTCTTTCCCCAAATAGTCAGCTAGTACAATGGAAGGGGAAGTTGAAATACGTTTGTAAAAAGTGATGTTTCAACTTAGCTCAGAGCAAGGAGAAAAGCAAGAAAAGAAAGCTGTACACCTGGGTTGATGCATCTCCCACAGGACTAGAGAAATGCCTCCAGGATTACTGTCTGTTAAGGAAGCTCCTAGGTCACAGTCTATTTTCACACCACCTAAGAGGCATGGTATTTTGGATAAAGAACAATCATTTTTACTTAGACACATCCCCCACTGTGAAATTCTAACTGTGCAAATTCAGTGGCAACAGCAATACAAATACCTTCTGTGGGTCTCATTCTACAAAGTGCTCTGCTCCAATTCTGCTACCTACTATAATCAGGTCTAGAAACATACCATAATTCAAGTTTGAAGAACAGTAAGCACAACTTAGTACTTGAAAATAAAGAGACTCAAATTTATAAAAGACAATAGAAAAAAAGGCCTTTCCACACACACTAAAGCCTATGAACCTAAGCTAAATACATGTATAAACAATTTCATTTACCATTTGAGACGAATTCACTCTGATGCATATGCCTCCTCCAAACACACCACCAGTCACACCCAGAGCACACAGCTGTAACATGGGCATGCTCACTAGCTCTTATGACCACCAGTACCTCAGATCCTGGGGCTCATCAGTAGCAGCTGATGGGTCACTCCAACCTTTTCAGGAGGCAAAGGGTACAGGGGCTGCTCAAAACCTCTTTTGCACATGTCTGCTGAAAGAGGGGCCCCCAGGAGATACTGCGGTAGGCCCTCACCTTTATTCAAGCTTCATCCATAGCAAGCTCCCTCAGCAATGTTCTTTGGTAGGGCTGCACTGGGCAGCACAGAAACGGAGCTGGGAGGAAAGAGGGAGAAAACTGTGAGCCACATGTGGCTTCTGCTCTCCTTCCCCTCAGATAAGGGTCACGCTCCATCTCCAGGGGATGGGACTGAACCCTCAGGGCTACTCCTACCTGCCCCTGCTGTTTGGAGGGACTGCAGCTCACCATTCAGCTTCTCTCATGTCCCTGGCCTGTAACCAGCTCTTGTCACCTCCTGTTCCCTCTCACAGGGTCATTACAACCTAATACATTGCTCGTGTCCACATGTGAGAATGTTCTGGAAAGTCTCACAAGGCCTCCAGTGTTGGCTTGAGCCAGCCCCAGGGCTCCCTCAGGGCAACGGCTGCCCAGCTGCACGCCTTCCTTCACCACAGCTTCTTTGTGCCACCATTAGGGCTCGCTTCCCTCAGGAAAGCAAAAAGCCAGGGCCGCCTTTCTGCTCCAGCTACTCCCTTACTGGGAAATAAAGTCTTTGTTGTTGTTGTTGTTGTTGTTGTTGTTGTGTGGGAGTTGAGCCCAGACCTGTCTCCTCCACAGCTGGCCTGTTGGCCAGTTCTCCCTCAGCTGGACTCTGGGAGGTCCCACCTGCCTCCTATCCCAAGTCTGCCCGATTGCTGCCCTGGGCACAGCTGAGAGGCAGCGGCCTCTTCTCACCGCCAGGTTCAGCCCCTCTCGGGCAAACTTGCCTCTCGGGCCTGCTCCCAGGGCAGCGGCCCTGTGCCTTCAGCCTCACCTTAACATACCTGAGCGGTTCCCATGGAAACTCTGGGCTCACACGAGTGCCTAAATCAAGCATATGCTTAAATGTTGAGGAAGCTGCAACTTCACATGGAAACCACAGTTTAGCTTTTTACCATAAAGTTTAGGGGAATAATCTGTATTTTTAGTGTTCATAATAAAATTCTGTTTTGAAAATGCAGCTCACTAGTGGGTAGAATTTTCCCAAATTGCTTAAAAGATTAATAAAATAATCATCTTAGCATAGGGGAAAAAAAAATAACACAAACTATCCCTGTAAGGAAATCACTTTATTGCCTATACATGCGAATGAGCTGGTTTAATACTCAGGTTCACTGCCTCCTCTGCATTTAATCTCTTTCCTTTTATGTCCTACTCTGATTTTTTAAAAGACTTTCAGGCTTTTTTAAAATTAATTATACAAATCATTAGTATTAAAAAGGTAATATAATGGTTTCAAGAACAAGCTTCACAGACTATCTGCATATTTAATCATCTCTGCTAATAAATTTTTAATCACTCATTGAGTTCAGGTTCTTGTCTTGAAGCTTAACTTGATAACAAACCTAGCAACTGGTAGAACTAATTGGTACAGAGCAAGTGAATAATTTATAAGAGGAAAAAGCACTGGGTGTTCTAGAGGTGTGCAGAGACCACAAGTCACAGATATTTCTGGGAGGTAGCAGGAAAACAGTGGCTGGCAACAGGAATTTTGTGATACGCTGCTGACATCCAGAGGCCAACAGTCAATACTGTTCACGTATGTGAACCGGGCTGTAAAGCATGCTGTAAAGTCAGATTCATTAAGTTTTAAATATTCATGTATTTCATTAAAGTTAACATTAATTGCACTACCATACACATTGATTATGCATAGACCATAAGTGTTTAACCTCTGAAAGCTTGCGAGTATGTTCAAGTAATGGGGTATGTCCCATATTCAAGGATTTCAGTGAAATCTATGGCTACAAAGTTTACATTAAAAATTAAATGCATTGCAGTACTAAAGAATAGTAGTTCCAAATATCCGAACAGCAATAAAATAATTATTTTACTAACCAAATAAAAATTGATGTAAACTACACGTTGATTTGTATTATAGGTTGCTTTTTAAAATAAAGTGATAAAGATAACAAAAACTATATGAGACTTACTAATAAATGCTAGATCGATTTGCAAGCTACGTATATTAAACAGTTAAAACTTGGAATTTGTGGCTGAGTAGTTTTAATTTAGGTGAAGATGACTACCTTCTAAACAATATAGCACCAAAAAAAAAAAAAAAAAAAAAAAGCTATAAAGCTATTCCCTTAAAATAAGTTGGTTTGTATCTTAGAATTAAATGCCCCAAGTCTATTTACACTACAGAGTAATTCTACCCCCAGGGTAGCACAAAATGCTATAACTGTGTAACCAGAATGTAACAGAGAATATTTGACAGAAATGCAATTATTGAAAGACCACACTTCTAGTTAGTTACATATGTAATCCTCTTTTATTTAATGGGTTAAAGCTCTCTCAAAACATTTAGTTTGACGAACTGAAGGCTCGCTACATGTCAAAAAATTCATTAAGTGACTTAATAAGATTGTTATGTTAAAACATTCAGAAGTTTAAAAATGTCATTTAATGTAACCTTAATTCTGGCTGTATATGTATATGTATTATGAAACACCAATGAATTAACTCTTAATCTCCTTTGAGCCAAAAAGATTTTGACTGGAAACTAAGGCACAAAGGGCATGGCCAACAAATACAATGGCAAACTTCAGAGCAATCTCTAAACTAGCTCACATCTTGAAGAGCATACCCCTGCAGGGCTAATTACCCCAGATAAAACGACGTGCTTGCAGTTACACTGCTTCTGGTATCTCTGCATGTCAAGCTTATCTCTTCCTGGTACTGCACTACACAGATATACTCACAGAAGCCTAAAATTTTAAATCAGAAGAAAATATGGAGTGTTTTTCAAACTTGGTTGCTTTGACATTGATTTTTCCCCAATTAGTTTAAGGCTATAGATTCTGACCTTCCCAAAAGTAAAAATATATCTCCTTCTTACGTAATAAATAAATAAATAAACCTTTCCAAATATCAATTGCAATTAAAAAAAAAAAAAAAAAAAAAGAGTTCTTAAATCCTTTATGAGCTAGATATAAAATTGTCCATATTTTATAGAGAAGCAACTGTTAAGAGACAGATAGACCAGTCTGCCCAAAATAGTACTGATTTTCTCCCTGAGCTGTTAACAACTCCTGATTTGCCAATTTTCTTTGTGAAGGTGGGCACTGAAGTGTAGTATTACTAATTACAAGCCACAGTAACATACTAAAATTTTGTTTAAACAGCATTGCTTACACCCTTAAAGAACTTTATGTTCAAACATATCTTGTGTGATATAATAAAAAACCTCGCCATTTTTCTGACAAGAAAATACTAGTTGCTAGCAAGGATCTTTTAAGCCATATATCAACCACCTGTACCATTTAGCATGTTTTAAAGTAGTCTGAAATATCAAAGAGGTTTTTCTGGGGTGTGGTGTATTGTTTTGTTTGCTTATTTGAAATTAAGACTATTTCCTCCATATTTCTTCCTTCTGTAATACTGAAATGAAGAGGTAGCCTGTTAAGTGATTTACACACCAGCCAAGATTATATTGGTTTAACTGTTTTGTTTTTCTAGGGCATAGTCATAAACAACCAAACAGTTCAGGAAATGTATGCAGATTCAAAAAAAAAAAAAAAAAAAAAAAAAAAAAAAGGTATTTTATTCTCAGCAAGATTTCAGTTTATATTTTAATTCAAAGAACTGTCAAAATGCAGGAGTACCACTTTACAGAGCAAGAGTGCTTTGAATACTTGCCAGTTAAAAACCCTTTCAAATGTCCAAAACCCATGCTCATTAAGCAATACTTCATTATAAATGTTTTTTGTTTGATGGTGGGGGTTTTTGTTTGTCTGTTTGTTTTTGTGTGTATGTTGTTTCTTCCTATTTCACTCATTAAAACTGAAAAAACAGGTGAGGATTCTTGATGGCTGATGTCCTTCCAGTACATGACATACTCCTCACATTTACCTTTCCAAAAGTAAAAAGGTACTCACTGAGTGGTTAGCTTCACTACCAATGATAGCAGCAAATACAAGTAGAAATGATGGCAAAGCTTTCACATTTCCAAGTAGACTAGAGTATACAACTCAATTCATTTCTTGGAAAATGATCTAAAAAACAGGGATGCAGAGGAGAAAATTCCTCCTTACTCTATACAATCTCTGAAATAATACAAGACCTCAGAAATAATCCCATTGCTAAACTAAATCTGAAGAGGCTTTAATTAAAACTAAATTTTTGTAATTACAATTTGAAATTATATTCAAGGTTTAAGAGTTAAATTCATTAGACTGTGAAGAGTTTTACAAGGCATTTCTAATGTAATGAGCTCAGACACCACATATGTTGCATCTTTGGTACACGTTATGAAGAGTTGCTTTTTTAATGAGCTTTAAAAACTGTATTTGCATACCAGAGGAAAAGGTCAGTGATGTGTGGATCAAGTCAGTAAATTAAGTATCACAGCATTACGTTATTATGATTGCCTTCCACAGGCATACAATAACTAAACTATAGGCTGTAGTTACCATACTATTCTAATGCACCCATCTATGCAACCTTGTCAGCTTACGTGCACTTGTGATGCTGTGTCTTGGGTCCATCTTACAAAGTCCTTCAGCCAGGCTTCTTTCGCCTTCATTCTCCACCAGTTCCAACAGCAGAACAGCTGGTGTGTCTAACAATCAGAGAATCAAAGCAATCAAAGGACAGAGGGGCCATATTTAGCATGATGAACCATCTCTAACCACTACTTTCCATTACAGCCTTTACCTCAGGGCCAGGTCCTGAACCCTCATAACAAGATCAAACAAAGGGAAACAGCAATCATCAGGACAGGGAAACAACTTTCATTCCAAGCCCCATTTCACTTAAGACTTTGTACAAGAATGCAGCACTATCATCCCTCTTTCAAAATAGATACCAAAAGTATTTTTAATGCCACAGTCCAAAATTTCTCTCACTCTACCTTAATAGCTAGCTCTTTATAGTTGGAGTGTTAGATATTTTGTAATCCCTAAAGACTAGTTAACTGGTAGCTATTCTGAAATGTGTCACTCTGTGATAAATAATAAAATAAGCCAAGAACCAACTGCAGATAGGCTCTAGCCAGTTTTTCAGCAAGAGTAAAGTTCATTGGATTCACCTTTATTTGTTCATTTCAAGGGCCACTGAAGTTGACTCCCTTCTCAGCTCTGAAACAATCCACAGCACTTAACAGGTCTGTGTGTGGGCACGTGTTAGAGACTGTAGGTGTATGCTATAGGTGCACATACGTAGGTGAACCTTTTATGCATATTTATACATATCACAGCCAAGTGACACCCCACAGCTCTGTGTAAAGGTGTCAATCTAGTCATTAGATTAGAAAAAAAAAAAAACTTTTAAAGTATAACATCAGAAATTGCACAACTCAATACAGTGGATCAGTTACAAGCAGCTTTAATGATTTTTCACTTTTTGTATGATTATCGTCAAAGTAGCATTCAAAAATATAGTGCAAAATATTTATTCATTTTATTTACAAATAAAATGTGCAGTTCTGCCTCTCCTTACCACAGTAAATGTAATTCTTCCATGTGATGAACAGAAATTATGAGAAACATTTGAAAGACAAAGTTCATTTTAAACCCAAGAACAATCAGTTATATTTTTGTAGAAGTTGCACAATATTTTTTTTAAAAATTGTTTTCAGTTGGGAAAAAAAAAGAAAAAGAGTCCAGGCAACACTAAAGAATTACATATGAAATAACGTTTTTTAAAACATAGTTATTTTGCTTTGACAATCACAATGCAAAATTCTTACCTATACAGATTTTTTTTTTTTTTTTAATTTGGTAACTAAAACTTAGAATCTTTACAATGTAATGCTTTTTCACTTCTTACTATAGAAATTGCCTTGAGGGAAAAAAGTATTCTAGTATCTTCCTCTGCCTTTGATGAAACAACAGATGCTTTGGTTAAAGAGCAATTCGTGCGCAATAGTGTTTTAACTTGCAAGGCAGTACTCCTTTATTAAGTTGGTAGAATTCCACTAGCTGGATGAGATCAGTAAATCTGGTCTGACCATCATCAAGGGTATAAAATATCTTTCCATCATCTTCCAACTGTAAAAATGGAAAAACAAAATAACATCAAATCCTCTTTTGATATGGTATTTCTTCATGATTAGAATACTTGTTTGAGAAATCTTCATGGAGAACAAGGTATTCATAATCCTATGACTATGGAGAGAAGGGAAAATAAGTTGATCAAACATAAAAAGATCAAAAATAAAGAACAAAAATCATGTATTCTTTATCTTTCTCTCTAAGACAGGTACATGCCTAAAAGGAAGTAATAGTTTAGTAAGTAACAGAATACTCCTTTATTTTATGACTTTGCTCTGGAATGATAGCTAGAGTTAATATAAATATGGAGTTTTTACAAAATGACAACAAACAAGCTGCAACTTACTCATAGGTTTCACCTTTTGCTCAACTCACTATTCTGTATAACTTCTACATTTTATATCACTTATTTTTTAAGGTGCAATGTGGCTACACACTAGTGCATTGGTGTACTGGACGAAATGTCTATCACAAAAGTAACATGCTTGATGTAGTAATATGTCGTGTAGGAGAAGGAACTGCTGCTGCTCCAAATGCACATGCCGGAATAGATACAGGAGAAAAAGAAGAAATGCCAAAATATACCTTGAAAAACAACCTGTTCTAGATTACTGAACATTAGCTCTTGCACAATCTGTATTGCATTGCTACTACATACTGTTCTCAATGCGTTTCCTCTTCTGTTGGTATATCCAATATCAAGAAGCTTCAGCACAAGAGTATTAATATAAATAGGTAAGAGGGTAAAAAAATATTTTATTTTTTTTAAAGAAGAGGGGAAAGAAAAAGATATTTTACAAGACCAAAAGAGTAGTGAATAGAACACCCTGAAATTGTGCTAGCACAGAGCAATAGATGCTGTGCTAGGAAAAGATGCAACTATCCTACTTAGTACATGGAATGGAGAAGATGCAATTATCTCTTACCTGTAATTAAGATTCCTCATCTGAAGCAACTGTTGAACTGCTTATGATTCCTGATTATTCTACCCCTCCCTTTCTACCATGTCTGGAAGTTGTTTGTAATTTTTTTTCAGACTTTGGTCAATCCAGGTCAAACACTTCTAGTTTAGGAATTATCAATGTGTGCATGTGTAAGCTCCTGTGTTCCATCAGAAAAACAAGAAATGGATTAGCATCCACTGAACTTTGTTTATGCATGCAATTTTCCTGCCAACACACTGAAGACAAGAAAGAGTTGAGGATTCAGACTTCTGTTGACCAGACTTCATTTTTATGCTTTTTCCCTGCTCCAAGTCATTCCCATACCTTGAAGTGAATACCAGACAGATTGCTAATTCTCTGAAGAAAGTAAACAGCGTTTTGCAAAGTAAAAGCTCCTACTACAGTTATGTTGCCCAGGAACCTAACATCTTCTGCAAGCTAGGAAGGCTGCAATGAGAGAGCATTTATGAGAAAAGGACAGTCCCAGAAACAGCTGTATATGTATTATTCTTCAGTCCCATGGACTAAAGAACAGCTAGTTTCAGGACAGACGACAGTGAAATTGATTTCTATTAGCTTAATGTACTAAAATTGAAGAATAAATTTAAGATATCAAGTTCTCTAATTTTCACAGTATGGGATCTCAAGTGTTTCCTAAAGATTTTCTTTCCAACTTTTAAAACTCAGTTCCCTGCTACCTACCTCCAATACTTGTACGTTACCAGTGTTAACACGACACATGTATTAATGTAGGTGAAACGATCTAGCAGGGTGTACACCCTGCTGGGGACATTTTCAACTTGAAGTAAACTAAATGTAAGGGGGAAAAATCATTGAGAGACTGCATTTTTTTTTACTTTAAAAAAAAAAAAAAATCCGGAGTGCTATTTCTTTATTAACATTGAGGGGGAAAGTTTATCTTTCCTTCCCCATGGAGGGAAAAAGGCAAGATTTTGGAAGAACAGTAAGATCTGAAGTTCCAGAAAGTAACCTTGATCTCCAACTAATATGCTATAAACTTACTGCAGTAGCACAAAAAAAAGTCTCGGTTCTTAGAATTCTTCATTTAGAAAATCATATGCAACTAGAAGCATAACTTTTTTTTCCTCAAAAATATTTTTCTGAACTCCTTAAAGAGTATTGTTCTAGTAAAAACCAAGCAAGCAGTAAGTCAGCATACTGGACATGGCATAAGGGGATAAGGGACTGAAGGCTACTGGAAGTTACTTTACAAAAAGGAATTGAAACGTGCATATATATGGAGAAATAACAGTTTCCATACTCACATTCTCTCCCTCTGGATTAAGTTGTACTTGTTGCAGATTTCCGGCCTCCCTCCAGCTACCCCCTAACCCCCCCCCCCCCCCCCAATAACTAGCATGGGATAAATTGCTTTACAAAAACAATCAAATTTTCCTTAAAATCAGACAATTTTTACATTAAAGTGATACAGGTCTTTCAGACCTCAGCTCTGAGATACGATCTGTAGACTGTCAAAACAGATTCCCCATTTCTCCACAGGTCCTACATCAGTAGAGCAAAGTTTTAGCAGGCACATGTATAATTAATTCCTCAAATGCACTGCTTGCATCTGCAAAAGAACACTAGAATTGACCAGATCTTTTTTTTTTTTTTTTTTTTTTTTTTTTAAGTGAAGAGAAGAATCATACAGGTCCATAGCAAACTGAAGACAAGTGCAGCTTCCTGCCACATCTGCTCTTAAAGAAAAAAGGGTTTGTTTCCTGATAAGAAAAAGTGGTCTCTTGAATTTGAGACTTACACGACATCCCAATGAAGCAGAGTCATACAGTATTTGTACAGAGTTCAGAAAGGTTTCTAAACCATACGACAGCTATCCTAAAGTAAATACAAGAAGCGACCACAGTCAATAGAAACACAGAGATCTTAAACCTGGGATTCTGATCACTGAATATATGCTGACGCTCACAAAGGAACTAGGGCATAGCTGTCACTTTTGGATGAAGGGCTCCTGCAATGCTTGTAATTAATGAAGCAAAAGTCCTGGACAATTCTTTTACCTGACATTGATTCCCTCATTTTCACATTACAAATAATGCAAAAATGTTTCAGTCTTATTCTACAGGAAAGTTTTGTTTTTGTTTTGTTTGTTTTAAAGCCCTAGATAAGGAATAAAGAAATTCTGTGAATCGACTACATACATTTCTCCTGAGAAACAGCAGAATCTCCCAGATACTTCAATAGGAATAAACAGAGGCTCAAGTATTATTTGGCTTGGAAGAAAGGTTCTCGTCAAGATAGAAGAAAAAGCTACAGGTATTCTCTACTCTCAAGCATCTGTGGCTAAAATAGATAATGCTAAACTGTTTCTTTCCTCAACAGAAGCAATCTGTAAAGAAAACTGTATAAACCTCCTTTGGAGGGAGTGGAAAGGATTGGGAAAGCCAGCCATTCGGACAGTAGAATTGGATTATATCATCAAGGAAAACTGATAAAAATATGACTTCAATTTAGGAAATTTCAGCTTGCCTGTATGTAACTGAACTAAATAAACATATCAGGTTTTTGTTACAATCGTCCCCCTGAAGAAGGCAAGGACATGAATATACCACAATAGCATAAATCATGAAAAGAGGAAAACAGAAGTGTTTGACCCAAAATAAAAGTGAGAAACTTTTAAACAGATGATTCAGTGATACACACACGCAGAGGTCATGGGCAGTCCACCTAAGCTGATGAATAAAAGACAATATAACTTTCATTAAAATACAATTTTCATGCCATCATGGTTGCTTCTATTCCAGTTCCAACAGATTTGTGCATTTATTCAAGGCAATTTATAGGTAAACAAAAACATAGGATTACATAGTACTAGTCAAGCTTTGTAATAAATCAAACGGCAAAGCTCGAAAATGTTCAACTTTAGAATATTTATGATTCATAGCAACATAGCGATACAGGTATCAGGTATTATGTTTATTATCATCTGTACAGCAGGGAAAAAAAAAAGACGAAAAAACAACTACAAACTATAACAATTATTTGACTGTATTGGCTTACAACAGTATATTGAAAATTTTACTTACGGGTACAATTTGAAAATGCTTTATTTTTAATCCATGACTCAATGACAATACAAATGTTTTGGGGTTACTTTGGCTATCACGGACCAAGAATACCCTAAAAGAGATTGAAAATTTTCACATTAAGGTTCACTCTGGAAAGCTTTGGAAATACCCAGTTAAAATTGTTGTACATTTAAAACAGTAAGTATTGTGAGAAGCAGAGATAATCTTAATTACAAAAATTATGCTTTTAATCATTATTTCTTTGAAAATGTGTCACTTGAAATACTTTTCTTAAATTCTTCTTCACCTTGTCTATTATGTGAAAAATATGCATTTTCAGAATGAATGACACTGTAGGCGTTAGTTTTACACTGCATAGAATTACAATACATCTCTTCAGACAGAAAAGCACTCTCAAAGTTTGTGCCTTGAAGAAAATTTTTCCTTGGACTCTGACAGTCACCTAAATCACAAGTTTTATAGGGAAAACTTGAAAGGATGTTCAACAGGAAGTTTACAGAAAAGGTAATGCAAGGCATACCAGAATACTTTCCACATCTGGCCCATATTCATAAACGTACACTCAAATCTGCACACTGATAAAATTCTCACGGAGACAGAACTACAGTCTATACATTACAGCATAGTTACTGATAACACTGTCAATGGCCAGCACCGTCACTGCAAGTAGTTCACTGATTCCAACCAGATTATAGACATAGTTTTGCCATAATCCTGGTATGATAATCTGATGCAGATGAAGAATGAATACCATTTCATTGAATCACTGAGTTTGGACTACTGGCAGAGAAGAACAATTTGGAGGACAAAGGGAAGTACCTGATTCACAGCTTTGTAGTGGAGAAACTGAACGGTTTGTACTATGCAGGTCTGGAACAGGTATAGTTAACAAACGTATCACAAAAGGGAAATGGAGGGACAGTCATTGGCAAGAGTTCTCCTCTTTCAGGAGGAAAAACAAATGGGCAAAGTAGACTTGCAGGTGTCAACCAAGTGAGTGCTAGTCTCCTCTTTTGTCCAACCATCTACCAGGAACGAGAGCACAACAACTATATGAAAATCAAGGATATTTTTTTTTTTTGGGGGGGGGGAGAGGAAAAAAAAAAAAAGAAAACACAACAAAGTCTTTCAGTGAATTTTCACAAACTAACAACAAAGATCCAAACTACTGGGTATTCTTAAAATTTTGAGGATTAAATGAGTTTTATTTTTACAACAGAAGTAAGAAAATACCTGGAATTAAGAAATTTGGAGTTCATAATCATTAGTATTTCTATCAAAAAAAAAATTATGTTAATTCTGAATTCTGATACTAATTCAGTCTTAAAAGATGGATAATTGTCAGCCCCGCATAGGGCTAGGAAAATAAGGACAAATAGTTCTCAATACACTCAGACTCTCCTAATAAGCTCTCTCTCACCACCTAGTGGCCTCTCACCCCTTTCCAGGACTTGAATTAATTTTTTCAAAGTAGTCATCCCTTGCATAAACTTAAATCTTTTTTTTTTAAGTTTGTCATTAAGACCTGGTCTTTTTTTAATTCAGGAAAAAAAAAAAAAAAAAAAAAAGACATTATAAGAATGTGACACTTTCCCAATATACAAAATGAGTTCTCTAAACCCAAATATGGTATGGTGATCCACATTAAGCAATACACAAAGTAATGACATAGCATAGAAAAGAAAATGTATGTCGATTAGGATTTATGTTCCCATTTATCATTTCTTTTGAAGCCTACTTTCCTACTTTTTTGTTGTTTGTTTGTTTGGACAGGAGAGATGAGCAACATTTCTTCTCCTTCACATAAAAAAGATCTTATTTACTCTTTCCTAACTCTATCCTAACAGAACTACTTTAGCCATTGAAGAACCTTTTAAAACATCATTTTATTACAAAGAAAGGACTGTACTTCATAGAATTTTAGGAATATTGGTTGGAAGGGAGCTTTTTAGACATGCTGGATGATTCAAAAAAACTGTTCCTTCATAAACATATAAGAAATTCTCTGAACGACCAATTGAATTTTGTCATGACCCTTTTGGTAATGCTATTATCCAATTCATCTATTGAGTATCAATTAGTTTCCAATCCTGTCAACCACTTATCACTGAAAAGTCTTCAAACATAAGAGGATGAAGTATGAAATCTGCAATGTTGCTACACAAATGCCTTTAAGCATGTTTCTTCTACATCTGAACAGTAGATCCGAAAATATTATTCCTTCGTAGCACACCCTGAAAGATAGTTGTTGTCTGTAATTCTGTCATTAAGTTATTCTACTACTAGGAATTCTGCAGATTCTTTACTCCTTTATGTAAGTCCCTTCACCTTCCATAAGCCAACATGAACAGTGCATTTGTTGGTACATATGATATTACAGAGGCCCTATCACCTGCTGTCATACATGCAAGAGATTGCCCTGCTTGGGATCATTTTTCTATCTCTAAAACACCTTAAAAAGCTCAGCTTGGATTTTTTTTTTCCTCAGCAGAAACTAAAATCTTATTACTCCCATGAAAAACTTCTGTATTTATGGTGCTAATTCATTCTTTCAGCCCTTTTCCTTTTCTTTTAAAGAGCAAAGCATTTTTCACAAGCTGTAATGTATTTGTGTCTTCATTGTATCTCAGGAGTATGCCAACATATGATTGCTCATGTTCTAATCAATTCTAAACAATCCACTCAAGAGTATCATCCTCATCAAGATCACCATATGTATCTGTGAATAGATCCAAGAATATACCATAAACAACACTATATTAAGCAAGTATTTCTTAATACCTAGCATGATATTCACGTTCTCATCTCAAATGCTATTGCTGCTTATTCCCCAGGTCTACTTGGCTTCATTTAACAATATCTATGTAGCCACTGACATACACTGAAAGATTCATCAAGTCCTAGAATGACATACTGCTCAGACATGTAGATCATCCCCATGTCCCATCTCTCTCTTGGAACAAATGCAAAAATGAATGCAGAGTACAGAACATTTTCAGGGTGATTACCCAGGCTTAAAAACAAGACCCCTGAAATTTAAAAAATAAAAAAGTCCAAATATCCATCCTTGCTGAGTATGGTTATCTTTGTCTTCCCTTCCTTCCCATCTTTTTTCTTTGTTTTCTAGAACCCTTTCCACAGATGTAGTAAACAGTATTAAAGTACGCTTAATCTAAAACTGAAGGAATTTAACCAGTTACCTGGCTACAGGTACCTAACTGGAAACAGACAGAGAAATGCACAAGTTTCATAGAATAAGTCATTGAATAAAAAAGGCCCATGTGTACATTTAATACAGCATTAGGGATAAAAAAACAGAAATGAAAAATAAGATTTGAACATGAAATGCATACCTGGTCATTTTTATTTGAATTAATATTTAAATGACGGAAAAATAAACATGAATAGTCTTACCCTAGTATTTATTGTTTACCATTAAGGGATAGTACAATTCTTACTCATTTCACAAGTAAAAGCTTTTTTTTTTTCAATGGTTATCCCTGCATAGTTCATGTTGGAATAAGGTTAGGCAATGTTTTTATGGTTTCCTTCATTCTTTCATCACTAATAAGAGACACAAAAAACACTGGTGCCAAAATTGACAGTTCACAGAGAATATTGTGCAAATACAGAGCTCAAGTGCTTGGCTCTGAGTGGACACAAGTAATCTGTCAGTGACAGAATCAAAGTGTTAGATCACCATTTTATTGCTTCCAGAAGACATAAAATAGAAACCAACTGATCCCCAGATAGCCCTATATAAAAGACATTTTATTTCTATTAGATAAGTGCAAAATCTTTCTTCCTCTGTCTCCCCCCGCAATAAAAAGTACATGAAAATAGCAGTTGTTGACTAGAAATGTGTCTCCGAAGAGTTATGTAAAGAATTAGCTTACCCATCTACAAGTCCGTGCTGCAAAATAAGTCTCTGAGCTTCATCTCTAGAGATTTTATGATGAAACCAAGACTGAGATCTGTGTATAGCTGGAGAAATAAAGATCTTTAAAAAACATATTGAATTTATTGAAACAACCAACTATTGCATTTTTCTGTACTGAATTAACTCACACATACCCATGTTAGACATGGCAATAGGACTACCATGTGAGTTGAGTCGCAGACACCCTCTCCTCTGTGTGAGAGAAAAGTAAAGATTATTTCAAATCTTTTTTGTTAAAATCAAAAAAAAAAAAAAAGTACTCTGATAAAATGCTTATACCCGCCATGCTAATCCTTCTTCAACTGCAACTGAAAGGACTTCCATTGGATTTTCTATAATTCTGCTTCTGTGTCCTGAGAAATCCATTGCTACTAAAGAATTTTCTGAAATACTTCTCTGCAACAAAGAAAAATACATTTAGTGGTTGGGTTTTTTGTTTACTTTGGTTTATTGTTTTGTTTTTAAGATCTATGTTTTACGAATGAGTTTCTGAGAAAACATTGAATTTTATAAATGGTGTTACAAATATCTGCAGCATTTCCCATCACAGCCAAACTCATTACACCCTAGGGAACATTTGTAACTCCTGTATTCTACTATAAAACTCAATTTTACAGTTTAGCAGGACAAATAATGTCTTTGCGTTACTGTGATGGACAACAAATACATCCCTTTACCATAAATTCTATTTATACTTGTAACTATAACTATCCTTTTGCATGTTTAGGATAAGTTAGGACAAGCTAGGATACATTTAGAAAGTTGTCCAAGTACCAGAAAAAAAGAAAATGCAAAATTATTATGCATAATCATCTTATAAACAAAGACTTAAATTATTTTGCTATGGCATAAATTCATGCATCTTCTATATAAAGTTTTGCCCAAAGTTTACCAGATTTAACCACTGGAAAAAAGCCATTTCTATGGAGATTAAGTTTTATCTTAATACTTCCCTTCAAGCTCTTAACTATCACAGAACAAGCACAGACATAACAGTTATGGAATCTAATACTTTTTTTTAAAAAAAAAAAAAAAAAAGTTTGTCTTTTTTCCTCATAGTAAAAACAAAAACAAAAAGCATTTCATGTTTGACAAAACAGTCATAAAGCTCACCAAAACAGTTGCCAGAAATCCAAGTTTATAAAATCAAGTTTAATACCGATTGTAATGTCTCAAATGTTCACTGGCACTGGTAGATCAAATAATTAAAAGAACACTCTAGTGTTCTGTAAGTGAAAGTAACATCTAGAACATAGGAGGCACAGAGTTCTGTAGGGTTAACAAAACTTTTCAGTCCAAAACCTGTTTAGCTCCTGTTTAGTTACAAGCAGATTCTTCTAGCATGAATATAACTCAAAATGGAATCATAGTGCATTGTAACTGTTGACACTGTAGTCTAAGGTGAACCTGAGTAACTGTAACCTGTAAAAAACTTTGCAAAAGTAACAGAGAAGGGCAAAGAAAGAGAATTGGTGTTTCTCTAGGAGAGTGCAGGAACTCCTTGCAGCTGACTTGGTTGTGAATTATTCAGAAATGAAAGTGATTCCTCTATGAAGTGCATACATTAGCTTAAGCACTTAATTCCTGAGCTTAATTCACCAGTTATACACAAGTACAAAAAATGTACCAGGCTTAATACCAGTTATAGATTCCGCCTGCATTAGAATTTACATGAGCTATATGCATGCAGCAGTGTAAGAAGAGAGAGAATCAATAATAGCTCCAAGACCCATTATAAAGGCAGCAGCTGGCTATCGTTAGCTTCTTATTACAGACAATAAAAACATGGTCAGTATATTAAGTGCAATTTTGAAAGCATGCTTATTAGCAATATCATAAAACAGCATTTTTGTGAATATCCATAATGACAAATGTATATCTTAGGTGCTTTAACATCAAGAACTACCATAAATGCTCAAACACCATAAATTCATCATCACAAGTTCTGGAAACAAGCTGTTTTTACCCAGTTTAGCCAATGAAAAGCATGAAGTGACATAGTGATATAAATCACTCACAAAAAAAAAAAAAAATGATTCAAAGAACTGGGATATATATATGTGTGTGTATATATATATATGTATGTGTGTATATGTATGTATATATACATACACATATATATATATACACACACATATATATATAGATATATGGGATATATAAATATAAGATATATTAAAGAAAAGGACAACCTGATCCCCAACTATCTGACTAAGGAGATGGACACAGCATCCAGTATAGGGTGCTGTTCCTCCTAAACCTAGTTCTGCCAAGTTATGGTGTTCCTCTGAAGTCCATTCTATACTACATCAGATGAAATCCGAAGTAAGTATTAAACCACTTTCGAGGGAAAAAAAAAAAAAAAAAAAAAACAACAACACTGTATACTGAAAAGGATTTGTTAAAGCTTCTGTATTCATCCTTTACAGCATGTGTGACCTTAAACACTTTGCTTCTTTTTTAATGCATTTATAGTTCTCCTTCACTTTTTAAATTCTTTTTTACATTCTCTTTGACAGTGATAATAAGCCAGTAAACTCCCAAAATACTGAAGATTTGACAAAGGGGAAAAAGTCTCTTAAATTGGTCTAAACTACTCATTTTGCATTAAGTAAATTAATTAATTAGCTCTCTAGTCTGTCCTGAGGTCCCTAAAGATTTCAGCAAGCATTCACATGTACAAAGATTTGCAGGATCAGGTCAGTAGTGTAACTGACAGAAGTCACTTAAAAATAGCATGATGGCAGAAACAAAGTATTTATTCATGGAGCTACTGTGGGACATACCATGGGTGTTATATTCAAAGGGCTGCAGCCACTTCTACCTTGATATGGTTGCATGTAATTCTGATACAGCTGCATCCCATACTAAAACCAGAAAATAAGATGGTTAGCATTTTAAACTATAAACCTAAGTCAATAAACCTTTCTTACTTGCCTTTTTGTTGTGTTTTTTTTTTTTTTAATCATTAAAAAGCAGGGACAAATGCTGGTAGGATAAGGAAACACACAACAATGTCATTGCTGTTGCCTTCCTAAATGTATACTCTGCATTAAATTCTGACTATTTAATACACATTTTTTGTGTAAAATTAATGTGCAAATTAATACATAATTTGCCTGTTTTGTCACAGACACTTTTTAAAAATATTTTTAAAGTTCCCATCTTGTGTATTCTTGTAGTTTTGTTCAACATCACCAACAGTCTCACAAAATTCAGCCAGGTTATACATGCTTAATCTTAAATTTAAATGTTTGCAGGACTCCATTGAGACATCATCCCATCCCCTAAAATGATTCCAGCAATTTAGTCTGTCCCTGTTGGGATGAATGTTCAGCTTTCATTGTACAAAATTGATACTGCTATTTTATGGGAACCTGGAATTATGTTACTTCTCTAAATCACAAGATCAGAATTTCACATAGTAAACTTAAGCAATAAGTTAACTCCACACAGAAAAATTACCTTAAGCAACCTAATTGCTGTCATCCAACAGGTCCTACTTTGCTCATCATCTGCACAGAGCTGTTTCAGGTCTCTGGTTCCTCCTGATTTGTTAGGCTAGAAGGCCACAGCACATTTTTTTTAGCATTAATGCATATCTTGAAGATAATACCTGTTGAAATAAAAGCCACTAATTCTCCTATTTTATAACAGACAGCTGAACATTGTTTTCAAAAACCTTAAAGAAACTTAAGCTTACCTAAAAACTGTGGCTTGCTTTAATATGTATCAGAATGATAAGCTTGTACCTTAAAGCAGAATCCATAGTTTGTTGGTGCTCCAGAAATCTTTTTGCCTGTCAAAGACATGTACATATCACTATTGCTGAATTCACAGAAAAACTGCAGATGCCTTGGCTCCTAAAAAGAAGAGCAATGTAATACAGTTAGACTATTTTTAGCTAGCCTCTCCAGATAAAAAACTCAGAGTAGCGTACTAGTTATTCTAACCCAAAATACAGTCATATCTCAGTTTTAACTGTGAAATTGTCTCAAGAAATCTAGAAAGAGGCAATGCAAAATTCACTTCCTAATGCAGAGGAAAAACACCTTATAAACTAGGCAGAGTTCACTCTTCCAGAGAGAGGGGGGGGGAAAAAAGTACAAGTGATATGATTTCTGGGAAAACATCCGTTACATTCAAGATGCAGTAAAAGTAGTAGTCAGAAATTTTGAGTGCAGTATAGTTTTCAAGCATCAAAATAAAACATACTTTCAGAATTTGAAAAAAAATAATAAAATAAAAACACTGTAATAATTACTTTCCAGTAGTATTTCTAACCATTATCTCCATCCTCCCAATGAATTAGGTCAAGGAAGAAAAATAAATATATATGTTGAAGAATGAAAAAGCATCTCAATGAGTACTCTGGCATCTAACAGAAAATTCAAAAGAATGAAAAGCATGTGTTTACATGGTTTACATAAAAGGTGTCTTATCTCTAATGTATCCTGTTTAACACAGTCAGGTTTAAGTACTGACAAAAATTTCAACTAGCAAAATGAAAAACAGTGACAGACTTCAAGAACTCTAAAAATCTTCCAATATAATCCTTTTATACATATGCTCTTGTATAATTTACATATTGAAGCATTGTGCCCATCTTTCAGAGCATCTATTTCAGAATTTTAACAAATTTTAAAAGATACCCACCCTGTTAACCAATTGAAAAAAAAACGTGAACCAGACTGAAGGAAAAGTTAACAGGCAAAAAAGCAGCTAGTTTTTCCACATATAAGGCTTTCCCAATTTTGTATCTCTATCTCTATATATATTTTTTCTACTATAAATGGAAATTATTTTCCCTTTTCACTGTAAGATAAAATTCAAATTCCAGCTAATATTACAGCAAATAATAAATATGTATATATTTGTTCTAACTTTATAATTCTCTCCCCCTTCTTTATTGTTGTTGTTTGTTTGCTTTGCCTTACCTTAGATGTACCTTTAGTGGAAAAATAAAGACCGGATCTTCTCAAAAGAAAGAACAATTTTTTCCATGATTTTTTCCCCTGTTCCTTTGCATGCAAATAACCATGAATCTCAGGATATGTGCTGGAGCTTAGGAACATCTGAAAGAAAATATCAGACCCGCATTTTTCTTTTTATCTGAAACTACCTTTCTGTTTCATTAAGATATTCAGACAAGACTAAGGGGAATATACCCCTAAATTCACTATATCACAGTAGTTCAGTTATTGCATCTAATCCCATTAGAATACCTCTGATTTAAGGCATACAGAACATTACATAACTCCAAGGTATGCAAGGCAAGTTACATATTTATATGAAACATATGGTTTGAAATGAGAGCATTAGTTATGCAATATGTTGACTTCAGCAACAAAAACAGTGTAAGAATTTCTGATCCCATGCCTCAGACCCTATTTTTATAAAACTGCAAATCAATGCTACCAACAGAATGAAAAAATAAAAAAATGACATCTCGCCTTCCCCTGCCCATTACAAACCAGAAAAAGGAACGGATCTGAATTAAAATTCAATCAAACAAATCACAAAATCTAAATCACAAGATCACACAGGTCTGGAGAATATTGCAATTTTCAAAAGAGGAGGGAACAAAGGTCTCAGGACCTAAAGTAGTACTTAAGTGGGTGCTTCAGTTCAATGGAGCAGAGAGGCTGGGCCAGCCACCAAGTATTTGCTGCCTGTGCTCAAGGTCATAAGGTAGAGTGTGTTTATCTGAATAAAGCTGCATTAGGAGCAAGGAAGAAGGCCTTTAAAGTCTCAGAAGGATCAGCCGTTTTGCCTCCAGAACCAAAAAAATAAGTTTGCACCCCCTCTACACCCAAACCATAGGAAAGGCAGAATGATACAGATAGACAATGAAATTAACTGATGCACTGAGAGGAGCTAACTAATGCAATTCTCTTTGCTTTAGCCATTTCTACCAGAATTTATCAGGGTGCAACACAGCTGTTGTCTTGCTAAGACCAAGTACAGTTTTAGAGGACTGCAAAAGTACCTACTAAAATCTGCCAACTGTGTTAACTGCATTCTACGTCTATGTAACATATTCATTTCTACTCCTCTCCTTTCAAGAAAACTACCCAGAACTATGACTCATATCTAAACATACTAACCTAGAATTCTTTAATTTCCATGCATGCAAAATACTACTAACCTCTTCAAGGAACCTTGCCCCAGACTGGCCTGCAGTACCTTAAAAACTATCTAGGCTCCCATATGGTAGGGAAGAAGGGGTTTTCTTGCTGATTTCTGCAGTTTTCATTACTTTGTTTTCCTCCTCTCTGCTGCCACTTCCAGAACATCTGAGCTGAGGACACGAAGCAACAGATTCCCAGGCAAGAGGCAGACTGGCTGGCACCGGACTGCAGCAAAATGATGAAGTGAATGTGATTTTGGAAGTATACCAACGTCTTTAGCCACTAAATAATGGAGTCCAACCAAGATAAACAAGGTTACTTTCACTTTTATTGTTTTCCTACCTTGCAGTCAGATGCATGACAGCACCACATGTAGACTGTCCCAGGTTGATTAAATTCAGCTGTTACCAATGCAGTAATGAAGACAGGTTTCATTTGACAGGGGAGCACACAGAAAATCTAGCCCACAACTAAGAATGCATTAAGAGAGCTTCAGTGCTATTCACCTGAATAGTAAATTACAGTAAGACCAGGTACACCATGTACCTGTACACCATTTGTACCACGTACAAATGCAGTTCAAGCTATTTCAGCCACACTGAAGCAGACAGGTCCTGGTAGCTGTTCCTGATAATCTTCCCATTTGCCATATATTAACAGGTTCGCTGATGGTGAATATATAGCCTGCACTGAAAAGTACTTTTACAGCAAAACCAAAGTCAAATGGAAATTTAGGATAATCTAAGACAGTTGATGTATGTAAAACCCAAAAAGCATCTCTTTAGGCTGCATTCTCTCTGCCAAAAATGAAATGAGTGCCTGGCTCCTAGCCTGCACAAGCTCTTCCCCAGGACTCCCTAAGACCTTCCAACCAGAAGCACAATCATGAAAAACACATTTCTTTTCTTATTCAGCAGGCCAAAGTGAAGGAACAATACAAAGCTCAGCTTCAACAGCCACTGTTGTCTACACTATCAATTCAACCAAAGTAGCAATAACTGTAGGAAAAAAAGCAATCCTAGATCCATCTTTTCCCTTCTAAGACAGCTGAGGACTGTGAGAGAAAATACAATATTTTGTATTTGTAAAGTCAAAACCATTAAATAGTCCAAAGAATAAGCAGTAAAAAGATCTGCAAAGTGAATGTCTTTAATAAATATATAAAACTACATAGAGTAGAAAAGTAAATTTTTGATTTTTCTTTTAATGGAAGTATGTGCAAGATTGAAGTTTAGTATGGGGGGAAAGGATCCCTGTTTATGCAGAGAAAGGGCAATCAAAATAAGACAAAAATAAGAAAAGTGCTTCATACAGGTGGAAGAACTGTGGAGAGTTAAATGATGATACGATGCAGACAGTGATTACTGATCACACAGTATGCAGAAATAAGTTTGCACCCTCATGCAGTGAAATATACAACTTGATATGTAGGGTCTATCAAATGTCACCATGTCTTTCAGACATTAATATATGACAGCAACAAGAACCAGATTATGATATGATTTTCTGTAAAGTCAGCCAACTTAAAACCAACTTGAACAACAACAACAAAAATTATTTTTTTTTTTTTTGAGGAAGGGAAGTCAACAAGAAAAAAATGGAAGAAAAAGGACATTCCATATTCTCAGATGAATAGTAAAAGATTCAGAAATACTAGATGTCACTTGAACAAAATAAAGATTGAAAGCTACACAACTTAATTGTCTGCTTTCAGGCACTGAAGGCATTTGTAATGCCTTCAACATTTTAAGTGAAGGAACAGCTATACTGGGGGAAAACAACATTTTTTGAGGTGAATGTTTCTTGAGCAGGTACACACAATTTTGGGATTTAAATTAGGGAATCTGTTGTTTTCCTAAGACTTTGTGAATTAAGTTTGAGTTTGATGGTCTTAAATCTACAAAGTCTTAATAGTCTTTAATAGTCTTAAATCTACAAAGACAAGGAATGGGAACAATTAAGAGTATGGAGTAAGGAGAAGAAGATGGCAATGAAGAAAGGAATAAGAGGAAAGGGAAAAAGGGAAAGATTATATCAGTAATTCCAAGTTTTCCCAAATTCTGAGCATTTGCCTTCATAATCTTGTTCTGTTTTTACCTTTCCATATACAACATTTATGTTTTATATTTGTTCAGGAAATACTAATGTTAATTTCTCTAATATATTCTCCATTAGGTGAAAGGTTTGGTGTTTTTTTTTTCATTGCTATGGAAGATGGCTTGGACAGGTGCTATCTATAATTTTCTAATGTACTCAGATTATACTTAAAAAGGTGTTAAAAAGAAGCCAAAGTGGTGAACACAGGATTTGAACTCTGAACTTCAAGTTTACCTACAGAACTGTGTTGATCACATCTATTGAACAACCAAGATGGCATGGAATTTCTTACAGTAAAACCAGAAAAAAAAAAAAAAAAAAAAAAGGCATAACAGCCCAAGTAACATCTATTGTCTAAACTGAGGATGTCATTGTTGCATTTAAAGTGATTGACAACCTGCATAGTGGAAAAAAAAATCTGATCCAAATTAGAGATTAAAAAAACTCCAAAATTGAAGAAATGTTATTTTCAGGCAAAAAGAAAATGGAAGAAACCTAAGAAAAAAAATAATCCTTTACAGTAATTGTAGAAGAAATTCTTTGACTCCAGTGAGGAGTTCACCTGCTAACTCAGAATGAGTCAGTCCTGTTAACACGATGTTTTGCAGTCTATTCATTGGGAACACCATCTTGAATAAGAACATAAAAGGAGCTAAAGCATATATCAATTCATCCAAAATAAAAGTTACTCCAATAAACAGGCCACATTTTAAACAAGTCACAAGCCTCACTTAAAATTACATCCAGCAAGTTTCACGTCTCATTAAACTAAGTGAAGGAATTTGTTACCCACCTATGAGTTACTTTTTCACAAAAAATATAAATATATTTATAAATAATAGGTCATTTTATTGCTATGAGAAAGACCTCAGATTAAAATCTATATACTACTGTGTATTTTTTAAGGCATCCAATTCGCAAAAATAACCTAAAGCAAGTTTAAAATGATCCATACTGACTACTACTAGACATGTGCATAGAATGTCGTGTCGCAGAATAGTCACACTCCAATCAGCGTTAAAAAAAAAAAAAAAAAAAAAAAGAAAAAAAAAAAGTATCTTGTTAAGTTAAAGATTGTCATGGCAAAGATTAAATCCCTGTCTTTGGTATACATAGATATTTGGCATATTTCAGACCTTGTAATTTTACTTACACATGTGAAACAGAAAGGACAGATAAACTTTTTGCTTGTTTTTAAGACTACTTAGATGCTCTGATTTAAAGTCATCAGGCAGAAATACTTTTGCACTTTCATTGAAAGTCAAGAAAAGCATACTTGAAAAACATTTTACTTGCTTACAGGTCAATCCACAAAAAGCTATAAAAGTATCAGAAGTGATTTTTTTAATCATTTGTAAGCATTGAGTTGTTAAAATTAATGTTTCTCTTGATACCTGACCAAGCACATCACAAATAATAACGCAAGCCCATTAACTTGTCTTAATGAAAGTTTCCAAGGAAACAGCAACACACTGTAAACAATCTACTGAATAGTTTCTGCTGAAACGTGTGTGGCAGCTGCAGAATCCAAGAGGGTATTCCATACTTTGTGTCCACTAAGTTTTATTAGACCAAATACAATCAGACAATAGAACATCAAATAGCAACAAAGTAGATTTCATAACATTTTTTCCAAGCTAAGAAAACTGGATTTAACATTATATATTTTGAATTATTCTTAATCTGGCCCAGAAGCTTTCCCCGTGTTCCCCGTATCTCATATTCTATTCCCACGACAAAAGGAGAATCTATGCAAAGGTATACAGGTATGGCAAACAGTTTCATTAAAAAAAAAATAATAAATAAATACTTAAACTATCAGATTGTTTGCTAGCAAAATAAATTAAGTTTTAACAACAAAGGGGACAACATTTAATGACTGAATTAAATGCTTGCATTAAGCTGCATAATCTCTGCTAAAAGCATGTTTTGAAGCTAGGAAAAAAATGATTTAGGTTTCTAAAAATGATATATAGAAACCATTATGTGTCAGTTACACTTAATTTGGAACCTCTTTTTTTTTTTAAAAAACAAACATTTGAGGGTAATCGTAAGATCCTGACTAGCATCCCCTCTTATAATGTATCAATAAAGATATAACTACTTGATATGGAAGAACACTTTGAAATTTAGTTATTTAATGTTTTTCATTTTCTGGTGAATGTTAAGGTAGAATTTATTATATGAATACAGAAAAAAAAAATAATTTCCATATTACTTTTAGTTCTACCTTAAAATATCTTGTGTTATTACGTTCGCTTCCCAATCATTCTTTATCCCCAAAAACTCACATATCGGGTTGTTGTCTTAAGACCAGTGAAAGTTCTTCTATTAATTAAATTTCCTAGTGACAAGCAAACAAGAATGATGTGTATGTTTCCACCTTTATTACTCATTTTTCCCCTCTTTGAGAAGTAAGATGATGATCCCTGATATGGTCATTCTGTGAAATTATTCCCACTGTAAATTAAAATCTTGTGTCCACTTAAAAGATGACTAACACTGAGTGACCTACCATTTTTTTTTGGAAGGCTACAGTAGCCTTCACGCTAACAAATCATACTAGTCAGTCTAAATTTTCTACTCATTAAGTTCAACAATTTAACTCTTTTTATATCTATTTCTATCACATTACCAGTTCCTCAGTATTCTACTGTTGTGCTGCTGCTAAGTATGGGCTAATTAATTCAGTGCTGCACTTTTTAAGGAAACAGTTTCACCTGAAACACTTGATACAGGCATTAACCACTTTTACTGCCTTTTTGGCCATTTTTGCACTTTTTGAATGTGCGATTTTCTAACAGTAGTCACGTAGTAACTGACTAGAAGGGATGCTCCATATTTCATAAGAAATTAAATATTTTGAGTTACACAAAATCTACCAACAGATGTGACAGTGACAAAGTGCTATGCTCACACAAATACAGACAATTGGGAATTCCACGCTTTATTGGCTCATCATCTTTCAAAGGTTACATACCTGTAATATCCCAGAGTGACTTATAGCTGCATTGGTCTCATTTGGAAAAGATAACATATGATCTGGGAAAAAGCTCTGCAATGACAATAATTTCTATCAAAGTTCTGTAAAAATAATTATTAAACATCATATCTCTTTAGGATGTAGAAAAAGGATGTAATATCCTTCCTAAATTTGTAACATCCTATATCTTACTTGCTGAAAAACATCAACAGTATCTGTAAGCATGAGGATTTCATACAGCAGTGCTAGTCATATTGCAACATGCTGAAAAATACATTGTTTTCTATTGTTTTCATTACAAAGGAAACTCGGTAAAGTATTTCATAACTTCCATTAATAGAGAACATGTACTTTCAGGTTTTTTGTTTGTTTTTCTGAATTGACTATTCTGAATGATATAAATATGAATCAACACTAAAACGTGACTACATCAATATCGGGTGGTTAAAAAGTCCACATTTAAAGTGTCAATTTTATTATCATGAAAAGCTCCAGGGGTGATTTATGGCACAGACCTGCAGCTGGTGAGTTCAATATAGTCATGACCGTACATGTATGAACCAACCAAGAGTTATGTTTCCTCAAGATCTGGGCAGTTTTGAAGCTAGTATTCCCTTACCACCCAATGTCCACTGACCTTCGTTTTTAATAAAATTGTTAATAAAATTAATAAAATGTAAATAAAATTGGTAGGGTTAATTCATATTAACACATTTCTAATAAAGCATTCTTGCTACACCATTACCACAGTACCCAGAAGAATAACTCAACAGGAATGGTAAGGACTTTGATTAGGCACAGCTGTTGGAGCTATTCACAGCTGCATGCCTGCCATGCTCCACAGATGGTTCCACTCACTAGATAACCAATACACATGCACTTACTTTTTGAAAGCTTCTCAAGCTCAGAATTTTTCACTAGTGCAGTAGTATCTCTAATGACAGGGGAATTTACAATTTGTCCAGAGAAACACATTTGGAACAGGAAAATGCCCTCAAATCTCTTACATCTTGTAGTGTCTTAATATTTACCTTCTCATCCTTTTCACAGGTAGATAATTTGAGTTCCCTTCCACTTTTCACCTTTCAAGTCCTCATTCATTTCTATTTCTCCCTTTGACATCTGAAACAAGCTGGCCTTGTAACAGATAGTATTAGGAGTGATCCAAATACACCATGCATGTGAGTAACCAGATGGTAATTTTCTCCTGCTGAGCCAGTACTGCTTCTATGGTCTTTGCCATTAGAAAAGTTCTGAATCAGCAGCGTTAACCTTTGGCAGCATCCTTGACTTACAAGTTGTCTCTGCTCCCTTTCCAATTCTTACATATGCTAACTTCGACTTCACTTTCACTTACTCCTAATAGGTTATGGCTGCCCATGGCCTTTTGTGTCAGTTGTCATTTAGCTGCAGCTCTGAGAAGCTGCCATTGGTCAGTGCTAGACCATAACATTCAATTTTCACTTTAGCAATAAAATCATCTTTGCTACAGATGCTTCTCCTTGTACTGCTTCATTTTATATTTTGTTGTCACTTAATGGAAACTTAACTTCAAATAATTCTCATTTTGTTATAGGTCAACATGTAAACTTCAAGAAAATTAAATCCATGTCTCTCTTTTATTCCCTCATCCTCACCAAAAAAAAAAAAAAAAAAAAAAGGTAAGAACACTGATACTTTAAAATTTCAACAAAGTTACTGGCCACCATATACGAGCACTGTAATATATTTCTTGGTCCCATAAACTTCCTCCCAGTTATTCCTTTTGACTTGCATTACACTTCTTTACACTCTGCTTGAGTGTAACAAAAAAAGACTATTTTGCAGCACCAGCAAATGCACCACTTCACAGATATAACGTTATGACTTACCACAGGATTTTTGAAAAATTCATATTTGGCATAATATTTTCTAAAATAGAATTTGTTTTCCTCTTGCATTCCCCAGTTTGACTGGACTTCCATCACTAATTCATGGTCTTCTATAGCTCTTCCTGTAAAAACAACAAAAAACAGCACATAATCTGCACCTAAGAACATAAACAGTAAAACATGAAGATGTAGAGGTCAAATAATTAAAATTACTTATGTTACAAAACATTAAACAAGCAATCTGAGCACAGCCCATTAATCAGGTGCATGTTACACCAAATAACTGTTCCACCCCAGTTGAAATGGGCTCAACTTTAACGTCTGAGGTAGTTCATGTAGCTTTGGTTTTTTTGTTTGTTTTGTTTGGTTGCTTTTTTTAAACAGAGGCAGCTCTGTTACATGACCAAATCCACAGGCTCCATGCAACAGAAGCCACAGGCAGTTCCTGCCTTGTGATGCATGGCGCAGCAGGAAGCAGACCACCTCAACAACTCATCTCTACTTACCTTGCCTGGGGTGTCTGGAATGTCTTCCTGACACCCCCTTCTCTAATGAAGCATTCATAAATTGTAAGCCGTCCACAACATGGGAAAGCTGCCTTCTTCCCTGGACCCTGCTGTCTTTTGAAGCATTTCTCAAACTGCAGACGAACATAGGGCATTTCAGCGTTTTAACGCTTTTGCACAAGCCAGAGATACTGAGAACGTTAGCAGCTGTAGCACTAACATATGCAAAAGGAACAGTAAAAGCCATGAAAAACTAAAAACAAAACAAACCCAAAGCCTACAAAGTGAGTCCTAATGTGCAGATTGGTTTTGCAATAGGTAAAGGGGAAGGGAAGAAAAGACAAAGAACTCAATTATGGGGAACACAGCAGTGGAGGTCAGAATCGGTATTCTTACTACTTTATATTGCTTCTGCAGAATAGATTCTTGAAAGAACTTTTCAATTGCCAAGCAATATTAAATGCATTTATGGGAAAGAATTTAAGAATTTTCCTGTAGATGTGTTGTGCATGCTTAAGAAATGCATACTCTGAGTAATGCAGTAGGACTACTCATATGGCTGGTTTAAGATCCAAATATATGTCTCCCTGCCAATTATTAGGTTTTAACATCCAGTCTTTATCATGCTGTCAAAGGGAAAATGCAATTAAAATATAATATAAAAAACATGTAACTCACACAATTTTCTGATCACATTTCCCAGACTTCACTGCATTATCATAAGGAATTTATGAAAAGAATATAAAGAATATAAGAATCTCTCAAACTTGAGACAATAAAAACCTCTTTAGAACAACAACATCCTGATACCAATCTTCTTTTGCCACCTCTTTCACCAGTCACTGCTTCATACTTCCACACTGAGAAGTCTGGTGGACAACAGCTTTATTGTAGCCTGCAAATTTACAAGCTTCTTCAAGAAATTTCCAGCTAGCAAGTTTAGAAACAATACACTCATACAGCTAAATTTCATCCCAATATGAAAATATTAAGCTTGTGACTAGCAGAAGACAAAGTGCTCATATGATCTACAGACCAAGTATTGGAAAGTTAAACTTCTATTGGATTTAACTGAGTTTTAAGCCCAAAAAGACAGAATGTAAAGATGCTTTATGAAATTTACATTTTGTAAACAGATCAAATAATGCAAATAAAAAACAGAGTAATTCAGGAAACAGAAAATACCCCCAAAATACTGAAATAAAACCAGGTATTTTAGAGGTTTGGACAGATTGTTCTACTCCAAAATATACATTTGTCAGTTGCAGGGGGAGAGACACTAAAGAACTGAAGCTCTTACTCAAAAACAGCATTTTTTCTTCCTTTCAGAGAAAGCTCTCCTCTGGGATGACATTTAAACCTCTTGCAAGCTTGGCATTGTGACATTTAGGAAAATACCATTTCCTCAAGAGTTACTTCTTGGTACAAAAATAAGACATTCTGCATCACCCCCATGGATGGGTAAGGATGTTGATACTTCTTTATTTTTAAGGTGTCATATTAGAGAATCTTTTACAATTGATTCAACTTATTTTCTTGACGTAACTGAAGCACTCAGTATACCCCAGAACACAGTCCTGGAATCAAATTGTCGTGTGTTGCCATAAGAAAGCTCCGCCTTGGTTTATTTAGAAATTTTTTTTCCTCTTCCAGCTAGACTCGAGAGTTCCCTCCTGCCTCTCTATCCTGTCTTTATTACCACTTTCTCTAACATACAGACCACCTGCTACAGCCCAAAACAAAGTCTTCTTAACTATGGGAAGTACTTAGAGCACACGGAAAAAGATTTAATATTGGAAAGCATGACAGGCCACATTTTAAATAGCCTCCTCTCTAGCCACCCAGTGGGGAAAAAAAAAATATTAAAAAAATAAAAATAAAAATAAAAAGCAGAAAGGCCCTTGCCTAACCCTGCTGCACAGATAGTGAGAGCTTCGTGCGACTCCTCAGGCCAGGGTCACAAGCAGCCTTCCGACGGGCTGCCTGGAGGAATGCTGGCAGCGAACACAGGATGGAAGACTGAAACACAGCGAGGTGCCTGGCCCAGGGCCTCTCAAAGAGCAACCTCGGAAAATAAGCCTGTTGAGCTGAGGCGGCACACGGCACCTGAGAACAGCCGTGGATTTCTGTGAATTCAGCAGCTCGGGACTAAAGGACACCTGAGGGAGGCGCGCTGCCCCTCCCAGCACCGCAGCTGCTCCAAGCCAGGCCCCGATGCGGGGCAGGCCGGCGGTGCGCGGAGCGCGGGTGCCCCCCGGCGGCACAGCGGGGCCCGGCAGCGGCCGGGGGACAGCGCCCGGGGCCGGGGGACAACGGGCAGCCCCTCACACTGTCGCTCGGGTCCGGGCAGCGCCGGCCCAGGCTCGGGAACGGGACGCGAACAGGCCTAGCGCCCGCCGGGCAGGGCAGTTAAGGCGGGTACAGGGCTGTGGGAAGGCCGGCCGTGGATACACGGACAGCGGCTCCGGGGTGCCTTTTGTTTTTTCTGCCTTTTTTAACCTTGGCAGGCAGACACACCTCGCACGGTGAGGAGGGCACGCTCCAGTGATGTAATTAATGTCTGTCTTGATTAAAAGCAGAACGCTGTGCTCAGCTCACTGAGATTCATGCAATCATATGTAACTCAGTAGTATTCAGACAGCTGTTAGATATTAAAGAAAATGCTCACTAATTGATGAATGAATTATTAATCACCGTCATACTGGAATTTACACAGACACGTGCTCACAGCGTTTCTCCTCTTGATACCCATTCATTTAGCTTGGAAGCAGAAAAAGACTGTCCAAATTTCCACGGATATGACGTATGACAGTAACAGCAAACAGTCCAAAACTAAGTCAGCATTTGAAAAATGTTTGTTCATGCTATTCATCCAGTGCTTAAGAATATACTAAATGGAAGTCAAGATCAACCTTTCAATATCAAACCTTTCAAACAAAAAACTATCAAACGGTATCATAAAAAAAAAAAAATAATAATAATAATAATAATAATAATCAGTACTATAAAAAAGAAACAAAGATATCTCAAGTTGCTCCTTTCTTTGACTAGTAATGTTTAGTAATGTTGAATTCCCATCCTCACGATCTAGGAAATAATTTTTGGAAATCAGCAATTCATTTTTTTCTAAAATTATGCCCAAAGCAGCTGGACCACTCAGAAGACTGCACGGTGAACACAGGTCTTCTGACCAGCGCACCAACCGTTTCGAGAAATTCACAGTCATAGGAAAAGCAACTTCACTGATGATTTGATATGGAAATCTTCCACTAAACCCTTCAGACAGAAGCAAACACGCTATTTGATAAATAAACCAGGAGAAACACCACCACTATGATTCTGGCATAGTTTGTCGAAAGAGAATTCTTCAGTACTTATTACACTACTTAAACACCAGCCACGCTATAAATTACAGAAAACACTTCTACTATTTATACAGTAGTCTTGTCTAAAGCCATTTTTATACCTCCTCTTCTGTAGCAGTCAGTCATTTACAGTCTCGACCCAGATTTAACTGTGACCTTACTCTGAGCTGGAAACATCTTACAACTGATACATTCAGTGCAAAAGGTTATAAATACCTTTGAAATGTTACAAAGCAAGAAAGAAAAAAAAAAAAAAAAAAAAACTGAAAAACGTTTGTGGTTGTCTTCATAGGATAAAGGAGCATAAAAGGGCAAAAAACAGTTCCAGCTTTTATAGTTCATCCTGAAAATATGGCTGTTAAACATAATACAGGTTGAGATTCACAGTCAAGTTTATTTTACATAAATGCACAAGTTTAGATCCCCTAGATACATACTTAGAGATTTTTTAAAAATAGCTTTTAAGCATATTTTTAACATTTATTTATGCATTTTTATTTTGAATAGTAAATACTGCAGTTACCAGGTAGCAGTACAATCTTCTTTGAAAATTAGGGCATCCAAGGAATTTTTTATATATTTTAAAATGCAGGAAGCTCCCCATAAACTTCTGTCTCAAACAACACCTTGCACAAGCTAAAACTGACCTTGAGGTTGCAGGAGAGCTTTGGTAACTCCAGCGCAGTGGCAAAGTTTAAGAATAATATGGAAATTTTGAGTGATATGAAATTCAAAACATGTATTTTTATGTCATTAGTCTCGTTAGATTTTTTTGATGTAATTCCCAATCAAAAATAAACAAAATACTGAAAAGTAGTGCTGTAAAAGCAAGCATGGTTGTTTGATTAGAGTACCAATTTAATACTACACCCTCACCCAGGCTCACCCAGGCTTCTGAATGCATCTTTTGCTGAATGCAGGCTTTCCTGTGTTCCTTTGCAAACATCCCCCTTCTCCATGTATTTAGCTTGTCTTAATGTGCTGCAAAATCATGTCTATATATTATAAAAAGGTATAGAGACCATAACTTAAAATTATAGTCATGATCTGAAACCACAAATCAGTTCTTTAAACTGCATAACTGTATAATACACATAGAGGTCTTATTTGCTTGCTTTTTGTTCATTTGTTTTTATTTTCTTAGGGAAATGCTGATGGTGTGGAAGGATTTTAAAGAGTTTTATTTCTAGCCACTTAAAATACTAAGCATAAAAGCACTTCAATGCAAGTTCTTTGATTCATACCTGAAAGTTGAAAAGAGTGGGTTTGTTTCACTTTTTAATTAGTCTTGTCCCAACAACACGCTAAATCTAGTCAAATTGATTGTATTGAAGGAAAATACTGATAGCCTACTCTGATGTTGTTTCTGAAGATTGAGTTCTGTTGTCCAGAAAGGACAGCACTGTGTAACCACGTTTTGTCCTTGATGTCAGAAATTTCACTCAGATGTGTTGGGGATAACAATGATTTTATTTGCAATGAAAATATCCCAATACTTGCTAGAGGTAAGCAGGAAATACCAATGGAAGAGGAAGAACTGCCAAAGAAAAGCAAGGAAGAGAAAGGAAGAATTTGCAGAGAGAACCTTAATGGTCAGTGTCTTCCAAATCACTCTTCCAGGTACAGATGAAGCAGAACAAGACAAATGTATTGTGACAAAATTTACTTTACTGGCATGCTATCAAAGAAATAAAAAATAAATAAATAAATAAGGAAAGGAAAGAAACAGAAACGATCCCTCCGAACAAATTCACACACACTCCCATCACTCTCATTACTTTATTTCTAAGCGTATTAGAGCTATACCTTTAAATGGCAAAAATGAAAATACACCTTCTTTACTGCCATACTGTTGTATAGAATGTCTTACCTAAACCTGTGTGAGTAAGGTGCTCAAACAGAGTCCAGTTGTGGTCATCAATATAGTGGTTCTTCAATATCAACAGCTGACATACATCCCTGGCTGTTGTATCAGTTGGGACTTCCAAAGCTTTGCTAGTATCATCTTCACTATAAACTTTAATTACCTGCAAGAAATAAAAGTGCTGAAATATCCATGAACTTAATATTCAGTTAATCCAAGTATGTTGGATAGGCAAGAACTGGAGCTATGAGTTCTATTTATTTATTTATTTTAAAAAACACATATATACACATATAAAGAAACAAAGCCATCAATACAGGAAAGAGTTATCATCATATTAAGACCAGGAAAACAAAAAGTCCTGAAAGACATACATGCAAAAAACAGAGCAAAGTAGACAATTTTTATCGTTTTATCTCTGTAGTTTTTTCCAAATTACTTTATTCTCTTAAGGGTGTTTGGAAGGAGGCAATACAAACTTTCATGACATGTCTTTGTCCTTTTAACTTTTAAATTTCATTAAAAATTCATATTTTTCAATATTGGTACACATTTTAGAGTCCTGAAGAATTGGGTACCCACTAAGTTCTTGAAGAGGTGCACCTTTGGCTACACCTGCTCATGCTTAGTTTCAAACCAAAAGAACAAGTCTTATTGCATACAGACTGCTGGAAAGAAGACGTCAATTTAGATATTTGTTTTATGTCTCTGCAGGAGAGTGAATCAGATTAATCAGCAAGTTGGATGGAATAGACACAATTCACTAGTGTCCTATTGTCACAAACTTTGCACAGGAACTAATCCCATTTAAGTCACCAAAAAGGGTGTGTTGTGTTTTTTTTGTTTTGTTTTTAAAAAAAATTATTTTAAATTCTTCACAACAGTCCAGAAACTCAGTATTATGTTACATTTTTTCCTTTTATTTCTCTTTAAAGAGAGTATTTTTTAAAAAATAAAGTAGACAAAACTCAAAAAAAAAAAAAAATCAAAAAATATTGAGGCTTCTGATATCAGGATCAACTCTTATTTGTTGTCATGTATATTGGAATAGTGACATAGTCCCTAAAACAATACAGATGTTTAAGATCTTATTATAAACACAAACATTCAGGTAAATATGTGAATTAAGAATAGAAGACTTGATATAACGTTAAACATACCAGTACCATTAATTACCACTGTAAATCCTTGATTAAACATCAAGACACAAGTTCTTTAAAGATGAACATGCGTGTGTATTCTGCTCTAGTGAGGCCACACCTCAAGTAACGTGTTTAGTTTTAGGCCCCTCACTACAAAAATGTCACCAAGGCCCTGGAACATGTCCAGAGAAGGGCTATGAAGCTGGTGAAGGGCAGGGAACACAAGTCCTGTGAGGAGCAGCTGAGGGAACTGGGATTATTCAGTCTGGAGAAGAGGAGGCTCAGGGGAGACCTTATTGCTCTCTACAACTACCTGAAAGGAAGCTGTGGGGATCTGGGGGTAGGCTTCTTCTCACAGATAACTAGTGAGAGGACTAGAGGGAATGGCCTCAAGTTGTGCTAGGGTAGGTTTAGGTTGGAAATCAAGAGACATTTCTTCTCAGAAAGAGTAGTCAGTCATAGCCCCATTCCTGGGGCTGTTTAAGGAAAGGTTGGACCTGATGCTGAAGGACATGGTTTAGTGGGTGACATTGGTAGTAGGTCTATGGTTGGACCACATAATCTTGAAAGTCTTTTCCAACCTTAATGATTCTATGATTATTTTAAGTCAGGCCTCTATTACTACCTTACTAAACTAATGCTCGTTTCAAGCATCTAAGGAACAATCAGCCACAGATTGTTGTCTCAACTTGTTACAGCGGCTCCTTCTCTGTTTTGTGCCAAAGTTGGTAGGCAAGTCAGCTGCGAGTTCCAACTGTACATCCTGGCACCTGCTTCCCTCCAACTAATGGCAGAAATCCAAAAATAAATTTAAAAATAATTTTAAAAAATCAGGCCATCTCACCCATGCTATCCTAACATCTGAACAAGAAAAGCAGACTCCATTTGAAAACCACTTACATATTAGAACACGCTGATGACCATACTCCTCTCAAAAAATAAATAAATAAATTTGCTTTTCTTTATGTAATTACAACAGTTCTGTTTCAAACTTTGTCCCAGCATATCAAATCAGCATGAAGTCCATGATGATTTGCTTTAATATTTCAGCTCATCATCTCTGCTCATCAATCAACATCCTCAAAGCAGTCTTCTAGAGAAAATAGGCAGGCCTCAGAGAAAGTTAATCCATGGTCCCCACGGGCCTAGCTACAGCAAAGTACTTACATGTAATAGAAAAGGCAAAAAGACTACATCAATATTAAATTAAGGATCAATACTTGCAAAACAACAATGGCAGATAGCTCTTGTTGGTTTTACAAGTTTTATATGCTTTAGCAGCATTCCCAGTGTTAAACAAGTTATACTGGTAACAACAGTCTGCTGGCAGCATGGTCTTGTTCCATACACAATTTAAACCCTTACTCCAGTCACACACAAATGATGGTTTGCAGTTCAAGATAAACTGGCATGAAGTATTTAAATCCATTAAGTGTTTACAAGGATTCAAAGACAAAAATAAGAGCTGTCTGGCAGGGTACACTGTGAATGGGGTGGTGGGCTGTACAGTTGAGTAGACAAAACATCATCCTACGACCTTAAAACATGTCCTGTTCTGGGCAGTACTAAAGGGCAGACAGCTTCATTAGCCTCTTTGATATGTCTGTGTCAGGCTGATCTAAAAAATTTTACAGTCTTAAGTGCCAGGAGAGTGACATTATGGGAGAGGGAAAGATACAGAGAAGATTAAAGTGACTTTCCTAACAATTCTCCACATGCTTCCAATAAAGCCAGGACAAGGATCCACATCAGCTAGGGACACCGTGAGCACAAACTAGTGCTAGTGACTACGGTTTTCTTCAAGTGCTCATCAAGTGAGGTGTTGTGCTTGTTTTACAGCAAGATCACGTACAGCCCATGTTGAGGCCCTTGATGGATGATTTTTAGAGAAACTCTTTTAAAAAGGGTTAAGAGTCGCAGTGCAGATGACTAGACTCTTATTGCTGAAGAAATAGGAAAAAGACATTTTAAAATGCTGAAGACAGCAACACAAGTCATGATAATGAGCTGCCTGCAGCCATTCAACTTGGGGAGACGGAAGCCTTGGAGGTGGCCTTGGACTACAGCAGCACGACTAAAACAAAACAACACTACAACAACAGGAGAAAAAAAGAAAAAAAAAAAGTGTTTGTGCTCTTAGAGTTCTCTCACCTGGCTTTCTCAGCATAGGGAAATAAATCCTGTGCAAGTCTAGGACAACTGATCACCCCAGCCCATAGCTATGACATGCTACTTTATAAAATACAAATGCTGTGCCCTTTTCCTCTTCCTTCCAAGAGATTGAAATACAGCAGGAGACAGCAGTCAGGCAGTCACCTAACAGACCCTTCTGAACTTCTGTTACAGTCTTAGTTTAATGAATTGAATGTGATGGTGTAAATCTCATCAGTTAGTGTGACCTTTGAGGGGATTTTAATTAGAAAAAGTTGCTCTGTCCACACTTTCTGCTGTATGTTTGAAGCAACATCTAGCATAGGATTTGCTGGGAATGTATTTTTTTCCATGGGGAGTGAAACATAAAATCAAATCAGCTTTCCATTGTTTCATTGCAAATATGATGCAATAGATACTTCTCTTGCCAGAAGTAGAGGATGCTCTAAGACTTAAAGGGTGGCAGGATTATGCTAAAGAGCCAATTTTGTTGACCTCTTATAGGGATGAGAATGCTCGAGTAACCACTTCTTTACTTTTATTAGCAGTTACCACTGTGCATTAGTCTGATCAGTCATCCTCTCTCTCATTTTTTCCCCTAAACTTTTTTCTCAAAAGTATCACACAGGAAAAGAGATGCTAGTTGAGAACAAGCTATCATTCATTTTCTTTACCATATAGTCTCAAGCTTTGTCCTATAGCCAGCCATGTAATTTGCCTTGACTATATTTATTAGAAGACTGTTAGGAGAGGGAAAAAAAAAGAGTTGCCTCTATTGTGCTCAAATCTTCTTTCCTGTCTAGTTCATGAATATACAGATTTTAGCTATTCCCAAGGCCAGAAGAAACATCTCAATAGCTTCCATTTAAGCCATCAGAAGTAAGAAATTAGCAACTCCAAGATCTTCTTAAAAGAGGAAAGCACGAGACTGAGCAGGACAAGTATCAATCATTTTCATTGTCTATGGGACCTGGCAAGGAGGTACAGCTTACCTACCCATCCTCTTTCCTTTTCAATATATTATAAAAATCAACCAAGATCCCAAAAGCACATGCACTTCACATTTATTCCTCCAAAAATTATATTGCTAAGAAATGTTTCAAAATAAAACACATTATTGTTTCCATTTCACTCATCATCTTAACTCAGAATGTATAATCAGTGTTGAAAAATGTAACAGGATTTAACAAAGGATAGAGAAAGGAGACACTATCAGAGTAGGAAATAATGAGAAGGAGAAAAAAAAAAAATCAGAAACTGCTTAAATAAAAGGGGTATAAGTAAAAGAGCATATAAGGTAATCAGTGTGGGAAGAGCAAGAGAAAGCTGGACTCGACTCTCTCAAGTCTCCTTCCACACTCAAACATCATCTCCGCTACAATAATTAAATAATGTGTTCCGTAGATTTTTAAGAGAGGGTGTCCAAGTCTCTGATTCTTCAGAATTTTCAAGCCATCTGTTCTGGAAGTTTCAATCTGCAGAAATGACACAAACATATGGAAAGACCATACCCTGCACTGAACAGTTTTAAATTTCAAACTAAGTCCTGACTTGTGAAAAAATCCAGGTAGATCCAACAGAAAAAGAAGCACAGAGAACATGGAGTCCATATTTAGGTGCCTACATCAAATAACCTGAGTTACAAGATTTTGGTTGCAACTGTATGGCCATGAAATCAATGGATGACCAGCATCTTTAAATATGTATCAGGCCACTTCTATTTATAAAGATACAGGTATCTAATTTTAGCTCATCCATTCCTCACTTTTTCTCCATTAATAGAAAATTACATTTAACATAAAAGGGACTGAAATTGTAATGTAAGTAAAAAACATGCAGAGTTATTGTATGCAAAATCAGCCTTTAAAGAGTCTTATAGTCCAGGGTGCCAGACGTCCCTAGAGATCTGCTTGATAAAATGCTAACCTTTGTCATTAGTATTAACTAACAGGCTATTTGTCTGTTCTCAAATTTCCGATCTTACTCCCTGGTAGACAAAGCTTTTGTTGTTTTTGTTTTCTTTTTATTCTTTTAATTTACTGGTATTAGCAGAGGACAGGGGAATTTGAGGTGTATTTGAAATCGGAAATTGAAGTGCATTCAACTTGGAAATTTCTAGCATTCCAAACTATTTTACAACTTCTAGTCTGACTACTTTTTAGAGAGCCTTTTTATAAGAGTGAGCAAAACTTTGGATTCATAAAACTATTCAAGGACAGATTAAGTCAATTATTTTTTTTTTAAATAGCATGCTGTTAAAGTTAATTGTGTGAATGCAAGACTTTCCCTTCAAATACCCTAGACTACAGGTAGAAGGCCAGCTTCCAATATTCTTCCAAAAAGGAAAATTCAAGGCTGAAAGGATTCTTACAGTTTGTAGATGTCTATAATTTATTATTTTTTAAATGATACAATGATTAACTGTAGCTGCTCATTGCAAAGCAACTATTTACTCCATTGCCACATCATGAGCTTTCAAAAATTTGTCCTGTAGATGTCCCTGTGATGTCCCCTCTCTTCTGAAGGATGGTTCACAAGGCACTACATGATTTCTGCACAGATTTGTCAATGTGTACAACTGGACAGGCAAGAATTGTCATCCATTGATTAGGGACAATTACCTGAAAGCACGTACATGAGGGAAGAAGGCAAGTCTGGAACAAACCTATGTGAAATCCTGGTTACAGTGAATCCTGACTTCTTACCTGAAACAGTATAGCTTCAAGAGAACTTCAAGACATGAAGTGAAATGAAACCATCACCTTTTATAGTAGGACCATCAACCCCTTTAAAGGGGAAGCTGAGCACCTTGTACTTAAAGAAACTGAACGTAAGTTAAGACTCCACTCACAGACAATGACAGAAAATAACAAAGAAGGAAGTAACTTCCTGAAGGAGGAATAACTGCTCTCCCAAGTGACCAAAAGTAAACTTTGTACACATTTAGCTGTTATTGACAGATGGAGTTAAGGTCCCACAAAAAGCACCAAAGATTTAAATGTACTAATAATTAATTAAGTCTCTGTCTTGCAATGAAACCATGGTGCCAAGAAAGGAAGTACAAAGTCTAGGAAAAATGCCTATTTTTCCTACCATGACCTAAAACACATTGAATTTTTCCAAGATCTACCAAACAAACATTCTGTTAGGATATTATGTTAGAAGGTACTCAAAAATGTTTAAATTCATGGTAATAGGCACATTATAAACTAAAACAATTTTTGTTCACTTTCTATGAAAGCCCTCTGACAAATTACTATGGCAATTTGGCAATTATCTATATCTTTGAGCCCATACAATCACCCCCCTTTGCTTGACTCTTAGCATTATCTTGTCCAATCCAGCATGAGACTGACCATTCTATGAATGGAAAAAAATCACACATGCACACAAAAATCTGAACAGCAATATGGAGAAGTAACAAAAATATTTGAGGTTTCCTGTACACAAAAAAGGTCCTATTCTGAGTTTCAAAATAGGCATTTCTCATCTGAATTTGGGCAAGTGATTATTAGTCCCTCAGTTTCCTTTTTGTAAAATGGGGCAAGGGAAATGAAATCTGTTTCTATACAGCAGGGTAACAGATTGAACTCATTAAGATTTGTAAAGCACTTAGACTTCCTCTTATGACTACTGCTTTAGATGTGTAAATATGTTGTATTATAAAGAGGGAGGTTAAATTATGCAGATCTCCAAATTATAATAAGCTATGTGCAAAAATATAGCAGCAAAGTTCTTTCAAACGAAGGTTATGACAATCACATTATGATGTTAAAAAAATGGCAGAATGAGGACAATGCTGACATGCAATCATCTCAAAGACAATGTCAGTAAAACTGAAGAGAAACAAGGTTTGAAAGACAGCAAGAGTGTTAAAATATAAATACCATTATTTAATCCTGAAGTTTATACATACACTTTTACAATATTGGTCAACAGAAGCAAAAAAAAAAAAAGTAATACAAGTTATAAAATATTTCAGAATTCCATATAAAACTGAACAAAAGGCAAGGTCTAGAGAAAGCAACTTCCACGCTTCGGACAATTAACTCATAGTGCAACTATTTTTAGAGAAAAAAAGTGAGATTCTTTTTAACTATTAGCTATAGTTATATGACACTTCGCTCAAAAAGTTACTATAATTAGACCACTAAATACGAACAATTACACTGTGAAGTTCAGTATACTGTAAGTAGGAATTGCAATAATAAACAACATACAGATTAAACATTGCAAGTATTGCAAGTGAAAGATTCATCACCATCACCAGCCTTCACCACAAAGAAGCAAATCAAGAGTAAAAAATGCAAAGTAATGGAAAAAAAACAGAAAGCCCTTAAAAAATGCACAGATTTATAAATAAAGTGGAGGGGGAGTACGGGACAATTTATTTAAATACAGAGTCTCAAAATATTCTGCCTCTCTTGGTTGTGGGTTGTTTTTTGGGGGGGATGTTTTCTTTTTTTTTTTTTTTTTTTTTTCCCTTCTTCATTTGATGGAGATTCCAAACAAGAGCAGTTAAAGAGGCATTTTAAGTACAACTTGTAATATGTGTATGAGTAACTAGGAAGCTGTGAGGGAATTTAAACATCATTGACAAAAAAAAAAAAAATCAAATAATATAATTCCATGGAATAGCAGAAATCAAAGAAAATTAGCAGGTTCGCTAGATGATTCAGCAGCCAAAGGATCACTTATGCAAGATAAACACACTGCAGAGTAGCTGAATGATTTATTTGCATTAATTATTCACAATGACTTTGGAGTATTATATTCCCAGATCTACTCTTTACATGTGAAATCACACTGCTGCTTTAAAAAGAAGGGAAACTGGAAATGAAAAAGCAAACAACAAACAGTTAAAATACGGTTATACACTCTAAAACGTAAAGAAACTTAAATGGCAAACCTCAGTCTATCCTAACATAAATGAAGGCTGAGACTCCATCTCTTCCTTATCTGATGAAGATGGCATATAAACTTCTGTTGAGTCCTGGGAAAGAGGAAAAAACCATCTGCTACACAAGGAACATTGAAGCAGATTAATTTTGGGGTGTTGCATTGTGAATTTGTGACACACTGTTGTCAGGCAGATAGGTAAGGATTATACCTACTTTGTCTCTTCCTAGAGAAAAAAACCCATTCTATTAAAATTTTCTTCATTTTGTTCACAGCAGTTATTAGAATGGTTTACAGTAATCATCATACTTCTGAAAAATCTTGGTGATTTAATGCAATTCACATTGATTGGCATCCATAACTTTTCAAAAGTCCTTGAAAAGAATACCTATCATGAAGATTGAACACTCATGGAGTTAAAGACTGCAGGATAAAGGTAAATTTAAAATGAATTGTTCGTTTTTAGAATGGCTGGTTACAGTCAAGTAAATTCAGACTCACTCACTTTAACCTCTGAATGAGAGTGGAGAACCCATGTCTTACAAGCCATGATAAAAATGAGTCTTGGTTATTTTTCATTTCATGACTGAGAAATGCTAAATGTGTGTATTAACATCTGACAAAGAGGTATCTAAAAATCACCTTGGTCCTGAGAAAGGTAGAAGTTTCCCAATTTCTGTCGTCTATGTACCTCTTACTTACAGCCAACTAGTCAAACGTAGATCACTTCTCAATCTCAGTGCATGGTACATATGGACCCCTGGTTAATATAAACCTAGTACATAGACATGTAGATCTCAATTACAGTTTTACATCTTCCTATACACTAAAAATAAGTTAAAAAAAAAAAAAAAGAAAAAAGAAAATAAAATAATCCAGTGAAGCTTTAGTAGAATTCTCTAACCAAGGAAAATTTTAAAATTCATTAGAGAACATAACATAATCCAACTTTAGAACAAGTACATTCATATGCAGGCTATTCTCTTCTCTACCTATGCACCACTATGTCTTACTGACCAAGAGCATGGGGATTTTGACAGTATGTCCAGCCAATACAGTTCACAGTACAAAACTTAAGTTATCGCCCCAAACTAGAAATATGGTATAAATTATCAACATGCTACCACACCTTCCAAAGAAGTCATATACAAAATTCAGGGGAGAAATGATTTTTTTATATAAAGCCACTAAAATACACCTGTATTTTTTATTTTCTGTGTACAATAAAGTTAAGGGCAGAATGTTATCAGTCTTATGTTTGACTAGCTTGTCCCTATTTGTGTCAAAGCGTTAACATTATTTAAATGAGGCTTTCTGTATTTAATAGTTCAGTTTGTCCAACATATCCTTCGCTTGTCAGAGATAAATAGAATGCTGTGTTCCAGCACAAGAGAAAGCAAATCTGTTACTGCCACATTCTGGCTGCACTCTATGTTTCTGAAGAGATACCAGCTATAAAAAGAAGTACCTATTGTTTCTACCAGGGTTTTCACACTATGTTGCTGGTTTCTCAGCAGAGCATCTCTCTTGCTGAAGCAGAGAAAGACTAAGTCTCTAAATAATTTGTTTTATATAAAAGTTCTGGCTTGAACTACAATACAGTTTCAAATCTAAGAATACCTTTGTCATTGCCCTTATTACTTAAGTATTCTCTTGGAGGTCACTAGAGGAAAAAAGGCTGTAGACTCAGTAAGACTGAGTTTTAGATTTTCAGCTTAATAAAATTCAGTTTGTAAATTTTCACATAATTTCTAGAGTGGTACAAGGAATTTTGAGAGCAAGTATGACAAAGGCTATGTAGGTTAACCCATCATACTGAACAGTTGGTTTAAAATCATAGAATCACAATATCATTAATGTTGGAAAAGACTTCCAAGATCATCTGGTCCAACCATCCACCCTACCACCAATATCACTCAATAAACCACATCCCTAAGTACCAAAACCAACCTTTCTTTAAACACCCCCGGTGACCGTAACTCCACAACTTCCTTGTGCAACCTGTTCCAAATACTTTGCCATTTGGTATAAAATGATGAAAACTGTTCTGCTGGGTCAGACTACAGCAGTCTTGCAGCCCAATACTGTCTTTGGGTATCTGTTTCTAGTCACTGGTGCTATACAATGGCAAGGTATGACTGCTATAGAATAGTTATTCTGACAGAATGTTTTATCCTTCAGCACTTTCCAACATCTTTCATTTCATTTGCATAGTATTGCTCCCTGAAGCCAAGGCATGAAATCCAAATAAAGTGTAAATCCTGTAATAAAGCTAGCAAGCCTACTCATACCATGTAAAACCTTCAACTAGACACTCACATTAACACAGATTTGTCAGCAAATTTTGCTGATAAATCCGAGTCACTACAGGGAGCACCTGGGCTTAGAATTAATTCCTATATTAAAGGCCAAAACTTGATAGTCATCTAATGCAAAACAGTCATGAAAACTAGTGGAACAAAAAGAATATTTTAAAAGGATGATGTTGTAATAGAAACTACTCATAGAAACTAATCATTTCAGTAATTTAACATATTTTGACAATATTTACCTGTAACCATGTGTTCTAGTTCTAAAAGGAAAATTAGGTATGTAAACTGAACAGTTTTCAATCACACAAAAAAACTGAGAAGTCACCAGTAAATTTTTCATCTCTTCACATGCTGTGATAACCTACATCCAGAGGTCTTCTGGGCTGTCTGGCTGTTTCTTCTTTTTACCATACACAGTCCTTGTTCAGATTATGACAGAATGCTCATAACACAAATACATATAGCAGTCTTATCAAACAGGATATTCAGAAGCATGGTGACAGACACAATCCAACAATAGTTAAAATCAACACAACCGAAGGAAAATCAACAACACAGAGCTTGCATACACAGCTGGTGGATAATTTCATGAGCTACTTATGTCTGGCTGTTATGCTAATACAAGACAAGTAGAGGGCTCCAACTGCTATTCAGTCTAGATACCATTTGATTGCTAAAATCTTGCAGAAGAGAATTAACTGGTTTAGAAAATAAGCCTAAGAAGTCCAAGAAAAAAGCATGATGTTATTTTAGGGCAGAAGTTGGAGGTAGAAATGATACAACATTCAACAAGAGTAATGAAAAGACTGCAAAGAAAGCACAGTATGCTGAGCAAACGAGAAAGAGGATACCAGTACGAAATAAATGAAAAGCACTACAGATGTCAGCTGAACACTTCCTCCAGTCCCTCCAAAGATTTTTAGCGGTGCCAAATGGAGAAGGTATCTGCAAAGAAACAAGCAGTATGAAGTTTTAACCACAGGGAAGTGCAATGCATTTTAAACAAAGGATGACTCCCCAGGTTAACATTTTTTGAAGTCCCAGCATGTGTACTGGTAGAGCTATAAGTAAGTAGTCCAAGACCTCCCAGAGCTTATGATCTGCCAGAGAAAGGAGATGAAATATGTTACTGGATAGAATACAAATGAGGAGTAAAAGACTCCTCATCTCTTTGAGTCTGTATGGGTTCAGAGCCACACATCCAGTAAAACTTCCACTTCTTAAGCAAACACAAACAGATTTTGCAACTCTGGCTCAAAAAGCTGGGTATGTATTCTTAAGAAGTTTGACTTATCTTGCTTTCTACTGTTCCCAAGGCACCCATTATACACTGTACCAGAATAAATCTCTTCTCGTGTAACTACTTTAAGCTACAGAAAACAAGTTGCTCTGAAATATATAATCATAAATAAAGGATTGAAAGCAACTGAATATGTGCAACTTTGAAAAAGAAGGTTCAGGAAGACAATGACAATTGTAAGAGACTAAGATGGACTGAAAGCAAGGTAAAATCTTCAGTGTTAGAATAGATTTATGTTGATTCAAAAGTTTTGATCAGACAGTCATAACTTCTTCTTTAAGTCCTTAAGGCAGCTGGCATTTTGTTGGGATGGGTCCTGCCTCTGTTCCTGACTCAGAGGCAGAAAAACAAGGAGTTGGGCAGTACCCATAGCAATAGCATGGAAATAAGGAAGCAAGAGAGCTTGGATCTGAGTAATTCCTTGGTGCAAGGTGACACATTTTCTTTGTGCATATTAGTATTTCTTTATTTTATCAAAAGTAAATAAAATCTTCTATTTTTTCAGGGTTTTGCTTATGTATCATAGTATGCTGAAAGTCACACACAAAAGACATGTAACATCAGTACGGAAAATTTGATTTTTAGCATAGGACTGTCACTACTACCTAGTGTGCTGTTTGTTATGTTTTTCCCTTCACATACAACAATGCAACATAATAAATAAGGGATTTACTACCAGTAGAGATGACTTTGGCAATGGCTCTTGATACATTTCAGGGCTGAGTAATACAGTCTGAAGGTCAAGTTCTGACTTCTTAAAGCCTAATTTATTCAAGAGGAGACTGAAGTTCTAGAGCTAGAAAATGGCCAAGTACTTTCTTCAATTGATGAAAAAGCTGTTTTGTTATGTTTTTTTTTTGTTTTGTTTTCTTTTTCCAAAGGATTTTCTGCCAACAGAAAAGGATTATGAGCAGAGTAGGGCACTAAACACAGCCAATTTCTTTGGTTACTGTATGAAGGATGTTAGATGTTCAAAGAAGGCAAGAAGAAACTGAAAAATGTATCAAAGGTCTGTTCAAGAACTGAAGACAGAGTGCAATGTTAATTGTGCCTCTAAACTTGTCATACTATACAAGGGACAAATAATGACCAAGTGTATTAAACCACTAAGGTTTCTAAGAGACTTCCTAAAAGCTCTGCACGCTCATTATTCACTCTCTTATACATACACACACATACATCCCCACCTACCTTTCATGGCAATATGCAATATAGTGGTATACATTTTAATTTCCAAGATCATTGATGGTTTTGTATAAAAAAATATTATATAAAATTTGATTTCTCATAGGGACTGAAATATCACAGGGTAGTGTTCCCCTATCCCTCCTTACCCCTTCCTACTCCACCCCCCTCGGTAAAGTTAGTCCCATTTTGGTTTCATTTATAAATTTTGGGATCAATTTGACACAGAACAAAAACTTTACTGCTTCTAAAAACATGAAACCACTAAGTATAACTGATCAAGTGGTGTGTGACTGTTTGAGAATAAAGAATGCATTCTCAAAGCAAAAATTGGTCCCAGAACCTTCCTAAAGTATAGTACCAGATCTATATTTGCTTGGCCAAAACCTTCCTCAGAGAAAGTGCTGCGATACTTCCCCTAAGGAGGCCCTGTCAGTAGGTCTCTCCTTAACAGTTCCTGGGCTTAACGAGGCATAACCAGACCTCTTCCACAAAGAGAAAATGCTACTGTGCCTCCCTCCTCCTTCTTTATCATCCACAATCTGAACTTCCAAAATCACGTCAGTCTCTGTCATGAACAGGTAACTTAATATCTGCAACTACAGTATGACAGATGACTGAATCTGAGGCAGATCATCCTTTCATAGCTTAAATGAAATTTGTATGTTCCCTCAGACAAACATCTGAGGTAACAGGTAAGCACCTATAGAAATAGTTCCATGCAGTTTTTATGTATTATCAAGAGGAAATGAGTGCAGATATCTTAGTACATATTACTTGCCACAAAGGTGGCAAGACCTTCCCTTGAGACTACGTACTGGCTTCCCCTTCTGGCAATTTTAAACAAACTTATTTCAAAAGCAAACTATCCATCTCCTGTATTGAGTTTGTGTCTCTGCCCATTCCTATACATATACATGTATAGGAATATATATATAGGTATACATATATATATATATATATATACACACACACACATACAGACACACGCGCATTTCTGCTCCTAACCCTTCTTCAGGCTTAAAAGTTTACTATTTGTATCAAACTCTGCACATCCAGTATCAGTACATCCGGATTACACCCAGTACTTTAAATAAGATCATTAAATCTATACTGAATTTCCAGTCAGGCCCATTGTATTACTTTACCTAGCGGTTATTCCCAATATTTTCTCTCACACCCCCCAGCAAGTCATGAAGAAAAACATTCCACTAAAAATAAGATGTAAGAGCAATTCAAAATGCTTCACCTCAACCATCTGACCACTGTTCCCAAAGTCTTTGAAGCACAGTCAAACCCATCTCTTACTTTTCTCATGTGTTTTCAAATCTTTGTATGATGTGTCTCTTTTATTACACTGTACAAAAGAGAAAGAGGGTATGAGTGGTATTTATGCATCTTTGAAGGACTATTTTTTTCAAACTGTCCTTATGAGGAGATGCTGCATACATGAATGCTTTGTCTGTCTCCAGATATTTCTATTTAATGGCACCATTACCATATCACTTAAAGTGCATTTATGTAAAATTCCTGGATTAACACATTGGCCTTTCATCTCAGGAAACCCAAACGCAAAACTGAGAAATTACTTTCACACTCCTAGCCTTGCAGACAGACATTGATAATTCTCAATACAATTTGGCTTAAGTGACCATTTCTACTTGGCAGGAGGGGTGGGTGTTCATTAAAGCAGTGTGTGATCTCAGGCCAGAAAAAATGGATGGAAGAAAGATCCAAGAGAATCTTGAAAACTGCTAAAATCCAGGATTGTCATAAGCATGCAATCTAAACTACATGCTCATTTTCTAATCATTCTTCTCATATTCAATTTATTCTTCTAACTATTCAATATAATATTTCTTCCATTAAAAAGAAACTATGCAATCTCTTCAAGAATCACTAGAAATTGTTCAGCTGCAATACATACTACCTGTGTACACAAGGCCTTCCAACATTGTGTGACCTAGTGTACTAGGAAGTTCCCAACTGCTGTAAAAAAAAAAAAAAAAAAGCAATTCTGTTTATAAACCTTTCATCCAACATCAGCTGCTTAAGTACTCTTCTACTTATCACACAACAAGTCTAGCAGACCTGCAGATTTTTGTCTTGAATAAATGACTGGTTTGTAACTGACTGTAAAACATTGTTTTGAACGCATTATAACCTTTTAAATCTAATTTCTTAAAAACATTTTTGTAAGAGTACGGAGTTATTCACACAAAAGATTAAAAAAGGACATTTACTCTAACTGTGGTGGATTAATTATATGTCTAGTCTATATACACACTATAAATCTGGTTTTAATAATACTCGATATGCATAATTCCCCATGCTTATTAAGCAACTCATTTTTCTGCCTGTGCGAAAAGACCCTTTGGAATCTAAATGAGGCCCTGTAGCTTTAGTTAAAAATATATTACTTAAGAATAAAACAGATCAACTATGATACATACTTCTTTTCTGATTTTAAAATAAAAAAGTATGAAAAAAATGGACAAAACATAATAGTTACTTGGAATGAAAATTAAAAAAACATTCAAGAAACTGGTAAAACAGCCAGGCTATAACAATAAAAAACGTCACTTTTTGTGAGGGAGGAAAAAAAGATTCTTTCAGTACCATAACTAAACTAAACTTCTTACATAAACACTGATGCTTACATTAAAGAAATAATTATTGGGGATGATCAATAGCATAAAATATTACCTTATGAATTATTGCTCAATTTTCTCTTGACAATGCAATGCTAACATATTTATATTGCCAATGTCCAGGTTCTTCTTACATTATAGAAAATAAAATTGAAGATCACCTTTTACTTAGAGCACTGCAATTTCAATGTCTAACAGAAATACTACTTAAAAGCAGTATCCCAAGCAATTGATTTGAAGGCACTACATACCAGAATAATAGATTATGACTGAATTGCATTTCTATGTTTCTAATGTCCACAAAAAACAAATTCACACATGTGCATGCATGCATGCATGCACGCACACATATTATCCCTTACAAGCTAGCCTCTTTCTTGTCTGCTTCCTGCCTGCCTTCCTTCCCTGTAGTATTCCAGTTCCAGGAATTAGGGTAGTGCTATAGAAGTAACAAAAAAAAAAAAAAAAAAAAAGCCTTGTGAATGGAGAGAGGAGATATATTTGCAGGGAATTCTACTGGCATAAATATAACCATCATGAGCAAAAACGGGACACGAATTTGGCATACAGTGAGCCCTCAGGGAGGATACACACCTCTGAGAACTTTTGCAACTGTGTGCAATCTGATACCTACCTACCTAATTCAATATCCTGTGCTGCTTCCTCCTCCCACGTCCCATATTTTTATTTTGGGCTTGCAAAGAGCACAAGAAGTAAAGCCAATAGTTCATTTGATAGTAGTGTGAAAATATTTGTGTTTTAAAATAGGAGAGAATGCACAGAAATCTATCTCACTCACCATGCCTTAGGAGAGAACAGCAAGACTTTAAGTTTGCTCAGAGAATGATGCTCATCTCTCAACAGCAAAAAATGAAACACAATCCATTAAAATATACAGTACAGTTAAAACTGAGTTTCCTAGCCTTCAGAATGTTAGATTGAGTGAAGTTATGCATCTCTCTCCTCCCACATAGCACCATGCACTGCTCTGCGCATACCAGAGGAGTCCAATACAACTACACACTTCAAGAACAAAGACCTTCATCTTCCTAACATAGAGATAACCAAATAACAGCTGAAAATAAAACAACTATGACAACTGAAGATTTGAGGACTGGGAGGCAGGGAGAAAGGAAGGGCAGGGAACCACAGGATTGGAAGAATGAGAGCTGAGAAGCTAAACTTCAAATTTTTTTTTTTAAAGATCATTTCTGTAGAGTGCTCTTACACAGTATCTCTCTCAAACATCTTGCACATATCTGAATCTGAAAGGGAAGTTACTATACCAGAAAAGTTATATATGACCATGTAATTGAGATAACACTAAAACTGCATGTTCACAGGCTTCCTCTGCAACTCAAGTGATAAATTAATCTGAAAGAACTAAAAATACTAAATCAATAACAGCTATGCATTCATATACTATTTTAGACTCACTGCACCTACACCATAAGTATATGCTGTGTTCTATGTAAAGTAATGGTGAGAACCATTTAATAGCATAATAGAGATTTATATTGCCATACATCACGTGTATTTTAACTTTACATATATCCCCAATCCACAGAGTTACACTAAGCAACCCTAATTTACATAGGCATAATGATTTTGTATTACTTCCACACTTTAGTGAGATTAAAGGGAAAAAGAAAAAAAAAGAAAAAAAAAAAGAAAGAAAACTACTACATTGGCACTGTAGCCTGCTACAGTGGCTAAAGCAAAGCACTGTACAGTGTTACCCTGATTCCCAAAGTACATGATGAACCATCCACTACTAAGATGCTAGCCAGAGAGTGTGAGGAAGAAGTATGTTCTGTTTAAAGCTGGTCAAAAATTTGTGTCAGTGGACTCCAGTTATCTTTCATTAAGATCAGTCCCTTATCCTTTTGCAGAGGTCTATTTCAATATTCTGAAATGCAATCATGATACTCTGTATTTAAGTACTACATTAATCTATAATCAAATTTCTTCCATAAATTACAGAATTGTGACAGAGAAAAAACCACAATAACAAAATATATATATATAAATATAAATGAGTATTATGTTCACATATATATCAGACAATAAAAATTATTACACAAGAAAAATAGAATGTAAATATAGCTATGTTTATTTAAAACAGTTTATTTACACTAAGCAAATGCATTATCAACTCAAAATAAAGTTAGTTACAAGATCGATTTAAATGCCATACCCGTTTCTGCAGAGTTATTGGCATAACTGCAGGCAATGTCACTCTTCTTGAAGACAAACTCATGTCTGCTTTTCTTAGAACTTGACAACCTTCACTCAGGTGGTAACATGAAACAGAACTAAGTACTTTGCAATATTCCTTGAAGCCTAACTTCTCATAACCCAAATCCTGTAGAGTCAGTGCAAAGAAAAGAGCAAGAACGCAGTTAATGTCACTCTGTTTATCTGAATCCAGTCCTACTCAAAGGCAATTACATAAGGCCCTGGGGTAGGACTAACCAGGAATCAACCAACCAAAGAGCTTAAAAACTTGTCTTCTGTCCTTGGGAAGGCCCACACTGATATCTCTGTCTATAAAAACAAGCACAACAGCATGCATTTCTATCACTCAGAATCCTGTCTTCATTATCAAAAAAAAAAAAAAAAAATTGTTGAAGATTGTATTCTAGCAATTTTATAACCACCGCTAATGGTTACAGCAGTAATGTTTTTTTCCTGGTCTCTTTCACCAAATAAAATAAGCTTCTTTATCAGTGCTCCTGATAGGAGCTCCTGATAGTTTCAGGAGGGTAACTGAGCATAAGAATAGGTGCACTAAATCCATTCCATGTTTCTTTATCAAAGAACCACCTTTATTCAAAGCAGAGGCAAAAATCCCCTTTTACTTAAAGTAATGCAATTTCTATCCTTTGCAACATGAAGGCTTAGAAAAGTGGTAGGGAAAATGTTACAGGACTGAATATTTTATCAATTCAAGTTGTTGATCACCCCCACTCGCATATTTACTTTATGCATTAAATATCTCAATAAAAAGCCTGGTTTCATTAATCTGCTTAATCTTAACCAATAAAGTCTGAGTTTTTTCTTTTATGTCAAAAAAAATTACTTCATTGCTTACGTGAGGTAATCTATAATCTTTTCTAAGGGTCATACTTAATAGCAGAAATGTTTTCTATTCTGTTGTTATGCAGCATGAGTAAGCAAAATTCTGTTGTAAAAAAAAAATTTATTACTGTGATATCATATACTTGTCTTACAATTCTTGATCAAGCAGTTCATATTGAAAACTTTGCTCACCACAGGTGAAGGCTGCAGTCGTTCTGCAAAATGATTCATATCAAGTATTTGTAGCATTTCAAAAAAAATGATACCAGTTATGCAGACTACTATAGTTTCATACAAAGTTACTCCAGAGAAACTATTTAGTACACATCTCATTAATTAGACATCCTAGACGTGTTGAGAACTGTCCTGGAAAATATTGAAAACAACCCATACCACAACTCACCTTAACACATTGATAGTGTTTTTCCCTAATTGGAGACAAACACACCCTTTAGTGTTTGTCTCAAAATGTGTCTTGGCTCCCAGATGTAAGAAATTACATACCAGCAATTTAAAGATTAACAATGTGATTTAATGTAATTTGCTGTTGTGAGAGTTTTGTAAGTGGCAAAACTACATAACAAATTACTGATACCAGTCAGATACTTTAGATTTCATAGATTCAAAACATTTATTCTTGTGCTCAATTACCCTCCTGAATCCAAAAATCAGTAGATTTCTGGTATATTTTGTTGATGGACAAGATAAACAAACTCTGTAAACACAAGAAAAAACAAGAGCAACAACAACAAAACACTCCCTCCCCAAAAACACAACTATTTTTACCTGCAGTTCAAATAATAATAAATCACTAACAAAGAATAGGAAGTAAAGACAAATATTTTCCTAAATTTTCAAACCTGTTGTCCTTGACTGTGACATACAGGGTGGAAAAAAAAAAAAAAAAGGACAAGAAACTCATGCCAATAATAAAGAGGTTTTGTTTGGAGACAAACATTTAATCCTTGTTCAGTTAGCTTTATGTGAAGAGCTTTTAATAAAGCCATCAAAACAGTGAAAAATACAGGAGGTATTCGCCATTTTCATGTTTCAACTATAAGCATTCAGTTTTAAATTTGACTCATTTTACATTGAGTCTATGGCAGCAGCAAATTCATAGTAATTGATCTTCTACATATTACATACTACACACTTACTTCTATTTTTCTCTCTGAAGTCCAAAACTCTTAAGATTGTTTTGAGAAATTTGAAGAATAAACATGATCTCCAGCATAATTGTTTGTTAAGTCTGTAACATTCTTTTCCACTAGAGATAGCTATGATAAATGTTTGTAATTAGGTTTTTACCTTTCAGGCACACAGCTTTTGTTTCCTATGAGCACATATTCCCAAGATTTTATAAAATGACTTCAAAATTTTGCTGTAAGATTCAGAAAACAACTTGCAGTACCAGAGCCTGTTCCTGTAGGAATTCTACTCCCAGGAACATTATACATATACATATTTGCAGCACCAGACTAAAAAAACCTACCCTTACAACCTTTTTTCCTTGGATTTTACGGGAGGAAAAAAAAAAAAGTTTGGGAAACAATAATTGTAAACCTTGGTGCACTGCATTAGCGGCTTCATTGGGAAAGAAGCAAAACTAGCCCAAGCCTTTTTTTCTTACCCCTGAGTATTGAAGGTCCTTGTCTCTTCAAAAGCACATGCAGCTTTATGTTCTATGAATAATACTGACCTATTTGTCTGCAAGGTGAAGCAGGGAATTATTTTCCTCAGTGAGACTATCTATATTTTATCTTCTCCAGCCAGATATACAAGTCAGACCTATTTGGAAAGTAAGCAAACACCTAAGTGTTGTCTGACTTTTGTTTCAAAAAGCCAATATTGAGATCTGATTTTATTTTAAACAACAACAACAAAATTCTACAGTCATTTACTAGTGACAGTACACATCAGATGCACCAAAGATACCAAAGATGCACCAAAGATGCACCAAAGGAACATAAAGAAATACTTTCAACTCTTAAATTTCCAAACACAAACACTGAGTTAATAAATGTTTTGTGTTTTTTTTAAGTGACATTTCAACTTCTGAGGGCAAGCCTTGCAGAGTCAGTTCACCATATGAAAGCCAAGATGAATTCTGTTGATAAACATGAGATACAAGACAGCTCTGAAAGCAAATTATGCCTTCAGGCAAACATACATAATCACTTTCTTTTCTACAGGTAAAAGATTTGGCTTGTCCATGCCAGGTATGCAAACAATTTTGATTTCCTTCTTGTCCACCAGATCCAGCTCACTTGCTTGAGAGCTCTGTAAAAAAGAATTTTTTTATGCAGCTTTTCACTCCTATTTTTGTCACTCAGTTACCAGATACAGTTCTAAAAACACTCTTCAGATACTTTTTAGATACTTCAAAATACAAGCAATGTCTACTTCTTGCCACTAAAGAAAGCATGACTAAATTGAGCGGATAAGAACTGAACAGTTCTTAGTTAGCAGCTCCAAATACATGCTTTATATCAACATATGTAACACAGATATCCTGCTAGTAGAGGAAGGTCAGTGTTGTACTTCAGGCACTGGATAGGGAGTCACAACAGCTGATTTTATTCCTGGCTCTGGCAGACATAACAGGAATGTGGGCATTTATAAGCAACAAGCAAAGCAGAGCCAGGTTTTGCCTCTGTAGATGAAAAAATAAAATCCAGACAACATAAATTCATTAAGGTTTAAAAAACCAACCAAACAAAAAACTTTGACACTGCTTTTTTTATACTCATTTTACCTTTAAGCTAAATCAGAAGGTTATTACACAAGACCAATGTGAAGCCAGGTAGGTTATTTTTCATACAGTTCATACAGTCTTCATTTGTGTTCATGTCTGCTTGGCACAAATGGTGACTTGTGTCTCTCTACTAAAGCAAGAATCAGTTATACCATCAATATGACCATGGAAACATATATAGAGCATTTCTTGCATAGGTTTGTCAAATAGCTGTTTTTTTTTTTTTTTTTTTTTTTTTTTTTTTTTTTTACAACTGAAATAGGATTATCCCACAGGGAAGAAAAAAAAAAAAAAAAGGCTTCAAAGTGATGTGAGCCTTTCTATTCCTGTAGTCCCTTAAACAAAGAAACTTAACAAGGTCTTATTCCTCAAAACAGAATATACAGCGCACCCTCCTAGAGGGTTGGTAATAACTGATTCTATGCAGAAACGATTGCATTAACACAGAATATATTGCCTGTAAAGCAACATACGTATAACTTATCTAGGGATTTCACAGTCAAGTTTGCACCATCATCTCTTTTTTTCCTGTCTCTTCATACAATTATCCATCTATTTTATACTTCTATTTTGAGAATAATGCGCTTTAAAATAAAAATAATAATTAAAAAAAAAAAAAAAAAAAAACAGAAATAGCACAATTCATAGATTCAGTTCTTCCTCTTTCAGCCTTTCCATGTATGAGGTAGGCATTACAAAGAACACATGACGATGGAGCAGTTTAATGGCAAAGCAAGATAACTGCAGATCCTAAACCCTGCACTGAAAAGCCATCTCCAAATTTGTTATTTCATAGTTCTCAGTAGATTGCTGTTCTTTTGCTGGCAAAGCAGTATGTACTGCACAAACTCTGAACTCCTTTTTAATGCTGTCCCTGAATTACTAACCCATTCATCAGCTTCCTTCTTCCTCCTGGTTATAGTTATGGGTCAAATTGAGCCTTACACATACACAAAACCAGATTCTCGGATAAAAATTCTCAGAGACTATTGACACTCAAGATTACAAGCTGGTTGTATTAGAAAACAGTTTTCTTATCAAGTCTTAGTTTTACAAAGGAAATTGCATTTAGCAACCAGAACATGTTGCAGGAAGAAAGTGAGCGGACAAAGATACGTAAGGCAGCTTCTTGTGCTACAACTGAATCACTGGCTTCAGTTTTACTCTCTCCATATGTTCCTGTTCTGAAGGAGTTAGTTTCATTTGAAAAGCAGATGCCTTGTTAGTATCTGCTACACAGAAATCAACCAATGACAGCAGTCCGTCATGCAAGTGAGGAAGCTCCTCAAACAAAGTATTTTCTTCACTGTATGTTCAGACTGCTTAGACTGAATTGGAAATGTGTTTTATCTCAGAGTCACAACTGTAAATACTCTCTTAAATCTTATTTAGAGGAGTCAATATGAGTAACTTCCCACATGGCGATTTTTATACTTAGGTAAATACAATTCCTAATTCAATACTGTAATGCTCCTGGAAGAGTTTTAAAAGTGGGTAACAATCATATAAGGTTTGTACCAATGCATAAGCCCCAAATGCAAAGACTGGGAGTAATTTTTCCATCACTTCTCCACAGTAGCTCTCTAGAAAAAGCCTAGATTTATTCATTCCTTTCCTCTCCAGCAACTTACGTATTGTTTATTTGCAGTTATCCTACAAATCACCCTTCCTTGGGCCTGAAAAGCTGAGTAATTGCTGTTTATAAATTCATTCCGGATTTGGGAAAAGGAACACCCAACTATTATTAGTTCATCCTTCAGCAGTTCTGCTGACCTATTGCTTCAGAGTATCTTACATCTTCTATACAGCTTGATTGACCCAGTAAGTAGTTATAAATTCCAGTTTTCCATAAATTCTCTTCCTGCCATCCACTTTTGCCAGTTACTGCCCAAGCATAACAGGAATGTTACAAAACTGGCATTATCTTTCATACCTATAGATCTTCTATCTCTTTGCCAAATGCCTGGTAAAAAAGAACAAAGTTATGATACTTGACTTGTATTAATGTTTAATCTTCAATGTTATTTAATAAGGTCATTGTCTCATGGACAGAAGTACAAAGGATAAAGTACAAATTTTTATAAGAAGTAACTGAAAAGCAGCACTTTTCCAAAATCCTTTCAACTCCTTTTTGATCTTATTTAAAAAAAAAAAAAAAAACACAGAAAAAAAAACACACACACACAGAACGTACCTTTTTCTTGGTTGCTCCTAATTTCAATGAATGAGAAGTATCCTATCTGAAGATCATACCAATGAGTAGTTTTGTGGACACTTGGGTAAAAGTGAATCTCATCACCCAGTGAGTTGCCCAGAGGTGACAACACACAAACTTCCTTTGAAAGTTCCATGTTCTCTAGTTACCTGAATACAATAAGCTCAAACAGATTTATCATTACAAAAGTGACTAATCATATACTACCACCTTTCAGAATATTACAAATTATTTTTTTAAAACTGTGAAATCTTTTTTTTTTTTTTTTTTTCTCAAAATTATTGGTTATCAAAACACCAGAGAAGAAGAGAAGACAGATTTGCTCTACTTAGAGCAAGGCCTTCCTATCCAGATCACTTCAAACTGATGAAAGGATTTAAACCTTCAGCATCACAAGCAAGACCCTTAATCTTCAGCTCTATAAAGAGCTTTTTCCCTGTCTGAGAAGTCCAAATTACCTTGCTTTCTCCCAGGTTGACCCTAACTGATGGATTCAGTTTCTACCTAGAAAATGAACATCTCACAAATCTTAACATATCCCTAAAGAAGAAGTAAAACAGCTTACCAGCATAACCTGAAACTAGACAACAGTTACTTCCTGTCACACACATACAAACACAAAAACCCCATACTTTGAAAAAATTCCAAATTAAAAAAAAAAAAAAAAAAACTTCAGAAATATAGCTTAATGAGAACAATCAGACATAAATATTACGTGCAAACAGTCAAAAATTAAAGATATGGAAACAAAGTTAAAGTTCAAAAATCAGAATACATACAGTTTTCCTTTAGACCTAACAAGTAATAATTGTACTAGAGACAAATGACCTGAGTATCCATCCTGTTTGCCTACCAAAATGGAGCAGCATATTCCCGTATCATAATGCTACGGCACCCTACTCAGAGTGGGGCTCAATTATCTTGGAGAAAGCCTAATAATAATGATCATACCAGCTTGGAAAAAAATAAAAATCTCCTCTTACTGCATTATTTAGCTTCATAGTTTGTGATTATGGAAATGTTCACATTTTAAGAACAATGGCAAAAAGCTGAACACTATTCATTAATGCAGCTAAATTTCACAGCATCAAAGAGCATAATGCAATTTTCCATCCTCATAAATTCTTACAAACTTGTGAAATCCTTGTTACACAAACAGTTCTTGCAAAGCTTTTCAGCTACCTATTTCTGCAATCAATAGGTTCAAAACAAATTGAAACACATACTGATAACGAAGTTCTGTCAACTAAGTCATAAGAAAACCCACACACTGTACAAGCTTCCCTTCACTATATAGCAGTGAATTCTAGTGAACAAACTTCCAGCCTGTTTTCTCAACATTTGATACCATTTCTGTGTCATTATCAAGTGCCTGCAGCTGCTCACAAACTCGAGGCCTTAATGTAATCAGTAACAGGAGTTATCATAACAGAAGTAATAAAAACGCTATTTATAGCCCAAGAATGCACTTGTTGAAAAATCCATTTCTGATCACAAGGCAATCTACCATATCTTGTTTTTCTGTGGATATATTAAGTTAAGAAGCAAACAGAGAGACATAACAGTGTGCAGCATATGCATACCTACCAGAAGAGGCAGGAACGATCCATCAGTACGCTAATTAGAAGCACAGGCACACCTCTAAGATAACCGATATACATTTCTCTCTTGAGATTTAAGTATTAAACACCATGAATGCTATTGGGCTAAAATATGAGCTGATTAGCTGCAAATGAATGTTCTGCAACTGAACCAGGAGAAAAGAAAGTTCATGCTGTTATTGGAGCAGAGGTCTAATTTCTTCTCCCTTTTAATTCCTCCTCCTGCAACTGCCCTTCTTGAAAAATTTTCTTTGGCCTGATTAGCATTTTTTTTAATCTTCCCATTTGAGGTGACTCCCATCAGGACTCTAACATGAGAGGCATACTTAAGTATGCTGTCTTGAAGATTTCCCTTTATCTTCGTTCCCAAACTGAAGGCAGTCATAAAGGAATTAATTCCCTCAGAAGTAACAGCTTTAAACAAGTTCAAGACAAACAAGGAGAATATGGCCAGTGGTCAACTGTCATCTCCCACTTATCATTACAGGATTTTACCTGATTTTTTTTTTTGTGACATAGCATACATAAAAATTACTACTGCAAAGAGTAAGAAAATCATAAAGCAAAAATTTGGAAAAACAACACAAAATACTGTATTAGTGGCTCTAGAGTTATCATGTCACAGAACAAGCAAGGCTTCAGCAATCTGTTGAAAATAACTTACAGGAAGATACACATATATAATGAATAGAAAATCATTTTACTGACCACAAATATTTAAGACTATTTAATATGCATTACTTAGTTAATTCTACCTGGTGAAAACTAACCAGGTTTAACATTGATGTTTATGTGAAGGTACATTTTGTGTACACAAAATTTAAACTATTTGTAGTGTAGCAACATTTACACACAGAATTGTGAAATGGTGATATTCCTCACTTTGTCCTCCATAGCTATCAAGTTCTAATTTGAACAAATAACTCTCAGAACATCTTAACTGCAACAATCCAAAGTTATGTTAAGAACCACACTAAAACTCCTAACAGAAATTAATCTGAGTTTGAGCTCTACTCTTCAGGTAATATCCCAGCACTAGGGGATGACAAGGTTTTAGTATGTTTAAATACAAGTACTTTTTATCATCTTACATTAGTTTCTGTAGAGTAAAATTTATGGTAAACTACTTAGTGCTTTCTCCATCTGTTGCAAAGCTTCTAATTCAAAGGAGGTGAAAGGCATAAACCTGACAGTAATCACATGATTACTCAATAAGAAACATCTGAGTTGCCAGCTTCACCAAACCTCTTGCATTTCAGGTAATTTAACCATTCATCACTGACTACTCTCATCTCATTCAATACTATATAACTGTTAAACTGTTTTCATTATAAAATTAGGAGAATATGAAATCACAGAATCATTTAGGTTGGAGAAGACCTCCAAAATCATCAAGTCCACCATTAAACTACCACTGTCAAATCTACCACTAAACCATGTCCCTAAGCACCACATCTACATCTTTTGAATACCTTCAGGGATGGTGACTCAACTCAGTTCCCTGGGCAGCTTGTTCCAATGCTGCACAACTCTTTCAATGAAGAATTTTCTTCCAATATCCAACCTAAGCCTACTCTATGTGAGGCCATTTCCTCTTGTTCTATTGCTTGTTGCTTGAGAGAAGAGATGGATACCCATCTAGATACAGCCTCCTTTCAGGTAGTTTTATGACAGGGTCTCCCCAAGCCTCCTCTTTTCTAGGCTAAACAATCCCTGTTCCCTCCGCTGCTCCCTGTAAGATTTGTTCTCTAGACCCTTCACTAGCCTTCATTTGGACACAAAATCCAGCAGGTGTTTATGATACTAGTCAATGAGATGACGAATGCAGATCAGAACAGGACCACAGAGGTTTTATAAGGCAAGATGACAAAACCGAAGGGAAAAAAAAAAAAAGGGAAAAAAAATGAAGGAAAAATAAAAGAAATACAAAAGCACATGAGACAGTCTTATTTGTATCTGATTGAATATGGAAACTGCTGTGGCAATAAAAAGAGAAAATGATCTATGAAGCTCTCACACAAATGCAGACATAAGCATGCATGTTTAGAATTTCAGTTTAAAAACATTGGTGTTTAAGTCTTTTAAGATTTTAAAAACAATCTTTTGGGGAATAGAAAAATTCTCAATACTTTGGGAATAGCATTGATTCAAAAAGCAACAGAAGTCAGTCCTTTAAACAGAAAACCACACAATTTTTCTATGTTCATCTTAATCATAATCTAGAATAGATAATACAAAGTTACAAATGTTATTTAACACTGCTCTAATTAACCCAAACTGTGTGTCTTGAAGTCGGATGGGAATGTTTTTCTGTTTGGATTAAAAGACAGCTCAGACAGTGCTCCATAAAGGGAACAGGTCATTAGCTTTCTGTTGTTATAACTGAAGTCTTGCATCCCCCCCCAATGGTATCACTCACTGACAATGCCACCAACGAGAAGCCACTGGAAAAAACACCTGCCTAGAAAATACGTATTTCATCATGTATCTGTATCCATGAAAGGTATGGAGCTGATACAGAATGACCTAACCATCTCAGTTCTCCAGTCTAACTTCTCATAAATGTACCCATTCCTGGAATGCTTATGAGAAAGAACAGTCCTAGCATCTACCACATCTCCTTCCCTCCTGAAAATTATGAGGGTTCAGGCTGCTGAACAGTCAGTCTTTTAAAGTCAAAGTCAATAAAACTGAGTTATCAGGAGTAATTCAGCAATGTTAAAGCAGAAGTTCCCTGCAGTTTCAGCGGGCCTTAACTGGCAATTCTCTTATATATTCAAAGAAATAGAGACTGTTTTTAACATTGCCTGCTTCAGTGACCTTGTGATTACATGGTTCTTTAGAGAGATCATGGGACCACAATACCAGGTAGTGAACTCAGAATTCAGGAGATGAATACCAAAGCATAGATTTTTGGAGAAACAGCATTTACAAATTTGCAGAGGTTTTCTACATAACAAATTAGATCTATTGCAATCTACCAGAAGTTTCTTATTCCAAATATAACTTCCTGAATGGGACAGAAGAGGCAGCTTCTTGTACTGAGAAAACAGTCCTACCAGAAAAGATAAGAAAGTTCAGTTTTGACTTTCAGGCAGATGAAACCCAAAATAATCAAAATCAAAAGAATGATCAAAATCATTCCAATCTGACAAACACTGGAAGAAAACCAAAACCTCTGACAGTGCTGATGATTTTTTTGTTTTATCAAGCTACAAATTAGGGAAAATTTAAGCCTGACATAAGTGAATTAAAGGGGTAGGAGCAATATCCTAGTAACCAGCAAAGTTAGAGTGACCTTGTTTGCTTGTTCATTGGGGGGGGGGGGGGGGGAAGGCGAAGACATGCTATTTTTGTAAAGTTAGAATGTTTGGAGTCTTTGCTTGGGTTGTTTTTGGACAGTAACAAAGTACAAGGTTAATTTGTAATAACATTGAGGGTTGATATGAAGTCTGACAGAAAGCAATTTCTTTTCTCCATAAGAAAGATACAATAATGAATGAACCAACAGAAAGATAAAATAAAATACAAAAAGAAAAAGACAAGACTTAAACATGGGATTATTCTGAAGTTTTGCCAAGGTTATGTTTCAGACAGCTTATGCTATGCCACCTGAATATAAACCAGGCAACATTCTTTATTGCTAAAATAAGAAATTTTTCAACTCTGCCTCCTGATTCTTGCTTATATAAACCTGTGACTTTCTGCCACCGTTTTGCGATGACTGGTCAAAGCATATAGGTGTGTGCATTAAAACAGCAAGTTGTAATAAGGCTCTAAGAAATTTTAACCCAGTGTAATAGCAATAAATCCTTCTTTGGTGAGAGGGCACAGCCATTTAAACAAAGAACAGAGTATGGAAACTAGAGCAAAAACCTCCAGCTGAGTCACTGCAAAAAAAAAAAAAAAAAAAAAGTCCAACTGAATCAGGTCTCCTATTAGAGACTTCAAATAAAAACCTTGAGCTCTTTATGTTGGTTCTGTGTAGGATGTTTTTTCTGTTAATCTGTAAATTGCTAGAAAGACTTTTCTTGTTCCCTTGTGCCTCTCAAACTGAAAGTCTTTTGTGTAATTTAAGGGGAAGACATAGCAGGAACAGATATATGTTTAGGAGCTGGAAGGAAAAAAGATTAAGAACTGGTAACAGTGGATATGTGCAATGATCTCCAGCCTGGAAAGAAGTCCGGCAAGAAACAGAGAGACTAGAATTATAGAATAAATTTAACTAATTAATCTTTGGTGGGAAAAGATATTTCATCTCTAAAGCATTTAAAAATAGTGCAAATCCTGGAGTAATGCTATTCAAACCAAGGTTTCCAGACCTCCTTACATCTAATACAAGCATTTGAAACCAAATATATAAAAGTAATGATGGGTACCTAAGGCGTGATTTTCTAGAACTAAAAAATATAGGGTGTTCAGATACAGTACCATGCACAGAGAAGGTAAGTGGAATTGACTAAGAAGAGATGCAAATGGCTCACCACTTTGTCTCCCCATCCTAACAGGATTTTTTTTCCTTCAACTGCCCAAAACACACATTAGATGTTAAGGCATACTTTGCATTGTAAGAACAAACAAAAGAATTATTGACTTGACAGCTCTAAGAGTATGGAAAACTAACATGAGAAACCTCCTGTCCTTCAAAATTTGAATATGGAAGTAAAAAATGACTACTGTGAGGAAACACAGGCACAAATTAAACCTTGCCCACACAGTTTGTACATACCAACATAATTATACTAGTAAGCACTCACTTATTTACCAGAATAAATCTTATCATAGTATAAAAAAAAAATAATTAATTAAAAAAAAAAAAAAACAGAAAATTAAAATTTATTCTGATTTCCAAAATAAGTTCTAAAAGCATTAAATGAACACCAAAGTTAGCCAATATTATAAATGATATACTCCAGATTAACTTACCAGCAAGTACGTGCTTGTACATTCATGAATTAACACATATGAATGAAATTGTTTTTGTGTCTATATTGTTCAAAAGTCAAGAGGAAACAGGAATTTAGCCAAAAAAAACCCTGTCATTAAAAATTTTAAGTACAAGATACTTAGCAATTTACGTCTGTTAACAGAATTATCTGTAATATTTTCAAGGATAAGGTTTCAAGAGGGTACATTAAAAGACCCTAAATTACAACTATAAAAAAAACGGTACTCTGATTGCAACAGTCAAAGCTCAATATAAATCATAAACTTAGAATAGCACACATTTAAAGAAACATATTTTCCTTGCCATAAAGTTCCCCTCAGTTCTTCTTTTCCAAAGAGCCTCACATGAAAATCTTTGTAATGCAAAAAGGGAAGTGACGTTTCACTACAATCAAATATGTATTTGAGTTTCTTTATACAACTATTTTCCAAGAAGGAACATTGTGGGAGTATATTTAGATTCTAAATGATTAAAATATCTACTTGTTTAGAACATCAAGAAAGACAAAAGAGGCAAGATATTATACCAAAGAATTGAGTGTTCTTCACCTTGAGGTTCACTTGAGTTTTATTTTTGCACTCCTAATTGAATTTAAAGAAACAAGGCACTAATTACCTTGAACTACTTTTTTGATGAATCACTTTTTGGCTTATCCTTGAGCAGGGCAAGAACTATCACTCCAGTGCAAATGATTCAGGCTTTGTTTCGGAAAGACTTAAAAAGAAAGCTTTCATAACTATAGTAACATGGTTTTTGGTCATTTGACAGAAGAAAGCTGAAAGTACACTAATGAACAGAAAATTTTATTTTTTTTACAAGTAACATTTTTCCCTAGTAATATCCATTTTGATCTTAATTAGAGACAAAAGTATGAGTTATTTATTTTGAAAATTAAGAAGCTAATGTACGTATTTTACATGTTCAGCTCCTTGCCAGTTCTTAAAGAACAGACTCCCAGACACTACTAGATTTCCATATGTGCGCTCACATACTCCACTTAATAACAGCAAACACCTAAACCAGTGTCATGAAAGGCAACATTTGCCACCATGTACTGAGTTGACTGTGTTGCATTGGGCATGAGGAGAAAGCCAGGTGTTTGTTTTTTTTGCCTTTTCAAATAAAAGTCTTTCACCCTGAACATAAAATTTAGTTTATGTGGACATCTCTGACACTATTCATATCAAAAGCACCCAATCCCCTCCTACATTTCTTGCAGGGACACCAAACTTGATGGTTTCATACAGAGTAGATTTCAAAATCCACAAAGTGGTCTTGCTAACCTTGCCAATTCAGCTGTTGATTTCATCTCCAGATTACTCCCTTAAGGATGAAGATATTAATCACACAATCCCACTCCCATTCACGCTACATCTCAAAGTTCCCCTTCCCAAACACGGGTGTGATCAGCTCCATGGGACCACCTCCATGAAATGCTCCACTGGGAACAGGTCAGCTGCGGAACAAGTCTGCCTGTCTCAGCATGGTCAATGCAGACTTTCTTTCCACCCTCCTGGCTCCCATTTCTCTCTCTAGGAGAATAAAATTTGTCACTATACTGACTCTGTACTATTACTGCTTGTTTTTGAACCCTGTCATTCCCCTCTCCATTCTTTTTTAAATTAAAAAAATATATATAAGTAAAAATTTAAGGTTGCCTCTTGAAATAAGCTTTTTCTAACTACTGCTAACATGTTAGGATTATGAGTCTGTGAGAATATAACACACAATTATTCCAAACAGCAGGAAGAAGAATTAGATCAACAGCTGTGTTTTTGAGGCAGACCAAGTAATGTTCAGACACAAAGATTTCCTACTTCCCAAGCACAAAGATAATTCACCATTCCGCTACGTGCTTTTTTACCAATTTGCTGTTTGCTCCACAAACAGATATGTTGTTCAAGCAGCATGTTCAATGCTTTAAGAGTATTTATGATAAAAGATCATGAAAAGACAGTAAGAACATCAGTTTAGAAAAACAAGAGTTCTAAATAATGTTAATAATCTACTCAGAAAAAGAAAGATATTTAAGAACTTCAACCTTTCAGATGTCACGGGTGTTATGAATACGAGAGTGGTAATGTCACAGATAGATATTTCTGACAACTTCTTTTTTCCCTGGAAATAGAAAATCTTTTCTGGAGATAAAAATAAGACAAAAGAGGCATGAATTATTTTTTTCTTTTTGAAACACATATTTTGATAATAGTTACCTATTAGACATAAGTAGAAACTCACTCTGTAATTTTTATTTATTATACCTGAAATTAAAAACACAGAAGACGAAGAAACTAAATCAGAAATAAAGCAATCTAAAAGAATCATTGAAAACATATGTAGATCATCACAGAGTGAGCAGAAATTATTCTGGCAGCTGTCAACACTGTATACAAAAAAAAAAAAAAAAAAGGAGAAGAAGAAAAAAAAGAGTGCTTAAGTGTACCTGGTTCCTCTTGTTTCTCTTAAGAGTTAGGAAATTATCACACTGCAATAGTAATATCCATGCTCTTCAGGGCTATATTCAATTACGGGTTTGTATAGTGATTAGGTATATGCAGAAGGAGCTGTGTAGGCAAACCCAGAACATGGTGTGGAAATACCACATTTCCAAGCACAGCCCCCACAGCTAACTATGGGAAGTCAAAGCCACAGCTTGCTCCTCCTTTTTGCACACCTGCTTAGCATTCACTCCCTCTCCTTTTCATATCTAAGTAATTTCACAAAGATATTAGAAGACTTCAACCTGAATTTCAGATTTACAAGTTTAACTCAATACTTCCCATTTGGTCGTAACCTTTGATAGCTTCAGATTAATAACAAAAGAATAGTTGTGCCATGTCTGACAAAAGGTCTGCGTAGCCCAGTACCATTTCTCCAGTAGTGGCCATACACAGATACCTAAGTAAAAGGCTTTGTGATGAAAACTGTGGTCTTGTTAAAATGCCTCCAGCAAATACAAAGACTCCTCTCTATTTTTCTGCACTCTGGAAAATGGATTAGGCCCTCTGTAGACACTACTATTATTTTAACTTTCTTTGGCAAGTAAACCAATGTTTCTTGATCCTGCTTTTACCAGAGGGTACTACATTCTTCAATGGTAAAATGGGGGAAATGAAAGGACTGCAAGAAGAAACTGTCACAAAAGGTGCAACAAGAGCCCGTCTAAAAAAACATAAGTGAAATCAGTGAAGCCATGAACTTCAGTTTCTCAGAGATTGAAGCTTACATTTAACTGGCTTAACTGATCATGACAGTCAGTAATTTTAAACATGACAGGCCCCAAATGCAGACAGTTGACCTTTCTGTGTTAAATCATGCTTGGGAAATCTACTTTCCAGTTGCAAGCATGAAGACTACCACAATGAGTGAAATTTAAGCCAGCAACAAGAGTTATTTGAATTAATTTTTAAAATGTGACTCCCAATCCTTATGTTCTGAAAGATAATGTTACCAGTTTGGTGGTTTTCCTGCCTCTGCAGAACGACCGTCAGTGCACAGGCATGAAACTAACATGATTTTACCCCATTGTATTTGCAGTGCTTACATATAAACTGACCAGGAATACTCCAAATTAGCATTGCTATCGTAGGAAAGAATTAAAAGTGATACAAATAGTCAGAAAGACACCACAGCTATTTTTAGAGAACATACAATATATGACAAGATTGAATCAGTAGAGTTTCCCAGACACACATGATTTTCACAAGAGATGGGAGGGAAAAATAAGAAAATGTTTCCCATTAAGGTGTCCACCCAGAAATTTCCTAGTAAAGTCTCTGGCATCTATTCTTTCCAGCAGGTGCACAGAAACAGACATGGCTGGTCAGCTTCAGGAAGGTTAATACAATTACACAAAGCTTCAACTTCCAGACCATTTCTTTATGCAAATTTAAAAACTGAATTAGCAACATCAGTAAAAGTTCTTACACCTCCAATATCGCTCCTAAAGCTGTTAAGACAGAGATCTTTCAGACCACCAGAAAAAAAGAGAATGTGAAGGAAGTAGCACCCTTAATCTCACAAGTGTTCCTTGTCAGACTTCTCTAGAGTCTCAAAAAAAGGAAAAAAAGGAACAGGTAAGCTTCTAAGGATCTTCAACACCAGTAATCTCCATTAATTGGAAACTCTATCCTCTATCTCTGCTCAGGAAAACAAATACACTGCTTGTGAACAGAACCAAGAGCACCACCAGATGTGTCTGCCCACTCAGAACTTCCCTTGGCTGACACTTTAAGGTATTTATAGAAATATAGTAACATCATCAAGACATATATATACAGATGTATAACATCAACTACACACACACACACAATATACACAGACATATAGAGAGACACACATATAACAGCAACTATGCACATAGATACAAAATATAGCCACGTACACAGCATTTGTTCCTTTCCCTTCAGTTTCTTTTGTATTCCATTATCCTTGAAAAATTAGACATCCAGAAAAAAAAGGAGCTGATCAGTGATTGTTAAAGCCCTCCATGCCATAGAACTGATGACAATACTTGGAGGTACAGAGGAGGAAAGAAATTAACTTCATATTTAAGGACATAAAGTATTGCCTGCCCATGGTTCGGCTTCATCCAAAAAATCCGTACAGTCCAATTTAGACCCTATGTAAGAATAGTCATGTCTTAAGTCACAGATTCTGAAACCTCATTGCCTACAAGCACTGATGATCTACAGGGAAAATTTCACCAAATTACAGAAATATGGAACACCCTTATTAGAAAAATATTTTAATAGGTAACTTGGGTTTTCTTCAAGCCTTCATGAAACTAATTTAGTATTTGTCAAATAATAATTTAAAAATCTTACCTGTTTTTTTCTTGAAGTTGCCTTGGGCAACAGACTGGCTGACAAAACGGATGCGAACGGAGAGCAACACAGCTCAGGAAAAGGATTTGGAATTGATGGGATCTCCAAAACACTGTCGTCTTTCTTTGTTCTCCTATTTCAACAGAATACATAATAAAAAGAGATAATTACAAAAAAATGTTGTTAAAATTGCAGTAACCAACTACAGTGCATGCCATACTAAGGCACTAATACCACGATATTTTCTGGTTGCAGTAATTAGCTTTTTTGTGCAGTTATTTTTTAATCAGTAGGCTGAATCTATTAACATATAGTGCTTAACTCTACTTGAAAGCAATCCAAGCACTCAGCTCTGAATATAAAGTTGTTTTAATATGTGTAAGTCTTTGCAGACTAAGAGCATGGATATATTTATATTGGCTCCTCAGGACATTAGTAAATATTTTGTTGTCCCTGTGTTCATGCCATTCCCTATGTACAAATATTACAACAGCAGATACATGTAACATCTCAGCAATACTTCCCAAGTACATCACAACTATATATTGAACAAATGGAAACTCTTTTTTTCCCCAGAATCAGGAGTCGAAGTGATTGACAAGACAAAATAGTGCAAAGCAAATGAGCATACAATCATTTCCATCTTCAATTACTTTTGTATCTGAATCTCCATAGCTCCATCACAAAATAAATGTCTCAGTAGTTTCTGGTGACTTAAATATATCTGTGTTGTAAATATCACCAAGCAGCACTTGCAAGAGTTTGGAAGCTAATCGCTGCTGTACTTGCTGAAGAGCTCCGTTATACACTGCCTTAAAGTGCCGCATTAATAACACGGTTGGCTAAAATGCTGGGCACATTACCCTGCATGGTTTTCTCACACGGCAAATATCAAAGAGCACTTTTTCTACTTGATTTCATTTGGGGAGCAGCACCCAAAGCACCCCAGGTATTTGACTCTGCCAGTGCATAATGAGATTTCTCTACATGTGTGAGTTGATGACTCCAAGCTTAATGTTTAACTTTATTACATTCATTATTGTCGTTTGAGATTTCACATACTAATTGGTATAAAAGTGTGGAAAGCCATCAAGGTAAGGTAACAACGCGGACTGACGACGGTTTTCTTTCTGGAAACCAACAGAGCACATTCCTTTAACGTGACACTCAGCATTAAGGAGGAGTGAAAAATAGCATATGCAGCATTTCAATATTTCCTAAACTTGATCGGATGCTCCATTAAAAGAAAAAAAAGAAAAAAAAGAAAAAAAAGAAAAAAAAAAAAAGCTCGCAGTTTCCTGGACTAAAAATAAAGATCAATGCCTTTCAGACTAGCCTCAGGGGTACCAGACACAGCGCGCACATCCCCAGCAGCAGCAGTGACAGCAGCAGCATCGCTGCGGTGAGGCAGCTCTGCCAAGCGCCAGGGGAAGCCGCTCTGACAGCGAAGTAGCGGCTCGGGTGGGCTTGGCGAGGCGGGATCGGCAGCGGCGTCCCTCTTCGCCTCAAACTGGGAAACCTCTTAGAAATAAAAAAAGGGGAAGAGACGGGGGAGGACGCACCCACGGCAGCAGACGCGCCGCACGAACCCCTCCCGGGGCACCACCAGCCCACCCAGCAACTTTTCAGAGCACGTTTCGGGCCGGCAGCCCGGCGCAGAGCCCCTCCGCCCCGCCGTTAACTTTCCCCTCGCCGCGTATCCCAGCGCCGGCCCCTCGGGCAGCCCCGCTCAGCGCCGCCCAGCAACTCCCCACACCCCGGGCAAGGCCGGGCCGGGGTCGCCCCGCCGCCGCTTCGCCCCCTTCCCCGCCCCGCCCGGTGCAGGCACCCCCAGCCCCCGGACGGCAGCGGGCAGGGGCCGGGGCCGGGCTGGCGGCGCCCTCGGGACCCCGGCCTTACCTGTCGGGGGGCGGCGGCGGCGGCGGGTGCCGCCCGGGGGAGCGCACCTCGCCGCGGGGGCCGGGCGGCACGGCGGGCAACGGGGCGGCCATCGGCGGCGGCGCCGTCCCGGCAGCGCGGCAGGCACGTCGGCGAGCGGCCCCGGCGCTGCCGGGCGGAGGCTGCTCTCGGCTGCGGAGGAGGGGGGACGCGGCGGGGAGGGGGGGTGGAAGCGCCGCCCGGGCGGCGAGCGGCACCGAGCGCCTTCCCCGGCACACGCCTGCGGGCGGCGGCGGGGGCGGGCGGCGGGGAGCGAGGGGGGACCGACCCACAGCGTCCCGCCTGCCTCGCCTCGACACCTGCCCCGGCTCGGGGCGGCGGGACGGGTCTGACAGCGGGGCGGGGAGGCTGCGGGGATGGGGAGACCCCGCTCCTGCCCCGGCGGGCAGCCCCCAACGGCCATAACGGCCCCCAACGGCCGTAACGGCCCCCAGAGCGCCGCGGGGCTCGGCCCGAGGCTTCCCTGCCCCGCTGCCCGCGCGGTGACCGCCGCCCGACGGGCCCGGGCCGTCTTGTCAGCGCCACACGAATCACGAACTGAGCCGCCCGGCGCCTCTGCGAGGTGGGGAGTTGGTGACTGAGGCTTGCAGAAATAAGGGGTGCACAGAGCTGGGAAGTGAAGGCGTTACCTTCGTGCCAAGCAAGCAGCTGGGAAAATGGGAAAGCTGGGTGCGCGGCTCGGCCAAGGACGTGCGTTGAGCCGCAGCTCCTGCGAGCAAAGCTTGGGCAGCTTGGGCCTCGGCCTGCTCCGCTGCAGCCTGTGCTGCTGAGGAACACGGCTCCTGCCCTGGTTTGTGTTCACACAGCCCTCTGTGGTACTTCCACGGCTGTTAGTACCAATGTCGTCCCGTTACCAAATAAAAATCCCCCCTCGCTGTCTGAAGAGCAGTCACACGGCACCAAGCAGAACGGGTAGAAGTGTGGAAGTCACTGGACCTGGTTGAGAGGTGAATGACTTGAGTCTAGCCCAATGCCAGGCAGAAACTGCTGTATGTAGAAACCTGATTTTATTTGGCTTCCTCAAAGGCAGTAACTGAGAATACAGAATGTCTGGGGATAAACGTGCTTTTCTGTTTTCCTGAGCCCACTCAAGAAATCCTCACACACACACCAAAATTTTCAGTCAGAGAAAGATTTAATTTTTTTTTTTTCCAAAATAGAAGCAATACTCAGAGTTTTCATTTTAGCTGAGTTGCAAATGATTTTGCAGGACATTTGTTTTCAATGAAACTAAGGATTCCTTGTCTTCTAAACAGTTTATTCTCTGTTATGCTGACAGTCAAAGTGTGTGTGCGAGTTGATTAAGAATTCTTATATACAGGGACTGGCGAACATATCTGGAATTTTACACTGTCAGATGATTGATTTGATTTGTTTGTTCCTTGCGAACAGCTATCTTTTTATACAGGCCAGACTAATTTTGTCTAACTGATTCACTGGTGTATATATACATGGCATGTTAAACTTCACTTTCTTCAAAAGAATAGAAGAAAGAACAACTGGTGTGTGTGTTATAGGTAGAAAACTGGGCTCAGGAAGAGATAAAAACCTTTGGGTGGCAATTCCATTCTGATACTAATCAGCATTTTAAAAGTTTGGCCACAGAAAGAAAATATGTGTTGACTTTTCACCCAGTCTGTGCAACTTGTTTCATAGCTGCAACCTGACATACATGGTAGGTTTTTGTGTCTTTGGCTTAGTCATGTAATTGGTTTAGAATGGCAGGCAAATAAAAAAAAAAATCACAATTAGAATATTAACAAATAAATTAAATACTTCTGCATTTCCAAATAACTTTGCTATGATTCCAATGAGTCATGACAGCAGAAAAGGAAAGATCAACAAAGATGTAATGCTATTATAATTTCACTTGAATGTAGTAATTAAAAAAAAAAGACTAAAATTTTTAATTTTTCTACTTCTCATAGTCTGTCCTGATGCTTGCTGCTTCCAGTGCTTTCTGAGTAGTGCAGCACAAGAAAATACAGTCATCAAAACACTGAGGCACAGAAAGATCTGATTGCTCCAGCATAGAACAGCAAACATTGCATAGGTGAGAATGTGAAAGTTTCTTCTGACTTACTGTTTCTCTCCTTTCAAACAATTGTAAGAATAAGAAACAGTGCCTGAACTTGACGAGTTTTCTGAGAGCATTTGACCTAAACTCTGTTCAAGAGTAACCTTTTTTTAACTTCTACTTTGAACAAATTCAAACCCAGTCACCTTTGATGACAATTAATAATGCTGGTATTAAAAGGCTCACAGATTTTTGCTATGCCCCAACACCAAAATACTTGTTTATAATACAGTTGAACTGTGTGTCTTGGCTTCATTTTTATCATAAATGCACCTAAGCTGCCTACTCTTTCATACTTTGCTTCTGCAGTGCAATAGTCCTCATTCTAAGACAACTTTCCATAAAACTAAATTTCTGGGCATTCTTCAGTCTTCAACTCAATAGATTTGTTTTCTCTTAAAAAAAAAAAAAAAAAATCTTTTGTTAGCCTTAGTCATATCCAGGTGTCTATCAAGTAAAATTAAATCTACATATCAAAAAGAAAAAAAAAAAGCACAACAGATTCAAGCTATTCAGTATGCACCCCACTTTCAGAAAATCAGGTTCTCCATTTCTTAAAAGCCTGTGTGCTATTTAGAACTACAGCACTTGATTAATGTGATAAAATTATGCCTTTAATTAGAATAAACTTTCACGGTTATTACTAACAAAGTGAAATTTTAAAAAATCCAAATTATCTGTGATTATCTCTAAAAAAACATGGATTTTTTATTTCACCATTCCACACATTCCCCCTTGTTTTAATCAAGGTATTTTGAATTTGTTTTTGTGGCCTGATCCTAAAAAGTTTCACTATAATTTCTTAAAGATGGTTACACTAAGAGAAATAATACCATACTTTTACACCGTCTTCTGTCATAGTAACAGTAGCAGAGAAAAGGATTCTCTCTACTGAACTGCTAGGTTGAAGCCACAGAGGTAGTTAATTCTTCCAGTGCAAGGCTATAACCAGGCCCAAGTCTTGTTTCCCAATGTAAAGTTTCCTCTACAAGTACCCTAATGTGACTTGCATCAAATGTAATATAGAGGGTCATCTTAATAATAATAATAATACCTTGTCCAGTAAAAAATGGCATTCCCCAAGATGTACATCTGAATTTGTAATTTATGTGTCTGTTATATTGATGCACATAGAATATGCTGAACACAAACTAACTTTTCTTCTTTGTGGTCCTGACACTATGAACTGTGCATCATTCCTCATTCCTGAACATTTTGAAAGCTCATTTTTAACTTTGAAAACTGGCCCATCTGTTTGGGCAGTACTTCAAGAGAGCCAAATTTATCCTATGAACACTCAGAGATATCAGTATCTAACTTCTTGGCAGTAGTGCATAACTCCTTGAAAGTTATCTGTGGTTGAACACTTTGTAGGAGTTTTGCCTATTATTACAGTGTGCATTGAATGTTAAGTTTAGCATTATTGTTGAAATGTGTATCTTCAACTGCAGATAGGGGAAAGATTCCAAGGGATTAAATCAGTACCACCAGTCTCAGTAGGCTCCAGAAGCTGCTCTTCACCCTAATCTGAAACTCCCTCTGCGTGTACTTACACAAACCACAGCACAGTAATGCTGTGGTGCTTCCCCCAACTTAATTTTCTTCTTCTGCACTTACTGTTGAGAAGCAGATTTGTGCTCTGTTTTGTTGTTTGCTTTGGGCTTGGGATTTTTTCCCCACTGAAAAGCAGGAACACTTAAGTGTACTTTCATAAGGAACATGAGTACAGGGATGGATTTTATTGCTATCTTTGACAGGAGTGTTTGCTATTTCAATAGCAAGTTCTGTGATTCCTTGTGACAGCTTTGTCCTCAGACCAGAACATCTCCCTGCTGGAATTTTCCCTTGAACTGTAACACAAGAACAGAATTAAATTCAGTGCAGGGTTTTGAGAGTGATACCCTTCAAGTCAATCAAACCAAAACAAGAGCTTATGATTTCTGAAAGAGGTCTTTGTAGCTAAAACCAAATAATTAGGTTCAGTATAGGGTTGACTGGGTGTCATGTAGGTCCTGTGAGATGCAGGTCAGACAACATGACATACTGGCTTCTGCTCCCTCAGCCTGAGGTTGTATGATATCGATCATTCAGCAGCATCTACAATAAAATGGGTATTAGGTGATGTGATCTGCACTGGCCAACCTTGAATTTTTTTAGGGCAAAAAGTTCCTTTCTAAATAGAGAGAACTGTAATAGTACAGGGTGAACATTACATATATATGGATTACATTGGCTAGGTTTTCATCTAAAGGGTCTAACTACCAGACTAGATGTAGTCTGGGTAGTTGTGGATGGATGAACCACATAATATACTGCTACAGTTATTTCTGGAAGTGAATAGTCAAGTCTCAGGAAACCAATGTAGCCGTGCCAAATGTTTGTGTTGATAGCTTTGTAATGGAAGAAACATTTTACTTTGAATACATTTCTCTGTTCTTAATTATCCATAGTAAACATTTGATAATTAATGTTTCATTAGCACCTCTGGAATAACTACGGTGAAGAGTGGACAATTTTAAACATCATAAACAGAATATTTAGTAAAATTTAAAAAGTGATATTTCACAACAGCAGAGTATTACTGATACTTTTTACAGTCCTTTTTCTAGAATTTTGCCTTATACAGAAAACATAATTTCTGACCTTACATACCTTCAGAATATTTTACACAACCATATAATTACTATGAAGTGAAGGGTGCATGTGGCTTAGCTATCTTATACTCTGTGTGTTTATCCAGAATGTAGAAATTCAGTGTCTGTAATGTCAGTTGTTGGAAATCAGATTCAAGGTCTTTTAACAGTAGTCATTTTGTAGGAGAAATAAAATGCAAGCATAAAAAAAAAAAAAAAAAAAAAAAAAAAAAGGAATGTAGAGCTAAAATGAGACTTTTTACAAACAGCCACACTACTCCTAAATCGCAGCCATTTCTGAGCTGCTGCCAAGGACACTGAAGCATTAGTACCAGACAAAGCATATCTCCTGATATGCACAAAGAGGAGAGGAGATGTGGAGTTATTTGGGGCAAGAAGGAACAACCTATCTAGTCAGACTCATGTAAGATAGCATTTCATTTTTGTTCTCATAATAACAAAGTTGATATAAGAAATTTAAAGACAAACTTAATTCTGTATTTTGAAAAAAAAAATACGTACAGTGATTCACTTACCTAAATGCAGGGATCTAGTACCAATTTAGATATCTATTCTACCTTGCCCTAGGAAGACATGGGTTTCCTGTTCATCCCCTGTCATATATGACAGCCCAGTGTGTATGTTTTAGAAATTCTTGGACGTTAAATATTGCACCAGATATTTGTATTTAAGTGCCTGAATTTTACTCACATTGTTTCTTCTCTGCTTCTGTAACATGCAGCTCACAATAGACCATGCATGACTTTATGAAACTAAATGAAAGTCTAGTAACTTCAGACATGCTGCATTATAAAATTGGATTTTGGTAGCTTTCATTAGATCTAAGGAGGTTTTTCTCTCATTCAGGGAATAGTAAGAAAATTAAATGTGATTGTGTACATATCTTGTGATGTGGGGAGGAATCTCTTCCAAAATCACTGAATAACTTAGCCTAAATTTGCACCTTCAAATTTGTGCCAGCCCTGATGCAGCAAAGCAATTTCTAAATCAACCTACCTGTGCTTGTGCAATTTAAAATGTCTTGAAAATGGGCTCTGAAATGGAAAGCTTTGCTGAATCTTAATGATGGAGTAATTACATTGTTCCCAAATGACAGAAAGTAAAACAAACAAACGCTTATCTGGCCAGCTGGAATTCCTATGGTACTGCATCTGTAGGATAACATATCTGCCACTATTTTAATACATCACCTGGTAGGGCATTTAGTACTCTTTGGAATAAATTAATCCCACAGGGTTTACACAAAAAGTATTTGTGTACTTTCTCAAGTATTTCAAGAGCTTTTTCCAAGAAATCTATATTCAAGGAATGCAGTATTCAATAAACCTTTGAAAAAATCAACCTACTGTTCATGTTTTAAAAGCATTGTGCTGACTACTTGGAAGTTATTATATTAATAGGTTATTAATGCAAATGTCTATAATTCAGGAATCCTATCTAACAATGACAATCTCAGCACTTATTATGAACCTAATTATCACAACATCAGTACACCTAACATTTTAATGTATTTATTCCCTTCATGCGGATGAGTAAATGTTTGCATTTTTATGCGCCTGAATGTCTTTAAAAATTAACCCTAAGTGGGTGTTTAGAGCATCTGACTTTAGACACTGTAGCAGGGCAGCTTGGCCATTTAACACAGAGGCATAGAACTTCCATGGAGAGAGACAGAAGACTCCAGAGATCAACTGAAAGCACCTAAGGCACCTAAGTGCTGACAGCCATCCCAGAAGACCTTTTGGTTTCCTGTGGCTACACTGGAAACTTAGGGTGAACTGTCTTCTGACCTAAGTATCTCAGGTAGCTGTTAAAAATTAGACAATGCAATTAATTTGCTCCGTGACTTTCTCATGATCTAATGAAATTTGTGGCTGAGCAAGGAATGCAAACTCTGAGTCCAAAATTAGTTTTCTAGCAATCAGGCCATCCTTCTGTGTAACTATAATGAAGCTTTCTTGTTTCTAAAAATAAAAGGTAAAATATATTAATACTTCAGTACTCCTGACAATAAGCTTTAAATCTGGTCTAAAAGGTGATCCTCCATTGGGCTGTGGAAAAAAGTACATTTTTCTTTGCTTTCAAGTTTATTGAAGCTGTGCTCTGTAGCTATTCAGTAGCCACCCTTTTTTCATTTTAAAAGCAATTTTTTCCTAATAGTCCTAATTTTACTATTGCTAATAGCACAATTTCAAAACACTGAGTATAGGCATCCCACTAGTCCACTTTTTTGTATTTATGAAGGAAACATTACACAAGACATGAATAATATCATACCAAATAATCCCAGAGAATAGTGTTTTACTCAGTGGTCCTCTAAATTCTGGTAAGTCAAAGAATCTTACAGAATTTTCCCTTGGAGTGGAAAGGGAAATGAGAAAACTGGCTACTGAACATGTTCATAAATAATTTGCACCTGACTTCAAAGAAAATTAACTTCTGGTGTATCTGAAGCATTTGGGCAACAGGTGTACAAACTGAGATCACATCTGAAATTAGGAAAATTATTAGAGCCACTCAACATTTTTAAATTCAACCTTCAGTGTCTTCAGTCAGTTTCATGAACTTAGCTCAGTCCATTGTTTGAGAATTCAAAGATGATAAGCCAAATCATGTTTTTGTTTGTTTGTTTATAATGTTCTTTGGACTTACTTTATAAAACAATAGAAACGTAGTTTTCAGACTTCTAAGCCTCTTGAACTTTCATTGTATCATCCAAGAAGAACTATTGAACTGATGTGTTCCCTTTTCATAAGTCATGGCTTTAAAAAGCCATGTTAGACACATAAGTTGGTATTCTGTCTTACTGCTGGATTTCTGTGCTACTGGATCACTCAAGATTACCTACCCATTCCTCGTAAGGAACAAGCACACAGTCACATTTCTGTCAAATTAGCCACAGTGCATGATAAAGAATCTGTAGTGGTTTTATGTTTCTATGTTGACTTTATGCAAACTGTGGGAGGACAGACAGTATCTGATCTGGCATAAAGCCTACTGGTAAAAATTTTACCCACCAAAACTCTTAATGAATTTGAACCAACAAAGTGCATTTGTGGATGTTTGAGTCCCATGGCTGTGGCAGCTCTGATCAAGGCCTTGAGTCAATTTTAGCCTGTTGTCAAGCCATGTCAGAGCCAATACTAAGCCTCTGACCAAGAAATCAGACTAAAGCCAGATTGTGTCACTGAAGATGACACATGAAATTTCCTGACTGTTAAAGCATACTTTGTGCATGTTAGATGGTGCCTTAACTGAATTCCAATTTACATTCTGCAAACCTGCTTGGTTTTAGTGGGAGAAATTTTGCACTGTAGCTGGAAGTAGTCCATTGCATACTGCATTCAGCACAAATGTAATTGCAGTTCAGCAGTTGTTGATTTATTTATTTATTTATTTATTTTTTTGCATGGGCTGAGTTGCTTCATTGCAGCTTAGATTGAGGCAAAAATGGATGTACAGTTTTCACAATATTTTGATTTTCCATGTGGAGTAAAAAGCCATCACCTATACATGAGGCTCCCAAGCATTCTACTTTTAAAGCAGCTTTGAAAGGTGTATTCCCATCTCTTTTATTAGCACAGTCTCTTCAGAACATTTCTCTTTTTGTTTATTTGAAAGGAAAATCTACATTTAAGTGATTTGTTAAGACATTTAAAACCCATTTTCTACAGATAGTTTGTCTGGCTCTTGCAAGAACGTAGGCTTCTATTATAACATATTGGGAGCTTTTAAAACCAAAGCAATTCATAATAAATTTATTCAAATTGACACATTTCTGGTTACAGTCTCTTCATTATTTCTTCAGAGTTATGAAACATGAATTATATCACTGTAACCACACCACCAGTCAAGGAAATCTAATTTGCCATGAAGTATGTTTGTGTAGTCATTGTGTAGCTCAAGGCATACATCAGATTATTTTCTTGTACTGTTTCATATATTAATGTTATTCCAGAGGCTAGAGTGGTATTATAATCTCATCACATCTAGTTTTAAAAAATATTCTTACACAGCAGGCTCTAAAAATACATAGCTACATAACAAATTAGAAAATATTACATCACTAAAATCTATTAGACATACACATTGAAGTGTATTTCAGATTGGTTTATATATTTCAAACACTTTCTGTTTAAGCAGTAGACATATTTTATCATTGTAGCTAACCAACTAGCCAGTATTATATTCAATTCAAATTAAAGCTGAATTAAATTAACACAGCATAGAAATCCTGAATCATGAGAACAGAATCATTAGAATGATCAACATAAATGAAAAAATGACTTTTTAAAGCAAAATGAAAACGTTCTCCATAAGTTTTTTCCTCTCTTATACTTCATTTATTAAATTCTTCTAACAAGAATGAAGTGAATTATACATATATATATATTAAAGAAGCTGATAGCCTCTTTTACAGCTTCTTAGGATGGAAAGATTTTTTTTTTCTCTCTCTCACTTTGCTATCAGAAATGAAAGCCTGAGCTGCAATTATTAAAGGTCTGAATTTGCATTTTTTAGCAATCCAGAGAAATGAGAGCAGTTATTGTTATGATCATTATCATTATAAAGTTCTTTGTCAATACATCTTCTAACAAAGTTGTTGGTCAGCTGTTTGTTAGATGCCCTTCCAGTTATCAGATAATCTCATAGTAGATCAAAAAGAACAGCAGATTAAAATGATAGCTTTGTATACGCACAGATGGTAAATCCTCTATAAACTAAAGCAACTGGATGCAGTGCCTACTGCTAGCAGCTAGCACAGGAAATTTGCAGAAGCTAAAAATACAGTGATGGATTTATTTGTTGATAGCTGATAGGACTATGTCTCCAAATCTTGTTCTTGTTGAGACAAGAAGGCTAGGCAACCTCTTAGTACTAAAAAGTCCCCTAAGCCAAGACCTCTGAAGCTTATTGTACCTTGAAGAGCTAGTTGAGGGAGAATGTTAAAGACACAAAGGCTCTTGATAAGACCTTACTAGCCTGACCTGCCAGTGAGAGGGAATAGAGCTCAGATTCTTTCTGGAGTAGTAGGAGAGGCTATCTTCTCTGCCAAAAATCAGTCACCTTCAGATCACCATTTAACTGAGCTGATTGAGTAAAGCAGGCCACCTTTCTCTGTGAATGATTCCATACAGACCTGCCTTGGACCATATCCAAAGCCAGCTCATGCGTAGACCTTCTGAAATGGTGTCTCAGAAGCATATTTGCTATAAGCACTTGACAGAAAAAAGTGAAAGCCAAACAGAGGTTTACTGTACCTAGGGAGACTTGAAGTATGAGTATTTTATTTACAGTTTCACCTGACAAAGTAGATTTACTTGTTTTGTTTTTCTGTTGTCAGATACATGCTTATCCCTAGTCTTAATGTGGAAACAGTCTGGAAAGATGGAGTCTCACATAGTATCCGGTAAGTAAGTCTCTGCCCTATCACTGCAAAATCTGTTGTGGCAACAGTTACTGTGAAAGACACTTCACAAGCTTTTGGTCCACCTTGTTGTGCTCTACATGTGCTACAAGTGAGTCATGGATGTGCTAGAAGGGCCTCCCCTATACACAAGAGGTGGTATGGCACCCTGGTGAGACAGGCATACACAACCCTTCTGAGTCTGCTGCAGGGATGCAGACGAGGCATTCTGACCTGGAAGGCCTTCAGAACTGCTTGGCAGCAGTCATATAGAGCAGCTGAGGTATTGCCATGCTTTCCAGAGTTCAGGGAATTAATGCTTTTCCAGTGTCCGTCTGCTGCATAACTAAGGGAACAGAAATAATTTAACAGGTACTGTAACTTGTTTTCATATTAGGATTCAATTTTTCAGAGAGTAATAGTGAGAATATATCAAATTGTTGACCCTTTCCAGGCAGGCTTCAACATAAATTAATTGTTGTGTAAAAAAATGAATTTAATGTTTACGATGCAATTTGTCACTGTAATGGAGGCTCAATTAGAATCTCAGTGATTTACTAAAGACATTTTAAACATAACGTCCAAACAATGCTACATAAATTAAACATGATGTAATTGAGTGCAACACTAAGTGGCTCATCACTGTTGATTCATGTGGAAATCACAGAAATTTTACTGATCATTATGCATTCATTCAGTATTAATGTAGATACCATATGTGCTTCCATAGGGATTCTACTGTTACTCAGCATTCATTAAGTTTTAATGTACCATTAAGAAGGCATCAAAAGACTCATTTAAAATACCACCACAAAGGTAGTTCATTTAAAGAGAGTTAAAGAAACATATTTTACTTTAACATTGAAATAGAAAGTAAGTTAATAATGAATCAGCAAAAATATTTCAGGGAAAAAAAAAATGTTTAATTGCAAACCAGACTGGAAAGAATATTTGAACAAAAGTCATTCTCCCTGTTCCAGATTTCTGGAGAGCTGGCTGTATTTCTAGGCAAAAGTGCTTGTGCAACTACATGGTCTTCACTCACCTGATGCTTTACCGAAACCTTCAGTAAAGTGATTTGGTATAGTGAGAATATTATTTTAGAAAAGGGAAGAGGGAGTACAAATTATGGCCAGATTGCCTTTCACATTCATTTGGTGGATGGGAGTGAAGGGGGATGAGAAAACCACAGCAATGTTAGTAACATGCCCACAGCTCCCTCTTTTTTTTTTTTTTTTTTTTTTTTTTTTCTTACTAGGCATGGTGTGCCTCTGCTAGCAATTTTTTTTTTTTCCAGGAATGAACTCTAACATATCTCAAGTACCACATTGATCTGGCTAGTTCTCCTTCCACTCAGTTGCATTTTCATCAGGGCCAGGTATAGAGGCCCTGAGCACATCCTCCCTGTCCCTGTCCTCCTGTTGCAGCTAGTGACCTTCGAATGAGCTCTTCAGAGAGCTTGGTGGGGAGGCTGTGGTAAGGGCTTCTCCTTCCTGGGGAGCTGATTTTAAGCTGAGGCTCTAGTACTTTGTCTCCACTTGAGCAATGCATAGGTCTTGCTGTTTAACAGCTATGCCTTTGTCTGGTCCTGGTGATCCAGACCTAGAACCACAGACTTTTCTCCCTCACCACAGACCTGTCTGGTAATCTGGACTCTTAGCTGAACCTGGCTACAGTCTCCAGGCCTGCCCTGCTCCCCCCCGAGAGATAGTGGGAGAGAATCCTAATCAAAAATAGTATGGTGGTAGTTGATTTCAAAAGGTGAATAATTGCTGTTAGTGCATGAAATAAAGCCAATAGAAATTCCCATCAGAAAAATGGATTGAAATTTCATATATAAAGGTGGTAAACTTTAGGTGCTAAAGAAATATTATTGTAAATTGAAACTAATGAACAACTATTACTACAAGCTGAGCTATGAATACATCATATCAAGTTTTTAAAATTCTTGTTCACTGGCTAGTTGAAAAGATCATCTGTGGATCAGATGACTGCATCTGTGATTAAATACAACTTAGCAAGGTCCTGTTCAGTTGGATGTGTAGAACCATGACACACAATCATCTCATAAACTGCTGATCTTGTATAGAAGATAGGTGTATACTGCAGGTGATTCACTACAGAAAATAGCCTTCTTTCATTATTTGCCATGGAAAACTACAGCTGTTAGACCACATCAAAGAAAGAAAAGCCTCATGTAAAAGCTGTGCTGCATGCCCGTTCCAAAGCAGAAACCATGAAAGGACATGCCAAAACTCTGGAGAAATCACACTGGTGACTTCCTTAAGGGAAGGTATGGGAAAGGCTGCAAGCAAAAGGAGGCAAATTTGAAAAAGAAATGCAATGAGAGAATACCATCTGCCCACAACATTGAAATAAACAAACATAGGGCATGCTCAGACCTGTGTTTTGGCCAAACATTAATTACATCTTAGATAAAGTAAGTGACTAAAGTGTGTAAGTTATGTCATCCTAATCATACTTTCTTTTTTTTTAATTAAACCAACTCCATTCCTTTAGTCTTCCTTGAAATCTTTTCTAAAGGTCTTATAACTCATCTTATTCTCTTACTCACCCAAACTGCCTTCCACCTTTAGGTTATTAATCTAAAATACCTGCTTCTTTAAAAAAAAAATATCTTCTGAGACAGTGTTGTTCCAGCTACATTCCAGCTTGATTTCTGCTGTTAGTTTTCATAGAATCATAGAATATCCCGAGTTGGAAGGGACCCATAAGGATTATCAAGTCCAACTCCTGGCACCTCACGGGTCTGCCCAAAAGTTTAGAACACGTGACTAAGTGCACAGTCCAATCGCTTTTTAAATTCAGACAGGCTTGGTGCAGTGACCCCTGGGGAGTCTGTTCCAGTGTGCAACCACCCTCTCAGTGAAGAACCTCTTCCTGATGTCCAGCCTAAACTTCCCCTGCCTTAGCTTAACACTGTTCCCACGGGTCCTATCAGTGATGATTACAGAGAATAGGTCACCTGCCTCGCTGCTCCCCCCTCATGAGGAAGTTGTAGACCGCGATGAAGTCCTCCCTCAGCCTCCTCTTCTTCAGGCTGAACAGGCCTAGTGACTTCAGCCGCTCCTCATATGTCTTCCCCTCTAGGCCCTTCACCATTTTCATCGCCCTCCCCTGGACACTCTCCAACAGTTTAACATCCTTTTTGTGCTGTGGTGCCCAGAACTGCACACAGTACTCGAGGTAAGGCCGCACCAGTGCAAAGTAGAGTGGGACAACCACTTCCCTTGACCAACTGGCAATGCCGTGCTTGATGCACCCCAGAATACAGTTGGCCCTCCTGGCTGCCAGGGCACACTGCTGGCTCATGTTCAACTTGCTGTCAACCACAACCCCCAGATCCCTCTCTGCGGGGCTGCCCTTCAGTAGCTGGAGAGAAATGATTAAATTGCATCCAACAGTAGCTTATTCATTATTTTTGCAAGTAGAAATATATTAACCATTGGTAAGTATGCTAATGGTTAATGCATACTGGCACTAGTACATGAGGTACACTAGCACTTGGAAATAGCTGCTGCTAGACAGATTTTTCTTCAACAATTTCTACAACTGCAGCTTCTGTGGGCATAGTTCTCCCCCTGTCCTGAGATTATCATACATATAAACTCTTACCCCTGTGGATGTTCAGGATCACATATGCAGGCCCACTATTCAACACTGCCATTCTTTTAATTATTTTGTCACTTGTGAAAATTTATTTCTACATACTGTACTTTATTGTATTCTTGTTGCTCTGGCTATGATGATACCAAATATTACAGGCTAAGCAAGGTCAGTCCTGCTTAGTATTAACTTGGAGAAAAGACTTTACACAAGTGTCTTTACACTGTGTGGTACAAGAGAGGCCACTGCACTATTTGTAGCTGGCATTTTACTTTTTGACTTGATGCATTAGAGACTGGTAAACAATACAAGAAAATATTGCTTCATTAAAATTTGTCTTGAAAAAAAAAAAAAGAAAAAAAAAGAAACTGGACTAAAAAGGACATCAGTCACCAGATGTGAGAAGTTAGTTCTAAGGAGGTGAAAGCCTCAACTCTCCAGCCATATTATATTTTAATTATATTCTCTATAGCCAACTTTCCTTTGATATTTGCAAAAGACTAATTCTACACCACTTTAGCAATACAGTCTACACCTGAGTGATATCTACAAAACAACTGTCCATAAGCACATTTCAGTTTTTTAAGCCAGTAGAATCCTTATCCAAAGGAAAGTTTATCAACCAGTGGACTACTTTAGCATTTTTAATTAAACCTTACCATTTATAATGCATCCCTCTGTTTTGTGTTTTCTCATTTGGGCTTCTGTTTCAACTTACTTCACAAATAACATTTTCTGATGTGTACATTGATGTGGAGAGTACACACTTTTTATCCATTATTACCTGTAAGAATTTAGGTACCTGAATACTACATGAAAGTAAGATATCACTGTGAAAGTAAGATACCACTGTGAACATCCAACCCTATGCAGTGATAATAATATAACCTCATACTGTAATCTCTGCATCAAGCCTATGATTTGTGATGAAGTTGAATTTCATTTTAGGTATCAAATGCAAATAATGACTCATCTGAAGTTTCTGTAGGAAGCTGCTTTAAATGGTTAAATTTCTCTTTCGTATTAGTAACACTGACTTCGTTACAGAAGTTACAGAGTGCCACTGACTCCCACTGGTGTCAGCAGCACACTATGTTCATAAATCAGAACAGGCTTAAATTTACATCTTATAAATGACCATAGACAGATGTAAAGGAGCAATGACACTAGTAAAAGAGAAACAGCTTAATATTTCAAGAATCACTAGCACAGTATAGATACCCTTAGGCGCTGACCTAGTCCATTTAGCAAAGGAATGCATCTAATCAAAGCCACAGTATACCTTAAGTGAAGGGATTTCATTAATGAATAAACTGGTTAGGTCCACCTAATTACATACTATTAAACATCTGGGGATCCTTCACACTTAATGTTCAAACAACAATTGAACATTTGTTCAACATTTAAGTTCAAAATGGAATTCAGATTTAAAAATAAAAATCCACAGAGATTTAAGAACTGTAAAAAAGCAGCACACCAGTGCTTTGACATTATCTGAACATGGCAACAGTAGAAGCAGAACCCCTACACTGACAATTGCTCTATTTTTAAAGTTTACCTTGAAACTTCTTGTCTTTGAAGACTAAGAGAATATTTAACGAGCATTTCTTGACACACTACAAATTTTCGTCTTCACAATAAACTGAGTTTTAGGAGACTTCTAGATTTACAGTATATATAACCTTATGCAACTACATACCACAGCTGCATAAAAATGCAGATAAATCATAAGGTTAAATCAGTGAGCATTTGATAGCTATATAAAGGCATTTGAATATTCCAGCTGGTGATCTTTTTTTTTGATTAAATAACTAAGGGCATATAATATTTAATTCATATACACACATGGTTAGGTATGTTATGAAGTAACATGCCAATGCAAAAAATTAAAATAAAGATTAGTGCTTTGAATTTTAAGTATTTTAGTTTATTCTCTTCAAAGGAAGGGACAAGGGAACGGTTCCCTCAGCAAGTTGTGTTCTTCTGGATGATTTCAAACTAATCTTAAAGCTTCTGCTCTCTCACCAAATTCTCCCCCACCCCTTGATGGACACCTTTTACTGAGATACAGTTGAGTCAATATTACTGGCAAATGTAAGAGACAGCTTTGTTAAGATAAATTTAGAGTGCATTCTTCAGAAACACGTAGCTTTTCACTCTTACTCAAATAGGTTTATATCAATCTTTTCATTTCTTTTATCAGTTGCATTGAGAAATATTCATATGACTAAGGAGGAAACTAAGAATTAGCTTCCTATCATAGCCCCAAATTCCTGTTTTAAGCATTGTTTGGAAATGTCCATGTACTGATGGAAAGCACCAAACGGGTAATTTGTTTAAATAGAAGACAGTGGTTCTTCACATGCAGCAGCTGATATCAAAGACCTACTAAAAACACATTCATTATGCAATCAAGCTAAGAGCTAGTTACTGTCACTGGCATATGTGTATAATCACACTAGCCATAGTCCTATGCTATTACCACAGGACCATCCTCAGAATATAAGTTCACAAAAGGAATTAGCAACTTATGTCCAAATCCAACTCTGATAACAAGAAAGGATGGCTCTTTTCAGCTTTGGAGTTGTATATATTTGTGGTAGAGATAGCATAGCTCTTATTTCCAGGCCTTACATTACAAATGCACAGTTGATCTGAAATAATTACCAACAGATGCAGTTAAAGTTTCCTGATAGTTTTGGTTTCTTTTTTAGATTGAGTTTCATCTCTCACCCTGTAGTAAGAGATTTTCTTTCATTGTTATAATATTACCAAATGTGGAGCAATGGCTGTCCTACACAGGATTACATTCATTACTGTGGTGGTTACACAAATAGGGATTTGTGTACAAATTTGGTTACACAAATAGGGATACACAAACTTATCAGGCTTTCAGTTAGGCTTTTTGTTTCTGGCTTGTACCCAGACATTCAGAAGTGGTACAATATTTGTAGAACCATGAAGCCAAAACAGAAAACAAAAAATGAAAGGGGAGAGGAATGATGGTCCTCCTTCCTCTTATATATCTTCATGTTGTGTGCTACAATATGGTAGGGCACAAATCACAAGTAGCTGGCAAAAACTAGGGCACTGATCACTAAATATACTTCCTAAAATGGTGACACCCAGTGGTTTAGCATCTTTCAGCTGCAAGTATGAGAGCTCTTGCCTTGGTCACAAAAACCTCTAGTCACAACTGATGATTACCAAATGTTATCTGGTGACGAATTAAGCTCTCCCAGCACAACTGTTTCCCTTTTCCAGGTATATCTGTATTCTTAGTTTTATTCTTCTGCAGAACAAATAAAAATATCTTCTTTAATAACTAGAGTTCTGTAGTTATTCAATTAGAATACAATCTTTTGTAGAGAATACGATCTTTTGTGTCTTTGAGAAAGATCCTTTACTTACAAAGCCTTGGAGTCAGAATTAGAGCAAGGTCCCACCATGCTACACTACAATCTGCTGCTTCATGATGGTAAGTCATAGCACGCTTTTAGTGGGGTCTGTTATTTGGTTTACACAATTGCACTGACATTTCTGCTACTGCAGACTCTTGAGGTTTCTTCCCCAGACATTTTGCCTGCCATTCAAAAGCAGCAGGAGGATTTTAAGTACTGTGACATAAATAGTTGTCTTCTGTTGGAAGGCATCTCTAGTACAGGTTCCCCAAACTAAATATGTTTGGATCAAAATAAAAAAACAGAGGTATTTTCCAAGGCATCCACAACAAAGATCTACTGCTACCTAACTGGGACTTGCAGCTGCTAGAAAAAAAAATCCTTATTGCTTCAGCAGATGTTTTCTTGTTTGAATATTTAATAAACACAAGTTTGTCATCAAGAGTTTTTCTGGTAGAATTTAATACAAGAATATTACAGAAGAAATGAGTCTCTAGATATATAATAGCAAGATTTTAAAATGTTTTACATATATGTTGGAAGAAGGAGAAGTTTTGCTAAACAATACTGCCAACTAGTAACAGAAAATCTCATTGAACAATTTCACAGTCCTGTTGTGTGTAGTCATTTAAGTTAATTATCAAGCAAGTTCAGTTGTACAGACAAGAAGCCTTAAAATTCAAGAAAGTTGTTTTTAGTTTTAATCTCTAGTACATGAGATTATATTTGCCTTCAGGAGTTCACATCAAAGGCCAATATACTTTTAACATGAGACTAAGGAATATACAGTATAGTGTTGTAATCAAAACCAAAGAAAACAACAACAAAGCAAGGTTATTTGATCTTTTCCCAAACCAGAATAATTGGACTCCACGCATTTGATTGAAATAATGAAATTATATAGTCTGCAGATGAAATTACAGTTGTATGAAATAACTTTTAGTCACCTCCAGCTGAGAACACAAAAGTTTGAAAGCAAAAGTTTGAAAGCCAATGTAACCCTCTCACCCTAAGTATAAACAAGGAGACTCCTTTGCAGTGCAACCTCTGTGCCAGTTACAGATCAGCATGTTTTTGCTTGAAAAAACAAATTCAAATAGCACAATGAACACAGACACTTAGTAGATTCCTTGGAGAGAGTTACAATTTTCCAGGCTGTCCCTCAAGACACAATAAAATCTAGAAAGCAAGCCCCAGTTAGGAAAAACAAAACAAAAAAACAACCTCTCCATTATCTCCACTATCTCACCATTTTCAAGTGAAGAATGAAGCGTTCTTTTGCAATCAGACCCTGAAACACATATTTTGAACTACCATGTGGGTTCCCGCTTCCACCTTATAATCAGCCCTTGACTGGAGGCAAGAACTAGAAGGCAGTGGCAGCACACCTTGACAAGGGACTAAGTTATAAGAGAGAAAACATGAGAGAACAGCAGCAAATAAGTGCTCCTCAGTTCTCTTTATGAATTTTATTTACTAAAATGTTCTCTGAAGGGTTTCAGCATTAAGTTAACAGTTTTATTAGCAACAAATAATTGAGCCTGTACTAGAAAAGTAATGAGACCTCTCTGAGATTATTGCACAAAAAACTGGCAGCAAACCATTAATAAACCTTTGAAATGCACATTTAGATCAGTTTCAGAAAATGAGTTAACAATGACTTTAAAGTACAAAATAAATATATTGTTAAAGAATAGAAACTAAATATAATTATTTTTATTTAAATCAAGTCCAGCAAGAAAATATTTTAATATGGCAAATACCCCAGCACTTGCTGCATACATCCATAATCTCGCTATTTCATCATGTGTGATCACATTTCTGCCCTCTCCCCAAAATGTATCATCTTCACAAGAAATGCAAAATAGATAAAATATAACATGAAGCATTTTCTTTATATATATATATATTCATTCCCATTTTGGTATTTAATATGTAGTCTATAAATAGAGGCTCTGAGATACAAGAATGGTTTATAAGTGTATTATTGTGCTGTTCTAAGATTAAAATATTTTACACAAACAAGTCTAAAGCAGTTCATTCTTTAGCCATACTTCCAGTGATTTTTTTTTTTTTTAAACTTAATTAATTATCAAAACTGGAATTTGCATTTTATCCCTAAGTGACTATATGCTGATGTCTATTTAAAAGTATATCTAGTTCACAAAATGTTTTGTTCATCTGAGTGCTAGGTAAATACTATATACAGTTGCTCAAAGAGTAGATGAGAAACATCATGTAGTGTTACTCTTAAGAAAACTTTTAGTATAAAAATTTCCAGTAATTTATGTCTTTTTTTTTTAAATACTACCAGGAAAAAATTGGAGGAGATTTAAAATTAAAATACTTATCCCAACTACATCAGCTCAAGGAACAAAAATTTTTTTTTTTAAGAGAAACAAAAGTATTGCATATAATTTTCTACTAATTACAAAATTAATTTAATGAACTAATATGGAGGCAGCATGTGGTAGATTTAAATTCTTACAATCTGTTAAAGTAATACACAATTCAAAATTAATTATCTAAAAGTCTTAGATTTCTTTAAATCTGTAATTTCAGCATACTGCTACATATTGTTCAGTCTTGAAGGCTGAAGTCAACAATTTTTGACACTCACTCCAAAAGAAGCAAAGCTCATCTGCACCTTCTCTTAAAAGTTTTTAGCAGCATAATCAGCTTTATAAAGAGAAAATTATTACCGTAATTTACATATTCTAATAATCGTTTCCAAGGCATCAAAGGACCCAGTGTGAAATTCCTATACCAATTGACAAAAATATATTAACATATACTTGCATTTACACTTTCAAAAATTTATAGTTAGTATTAAGCCGGCCTATGAAGCAGTAGTGAAGTGCAAAATATTTGTTATAATAACTAGTGATTAGCTTTTGCTTCTGTGGAATACAAATAAGTAAGCTTGGCTCTTCCGTTGACCGCTATAGTGTTTGATGGAGGACCAACCTGGAGGCAGGGGGAAAAAAAGGGAAAAAGAATATTAAGCTAAGTTTTTTAAATACATTTGGCTGTAGTATGTTTCACAGCATCATTAAAATATATATATATTGTTATTCAGTTTTTCTTGTCTTCAGTCTTTTCTATGTTTTTCTTATTCCAATGAAAGATCTCCTACATAATTTCTGAACAAAGCACATATATGCTACAGAAGTAGGATAAAATGTTTTTAAGTAATTGCATACATTTCTATCAATAAATTCAGTGAATATCTATTCAAAACATACAGAATTTTTAGTCCATCTCTGGACCTGGCTGAAAAGGAATACATGAAAAACTATCACTCAAAATTAACATTTTAAAATTAAATATTGAATGGAATTGATTCCTAATAAAATCTGACATTCATTTATGCCATGCTCTTGTATCAGGAGCAAACTATAATTTTTAGGATAGATAGCAAAGACCTAATTTTCAGGAGAGCTACATAAACCAGTTACTCTAGTTGGAGTTAAAGGGAGCCACGGGAGCTGCATACCACAGCACATAGCTTACTAAACAAAATGAAAATATTATTAAAAGAAAATAGTTAAAAAGAAACCTCATTTGACCCATTTTAGGTTAGTAATTACTGAGGACCAACAAAATTCAACAGAAAAGGCCAGCAACACAAAAGACCACAGATCTTGGCATTGCATACTGACAACTTATTAAATAAAACAGGGTAAAAATAAAGGATTGGGCTAGTGGTGCCAGCATTTTATTTTTTGAACAATTCCCTCAGAGACCCTAAGAAATGGAGAGTACGGTGAGAGGTAAATGAGAAGCAGGCACCTGACAACCCTCTTTCACAATTCCAATGGTTTGCATTATTACCCCTTTTATTGAGAGCAGCACAATAGTGGAAGCTGGAAGCTGAGGTGAATGCAAGCAAAAAGTCCTTTCAATACTGGAAATCACTTTTGGGTGCAAACTTACTGATGCAAAATGTTTCACATCTCTATTTGTCCTAGTACAGCCAAGTTCTCCATGTTAAAACGGGAATGTTATTAAATTTGCCATAGGCCAAAAAAAATCCTCTTTCTGCAGTCAGACACACCTGTACCACAGTACATGCACTCTGGTTAAAAGAGCATTGTGTGTACAATTGTTTGGCAGAATTTCAGCTGGTTCTTCATCGCAATTTTAGGAGGGGTGTGGAATGGATGTTGAAGCCTGTTTCAGGTTTCAATGTTGCAGAATGCTTTTCCTCACGCTTATGGAATCTTCTAATCATTTTTCCTTAAAAAAAGCCCCTCATCACCCACAGCCTCTACAGATACTATACTGAGGAAGGACAACTCCTGCCCACAGCAGAGTTGGCAAGGGAAAGAGGAAAAAAAGGATCTGAGTCATCACCTCTCTTTTCTTCACAGTACCATTCCTGTACCTTGACTGCTAAGACTATACAGGTCATCATCTTTATTAGAAAATGATAAATAGCCACATAAGTTTTGTCTGTGGTTTTTCAAGTAGCTATAGACTTCTTGAATTCTGAAAAGAACTTTATGAATTATATTTTTTAAAAACACTTGCAAGCTACTGTGTCAGTAGCCAATGCCTATAGGTATTTCCCACAGAATCGTAAAACAAATTTCACACGCTATGCAAAATAAATGAAATTCAATATTATTCACAATTGTGCATTGGAAAAAACAGTAAAAATACATGCATATATATGCAAGCAAACAAGCAAGAAACAAACAAGACAAACTCAGGTAGAATAGATCAAGTTAACATCAAAGTGACTGAAAAATATGATACTTGCTTAATCTTAACTTGTTTTTAAAATGGCTTGTAGTTAGTGACAAATAGAAGCAATACTCAGTGCCTTATGTACTGCTCTTACTGTCTGAAGGCAACAACTAGTTAAGCATAGTTATACCCTTTCTGGGAAAATGAATCTTCCTATCCACAGTAGAAATAATGGGAGGCCTACAGGCCTCAGACAGGCTGTTGCAGTGCTAAACTGAAATAAAACCTCACATATTTGAAACAGAGTATTCTAATATTTGACCAGCAACTGAGAGATTTTGATCCTATACAATCAAAAATTTTCATTAAAAAACAAAAAAACCCTCACAGCCACCCACCACACATCATTTGCTTTTATTCAAGTTTAAAGTGCAAAAAGGAAGACAAAAAAACCTCATGAGTTCCTTAACTTTCTGCAATGAGAAATTATTCTGAAGTACAGAATACAAAATACTAATGCTACATCAAGAAAGCTTTTACATCAAGAAATCTTTTTATGAGACTATCATTAAATTGTCTGGTTACAAATTTAAAACAATAGATTTTTAAAGCCTGCGATACCCAGTGAAGGAAGTACAGGTGCATTTTAGGAGACAGAAAAGAAAAATTAAGCAGCACTTTTTACCTGAGGGAGTGGGGGAAGACAGACTTATTAGGACTGTTAACAAGACATTGAGAAATATCTTACTAATAATACCAAACAGCAGCAGGAGGCCTTAAGAATTAAGGACCTAACAGAGTTTAATACCTGGAAAAATCAAATCTTCACAACTTCTATTTATCTGCCTGCAAAGGATTGCAGCTAATTCAGGTCTAGGATGAAGCTGCTTAGCATGCATCCAAAACCACAGTACTTCAAAACATATAAACACAAATAATTTAATAGGTTCCTGCGGTTTTGAAAGAGACAGTAATTGGCAACTTAAAGATATCTAACTCATTTCAGGAAGATTTCCGATTGCATTTGCACTCTTTGAAAGAAGGGCATATAAAGCTTTCTATGTGCATGCACCAATTTATTCTGCAAAGCCGAACTCTCCTCCCCACCTCCATTTCCATTGTTACATGTAAGAGATCTCACAGCACTTCATGCCAAAGCTTACTACTTTCAGTGTCAGACATTAATATGGCAATTTTGAAGGAAACGCTATGAGTTCATTGTTACGGATGCAGTGATGAAAACTCACCCTTTTCAGTTTGGCAGCAGCTTCTCCAGAGCGGATTGCAGCCAGCAAGCTCTGGTGGATCTGTTCTGGGTCAGAGCGCTGGACTGTCATCGCAGTTTGTCTCGTAGTGACAGGGGGTGGTTGGTCAGCTGAAGCACCTGACTGTGCCTGACTTTTTTGCTCACTATTCACATTGCTGCTTCTCTGTAAAGAGAGGAAGCAAGAGGAAAAACATAACAAAGACCTTTAATGTTAATAAGTCACAACTAAGTCAACTCACAAGAGGCTGCATCTCAGCCTGGGCCACCACTGCAGCATTTGCTTTGTTCAAGATTTCAGAGAGCAGCCATGTTTCCACTATAGCTTTTGGAAACTAATCTTCAATTTATCAGCAACCAAAAAGTTCTAAGATTCATACATTTTTTTGACTTATTAAAATGTTGAAGAAATTCCTCCAAGATCAGAGAGTTTGAGACTCCACAAAGTGATAAGATATGGAAATAATATATTCCAAAAGGAAAAGAAGGAAAAATACTACAATTTTATCATCTGAATTTCTACTAAATGTTAACTAAACTAGATGAAATTTGAGCATTACAACTCGTTGAGACCTGTTTTTGTTTTGCTTTATTTCCCTGATGACTTGACAAGCTATTACTCCAAAATGTCACCACCTCAAATGTAGGCACATTAGACAACACATTGTAGCATATTTAAATATTCTTTAAGCATTGAAGTATCTAACAAAGATCAGTTCCGAAGTATTTCCATATAAAACCATTCATCACCATCACATATGCTAGAATGAGCATTTCTTTTACTCATGTTTTCCTCTGAGAATCTAAATTTAACATATAATTCTTATCCAGAAGCTATCCTGAGAAGTTCAACAATGCATTTTGAACCAAAAGCATAGGTGGTGGCAAGCACTGCTGTATTTTGAAGCTACTGAGCAGAGATTAGCATTGAACTTCCATACCCAAAGAACGCTTATAAAAACAGGAAGGCTGGAACAGTACAGCCTCTTGCCTGCTAAGCCCAGAATCCTATAATACTGCAGATTTGTACAGAACATGCAAGGCAGCCAGCAGTCTTTAGGCGCACGTACACATCTCAGGATTTGTGGATACATCAAGCTGCCATTGTGCAGATGGAACTTATAGGAGACAGAAAGTACCTTTGCCAGAGCAGCTTAAAACAGTTCTCTGAATGATGCCTTATCTATGCACTCACATCATTATGACATCTATGCACTCACAACATTAATATATTGCTGATTAATACATTAGCTGATTTTTATTTTTGTTAGTTTCTTACTTAAGGTAAGTAGTTATGTCAGCAAAATTTTACACCCTTGGTTCAAGTATGTTTCTGACATGATCACTTGAAGCAAAACTCATGCTACCCAAAATTAAAGAAACCAACATGCAGAACCATAAGGAACACATCCTAAGTGCTCTGAACATAAAAATAGGTATACACAGAATAAGTAATTCTGTTTAATTTACCGTTTTTCTTCAAAGTACAAGGGGTGATAATTATGGCAAGAAATAATTATTTCCACTATTCTGAATGAGACTGCTTTCACTTTAGCATTCCTTTTTCCTTATAATTCATTATAATGCTGTGCTACTCCTATGTACCACAAGATGTTTACACTGTTTCAATGCAGAACTTTTTGATAAGCCAGTAGTTCAGTGATTAGGCAGAATAAGTCTCTGCTCTGCTGTAAATGACATTGCAGAAATTCACCAGTCAAGAAATATTAGAAATAAAGTTTACCTTATCCATTAGATTATTTTGTGACCCTCCAGTTATGCTGTGTAAGGAAGGGTTTTTCACTTGAGGGAGGGAGGTAGCTGAGGAGAATTCAGCTGCAGAAGTGGCAGATGAGAGTTCAACAGGAAATTCCTCTCTAGGTGCCTGGCTAGTGATTGTACGTGTCTTGTTGAATGACTGTGACCTTTTGACTGCTGATGAGACAGCAAGAGCAAAAGGGGATGGCCTTGAACTGGAATATGGCTTCGGAACTGCAAAAGTTCTTAGAGTTCTTAGGTTCAACGGTGCTGGTTGGCAGGGGGGAAAACTTGACGGTTTATTGCTTTTAACAGGAGAAGTGGAGGATTCAATTTTTTTCCCATCATCTTTTTCTTCATCTGCTGGAGGAGAGGAACTACTTGTTTTATGTAAAGAAAAAGAGGTTTCATCAGGTGATGATATTCTTTTTTCAATCTCTGTATTTTTAACTTCATTTGGAGTGGAATTAGGAGCACTAACAGTACTTCTGGCAATTGCCGATGTCACATAATGACTTGAAACTCTCCGTTGCATCTGAAGAAAAAAAGAATTAGGCTTTGCTGTAGGACTTAATGCATTTGACTTGTCCTGAGTCCCAGAAGAAGCATTTGTATTATCCGTGTTGAGCATCAGTGGGATACACTGCTTGGAAGGCTCTGTTTCTGTTTGATTGCTCTCAGTAGCAATCTCGGCTCCAGATGTCCCCCCATGTTCAGACATGCTGTTCACTCTGTGCAGCAGATCGTTTGCTGCTGCAGGTTTATTTTGTGAACAAGCCTGTAAATGACCCACACTTTTTGAAAAATGAGAAATTTCAGCTTGCATTGTGAATTCTTTGGGGTCTTCATGCTTTGGAGAGTTGTCAGAAGTAGATACATCTTGATCTTTACAGTCTGATGCAACTTCTGACTCCCAGCTCCTCATTATTTCTAAGGATTTTGGAGGCACTATTTTATAAGTAGTCATTCCAATTTTTGGTATGTAATCTCTTGTAATTTCATTAGCAGGCTTAGGTTTAGGTTTCATGTCCTGTCTATAAAGAGGGTAACCTTTTATAGGAGAGCCATCTGGAGTTTTTGCAACTGTTTCTGGTGAAGCAATGTTACTGCCATTTGTACAAATGTGAATTTCATCTTTTATGGGAATTACTTTTTCATGTGTAACTTCCTGTCTCTGAAGATTTTGTTCCGTTATAATTTCTTCATCTGTTTGCATTCCTTGCATCACTCGAAGAAGGGGGCTGTTTATACCTGTATTTTGTTGAGGGACCGGTCCTCTGAATGAGAATGATTCACAATCTTTCATTTCTTTTTGTGTAGTCCTTCCCAAATCGCAAACTGTTGGACCTGTCTGAATTGCAACATCCTGAGTTTTTACTGTGTCCAGGCTGGTTTGATTTGTTTTCTGATCTTGTTTTTCTGGAATCAGTTGAGTATAATTCCTCTGACTTACAGAGATGTCATTTTTAGATGCTTGACAGTTTGATAGTCTGTCAACTTCAAGCTTGCTATTTTCTCTAAAATCTACTGCTTTAATTTCTGCTGTCTGATGTTCTCTCCCATCTTCGTTTGTTGGAAGGAGTTTTGTGTCACTGTAATCTTTAAGTTAGAGAGATTCCGTAAATTAATATAGATGCAGTTATACAGACTAATATTAATATTTTCCTTAATGCTTTTAAAAGCTGGTTAAAGAAATACTTATACTTGACTGATATTGCCAAATAATTATATTCGTACTCAGGTATTCTTCTTTACTTAACATGTAACTAAGTAAGGAAGTTAACAGGCTTCTGTTCATACTGTCATGCATGACCTTTAAAAATATATTCTAGAGTCACTTTAGACATGCTAACAACTTTCAGTTGACTATACAGGTATCAGTGACCTGAGCTCAAAGTTTACGCAGTATTAAGTTAGATCCAATTTTTATTTAGTTCCATCTTTGTAGTGTCTGTTCTATGGTTTTAACATTAAAAATGTTACTTGTTAACTCTACCTTGTGTATTTGTAAAAGGGGACAATTGGAAAACACTAAAACCTCCTTCCCTCTCCTAAGCAATGCTCCACCCACACTGCCCTACAACAGTACAGCTTTGACTACTGCTGGAGGAATAAAAAACAAAACAAAAAAAACAACCCGCAGCCAATTTTCATAACCTCATCTCAAAGAGGATATGCCAGAGCTAGAGGAAGTATAAAGAAAATAATCCAATGATAGCAATTCAAATGTGATGGTATTATGAGCGTTTTCAAAGGAAACAAAGAGTTTTCTTCAAACTTGTTTTGAGTATTAAAAATGAGTGGGAACTACTCACCATGATTTTTATTTTGATCCAAAATTTTAAGCTTCCTATCTTTCTCGAACGCAGCTTGCTCAATGCTTATCTTAGTCTGTAGTTCTCTGCAAAGCACAACAGTATATTAAATATGCTGGTATCATTCATTTCAGTAAACAGAAGAAAAGATGCAAGAGAACTGGCAATATTCTCCAAACACAGATGGACAAAATAGAATCACTCTGCCAAACATTGGAGTACCCAACAGAATCGTTTATTTATTTATTTTAAATGAGAGGAAATGCTGCTATGATATTTCACCAAAATGACATGCAGCTTCACTCTCTTCTGTGTAACATGATCAGTTTTCCTTTCCCTTCTTCCTCTCCTTTTGTTTACTCATTCACTTTTAACAAGGCTCTTTCCACTAACAACTCAAGTTTAGTGGAGCCACTAAGGTAATGCTTTATCTTTCATTTAATGATGTTCCTAGCACGAAGTCTTATGACACCCCCAACATTTAGAATCTGTCTTTAGTTTTGTTTCCGACAGAATATGAAGTCACATGAGATGCTGACTGCATATGAACTGTGCAGTATAGACTTCAAGATAGTAACGAAAAACTTTCTGTTCCTTGCAAGAAATGTCTTGAGAACAACAAATAAATATGCATAAAACATGTTACTTGCATACTAAACATTTTGCCAATGCATACAATGTCTGCCTCTGATCAGAGGGGACAAAAGAACTCCACAAAGGCTGAAAAAAAAAAAAAAAAAAAAACACTTTGTTTTTAGGAAATATTAAATATCTGACTTCAAAAGGCAAATGAAAAACGCCAAAATAGTGTAAATTTCTCTTTTAGAATATTTCATTTTCTCTTTTAAAAATATTAGAACTTCAAACTTCTGTATGTTTGAGATACTTTTATTTTCTGTAGTACTAACACTGGCATTATGAAGATTCCATTTCATTTGCCACATCAAATGCATTAGTTATCAGGAACTACTGCTGTGAGCTGAAACATCTGTTTTGAGTATTTAAAAAAAATAAATTCCTCAATAAGCATCCATCCTCATGTTGCCTGTACAGTCCAAAACATGCTCTAAGCGTTCAATAACCACTAAACAGAAGCATACACGCTCAAAATTTTTGTTGGAAGTACATTAAAGCTCAGTCCTGCCCTCTGTACTCTTGCTTATCTCCATTCCCTTGAACATAGCTGAGGGACAGAATGACAAGTACTTGCAACAGGCTGAACTGTTTAAAAACAAAGAAAATTGCCAAATGTCATAGAGCATTACAGGAATCAGACCTTTTGACTGAAATACTATACATACCCCAGGTTTGATTAAAAAACATCTTCAAAGTCACTAGATCCAATGTTAAGTTTGAATTACCAGATTTCCAGAAACAATGTCAGAGAAACCCTACTCCTCATTTTCAACACTGTAGTATTTCATGAAGAAAAGGATTTCCAAACTCTGAAGTTACAGCACAGTGCATAACTAGGTGATGTTCAACAGTATTATAGACCACAAAAGGCCTATACAAGTTAGTTGTGGGGTGGGAGTGATGAAATATCCCCTGGACAACTGGCCAAATAGGCACAATAATTCAGGTCTCGATAATCTGCAAGAATTTAAAAATAACATTTGGTGGATCCACCAGCTCAGTTCCTCAAAGAGCAGACACACCCAAGCAATTTGTGCAGTATTTCTCAGGACAGAACATCAAAGATTTTTGCAAAGCCCCACCTGGCACTGAACTGACAAAAAGACCCTAGAAATACAAGTCAAAGCTCTCTGCATTACCTTCAAAGTTCTTGGCTACTATAGCATTCACACATTTTGGCCTCGGTACAGTAATTGAAACAGTTCTTTCAGTTTAAATTGGGAACAGTAGCCAGCTGAGTTGCCCCAGGGAACAACAGAAATAGTGAATTACATTAATGCAATGGGACTTCTCTGGACAATCAACATTCATTTCAAGCAGGCACTAACTCATGTTGGGAACCTGCTGAGTCAGGTAGTTTAACAAACATGCTAAAGTGCAAAGTTACAACATCACAAGAAGGGAAAATGAGTGGTTAAGGAAAGTAATATGTTAATTCTTGTTTGTCCTGAGAGAAGACAGATCAAGACAGGTCAAGACAACTGGCTAATATATTAAGAAAACAAAACAAATTGTAGAGCAATAGGTAACAGATAAACAATAGAAGCATGCCTAGAACCGAAATGGCCAATATACCTGTTTTCCCCCCAACTGTAAGAATGATCTTGCAAATTCTCTTTAAATGAATCAAATCACATTTCCTGCCCCGCTTCTCACCTCCTTCCCCCCAGCACACTGCACTGCTCTAGTAATTATGTTTAAAACTTTTATGTTTAAAAGATGGGTTCAGCTTTTCTGGGATCTGGATGTTTTAGTAGTAAGGAAAGGAAGGCTTAAACAGAACACCCAGCACAACAGTCATTTTTGTTGAAAGGCTTCATGAATTACTGTGTCCAGAAGAGTGCTACAATGAAAGCTAAGCATATTAAGCTCATTCCTCTCTCACAATTCTCTATTCTGTGCTCCACAATGAAACAGCACTCTACATTTTATTTGCCTCCCCCATTCCCTCCCCAGTGCTCCTTTCTTTGTCACAAAGCGTACTTACTTGCCATCTGTGCTCATATTTTCTTGTTTTTCTTCCTTGAAGCTTTGTGAGTTGTCTACAGAAACAGTGCCAGGAACAAGAGCTGATGAAGCAGGATCATTTTTTTCAGTTTCCAGTTGTACCTCAGTAAAGCTGAAGGCTGCAGTAATCTCTCCTGTCCTGAGAGAGGTATCCGTACTTTCACTTTCCTCTCCCTGTTGCACGCTCATCTCTTCCTTTTCATCAATTTCTTCCAGGCTGTATTCTGTGGTCCTTACACCTACACTCACAGAAAGAAAGAAAAAAAAAAAAAAAAACAAAACAAAACAAATACCAACCCACAAATATCAGTTCAGGGTGCAGATACAAAAGAGACCGTGAAGTCAGCCTAAGTAGTTTGAAGAAGGAAAATTGAGACTTCTCTTAATTCAGGGGGTGGGGTGGTAAGGACTCATTCAGATTTAATTTCACAGTATTTTCTAGTTCTTTCCAATTCTCTTTTTACATGAAAATATACTTACCACCATGCTACTGTTCATCTGTTTCTGCATCTGTAACTACTGCATAATGTTGTCTTTTGTTTAAGCCAAGCATTGAAGTAGTATAGATCAAAATATATTTAACAATGTCATAAGCCCAAATTTCATGGAGGTAGAGAGTTTATTTTTCCCAGAGTTCTTACCATTTCCATTACCTCTCCAATGAGGCTTAGAATAAATGATTCCATTAGATCAGAGTAAGTATGTTAGAGACCAAATCTCAGCTTATTCCACATTTTGAACAAGATTGCTCACCACTATCAAAATTTTCCCACAATCATCCCAAGGGTATTAAAACATAGCTAGATGTGTCTTGTGCACTGCCCTATGTTACAGTAGAAGTACATGAACAATAATATTAAAAAAATACATGTTGATCTATTAAAATAAAATTTCCAGCCAAAGCATAGTTAAAAAGGTTTAGTTACTGGTTTAGGACACGTATAAGCCAGCATACCTACAGTCAGACTAATAAACCCACTTATTTTTCCAGAGGGACTAACTGTATCTGGCTTTACTTTCATGTCAGGAATCTTCCTATAACAAGATGTTGATTGACAAATATTAGTAAGTGCACCATACAATTTACCTCTTGGCTTTGCAACTTGCATTCTACAACACCAAGAAAATAATAATTCCATCTATATAGTAAAATATGGTGCCATGGCAAGTTACTGGAAACAGAGCCATATAAGCAGTGGACTCTGCCTGACCTGAAGAAGGTATTCCCGTTAGCTTTGCATGTGCCAATACCTATTAGGCACAGGCCTTGCAATTGGCCTTTTAGACTTCAGTAAAAGTTGTATCAGTAAATTTCGAAGTGTAAAACAACCCTACACAAAGGCAAAGAATTGAAACAAAATACCACCTTGAAGTAAACAGAAGTCTACAGATGTACTATTATAGAAACATAACAGAGAACTCTGAGACCTGGAGAAATTCTCTATTCAGAATAGAAATTTTGCTTTTTCCAGTAGGGTCATTGGTACAGAGTTCAGTACTACAGTTGCAGAACAAATACAAAAGCTAAACATTTTACTATTGAATTCTAGTTAGTTTTTTATATTGCTCTCTAGTACTAATGCTTGGCAGCTGCAGATTCAGCAACATGATCAACACATGTCACATTGCTGAATGCAGAGGTGATCTAGATGCCCACAGAAAAAGGAGCAAGACTGCAAAATGGTGCAGATGAACTCTTTCCATGTCACTTAAACACGTGAAGACAAATATGCCATGCTTTTATCAAAGAGATTCCTCAAGACTTTACAAGTAAGAGTAAGCTCCTTCTCTTCCTCCCGCCCCCCCCGCCCCGTCTCCATTTGGGGCAAAATCATACAAGGTGCCTAATACTTTGGAAAGGATTTTAGTGATCAAATGCTGGCAGACATCAAATCTGCTGAGACTATTGCACGATCTGTAACCAACTCTCAAGATCACATCATTTACACAGATGAGAACTTTCTTGAAAATGAGTGAACACTATCACAGTTAACAAGTGGCCTTGTAGTATCTCCATCCCACAAATGCCATGAACCTGAGTCACCAACAGCCAGAGGAACAAAGACTAAGACCTTCAGTCTAATACTCTGTGGAAACCTGAATTATACAACAAAGCACAGCCAGGCCTTCTGACAAGACAAACGGAAACATTGCTATGGCTTTGTGCCCAGTCACTGCAGTCATCTCTGTCACTTTTCCTCTGGAGAAATATAATGGCTAAGTTGTACACTAAGTTTCCATTACTGTACTGATGGGATGGAAAGTTAGCTTGGGTTGGCAGGAGACATTGCGGGCTTTCCTCCTACACAGAAGTTCATCCTTTCTGTGCTAGAAACACTTCCAAGCTTGGACTGGACTAACCTGAACTACAAATGTATAATTCCAAACAAACAATTCTCACACTTCATAATCAGTGCTCTACTGTATTATCAGCAGAACACCAAACTTGCTTAAGGTTAGTTTCAACTAGTGGTTTTTAATCTGTGACTGTTACTACGAGACCTGGGCCACCAGTGCTACTACAGAAAAACAGTATGAATGACTTTGATACATAAACAACGTGTAACAGCCATTCTTCATTTACATTACCCAGAGGAACAGTTCAGATCTTTTGACTTGTTTCTAAACCCTCCATGTAGAGTTTTTATATGCAACATGTCACTAGGAATTACTTAGGGCAACACCAGCTACATATTGCACCCTAATTGCCTATATACTCTATATGTAAATACATATAGAATATAAACATTTTTGTCTGCGAGTAATTTATCCTCCATGAACATTAGTCACTGAGTTTCAAATAGTCCTAAAAGAATGTTATTAAAACCTACAGGGCTACACTGTGAAGAAATACCTTACGACTGATAAACCAACTGCAAGTGTCCTTTGAGTCAGTAAGAATACTCTCTGAACAACGGACAACAGGCTGATGCTGCTTTCTGAGCCTGTATGCTTGTAAATACCAAAGCCAAAAAGCCTGACTACATCATGTAAATCTGTCAGTAATTTTACTCAGCCCTATACTCCTTAAGAAAGTTTTAAGAGATTCTGTAACCAAGATGATGATATCAAGGGATTCATTTAATGGAAGTTATTGAAAAGAAAAAAGCTACAGATTTTTAATCCATTTCACCCTTTCCCCTAGGAAAAAAAAAAAAGGACTGATCATTAATTAAGCTTTGGGAAGGGGAACAAAAATCATAACTGAGGGTAAATTGTTGTTTATAATCCCAAATGTTCAAATTAATTCTCTCAATGTTTATTCTAGTTGATGTATGCCTTCAAATCACTTTTGTCAAGGTACAGTCTGTTTTCACAATAGAAATGTTGCCTATTCAAAAGCTTATAGCATAGTTCCAATTAACGTACATGGCTCTACTAGCTACGAACTACTAAGACAACAAATATTTATTGAATGCTTGTAATGGTTCATTATAGGGCAGAAGGTAGCACTATATTCACAGCTTAAAAAATTATTTACTTATTTGCTAAAGGAGCAACGCATAACAGAACTGCTTTGGGAATGCCAATCACAGCTGATCAAAAACTCCATGCTTCTAGAAGCCTGACACTCAAAGCAGTATTAATCCAAATGGAAGGAACTACATTAACATGTAATGTTAAAATTATGTCCAATTTAACAATTACATACATACTGAAATATTTTACCTTATCTATATAAAACTGTGCCCAAGTTTGATGCATAATTTTCAGACTAGGAATAAGACAAGTACAGTGAAATTGATTTTGCTGCTGGTGAATACCGGCTCTCAAAGCATGATAGACTTCGCTAAGAGGACTCTTTATAAACAGGCCTCTGGACGGTTTCAGAGATGCCACCAGAGAGCAGCAGCATCCCGGGGGTGGGGGAGGCAGAACTGTACAGGATGATGAGTCTGTGTTATGTGACATTGAAAAAAACACACTGCATGACATGGTCAACAAAGGACATTGCAAGAATGCAAGACAACATCACAAGCAGAACTACAGAATGAAAGCTGTTACTAACCATGGAGGTAAATCCCAGGGCTCAACACAGACCGTTCTAAACCCAGTGAGAATGATTTTTTTTTTTTTTTCTATTTCTTTCCATTACAAATTATTTAATTACAAAAATTAAATACCTCAAGCAGAGGTTACTAAATCTACAGAAAAGTGAATGAGGTATTTCTATGAAGCTCAGAGCTGCTATCTATGCAATACTTAAGACAGTACAGTGATGGGAAATGCAGAAATTCAATCTACATTCTTAAGATAGAAACAAGCTCAAGAAAACAAAAAACTTGATATTAAATCATAGCATGGTAACTTTGCTTTTTATCTTAGAAGCATCATGTGGAAAAGAACACAGTTTTCAACACAGGAAATTAAGCACTAATAAATATCATTATCACTTAGAATTAGAAGTGACTATCCGTCTTCATCTACTACAGTAACTAGAAAGAGTTAACAACTTCATTGTATCTTGAACATCAGGCTACACAATGTAGGTTAATACTTCCTATTTATTAAGAATATTTTATTCTTCCAAAGACTTTTCTCACTATTTTTTCTATTAAATGTCTTTTCTGGCAATTTACATAAGTTGCCCTACACACTAATTGAGACCAAATCTACTTATTACAGATCTTACCATTTGTGTTTTTTTTTTCCCCCTTTGCCAGAGATCTAAGGTAGCAGATGACATTTTCTATTCTTGTGGTGCATTTGCTTGTTTGCTTTTACCATTCCAACCAATTTTACTGGCACCTCCAATTAACTACCTGGAAAACTAATGCTTTAGAGTTTCTGTCAACTAGCAGAGTAACTGTGCGTTTAGCTTCATACACTGCTCGTGACATTCCATATGCTTAGTGTTTATGTTTCTCATTCTTAGTAAAATACACTGACGAGTGATTTTTCCATACTACACTGGTATTGATTATTCTAAAAACTTTTGCAAATTTTAAGACTCCTAGGTGTTGTATATTGTATTTGAACCCTACAGTCAGACACTTACCAAAAGCAGTACTTAAAGTTCTCCTGTTTGCACTGTTAAGACTTTAAATTAATAAGTAGTGTTCTGCAGGTATAGAACTGTATTTTACTGTAAACAACTACACATTTCTGTATCATATTTTTTCCACAACACCCAATAAATCACTTAAATTATAATCAATATCCATGCGTACAATTTACGTTTATGTTTATAACTTATGTTTTAAAGGTTGTTCAGATGCAACCAGGCACAGATTTGCTGCTACCCCTAGGTTACGCAGGTCAAGGGCAGCACAGCAGTGGGTTCTGAAAACAAGACTGGGCTTTGGATTTTGAAAGGTCTGTTATAAGACATACAAAAATCACTGAAGTTCTAGCTTGTTCTTGCCTTGTCTCATTGGGGGTTAAGAGGGAAAATAAGGATATTGTTTAGTTTCTTAAAATGTGGAGCACAGAAACCAATAGAAAACGTATTGTACATGTTTCTGTAGACAGTGAAGATAAAACACCTGTATTTTAGAAAGCATTATTCGTACTTCAATGGAAAAGGTAATTGATTTGAGTCACTAAAATCAGTCCTATACTCAAGACGTATCCACAGTAAAATAATTTATTACTATGAATTTATGGCAGTTTACTATGAAGCAGATTTTACCAATGTATTTGGAAAAAAAACCAACCTGTTTCAGACAGCATTTCAGTGGTTCTTTCTTCCACTTTGGTGGGGGTTGATTCTCTTGACTCTGTTACTGCAAAAAGTCAAGTAATAAGCTTTTTTTGTGAGAAGTATTACCTCTCAATTTCTACACCAGTGGAAGATCCAGATAAAATGTTGTGATCTGCCTTACTGGTGAGTTCCTCAAGAAATATACCTTCTCTTAAGCAACCACTGCTTGACACATTTCTCAGATATTTTTAATATCAACTGTTAGGTATTTTTCAACCTGAGAGAACTTAGTTTTTGATCAGAGGAATTATAATTATATAAAACCCTTCCTCTAAATTCTTTTTCTCATTACGTAGTCTATTAATCTCCCTCTAACTATAACTAGCTTTATATTATTTCTTATTTCCTGATCTTCATGCCCTAAAACTTGCCTTTCTTTGAGGGGCCAATCTCAAAGTAGCATTACCAATCCCTATAATATGAAGATGTTTGGCATACAGAACCTTTACTTTAAGTCCTTATCTCATAGGGTGGTATTTCTTTCATGTTTAGCCAAATTGCCATATTTTCTGTTGCCTCCCAATTAAAGAGTATAAAAAGATTACCAGTCTCATTACTGCTTTCACTTTGATCTTCTGGTGTTCTAGAGGGTGGTGAGGGTGCTTTGCGCTTCATCCTCCGTAAAGAGTTCACAGAAGCAGTGTCACTGAGTGGCAGAGAACCTTTTCTTACTAATCCTGGAGGGGCCTAAGAAGGGAGACAGGGCAGAAAAAAATTATTAGCAATTAAAGCAAACAAAATAGCTCTAGTAATTACTCTCCAAAAGTATTTATAATATATATTCATGCAGGAGAGAGTGTCTACCTATTACCAGATATATTATGTTTCTCATCTTAATTCTTACAATTAAAAACTATATAGAGTTTCTAGAGTAATTGAATATATTCACAGAGGTCCAAGACACAGCAGTAAATTGGTTGTTATATGTAGTAACAGAGAATTCGTATTCTTTATGCCCTAAGGCCATTCTACAAAACCCAAATAAATCTTCTCTAAAAGTAGCTAAAATCACTGTGGAAAAAAGCTTCAGCTACAGGCAACTGAAATGACATGACACGTTTCCTTCAACAACATTCCTAATTGGATTGCATATATAATGATTAGGACTTTGCTTCTCTACTTGAAATACTTGGATTTTTATAGAAATTCTTCTAATGCCATCCTTCAAAATTTATATTGGAAAGGATGACTGTCTTACAATAGCTATTCATATTTAATTGTAATAAAGTGTAACAACAATAATTCTAATGCCCACTGATGCTAAATTGCAATAATGCTCTCATATTATTGTAGCAGAAAACAAGAGCTTAATTCACAAATAATCAAAAGCATTTAAAAAAATGGACACAGGTTACCTTATAGAATACTAGATGAATACAGTTCATATGATATAACAGCCCAATTGCATTTTAAATTAATATGTATTCGTACATACATATATATATGTATATATATGTGTGTATATATATACACACACATATATATATTCCAACTCCAAAAGATGGCAGCTGTAAAATTGCCTGCCGCTCTGAACTGCAGTTTGCCTTATGCTGAAGAAACCCTGAATTTCAAAATCTATTTGAATGATGACATTCAGCACCCTAGCAGTAAAGCGTATTTTGGCTCTGGACACAGCTACCTATTTCTGTAGTAATTATGATCTAGTCTACTCAACAATATAATAGAATCCAGCGACAATGTTCATTGTTTGCTAGAAGGATCCACACAGGAAATAGATGTGGGGATCATCTTCAGAGAATTTTTGTGCTTTAATTAACTAGACCACTTCACAAAGCAGACCATCAGGTAACAGAGGTGACATAAATACACCTACAATTCTCTGTTTCACTGATGATCCTTTCAAAAACATCACTGACAACAGAACTGTTGACCGTGCTAATATCCAGGGAATAAAATACTTCTCTGTCAGGCTACCACTGAAAAAGAAATATACATCTTACAGCAAGAAGGATATTAAAGACAAAAAGCTAGAGTATTTGGTTCTACATAATTAAAACTATCAAGAAAATTACAAGAGAAAAGATATTAGCACAAGTTGTCTGTGAAGCAGTGCTTGGCAGCACCTGTTAGTTCTCAGCAGAATACCTGAATGAATGATGGGGGATAGTGAAAAGCATTCCGAGCTACCCTGGGGATACTCGGTCATCTGTAATGTTGCGTCCCACCTCAGTGTCAGGTGTGACAGATCCCTTAGATACTCTTCTTGCACTGCAAGGAGCAGCAATGTCCAAAATGTTCACACAATTCTTCTACCAGTGATTTCAATGCCAAAGCAAGTAACTAACACCTTTTAGAGGAAAGGGAGGTTCCGTGTTTTAAGGAGAAAAACAAAGCACAAGGTGAAATGTTCTTACAAACAGTAGAAGATATGGACATACCACTCCACTCCTAATTAAAAATACTTGCATGCTTGAATACTTTTTTGACAACTCAGATCCTGGATTAAAACTTAACACAACAAAATCACTTCACACATTAATAGTTTCTCATTCACAGTTCCCAAACAGTTTTAAAAGAAAGTGAATTAATAGTATTCAGCATCTGAATTTTTGCAGGATGGAATGTCAAATAAAATATTACTTCCACAGATGAGGTTGATTTTTTATTTTTTTTTAAATCGTCAAATCGTCTTCCTTGTCGCTGCTGGGCAGTTCCATTTTTCTCCTTTCCATTCTGCACAGAGACACTGCTTCTCTGTTCAAAGGTCTGCACCCTCATCTGCTTTGCACAGACTCCCTCAGCTGACTTGGCTGGCACGGAGTTCTGCGCATACTTGCTCAGCTAAACAGATGTCACCAGAGTTCCCCCCTGCACAGAAAGAGAGTGTGTGTAGGGGGGGGAATAATGTTCTCAGCGTAAGAGCACAAATGCTACTAGAAGATTTTTATAAGCCTTTCTACCACCCTTTGCATCCAAAGAAACAAACGATTTGCAAAGAGATTTTGAGAAAGTACTAAATGTTCCAGTTAAGGTTCAAGTGTTGAACAGATTTTCTCAGGAATTATTCAACATATGAATATTAAGAGCTTTCAAATCCTAACAAAGGCTGTAATGTGAAAATAGTACTTCAAACAGATGGAAAAAAAATAATGTTATTAAGACATATCTGACAAAGTTTTGGAATATACATCTGGGTGTTCATGTGTCATACCAACTGCCAATAATAACCAGTGCTTTACCAGTTGCACTTAAATTAAAATTCATGTTAGAATCCCTGAAATAATTAACTGTGGTTGTTCAGAAACAAGAGCAAACACTTTTGCTGTAACTTCCACAACATATGCAGAAGTTCCACTTTTCACACTGTAATCCTTCCCCATCCTGGAACAAACAAGTGGGAACACAAAGCTTTTTAGCCTCAGATGCACACAGACAGATATGTACAGCACCAAATCCCACACCAGCCCAAGCTGACAGTTACAGGGACTAGTGATTCCCAAGTTCCAGCCTCTGTAAGCTATAGCAGATGTGGTGCTGGACCCTTCTAAGCATTTCAAAACAGCAAAAAGGTTGGTAATTAAGCCACAGCAATTTTACAGCTGGAATGGAAGAAAAAACACTGGTATTTGGGAGAGAATGTAGTGGAGCATTTCAGTGTGCGTACTTCACAAAGAGGGTCACTATATACGTATTTTCCTATCACCGGTAACTCTTTTAGTCCACAGATAACTAAGTGTAACAGAGGCTCTGCAGTGGAACAGGATAGCAAAGCACGTTGCTAACCATGCTGTTAGTATTTCTTTTTTTCCCTTTATGCAAGCATACAATTTTAATAGGGGAAAACAAACAAACCCACACACCCAGAAAAACATTGTATTTGCTCTTACAACGCCTAATCCACTCAATTTCTGTTACGTGACTTAAGCTCCCGAAAATACCTCAATTTAGCTGAAGTACTATGGAGAAACCAATGTACCTCTGGCCATTTGGAAAGAAAGGACACAAAATATTGAGAAAAAATCAGCTGATAGTATTCTGTCTCCGAACACAATACTACTATTCTCTTCTACAACCTTTTTCTACAACTTTTTCTAAATCGTGTACAACTTCTCTAAATTGTTTTCTTGCTAGTACAAAAATGGAAAAAAAAAAAAAAGTGAAGAAGGTTATACACCTGGTATATTGGAAAATACGATGCATGTAGCGTCCACCATCAATTCTGAATTATATCAGAATGGTATCAAATAATCTTCACGCAAACTTCAGTGAGAGCCAACAGGCAGTGCTGAACATTTCATCTCACAGGTAATGCAGGCTCTATTCAAGAGCCCCCCAGGTTCACCATGGTGCTCACTGTACCATTGCCCAACTTCTCCTCCAAAGAGCACAGGCAACTGAGCCTCTGGTATAACTTCTGAAGTATGGAACTCATCCTTCTCAGCAATCTTCCAAGTTGATCCATGACAGCGACTAATACATCTTTTTCAGAAACACTTTATGGTTTAGTTGCTTCCTAACCCCCCTCTTTTCCTCCATCTTCTCTTGCTTTTCTAAGGGGTAGACCAGAAATTTCAATTTCTTTCGAAGTTACGGTTGAGTAAATAAAAGCAAGCTGTATTTCTACACTTGAGAAGTTCAATCCATCATTTTAAACTGTAGGTGTTTTGACTAAAAATCTCTATTTAATTGTTCTGACCAAAGCACAGTTTATGTACACTTCTTTACAAAAACTGAAAACAACGTATGGAGACAAACATTCATGAAGAAAAGATATGAAGGTATCATAGTCTAGTTTTTATAAATAAAGCATTCAGAAGAACAGTGGCAATGGCATTTTGGATATAATCAAATGCTTTTCTTTTAAAGAAACATCAGAACTGGAAAACTGCATCTACTTCTACAAAAACTGAGGATATATACATAAGGATATATACATATACATACACACACACACACACACATATATATATGTGAGAGGGGTAAGGATCTTTGGTCAGGAGTTGGCAGGGCTGATAGATAGGGCTTTAAACTAGAGTCGAAGGGGGAAAGGGCTAAAACCAGGCGCGCCGGTGAAGACCTAAGGGATGGTACGCTAGAATCAGAGGGGCTGTGTGCCAGTGAGGTCCTTTGGTCAGATCCACAAGGTGCTGAGTGTAAGGAGATGCACTTGAAATGCTTTTACACAAACGCACGCAGTATGAGGAATAAAATAGATGAGCTAGAAGTCCTGGCCCAGTCCCGCAACTACGACATCATCGGCATAAGCGAAACCTGGTGGGATGAGTCCTGTGACTGGGGTGTTGCGATAGATGGTTACAGGCTCTTCAGGAGGGACAGGCAGGGTAGGCGAGGTGGTGGGATGGCGATGTATGTGAAGCAGGGGCTGGACTGTGTGGAACTTCAGGTCGGCGATGGCAAAGTTGAGAGCCTCTGGGTAAGGATCAAGGGATGAACGAATAAAGGGGATGTCGTTGTGGGAGTCTATTACAGACCGCCTGGCCAGGACGATAGCGCCGATAAATTATTCTTTACAGAACTAAGAGAGGCCTCGAGATTAACTCCCCTTGTCCTTATGGGGGACTTCAACTTGCCAGACGTTAACTGGGAGTGCCACACGGCTGACACGAGCAAGTCCAGGAGGTTCATGAAGCACCTAGATGATAACTTCTTGGTACAGGTGCTAACGGAGCCAACTAGGAAAGGTGCCCTCCTAGACCTGTTGCTAGAAAACAGAGAGGGTCTGGTGGGAGATGTGGTGATTGGTGGCCGCCTCGGTCATAGCGACCATGAAGTGGTTGAGTTCAAAATTTATGGTGACAGAAGGAAAAGTGCCACCAAAACCTCATCCCTAGATATGGGGAAAGCGGACTTCAGGCTGCTCAGGGAACTAGTCAGTAAGGTCCCCTGGGAAACTGCTCTTGAAGGCCTCGATGTCCACCAGTGCTGGTCACTCTTTAAGCGATGCCTCCTAGAAGCACAAGATAAGGCAATTCCAAAATATCGCAAGTCAGGCAGGCGGGGCAGGAGGCCGGCGTGGCTGACCAGGAATGTTCTAATGGAGATTAGGCGGAAACAGAGAGTGTTTCGCTACTGGAAGGAGGGCCAGGCGTCATGGAAAGAATACAGGGATGCTGTTCGTGTTTGTAGGGAGAAAGTTCGAGTGGCCAAAGCACAGCTAGAGTTGAAGCTGGCTGTGTCTGTGAGAGAAAATAAAAAGGGTTTTTTTAGATATGTAAATGGAAAAAGGAGAACTAAAGAATACATAGGGCCACTCCTTGATAGGGAAGGTCTCCTCACAGACGATGACGTAGGCAAAGCAGAGACGCTTAACGCCTTCTTTGCCTCTGTCTTCAATGCCGATGATGGGCTTCGGGACCCAGGGTGCCCTGAGCTGGAGGACCGGGACGGTGGGGATGACAAACTCCCAACTGACCCTGAACGTGTGCGGGATTTGCTACTCCACCTGGATCCCTACAAGTCCATGGGTCCGGATGGGATTCATCCCCGGGTGCTGAAAGAGTTGGCGGATGTCATCGCGGAACCTCTTTCAATTATTTTTCAACGATCCTGGGAATTTGGAGAGGTCCCGGTAGACTGGAAGCTGGCAAATGTTGTGCCAATTTTCAAGAAGGGTCAGAAAGAAGACCCTAGCAATTACAGGCCTGTCAGTCTCACGTCAGTGCCTGGTAAAATCATGGAGAAGTTGGTTCTCAGACTTATTGAGGCGCACCTGGGGGACAAAGCAGTCATTGGTCCCAGCCAGCATGGGTTTGTGAAGGGTAGGTCCTGCCTAACTAACCTGATTTCCTTTTATGATAAGATCACCCGTATGGTGGACCAAGGGAAACCAGCTGATGTGATTTTTCTGGACTTCAGCAAGGCTTTTGACACGGTTTCCCATAGGATCCTACTGGACAAAATGTCCACCATACAGCTAAATAAAAACATCATACGATGGGTGAGCAATTGGCTAACGGGCAGGGCCCAAAGGGTTATGGTAAATGGGGCTGCGTCAGGCTGGCGGGCGGTCACCAGTGGGGTCCCTCAAGGCTCCATTTTAGGGCCGGTACTTTTCAATATTTTTATAAACGATCTGGATGTAGGAATAGAGGGTATTTTGAGCAAGTTTGCTGATGACACCAAACTTGGAGGAGTTGTGGACTCAAATGAGGGCGTAAAGGCCTTACAGAGGGATCTGGACAGGTTGGAGAGCTGGGCGATCACCAACCGCATGAAGTTCAATAAGAGCAAGTGCCGGGTCCTGCACCTGGGACGGGGAAACCCTGGCTGCATGTACAGACTGGGCGATGAGACGCTGGAGAGCAGCCTAGAAGAGAGGGATCCGGGGGTCGTGGTAGACAGCAAGTTGAATATGAGCCAGCAATGTGCCCTGGCAGCCAGGAGGGCCAATCGTGTCCTGGGGTGCATCAAGCACGGCATCGCTAGTAGGTCAAGGGAGGTGATTGTCCCGCTCTACTCTGCGCTGGTGCGGCCTCACCTCGAGTACTGTGTGCAGTTCTGGGCACCACAGTATAAAAAGGACATGAAACTGTTGGAAAGTGTCCAGAGGAGGGCTACGAAGATGGTGAAAGGCCTTGAGGGGAAGACGTACGAGGAACGGCTGAGGTCACTGGGCCTGTTCAGCCTGGAGAAGAGGAGGCTGAGGGGAGACCTCATCGCAGTCTACAACTTCCTCGTAAGGGGTTGTCAAGAGGCAGGAGACCTTTTCTCCATTAACACTAGTGACAGGACCCGCGGGAACGGGGTTAAGCTGAGGCAGGGGAAATTTAGGCTGGACGTCAGGAGGGGGTTCTTCACAGAGAGGGTGGTTGCACACTGGAACAGGCTCCCCAGGGAAGTGGTCACTGCACCGAGCCTGTCTGAATTTAAGAAGAGATTGGACTGTGAACTTAGGCACTGTCGTGGTTTAACCCGACCGGCAGCTAAACACCACGCAGCCGTTCGCTCACCCTCCCCCCTCCCTCTCTGGGATGGGGGAGAGAAATGGAAAGTGAAGCCCGTGAGTTGAGATAAAGACAGTTTAATAAGACAGGAAAAAAAATAACAAAAATAATAATAACAATAATAATAATGATGATACAATGGTGATAATACGAAAGTAATAATAGTATGTACAAACAAGTGATGCACAATGCAATTGCTCACCACCCGCTGACCGATGCCCAGCCTAACCCCGAGCAGTCCGGCCCCCTCCCCCCGGCTAGCCACCCCTATATATTGTTTAGCATGACGTCAGATGGTATGGAATACCCCTTTGGCTAGTTTGGGTCACCTGTCCTGGGTCTGTCCCCTCCCAGCTCTTACTGCACCCCCCAGCCTGCCCGTTGGCAGGACAGAGCAAAGGCTGAGATGTCCTTGGCTTAGTATAAGCACTGCTCTGCAACAATTAAAGCATCGGGGTGTTATCAGCACTCTTCTCATTCTAAGCCAAAACACAGCATTCCACCAGCTACTAGGAAGAAAATTAATTCTGTGCTAACTGAAACCAGGACATCTATCCACCCCTTATTCCATACCATTTATGTCATGCTCAGGTTACACTCTTTTCCATACATTCTAATTAGTCACCTATAGTAATCATGGTAGTGATAACATACAGTATAATATACTATTTAACATGGTGCAATTCAGTTCATGGGCTATTCTCACCCAGTATTAAATCTCCTTGAGGTACACACCGGACCTCTCCGTTCTTTTGCATCACCCACCAAGTATATCCAGGTCCCTGAGCGAAAACAATTCCACGAATAGGTTTGCCTTTTCCTGAGGCAGGAGTAGCCCAGACTGTTTTACCCAGCATATTTTTTACATGCACTACAGGAACTTTATCCCCATCTACAGTACGTAACAGGTTTGATTGGGCAGGTCCAGCTCGGTTGGTAGATCCCCTAGTATTGACTAACCAGGTGGCCTTTGCCAAATGCGTATCCCAGTTTTTGAACGTCCCAGCGCCCATTGCTTTCAAGGTAGTCTTTAACAGGCCATTGTATCGTTCAACTTTCCCGGAGGCTGGTGCATGATAGGGGATGTGATACACCCATTCAATACCATGTTCTTTGGCCCAAGTGTCTATAAGGTTGTTTCGGAAGTGAGTCCCATTGTCTGATTCTATTCTTTCTGGGGTGCCATGTCGCCATAGGACTTGCTTTTCAAGGCCCAGGATGGTGTTCCGGGCGGTAGCATGAGGCACAGGATATGTTTCCAGCCATCCGGTGGTTGCTTCCACCATTGTAAGTACGTGGCGCTTGCCATTGCGAGTTTGAGGGAGTGTGATGTAATCAATCTGCCAGGCCTCTCCATATTTATATTTCAGCCATCGTCCTCCATACCAAAGAGGCTTTGACCGTTTGGCTTGCTTGATTGCAGCACATGTTTCACAGTCATGAATAACCTGTGCTATAGCGTCCATGGTCAAGTCCACCCCTCGATCACGAGCCCATCTGTATGTTGCATCTCTACCTTGATGGCCTGAGGTGTCATGGGCCCATCGGGCTATAAATAATTCACCTTTATGCTGCCAATCCAGGTCCACCTGAGCTACTTCAATCTTAGCAGCCTGATCCACCTGCTGGTTGTTTTGATGTTCTTCAGTAGCCCGATTCTTGGGCACATGAGCATCTACGTGGCGTACTTTCACAGCCAGGTTCTCTACCCGAGCAGCAATATCTTGCCACAATGCAGCAGCCCAGATAGGTTTGCCCCTACGCTGCCAGTTGTTTTGCTTCCATTGCTGTAACCATCCCCACAGGGCATTTGCTACCATCCATGAATCGGTGTAGAGATAGAGAACTGGCCATTTTTCTCGTTCAGCAATGTCTAAAGCCAGCTGAATGGCTTTCACTTCTGCAAACTGACTCGATTCACCTTCTCCCTCAGCAGCTTCTGCAACTCGTCGCGTAGGACTCCATACAGCAGCCTTCCATCTCCGATGCTTCCCCACAATACGACAGGACCCATCAGTGAACAGGGCATATTTCTTTTCATTCTCTGGCAACTGGTTGTACAGTGGGGCTTCTTCAGCACGACCCACCTCCTCCTCTGATGATATCCCAAAGTATTTGCCTTCTGGCCAGTCCATGATCACTTCCAATATTCCTGGGCGACTGGGGTTTCCTATTCGAGCCCGCTGAGTAATCAGTGCAACCCACTTGCTCCATGTAGCATCAGTTGCATGATGCGTAGAGGGGACCCTTCCCTTGAACATCCAGCCTAGTACCGGTAATCGGGGTGCTAGGAGGAGCTGCGCTTCAGTACCGACCACCTCCGAAGCAGATCGAACTCCTTCATATGCTGCCAATATCTCCTTTTCAGTTGGAGTATAGCGGGCCTCAGATCCTCTGTATCCCCGACTCCAAAACCCCAGAGGCCGACCTCGAGTTTCCCCAGGTTCTTTCTGCCAGAGGCTCCAGGTGGGGCCGTTCTCCCCGGCTGCAGTGTAGAGCACATTCTTTACATCTGGTCCTGTTCGAACTGGCCCAAGGGCTACTGCATGGACTATTTCCTGCTTGATTTGTTCAAAGGCTTGTCGTTGTTCAGGGCCCCATTCAAACTCATTCTTCTTACGAGTTACTTGGTAGAGTGGGTTTACAATCAGACTGTAATTTGGGATGTGCATTCTCCAAAACCCCACAACACCTAGGAAAGTCTGTGTTTCTTTTTTGTTAGTTGGTGGAGACATAGCTGTTATTTTGTTGATCACATCCATTGGGATTTGACGACGTCCATCTTGCCATTTTATTCCTAAAAACTGGATCTCCCGTGCAGGTCCTTTGACTTTATTTTGTTTTATGGCAAAACCGGCTTTCAGAAGGATTTGGACTATTTTCTTCCCTTTCTCGAAAACTTCCTCTGCTGTGTCACCCCACACAATAATGTCATCGATGTACTGCAGGTGTTCAGGAGCTTCCCCCTGCTCTAGTGCAGACTGGATCAGCCCATGGCAAATGGTAGGGCTGTGTTTCCACCCCTGGGGCAGCCTATTCCAAGTATATTGGACTCCCCTCCAAGTGAAGGCAAATTGTGGCCTGCACTCTGCTGCTAGAGGGATGGAGAAAAATGCATTAGCGATATCAATTGTGGCGTACCACTTGGCTGCCTTCGATTCAAGTTCATACTGAAGTTCCAGCATGTCCGGCACTGCAGCACTCAGTGGTGGCGTGACTTCGTTCAGGCCGCGATAGTCCACTGTTAGTCTCCACTCGCCATTAGACTTTCGCACTGGCCATATGGGACTATTGAAAGGTGAATGAGTCTTGCTGATCACTCCTTGGCTCTCCAATTGACGAATTAGCTTATGGATGGGAATCAGGGAGTCTCGGTTGGTGCGATATTGCCGCCGGTGCACAGTTGTGGTAGCAATTGGCACTTGCTGTTCTTCGACCCTCAGCAACCCCACAACAGAGGGGTCCTCTGAGAGACCAGGCAAGGTAGATAATTGTTTAATGCCCTCTGTCTCTAAGGCAGCAATACCAAAAGCCCACCGGAACCCTTTTGGGTCCTTGCAGTATCCTCTTCTAAGATAGTCTATGCCAAGGATACATGGAGCATCCGGACCAGTCACAATGCGGTGCTTTTCCCACTCATTCCCAGTCAGACTCACTTCAGCCTCCAATACAGTCAACTGCTGAGATCCCCCTGTCACTCCACAAATATAGATGGGCTCTGGTCCTTTATAGCTCGATGGCATTATAGTACATTGTGCACCGGTGTCTACTAAAGCCTTATACTTCTGTGCGCGTGATGTGCCAGGCCATCGAATCCACACAGTCCAATAAACTCGATTGTCCCTTTCCTCCCCCTGGCTGGAGGCAGGGCCCCCCTAATCCTGGTCAGAATCTTCCTCGTTTCTGTGTTTGAAGGACTGTCTGCTGGAAGTTGGAGCAGCAAACTTTTCGGAGAATCCCTTTTTCCTGATTGTTTTCTTTTGCAACTCACGTACCCGTGCCTCTAGGGTCGCGGTAGATTTTCCATCCCACTTTCTCATGTCCTCTCCATGGTCTCGTAAGTAAAACCACAGGGTGGCACGGGGTGAGTACCCACCATATCGTCTTCCTTGTGTGGGTGAACGCCTACCCCTGACAGCTGAGACACTGCTTTGTACAGGTGCGAAGGAGAATAATCTCTCTTCAAGTTGGTGAACCTTTTCAGAAAGTTTCTCCCAAGTGTTCTCCTTTGGTCGGTGGGCACTGGTTGGTTCAGGTGGGGAGGACAATAGATTCTCTTCAAGTTGGTGAACCTTTTCAGAAAGTTTCTCCACAGCTGAGACGCAGGCCTGTAAGGAAGAGGAGAGACTTTCTTCGTACTGCCGGAGTTGTTTAGCCGCTTCACCCACTGTGGGTTCCTCATCCTCTTTCCAGGCCATTATTGCCAATGAGCTGGCATATGATGATGGTGCACTCCGTACAAACTTCCGCCACATGGGTCGTGTACACTTGACTTCATCTGGATCTGTGGATGTTTGTTTGAGGTCTGGATCCTCATAAATCACTTCCCGTACGGCTAATTCCCTCAGGTACTGGATTCCCTTCTCCATAGTGGTCCACTTGCCTGGTAGACATAAAATATCTTCCTTGAAGGGATACCTTTCCCTCACAGCTGAGAGGAGACGCCTCCAGAGGCTGGTGGGTCGTGCTCCATCTGCAATTGCTTTGTCAATGCCGGCGTCTCGAGCAAGGGATCCCAGCCGCTTGGCTTCCCTGCCGTCTAATTCCACACAATTGGCTCCAGAGTCCCAGCACCGGAGCAGCCAGGTGACAAGCTGCTCACCTATACAGCGACCAAAATCTTTTCGCACATCTCGTAGCTCGCGCTCGTTTAGGCTTCGGGTAGTTACTGTTGCTCTTTCGGCATCCTCATCTTCCTCCTCCTGAATCCTTGACGGCCCAGCGTCGTCATCATCTTCGTCATCTCTATACTTAGTTTTGGCAGAAGCCTTACCTGGATTGGCAGAAGACTCTCTGCGTTCTAAACGACTTGAATTTCTATACCATATTTTCACCTTCTCTACAGGGGCAGCTTGCACTGCTACTGCTCGTTTCTCTGACACGGCCACAGGAGCTGGAGCGGCTACAGGAGCTGGAGCAGTTGCAGGAACCGGAGCTGTAGCGGCTACAGGAGCTGGAGCTGGAGCTGGAGCAGTTGCAGGAGCTGGGACTGGAGCAGCAGTAGGAGCTGGAGCTGGAGCGGCTTCAGGAGCTGGAGCTGGAGCGGCTTCAGGAGCTGGGACTGGAGCAGTTGCAGGAACTGGGACTGGAGTAGCGGCCGGAGCTGGAACTGGAGCGACTGCAGGAACTGGGACTGGAGCAGCTGCAGGAGCTGGAGCTGGAGCGGCTTCAGGAGCTGGAGCTGGAGCAGCTTCAGGAGCTGGGACTGGAGCAGTTGCAGGAACTGGGACTGGAGTAGCGGCCGGAGCTGGAACTGGAGCGACTGCAGGAACTGGGACTGGAGCAGCTGCAGGAGCTGGGACTGGAGCGGCTGCAGGAGCTGGAGCTGGAGCGGCTGCAGGAGCTGGGACTGGAGCGGCTGCAGGAGCTGGGACTGGAGCGGCTGCAGGAGCTGGGACTGGAGCGGCTGCAGAATCCACCGTAGGGGTCACAGTGGCCGTTGGATCTGTCACAGGGTTTGGAGTGGCCGCAGGGTCTGTCACTAAGTTGACAGCAGTATCAATGGCAGCTCGATAGGCATGAGCCAGGCCCCAGCACGTTACAATGATTTGTGTTACTTTGGAACTGCCAGAATCATTACACCTTTTTTTCAAGCATTCTGCCAGTTTTTGAGGATTTTGCCATTGTTCAGGGGTGAATTTCCAACACACTGGGGGTGCCAACTGCTCTAGATGCCTGCCCATATCCACCCATACTCCCTGCCACCCACAACTATACTGCCTCCGGGCAGATCTCCGGATGAGCTTCATAAGTAGTTGTTTAACTTTAAGCAGAATCTGAAGTGCATTCATGAGGCAGAACAACAAGACTATGGTATTCTGAGTATTCCAGAAATATTCAATATCTTGGAGAGCTATTGTGACAAGCTCAGGGGATAAGAGGGTGGTGAAGGAGGAAGGCAGAGTGACCCAGGAGGATACAGGGGTGGTGAAGGAGAAAGGGAGAGTAAGCAAGTAAGGAAAAATATCCTCCCCTTTCCCCTCCACAGATTGACTCTCTAATGGAGAAAAACAATAGGTATAATTGCTAATAGTTCCCAAGATGCTGTTTCCAAAGTACAGAGTCCACGATGTTACTGAGTATAAATACCAAGTTAGAGTCATGACCAGATATCTTATCGTCTCATAAGCCATTGCTATAACACTTAGTACCATAATGGTCTGAAACCAGGGCCCGGAGAGGAGAAACAACACTACAGAGAGCAAATACGGAAAATAATGTACTATAATACTCAATTTGGAAAACAGGCGCAGCAGAGTTGTGATTAAAGCAATCAGCATCATGACAAGTGACTATTAAGCAGGTCTAATCCTTCCACCAATTTTAGTTTAACACACTCTGATCAGATCTGCCGTTATCTCAACCTTTCGGGCCCCACGTTGGGCGCCAAAAAGACTGTCGTGGTTTAACCCGACCGGCAGCTAAACACCACGCAGCCGTTCGCTCACCCTCCCCCCTCCCTCTCTGGGATGGGGGAGAGAAATGGAAAGTGAAGCCCGTGAGTTGAGATAAAGACAGTTTAATAAGACAGGAAAAAAAATAACAAAAATAATAATAACAATAATAATAATGATGATACAATGGTGATAATACGAAAGTAATAATAGTATGTACAAACAAGTGATGCACAATGCAATTGCTCACCACCCGCTGACCGATGCCCAGCCTAACCCCGAGCAGTCCGGCCCCCTCCCCCCGGCTAGCCACCCCTATATATTGTTTAGCATGACGTCAGATGGTATGGAATACCCCTTTGGCTAGTTTGGGTCACCTGTCCTGGGTCTGTCCCCTCCCAGCTCTTACTGCACCCCCCAGCCTGCCCGTTGGCAGGACAGAGCAAAGGCTGAGATGTCCTTGGCTTAGTATAAGCACTGCTCTGCAACAATTAAAGCATCGGGGTGTTATCAGCACTCTTCTCATTCTAAGCCAAAACACAGCATTCCACCAGCTACTAGGAAGAAAATTAATTCTGTGCTAACTGAAACCAGGACAGGCACATGGTCTGAACTTTTGGGTAGACCTGTGCGGTGTCAAGAGTTGGACTTGATGATCCTTAAGGGTCCCTTCCAACTCAGGATATTCTATGATTCTATGATTCTATATATGTATGAATGTATATGTATGTAAATGGCATTATACATTACCACTTTCCGAAAACCCTTGAGAGTCCTCTCCACTTTCAAGTGTTTTTAAACTTGCTAGCTCTAAATGCACTTCTGGCAAGAGCCATCTTGCCCAAAATTAGAACTAACAAATAAGTGAGGAATTTTCCATCTGATTTAATGTAGAAATTTACTGGACAAACACGATATTTAAACTGTACAAGTCATCTTCTGCATCTTCCAAAGAATAAACAAATCATGCTAAAAATAAACTTGTAAAAGCCACACCCTCACAGCCATCATACTAATTTCTCACCTAATAATAGGAACTATCTATCTTCAAAACCTAATTCCATAATCATTCTGAAATTAAGACAAAAAACAATCCAACCAGAATGTAACTGCTCATACACAGAGAAAGCAGTTTCTTTCTTAAGAGAAGGGATGAAGCTGTAGGAGGTAAATGTTAAACCCTTTTTCATATTGTGAGAAATTGGACTACAATACACTGTGAGTTTGAAGAAAGACAACAGTGAGAACACTGTTCCCTTCAAGTTGGCTCGTTTCACTGTTGTCTGATGTTACTACTTTGGCATGTTTCTGTCAAAAACAGCCAAACAGTTTATCCAGGCAAAATTGACATTTCACTTTGTCTTCCTTGTGGACGTTACAAAGGAGTTTTGTCCATAATAAGGCACATGTGGAAGGTCATCCTGGTCCAGAAAAGAACTGAGGTATGTATCCAGTTTGCCAAATAAACTGAAGGCTTCAGAACTAAGGCATTCTGAAATGCAATACGATTTGCAATTAAATGCTTTGAATAATACAGAAGCAGATAAAAAGTAACCCCTTAAAAAAATTACATTTTAAGTTTTGTAAATTCATATAACGGGACGCTGTAAAACTCCCATGAAAAGTAACAATAAAACCCTCAGTCAGTCTAAAGAGCCTAGCAAACACACCAGTCAGTCAAAAGAGCAATCACTTTAAATTACAGCAGCAGGATGCACATTTTCAACAATGGGGAATACAAGAGCAAGTTTCTATATTATTTACAATGAAATAATCGTAGTCTAGTGTGACCATTGTACTTGCTGCATTACTGACAAATGAATTGGACTAAAATGGTATTATTTGGCCACCTAGGCTTAAGAAACTATTGATGCACATGCTACGGCTGAAAAATGCTGTGCAACTATCAAAACTAACTTTATTCTCTAAAGCTTACGTCTCATTTCAAATTCTGTATTTAGGATATAAATTCATGGACTACAGACTAATTCTTACCGTGCAGTTAAATAGTGCCCAATCTCATTTATAAAGCTGCAAATCCTACAGATGACATTTTATTTAGATAAAACCATTTTACATTGTCTCTCACCTAACACTTTATATTTTTAAGGGAACTGTCCTTTATTTTACAGTTAAATGAAACCAGAAGCCAGAGGTTCTTTTTTGTTTGTTTTAGAAACTTCAGTGGAAGCTCTAAGAAAAACAAGCTTCCAAACCTTCCCCTGGCCAACATTACTCAGGTAGCGCCCAATCTCACAGCCAAACAAGTATCTTTTGGTGGGTTTATGTTAGTCAGGTAGGCCTATCAGATTTTTTCTGTCCTCCCAATTATGGACGCATGGTTTTGAAAATCAAGACTCTCATTCACCCATGTGAAACAGAAAAGTCTAGGTGGGATAGGACTTCTGGACATCATTCAGTCCAACCCTCTGTTGAAAGAAGGGTCTTAGATTAGATTATTGCAGGAACCTGCCAAGGCACATCTTCATTATTTCCAGTAAGGGACCTTCTATCACTTCTCTGAAAAACCTTTTCCAACATTAAATTGTTTTCACAATGGAGAATTTTCTTCTTATACCTGAATGAAACTTTCTCTGAAGCAACTAATGCCTGTAGACCCTCATCCTGCCACCTAAGCAACAGAACACCTCTACATTCCTTATAATACCTTCTGAGCATCAGAACAGTGTGATTAGATCCTATCTGAGCCTTAATTCCAGACGGTTGTGATCTCCCTGAATGGTGGTTCTTCTGGCATACCTATCTTTCTCCTCCCAGTTTGGTGTCAACTACAAGTTTGTTGAGAGTGCATTCAACTGCATCATCTGGGTTGTTTATTATGATATTTAACAGTATTAGACATACTATGAGCTCCTCAGGAGCTGCACCACACCAATCTGGCTGAACCATTAACCATTTGAAGTGTTTAGTAGGTTTTCATCCTATCTTGAGTTTCTTCTGTCTAATCCATACCTTACCAATTTGTTAAAAAAAATAAATAAATAAAAAGAAACATCAGCATTGCTGACAACTGTGTCAAAGTGGAGATAAGTGATCCTGTCCCTCGGCCTTGTACTTGTGCTTTCTACTAACATACAAGCCTTCATATTATTCTTGAAACCTCTTGTCATTCCAAGCTCCAGGCTTGCCTTTACACTCCTGTCTACATCTAGGTACGTCCAATAAGCCTTTCTGGCCTAAGCTCTTTAGGAATTGTTCTGTCCCCTTTCCATCCCTCACATTTTTGCACTTGAGTTCTACCAGCAGCTCTCTGTTTAACCAAGATGGTTTATTTTTATGTGTTCTCCTTTTCCCACATAGGAGAATGGTCCACTTTTGTGCTGCAGGGAGGCTGTCTCTGAAAATCTCTCAGCACTGCTCCAGAGCAGCTTTGTCCTCCCAAGGAAGTCTCCCATTAGGTACTTCCTAAGTGGTCCCTCATCAAGTTAAGCAATATGTACTATTGCAGTCCAAATTAATTCACTAGATGATATTTAATGGAAAACAGATATTAAAAAGGACAAAATATTTTACACAAATTAATCCAATTCAAATTGTGCAGCAAATACTAACTCACATTTAGGTCCCAAGCTCTTTATTATCTGATAAGCTACTGTGCAATCAAATCAGAATTAAACAGGAATAATCTCAAAAGGAAAAAAAACAAAAAACAAAAAAACAAACAAAGCCAAAAGCTTCAAAGTTATAGAAAAAATAGTATAACATTGATTAAAGTTAAATTTTTGTGTATATTTTCTATATGGACTTCTGTCCTTTTTTTTTTTTTTTTTTTAAAAAAGGAGTTATTCAGCTTCAGTCAAATCACTTTAGATGAATAAGAAATGTCAGTATAAAATAATAAAACTAAGCAATTTTGTTGAGTGACAGATCCTGGCCCAGCAGTCATAGATTACTGTTAGACATAATAGGATATTAATCATTTAAAGTATGTTGACATTAATAGCTTATTTTCAAAAAGTTTGAATTCAATTAAAAGACAAACATGATTGTCCTGGTTTCAGTTAGCACAGAATTAATTTTCTTCCTAGTAGCTGGTGGAATGCTGTGTTTTGGCTTAGAATGAGAAGAGTGCTGATAACACCCCGATGCTTTAATTGTTGCAGAGCAGTGCTTATACTAAGCCAAGGACATCTCAGCCTTTGCTCTGTCCTGCCAACGGGCAGGCTGGGGGGTGCAGTAAGAGCTGGGAGGGGACAGACCCAGGACAGGTGACCCAAACTAGCCAAAGGGGTATTCCATACCATCTGACGTCATGCTAAACAATATATAGGGGTGGCTAGCCGGGGGGAGGGGGCCGGACTGCTCGGGGTTAAGCTGGGCATCGGTCAGCGGGTGGTGAGCAATTGCATTGTGCATCACTTGTTTGTACATATTATTAGTAGTAGTACTATTATCATCATTGTATTATTATTATTATTATTATTATTATTATTATTATTATTATTATTATTTTCCTGTCTTATTAAACTGTCTTTATCTCAACTCACGGGCTTCACTTTCCATTTCTCTCCCCCGTCCCAGAGAGGGAGGGGGGAGGGTGAGCGAACGGCTGCGTGGTGTTTAGCTGCCAGCCGGGTTAAACCACGACAATGATGAAGTAAAAAAAAAAAAAAAAAAAAAAAAAAAGAATCATGTTTTTTTTTTCTCCAAAGTTCCTTTTATTAAAATACAGAAAGAAATCTTTGTCTCCTAACATTAAAGCATTTCAGCAGGACACAATATACAAATTCAGAACTTCTGTTAAACAGTGCTCTCTTGTGGTTCTGTGCATCAATGAAAGAGCAAATCAACATATAAAGATATAGGCAGTCACAGTTTGAAACTTCTCGTCTAAATCTAACACAGAATTAATCCCTCAGCCTGGAATTTCATTTAGTTCTGCATTTTATGTTTTTAGCACGCCAATAACCTCATTTATCAAAGGCCACCTTCAGATTCTGGATTCAAATCAAAATATGAAATTTTTAAGAAGTTTCAATTTGTAATGACAATTTTAACCTTGATCTTTATTTGGAATTCACAACTGACAATATTGTAAATACCTTGCACAATGCATCAACTGTTTTCCCAACTTCTGTTGGCAGAATCTCTGCAGTGCTGTGTATATGTGCAGTTCTGTGTATATGGGTAACTTAAATATATATCCAGCACCTCAAAGCTTCAATCAAGTACATCTCTGTTTCATTAAAATAAAACTTTGCTTTAACTTGCTGGAAGCACAAGAATCGTTTCCAGGATTTCCTCTTTTTCTAGTAATGTAATAAACTACTCTTTATCATATATAACTGAAACATTAAAAGTGACACATTAAACTAAAACATCAATTACAAGACACAGCAAAGTAAGGCAATGTTCCAACATTTAAATATGTAAAGGCTATTCATCCAAAAGACCAAAAAGATCCTCACAACTTACGTAAGAAGTTGGTTTTCCATTTCCAAAATACAGCAACTACTTCGCATACATGACAAAGACTAGAAGAAATGCATCTTCCAAGTTATTTTCAAACTCAATTTTTTAAAAGCAAGCGCTTCACTTTTATTTACCATTCATATATCAGCTGAGGCCTAAAGTAACAAGGCTATCAAGGTTACTCTCTCAAAACTTCTCGCTTTAAAAGAAGTGAAGTAAATGTAACTAACCTGTTCATTCCTGTCAAGGCTGTTAGATTTCACAGTATCAGATGCTGGTCTGGCTTGGGCTTGTGCAAGTTCCTGGGGGGCACTCTGAGAATTTGGCATAGGTGGTAAAGGAGCTCTCCGCTTCTTTGGCATTTCAGACGGCATAGTGTTTGAGTCATACTGCTTGCTAACAGTGTTGGATCTTGTGATAAATGTTGGCCTTGGCTTGCTCATTAATGGAGTTGCTGGGGCGCTGGCAGCCTTGGGATTCATGGGGAAGACAAAAAATAAGTTACTTATACTTTCCAGAAAACAATCAACAGTAATGACAGCTCAATGTAAATAAGTTTATAGAAGTTTTGCTTATATCAAGTTACATCTTACTTGTTCTCTTTTTTTCTTGCTTCGCTGAAAAAAGCTGAAAAAACCTTTGTTTTCTTTCTCTTTTAGAGCTTCTGAGTTTTCAGACATTTGGTAGGCATCTAAAATAGGAAATAATAGTTCTAGATGTTATTTATTGCACAGATTATTTCTCCCGTATTCTTGCTTTTTCCACTGTCTGTCATAAGCCTTCTGGAAGGATATACAAAGCACACCATAAATCGCTTACATTAATAGTTTTTCTAAAAGCTGTAAAATGAACAGGTTTCCTACCATCAGCGTTCACCACTCTTTCTCTGAGCTCAGAATAGCTGAGTTTCAGCTGCTATTAATACCCCCAGCACTTAACCCAACCCATCCCACTTGTCATGTGTTATGGTTCATATGACAAAGGCCATAGGAGAGAAAAGAGCATCAGTCTGAAGAGACTTCTTCAGTTCACAATTCACAACAGCTTAAATACATAGCAAAGTGTGAAGTGGGGCAGGTCAGGTACAAGCATGCACATGGTATGACTATGGAGAAACATCACTGAAAGACCTAATAGGTGCTGCACGCACAACTTGCACACAGTCATGGTAAAGATAACTATATCTTGCAGAAGTTATTCTCCCTACATGGTCTTAACTCATGCAGACAATTTGTAAATATAGATGTTGTGTCTCTAATTTTCACTAGATTTAATTTTCTTAAAGAAATCTCATTGAATGCAAATGCAATAACCAACAGAAAGCAGCAGCAAGACCACTGTGGGACTAGGATCAATATAAGCATGACTATAAATTTAATTAATCAAAGTAAAACTATACAGAAATACTTTATATACAGCTTAGTATATCAATTTGTGTATTAACTTTTCTTAATATGCATTTATAATAGTACAGAGATAATTGCTCCTGTTACAGTTAAGCAGATGTTATAATAGAAGAGAATGGTAGTATCATGTAAGTGCTACAGTTTCACTGCAGATTTCAGTAAAGCCTACCTTGCAAAGATGGTAAGTTTAAATTGACTGGTGATGTGGCTACAGAAAGACAAAAAAGAAAGACAAAGTCTCAGTCTGAATCAAGGATGTAGTTAGAAGTTATAAACACAGAAAGCCAAGCTGAAACTTCAACGTTAGGAAAAACAACTGAAGAAAAAGAATATGTACCTTTACCACCCAATGCTAAAATACCATATAAGAGTGAGCCTGAAGACATGCAATCACAGACTGGAATCTCAGATAGAGGTTCCATTTACACTTCTAAAGAGGAAGAGACTAGAATATAAAATAGTTTGCTCTGTAAATTTTGGATTGTCCATAACTTGGAAAATGGAAAAAAAATGTATAATGAAAATATAATCTGAGTAAAATACAATTTAAATTTATAGTCTGTTACATGGCACATCTCACTATTTACTTTCATGAAGAAAGCTGAAAATTCAGAGCTTAGAAGTTGTCTACAAAATGGAAACTGTGAACTAGTTTGCATTGAATGAACCGTAGCACATCTAGAGTTCCTAGTTGGGCATAGCCTTGCAGAAAGTGTGTATTCCCTTGTATTCTCTCCTATAGATTTTTGGCTGTTACTTGATTCAAATGACAAATGGTTCACTCTGTGCAAAAGGCAGCTCTGCCAGTCTGTGGAGGACAGCAGTAGCCAGATAATAAATGACAATTCACTATGGTTGCATGCAGTCCAAATAACATGTTTAGGCAAGAAGAAAAATAAGCGATAAAAAGTATTTCATTTTTGTTTTCTCCATGGGAAAAGAGCATATTTTCCAAACCTGACATTCTTTGTTCAAGATAATTGCCCTTTGTGAAGCAGTTGAGAGAACTTTTGAAACCAAAGGATAAGGTTATCATATCTAAGGGGGCACAGTTAGAGAAGAAAAGAAAACAAAGGACAAAAATAGAACAGTGGTCCAGAATAGGAATGAGTCTGTTATTAGTACATTCAATACTGGGGCAAAAATTTCCTGTGAAAAATGCCTGAAATTAAACAAAACACATTGTATAGAATTTTTAATCACAGTGTATTAAGCTTTTCATTATAGAGATAGGCTTACAGCTAAAGTTAAAACCATGATAGGATGTCTGCACAAATATAGGCAAGTTAGCTAACAGTACCCCTGCTTGACCATAGTTACAAAGATAATTATTACTCCTTCTCAATCTACATATGAAATTAACAAATACAAATATTACACAGGAAAGCATTATCACAATAGTCTAATATTTCAGAATTTTAAAGCAAAACCATGTATCTATGGTGTTTCTATACTTCTCAGCTCATCATGATCCTATGCGGCTTCTATGAGCTACGGGAAGTACAGAATTATTGGTCTTTTTGAGAAGGGGCAGGAGTAGGGAAGTGATTGTTTTTAAATGTTGCTTTGTACTGAGCCACCTTTGCTGTTACCCAACACTTTGTTAAAAAATAAAACCTTCATATAACATTTCTTAATAGAGTTACAGCTACACTTTAAGTTTGAATTTTGTGGAAGATCAGTGAAATACATACCAAATTGCTTGAAATTAATTTCTTTACGTTAAAAACAAAAACACCACTACCAAAAAACTACTCACACCAAAGCAAAAAGTATACTTTACTGAAATACTGAGTAGCTATCTTTTTTGAGATCAATTTACAAAAGTTATCTTACCTCGACTGATATCCATGGCATATAATTCTCTTAGTCCAAGGTCATTAAGAGATTTTGTCACATCAAGAGCTTCTTGAGACTGGTAATTCTTCAGCAACACAGTTTGCGAAGGATCAAACTCACATTTACTACAGATAATTGGTATGAGTTCTTGAAGGGGTGAATGCGGACTAACTCTTACTACTGTCTTCTGTGTCTTCTTGTAGTTTATCACTACCCTTACTGTTTGCTAAAGAGAAGAGAATTTCAAATAAATATCCTGCACAAATTCTGAAACTGGCATTTTCGTAACAGTCTTACAGTAATCACAGGAATTCCCATTAGTGTCAGCTTTAATGTTACACATTTAGCAAGATTACAAGAGAAACTAAGAATTCATTTGCAATTCACTTCTACCTAAGGAAAGGACCCATGAAATAGCCTGCTCCACCCTTAGCATCTGTCAGTTGTCTGTCCAGCAGGGTACACACTTGGATTAGGATGCCCTACTAGGTTACATTAGGTAGCTAGAGAAGACAACAAATGAGCCATAAATGTCTATGTGTGGGCGTAGGACAAAGGTAAAAGGGCAGCTGAAGGGCTCCCCTGGCCTTGTTTAAGTGCTTTAGATAAATTAAAAAACAACAAAACACAGCATTCTTTTATACTGCAGGTTTACAAAAAAAGAAGGAAAGATTTAGGCAACTCCCAGAAATGGCTTTAGTATTTCTAAAAGCCCTTACCTTCTTAAGGGTATGTGTTAAAAAGAAAAAGAGCAGAGTAACAAAAAAGTACAGTATGCATATGCACAAACCACACACAGCAAGACACATATTATGAGTTGAGAAGAGGCTATCTGGAACACAGAGCCAAGCTTTTCACAGGGGGTGCATGCTAAGAGGATGAGATACAACAGGGAAAGCTGAAATGAGGCTGAGCTGCCAACTCAACTTGTTATTTTAGTTCTTACCTCAGGTATAACAGGAACAGGTTTCTTCTTATCCATTTGTTTTGGCTTTACAATCACCTTTTCCACTTCAAGCATCCCCACTGGTGTATTAGGTTTGAATTTTATCTGGCTATTTTCTGCCGATACCAACTCTATGGTATAACTTGAGGGATTTAAATGATACTGTGCACAGAGAAAGATCAGCAAGTCCATCATCGGCTTCCTGTAAAACAGCCATAGTAGCAACTAAATAAGCTGTAAAACAAAGCATGATACTAAACATTTAACATTAAAAAACAACCACCACCACTAAAGAAAATGAACCAGCTTGCACAGAAGTATACCAAACGCGAGAATAGAGCAGGACGTTTTCGCTTGGGTGATGTGTTTCCTGAGGCCACTAGGGAGGTGCAGACTAGCCAACTCATTGGATATTTAAAGGAAACTATATCAGTGGTGACAAATGCCCTGCTATTCATTAAGAACAGTCTCTTTCCAAAGATTTTGGTATCTACTTTGAGGTTACAAGAAACTTTATTCTCAGAAATTCTGAGTAAGTATAAGCAATTTCAAGGAAGCAGATGAAATGAATTTTGAGGAAGTCACCTTTTACAGATTTAGGGATCACCAAACAAGAGCCAGGTGTTTAGCACAGATGAAGGGGAAGAAACTAAATCACAGTGCAGTAGCTGAATGCCATTTCTTGAGAAGCTCTATGTAATGCAACAGATGTCCTTTTCACAATGAAGCAAGTCAAACTGAATTTTTCCTTTATGATCACTAACTGTATGTCCTTTTGTCTCACAATGCAATGAAAAATATGCAAAACAGCATATTAAGACAGTAAATAAATTCCAGAAGCAACTGGGAATATTCAGCCTAAACCTGCATTTAAACAGAAGTATCATAGAAGTGTTACACAGACTGGAGGTAAGGAGAATACAGTAACTTTGTATATTACAGCAATTAAACAGGTTACAAGATTATCACATCAGTGGAACTGGTCATTCCTATTTATTTATTCTAAGAACAGGACAATAATCTGTAAGGACCATTTCATTTTGACATCCTCCGCATCTTGTGGTTACAGCTACAAATATGGAAATCTATCATCTACTGTGCTTCACAAGGATATTACAAAAATAATTTAAAAGTCTGTGAAGCAGTCAAAAAAATGAAAAGAATACTGAAGTGTTTAAGTGAAAATTAATACAGGGTTTGGCTAGTATGGCTTTATCAGAAATCTTAAATTCTAGATGTAATCACGTAACAGATGGAAGTATTCTGGTAGCATAACAAAATGTGGAGATAGCATCTACAAAGCATCAAGCTAAGCAGAATCCTAGATGATATAGAGATTGTGAATACATTTATACATTAAGTAGGAAGTTAAAACAGACTTTTCACATGATACAGATCTGTAAAAAGAATTAAGAATGACTGAAGCTTGGAAATTATTGTGGGCCCTTTAATTAACCCTAGAACATAATCCATTTACACTTGTACTTAAAGAACAGGCCATGCATCCCATAAGCAAACTGTCTCCTAATTTGTGGCAGCTGGGCTGGACTCCCTGGTGCACATGCTGACCTTCCAGTTACTTTTTTTTTTTTTTTCCTTCCCCTGGGGAAAGTTTCTGCTTGGTTAAACGGCAGAAGAGAACACTTGCCTCAGGAGACTAAAGCAGGAGGAAAAATAAAACCGAAAACCATGCAGAAATGATGCTCTAGAAGGTGTCAAAAAACAGGTACCAAATAGTCTGAAGAATTATAGAAGAATGTAATGAACTCCCATGCCCTCATCTAGGAGATATACATCACCCTGAGGAATACCATGAGAAATACACTAAGCACTGGAAAAAACAAAACAAAAGAACATGTGTTCTTTCATCTACACACTGCTAAAGGACGGAATTTATTTCAGATCTCTCATATATCACAGCCTGCTCCGATTAGAACGAAGAACTACTCTGTTTCCCTTCCTCCTAAGCCATAATAAAGCAACTGCATCCATCTCACCCTAATAAGAAAGGAAAGGGAGCTGTAAATGCGAATTATCCTGTTTCTGCATTTCACTGGAGGCAGGACAGCATGGGAAGAGGGAGCCAGAGAAGACAGCAGCCAGTACTTCTTGAATAGGCTATTAGCCAGAGAGGTTGCTACTAGAAGTTATCCATTACCACTTTTCAGGTGCTTTTTGTTGGTTTTGATTTTTTTTTAAATAACCCAAATAGCCTTAAAAGATGCCCTTCCTCTGGCCTTTGGTTGTAGGAGAAAGGTACAAATGCTGAGGATGATCAGGACAAGAATTCACAAGCAAAGATCACAGAAAGCTGTCCTGTGGAAATGCAGCCCAGTGACAAGCGCAAGCCCTCACCTTAACCAGTCACAAAAAGCAACAGACAGGTAAATGAGAAATGCAGCTGTTCATAAACAGCAAATGCAAATTAGTACACGAAAACAGCTATTCTCTGCAAATTTGCTTTCTATTGGTACTTCCAAAAATGTCCTGTTCAACTGGAAGATGCTAGATCATGTTCTCCAGAACATGTAAAATTTCTTTATTAAGAAAATTATAAAAAATACTGGATCAAGCGTTTAAAGGAAAAAATGCAACAAGTTTCTACATGCTGCTCCAAAAACGAGGGACAAAATTTAGCTACATTAAGAAAGTTGTCATTCTTACATGATCAAATGTTAGAGATGAGGCCTTACCATCATGAGACTGATGGTAAACACAACTGAACAGACAAAATCCTGTTAGCAGCCACAGGTGAAAGATAATAAGAAAAAATTACTCACAGGCAGTTTGGTTTTCTATAAATCTCTGATTACTTAAATCTATAGATCCTTGGCCTTCCTTGCAAAAGCGTTTATTAAAGCTGTTCTCTAAAAAAGACACTTGTTTTAATTAAGAACAAATAAACAAACAAAAAAAGCTACCAGGAAAACCCCTGAATTTGTTACCAACAAATATAAGTACAATAGATTTTGAAAAGTAGGGCAACACTACAAAGCTGGCTATTCACTGGCTACACAGAGTAAACCAACAGTTTGCTAAGAATACCCTAATGACTGAAAATACTCGAGAACGGATCAAATGGAAACTCAAAGGGTTCTAAGGAAATTCAGCAAAGTTAAGGTCTGTCTGAAACGTGTCTGAAACTGTAAAGCCATGCTACCCTGCAAAAATTAGTTGATGTACCGTTTCCAAATAAAATACATGTCATTATTATACTGGCTGTTGAAAACTAAATTAATCTACTGACACGTATAATTGAAACTATTTACTGCATTCAGAGAAATCTTTCTCGAACTGCATTTCTTTCTTGTGGGAAAACAAACTTAAAACAATCAAGCTGCTAGATAAAAAAGTTTGTCAAGTTATTTTTGATTCTCTTTGGCTGCAGAAAAATCGTAAGTCCTGTGTTGTATTTAAAACCAAGGAGAAGATTCAAAAATCTCATATAGAAAATATAATTACACACAAGATAATTTGTCTGAGTGAGGATATATGCAACATTGCTTTGTTGCACTTTGTTCTGAGCAAAGCAAGATACAGAGTACATGGTACTCACAAGCATGGACAAAAGGACTGAAAAAAAAAGGAGGAACCTGTCGGAATACATAATTCTGACAGCCAGAAATACTCCTTGCTGTAAACATGCTAGCAAGAACACTATGAAGCATCATAGTAGTAACCAATTATTTCAGAACATTTGTTTTAAGAAATATGACCTCAGATTTAATTTATCCTGAAAAATGAGATGTAGTCTGGAAGAAAAATAATAATAATAATAATGCAACCTCCACCACAAGCCAGTATTCGATATCTAGAAAGTGACCTCATCAACTCTAGCAAATGACAAAGCATGCAAATGGACTTGAGCTACAAAACCCATTATCTCTCATTAAGATGTGAGGCGGATGTAGCTACATTTACTTTACCCAGTGCAAAAAAAAAAAGTCTGTACAAACTGGCATCCTAACTGTTCTGATCCATTGCTGTGTTTGAATAGTATTTCCTTAGTAAACCCACTGTGATAATTAATACACTATTTTAAGTCCTAGGATTTATGATTTCAGTCAATTTCTAAGTCTTTCTGAACTAAAGGACACTTGGGAGTTACACTCACAATCTATATTGCCAATTACCAGACTGAAGTATGCATTTCAAATTAAAACTAGCTTCAGCAAAACATATTTGATTAAAAAAATGCAAAGCTGTAGCTAAAAGCTTTCTTAAAAGAATTATAGATTTTTTCTGAAATGATAATACCTTTTTTTAAGACTTACGGTAGTCTATAGGTAGTAGTACTGAGCAAATGCTTGACTTTGTAACTAAATAGGAAGCAGAACTCATCTTTAAGGTCTAACACAGACACTTTCACAGTATCTGAAAACTCCATGTATCACACAAACCAGTATTCTTCCTAGAGATCTGCAGTGACTAGAAAGAATTCACAACTTGTGTATTTTACTGAGTGGTTTAAAAGTGGATGAAGGTCAAAGTAAACTTGAGTAGGAAAGAAAAATTAAACCAAAGTATCATACTGTGTATCATACCTCCCGTTAACTGTAGTATATTTGATCACATCTCCTGGCAGGACCACTGACAGTTCAATGTCTTTATCGATTACATTCTCTTTCTGTTCCATGATGAGGTTGACTGATTCTGTGTCATCAAATGGAGAAACAGCAATGGGTTTGGGTTCAGATGGAGGAGGAGGTGCTTTAGCTTTTCTTCTGAAATAGATATACAAAAATTAAGAGTCAAGTTAATTGAATGACTTTTTCCTCTCCTTTGTAGTACACAAAGGCAAGACTTTTCTTGAGCATTCTCCAAACAGATTTACTGGATTAGTCTAAATAAAAACACTGTACTACACAGTATGCAGCCAAATTGCACTGGCTATATGTCTAATCTATAGGACAGACAGAGGAATAATCACACTTTTCTTCCCCAATTTTCTCTTTTGATTATTAAAATCCTTTAAACAAATCCTACTAGCTCTAGGTCTATTTATTTCTATACAGTAATAAAATACCAATCCTACCGTGTTGTAATACTTCTTGACATTTCAGTCACAATATGCTTTCACATTTTCCTCTCACCAAAAGAGGAAGATAGATTTTCTATCTTTATTTTCTTACTATTCTTTCTTGTCTTATTTCACACACACACACAAACCTTTGCAAACCTGAAAAAAAATAAAAGACCACCAAAAACACACCTAATGGTCCAAAAGCAACACGTTCTGCACCTCTTAATCTGTTTATGTTACAGCAAATTCTGAATACAGGACTTATTTCTACAACATGCCTTTCTATTCAAATCAATTTTTACACTTCATGTATATAATTACAAGGAAAAGATACTACAATCAAGACTTGCATCATTAGATGAGAAAACATCCAATACTGTGGACATGCATTACCTCATGAAAACTTTTTCATTTCTTATAAACATTTTTTATTTTAAAGACTAGAATGAAGTCACACACTAAAAGCTAAAATACACATGTATATTGTATATATGTACTGTATATGGATATTTAAAAACATAATATAGCAAGTTTCCAAAAATATGCTTGCAATTTAGATCCTTGGAGTTGTACCAAAGTTTGTTTACTTTAAAAACAACCAAATACATTAACTTCTGGAGTTATCCTACAGAATTAACCCAAAAGATTGAGAATACGACAGTTAGAAACATACATCTTCCTTGACAAAATGAAGCTTAAAGTCACTTACAACAAAGAACAAACAAGGTCCAGAACAGCATTGCAACAGACGACTGTGTAATGAAACTTCACATGACTGAGCTGTTTCTGAAAGAACTTGGAGTTTTGAACTTCAGAACTCCGAGCTGAATAATTAACTATTCACAGCCTCTCCAGGCTCCTCAGGAGTACTCCCAAACGTCCAAACACACAGAATGAAGATTCATCATCAACTTCTACGCCTCCTCTCTGCTTATGTTCCAAATTAGTTTTGGTGTACACCTCCCTCTGCACACAATTCGAGACACAGGGTGTGAGCTGCACACTTAACGTTGGTCTCTACAGCAACATGCCTGCATTGTTTCTGGGTTATGTGAGTGTTGCAAAAAGTATGAATCAAACTGCTTTTTACTCCTCCCCCACTTAGGTTTTTTTGTTTTGTTGTATGAGTTTAGCTTCCATATAACTACCAAAAAGAACATCAATACCAATACAACTATAAAAAGCTATATAAATATAAAAACCACTAACACATTAGTAGTAAGAAATAAAGTAAAAATCCATACCCAAAGCAAAGCAGTACTGCTTCTCACCCTACATATTCATCCTTACATCTTTAGGTGACTTCAGATATTTACTACAACTGAACTCAGAATTTAATCCCTGAAGACTACACAATACAGTAAGATTTATCTGCAAATGCTAGTGGACTCTGTTTTCCATTAAGCAGACAAATGCTATTTCATTGCTGAAACTCCACTATCACTACAGAGAGTGCTTAATCCAAAATGAGCACATCAGTAAATGCGTGGTCTGCATCAGTAAAACGTAGCCTTATTTACAGTGTCCAGTTCACACTGCAGAGAGCTAGAGCTGGAAAAATAGTAGACAGAATTTGGGTGCGATAGCTGGGCAGATGACATTACACATAGCAGTGTGTGCACACACGTGGGTTTAGGCAGCCTGGCGAGGCTGACTCTCCCCTTACACCAACGAAAGGTGGCATATGTACCCTACCCATCCCTAAGAGACCTTAAGTTTCTTTATGGTGAGTTATGCTTGCATTTCTTGCCCCGCTCAGAGGAGGAAAAACCTCCAAAAAGTCAGTGTAATGTCTGTGGACAATCTCTTATTAAGTGAGAGGTATTCCCATTCTCAAGTTTTCTGTTTCTTTATTTTTACCCATTCTCTCATCTCTCTCTCTCATTCTCACCCCAAGCAAGTCACATTTGGCCTCACAGATAATTTTTTTTTTCTTCTCTGGCGTCCGGTGTCTCTGCCTTCTCAGAAGAAAGGCTGCCTGACTGGTGGTGGATGAAGTCCTGCACCCCCATGGTCCCAGAGCTGGTACGGAGCAGTTAGAGGAATTAACATGAATGTTATTATATATGTAGGTGTAAATCAAAAGCAGCAAGTGACAGGCTGGAGGAAGTCCACTTGCAACAGCACTTACAACCTGCAATCCCTCCCCTCCTCTTTTGCACTCTGCAGCCTGCAAGAAGCTACCGCAGCTGCTTCCTCTCAGAGGCATCCTCCACACACAGTTTTATTCAAATGCCAAGAATCATAAAACCAGCATTATCCAAGTAACTCCAACTCTATGGCATCATTTCAAATTCTTTTCCATCATAAAGATCCATCAACAAACAGCAGCCCAGTTCTCTCTTGCCTCTTCACCTCTACCAGGTACTGGGAAAGCAATTAGGCTTTCTTTTAATGATTTTGTTAATAAAAAGAGAGTGAGTTGTTAAGCTAGTTTTTCCTCCTGAGAAGAAGAGAACTCTTAAAATTAAGAAAGACAAAATGCAACCATAATGAAGAGAATAAATTCTAATCAAATAAAACTAACAGTTCAGAGGTCAGAAAAAAGGTGCTCAGTAAATGGCCTCATTCAGTGTCTTTCATTTTCATATGGCTTCCAGATGTGCTAGGAGCTAAGCAGACTTATTCTAATCTAATTTTCAAAGTAAACATCAGAAGGAGTTAGAACAACCAAAACATACTCTTTATTTTCTTGGCTACTACAGAAGTAAAGGAAAGCTGCAGGAAGAATCAGCATACAGCTTATTTAGCTACAACATCCAGAAAGGAAGTTAAAATAGAAATTGACTCCAAATAAGGACACAGGTCAATTAAACTCCTCTGGAAACTGTGTGGCAGCATCCCATACAGGGCAGGTACTCGCTGCTTCCCCTGTTTCCCCAGGTCTCAGCCCCACCAGCTGACAGACTTCTCTCTGCACCGGCCACTGCAAACCTGCTGACCCCCCTGACGGGCCATGCTCCCCCCCGTTTCTCACCAGCTAAACTCACCAGCTACCTGCTAATCTCCAACAGCTTGAATGTCAGATCTGTCTAATCAACTGCTCAAAACAAAGTAGAAAAAAAATAATAAACCTTTGTCTGCTGATTCTTCCTAGCCCTGGAAAAAGGCAGCCAGAGGGATGTTCAAGCTCTTTCAGCAAAAATGCAGACATAAGATTTCATCATTTTGTTAAGAAAAAGCATTGTGTCCTTTTAAATCAAAAGCAAGGCCATAAAATCAACATTTTATGTGCTTCACAACCCACTTCTACATACCAAAGTTTCGTTGCTGTATCTCAACATATTTCCTGCTTGCAAAAAAACAATAGCGTCAATGATCTGAATGTGTGGAAGCCCATTTTAAAATAAAGATCTGGGTACAGTAAATAAATAAAGCACGTCTATTTGATGTTATATTTAAAAATAATAATGAAAGCCAGTTTTTTTTTTTTTTAAAAAAAAAAAAAAAAAAAAAAAGGCCTGTCAGAAAACTACAAGCAGTGTATTTTTAACTATGAGCAACTAGAAAAGGGCACATTATAATAATGAGAAATACTTGAACTTACAGTGACCTGGATATTCCAGTTATTGCCAGCACGTCCTCTCAATAATGAACACTTTCCCCAAAAACTGGAGAAAGAGAGGAAATTATCTGCTACATAACCAAAGGCTACAGTACAAACAACCACCTCTTCAAGTCCTGTTTTCAAAGAGTATTAATGTTTACAGTACTTAACTTCCATCCTTCAACACAATTACATGAGACAGTACACAAAGACAGCTTGATAGTCCTTTCAGTGACATTATTTTGGCTCTAACCTCATCAGGACCATCTCTCAAGTTTTCCATGGCAATCACATAAGATGGGAAAGGCCAGAAGGGGACTCACCTGCAACTGCTCAGCTCTCAGGTACTGAAAAATTTCATTCAATGTAGCAGAATAAAAACTTTCTACTGCACAACAGATAGATTTAAGTTTGTTAAGCAAACTTTAAGTTTGTTCTGGCATCACTAAGAATGCGTGTTTCTATGAAGGGCAGAGATATTTTTTTTTGATACCAAACTTCACAAAATGATATGCCAAAACCACAAGTAGCACTTTTTAAATTTTTCACTCAAAGTCAGTAAAGCAACTAGCTCTGTTGAGATCACCTTATGAGAGGAAAAAGGCCACTTCAATAAAGCTTCTTCTAGATCTTTTCTTGCTTTTGATTTTGCACTCAAAGCAGTTGTTATAACACTTTCTTGATTATTACAATAATGTTGCGCCATTGCAATGCAGCAGTAGCAGACAGCTGCAACACCTTGCACATCATCTGCTCTGTGAAGGAACAGGCAAACAAGAGTTCAGGTCTATGTTAATATGTTCCGTTCAGAATGATATATCAGCAACACAGACAACATATTTAAGCCACTAATTTCTTCTGCAAGCTTCCCAACTCAGTACTATTCATCTTTAATACTCACAGAATAAATTTGTCTTGTACAAAAAGCAGAGAAAAACACCATCTTTCCTGCTGTTTATTCACTTCTGTCTTTGGGGTTATAGTTTCAAAGCATCACTACTGCATATCCTCAACATCAAGCACTACTTGCTAGGAAAACGCTCGATGACAACTGCAGCATCATTGTCTGATTCTTGCTGTAGTCCATGAAATGATGTAAGTTATCAAGGTAAGTCACTAAAAAGAAAGGTTTTACCTTTTATAAAAATCACAGCTATATATTTCAGGGCATATGCATACACACTCCCCTTAAAAAAAAAAAAAAAAAAAAAGTATTTCGTAAGACATAGGTATTCAGTAATCCACATTTTAAATAAGTTTGCAAGATGGAGCTCCCAATTTGGGATTTAATAGTTACACAAAGACATGAAAAATGGAGTAATTTACAGTAGTGTCACTTTCATCTGCATTTTATGGATGATATTTCTCTTTCCTTTACTTAGAAGTAGCTCAATTTTCATTTATATTGTTCTTAATCTGAATACTAACGATAGCATTGACATACCCATGTGGCATATTTTTCCCTTAGCCTGGGAACTCTGGAATACATGGCTTCTTGCATTATAGTAGTTACAAAGCTGCTGTCAAGCCTGCATAACTCTGCTTAACCTTGGGATAGACCAAAATGAAAATGCTCAAGCAGGAGTGCTCTTCCCACACATACTACCACCAGCTCTGCTGTGCTGGTGAGCTCAGGATTTACATTTTGTGCATATGAAGCACAAAGCTTTATTCTGTCTACAATCTGCTATTTGGCATCTGTTCACTCACAATAAAAAAAAAGTTCTTCCAGACATCCTACTGTATGTGAGTCCTGATGTCCTGGGTGTTATTAACAAAGGACAGAACTCCTGTGTTTTTAAGTTATCTGTTCATCATTATGAGGAAACATCGCATGATATTCATTACAGTCAGTCAAATGATACTTACACACACACAACAGCATATGTACATGGCTTACTGGAAGCAAACATCTTAGTATTTTGCAGTACTTCATGGTAAGTCCAACCTGCCAACATATCTTTAAAATTATATTTATTTCATACCACAACACAGTCATCTATTTTTCTAATTTTCAGAGAGACTTATCTTTCTCATCTTGGATTCACTCATTCTCATCCTGTCTTCAACTCTGAAGTTGACAGAAAAGAAAGGACTGAAAGTCCTTTGCTTCAGACTGCCCAATGAATTGGAGCTCTTCCCAAAGTGGGAAAAAAAAAAAAATCTCAAAAGCAGAAAAACCTAATTGATTTATAAGCTTCTAGAGTTTCCCCCCCCCCCAAACACTACTGCACTCTGCAAACAGAAGTGAAATCATCACCTGTAACTATCTACATTGCTTCTTAATCACCTTTAATTGCTGGTTGCTGCATCCCAGCTCTCTATATACACATTTCTAACCAGTTACTTTACAAATATATAGTTTTTTTTCCAATCACTTAAAGTTCCAGTTCAAGAAAATTTAAAGTTACACTACTCATGTGACAGAACACCCTCTGCACTGCTTTGTTCTTGTGATTCAGATGTCTACACAAAATTTGTGTTAGAAGTAGTGCTGCTGAAGAGGTTACTTTTGATGTACTCTAGTATTCTTCTTATCTACCCTTAAAATATTTTAAGGATATTTATCCTTAAAATTAAGCAGCTCAAGTACTTGCTATACCAGCCTCATGGCATCTATACAATGTGCCTATCAGCCTTGATACTAGGCTTTCATCTCTAGATCAATATCACTGTTTGATACACAGTCTCTATCATTATTTCTACTATAAAAGCACCAGCTGGATATTAAGATCAAGGTATGGATCAATGAGAGGCAAGCACTATCCATTCTTGGAAGGTTATCCCTTCAAGCCAGGCTTATGATACCTGTAGGACAGAATGAAGGAAAAAATATTTGCTGCATCTGCTCTGCAGATAGATGTGAGCTTTCAGGTTTCACACTCATCCACTTAGCTATCCGGGGAAGCTTCAGCGTTTATATTGTACAGATATATCTAGCAGCAAGTTCAATAGTTACAAAAGAATAAATGTACAGAAGTACATTTCAACTCCAATTTCCAGGTGGAGGAACAACCAAGAAAATCTTTGAAATCTTTTGTGATAATGAGATATTTCACTGTGCACTTCCTATACAAATTCTCAAGCCTGAAAGGAGATCAACACTGCAAATTATTTCTGTTTTTTAAAAAATGTTACATAAGAGATGGTACTAGAAATGAAGAATTGAGAAAAGGGTTCTCGTAAAAACAAAAAGACCTTGTACAACTGATATACCGACTGATACGCCAGTAGTGATGCTACAGGTGATATGATTAATAAACTGAATTTTGAAGATCATCTCTATGACTTCACTCAGTGACGATCCAACAAGCAACAAATTCTCTGCAGATATTCTCTTATTTGTGCCCACATTTAGATGATTGCTACAGTGAAAGAAAAAAAAAAAAAACAAAAAAACAAACATAGAATACCTGTTTTTCCATCCCCTTCCATAAGGGAATTGGACCACAAATACGAGGCATCCCAGGAATCAAGGTATGTTTTCAAAGCTCTTGCTAGAAAAAAAGTTTTTCCTAATCAATGGGACGTGTTGAATCCCTCCCTAACTAGCCTCAGAGTTCTAAAGAAAAGAATTTTTAAAAAGAGTCTTATCCTAGAGAGAAATAAATCACAGGACTAGGACTGTAACCATGACAGTAAGGTGAAAGCTAAATGGAATCTTCGGACGTCTGGTACACAGTGAAAGCAGCAAATGAATCCTTCAGTTCCCTGCAGACCATTTGGAACAGACACTTGCCCGTCTGATTGTCTGTCCCCATGGCAGTGGCAGTCTTGAAAACAGAAGAGACTGTATTCAAGCCATAATTCACGCAATGTTTTCTCCTTTTAGGAGGAAAAAGGGGGGATTCAGAGGCAACAAACACAAGTCTGTATGGCACAGGCATGTTTTTAATTGTGGCCCTCCCTATATTAAAAGGGGCACCAACTTCAGGATAGATTTCTGTAGCATGAGTTTCAAATTTATAATTAATTTTCTAAAAAAGCAAAAATTTGTTCATTGCCCTTAAAAGCCAAACCATAACTACCATTACAATGACCTTTTCAAGGTCACTTAAAACACATGAAATACTAACTCTTGAGCACAGATCACCACTGACTCCATGTCACTTTATGCCATCCAGCAAAACCAGTTAGCTCCTCTCGAGGCATAAGATTTGCCCTGCTGCTAGCAAAACAGCCTAGAGCTCAGAATCCTAGCAGACAACAGAGGATAAAAAATACATTATGCCATAAATTTGCATAAAAGGTTATTATTATTAAGGAATTATCAAAATGTATTCTTACACAAGTGATCTTTTATACCACATTATGCTGTGCCAAAAGTACTATATCTTCTTAAAAACGGGAAGCGGTGGGGGAAGGAAGTGGAGGAAAATCACTTCCAACAGCATTACTTCTAAGGAGGTTAAGAACTTGGATTTGTGAAATAAATAGTGTTAACACTAAATTCAAATTTGGCATGTCAAGTGCAACATGCCTCTGTAATAAGCAGATACTTTGTGGAAAGGTTGCTATTAGATAAAAGTATCAAATTAGAAAAACAGGTTTGCTACCAAAAGAAAAATCAAAAAACTTGAATGATATTCAGAACTATTAAAACTACATATGACTCATTTAGCCTTTATTATATTTACTGTTATGCAAACAGCCTGACAGAAAAGAAAGAGAGCAGGGAAGAGAAAACAGTAAATCTGTAACAGCTATTGAGTAATATATAACTGGCTGAATAAACAGGAAAAGAAACGAAGAGCAGCTTGAGCTCAAATGGGGAGCTTAACCTTTGATACAGTAATAAATCTAACAAATATTTAAAACTTGAGCAAACATATGTTACCTCCACCAGGAACAAACTCTCAAATCTTTTTTCAAGTATTTCTATAAAAGCAGACTCACAAAGATATTCTTCTCCTATGACCAGCAAGAAAAGTTCAATTAAGGGCTTGCAAAACCTAAATTTGCCCTTCTGGCCGTTATCTTCTAGTCATGAAAGCAGGTATAGCGCCAGTCTTTTCAAAGCCTGGAGATGAAACACCTAGCTGTGCTCGTGGGTTTTTCTGCCACTATTCCGAACATCAATAGAGTAAAGAATTGCCAATTTATCTGAGCTTTTCTTCTGTTCCTTTTTCTCTGCCATTCAGAATCACATTTTAAAAGTAACACTGGAGGCAGGCACTGGATGGATTTAGAGGCTGTGAAGAGGCAAGGAAAAGAAAAGCAGAACCACTCAGTAGCACAGCAGCCAGGAAAGAGTAGCAAAAACCCTTCCCTTTTTCCACATCCCTCAAATACAGGTAACATGGCATAGGTGCAGGTGGGCAACACAGGTAAAACAATGCAGGCCAGTACCTGGGAAGCACTGCAGCAGCAACATGGAAAACAAACTTTACCCATCTTCTCTTTAGCTGCTACAAAAGGTTGGGTGCAGCTGCAATGCTCCAGTCTCCCAGGTGAAGAATCACTGAGTTTGGCTCTGAGAAGAACTGCAGCTCATTCTGTGTTTTCCAGCAGGTATTTGGAACAGACCAACCTTTATCCCTGGCTGAAAGCTCTACAGCCACCAGCAGCCGCCTTCTGGCAGCTGGGTCCTTTAGCTCCTTATAGTTTGGTAAAACTTCAAAATATTTTGTACATTCGCATAAACAAGAAATAGGAGGGTTTAGTAAATTGGAGAACAGACGCTACATGAAGCACTGGAACGGACTGGAAAGCAGAGAAAGTTTTTTATCCTGAGGAAGAAGATTTTGAAGTTGCCGAAATTAAACAGATGGTATGTGACACATGAAAAACTGACAAAAGAGGAGCAAGAGGGAGTTACTACACAGAATCATGTCAGAAAATGAGTTAATTACAAGAAAGAAAAAGCAAGAAGAAAAAGCTCAGGCTAGGAAATTGTACCAAAGCAAGCATTACCTTCACTAAATTGCAAGAGAAGCATCTCAGCACTTTCATTTTTCAACTTAGTTGCTAACCTGAGAGCTAAGATGTAATAAAGAGGTTTCCCTATCCCCCACATGTAGCTTTATTTCCACAAACATCTGAGGCAAATGCTCCATGCAAAACCTCAAACAAACACAGTAAGTGTCCATCTACCACCAGATTCTCCTGCTCATCTCTCACAGCATCCCCTGTAGCACCCACACCCTCAGAAAGCAGTGGCAAAGCCCTTCAGGAGCAGGGTGGCACTTACCACCTCCTCAAAAGTCAGTGCTGCTGCTGGAGCTCAAGCCCGATCTCTTGTGCATTCTGTGGGGTGATGGGTGATAGGAAGCACAGCCCAAAGTCCTAGCCCAGCTCTTTGTAGCATCTGCCTGACCAGCAGTTTTCATACCCACTTTTGCTGCCACTGGCAGCAGGAGCCTCCCTCCCCTTTGTCCCCCTTTAACTTCAACTCCCTCATTGGTTGGCAATTCTGGGCCCACAGAAATGCTACAACATCCTCCCCCAGACTCATCCCCACCTTCATACAAGAGCTGTTGTTAGCTCCCTCCTCCACTTTCTTCTGAACACTCAAAATGCCCCAGATCTGTTTCTTACTGCATTCCTGCAACAGGCCTGAAAGACGATGTTTCTTCAAAGAAAACTGTCTCCTTGCACCATGTTTGGTAACACCAAAGCTATTTTGGATGCCCCGTTACTCCATTAGAAAGTCTCTGCACTTTCTGAAAAAGGCTACAGGGCTTCAGCCTTAACTTTACTGTAGGAAAAAAAAATGTCTTTAGGAAGGGGAGAAACCTGTATCTTACTAACCTTTACAACTATTAGCAGCAGTAGTAGCCTGCTCTGTGGAAAGTAGGGAACTTTGCTATAAATTAAGCTGATGAGTAAGTGACTTGCTCTAACTACTGTGCTACAACACTGTATTCACCTCCTGAATGAGCACACAGCATGGACTCCACTGTATTAAACACCAAAGGCACTGACTTCGACAAGTTTATTAAAAAGAACTTTTCTTCCAAAGTTTTAGATAAAAATTAGATGAAAGATGAGCAAAGTCAGAAAAGCCTTACTGTCTCCATGAAATACAACATTCCTCAATTAAAATAATTTTATTTGAACTTTCAGACAGCAATCTGTAACTTAAAATAACAGATGGAACAGCTTCTGTACCCAGAAGCACACCACTGAAATTCTAGCAATCCATCTACATGGATAAACTTACAAGTCTTTATTCACCCTGGTCTTTGAGCCAGTAAGGGGATAAAAAGGCTTTTGTACCTTGGACTGGAAGAATTACATACTTTCTCTGAAAACAGCACTACAGACTTCAATTCTTTCCTTTTACTGGTCTATGTTTGGATTCTGACTACTTATGTACTGCCCTATACTTGAATCTGCCTTTCTTACAAGAGCAAAGACTTCGACGCTGCTACAGGGACGTAATTATGGTAAATATTTTTCCTCACAACAGGAGTTCAGATGAGTTCAACCAAACAATCAAGGAAATGCTGTGTAAATACCAACACTTTCATCCTTAGTCTTGCAAAATATTTGTCACCTTACATCAAACATTTCCAGAATTCCCATTCACACCAACCAAAACAGCTCTGCAGGTCAAAGTTTTACCTGTGCATATCAAACAAAAGAACTGCTAGTAGGATGCTGGCCAGTAAGATAATGTAAGTATTACCTGGAAGCCTGCTGATCACCTAAACAAGGAGAGGGAGGAAGTACAGCTAACAATGGTTAAACTACTTTTCTGCTTACCTCTGAGATAACACAGGTCTCTCTTCATTAAAATCAAGTGAATTTCTTTCAACAGCATATGTAGGTAGAAGGTCTGGAAGTGTGTGTGGAAGAAGTGTGTGCATGGCAAGCACTCTGTCATTTCTTTCTTTTACTGGTGACATCAGTAAGCCTACCTATTTATAATCCCACCACCTGACCAAACAGCCTATATAGTACATCTAGAGATTTGTATAGTCATTAATCCTGACACGTCTACTTCAGCCAATTCAAAAGAGTATTAAGTAGCTTTGTTGTATCTTCCGTGGCTTCATACCATAAAAAGAATCCAATCCCATCACCCATACTCCTTTTCTTTCTGCAAGACAACTTCAGTGGGAAGTTTTAGAACTCTTCCTTTCTCTGTGCTTTTTATCCTTCCCCATTTCTCCATCTGTAAGACACCCAACTAAGCAGTTCAGGTGAGCAAATGTTAGTGGTTGGTGGAATACTTTGGTAGCAGAGGCACATAACTGCAAATCCAGTTGATTTGATCATCAGTACTGCCTACAAATTTATTGAAGCTTAAGACCTTGAGTAATCAGCATCACAAAAGATCAACATTTACACTACCTGGGAAGAAAATGACTTTGCAGTCTCTGAAGTAGGGTAATAACAGAAGCTTCACACCATTATCAAGAAAAACACAAGCTGCTTGAAAAACAATTCTCAACCTGTTGTCAAAGTCAAACCTCACATATGCAGCAAGATAAAAACTGCTTACAATTAAATCTTCTCAGGTAATGGGAAGGAATGCAGTCAAACTCTTTTGGGCAAGTGCATCCTGCAGGTTCCTATCATTAGCAAATACTGCTTCTAGATCTGTATCAGGCCACAGAGTGTTTTGAAGCTGTTTGTGTACCACTTTGGGAGAGGATAACATCTGTGCGTGGTGACTAACATCACTGACAACTCCTTAGCTGGCCTTTGTTACCCAAGAAGTCCTGTCAAAAGCATCCACTCACCCCTGTATCAGACAAAATCAGTTTTACCCAGCACATGTAAGGTTAAATGAAACAAACCATCAGATCAAAGCTCGGTGGCATTCCAAGTAAAGGGCAATCCAGAGCTAAACTTCAAGAGATAATAATGTTTAGAACTGAAAACCTCGCAACTATTTTAATTGCTTGAAAAGCTGGGGTCAGCAGCAATACAAACCCAGCCGGACTTGCAGGACTTGGATCACCAATAGTAAAAGTTTCAGGGCAAACAGGGTATCAATGTAATCTAAGATACCAACATATTCCCTGTAGCAAACTTGTCCTACACAGTATAAAACATTTGGAAATCCCACTCAGAAAGATTACCTAGTCTAAGGGCTGTAGCTAGACATATTCAGTTAATGTTCATAATGTCTGTTTTTCTTTGTTCTTTGGTATCTTGTGGTACTAAGTCTTATATACTGTTTATTTACTTAGCAATTTCCTTCTCAGGGATTTCACATATAAAGCTGTATATTTATTGCTGTTGATTTTTTGTTGATTTGCACAAAACTTTTATATGACAAACTGATATAAAAATGCTCCTTAAAAGACCTGGTGAAAGGAGTTTAGACAGCGTATTAGAAAATAAGATCTATGGGAGAGGAATTAAGATGTTTTCTTATAATTTCTTCAGAATTCATTTTTAAATGCTTCTCATTTTTCCCATAAAACATACTACTACTCATCTTGGCATTGCTGTATTGGCAAGCATTCCCTAAAAAGGAAAAATCAACTGACTACCCTCAGCAGCAAAAGGGAATGTATGCGAACAGTTCATAAACATAGAATTTTATTTCTTGTGCATGCATGCTTTAAGAGAAATAAATGATCTAATTTTGCTAAATATGACACTACAGTGCTAGACACAAAATACTTTCTAAGGAGATCCCTGTATAGGTCGCTTCTTTAGAGTACGTCAAACATCTGTACTAATCCACAGAGTTGTTTCTGAGAGCAAAAGGATATGGAGATTTGCATATCAAGCAAGAACAGAAAAAACAGCCACAACTTCCCAATATTCATTTTTAGATCTCTAGATATCTTCAGATTCAGTTGTCTGTGATTAACCAGAGTATTGAGAATTTCTATAATAAGTAAAAAGAGAAAATTCAAACAACCCTCCCACCTCAAAGCCTAATAGGCTGTTAAACATAATGGATGTGTACCAGTTATCTACATATGGAAAAGTTGGTCAGAATTTTTTTTTTTTTTTTTTTTTAAATCAATGGGGACAGATCTGTGCAGTTGGAAGCTCTTTGAACCTATTGTCTCTATCGTTACAAACAAAAAACTTTTTATTTATAAACTATCTGATATTCCATCTAACCCTGAAATAGTTGATTATTATTTTTTAAATAATATCCATGAGAAACTGAAGCCTGAAAGTAGCAAGAATAGCAGGAAACCTGGATTACTAGCTAAGAATAGGCAATCTTCCAGATTAAATTCCTGCTTTATTAAATACTGTTTCTTCAGTTGCTTTGTACCTACTGAGATGACATCTCATCTGTGACGGATCAGCGCAGCCAAGTCTCCAGGGAAAGGCAAATAGTTTTGTTCTATCAAAAAGAACTGGAGAAGAGAGCATAGACAAAGGATTCCAAATGGCTTGGAAGCAGACCAAGAATTTGTTTTTCTTAGGCAAGTCACACATCAACAAGGAAAGCTGATTACAATTTGTATAGTCATTCAACATGAAGGGGAACTTAATTATTTTTCCATTATTTAACATTTGGTTTAAGGATTTTATGCAGTATCATTAGATGATTCTATTGCATGTTCTCTTTTCACTTACTTGGAATACTTACAACACATCACTGCATGTACGTAAAAGAGTAAATATACTGACATGAGACCAGAGAGACCACGTCATGATGTCTCATATGAAAACCATATTACACCTTTGACCATCCCTATTCATTGTCCCAGAACCTACTCCTCCAGTTCCATTATAACCTTTTGGAGAAGCCAGAACTGTGCACTAGATTGTCGTTATACAGCGGCACAATCATGTCATTTATTTTCTTCTCTATTCCTTTACTAATACAAATAAACCAATTCCTATTGAATTTATCTAACGTGAATTTCACCTCATTTCATTATCCAGTCACTTTGCTATGAAAACTTACAGAAGGATTTTACAAAGCCATGTCTCCTCTAGTGACCATGAATGACAACTTTTGATTGTCACCTCACATTTTTCCAGGTTATTATTATGGTGAACCAAAAGTTCCAGCAGGAACTGTGGAACTCCAAGGTGGCCTCCTTTCAGAGATTCCTCATACTTTGTACTTATTTTTACATAAATTTAGCTAAGCAAAGTCTAGCATAACATGCTACACTTCTTTAGTTTTCTTGAAAGTCCTTCCGGACACACAGAAGATTTTTGCTAGTCTATAACCTAAAGACTATCAGCTAGTTTCCCTTCATCCTTTTGGTTACCACAGAACATAAGTTCTTTCTATGTTCCTGTAGCATTAAATAAGACATTTACATTGTAGATATACTGCTACATTTGAAGAATTCCTCATTATATTCAAACCACACTTGTTGCATTACAGTCTGCAGAGAAACAGAATTTTGTTCATTTAACTTGAATACAAAGTTAGTACTTAAGAGCTCTCACCAAAGCTGTGCAAGTCAAGGACAAAATGAGAGTGCCTACTCAAAAAAAAACCTACTGGGGACAACAAGATAAATCCGTATTTAGGCTACCTGTCCACAGGGTGACTTCCCTTAAACTGCTGTGTGACTCTTCCACCTCTCTATCTCAATTACCACCTTTTATCCTAACTTTTCACATCAAAGATCACTCTTCTCCCTACTCAGCACAAAAGGTAACATGCAATCATTAGCTGCATTTTAAACCTTGCTGAGTCACATTTCATCTCTATTGCTAAGGATCTGCCTCACTATCCCACAGCTGTCTTCTTCTGTGCCAGTTTTCTTCCCAAATAAGATTTTTATTTAAAAAAAATAAAATACTGGCAAAAAGAACCCACAAAAAAGAGTAAACAAAGCTTAAAAGGCACAGCAAAAACCCGCAGATGACAGTGAAACGCTTCAATTCGTGCTCACTGTTCAGAGAAAGGGAGTTCACCAGTAGACATTATCTAGAAAAATTTATTTACCTAAGAACAAAATAGAACTGCAAATTGCAAGGCAATGCTTAGCTTCTTGGTTTGGGGGATTCAAACATATTTGAGAGAATACAGAACTGAAGTTGAGGAGTCATTAACTGCCCAGAAATTATCACTTCAAGAAGCTCTTCCTCCCGGAATACTGAAGTTATACCATAGAAGTTGTAAACAAAACAAAGCAAACAGAATAGTGTCATTACCATGATTACTATAGTGGTGGTAGTGCCACGGCACTAGCGGTTGTTACAAATAAAATACAATAAATAAAGTGATAACTAGGGTTGTAAATAAGGGGAACTTCTTTTCTTTTTTTTTTTTTTTTTTTTTTTTGGCGACTTGATTTATGCAGCATGTTACTATGGCTAGGTAACAGATGGTATATTCTGCTTCTCCTGCTTTGACACAATTCAAAAACATGATACAGATGGCTATAATGTAATTCTCATTAACACACATATATTCACAGTTTAGTATAGCAATAATGAAATTTTCAGGTCTGGAATTTCCTGTTAGTTAATTAGTGGTTAGGTTAATAGCCTGAGGAAGTGCACAACCCAAAAAGTTTCCTTATTGTTTAATCATATAATTACTATATTCTTTTTATCTGGGAAAGCTCTCACGACAGATGCAATGTCACAGTGAAGCTACCTTTATAACCCTCCCTGTTTGTGCAACAACTGTATTATTTCATTTAGCACTGCATGTAGGCAGGAAAGCCACAAACAGGCCAAATTCAGCTGCCTCTGGGAAGTTTCAGCAAGACATGTTTTTATTTTAGAGATGCCAACATGCACTTAAAGAATTGCTTGCATACATATTAAACTAAACACCAGGAAAAGCCAGGATCAACATTTCTTGGTCTGTTGTGACAATGTTGCAATAAGATCACCGATTAATGATCAAGTAATGCCTTTTTATTTTAATCCCAGTTTATAATCCTCCACAAAAGCTTGGAGCTCAGCCTATTCATAGCAGTACACCTAAATCTCACTACACCTGAGAGCTAGAAAAGGGAATGAAACAAATAACCACAAGTCTGGTACTCTGGTTATTTCCATAAATGAAGCTGTTGCTGTGGCACACACAGGTGTAACACTCACTACTGCTCCAATGCTATGGTTAAAACAGCAGTGGACTATTCACAGCTGAAAGCCAACCAGAATTTAGTAATCCATAGGCCAGTGTGCCTTCATCATCATGATCCTCACTCATGTTACAAGATGAAAGCTGGAGGGACAGCCAGCCCCACACCCCAGCCACTCCTCCTCTTGGTGGCACAGGCGTAGCCCCAGAAGGTAACCGATACTGCGCTGGGGCTGTGGCATAGAGAAACCGGTCCCTTGGCAGAACTAGCTCCCAAAACATTGCTGAATGATGCAATTTAAAAATGAAAGAAAAAGAATAATCACCCAAAAATCCGCACTGAAAAAATGTGTCAGTCTTGTACCAACCGAATAACCCATACTGAGTAGCCAGGCAGAGAGCAATGGAAACTGTTCTACCTTTTAAAGTGCTTAAGATCCAGAAGAGGTTAGCTGCTACTGAGCCATTGTCAGAGGACACAAAGGGAAAAACGTGACTTGTGCCTGGAGCTGCATAATTAAAGGAAGTCTCTATCCAACAATTTAAAACTCTTAATGAAAAATAAAAATAAAAAAGGACCAACCAAGTGGACCAACCCTACTCACTTATGGCAGAGAACTGCAGGGAAAAAGAATTTGGATTTTCTAACAGACACCTTATTATTTAAAGGTCAGTACAAGACATTTTGTCAGATTCTGGAGACCTCGCATCTCTTCACAATTTACTTAGACAACACCAAGGAGAACTGAAGCAATATTATTTTCCTCAAGCAGCAGAAGCAGGAGCCACACATAGCAAAGACTTTTTGGCACACTAAACGTCACTATGGGATTCACCAGTCAAATGCACCCAAACAACTAACAAAAAAAAAGAGAGAGAGACCTCAATGGTTTTGGAGATCTGAGAAATACAGCTCCAAACAGAGTCACTGTGCTTCCTTAAATCACTGCCAGGGGTCTAGAAAGTTGAAAAACTGACAAGACGGAATAAAGCTCCCACAGTGATTTTTGTTTTGGAAAATCCCCTCCTTTAATTCAGAAATTTTCAGATTGAAGTTCCCCATACAAGTTTTCATAATCACATCTCTCTCTTGACAGAATAGTCTGCACTTTGCCAGATATTTTTATGGCACCATTGCTATAGGGAATTTAGATGTAGCTTTAATAGGAGGTTTAACAAATTTCTTGTTCTGAATGTTTACATATGATACACTGCTGCTTTAAGGGAAAAAAAAAAAAAAAACAAACACCCAGCAATAACTCCCTCAGTTCCTCAGAACATTCAGAGCAGCTTATCTTGTGGTGTTCTCTCAATCTTTTGAGTTTGTGTGCTTATCAGATGATAAAAGACAAGGTTTATAACTGTAGATATGTATGTAGCCATGCAAGTTCCAGGTACTTCCTTAAAGTGAAGTAAGCACAAGACGATGCAAAAATAATACGTAACTGCACTGGGATCAATATTAAATTTTGTACTGAAAAGCCCTCCCCATGTAATGATGTCAGCATGTAATTCAGATAAGACTTTGTTTTACAGGAGCTTAAACTGGTTTACAGGAGGACGCCCATTCTGAAGGGATGCCTGGGGAGCGAAAGACCACAGATTTGCAGACGGCACATGGGAAGGACCATGCCCCAGGTTCGCTGCTACTTGAAGGACAGGAATGAGGAAGAAAAACACTCTTACTTAATATGCATGCACATCAACTATTTAATCCAGATAACAACACATCTTCAGTATCAGTATCATTGTCAACTAAACTGGCAGTGTATCATACCAATTTCTGTAATGGGCATATCATGTCAGGGGATTCACTCCAGTATTTAAAAGAAGAAAGTTCAAAATCAACAAAGAGTTGAAAAAATACTTCCAAAATACAGAGCTAATTCTAGACATAGAGATAATATGGTAGCCTCAACAAAGTAGTTGAAAATTGAAGGTAACAGGGTAGGATCCTTAAAGCGCTATTTGCACAATTACAGTTTAAAAAATATATATATCCTAGAGACCTGCCAAGCGTGACCATGTGGAAAAGCAAAAATAAAAAACAAAACAAAAACACAAAGAGCAATGTATTCTGCAAGCTAAATAGACGAAGGCAAAAATTGGCAAAGCTCATGTTTCACTGCCCCCCATTCTAGCAAGTTACTGGAACATCCACTTATCAAAACTCTTTGTGCTACCTCAACAGTAGGTCAGTGAGACTGCGACTAGATAAACCAGATATTCTAGAAAACAGGTACAACACGCTGCATTGCATGGGCATGCAGCTCATCACAGTGCTGTACGACTTGTGCAGCCCATCTCATCTGTGCAACTGTACGAAACAGACACTTATAATTCGGTATGTTAAAACATACCAGGTTCTCTATAAGCTCTTTACAGGGCAGGGCTGTCAGCTCAATTTTCTACCTACTCAGAGGCAATATAAGTATTCAAACACTTCCCTTTGTGTGGAGTACAAATACTGAAATGCTATCAAATGAAAAAGCTTACGAAGAACAACACTGAGCGAAAGCAGAAATAAAGAAGAAAAGTGAACAGAGCAGTTTAATGAAGCTGAGTTCTGCTGGACCAAAAGTGGAGGGCGGGGAGCAGAGATAAGTGAATATATTTACTTGTCCAGTAGTATCTCATGCTATGGCAAGATCACAAATCTTTTTAGGTGTCTTGTTTTCATATGGAAAAAAAAAAATCACATTATGGTAGTGACATACCAGCCACTGAACCAGGTCTGCTCACCTGGTATTTTCCACTCTTAGACATATTAGACATAGGCATAACACTCATCGAGTGCTTATGATTCAGTGTTTTACTTTAGCCCTGTAAACTCTGCAACCCTTCAGCAGAAAGGCAAACAGTTATGATAGGTGACTATTTCTGGCAATTTTCTATCAAAATCTGAATTAGGCATGGCATATCACAGAACTGAAGGAACAGGATGCACAAACAATGTTTTATATGGAATTTTTTGGATTGTTTCTAAAACTAAAAAGTTGTTTTTTTCATAAAAGTTGATAAAGTTTTAGAGGTGAGCTCATGACAAGTCTTTATATTTTAAAGAAAGACATAAACAAAAGTACCTATTAAAAATATATGAAAGGGCATTTAGCGTAGTCATAAATGCCAGCTTCACAACAGCTAGCACAGATCTTCCTTCTCAATGAAATAAAGTGCCATCAAAGACACAAACAGGCTTTTCTTCACATGGCTGAAGTCTTACCACAACTTGAATCACACTGTATAAAAGTTTTTATATGTATTTTCTTAAATTAAAACGGCAACCTTTTTCTGATCCACAGAATGAAGTGAGACATTTTGCTAGCCAAAACTTCTAATACAGAAGGGACTCAAGTTGAGACATGTGATACACAAGAAGGTGCATGCATGTGTACATTTCAGTTTTCTGGGTTACATTTTAAGAAAGAGTAATCAGAATTGTCCATGACTTATACTTGAGCCATTCAAAAAACATCCACTGAACAAAGAACAAGATTCAATGTACAATGAAGTTGTTCTTGTATCTTACTGTGGCCTGAACGAGTTCTGCAATAACTGCTTTAAAGCATGGACTCTAGTTTACAGTGCTGCAGTAGTGGGGATGCATTAAGACTGGTAGAAAGAACTAACAAGCTTCCTAAATAAAGATAAGTAATCAAAAACGTCCCAATTACTCTCCCTCACATCGTCTTCTAACTTTGGCTGTTGCTACCCAGAAAGCCAGGCTTCCAAAGAGATGTATTTAATTGGAAGTAGTTCTAAGAAAATAAAGTAGGACAATAGTAGGAAAATAAAGTACTAACTGCTTTTTAAACCTTTTGTTTCACTGAATTAACAGCAAATAGTGAGGAATTCAGCATTTTGCTTATATACACAGTGCATTTCTATTTATTTTTTTAAAAAAAGGTTCCTGTCACACAAGGGAAGTCCTGCCAATGCTGGAAAAAAAAACTTTGAATATTTAGTTCTGCCTCTTTATGACTCCACAGTGCCACACAGCAAGCAGTGCAACTTGCTGCAGTACCAGCCCTTTCCACTGCTGGCTTTCAGACTACAACTCATGTCCCCCATGAACAAGGAAGATACGGTAATTTGGAATAAACGTTAGCTTTCAAGAAGAGACCAGCTTTCATAACTGAGATGCATCTCAACACAAGTACCTGTGTACCACAGAAAGCACATACACATTAAACATGCAGCCTGGTACATTCTGTGCTCTGCTATTTAGATTTTGGTTAAGGAAGAGGACCTGGTTGCAGCTGGAGACAGCAAGGTTGTACCAGCCCACGCTCACTTTGTGCACTGCTCATGTGCCCCAGCCAGACGCAGGCAGCAATTGCTCTTTAAAGATGAGGAAACTGAGGCAGGCAGCTCAAGCTGACAGCCAGGTGATGCAAGCGTCAAAGGCTCTGAAGAATTAAAGGGCAGGAAAATACAAGCTGCAAAAAGTATCCCAGCATATGTTATGATAGCTCATTCTATTAAAATAACTACTTCTGTAGCAAGAAAATACTGAAAGTGCATTCAATGCACTGCAAATAGCAACTCTTACAATATCAAGGGCAATAATTTTAATACTCAAAACTTTAGGCAAACAGGTCTGTTTGGACAACCGAGTGGAAGGGCAGCTTCCAATAATAAATTCTGGAAGCAGGTGGTGGGATGTGATAGCGTCCCTAGAGAAGTGCTGCTGCAGCGTCTGCCTGGGATGGTGATGTTGGCACTACCACCTAGAGAAGAGAGACAAACCGGTCTGCTCTCTTCCCTGCCTGAGAGGCTGAGTGAAGATACAGAGAGGGAAAAACATTGCCTTTCAACCAGGGATTTTGGCAAGACAAAGCTGGCTACAAGGAAGAAAACTGGTTCTGCTCTCTAAGGCAGGCAAAGTGCTGAGAAGTTCCTCCTTAAATGCTTGACTGGTATGAAACGTCCTCAACCTTGTATTATTTACCTTCTATGTGAAAAATCAGTCTTAAACCTGCAGGTACTTCTCCTGCTAAGATTTAGACCCTTTAAAATGCTGTAAGGCAAAGCATAACATATTGCTCAAAGCACAACTGATTTTAAGAATGTCCTCTGACATCTTTCAGTTAAAGTCAACAAAAATGCAGATGTCTTCAATGAAAAAGAGCATCAACTATCTCCATAAGAAATGTACCTAGAGAATCTAATATTTAAAAAATTGTCCTCCTATACAACTGACTACGATACCTAAGGCATACTCATACACAGCACGAGCTGGACCAGCTGGACCAGTTAACACGCTCCTCCAAGTTATTGCTGTCAAAGGGTACATTCTTTGCTCTCTTGCTCTGATGTGATCTTTCCATTTCAGTGACCAAAATAGCCATTGCTTAGAGATCTGATGCAGAAGATGACTGAAAGGCTCAGAAATCCTCTTTCTATTCCTCCCTCTGAACAGGTTTCTGAAAGGCCACAATGTGCTGCCTCCCCCAAGCGAGGCAAGAAAATCTACTGTGTGTTCCTTGCTAAACAGGTCTGCAGCCAGTAACACAGTTTTAGCAGTTCATATCATCTTCCTCGTGGAGGACTAGCAGAAACTGGCTATTTTAAAAGAAGCCAAGGAAAACAAAAAAAAAAAAGCCACAGGGTGGCACTGCAGGTAGGCTGTATTTTGAAACTGTTTATAGTTTCTTGTTCTGATTAAATCTGATCATATCTAATCCCACCAGTACAAGACAGGAAATTGGCTCATCAGTTTTTTCTTCATATTGTTCAGCAAAAAATATCCCTAGAATATAAACCACATCTTGAGAGATACGTTAGTGCAAAGACATCAGGATATTTCATTAATGCATTATGTGGTTTTTAAGAGCATAAAGCAAAAATAATGAAATTCTAAAGATACTCTACGAATTGACATGTATTTTTGATTCACTGTTTTGTTTTGAAATAATTTAACAAATTTTCACAGTGCATGTACATTTTCAAACAGAAGTTACATCACTTTCTTCATATTGTGTCTTTTTATCAATACTAAGATTGGAGAAATCTCTAAAGTGTTCTCTCTGAAACATTAGGTAGGACAATATTAACTTCTGAGAAAGTGAATAAACATCTGTGAAAATGGTCTTCATACTGCATTCAGTACTACCACACCCTTTTAAAACACTTCTCAGGTATAAAAGAATCATTCACCATTTGATGCAAAATAGAAGACCTAAGAGAACAATACTTCAAAGCTGGACTTAAAAGTCTATTTTCTGCTTTATTGCCCAAACTCCTGGTGTTTCAGTTAAAAGCCAAAGAGGGTTACAAGAAAAGCTATTCCTGTTCATTTAGTGAATAAACTGATACTGAAAGGAGATTTGGAGGTCAGCCAGGATTGCAACAGCTACTTTCCACTTTCAAACTAAAGGTTTCTTCAAGATATAAATCTGGTATTTCTGTAGTTTCTAAGCTAACAGATAACATAAGACCATGCACATATTAATCGCTTGAAGTCCCAGATAATTTTAAATGTTCAGTTTTGAAGTATGATCAGCAACAATTCGCTTTCCTTGTCAATGCTTATAGTAACAAATGAGAACAAAAAGCAATATTTTAGATCACTTGCATCATTTCATGAACTAGAATGACAATTCCTCTGCTGTCATTTTTTCTTATCCCTGAGGGCAAAACTCTGAAATAAAAAAAAAAAAAAAAAAAGAATATTTTATTCCCTGGAGGCCTGACGGAAATTCAAGAGGTAATTGTTTCAACTGCCAAATAGCTATAAGCCATTCTTTCTGCCATGAGATCGTTCCTCTTATTTCTTAAACTGTTTGTATATGGAGATTCTATTGCCATTAGACAGCACGGCATGAATATATGGACAAAGAAATGTTAACATAGCAGTGACTTTAGTGGGCCCCAAATCAAAACAGTGAGTTGGATAAGGTAAGTGATTACGTAGTAGTATTGATTTCCACAGCTATACAAATTTCATTTGAGCATATTGTTTACCTATTTTACTGTTACTCTATAGCACTCTACATTATAAAATATACATATATTAACGATTTGAAGACATGTCTGACAAATAGTAACTATATTAACAAGTTAGCGATAGTGACCACAGCAAAAATACATTCATTTTAGTATCAAAAACTCAGTGCTGTCGGCACTTATTAAAATCATGTGTTTAACAGAAAAGCATTGAAGACAAAATACACACTCAAAGGAAAATACTTCTTCCTGAACAGACAGCTATTATTATTTTGTCTGCTTGGATTTAGAACGCTTCTGTTCAAGTGTCTTCCTGTAGACACAGGACAACTGTGCTTACAGCATTGTGACACTGTACTTACACACAGTGACATTCCAGTTCCCTGGTTACATACACAACAACACAGTTTACCCATAACACAGTAAGGTCAGGTGCAACAAATGGTAATTAAGTCCATTAATTCTAAATAAAATAAGCTATTTAAGTTAGCCTATCTAAAGAGCTATTAGATTTTTTTCTGTCCACTTCTGTGGACACCTACACTGTCATGGACAGACAGCTAAATGGAATGGTACAAAATTGGGGAGCAGGTACTTTGCTTAACAAGGAACAGGCTCACCCTCAAAAGTACAGCCTCTGAGAAAGCTGTGTATAGTGAGGTGCATGGAGAAAGTAATTAGCATGCACCTGTTGGAGTTGTGATTGTTTTTTTTTTTGTTTGTTTGTTTGCTTGTTTTGTTGTTTCTCTCTCTCTCTGCTTTTTAACGTTCTTACAGGGAAACGTTGACAGGTAATTTGTACATATTCTGCATTTTGAGGTTTGGAATAATGCCTCAGGATGGCACTAAAAAGCCTATGCCATCAAATTACTAACTATAATTTCAAAGCTAGCCAGTGCTTTACACTTCCATAGTTGGTCACTAGTGACTTGAACAGCACTTGGGCTGTGATGTGGCTTTACAGAACTTCTCGATTCTAGATGAGAGATTAAACACACACACACACCAAGAAAAGAAAAAAAAAAAAAAGGCAAATTTTATCTCACAAAAATCAAATATCAAAGACTGGATTCTGCCAGTCCTAGTTTTGTCTCACCAGCACTAGAAAAAAGTCTATGTTTTTTGTATTTCAGATTTCTACTTATTTATGTAGATACCTAAGAAGTTCCTTTTGTTTTCAAATATTCTAGCATTTGTTCAAGAATGAAAAGAACAAAAATTAAACGGCTGCATAGCTTTTGACACTGCAACACAAAACATTTATGTCCACCCCCTAACAAAGAACCACAGTATCACACACAACTTTACACTCTATTCCTCAAAACACAATCAGTATGTAGCCCAAATTTGTATACAACCCTCAGGAATTTAGATACAAGAAAACACATCTTACTAAGCAAAACAAAAACCCCCATGCAACTGTTCCTATCCAGCACTGAAGCACATTCTTGCATTTCTATGGAAAATAACAGTGAAAGAGGCATAGCCACATATTCTCTTGAGGCCACGCGTTACTGAGCCACTGGACAAAGGACAAGTTCTGGTCCCCCATCACTTGTACAGACACATAGATCATGGGAACTTATTTTCTCTTGGTCACTTGGCTACACAGCTGTGTGTGTGTCATTTGTTTTTAGAACAGAAATGTCTTCCTTTAGAAGAACAACAGATTACTGCAATATTAAAAAAAAGACAAAAATATCTGTATTGCTATGTATGGTATGTCTGACAGCATAAGCTGAAAAACATATGTAAAGCCACTATTTCACTGAACAGTGCAAAAGTACAAATTCTGCAAAATTAAAAACTTTAATAGTTTAGACGGTTGACTACTATCATCAGATCACTCTCAGGAAGAGTCCAAAAGCTATGCTGCAGAAGCCCCATCACATCATGATAATTTTGTCTCTGTCTCTTGCTGATGAATGATTTAAATTTGTGAAAACTTTCCTTTTTTCCAGGGGAAATAAATTTATTCTATCATCTAATCACAAGAGAGATGAATAGCCGCTATCAAGATTATCTAATGGATCAAGAAGTTATTTCCACTCCTGGATTTTTACCCTTGCCAGTTTTAAAATGTAGCCTCCATGCATGAAAATTTCTTCATCAACTTCAGTAGAACTAGGGATGGAACATGCATGGATAACCACTGTAATCACGTAACTACACCTACCATAAAAGGAAAATGGTTTTGTGCTGAAAGTGCAGGGACAGCCACAATTTTTGTTTGTTAGACAAAGATGGTCTACTATTGATTCAGACATACTGATAGGGATCAGAAAAATACTTTTTTGTTTTGTTTTGTCACTTCAGATATGTACAGAGGACAAAACAAGTTGTGACTGACTGCTCGGAGATACCAAAATTCACCTGTGAAATTAGGCATTATGATAAAAACAGAGGAAACGGACTGTGATTCTGGATTCCTCTTCTGCCAACCTCCTCTACCAACCTTTCACCACCACCTGTATCTAAGGATCAGCAATTGTCTACAAAACCTCACTGGATCCAACTGTTAATCATGGTATGAACTAATGCCTACTATGCCTCCTAACTACTCAATGCACACCAACAGCCTGGCTAAAACTGTTTTCCAAACAACTTTCACAAATTAACGTGGGTAACTAATGGCAGTTCATAACACACTGCACCAGTGCTCTATTTCTGTGTACACTCACATAGTTTCTCAAGCTCATCATCACATTTAAGCTCATAATTCTATTTTCTGCATGTTTGGGGATATATCTTTGTTCAATTCTGTTGTTCCACATCTGTCACAATGACACAGCAGATTATGTCAAAATTTTTTTAGATCATAAGTTTAAGTACAATCTAACAGCCTTTAAAAATACACCATTATCTTTCTGTGGTCATGCATAGCTAACGAGGCTACCAGGTAGCTGTCAAAGGATCATAACAATGACATAAGGTTCTGAGAAAATTACAAGACAAGCTTTACAGCTGGGCCTACCTATAATTTCTCTGTCTTTACATTGTTCTTTTTCAAGCCCAAACTAAAAGGCAGAATATTATTAGCACTACTGATGCTAAGCGATGCAACTAAATGGCTGGTTAAGGAAAAGATGCCCTTACTTTCTTTACCAGAGGGATGAAGTTTCTTCTTCAGGTAACCTGCTCCAGGTCACATTCTTTTATTTATTTTAAAATAACAAAAAGAAGAAAGAAAATTGTCCATACACGCTCACAGTGGGCAAAATTGCAACACCCTGCTGTATAACACCGGATCGAAGTCCCAACCTTGCACACTTCTTACGCATGGGAGCTGGATGTGACCAAGAACACAAACTGACACTAGAAAGAATAATCTTTCTGCTTGTTTTCAGCTTATGTGAAATGCCACACTATGGCCAGCAAAGAAATTCCTGAGGAAAAGTATGTCAATTGAGCTGTGTTTGGGTTTTTGGATTTCAATTCAAAACACATAGCTATGTTAAGTACATATTCAGGTTTAATGTAACACTGGAGGATTATTTCTACTGTTGGCAACTACCATCAGTGACAATGCATACAACATTGCTACCTGAAAATATACAGAACTTGAAGGATTAAGTTCTGAGAAAGCTTGAACTTAAATTTTCAGTGAGAATATGTATAAGAGCATGCATAGGTATATGTAAATCAACAGAACAATTTAAATGAGCAAATATCAACTCCAGTAGTATTTAGAATTGGATCCTTTTATCTGCAAAACTTATGCTCACATGTATGCATGCCACAAACAAATAGAATGGATTAACGGATAGATTAATTTTATCCGCACAATGCAATACAGTTTCACATATTCACATAAGGCTTGTTATTGTTATGTCTAGTTCTCTCTCCTATTTTTAAAGCATTTAAGATGTAATACTTGAGACAGTAGAAACTGAAAGAGGCTGGCTGCTTGCCAAGTCCTTTTTCTATACTCTAGAAAAGTACATGCAGGCTCTGTTGACAAAGTATCCAGCTACAGGCCTTTGTATCCCATCGTGTTTCACAATGTAGCTCTCTCTGAAGAATCTCAGTATTTTGTAGCTAAAGTCCAATCCAAAACTCACACTTTTGGAAGCCTGAAGGATGTTTCTAACTGAAACCAGGACAATCATCTTCCTTTTTTGGCTTCCTGCACTTTCAAACAGAACGCTTATGTATGAATCAGACCACATTACCAAGCCTGGATATTTACAGTGATGTTAAACAGCCAACATTACATTCAACCCCATCAATTTTTGACATGGCAGTTTCATCTCTAACCAGTCTTTTTTATTTCCAACAAAATCACAAAAATATAATACTAGATGAACAGATAATATAGATCTCAATTGTTACTCATTTCACTCTACGCCATTAAGAGATTACTTGGTGGCTGTGCCAGTAGAGTACAAGATAAAAGTTTAAGATCAGTCATACATAACGAGCAAACACCTGTCCAGCATCCATTATCCTGCTGCTACTGCATGCTTTCGGAATGGGGATTTGCACTGCAGAAGCCACAAACTATTATTTAATGCCAGAGCATACCATCAGACAAAACAGTTTGCAGAAATGAATTAAGAAATTGATTGAGAAAAAGAAAAATCTAGACTCCTTTAATGCTATACTCCAAAAGAGAAACATTTTGGGATAACATGCTGTTGAAATAGTGCAGTAATGGCTGCCATATTCAAAGCTAAAAGGCATCAACAAAATAAAATATTATGAACTAAGAGTCAGGATAGAAATTTGAGATGTACCAAACAAGGTAAATCAAAGAGAACAGGTGCTAGAGACCAGAAATTAAAATACAAAAGCTCCTTTATCCCACCAGCAACCAAGACCTCTCACAGAACAATTCACAGCTCACTTCTTTTACTAAACAGCCTGTAACACCACAAGCACATCTCAGCATCAGTACATGGGTGCATGCAAGACCAACTGTGATTCATAATTAGATACCAAATGAAATGTTCATGCAGAGTTTACCAAGTTTAGCAACCCTGCGGGACCATGACATAACTTTTGCAAGTTTGTCCAATCTTCACTGCCTAGCACATGATGCCCATAGACTGTGAAATTCCTAACCTAGGAATAGCTTTTTTTTCTCCTCCAATTTTCAGATTCCTAAAAAGGTTTTTCAGTTAGCAGTGCAAATGCCTGCTTTACAGCCAACACAAGCCAGTTGGAATAGGCTTGTTCTCTAGCTGTTTTGTAGAAACCCAGTGTACACGGGCCACATGCTCTTTTAGAAACTGGTGACATATCCTTATGGCACAGTAAAGGAGCTGATAACAAAACCACTCATTTTATTTTCAGCCTCTTTAGAAACACAACAATGTCTGCTTATGATGGGGTTGGGCCAGTTTTATGAATTCTGGTCCTTTGTTTATTGCCTGAGATCCATGCTCACAAGCCTAGACTTCCACCTTTCATACATACAGGTTTTTGCCTAAATAGTGGAAGGCTTTCACTGTGCAACTAAACTCGAATTAATAACCAGAAGCTTGGTTTTTAGTCAAAAGCAAACAACTTTCAAAGTTACCAAAAGAGCTACCCAGAATTTATAATACTTACTGCCACTCTTCACTCAGTCTAGCAAGGTCAAATACACTGTTTATGAAGCAAAAGCCTAAAAGTAAGTTGAGCAGTCTGTCTCTTGCACTTCCTACTGTTTCAGTATTGCACAAATTGCAGCAAGCATCCTTACACCAACAGACCAATTGGAAATGGAAGTTGCGGTATATCAGTTGGGACTATGAACTGCAAACATACAATGCAAATATTGCACCTGAAAGGCAATTAGCCAAAACAGATCAGGTAAAAATGGCTCAGGCTAGATTAGCATACCTACCAATAAATAAACTTGTACTTTTTCTTAGGACAAACCCAACACTTAGAAGGAGGAACTGGTGGTATCACTGACCACTGTAATTGAAAACCCTCCACAAAGCACCAGAGATGCTATGAAAAACGTATTTCTTGTGTTGTTTTTTTTTTAAATCTTATTTATTTTTATCGTTGTTACCGAGACTCTTTGCAAGTGAAAATGGAAGCCTGATTAGAAAGAACTCATCAGAATTTATCAGCTCCCAGTACTTAATTCCTGCTTGATTTAATTCATTTTTCTGTTAATTGTAAGGTCAAAGAGAATCCCGTGTAAGCAATAAGCAGCAGGAACTAACCAAACAGAACACCGGATCTTTAATGCAAATGTGTTTCCTGGAGGAAAGGAGTAAATCAGTACAGATAATGTAGTACAGAAGCAGAAAAAGAGAAAAAGTTTTTTGTGTGTTTTTTTTTTTTTTTTTTTTTTTTTTTTTTTTTTTTTTTTTTAATACAAAGCCTTATGTTCCAGTGAGAAATTTTTTCAACAGATTTGTTTTGGAACATAAGTAGCTCCACAAAACACGACAATTCTGAGGAATTTACATTCTTACCAAGGTTTAAGTTACTAATCAAAAGCAACAGCTGTTTGCTTTGTGGAAGAAGAGTTGTGATACTTGCTTGAAATTTTAGGGAAAAGAAAAAAAAAAAAAAAAAAAAAAAACACACAACAAAAAGTACAAAACAACCTGCACAGCAAGATATGTCTGTGTGAGTGCATACCTGAGACAACAACTCCAGAAAATATCCCTCATTCCTTAGATAGTTTAATAAAAATAATACTAGCAGTATAATTAAGAGGCCTTCAGAGTACTGGAGCAGTTCAAATAATGCCTAATGCTTTTCAAATCCACCAGTTACAAGGTCACATCAACAGAATTCCACAGCACGTCTCCTGGCCTGTTAAAGAACAGCATGCATTTATATTAACAGCTGGAATTTGAAAGTTACCTTTAATGACCACAAGGTGTGACTATTAAGAAGTTGTATGCATTTTCCAAAAATCACTGGTCCAACCTAAATCATTACCTACCCTTATTTGATGAACCCCTGCTAAAGACACTATGACATCTGATAACCAACTGACTGAAACAAATCATTTAGTTTCTAAAAAACTAATAAATTAGGTTTTAGGCCTAGAAAAGGTTGCCCCTCCATAAATTAGTCACAAGTAACTGTACAGAAAAGTCTCTACAGGAAACATAGTCTTCTCCCAAGTACATCCAATATAACTTGATCTCCACCTTGGAACTTTATGCCGTTTCATCAAAAAGACTTAATTCCTGATCAACTCCTACAATTGTTTAGTACATACAAGAAACAAATTCAATATTTGAAAGCTCCTTCCTCCAATCCTACTCCTATGAAAAAGCAGAAAGAAACAGATTAGTGAGGCCATACTTCTTCAGAAATACATTTGTTACTGGATACTGGCATATGGTCATATCTCAGTTTTAATATGACCATTTTATCAGTGCTCCAAGAGGTTACCCCTGAGAACATCTCATCTCCAGTAATTTCGGACAGTGTTCTAGCATACACAAATAACGTGGCAATATAAGTGTGATTTAGAAAATAATTCAAAACCAGGAGGATAGATTGTTTCACCCAATACAAGTTCTCTCAACTGTGAAAATTTAGATGAGTAATGAATAATGTTCCAAAGGAACAGTCCTACTTAGACCTTTAAAGAAGTTATTTCAATTGTGCTACAGTCTAAACAATGAAATTGTAATGTCTCTTGGAACATTATTATTATAAATACATTTTTTCTTAGGTATTTATGAAGGCTTGTTACACAAGCCTAAACAGCTCCCACTATATCCTTCTCTCACCAAACTCCAGGTAAATGTAGATATGCTTTGGTAAATAACAGAAAAGTCATTCTGAACGTTAAACTTCATGGAAACCACATACTTGACAGATACATTTATAATTCATTATAAAGCAAATGTAATATTCTTTTCGTGTTGTTTTCATGCAATAAAGCCCTCAAGATGCTTTCAAGAGCAAGGCCTATCTGTTTTCCAAGACAGTCCTGCACAGTTGGCTCACAACTCCGCTCTTTACACTTCCTTACCAAATGCTGTTCCCCTGCCACACAGGCATGAGCAGTGCTTTCAAACCTGACGCCCAGGCATGAACCTCACTGCAGGGCCCCTCTTCAGAAGAGACAGATATTGTAATATGACATTTTTGTGACCTTCAACAGGTCATCTTGAGTACAAATGCACTTGAGTACAAATACCTAGAGGTCAACAACTCTGTTAGCCAGCGCAAACCGCTACACTACAATCACGCTACCAAAACAGTTCTCTTCTTAACGACGTGCCCCTTTTTTTTTTTTTCTCCCTCTATAAAAATGCCTGTAATGTTATGGAAACATCAACTTTTATTCATATACTTGCTGTTGTCCCAGATTCAGCTACTTCCATTTAAGAGAAACTCACATGTCTTAAATAACCATCTAAGTTATCCTACTGTGTACATGAAGAGAAAAATAAACCTGTGGGAAACAAACCAGAACAGTAATTTGACATACTTTCTTCCTGAAGAGAAGAAGTGCGTTTGAATATAGTGCTTGGAAGCCTAAAAAGTGTTACTTTTAAAAATCAAAGTTAAAGGCAACGCCATTCTAGTCAGTGTTGAGGAACACTAGAACAGAACGTTCACTGAAACGGGGAAGGGAAACACTTTTATAAAGTTAAGAGAAAAACAAAGCACAGTTCAGGCTACTGAACAAAGAGAATAGAGGGGGAAAAACATCACGAGGTGGCAAGCTCAGACATCTGCAAGGGGAGAAAGTCACCTGGCCATTTCCAGATGACACAGCTGAGTGACACAACTGGAGCCGGCAGGCTTTAACAGGCACCAGGGACACAATCCACAGATCCCCTTAATAAGCCACCCTTGGCCTGAATATAGGGAAGGGGGGTTCTATTTGTATAATCTAAGGAACTATAAAGAGATAAAAATAAACACTTTGTTTGCCTCATTGAATAGGGGATTAAAATAACTGGCAACGTTTTAAGTCATGCACCAGAGGTAGATTCACCAGGTCACAATTGGAAAAGGAGAACTGCCAGGCCTTGATAAGCATGGCAATTACCATTCTTTTATATACAGAACCACTCCAAGGGAGTAGAGTTTCCTTACACAGCAATAACAGCATATCCTTTGATTTATACAGTAGTCCTCCAGCAATACAACCAACATCCTGTTTTCATCTTAAACTACAGCTGGGTAGTTTGCCTACAGGCTTTATTTATCAGAGCTCCTATAACTAAGTCCTTTCTCATTATGAGAAACAGCACACTCAATTAGCAAGCATTTCATCTTCCTGACCTCTTTAGTTCTGAAAATTCTAACATCTAATCTATACTGTGTTCAGATGTATGCTGAACGCATCGAAACAATGTGACTCAAGTTTATAAATATTATCTAAAAACAGTGAAACACTACTCCAACCTTGGAAGTCATGTAAAAACACCCAAGAAAATTCAGAGGAAAAGGACTTCCTTGCTTTCAGAGGAAAGAACAGACATACTGATTGAATGATCTAAGCTGTAAGGCCTCATAAAGCCCTTAAAACACAAGTTCTTGTGACTTGAAAGCACTTCTGAATTCTCCCTCAATTTAGAATTTTTCTCAAAATAACAAAATCTCAGTAAAATACACCTAAAAGAAAATAACATTTTTATTAGATACCTTTCCAATTACTTTAAACATCTATCAATTTTGTAGTCTGCATTACCACAACAGTTAAAATCCTGTCAGAATTGCAGTCATTTTCACATTCCTACCCATGAAGGAACTAGCCAAGTAGCATTTTGTATATGATTTACACACTCTTGCTCTGTGCCCATGCAATAACTCATGAACATTCCACTTGCATGCTGTCACCCTGCAGAGACAGAAGTACCACACATGCTTAGCTGTTAACCACACTTGTTCAAAACAGTTTTAGAAGCTTTTGCTTGTTAAATGTAATTCATTAAAAACTAATACAATGAGAATGTATTGCTAGTTATAGCTCCAAAATATCTACTTTTTTTCTTCAATACTAATTTACAGTCAAGCAAGGGATAAACAGCATGCCAGCAGAATGACAGTGGAAGCAGAAATGTAATTACCAATACCAACATAGGGCAAGCTTGTGAATTAGAAACTAAAGACCCTGATTCAAGAACACTAGAGAACTTTGAGTTTGTCTACACTGGCAAAAAAAAAAAAAAAAAAAAAAAAAAGACTTGAGGTGGGGGTGAAAGCAGAGGGATAGGCAAAATTACCCCCAACACAGCTACAGCAATAGAAGCTTCAGTGACAAGAAGGTGGGGAGATCAGAACATCACCTACACCAGAGCCTCTACTCTTGCCCGTAGTGGTAGGAGCTAGGTCAGAGACCAGCTGCAGGTATTTCCTTTGCCAAAATCTCTAAGACTTGTCCCAATTCCCCCAGGCTACCCATAGTAGATCAGTGCTTCACAGAATCTGATCAAAAGCAGCATGAATATTATTTTAAGACTAAAGTTTGATACTGTAGTTTTTCAGCATGCTATCTGGAAAAAAAAAAAAAATGTTGTCGGGCAGCTAGCTACACAGTTTATAAAAGCAGAAAGACACAAACAAAAGACAGCTAAAATTCAACTGAAAACACCATTCACCCTCACACTACCAAGTAAACAGCTATGGGCCAGCAGCCTAAAACCCAACAACCTCTCTGCCACACTTGTTCTCTTCCAGTAGAACATTTTGGGTTTCACACACTGCCCAAAGGCATCTGTGGAAAGAACTCCACCTTCCTATCAGGGAAGAGATTCAAGCTGTGGCTAATGACCCTTTGTTCTTTTGACACACCTAAAACAAAAATGACCACAATTTTTGGCATTTTTATTACAAGGACATGAAGTCACTGCCATACTGCAGCTAGTATAAAGAAGAAAGCCTCTCTTTGGAGACAGAACTTTCAAACTATTATTTCAAAAATATCACCAAATTAAAAGAGTATCTTCAGGTAAATACAGGCAAGGGAAAAGGTCCAAAGGCAACAAAAACCTTCACTGACTTCTAGCTGAAGAAAAGGACAAAAAGAAACTACAACTAACCTACTCCAGCAGCTGAAGAGCAGGAATAAATCTATTCTGCTCAGAACAAGACACAGAAATCTTCCATCCACTTAGACCATCCGTATGAGAGAGCCAAGTATGCCACCCCTGGCAGTTATCCAACTATCAAAACGGAAAGCAAGAAGAATGAAACTCCATAGCCTGTGTCATATCTGCAAATCAGTCCTCCCCATAAATAGCCACCAAACCATTTCTTGCCTGCTGGCCATTTAACTGAAACTGTTAATCAAGCCACAGACAACCACAGGGAAGACTAATTGGTGTAACCCCAACAGTTTAAGGATGTGATTCGCATCTGCTGACAGATCTGATGGTACTGTCAGAAGCTGAGTTTTTAAAGGGGTGGAGCTTAAGGACTTAAGTTTTACAATTTCAGCTAAAGTTTTGACATGTTTCAGCTCTCCCTTCCTATCTTTGATAAAGTATCATACGCTCTTTTGCAAGCACACTGGAGATCTTTCTACCACATTGGGCATTTACTCACATGACCCCACAAAGTGACTGAAGGAAACACTTCTCAGCGTATGACTGAGATGCGAAGCTTGATCTGACAGGATGTGGGAAAAGCCAGAAACTGTAGAGCTGTCATGATCTCACTGGGTTTTATTGAATCTTCAAGTGAATGTTAAAAACTCATAATCGTTTCTAATCTTGGACCTCCTGTTTACATGTAAGAGAATTCTTTAGATATTCGACCAGTTTTCCTTTCCGAGAACATGCTGTTGGCACCTAACTGTACAATTCTCAGTTAATTAGGGTAGGATTTTTCAAGGCTATTTCCATCTGAAGGTCTTCCAAGAAGCTCTGACAATCTTTCATTTAAAACAATTCACTGGGCACTTCATTTCCTACCACAGATCTGTGCACCATGAGCAGGCAGAGGCCACATCAGCTGGTAAGAGAGCAGACAGATCACACTCAGGGAGAGTGAAGGAAAATCCCCATATAGCAGGAAAAGGGCTCTGTACCTGTGATTTGAGGCCCGCTAGGCCAGCCTGCATGTGTCTGTCGGGTACGGCCCAGTAGTTAATAGTCAATAACCTGCAAGGGCACGGTACAGCTGAACTCACAACACAGCAGCAGCCATGTGTACACAGCATGCTGTACTTTCTCTCAAAGAGACCACTCATATGTGATTTCAAGCTTGAGCCCTAAACGTGTTAAATTAATCACGCAAATCTAAACCCTATATGCAATCAACATTAACATATTTTTCCAGTGAAAGCAAATATTGTTTATTTTTCTTGCCCTAACTCTTCCCTTTATTCATCCAGAAATTACAGACAGTTTATGATCACCATCAACTGGGGCCAGAATTATACTTGTGCCCTAATTCTCTCAAATAAAGCTGAGACCTAAGAGATGACCTGTTGAAGGTCACAAAAATGTCATATTACAATATCTGTCTCTTCTGAAGAGGGGCAGAGTTTTCACTGACACCACATGGATCTTTCCATGAGGCCATTCATGGTACAAAGCAGTTTTTTCAATCTCTATCTACAGTCAATATATGTATAAAATACTGGTTGGCACTGCATAGGTTGAAATTTCAGCATTTACATCGTGTGTCATTATTTCCAAACATTCTCAATTCTACCATAAAAACTTATTCTGGATTGAAGTCCTGGCAGGCAGTCTTAAAAAAAAAAATAATAATAAGATCTCATAAACCCACTGGCTGGCAAGTTTTACATACTGAAGCTACAGAATCCAGGAAACTTTTGGTGAGTAAAAGCAGGGGGAAGAAAAAAAAAAAAAAAAAAAAAAAAAAAAAAGGAAAGAACTATAAGCAGTGTCTTAAAGAACACCACCAGGCGGGGGGGGGGGGGAAAGAAAAAAGAAAAAAAAAAAGATTAGTTTGAATACTTCTATAATTATCATGATACCAAGTCTCACCTGCCTTTTTTTTTCTCCTCTAGATTAAGTCATTTTATACTTTGAAGCTTTCATATAGCATTTACAATTCATAACATTTCCCTCCTCTCCCTGTATTAATTTTAGATTTATGGATGAAAAAGCATTGCAGTGGTGTATTTTGGGAGAAAGACTGGAAAGTTTGTAAGTGTTTGGGCAGTGGAAATATGAAAACAGTCAAAGAAAGATGCTTAGAAACAAGACAGAGATTCCAACAGTTCAGACAGTGATGTCAGATCCTTATTAGTTTTCCAAAATAAGCTGCTTCAGATTTTCTCCTATCCCACTCACTATTAACAATAAGCTCTGAAGGAGCACTCATAAACTGCTGTAGTTTCCCACATGTGCATTTTCACCTTGCTTTTCTAAAGCATTGAACAAGCATTACCTACTGCCACTATAGTTGAGGGCAGGGGGGAAATGTGCCCTACACTGCAGGAGAACAATAAAAAAAAAGAAAAAAACTGAGTTAGTTTAATTTCAGAATCCTCTGAACACTGTACATATCACCTGGGAGAAAAACACCCCCGCCCCCCACCACAGAAGAACAGCCACTAAACAAAGATACAGAAACGTTAAGGAGTTGAAGGAAAAAAGATTAATCAGGTCCAGTTCCATCAGTTCATTTCTAAAACAAGTGTCCTGAGAACCTGCCATGTAAACATCAAATTACATATATCTGATTTTGAGGAATGACAAAACATAATACATTAAGAAAATCACTGGTATTGGCTCAGCAATGTCCTAAGTTGTCCTGGTATTGGCTCAGCAAAGTATAAACTCTGATTTCCTTGAATGGAAAAAAAATATATAGAATAAATCCCATGTCTCTGGCTATCAGTGCTGCCTTAAGATCTCAGTTCCAAATTCTGTCAGATGGGAAAACACCATTTATCTTTCAAACATCTAAAGGCACCTAAACAGTTGTGGTTTTGGAATTAAGTGTTACAATTCTTCTAAATTCCTATGCATAACCAGCAATAAAAGCATTCAGAAGAGAAGCAGCACATATAAGATCCAACAAAATGGGACTTTCCCTGTGAAGCGAGTACTTTAAAAACTTAATGAGGTAAAAATAGCTGAGGGATGTCACCAAGGATGGAATTAGTGAGGCTACTTCGTAATGTGGGTGGAAGGAGAGGATTAAAATTGCAGGCAAGGGGAAGTGAGATACCATGAGTCAGAGATCAGCAGGGGATACAGAAAAGTTTGTCTGGAGATTTCATAAAGTAGATGAAGAAAGCAATGACTGCTAAAGAATGAAAGCATGGGAACCAAGGGACAACTTTCAACACACAGTTTTTCTTGATTTTGGAGAATTTTATTTTATTAAAAATAAAAGAGCCAAAGCCCAGATTTCTGCCATAGTGTGGATTTCTGAATTGACACAAACTTCTGAAAATCATCAGACATTTCACCCCTGGAAACCTGCCTACTACTCTGTGGTCATCACCTAGATAACCTGTTGTCCATCTTACAAGCTGAAGAGCCATGAAAACACTTACCATTGCAAATAATTTCTACGCATCATCATTGCAAATCACAGAATCACAGAATTGTAGGGGTTGGAAGGGACCTCAAGAGATCGTCGGGTCCAAAGCCAGAACAATTTCACAATTAATTGTGAACAGGATGCCTTTTTTTTTTTTTTTTAATGAAAAGAACAAGAGTTTCTGCATTAGTAGCGGTGATGTATTTATTTTTGCTTGAAGGGGTTACATCCCAGAATGACACGTTGTAAACATTTTTCCAAACTACCTTTCTAACAGACACTTTGGCGCCTATTTTTAACAAAAACAGAGACAAAAATATTGTTCCTCCCAAGTGAAAAATGCTTTCAACATCGTAGTCTGAAGAATTTTTAAAAATAGATATCTCAGTAGATTACCTTCTACCTGCACTGCAATGTCCAGCTGTCTTCTCAGTCATGTTTGGCACTAAACAAGAACTGTACTGGGTTCCACAAAGGTCAACAGCAATGCAATGATACATAAACACTTGGTAAAATACCAAATGACCAGAACCAAACTCGCCACACTGTATTTTTCCCTACTACCCTTCTAACAACCTTGTTACCTGCACATTAAAAGTGTCTGGGCAGTAATAAGATACAAGCATGTGCAACTCTTCGGGTACAAGTCCTCTGATGCTCAATGAGAGAGAGCAGGTATTAGTGGTGGAGACTGTACAACATCTGAGCATGGCTCAAACACTCGGGAAGCTGCATATCACCCTAGGACAGTGAAGAACAGCACGGTGCCATGCTTAGAGAGGTCTGCAGAAAGGACACCACAAAGCCAGTAAGAACCCAGTGACATTGTACTTTGAAGTATAGGTATTTAACTTCAGAGCAAGACACAGTACTTCACATCATGTAAAGGTTTTTGTACTGTACCTTAATACCTAAGGAATCTGCCAAACTGCTTACACAGTTCGCAGTTAAAACTGAGTGGGGAAAAGACGCGAAATTACATCATCCACCAATACAAAGACCCTATTTTTAATGGCTTTGTCAATAAACTGCTTGTGTTGAAGGGACAGCTGAAAGAGGTACTTCAGCCTCCCCATAGCAAAATGTGTAAAAGCTGCTATACTTGCACATACAGAGCCCTAGTCTTTGGAAGAAAATGTATCATTAAGTCTGAAATGAAAGCCAGGTAAAACATCAGAAGGAAGTCAATTTTCTGGACAGAATTTCTTCGTTTTAGTTTTAAAAATCCCATTTTTTTCATTTGGGTCGGTTTCTTGTCAGAAACCGAAGTGAAAATAGACTTGATTCTAAAGACAAATACACAAGTTTATAATCCTGTTCTTTTGAGATAGAGTGGGTTTTGGAATTAAAACAGCATTACTTTATAAGAGAGATGCAGGGCAAGTAACAGAAACTGTATGATCACTGGTACTTGAGAAAAATTCTAGCTCACAATACTTACCTACTCGGCATAGAGTAATTGATTACACTGTTCAGAGAGGAGGAGAGGTTGATTTTTTTTATATATGGTATTTAAATAGGAGTAACATTTTCCAAACCATATAGGTATATATCTAGAACAGAAATGAACAATAAAAGACAAAATTTGCAGAAAGTATTTTTAAAGTACAGCTAAAAAAGTACGACTAGCAACCTATTTCTTCAATTGAAGCCTTTGCTGAATTAATGCTCCCAGCAACAAAACCAATGCTTTCTCACAGAAGAAAGCTCATGCCTAGCCAAAAATATTCATGTGCTCTATTTTCTTTAACTGAAAATAGCAATCCTGACAATCCTAGTCTTGCAGAACAGTCGACATACACACAAACTCCCCAGGGAGACGTTTCACAGACAGATTAGGGATCCATCCTTCAACCACCCACATGTCTTTGATCATTTACAACCACCAAAAGATATACACAAATGTATGTGCCCCTTTTGAACTAGATAAACTCCAAGCAAATAAAAAACAAATCCAGGAACTCCTAGGTTAGTAAATATTCCCATGGTATTGCAAAAAAAAAAGTTTCTAAAAAAAAAAAAAAACATGAAAAAATGCGTATTTCTCTATTTGTCCATCAACATGCAGATTTTAAGTCAGAAGGCATCTATTTGAATCCTAGTTAGTAAAAAGTTTACTTTGATACAAAGAGTTACATTTCCAATTGTGAGACCTCACTTCAGGAGAGAATTCAGGTGAAACCTCAAGTTTTTAATTGCCTGTTACAGCTCAAAACAGGGTTGTTGTGTTGTTTTGTTTTTTTTTTTCCCCTCTTGAGCTTCCCATTGTCGCATGCTGCACAGCCAGAGTTTCCTCTTCATTGTGCTAATGCTGGGCATGGCCACAGAACTCTACAGGAGTCTAGGAGTCAACATCTTGGCCTCCTGTCATCCTCTACTGCCTTGACGTCATCTTGTTGAATTTTAGAGCAGCATACAGTGACAGCAAATACTCACAGTAAAGAACAGCCCTTTCTCAAACAGCAGGCAGCTGAGTGAGCTTAAGTGAGAGCAGCAGGTCAGCCCCTGGGGAAGCTGGTGAGAGCCAGGTGAAAAGGAAGGGAAGAGCACCGTCAGATTTGTTTTAACTTGCAAGCAGTCATAAAAAAAAAAAAAAAAAAAAAAAAAACAGCTTTCCTCATATTCAGTTATTTAACAGAGCAACTCATCATACCAACTTGTTAATTTCTTGAAAAAATATTTAGTTGAGCAGGTGCTAACATTGTTACAACTCTAATAGCAGTAGGGGTAATTTGGGATCCTCAGCTCCCCAGCAGCACAAAATTACAGCAGTGGCAGCCAGAAACAGCAGCAGCCAAGCTAGAGAAATTTGCACACTTAAAAACTTTCTTCCAAGCTACAGTCAAGGAAGCCAGAAGTAGTACTGGACTTCACGAAGGAAGGTCTACAAAGATGCTAGATTACAGCAGAAACCATTGGTTTCTGAACTAAAAATATTCCTACTGAATTATTTTACCTATCAGATCATAGTAATCATGTGAAGCTCTGTGGTTTCCTCTGGGATCTAAGCTTCTGGTCCCTACAATGGGCTCTTTTCTTCTTTCACCCAACACAGATACTACTACCCAACATAAATAGTGATCTTCAGGTTTACGTAAACACTGTAGCCTCTCTTAAAGTTAACAAAAACATCCAGTAACAATACCAAAAAAAAAGAACGAAGCGTAAGATGACACTGAAACCCACCTTCCAGTCCAAAGCACTTTTTTTTCTCACATGCTGTTTAAATCTCACTAATGACTAGCTCTCACTTTTCCTTTTCACAGGATACCGTCACACTTGGACAAAGGCTTGAAATAACTGCTCATTTCTCTATTTGTGCATTACCCTCCCACGCATTTTTTCACTCTAGTATCCACATTCCTTAGCCCCCTAATGCTTCCTTGATCTCATTCCCACAGCAACACACTCCAACGGGGAATATTACCACTGAGTACTCAGCTATGATTTCAGACTTGACAAGGTTTGAGTAACCAAACCAGCCATTAAATGCAACAACATTTGATTCATGGCACCACTATGTCATGTAACTATTTGATGCTGCCTTGATTAAAGCAGATTTGTTAAAAAGAACAACATAATCACCTCAAGAGGTATTACGTATATATTCAGAATTCAGATAGTAAACTACACCCTGGAATGAAGAACATTTAAGTGGCTCCTGATGGGGATCCACCCACAAAGTGGTTAACTCCCTGTTTCAAACACCCAGCAAACTGTGGTCACAAGATCTCAAACTTCTTTCCATTTTGTTGTATCTCAATTAGATCTTCACCAGGGTCATGGAAGTGAGAAAAAAATCTTTATCTTGAACTCCTCAGTATAAAAGATAGAGCACACCTAAGATTGAACTGCCTTGCCTGTTAGACCCATGCCAGCCTAAATTCCGAGTCTTGATAGTACTACCGTTTAGTACCACAAGCACAAAGGTCTTGCTTTTATCCATGAACATCTATATACAGTGAAGTACTATACAGGCAATAGCAACCGCTAATTCATTGAAAATGTAGTAGTTTCAGGCTGGACCTGAACTCCACCAAACTGTACAAGCTTCAGGCACTCCACCACCACCCTCCAACCTGTTGCTGTGGCTTGACAACAGAACGCTTGAAGTAATTGCTGCACCTCCTGCCCCATTCATCCCACGCTCCACACCACAGAGGACCTTCATTTATGCCCCAACAAACCTATGGCCATGTTGTGAACTAGCTCAGCTGACAAAGAACAGATGAGGAGAGCTCAAACCAGTATTTTAAGCTTGATACCAGACACTTTTCAACACTGCACCACAGCTGACATGCCTAGAGATCCGTAAACCGATTGAAATTATTTGCTAAAAGAACTCAACAGTTGTACTCAAGCAAAGGCACACAACAGAGAGGTTTTTTTTCTGAAAACATTCAGATCTCTCTCCTTCAAAGGCAGCCCTAACCACATAAAAAGATTTCTCTCCTGTTCTTATTAAAAACCTCAGTACCTTCACGGGGCTAAACAGCCAGGGAAAGGGAGCATGAAGACACACCTGAGGAGAGTTCCTGGCAGTACCCTAAGCACAGCTCAGCTTAGGCCTGCCCCTACCCCCTGCTACAGCCATCTCTGTCTTCAGCCCCTGGAGAGCAGCTGTAGCTCCTAAGCATGTTTTCTTTAGGCAATCAAAAAAAAAATAAAAATATTTTGTCACTTTCTTTAAGTAAATATATAGCTCTGAATACAAATGAGATCACATGAAGTTATCGTAAATTGATTAGATCTGAATTAAAAGGCACACCTAAATGGTCATTATAATATTTCAAAGGAAATAAATCTGTAGTTTATCAAGAAACAATTTTGCTCCAATAGTTTAACAGCATATTTGCTGGCACCACTTCACAGTAAAAGTCTGTGTCAACTAGCAAAATCTACTTGTCTATGTAAAAATTGATTTTCACCAGGGATACAGCTAGCTTGCAACAGCAGGAAAAAATGAGGTCAAGATGCTGGATACCAGCCAGGTTTTGTTTTGTGTTTTTTTTTTTTTTTTTTTTTTAAAAAAAGTATTTAAAAAAACACACATCTTCCTATCATCCTGTAACACAGTCAATACACAAAGCCGATTCACCTCTGTGCTGAACAGGAACACACTGTGTCAGCTGGCCTGGCAGGAACATACTTCCAGGAGTGCTCCTCAGACTTGAGTCAAGATGGATGAGCTATAAAATTATTAAGGGTAGGTCCAGCCAAGTTTCATCTCCTACCAGAGGAAACTATGTGGCACGTCCAGCCAGTTACTGGGCATGCCTTCTATTCACCATATTAAAAAAAAAATCCAGCTGAGTATTTAAAACAAAACAGACCTTTATGAATTTACCTTGGTTGTACTTCGAGAATAACATAGTCGTGTACCCCTGCATCTTTTTCTCCCAATCCACAAACTTTTTTTAAAGAACATTTTTTTTAACAGGAAAGTATAATCCTGTATACCCAAAAAAAAAAAAAAAAAAAAAAAAAAAAAAGTCCTCCAGGATATAGTTATGAGATACTTTCCAAATCTTGTCCCAGTAGAACAAGATAAGAAAATTCCATAGAGAAAAGCCACGACGTATCACAGAGGATTAAGCTATACAGAAGTTCCAAGGCTAAATAAACACTGACACTTGAAAACCCACAAAAAAAAACTTTAACACATCTACCTTTCTTGGCAGTTAGCATAATTTGAGTTTTTAAACTGTGAAGAATTATCCATAATTACACCATGTAACTTTAAACAGTGATTTAAGAACACACTTGCTGCTAAACAGTTTTCATCTGTGTTTCAACATTTCCCACCTGGCCAGGCAGATTAGAAGATATAATGCAAACCAAAGAACATTACTATTTCTAACACAATTTGTCCCATAATCTCATTTGGTGAAGAGAACCACAGCACTGCTAACCATTCAAAAAAGAATCTGTGGATCCTATTCAGTAAAGTGGGAGGGAGTTGCTGGGTTTGCTGGTATATCCAGTTTTGTGTTTTGTTTTGTTTTTTTTCCCTCTAATCTAGTATGAACAAATCACCTTCAGGAAATATTTCAGACTGCCAATAAGAAACTCTTGTAACAAAAGAGGAAGAGTAAGCTGATTTTTCAAAGAACTAAATTATATGGGAACAGCTGATAAAAGGCCTGAAAATATATCTGCAGGGCTAATGAAAATAAGCCTTGTTGCTAGCTACATGTTTTTTCAGAAATGAGATGTGAATGCTGACAGATGCTTGAAGTCACATTAAGGGAACACGCTACTCCTCCAACCTTAAAGGAGCCAGGCTGCAGACAAAATTGCGTACAATCGACAGCTTTATGGCAGGCTGCAGACCTAGGGAAGCTGTTAGCACACTCAACCCAACGTTGTAGTTGTGACTTTTTGCTTGTTTTCACACTCCAGCCTGCAAGTACAACTGAGGGCTTTCCAGACATACCACTGCAGCCGCTTCCTAACCTCCAATCATGCTCCATTATCATACGCTTGGTCCTTTCAGCTGAGCATACATTCCCTACGTTGCAGAAATGTACTAATTATCTATACTGTAATTGTACCTTCTACAGTGGCTAACAAGATAAACTTCACTTCTCTGTGGCTGTGCATAAGCGTGGAGCCACCACAAGGCCCTAGGCAAACAAGTGCCCCTTCTCTACCAGTCCCCGTATTCGCTTCATCCATCGCTTCAAACTGATCTGATTACTGCGGCTGCTACAGCAAATCACCAACTCCACCTGCTTACCACGTATTCACTTGGTCAGAAATGCAATTACTCAGCTTTTGCAGATAATACACAAGCTTCGGGAACATCCTGGTGTTAAAATACACACTCACCAATTATTTTGTCCCCACTATTTAAAGGTCGGGCTAGCAACCTCGCCGGGGACCTGCGGGGTTGAGCACACAGCTGCGGAGGGCACCCACCACCCGCAGGCACACCGCGGTACCTGCGGCAGCCCCCGCCTGCCTGCAGCCGGGACCCCGAGCCACGTCCTACAAGTTCCATCTCCTGACGGGCTACGGGCGGCTCGCCGCCCCTCGGGCAGGACTAGCGCTGAGGCGCAGACACGCCGAGCTTCACCTGCCCGCTCACCTCAGCCGGCTCCCGAGGCGCCCCCAAGCCACCGCTCCCAAAACTCGAAGCCAGCCCGCGGGCGCCGTCCGGGAGGGGAACGCGCCGAGCCCCGCCGCGAAGCGCCGCCGGCCGGCAGCTCACCTCACCTCACCTCACTTCACCTCACCGAGGGGCGAGCGCTGGCCCCGCCGGGAGCCCGCTTTCGGTGGCGGCGGCGAGCGGTCGGGTGCCGTCGAGGAAGGCAGGGCCGCGCTCTCCGCCCTCCCCTTCCCGCCGCGCCGGCGGCCGTTTAACGGTCGCTGGGCGGCCACGAGCACGGCGCTGCCGTCGCCCGGTCCAGGGGCAGAACCCGCGACCGTCCCGTCCCGTCCCGTCCCGTCCCCTCCTCTCCTTCCGCGGGGCGCCCGCAGCCGGCTCCGGCCCCGGCGGGAGCGGCGCTTACCCTGAGGGCGGCGGGGCGGCCATGCCTGCGGCGGGGTGAGCGGCCGCCGGGCCCCGCCTCACCTGCTCGGGGAGGGCCGGGGAAGGCGGCCCCGCTCTGCCGCCCGCGGCGCCGCCTCGCCCCCGAGCCCAGGCATTCCCCGGCTGCTTCCACAGCGCGCCCGTGGGGCGGCGGCGGCCACGCATACGCGGCTCCGGCTCCGCCGGGGCGGCCGCTCGCCGAACCACACCTTGGGCGGAGAACGGGGCGGGAGGGGGGGGTGTAATAAAACCTTTTAAAAAAAACTTCTCGGTGAGCAACTTGAAACGCGGAACCTTTCCCGCTCTGGCAGCCGGCGGGGAAACAGAGACTCCCTGTTCCCGGCCCGGCTCCTCCCTCCGCCTGCCCGCACCCACCCGGCCCCGGCGGGCTGACAGCGGCCGCTGTCCCGGGCTGGAATTTTCCTCTCCCCGGGCCCGGCCCTCGGGCTCGTCCCGCGGAGGTTTCCCTGCGGCTGCCCCCGCTCCCCCCGCCGGGCTCTGGCGCTGCCAGGCTGGGGCAGGAGCACGGCGCCGCCTGCCCCCGTCGCGGCCATCAGCTGGCGCTGGGAGCGCTTTGGGCCGGAGCGGCAGCTCGCCCTGTGCAGAGCCGGCTTTCCTGCGGGACGGGCGGCTCCGCTGCGGCCGGGCAGTGAGCGCGGGGCAGGACGTGCAGCTCCGCCGGGTCACCTCCCCGCCGTGCCGCTGTCACACCGTGTGGCCGGGGGATGCACAGCAAAACACAGCTCCGCAGTCGGGAAGTGCTTTGGCACAACAACAAAGCAATCTTTTTTTTTTAATTATTATTATTTTTTTCTTTCCCGTGAGGAAAAACCAGAACGTGGCATTGAAGTATAATTTCCCTTTTTCTCACTAGTTCTAGGATTAAATATCTAGGAAAAGTATTATAACTGGCCATTCTATGCTAATACACGAGCTATCTAGTATATAGCTCATCTAGTAGATACACTGTATCCAGTACAATACAGTATATAGTATACTATATTGTACTTTAATAATGTTTTGCTTCTCGCCGTGTGCCGTTCTCACTTGTACCGTGCTTCTTCAATAAAGCTTTTATTCTGCTTGTTTTCTGCTTCTTCAATAAAGATTAAATGACCTGAAACTGCCTGTTTTGACAGATTATCGAGGTTGTTCGCAGCCTGAATAACCACATGCCATTATCAGGCACGCCCCATTAATCTGGGTAAATTTCAAAACCCAAAAAAGCCCCGATGAGTCAGGTGGACTTTCCATGGCTCAATTTTCAAAGAGTTCAACAAACTGATCTGGCAGAAGAATCTCAAGAGCAATCCCAGGGACGACCTTAATGTAAGTCTGATCTTTTTTCTCCTCTGATCGTCCATCCTTTCTTTTCTGATGCTCCTCAAATTGTTTGGGCACTGTCTAGGTTACCATGAAGGCTGAGAAATATTTCCTTTGTCTGTTCCTGCAGCAAGGGCAGGGTAACTGTATTCAGAGCATAGCCTTCCTGTAAGTATAAAAGAACTTCACGTTTGTAACCTGCTACTTTTCAGGCAAAATCATTAGGTGACTCCATCTTCTAAATGCTAACCAAACTGCCATGTTGCAAAGGTGAGATGATTCAACGCTGCAGCACTGTTTGAACTGAAGACCATCACAGCTGATCATGCTTTAGTTAAAAATGATCACATAGATTTGTGTGATGTTGTTCTAATACACTTTACTGGACAGGTAGGAAACTGTTGTAACATTCCCTTTAAAATCTCATTTGAAAACCACTATATGCTATAGTCTAATTCTTTGGGCAAGCACTAATCCAGAATGAAGATTGCAAACTATTGAGTAGCTCACATGGGCTAACAGCAGAAATTCAGCAATGCCAGGAAGGAACGTGATAATCAACACAAGGGAAAATATCTAAAGAGAGAGAGAGACAGACAGACAGCAATGGCAATTTCCAATGGAGGAATGAATTATCTAAAAGAGCAGTTCAGTCAGTGATGCTAATCTCACTTAAGAAGGGAGAGATTATGCTTATCTTTTTATTCTACCACTTTTCTTAATCAAACCTCAGTTGTCAACTGAGCACGCATGAAATGCTGATCACTAGAAACGCTGCAGGCTCTAAACTTGAGCGCCTGCAGGCCATGTTCTGCAGTGACAATTTTATGACGACTAAACTTTAAATAGTTGGTTTTCTGAGATACTGGAGATACCATATTTCCTAGGGATCTGAGATTTTAAAAACAAAATCTGCACTCCAATGGCACTTCTGTTTTTTACCAACAGAAAATCAGTTCTGTGTTTGTGTTTCAAAAGTCATTGATAGAGTCAAACTATTTTTATTTTCCTGTTTTTGTAAAGTTTACAGCTTTGTCCTGAACTTAAAACATGGCTCATATAAAGCAAATGTAACTTTCATACACTATAAACAGAAGACTAAAACAGGGAGCTATATAATGGAGCTATTAATACGCTCTCCATGTCCTCTGTTGAATAACTTAGAGGGGGGAAAAAAAAATAAAGAGCATTTGAAGAAAAAATCTGTAGCTTTTTCAAGCTAATCTGAGGAGATAACATTGTAGAAGTTAACAAAGAGGCAGGTTATTAATTGTACAGTTGCTATAATGTCATCCTTTGTTTATGGATTGAGGTAAAACAATCGTTTAGCTAGAAGCATTAATCCACGTGACAAGTTGCCACCTACCGTACGCAGTAAATGTACTTGGTGCCATTGTATACTTGAGCATAAATGTTTGCAGATTAATACCCATTTCTGATTACTGTTAGCATAACCTTCAGCTAGAGAGAACTGTCAATTCCAATGGCTATTTGAAGGAGAACCTCTGCCTTTGGTAAGGATGTGAGTTCCAGGCAGCTTACTAAGTACATGTTTTTCATACAAGTTAAATTACTAAAAACAAAGTCCTGTCTGTTCTGAAAAAGCAGTAATATCCCATGGCATTTTTTGTAACAGGCAGTGGTTGTCCTAGATGTCTCCGGGAAAATCTCCACGCCTCCACCCACACAGCAGGATAGTACTGGTGGTTGCTCTCCTCTGTTCAAGAGGTTGCCAGAAATGTGGAGTGCAAACATTTTGGGATGAAAGGTGCAACAGAAATGTAATAGACCATGTAATTTCTCAAACAGGTATGCCCTTTATTGCGTGTAGTGAAAGGTATTAGAGGCATTAAACAGACCACAGGAGTCCTACAAAATTTTCTCTGTTGTAAAGCTCTGCTTACAAGGTCTTTCTGATTCAATTTATTCACATATATCAGAATATTAGTGGCATTTTGTGGTTTAAGGATAAAACCTGAATGCCTGCTTGTTGTAGTTGCGTATATAGAAAATCATGCTGTATCATACAGTCATTTTGCATAATATTGTGCAACAAAGGTGTGGAATAGAATATGGAATTGAAGGGTGTTTTCCTTGTTAAACTAATTTTATGATGCATCATTAAAATAAGTTAGAGAGCTGAGCTGTTTTATTCTGCTGCTAACCAGATATGATAAAAATCTTTTTTTTTTTTTTTTTTTCCATTACAGTATAGTGATAAAGCAAGGAATTGTTATATGACTCTTGCTTTTGTTTAAATGAAACGGAGTCTGTATTTTTTTTTTTTTTCCTACAGAGCAGGCAATCAGCTAGCATCGCATCCTGTTGAACAGTTGCCTTTTCTGTGTTTGCATTCCAGCATGTGGGCGCGGTTTGGGGAAGCATGCACACACATGCATACAGACACTGAAAGTATTGCTGTAGGCACAGGGACAGGTTTTTGTGCCCATCAAAACTGTGTGCTTAATTAAGGAACACTACACACATCTAACCTATAAATATACAAGAGTATAGTAAGCATTTTGGTAATGTCTTTTTTGTAAGGAGCTCTGAAAGCATTTCTAAATATTATGCTACCCCCATAAAGAAGTTAAAACCATTATATCTAATTCTTATATTAAGCAACCTTGGTGCCCAGAGATTAAACAATTTGCTAAAATTCAGCTAGTTGGCAGAACCGCTGTGAATAACATGATTTTGTATCACTACTAGTTGTATTCTCTACTTTCAACAGCAGATAACCTTAAAAAAATGGATGATGATAATCAAAGGCAGCTGCCTGGGTAGATCTTAAGTTTGTAAGTACATAGAAAATTAGAGAACTGATTTTAAAATGAGTAGCCTTCAAATTTTGCATCAGAGATTTACCAAGTAGTTCACTGATATGTGGATTTCATAAACATGTAAACATAAAGGCATCCTATGCCTTTATTGATGGATTGATATCCAGTTTATGGTATGACTACTAATATTTTTAAAGTGCATAGAATATATAAAAGAATGATTTATTTCCACCTAAACAATAATTAAAAAAAAAAAAGTTTTAAATATTTCAAGTTAGAACCATCCTATCTACGTGACCAAAGGTAACGTTAAAATTATCCCATGGCTGGGTTTGTATGGGTTCGCTGCTTTCCAGTGGAGCCCAATTACAGTAACTGAAGCGTGACAGACTCTACCAACCTCAACAAGATTACACAAGTAGTATAATTTAGTCTTCATGTTTAATATTATATTTTAGTAATTTATATTTGTCATGTCTGTGCTGGCCACCTACACGTAGACAGATATCACCCCGAGAAGGAAACAAATCACTGTATTCTACATTGCAAGCAATGCATTGTCTGTTTAACACTTTGGCCTGATAGATGAACTTGTCAAAAACTAAGACTGCAAAAATGTACCCCATATACTCTCAAGTATGGGTCTAAGTCATTTTTGCTTTTTTATAGAGAGTTTTCACAATATTTGTCTCTATATATAACTGTAAATGCAGATCCAAGAAAATTTCTTCTTTTATTAATACATTCCAAAATATATTTTGCTCCTAAGTCTTCATTACAGGTATTTACTTTCTTAGAGATGCATTGTCCTTTTGGCACATATTTATGATTAACATGATACCATGATGCATTCCCATGGCTACCATTATGGTTTTACTCTGCTAGTGTTTTATTTTTGCTTTTGGATCAAGGTGAGTATTTTACCATATTACATGTCGTGATTTTTAAGTTATTTTGTTGACCGGTATTTCTGAAAATAACTTACTGAGGTGGAGAAAATTTACACCTGAGTAATATCAGAAAGCTTCAGATGATGTTAAGTATTGAATGATTTAAGTATCACACATGCACTGTCGTATCCTGTTGCAATGTTAATTATTTTTTAAAACAGCTTTGTTTAATATTTTCAAATCGCATTAACCAAAAAAGTTGCAATTCACAGATGAGAGTGAATTTAAATGTTAAGCTTACCTAAAGTTTAGAAGAAACTACAAGTTCTCTGAATTGGCATCATACAATAAATTTACAAATTATGGATGTTCATATATAACTAGGAAAGTATGCCATGCAAAAATCCTCAACATTGAAGTCTGTAGAGTCTAAACACTAAGACATATTTACAAAGAAAAACACCTTTGGAAAATAATACATTCATAATATTTGTTCAAGTAATTAGTAATGCATTAGCTTAAGTCTTATTATATCATAAAACAAAACTACAAGAAACAATCTTTTCCTATGAGAAAAATACACTTAGATTCAAAAAAGATTTCGGAATTTCTTCAACAGAGATTCAGAAAAGACATATGGCATAAATAAGCTGTAAGTAGAGGAGTTATCTTAAGTCCTGAAAGCAAGATACGTTAGCACAGGAGTAGTAGTATGCTGCACAAACTTGTATCCCTCAGTGTTCTAGCCAGCTCCCTCAGATCCAACCTGGTAACTCTACAGGTCTCATGCTTTCTGTCCATCCTCCAACGTATTGCATACATTTTGGCAGAATCCAGTGCCATATGTTTAGACAACTCTGAAGCATGCAGAGGGAGTTAAATACAGAGCTCTCTAGTCATAGTTATGAAATGTATGCTATGACTAGACAAATTAATAAATCAGGAGGAGAGAGGGGAGAGGCCCTCCTCCCCTGAAATGCTAATAGCAGAAGTCCCTCTGCTCTGTGTACAGCGGGACTCACTGCTGGCATGGACCCCCCAGAAGGGCTCCAAAGGACAATCCCTATCATCTCTGTTTTAAATACATGATGGTACTGAGATGTTCAGCACAAAGCCAAGACAACTTCAGTTGAACACTGAATTCAGTTTCCATTGAATTCTAGGGACCTGGAAAACTCTTATTTGTCAAAAAAATAAAAAAATAAAAATAAATGCTCACCCCTCCTTCAGATGGTTGCAGTTTCGAGAACACCATGTTGCATTAAGTTCTACTGAAGTCATGCTGTAGGCACATACGCTGATTTTGATCTAACCATTATTAGTGTTCTAAACTTTCAGAAAGCTGTTTGTTTGTTTTTCCAATAAATGTTTGAATAAAAGTCAAGAGCAAAAACTTACACAAAGGTTTTAGTTAGAGTACCTGGCAGAGTTTACCAAGTGTGAAAATTCTCATAGCCCTTTCAAAGACATTTTCCAGGCATATCACTTATCACTATGATTATAAGAAGCAAGAATGAACATGGACGGGAACTCAAGGCTGAGTACTGCTAAATTTGGCTTAATGTTTAGTATTTACCTCATAAGAGGGAGCTGAAATATTGTCTACAGAAATTCTTTGAGGTTTTCAGCTGAAAATTATTACTGATCCAAGACCAAGAATTTGCATAAATAATTTCAAGTCATTTCAGCTTCCAAGATATTTTGACTCTTTCTTTTCTGCTGCTTGCCAGTGTCTTCTTACAGAAGTACCTTATTAGTGAGCATCCATGTATAGTCAATGCAGCTTGAGCAGGCATGTTGAGGACAGTTTGAAACCAGCAGCTGTGTGAAGCTCAGCAGGGGCTAAGAACTCATTTTTGGACCCAGGTTTCCTGGAGAATGTTGAAGCAAAATCCTGTATCTCTTTGGCTACCTTAGCAGTAGTGCACAGGACAGGAGAGTTCAAGGGTAGCTCAAGTATATTATCTAGTATGTATGCACCAGTATGTATGCCAAATAAACACCATAAAGATGGTAATTAAACAGCCAAGTACTCTCACATAAAAACAGTAAGTCCGTGGTGATGTGCACTGAGCTATCTAACTTTTGTGTATGTTGCATAAAAATATAACTTGAATGCATACATATTTGCTGTTGGTTCATTAAAGTGCAGCACTTGATAAAATTTAGCATTTTGAAATGCTTCTAATGTGAGCAGTCAAGTTGTAGTTAAGTTTAATCCATATAAGAAATGTATGGAGAATTTACTAGCACTAGTTTTCCTGTTTTTTTTTGATGTGTTACGTCCATACACCATGGAAATCCAAGTCACCATTAATTCATTCTTCTCTCCTTCCAAATTGCTATCACGTAGTTACTGCTTTCTACCCACTCAATATGGCACAGCCTGGAAAGTTCTGTTCATACCTTGAAACAGTCAAGAGTTAAAAAAGACTAAACAATGTTTGGTTTTGTTCTGCATACTGTGGCATAAAAACAAATCTAAAAAGGCACAGAATTCTCACATGCTAATTGCTATGTTCACCTGTAGCAGTTTATATTGCCTTTTGCTGTACATTAACATCTATTAAGTCATCCTAGTTAAGTACTGTGTACTCATCAGAGATAAACGTTGCAAGAAATTGTCCAGATATTTTCATTAAAAATAAAGTAAAATTTTGAAAAGGGAACAAGCTAGGCTAGAGCTTGGAATGCTCCACACAGAACCAACAAACAGAAATGCCCTTAGCTCAGCTGATTTGACTTGGGCATTAGACCAGATTTAGAAGTCTGTGCAATGTTTTTTGCATAGCAGTACAATTGCACAATTAAAAGATCTGAAGATTCAGCTTTTAAATAGCTCATTAAAGGTAGAATTATTTTTAACCTTTTCCTTTAGAATAAAAAAAAAAAAAAAAAAAAACAAAAAAAAAAAAAAACACAGAACAAAGATTTTGAATGCATCAGTCAGCCCCAGTCCATGACAAATGGGCAGCTCCCATGTGTCACTTGTTTCTGTCAGGAGATGTGAAATTCCCACCGTCATTGTATACCGAAGCCTCAGGCCACTCAGTTGCTATAGTAGTATAATAGCTATTTCTGACTTTGTGGAATAGGGCCAATGTTTTTCCCAGGAAAAAGGGATAGAAACTGAAAAGAGTACCATTTTTATCTTCTCTATCTCTTCCTGGAGAAGACTGGACAAGTTGATGGAGGAGAAATCCATTAAGAGTTATTAAACACAAAGCTCCCTCCCTGGCTTAGGAAGTTCCTGAACTACAGATCGCTGTATGATAGGAGTTAAATATGCTTTCCTTCATTTACAGTATTTCCTCAACATCCATTTTTGGACATTGCTTGAGACAGGATACCAGGCTAGATAAGACCTTTGGTCTGACAGAGCAAGACCATTCTTAGATTCTGAGGTTCTTTAGTTATATTTAGATGTCTGACTTTAAAAGAGAAAGGACTCATTTTTAATAAAAGTAAAGGCATATTATACATGTCTGTGGTTTCTTTGAACCTGCTATAATTATTATTTCAAGATTTTGCCTTCAGTCTTATTTTTTCATTGTAACGCACCACACCTTTCATGCATCAGGCATTCAATGAGCTGGCAAAGGCAGTTTGGTGGTGTTACAAGGCAAATTACAGCTCTGCTGAATGGCTTGCTTGAGTACTGACTTTAGAAGCTCAATGTGAAGTGGCCATGCCAAACGGCTTTATTAACAGCTCTAAGGCCAGTGTGTGTGAAACTGTTGGCATAGGTAAAAGGAGGTGTTTTCTCTCTCCCTAGCAGGAACAGTAAATGCTTACTCACCTGGCTGGACCTTAAAATCCAGGCCATTACAGTCAGGTACAAGTTCTTTGGCTTCCTTCCAGGCTAAGATTCACAAAGATACACACGCATACACTAATTAAAAGCATCAGAGTCTATTTAGGCCAAGCAGTTAAAGAGAAATATTGAAACAGCATGGAGCTGCCCAGATGCAGAAGCAGGAGGAAATTGGAAAATACAGTTACCCTAAACGTTTTGTACTTCTTTGATTTTGCTGCTTCTGAAACTGCATTTGAGAAATGAGCAGCTGTAGACTCTGGTCAGCCTGGTATCAATTTGGGTTAAGGTACACAAACATTTTTCAAGTGAACTAACTCTTCTCTCTTGACTTTACAGACAGAAACCTGCAGCATAACCTGTTTTAAGAAATTCAAGATGCACTTTAGAAAATCATTGGCTGAAGGTCAGAAAATTTTAGAAACATTTAAAGTGAATGAAAAAGGACAGGGAGATAAAGCTGCACAGGAGCTAAGGAGATAGAATCCTGTGAATGCAGAAGGAAATTGTTTTAAAATGTAAATTGTGATTATCACCACTGAAAGGAAATGTTATATTTTTTAGTATAAAATATGAAGACTGAGATGAGAGGGAGAGATCCAAGAGATAAAAGTGTCCAGCAAGGCTAGATGACATGGTTAACTCTTTCTGAACGTACAGGAAGTTTCATGGCAAGTTAAAATAATGGTTTGGGGCTGGAAAGATGGTTAACCTTGCATAGTGAGGGTTTAAGCCTCAAGTTGCTCAGTTCTCTCTAGATCAGATTGACTATTAAACTAGATATATAACTATTTGTCATCATTTCTAGCAAATAAACTATTTATAAAAAAACAAAAACCTTTTCAAGTCACCTTTATCAATTCACATGCTCCTGATTAAAAACATGCAGAATGCACTAAAAAATGCAATGTGAATTTTGCAACTATTTCATTCTTAGTCAAGAGTCAGAGGGTTTAATGTGCATGCTGATACTTTCCAAGGTGTGCACACCCACGACTTTGATCAACTGTCTGAGTCAGGAGATCAGATTTGTTAGTGTCTTACTGTATGGAGAGAACAGAAGCAAAATGATATTGCTTCATCAAGCAGCTATCATTCTGATGTAAACCTGAGGTAGTGAATCTGAATTTAGGTCCTTTGAACTGAAATAGCAGAGGCAGCTAAATTTCTAATTACCGAGACTACTTTATTTTTTGGTTGGATTACTGAATGTATAATTAAATTATTTTTGTCCATGTCTTTCAATAAAATATGTTTACCCCTTCATTATGAAAATTATATCTGTTACAGAATACATTTGTAGCTGACAAAAAGTAAATGGTAGTTTAAAGACTTAAACCACTGATAATTAACCTGAATAACTGAATGTTTATTCAGTTAATATGATGCTTATGAATTGCAAATGAGACTTAACAATATGTTCTGTTGAAAACGAAGCAAACAATAAAAGTGAATGTGATGTATTCTAAGAGTCAAGGAGTCACAAAAACTTGTGTTGTTTCTCCAGTAAAACTTAACAGAATTTACAGAGGAAAGTGGAATAATATTTCTTAAATCCTTCAGTGCAACACAGGTTTTGTGTTTATCCTGCAAACCTGCCTTTCCAGAGATCTCTCCAGGTTGCACCAGGTTCCAGAGTATCACACATTGCAAAATGCCATAGCAGACAGCAATCTGATTAGAACTGTAGCATTTCATTTGGAAACAGCCTACTTCAGTTACAGATTAACAGAAAGGATTTAATTTATTGAAGGAGAAAATTAGTGTTTGGCAAAAGCAAGGTATGAAAAAAAGGCATGCTTTAAATTACAGTAAAATCTTAGAACCTTATTGTAGTGTATGTTCTAGTTTTTGCATACAGTTTATTTTTACATGAGAAGTCTCATCAAGACCAAAAACAAACAAACAAACAACAACTTTCCACCATTTCACCTTGTCCAAAGAAAAAACACAGTGATTTTACTGATTTGTAAAAGTCATTTCAACATCTGTTCAGCCCAGCCTCAATATAACATATCAAGCATGACAAAAAAAAACAAAAAACAACAACAACAACAAAAAAAGGACCTATTGGGAACAGTGGGATTATAATCTAACCTATTAAATTTAATAAAATTAATTGTCACCATGTAACTGGGGGTAAAAGAAGGGGGTGGTAATGTCTTTTCCCACTTGTTAGAAATTAGACTCCTTGTCTGCTTCAGGATCTACCTCAACAGCTTGAATAGTACTTGTGTTTAATCTGAAGCAAGTAAAACAGAAAAGAGGAATAATAAGATGGTTTGAATCCCCTGCCAAATCTAAAACAAGCAGCAAGTTCCAACACCTCCTATCCACCCTATCTCTACCCAGGGGCATACAAAAGTCAGGTAACTATTGCAACTTATCTCTGTAGCAACATCTAACCTGGCAGATTTATGCCAATTTTTTTTTTTGCATTCCCATGCATAGATACATGTAATAATCATCATGAGCCTAATTACTGCAATAGCGTAGAGCCCATTGTAAGGCAGGGGGAAGCTACAGAAAGATCTCTGTCAGCCAGTAAGAAAACTTTCCTGAATTTCTTGCACCTGGCAATCATTGTAACCCTACTCACTTTTCAAATTGTTAAGGCTCAAACTATTTTACTGTAAGTGTGAATAAGCAGAAAGGCCTCTGTATATAAAATATGATTGAGAGCAGCAAGTCTTAGCACACCATCTGCAGTGATTGCACTCAAATATTTATTATGTAAGTTCCACTAAGGAATAATCAATAAGCTTTGTCAGAAAGCTGATGAGAGTTCAGAGGAGAAAGCTGTGTGTCAAGCAGCTCGTGACAGTATAAAGAGACTACAGAAATATATGCATCCAAGGGGAGAGCTGTCAGGCACTTAGAAGTTGGAACACAGCATTCAGTCACTCTCGGTTTCATGAATATGTGCTGGATTATTACATGAAAGGAAACTGAGCCTTTAGGAGAGGAATTATTCAGAGCTATAACCCCACTTTGCAGCTCTGGTGATAGCATGTTCTGCAATGCAGGTGCAGCTGCTGCCAAGGATGACTTTCTTGACAAGCACCTTATCTTCATCCTAGTACCCTGGATTCTCACTGATATACTTCACAGTCACTTTAACTTAATGAAAAGCAACTTCCTTAGAACACTGTTTTATGGCTTGTAATACGGGTGAATGCCCAAAGGTATTTGGATTAAAAAACAAAAAACAACAACAAAAAAAAACTTCTCTTTCCTGTTTCGTAAAGTTCCATTTTCAACTATTCTAGACTGCTAATTTTCTAACACTGATCTCTACCCCTGGCACCTCACAAAGAGGATCTTAAGTGTTCTGTGATTCAGCTGTCTCTTGTGCAGACTAACACTGCACTGACAGTGTTTGTTCAACAGTTGCCATTGTGTGATACAATGGGACTGGATTACCATTTATCAGACCCGTTCTTCCAGCTAGCCTACATTCCTTGCCTTCTCCACTTCCAGGATGGGGAGATCCTTCCTGATCCTCCTAAAAGGGCATGCTCTTTCTTCAAGAAAACAAAAATAATCACTTTGACAAATCTAAAACAAATGTTTTGAAGAATATTTAGATTAACAGTCCTGATATATTGATCTATTTCCTCTAAAGCTTCTTGTTTCCTAGAAGATAAAACATATTTCTACACTCTAGCTGATGTCAATTCCAAAGTTTTCCTATTTGCAACTTTTGTTCTCTGCATGTTCAGTGCAAGCTCTGTACAGTAGTTTTATCAAAAAGGAATTTAATAATTTAGCACAGTGCACTATCTAAATTACTGGAAAAATATTAAAGGGCAAAGAGTTTGAAATTAATAACAACAATACTATCTTCCTAAAACTTTCCAACTAAAATGACAAATTAGTTGAACAAGCTAAATGACATTTTTCCTTTAAAAATTTCTGACCATCTCTTGCAACTCCTCATAAGCACATTTTTCAGCTGTTCATATGCAACCATCTACGGGTTCTCAGAGTCTTTACGGAAGGCAGGTAAACTCGGTTAACTCAGAACTATCACAAAGCTCCTGAATACGTTCACCTTTAACTGAGATAACCATAAATAATGCTTTGAATTTACTGTCATCTGGAGAGGAATCATGTACTGAACAGTATGAATGCCCTCTACAGGCAGAACAAAAAACCTCTATAATTCTGAGATTTATTTCAGTTTGTCTATTTATTAAGTAGGAACCAAACAAATAAGTCTGTATTGGTCCTTATTAGTTTATACTAGTGTTGTCTGAAAATTGTAAATGATACAGTGGCATCTAGTATTATTGTTGATACAGATTTCATTATCTATCACAGACTCTTCCAGTCATAAGGCAGGCTGTATCTATACTGCTGAATTATATAGAAATGTGGAGCAAGACTGAATCCTTCACCTTTGTTCATCAACACTGCTTAATGCTCCTGGCATGGTTTGACTGTGTTAATCTGCATGTTTTCACATACGATGAGTGTCTACCAGTCCTATGGGCTGCTGCACAGCCTTCATATCATTTTAAATATTTTGAGATGAAAATCTCAAACACACAAATTATACCTAGAACCATGACAGTACCATATTTTGTCCAGGGGACATAAAGAGCCATACATATTGTGGATGTAACCAGTCCTGTGCTATTTGGCCTCTGATCCAAGGTCCAGATCCTGCTCTCTGAAGTCCCAGTAACCCACCACAAGAGGCAGTTTTTGTGGATAGTTAATACTGCAATTTCCTGAAGGGACAATTTAGTGTAGGGGATGCTGTATATTATGTTGCCCATGACCATCAGGTGAAAATAGCTTCCTGTTGAAGAAGCATCCTATCAAAACAGATGCTAAGCCGTCTTAGGATACAGGCTTATATAGGCCAGCACCGAACCTGCTGCTGTCTCTGTCCACCATACATGACCAAAGGTTTCAGAGTCTGCCAGAGTGGTCTCTTACTGTCCGCAGAAAAATAGCAGTCAGCAATACAGTGTTCCTGAACTCTGCGACATTCAGCCCCATGAGTTCCAACTCAGCATATCCGTGCTGGTTTTCCAACTGGCCCAGTCTACTGCGGATGAGATCAACAAAAACAAATATATGCACACAGTTTCAGGGAAGAATGATCTCACCCCTAGCCAAAGCTGTATGCAGATAAAGCTGTTTGATGGCTCTTATGCATTCAAAGCAGGAAACAAGACTTTTAAACAGTCTTTACTGGAACAAGACAACTGACAGATACTATATGGAGTACGGTAAACATCATATGCAACAAGAGTAACAAGGCAACAAAAGTTCAAAAATCAGTAACAAGAAAGTGTGGCAGCATGACAAAGAAAAATCTATGGCCTTGCTTAACTTTAACAGTCACCATCATCCTTGTTATTTCCATAGGAGCTTCTGAACTTTTCCCTAAAAACATGCCCAGAACATCTTCCATGGGAGTAGACACACTCTAACAAATGGCCTTGACTTCAAGCTGCAGATAAGCTACAGTTCTAATGTCATATGCAGTACAGAAAGTAGCTATTGCTGCATTCACAGAATCTAGTTTTGTAGATAGATAACTTGCTTTATTTTCCCTTAACTCTGCCATGGAGCGCCAGGTAATGCATGCAGTCCACAAAATCAATACACCCTATTACAGTGCTTGCCTGCTCACTAAAACATGAACAAACAGCTTCATTCCTATACTTCAGACATGTTCTACATTTAGAAGCCGAAACTGCCAGCAGAATAAGAACTGAGGAGCAGAAAATTGTTTGATCAGTTTTGAGTTCAAAGAGATGTCACAGTATACACAGCTTCCAAACTGGATTATTGTGACACTGACAGTTTCAGAAATACCCTTCTTTTTCTGTTCACATGTACAGCATAACTGGAAGTCAGTCAGTTTCTATATATGCGATTTTGGACTTGCCTGACATTCTCAGTCTATCAAAGATCTTATGCCATATTTAAGTTCCCTTAAAAATCACATTGTATGTGTGCTTAAGCAGTTTTGAATTGAATCCCAATGTATATTTTGTAAACTGTTTGATTGTTTTCTGGAAATGCAGCAACCTCAGCAATGAATGCTGCTGGTGTGCCAAGCACTGAGAGTTACAGAGCAATTACAAGAGCTATGAAAATTTGATCCTATACTAATACCTCTCCTTTTACATGCAACCTAAAAGAGGGCAGGTAAATCTTTAGTATTTTCCCTTCTGCATCTGTTGAAAAACAAAGAAAGTTCACTTTTAACAACAAGTCTACTACAATGGGCTTGGCAGCAGGAGATGAAGACTAGTAGCTGTTTTATTTATATGCTGTGTAAAGGATCTATTTTACAAGTTCTTCCTGTTTCTAAATTGCTGTTCCTACTTTCCAAAGAATATCTGTGTGCAAACACATACCACTTTTGCTTCCTAAACTCCTCTGTAGTGCATATTCTACTTCTGTTTTCCTATCATTTATATAAGCCAGAAGATATTTCTTGACATATAATTCACAAGTAATGTAAATTGTGAATTCTGCATTTATCTCCATTGATATGCAAGCTAGCACTGTATACATCCCTATTCTACCAAAGGCCAGGTAAATTCATCCTTCCTTCACAAAATGCCAGCACTAGTATACCATTTGTCACATTTTTGATTCCTTGTCAAATATCTCTTCTTTCCAGTACAGCTACCTAAAAGCAGTTACTACCAATGTTAAACTTTTACAAGACAGCTTCATTAACGTGCCAATACATTTAATTAAAAACAGACTAAACAGCCTGGGTGGGGTTTAACAAAACTCCCAAGCTAGGTTCCTTTTCACACCCTGTAGCATAAACTGAAGTGGGTATTTATCAGGGTGCCTGTGAGTGAAATATGCAAGAAAGCAGGGACTGCAAAGCTGCCAGCTTTCAAAGTACCTGGCCATATCATTCACAGCACCTTGAATATAGCACATCAACAGGTTGTCACAGCCTTAGACTGGGAGTTAACAGGATGGCTGAGCGTGTTAAGTTTGCTGTAACGCTATTTTAGCACAGGCCAATGCTTTGTTTGTGAATATGAAATAAGCACTGATTTTTCTGATTTGGAGAATGTTTTATGGTTAATATTTTGTGTATAGTACTCCCAAAGCTCCTCAAATTAATGATATTTCTTTGCATCTTAACTGCCCATCTTCCCCCCCCTTCCCATCCCTCCCCCCCCCCCCAAAAAAAAAAATAATATTCTGCAGGCTTCCAAAATCCTCCAAAAATCATTACAGTTATTTTACAGTCTACAAGGTAAACCATCTTAGTTTTATTAGAAAGACAAGATTCTTAAGATAAAATTGTTAATATGTGAACTAAAATTAAGTGATCTAATTAGATAAATAATTAAATTAAAACCAATAATTATTGTTAGAAGTAAAACCAGAAAGAATTCAGAAAGTGTTTTCTGGGAAGGCTTGGATATTCTGTTCACATCTCTATTCACTTTCCCATTTAATTAAGTTCTGTAAAGAACAAAAAAGAATAATAAATTGAAATTGTCATCACAACTCTGTTATGCTGTGATTAATTTTTGAGCACCATCTGCTGGTCTGTTTCTGAAACAACTACTAGATTTCCCAACTGCTAGTAGCACCTAGGTAAATATCCAGTGTGTATTAATTCATCATTTATTTTGTTAAATTTATTAGAAGTTCCTATGAGTAATGCATTATGATTATACTGGAGAAAACAACAGAATTCATCTAATAGTGGAAGGTTTCAGAGGAGATGTGTCGGAAAGGTTAAAACAGCTGCTCCCCACACAGATTGAGATAAGACTGTCACAATGATGTTTTAAGCTGAAAAGGTTTCCTAAACACATCGAAAATGAAAGCAACTTGGCCAGTGTTTTCATCTTCATGTACCATATGTCATCCCTACTACAACTCTTGTCAGCAAGGAAAGACATATCACTGCCATCTTTTATTTCTTGCAGATTCTCAGATATTGCCAGAAAGAGTTGCAGAGAAATCTACAAAGACAGAACTTCAGCCCCAAATGTATCATTATGACTTCCTACTCACCCTTTGCTCCTATCAAGGAAAGGATACAGTACAATCTGTCTTTCTCCCAGCTCAATTCCATAAGAAGAAAGCCTGATATTTCCTCCAGAACAAGATGACATGTTAGGAGCCTAGATTCTGACAGGGTTAGCAAGTCTGCGGCCTTCTCTTCTCCATCTCCTCAGATGACTAAATATTTTCTTAATTTTACACTTTAAATGTTTTGTAAAAGCTGCACTCACTGTCTGGTAAAGATTATAAGTTATGTGCAGCTTGAGTCATCCTGTAAGAAGTCAACTTTAGAAAAGAGAATTTGAACCTTACCGCTTCTTTCCCACTCTTCTAACAAACATAATAAATATCTCACATGTGCATAATGAGCCAAAATATTTTAAAAGTATCAATTTAAATAAACATTAATTTAACTACCAAACTGAAGGTACAGCCTTCAAGGCATAGATAAAAAATGGTCTATTAACATGCTTAGAATGACTAAATTGTCACAAATACCAATTGAATTATTTATTCATATACCAAAATTTCTTTGTCTACTGTCCACAATATTGTACTCAATGAGGGTATACTCTACATATGCTTTAATATTTTACAGTAAATTTGTCAGAATAAAATCTTGATTCCTACACTATTCCAACAGTTAAACATGTGCTTACTTTGTTCATGTAAATTGGACTGCTTCTGCATTTTTAGTTGACTATGTATGCTCAGAATTGATACTCTGGAGCTCTGCAGAGGCTCACAAAAATTTAAGCCTAAGTAAAAGAGCACACAGAAGGCTACTGTTCATGAATATTTTAGAACTGAAACATGCTTAATACTTCAACAAACATTAACACTTCATAGAGGAGAAAAAAAAATCAGGTTGCTAGTCTGGATCAAAATGAATTCTTAATACTTATCAGTAATTTGTGGGAGTCCCAAGAGCATTGATACAGAGTTTCATTTATAAGATTACTGATAGTAGAGTTAGTCCAGAAGTGAAGATCCTAGAATAACATAAACAGAAATGCTTCTGCAATTCCTTTAACATTCCACTGAAGATATTTTTGCATCAACAAAACAGCAGTTTAAAAGGTTTATTTTATGTTCTTTTTTTCCTAAAGGGGGTAGGTATACTACAAGGAAAAATATATAAATAGCATTTTATTTATCATCATTGGGAAGTTGTTATTACTTTCTAACACAACTTTGTTTAGTTGCCTGGTTGTACTTAGTTTTCTTTATTTTTTCACACTAGTTAACTTCTTTCTCTAGGGTCATACTGGTATTCCTCATTAGCTCGTACCACTCCTATGATACCCTGCCTAGTGCCTACTGGCACTAGCCATGGGCTTTGATGTTTTATAATTCTACACTGGCATGATCACAAAATATCTCACTTATTACAGGAAATGGCTGCAAGCTGTTGCACAAATTCCTAAATATAATCAAAAGCAAAAATTTATAAAACATTCTGATCTCAGCAATTTAAAATATAGTCTGGTGAAATGCAGTTAATGCAGTTTACATTGTTAAATACTGAGTGCCAAGAGAGTTCCCAGCTTACATCTAACCATAGAATAACAAGCAACTATAATAACTATAGCTTTTTTTTTTTTTTTTTAAGTTTTGATTTTTGGCTCTAGCTTGGAAGCATTAACGATTAGTTGGGAGTATTTGCACATTTTCAATGAAGTTCCTTCCTCAGTTCCAGAAAGCTCCTCTTCTGATGTCCTACTAATGTTTCAGGATGTTTTTCTTTTCGCATCCTGCTTTAGTTCCAATGTGTAAGGCCTCTCAGAATGCCCTTCAAGTGTCAGAGTCTTCCAAGAAAATAATTCACAAGTGAATGTCCATATAAGGAAGAACTGCATCCTAATAAAAGAGGTGGGAAAAGATTACAAGCAATTAATAATAGAATGTAGCATGAAACAGAATTCAGGGAACCTTTTACAGTGAACTGTCCAGTTCTTCACGATTATAAAGTTGTGTGCGTTAGGGGATACATTGTTCCTATCTATTAAAGAAGACTTGTATTTTAAATGCTTATATCAATTTCTGCATTCAGCTGAGGTTTAATAACACAGGAGATGCCAAAGTCAAAGATTAGCTTCAAGTTTCCTTGCTTTCTGCTTTTCCCTGACTTTTTCATCAATAGCTGCAGTGAACTTCAGAGTAGACAGAGGTGACTAAATCAATTCCAAAAGCTTGAATTTGTTTACAGCAAGCAGACTTGTTTCTTTATAAGTCTTAGACTTGTATTTTTAGGCAATACAAGATTAGATATTTCCAAAAAGCAGATAGCAGTATCACTTCTCAATTAAAAAATATTTTTCTTTATTTTGCAATTGCAAAAGGAATGAAATAGAGTCTCTTGTCCAGTTTCAAAATGAGTAATTACCCTTTGAAGTATAATGGCATAGGTCTTAAATGCATCTGCAGGATCAGCAGCTATATCTTGCCCCAATTAAAACTTCTCACGTTGTCACGTCTCTATCTGAAAAGTCAGAACACTGATCCAACTCAATCTCTCCTATGGTCTTTTCCTATTACAGTGCCCTATAAACCACCAAATGCAAACAACCAGGAAAACAGGGCTGAGGAGAGGAATTATGAGGAAGAAACGTGCATCATGCCATTGACTTCCACCGCTTTTGTAGCTGAACCTAAATTAAAAAAAAATTATCAGTGGCAAGTTCAGATGGAGAAATGACTGAGAGGGGATGCTGTGCACGTAAACAGCTGCAGCCCCTGCTCTACTCCATCATCAGATCAAACTACATAGCTGGCAAAACAAGTTCAATTCACTTGTTTTCACTGCAGAACCTAACTTCCAAACAGGCGACTTTAAGCAACTAACCCATCAAGACCTGGGGTGGACCTTACTTTTAGCAAGGACAGTAGGACACTACTACCTGTGCCCTCAAGTCAAGAAATAGCCCTTCTAGGATTTTGTCTATTTACCTTATTTACTGAAGACCTTGCATGCCTTACTTTATTCATCACATCTTCCCTGCAACAAGAGGCCTGCTTCACTTGCCCTCATTCTAGCACTTGCAAGGAACATTATGTACATCAAAGTCAAGATGTGTACAGGATATCAATATACAACTGTGGGTAACTACTAAATGAGCAAAAACTTTCATCACTGATCTGTTTTCTACATGCAATATTGTTCCCATTACTTATACCATTCTATAGATGATTTTCAATTCTGCCTCTATCATTCAAAAAAAAAAAAGCATTGTTTTTTTTTCTTTGTACGTTGCTGAACTGCTCCAGAACACTTAACAGAAAAATTAGATGTTCAGAAAACAAAAAAGTTACTCATGATATCTGTGATAACAGTTGACAGAACAGTACCCAGAAGACAACATTAATTATTCTGAAGTGAAAAGAAAGGGTAGGTTATCTGAAGTTATTACAGAAGTTCAGCTTTGCAAATGGAAGACATGGAGCCATTTTCAGCTGTTCTACCTCAGATTAAATACAACTTCAACAAACTAAATTAAATTTTCATACATTTCACGTTCTCTGCTAATGCACTGTACAGATTTTAAATACAGAAGAATTTGGTAAACAGTCTGATGCTGAAAAAACCTCTTCCATTATCACCACCACACATGAACCCAATATTTATAAAAAAAATAAAAATAAAAATTGAGCACATATGTCCATAGAGGCCTCCATAATGACCAAAATAGACTGTGCCTAAAGCATTTCACCTAGCAGTGAAGACATGAGCTATGCCCTTCTTCTACCTAGTCAATGGGAACTTCCAATCCAGCCATTTAGCAATCACATTTATTTTCAAAGCCATTCCACAGTGCTTCAGGTCCTTAGCTGAATGTAAATTATAATTACAGTAAAGCATTGAACGATAAACTGAAAAACTTATTTCCTTTACTGACCTAAATTCAAATCCTTGTTAGAAGAATTTAGAATTTTAGAATTGTTAGACAATTCTAAAAAAAAAATTCCAAACAAATGTTGCTACAGACCAGAACTCAAGTGTGTTTTTGTTTGTTTGTTTTAATTACAAGTCCTTGTAATAGATCTGCTATAAAAATAAGCCTTCTGTGCATTGTGCTTGTTTTACTCCACAATAAAGGACTTCTTCCTCCTTCCTGCTATGGGAATGTGTTTAGTCTCATGTTTTGTAGTTACATTTGTTCAGTCTATCACTTTTGCATCTTTCTCTCTACCCTCTATTCAGTGTTCACACCAGAAACAGAGTCCAATTACAAACTCATACTACATTTTTGTTCGCTTGTCACAAATACTAAATAGTTAAATCCTTTGCCTATCAGATCCAGGTAATGTGTGTGATGAGATAAAAACCTGGAAAAAATACATGGTGTCCATTTAGCAAACCTACTCCATTTTGCCCCCTCCACAGAAAAACTTGTAGTGGAAGGAAAATTCCATCCAGGGGGTCCCTAGTAATATACAAGGTTTGCCCATGTGCCAACATTTCAGTAGAAAATATTTTTAAAATGTCTGCAATTAATAAGAAGCAGATTGTTATAGAAAGTAAGAAACTGTCTGTGCAGCCCCTGTAGGAATGGCAATAGTACATCTGGTGTCCTGAAATGCCTTCTCAGCTGGAAAGAAGGAATTCAGAAGAAATAGTTAGTCATACTATCAGCTTTTGATGTGAAAACCCTGCCAGTGCATGCTTGTGGAGCTTTGCTGTTCTTCCTCTGCCTGGACTCCACAAAGACCTGTCACTGCAGTATGTTTGGATTTGAGGATATTGCCAGCACTCCTTCGGCTTCTGTGCACAGTGAATTTCTGGATGTTTGAAGTGCTATGATAGTGGTGAGATCCCAATGAATATGACAAAACTAAAACAAATAGATTGCACTACTAATAAGCCAAAAATAAAAAATTTAAAAAAATACACTGAGCCTATCAAGAGGTTGTGATTTATTTGGTAAATAAACTATGCTAAAAGCCTCTAGCTTACCAATGAACCACTGTTGTAACTACAAAGCTGAAGCATACTCTTCAGTGCAAAAACCTGTCCAATAGTACAACACAAGCTGTAACTAGTTTTTGTAGCTAGCTTTCATTCATTCTCGGTGAGCTCCATTAAAGCTGACAGCTTGTAAATTGCTGCTTTTGCCTTATTTGTTTAGTCAAAGAAAGGCGATATTTTGGAAGCTAAAATTAAATACATTCAACTAGCAATTCTTTAACGTAGTTGAACTTTCTTTGGCATCGTGCTTCCTTTAAGGTTAAAATGTTCTTTACTACTGCATTGGGATATCTGTGCTCTCATATTTAAGACTTTTTTTTTTTAAATATGTATATCCTTAAAAGTTTTATGTACTTCTTTTGATGATAGCTACAACTCTGTCTTTGGGAGTTTTATTTGTTTCCAAAAAACATTATGACTATTACAAGCTTTATTGTGACAAAAGAAGGTGCTTATTTCTTTATTCAGACTTCCTAGGTCGTAAGAAAGTATATAGGAGGTTATTATTTGTAGTTTCAATAAAGACAAGTTACGCTAATAATAGTGGAAAGTAAGGAACTATAGCTTCTATAAAGCCATTAGCCAAACTGCAGTTAAGTAACTTCTTCCATAATGTCTGACTTCTCTTCTTACAGTATACTTATATCTAGGAAAGCCTCACCTTCATCTGGCAAGTTTATGATCGAAAATCAGTGAGCCATCTATGATTATATGGTGAAACGAATACAAGTAGTTTTGGCAAAAGAAATTTAAGAGCAAAAGAAGCTTTACCAGCAACACAAACTTTTAACTGACCATTACTACCTTAGTCTTTGTATTTTCAGGTTACAAAGCATCACAATTTCTTTAAATCTTCACATTTAAATCATCACATTTCTTTAAACCTTCATTTCTGTTAGTAAGGCATAGAAAGTCTCAACCATCATAAAAAAGAGGTAAACATGAATTAATATCAAGATAGACTCAGTAGAACCTGAAGTTGGAGAGGCAATACTACAACGCATCCTACAGATTATTCCATTGACTCATACTTAAAAACAAAGATTACAATTAATACTTTAAACAAGGTAACATACTTCAAGCAAAAGAAATTAGAAGAACTGGAATAACAGAAAAGCTCAAAAGTCTTTTCTTTTTTGTCAGAAACATCTTCAGCAGCTATCATGAGGAAGTATTAACTAAGTTTAACTCCATTTCATGTGGAAGGAAGGGAATATACTCACACACCTAAGACCAAATGAGCTATTTCATTCCATCTAAACTGGTGGAAAATATTCCGTTAACAGTAGCAGGTGCCTGGGCAGCAGATGAAGCATCACCCTCAAAGCTGACTCTAGCTAGGGAAATCAAAGAATTGCATTACCAACTCTCTCAAACAGATTTACAACACAGGGGGAAGGAGGGAAAAAAAAAATCCACCCTCACAAAAAAACCCTCAGCCTCCCAAACAAGTTCAAGCTACACATGCCTGGTGTGTATCAGTGCTACAGTATAGTTTTAGAACTAAGTAAGGTTATGAATGTAAAAGTCAAGCTGTGATTGTTACAAATATAATTTTCTTCTCTATCAATCTTATAATTTGTACAGAGAATATTTATCTCAATCTTTTAAAATTCACCTATATGGACAGATTCATGCAAGATGTTTTAATAAGAAAACCAATAATTTTAACAATTACAGTTGAATTATATCAGTTACAGTTCAATTATAACATAAAATTGCCCTTAACTGGAAAGCCAGTAAAAGGGATGCTTTCAGCACTAGAGAACAGTTACTGCAAAATCAAATACAGAATTAATAGGGGGTTTTTTGTTTTTTTTTTTTTTTTTGTTTGTTTGTTTGTTTTTTTCAATTTAACCACATGAGTTTAAGACACAGAGAGACCCAGACATACGCTTTTTCATGACTTAAAAAAAACAAACTATGGTATGCTACTAAATATACGTTTAATCATTACAAAATTAATAAAAATTAATAAAAGCAATGAAACATGGGAAATGTTTACATTCCTACACATTTCACCTATAATTTTTAAGCTGCACTGATGACTCACTACCATAAATTAAGCTTTTTTGGAAGGTTTGCAAGTTAAGCAAGTAATGTCTACTGCAAGACACCTCTGAAAATTTGTTTCAATGGTTAAAAACTAAGTTTTTCTCAGAAAAAGGGATGGCAACATAAAATATATAAATACAGTTGAACAGATTAAAATTATTAGTGCATAGGAAAACATGAAATCTTTGTTCCAGGCACCTTTAAACTGGAATACATGCATATGGCTTGCTGGAAGACACACCTGATCTCATTCAGATTGGTGTGTTACCTAAGGGGGAAGTGTACTGTTGTGAAAAGAAACATTACTAGAGAAGCAGTAGAACATTTCTTTTCCATGGCTACATTCCTGGGGATGCAAGAGAGTCAAAACAAACCCAACTGTCATCACTAGCACACCAATAACAAGAATCAGGCAGGATATGAGGTTATCCGAATGGTTCCACCGCTCTTTGGACAGCTTTAGATAACACGCTGTTGGGATGATAAAAACAAGTGGGGTAGCACTCAGAACTCCCTGTGTGTGGGAAACAACAAGAAAACCCTCATAAGCATGTATATGAAAGAAAAATCTGAATTTGTAAACAGCTATGAATAGACTGACGCAACAGTAAAACTGGATAATAGAGGCCTTTTCTAGTATTACTAAATAGAAAATTTTCTTTTCCAAGTCACATATAGACACATATGTGCACACATAGTTAAATAGATTCATTATACCAACATTTAGATATTTGGCCCAAATAGGCACATATGGATGCACAAATATACATAATTTTATTGGTGTATATACACAGGCAAGTTTTCTGCACTTGTGGAAAAAAAAGAAAGAAAAATGATGGAAAAAAAATTACCAACACTTGCCATGAATAAGAAACCAAACCAAGTGGACCACTGTTTATTTTGAGACAGTGATAATTTGCAAAGAAATAACTCAGAGGAAACTATGTAGGTAATTATTTCAGATAGAGGGTAATTGGATAGCTTATCTGAATATTCAGACTGGTTCTATAATATTAGTCCAAGCATGTTCTGCTAAATCATTGCTACAGAATCACTTATTACTGCTCAGTTGGCAGATAAACTGCATTGTGAATCAGAGCAATGTACACGTACTTACATGTATCACATAGTGTAAAGAATAAGTTGCTCACTTCTGTTCCATCAGTTTCAGGTAAGTGTGCAATATATGACTTGAAATTGTCATTGAATGTATGGACAGGAATGTAAGAAGCCAATTCTAAAATAATTCCATAAAGAAACAAAGGCTGCCCTTAAAGTTTTCTTCATCTTCTATCTATATTTCCACATCTAATTTATTAAAAATAGCTGACATGAAATTGAGGGTAAAATATTACAAATGATGCTTAGCATAAATGTAGATTGGATTTTTAATTATTTCCTTGGTTAAAAGAACTTTTCTTCCTGAACTTCCTTCTTCAGTTACACCATTTACAACCACGGAACAATTCTTTTTTTCCTACTAACACTTCTGAGTACTATGCTGAATTGCATAAGATTTTTAGGAGAGCTACAGATTTTTCTGAGTTGTCTTTTATAAAAAAAAAAAAAAAAGTGATTTATTAAATAGAAGAGTATGCAGGTTCACTTACATTCAGCTCTAAAACTATTCCAAGGCAATCATACACCAACGATACACCAGTTGCCACAGCAATGATAATTACTGTCACAACAATATGGAAAACCGTTGAGAGGTTCCCATGGAAAAACACATTGGCAATCACCTGGAACAGAACCACAGTTTTATACTTTGATTTTGCTCTTTATTTTAACAACCAGTTTATAACAAATCTCCTAACTTTAGGAAGCTAAAAGAGTGGGTGAGAATATACCCACTGACCTTTGAAGCTTGCTTCAAGAAAACATCTTCATCTGCTTCCAAAACTAACTCATAGAAAGCATTACTAAAATTGCAGAACACTTTCAATGCTGGCTTAATTATATCTGCAGGATTTATTTTCCTCTCATTTTCCTGCTACAGAACAAAACCAATTGTAACCACTGATTGAACAGGTGGATTTCCTAGATAGAGACACTTTCACCCAGCAAAGCTAGTAAGCATGGTTAATGTGTTATTTTTAGCTATTCAACATAATGATGAGAGTAACATTTATAACAAAAATGGAATTCTATGCAGACTTTATAGCTGTTATTATAATGTTACTTTATATATTAACAAGTATAACATAATATTACTAGAATCTCAACACTACAAATACTACCCTCATATTCATTGCATCAGCAGAATAGTTATCTGCTGATATTTATTACAGACCAGCCATTGACTTCAGCCATAACATGTATTAGTAATGTTCTCACGTTATTAATAATATCAACATTGTTAAAGGGAGAACGTAATAAATGCTTACCTCTCTGGTCACAAAACATTCAAGGGGGAAGGTCAGAATTACAGTAACTCCATAACAAAACCTCCCAAATGTAGCAAGGTTGTCATCTCTACAGTAGTTTTCAAATATATCTCCTGAGGCATAGCAAAACATCGATTAGTTTGAACTCATGTCATTTTCTTATTTGCAAATCGAAGTGTAAGTTGATGGAGTCACTAGAGTAATTGAGACTTCCTGTTCCCCTTTCCTGATACATCAACAAACTCCAGTTACAGCCAAGTTACATTCAGGAGAAATCTTAACTTGCTATTAGCAATGTTTTTATTTGAATTAGTATTTACATGTATCTTTCAAAAATATTTTAATATATTTTAATATATATGCTGTCCTCCCCTTAGCATCTATTTTATATGAAATGCTGTTATTTAACTCAGTACAGGACAGAGACAGCTTGTATATGAAATATTTAATTTTAAAATGTAAGTCATCTAACAAGAACAGTTAATACTAGGAATGCCAGGGAGTTACCTCTGCATAACTGCATCTCCCTGATACTATCTAACCATAGCTGGTAAGCTGCAATGAAGAATTTCAAATATTCTGAGCCTGAAAGCCCATTATAAATATATGGATTATTAAGCAGTAAATCTTTTTATATCTAGCAACTAAAGCATTGCAAGAGAATTTAGATCATCTTGCTTAGTGGTTACAGCAAAGAATCTGGAATCATGATCCATCAGGCACAAGAAAAACTGCAAGACAGTAATCAGATGATGTACCACATCTTTTCTACCTGTTTATTATACTGTCTTATGATTTACCACTTTCAGGATCACAACGGCACTGAAGAAGGAATAGGATGTGCTTCAGAGAAGATATCTGGAAGATTTTGACAGGAGAGACAGAAAGTAAGAGGGAACCTGTCTACAGTAGAATCATATGCTGAGGGATTGCTGCAGTCAGAGCTCTCTATATATGAAATATCTCAAGCCAGTTTGCATTTAATCTGCCTACAGTTGTGTCTAGGCCAGCAAGTTATGTTGTACAAACAGTACTGGAAGGAGGAAAAAAGGAGAACAGATCAAGTAGTAACCCCCTCCCCACAATTCCTCTGTTCTCAGCTAAATGCTGCATTTCTTTACAAAAGGAAAAAAGCTCAGAAGCATTCTCCCACAATTTGGAACAGCACTAAAACAGAAAAGCTGATTGTTTATGCAATGTGTATTTTTTCCTTGAGGAACTAATGCACTGAACAATATAATACTTTTTTTCTGTCAAAAGCACTTTTTTCCATTTCTTTTTAAACAAAATCACATAAAATAGTATAATTATCAATACATGTTATGTATTATATTCATATATATACACGTATACACAAAGACCTGACAATAGCATTACACTACAATGGCTGTTGTAATGATAGAAAATATCTAAGTCAGAGCTAGGATGCTATATTTGCACAGACAAGAGAAGATACAGAAGAACATACAGAAATGTGTATCCAGGCACCCTAAAAAAAAAGAAATACAACTAGGAATGTCTGTCCTAGCTGTTTCTGTCCATGGTAGATATAAAAATGTCAAGATCTTACTCAGGTATTAAAAACAGAACTCAGAAATTAAGTGTAATGACTATAGAAAGCACCAAAATTGAGGGATTGAGCAGTTTACCTTCTGTGTATCCTGTAAAAGTCATGTACCCACATGCAGCAAATAGTACACTGATAACAACAGCAAGGGAAACAGACACATGTGTGATTCGGGACCAGTTGTTTAATGTGGGTTCTCCGAGAGAGCCATATATTAAAAAGCTGTTATGGTGGCAGATGAATGCTGAAACACACATGACATTTAAAGCATATATATGAATTCATGCACACACGCATATAAAATAAATTAATGGAGTATATATTCCAAGGTAGGGGAGACAGTACAGTTTCATACCATTTATTATTAAATACAAATATTAAATCTGCACTGAATAGCAAAGATAAATGGCTTGAACTTTTACTTAATTGATTTGATGCAGGTTCATATTCATCCTGGGATATAATAATGCTGATTACATTACCTTAAAATGCCATGTTGTTTCTTCCCACTCCCCTATAAGTGGAATCTGCATTCCATTTACAGTTTTCTGCTCTTTTGCGTGAGAACACAACAGCACTTCAGAGATTCTTTCAAACCCACAGAACCATTTGCTACTTTCAGACATCCTATAATTTTAGACAGCAGTAAATATAGGGAGGCCTCATATCATCACAGCATTAACAAGAGGTGAGATACAATGTCCCCCAAGCAGAATGGGTTTTACAATGACAATAACGGAGGTGAGTTGAGACTCATCTGAATGGTTCATTGTTGGAAATGGGAGGTGACAGGCACTCTATAATGTCTCACTCTATAGTGAATGTATGCATCTCAGTCCAATACCTTTCTGTTACAGTTTACCCAAGAAAATACAGACTGTTCAGAGCCTCCCCAATTTAGGAACTAGACTAGCACTACCGATACAGGTGCTTTAAAATATGAAATATAAACTGGATTCACATGTGCCATGCGCTATCTCTGCTACAACAGCAATAGCTTCTATGGCAGGATGGACAACAGACTGTGATAATGTCTTAAATTGTAACAATTAAGTTCACCTATGGATAATATAAAAATCAACTCCAGCTTTCCATAAACCATCTTAATATGAATATATGTATGTACATATAATAAAAAAGTAGTTAAAACCACACAATTTCTAGGTTTAAAAAAAAAAAACAAAAACAAAAAACACACTTTTTTTTTCCCTGTTGAAGACTGAAAATACAAAAAAAAAAAAAAAAAAAAAGACTTACCAAATGACATCACCCCAATGGCTTGTACTGCATTTGATTTTGCAAATATCCATGCATTTTCTGATTTGGGTCTAAAACAGAATTTAATAGATTACACTCTTTTCAACCATCAATTACTAAAAATAATTTTAAATACTATGCTGTGATACAGAACTAGTAATCAGAACTCCAGAGCTATCTGAATTAGGCCAGTATTCATCAACAATAAGCTGAAACCAGGGAGATGCCCTTCTCACCTTTCTTGTTTTGATTAAAGTATTCCTGGAATCTGTTTTTTTTGTTGTTTTGTTTTTTTGTTTTTTTTTTTTTTTTTCAGCCCAAACTGTCAGCCTGTTTCAGCAGCCAGTTCTGTAAACAAACTCTTAAAGTCACCATTTATCAAGAAACAGTAACTGGGAAGGTAAAAGCTGTTACTGATTCTGACTGAGGTTATCTCAACCCAAAATCTCAGACTATTCAGAGGCAATTTTTTCCTTTGAATTTGCACACGTAATTCATGGAGTCCAGAGATACTTTTTCCCCAAAGTCACAAATCAAGTGAGGCAGTTTGTCTTTATTTACACCAGTTTCAGCTACTCCTCATCTTAAAGGAACTGTGCTAGTTCCCAAAGGAGTGACAAAATAAATTTTAAGAAAGTGGATGGAGACTCTTTTACTCAGGCAAGAATGTAATATCCTCTATATCTGCTCCTCTAAAATATGCCCACAGTTTTGGACTTGGTTAATAGTAAACCTTAGAGGAGGGCCACAGAAAACTGTCAGCAATCTTCATTAAAACCCACTTGAAATACAATCAAATTATCTGCATAAAGAACCAAAAGGAATGAAAGAGAATGGCAGGAAATATTCCTTCACAAACCTGCAGTTTGCTAATAATATCAAATGAAATTCAGTATCAAATGAAGCCTTATATTTGTAATATTGAAGAAAAAAGCATGGGTGCAGAGAAATTTGCTTTTAAAAAGCATGATGCTACTACGATTGCTCCATTTTTACTTAGAGGCAAAGCAGCTGCCACCTGAGGCCTTATCTGCTGTCTTCCTTCAGAGCAGTATGACAATCAGTTCTGTGAAGGTAACATTGGGAGCTTTGTCTCTCCCTCTGGTACCTAGGTGGTTTTGACAGCCATAGTGGCACATGCTATACTAGATTTCATTGCTGCCAAATTTTTAAACATAATTAGAAAACAAGTAGTTGTTTTCTGTTAGTTTCTTGTTTGAGAACTCGTATCTCACTATATCTTGAGAACTCAAGTAGTCATGGCTTCCTTCTCCATATTAAAAACCTGATTTCTGGCATCCAATGTGCATTCAGCTTAGACTTAAAACAACTTTTAGGCTTTTAAGCTATAACCTTAATTTCAAGGTCGAACAGGACCTGAGCATCAAAATAAAGCTTAGTTTTTTTTCAGCTTGGATGCTGTATACATTTTTGACTACTCTAACATACAGCTTCTAGTCTTAAGCACCTGAATATGGCCCTCCTAGAATATTCTCAGATTCAGAAGCAACGTAGATGCTGTAGAACACTGTGAATGAAATAGATATTGTGCATTTGTTTTATGAAATAGGAGATCTGACCAGCTACAACTGCTGTAGTTCATTATACAGAGTAGCTTCCTTTACTGATATGAAATCAGAGGCATCAAGTTAGAGATGGCTGTGGATAATTCATATTCATAATTTTGAATGGCTTTTTCAGGAAACTATTCACATCTCAAAGACAGTAATATTACAAAAAACAGACTATAGGAAACAAATCTTACAATTGTTCTGTTCTATAACCACTAGAAGTCAGCTTTGAAATCAAACATAGAAAATGAAAATTTGTCCTAATGCCCTGTACAAAGAATAGTTCTAAAATGCATAGAAATAAAGAATGCTTTTATCTGAAACACCTCTTGATCAGACAACCACAACAGTTTCAAACATTTTTTCTGTGAAAATAGCACAACCCATGCAACTATATAGCCATGTTATAAGTTCCCTATAAATGGGATTTAAACATCAGAATAGAAAAAGCTTGTAGATTTCAGTTGAAACATCTTGGAAAGTGACCAGATAATTTAGGAAAACATCAGGAGCTAGTTTTCCACCTGCACAGCAATAGCATATGCACTGGCAATACGCAGACTGGAATAACGCTTTGTGGATGAACAGCAAACCAGATTAGGAGTACTATCTTGGAGGGAGCTGAGCAGCAAAAGAAAAAATCCTGCTTATTTATCAATGTAAGAAGGTAAACTCCTTCCCTTTCCAGATCCGTGATTTGAACATTGCCAGGGAATTGCCATGTCTTAGAACACACACTGGTATGGACAATAAATGCAACAGAGCATGACTCAGTATTTCTTACAATGTTATATACTCCTGCAGGTTTTTTGAGAAGCATTTCCAGACCTTGGGAATAGAGACACAGATACGCTACATAACTAACAAGTGAAAGTAACATGCTAATGGGAATCTGTTTGAAATACCAAATATCAAACTTCAAGCAACATATTTGCATAACAGACTTTCATACAATATATGCTTTTAGGTCAAATACAAATGTGTTCACAAAGACTTGAGAAATTCACAAAGAAAAGATCCATTAGTGAATATCATGGTCTAGATATAAGAACGCTAATCACATACAGATGAGGGTAAACATACATAAAATTTATATAAATGTTTGTCTGTGTAGACAGACATACACAGGCTGACTGAGTGTATCAAAAGAAAACCAGGTGACTCTATACCTGTTCAAATCTTTCAATCCTGGTGCTGCTGTTAAAGACAGGTCCTTATCAAAAGGAAGAAGAACAAACAAAACATTGTTCTGACCCAGTTTGACCTACTTTCTTGCTAGGAATTGTTAGGGGATGATTTCAGCTGCTGCTCACAAGAATAGCAGTAGCTATGAATATCCATGAATGATAAAAAACAGCTAGCTTACTGCTCCACACTCAGTGTATAAAAACCACAGGCTATGCCTGCACAATTTTTTTTTTTCATGCCGGAGAAGCAGCAGGAGGATGAAACAAACATTTGTGATGCTAAATGCTCTTGGTTAAAGCTGTGCTATCTGTAGTATAAAGTAGTTGAAATACAACACAAAAGTTGAGAGTACGTAACTCTGATTCTTGGAACATAAATAATAAAATATTGAACAAAAAACGGCTTTCCAAGGGAGATACTGGCCAGGAAAATCTCTCAGCTGGAAGTAAGACAACAGCAAGACAGGCTGACAATTAGAATCATCAGTGGGAAGATAGTGAAACCTAGTGGTGAAGAAAGCCTAGTGGTTAATAAAATAAGGCTCTACTCAGTTCTCAGTATACTGAAGGAAAAGTATAGCATAATAAGCATGCTAGTGAGTTTAAAAATGTTAAAAGTGTTTTAAAGAGATTGGTGTTCACCAATGTAAGAAGAGGTAGGAAAATACGAAAAGAACAAAAAAGCCAGGCAAAATCTAAGAGTTCCTAAAGGAGTAAAGGCATTTAATATCCAGATCCTGAGTAAGAGTCAGACAAAATTGTTTGGCAGCCTACAACAGCATGTCTTCTATCTTGTGTAAAACATTTACAGTAGACTAGTCCACATCACAAGGTCTACACTATGCAGAAATTTTCTGTCATTTATGTAGAAATGCTGCCAAATGCAGTACAACAGAATGCATCAGAAGCAAAATATCTTAAAAGAGAGTAAGAGAAACCTACATCCCTGATCTCAACCCCACCAACAGGCACAAAGCACTGACTGAAATAAAATACAGTTTCTAGACAGGAAATAAAATTATGCATTTGAGAAGGGAGCTACATGTTGGAATGAGCAAAACACTTCAGTTGTTTTGGATTGAAGAACAGTGACAGACCACAAGTTTATTTTAACTGCTGGTTTGCACCTCATCAAGGAATACATGGGAAATAAATTCATGTTTAATTCAATGACATAGACACAAAAATGTAAAATTTCATTTTATTCTATTGTAAGGTAAAATATTTTTTGTTTCAATTTATACTTTTAAATTTAGAGATGCTGAATATAACTTCAATCAATATAATGGGACATAACACATCAACTTTGAATCTCACATTAGATAAAATCACCTTGTTTTTTAAAGGACATAGACAAGGTTAAGCAATACATCAGCCCCTCTTAGTTACAGCTGCTTTAGTCCCCTTTTTTCCTTAATGAACAACTGACAGGTCTGTATGGTAGCTTAGGTTTTATTTATTTATTTTTTTTTTAATTTCACCAAATTAAAGTTTAGTTTTGCTCACTGTTGGCTTATTTATATGAAGGAAAGAATCAACTTTCTACTTTCAAATTATTTTACTGAACACTTGGTGTTTCATCCCTGTGATCAGCTGCCATTTAAATAATTCTCATGTCCTATTTATGTGTAGCAGACGCTCTTGAAGTTTTTCCTGTAGCTTTATGTATAATGCAGACACTGACATCATGACATTCTTCCCAAAAGATGATCAAATTTACCTATCTTTATAGGATATATAAAGTATTTATTTTTACAGCAAGGAATGTTAATTTCATTTCTGAATCATGAAGTTACTTTATGCAGTATTAAGAAGTATCCACATACATCTACAGTTCGAGTTATTTCTAATACATTGGTTTTGATCATATGTCCTGGTTTCAGTTAGAACAGAGTTGATTTTCTTCCTAGTAGCTGGTGGAATGCTGTGTTTTGGCTTGGGATGAGAAGAGTGCTGATAACACCCCAATGTTTTAATTGTTGCAGAGCAGTGCTTATACCAAGCCAAGGACATCTCAGCTTCTTGCTCTGTCCTGCCAACAGGCAGGCTGGGGGTGCAGTAAGAGCTGCGAGGGGACAGACCCAGGACAGGTGACCCAAACTAGCCAAAGGGGTATTCCATACCATCTGACGTCATGCTAAACAATATATAGGGGTGGCTAGCCAGGGGGAGGGAACCGGACTGCTCGGGGTTAGGCTGGGCATCGGTCAGCGGGTGGTGAGCAATTGCATTGTGCATCACTCGTTTGTACACATTATTAGTAGTAGTACTATTATCATCATTGTATTATTATTATTATTATTTTCCTGTCTTATTAAACTGTCTTTATCTCAACTCACGGGCTTCACTTTCCATTTCTCTCCCCCGTCCCAGAGAGGGAGGGGGAGGGGGAGTGAACGGCTGCGTGGTGTTTAGCTGCCAGCCGGGTTAAACCACGACATCATAGTAGAAAAACACGCAGCTACCAGCAGGGGGAAATAAAGCTAGGAATAGATCATCTGAACATATTTTTATCTAACATCTTAAACTATTTAGAGTACACTTTGGGTCCAGAACACAGAATTTTATTTGCAGACACATTATGTCCTTCAGACAACAGTCACAAGAATTATATTAATCACAAGCAAACAAGAAAAGAGTAGCTTAGCTTCATTTGTTATAAGAGAAAGTAAAATAAACCAAGTAATACTTCAACAGAAATTAGTTATTGTTTTCCCCTGAGAGCTAACAAGGAAGTAACACTCCCAAAATGTCCCTGAACAACTCCCTCAACTCCCACAGCAATTAAAAAAATAAAACAAAAATGCAACACTCCAGAGACTCATAATTGCTGCCTACAGTTTCAAACACAACAAATCATTACAAACAATAGTATTGTTGCTTTGCTGATGGTCTAACAGAGTAGAAGATTTCTGGAAGGGAAATATTCTGTCATCTTAATATGACTTTCCACTAGAATCTGAATGGCACTTAAAATTACAGTTTATCATTCCTGCACCCCTTAACACAACGTAACCTTCACTTTCAAAAATCTGAAGTAAAAGGTAAGTGAAAAGTGCTCAGAGTAATTATCACAGTGGCAAGACTTTTGAATGGGATTCCACTAGACACTGATCTGAATCCAATACTTCTGAATGTATTCAATAGTAACTCAGAAGATGGATCGAAAGCATCCTTTGTAGAAAGCATGAAACGTGCAGTTAGCACAAGCATGCCAGCTAACAGGCTGGAAGAAAGGAAGAAAGGAAGAAAGGAAGAAAGGAAGAAAGGAAGAAAGGAAGAAAGGAAGAAAGGAAGAAAGGAAGAAAGGAAGAAAGGAAGAAAGGAAGAAAGGAAGAAGTTGACAAATGGAAAAATCAGCTGATAAAGTAGGATTCCGTACTTTAACAACAAATTTTACAGTTATGCAGTTACAGATTTCAAGAGAATGAGATGGGAAGGGAGAGGGAGAGGGACATGACTATACCACAACCCAAACTTCACAAGAACAGAGTAAAAGAAAGGAAAGACTGCTATCTCGCTGTTCTGCAAAGAAGGCTCAGTGTTTCTATTAAGTTACAGACTTGAGGCATGTCCACAACACCATGTCATTTTGCAAAAAAAGCAAACATCAAACCAGACTATATAAACAGGAACACAACAATCCCCAAAAGATAGTGAAAGGGACCTCGAGACACTTTGCATGTAAGATACATCAGACAATGCAGTAAAGACACCACAATCTTGTTGCTGTTTACAGAGAAGTAAAGGCAGCCATTTAGAATGATTAGAGGTATAAGAAATGACAAGATAAGACACTAATGGAAATGTTTGTTTAGTCTATAGAAAGGAATACCAAAAAGGGACAAATTACAGCTTTTTACGGGTTTTTAAGAATTAGAAGAGGAAGGAATAATTTGCTTTCCATATTCACTGTGGTTAGGACACAAAGCAATGAACATGAAATGCAGCAGGAGAGACACCATACGCAATTCAGAAAACTTCCTAAGGAAAGGCTAGTTAAGAACTGGAATGGAAAATTACGGAGTTGCCAAGAACAAACTGGACAATTACCTGTATGCAGCAACAGATCTATGGTCAATTCTGTCATGTTACTCCAGTAAAAATTAGATATTCTCTTTTGACCCCATCAAGAATCCCTATGGCCATACAATTATTTTTTTTTTTTCCTGCATGACAGATCTGAGATTTTCTAATCAAGATTTAAATATATATTTATATATTATTCCATTATTCTCATTACAAAAAAACATGGCATAACTTAGCAAAATATTATAAGAGGACTTATTAAAACTTAAAGTTTACATCTGTTTCAAACTGTAATATGCAGTAAAAATAGACATTGATAGAATTATTGTGAGTTGAGAAATTGATAAGTTTATCAACTTAGCTTAATTTATGACAAGAAGTATAAACTCAAAAATGGAAGAATCTCTAGAATTAAACAGTAAGACTTGAATTTCTAAGAAAGCATCATTATTTATTGTAAGAAAAAAACAAAGACATGCACTACTTATATTTCCATGCAACACCACTGTTAAAAGGATTGTTACCATAGTAACAGGGCCAGGAGTAGCCACTATATACAGCTTCCTCTTTTGACATGGAAATTTGAGATTTTGCTTCCAAATACACCATTAACATGGTAAGACAAACATGTTACTTAAGAATAACGGGGGTAGGCTGAAATTCCACACTATTCTGAGTGGATCATTTCTACAGGCGATGGCACTTCTCTGGCACTTTAGAGACTGCTATTAACTACACTACTTTAAGAGTACAAGTGATGCAAAACAGTTCTGCATGTTCATATTGTTTTCTCAAATGACAGAATACAGTTTTTGTTATTGTGTGGTTCACTTGTTTTCCTTATTTGTATTCAATTTACATTATGAAATCATTATATCAACAGAAGAAAAAATGCTGCTAAGATACTATCTATTTTAAGATTACAGATATAGGTCATCTGACAGTAATGGACAAAACTGAAGACTTCTCAAGTTATAGGCAACCTCACATGCCCTTTCAGGAACCAGCTGCTATTAGAAATAGCACATGTTATTTCCAATTCATCTCTAGTGTTGGTTTTTGTTTTGTTTGTCTTTTGAGACTTTTGGTGACTTTGCTTATGTGAAATGGAAGGAAAAAGATAGGTAAGTTTTAGCAGTTCATTTTGTATTGCTATTAGTACAGACTTATTTCTTTAGACACTTGTCTCTATCAAAACACCCATGCTCCAAAACTATGCAGGTAGAATGCAAGACTGATATAACTGGTTAGGTATGAACAAAAATTAACTTTATGACAAGTATAAGAATACTTACACCTGTGGTCCCAATGTTACTGTCCTCACCATCACAATAACCAGGATGACAATGGTTAAAATCAGAGAAATAAGAGATACCTGTAAAACAGACAACACACAACTTCAGTCAGTAAGCTGCTGTAAGTAGCAGCACAACTTATTTTTGAAAAAAGAATTGGTAAACAACTATATTTCTAAATATCACGTCAAATATTTATAATTATGAGGCTTGTCCTATACCATCACCTTTTTATTTGTTATTCTTGTTGAATAACTACCCAATTGCAACTATTTGTCTAACTGTAAGAGATGGTTTCCATTTAAACATCTGTAATCAATGGTGCTCAGCATTTCAAGATCAGGCCTACATCACTCGCTGCTTTAAAAAAAAAAAAAAACTATTTTGAAAAAACTATTTAAAAACTATTTTGAACAACTATTTGAAGTTCCCTGACATTTCTTGGGACAGAAGACAGTCTGAAATTCTAAAATATTTAATATGCTCTAGAGCTGGATGGAATTCAAATACATTAGGTCATGACTGGCACTTGTTTCCTAATGGCATAAAGAAAAGTGAACTAAATCAGCTGCTATTATGATTTACCTTTCCCAATTTTGCTATGTCACGATATAAAGATAAAGGCAAGGTAAAGATGATGGTGGTAAGAAGAATTATGAAGTGACGATCTGTAAGTATATTATCTGGACCAACTAAAATACAAAGAGAAAGAAAATTATTCCGCTAAGAGACTGATATAAGGAATAGATTAGTTGCATTCAAAGGACTAGCAATAACAAACTTTAATGTTGACCAAGCTTTTATCTCCTTTATTCAAAATAAGAAAGTGAAATGAAGACTAGGCATTAACTAACATAGGGGAAGCCATACACGGCCCGCACATAATCACCAGAATTCTGCGATTTTAACCTACAGTGCATAACACGTTTGATATATCAAACTTTGGAAGTATGACATTTGAACATATAGATGAACATGAATTTCTTTCATCATGCCTGGGTCAATGTTTCCAGACTGCAAGTCTAATGAAAGAAACATCTAATGTTTCTTTCTGCTATTTACTGTTGAGGATTTTTTGACAGCATTGAGATAGTCACTGTTCTTTTGAAGATACAGAGATTCTTAAAGAATGATCCTAAAGTTCATTCTGAGTGGTTCATTTGAGCACCTCTTTTCTTGTCACCTGACCTCCAATTGAAAGGAAGGCTACGTGAAGGCAACAACCTCTGCAATCAATGGAATTCTTTTGCATAACTGGTGTTTTTTTTCCAAGCCTACTTAACATGAAATATCTCACTTTTAGTCAAATTAGAATGAATGATGTATTAAATTCTAGTCAAATTAAAATGAATCAGCTTGCTGAATGATTTTGGCTGGAAAGGGAGTGGCAGTTGACATGAAAAGATTGTGTACAGTTCCTTTATCCTTTGGAACATCATAATGCCTTTCCTCCAGTCTTCCCAGGCAGGTGAAAAGATGTGACATGCTGTTGATTCCTCCCATTAAAGAAGTCATATGATTATTAGATATTATTAGGTATTCGCTTTCACTATCAACCTGAACAGAGTGTGAGAATTCAAACTGAATTCCACATGTTGCAGGTTTTGCCACCTGAAAATAATAATCTCACTAAGGAAATCAAACAGTTCATAGAAAAACTTTTTTCCAGTTCACTCCAGACATGCTCTTTTCAGTTTAATTTGCCAGAGAAAAGTGTTTAAGTTTAGCTGGCTTTGTGATGAAAAAGATGACAAACATGCACACCAATGGACTCCACTGATTACGCTTTGAAAATTTACAGTGGCAGAAGGGTAAGAAGCACATTAATTAAGAAAAAAAAAAAAAGTTATTACAGAATACTTAATAGAACTAGGCATATATAAGTTATATATGCAGTTTATGACCAACTATATAGATATAGTTAAGTAAGAATTAAATCCATTATATTATTTGCAAGTCATCCAGAATTGTTCACTGAAGTGCAGTTTTAGTATTCAAGTGTAGCACATTCAACAATATGACAAAATACAACCTTACAATCATATCACTGTGAAAGACTTCTATGTGCTTAGTGCATTGATGCACTTAATCTTTACTGACAGAGTCCAACGACCTAAGGACTTATAGTCCTTAGGATTTATAGTTTTGAGTTTCTTTTTTGTTTAAAAAGCACTCATACAAACATGATTTAAATTCTTAACTTAATATTTAAGAGTAATTCAGACCCAAAGTAATAGGTAGATATTACTTCAGTCTGACACAGTATAAGCCCCAAAGACGCTATATTTGTACCTAATAAATCTTTCCCATTCTGAAATTTTTAAAATGCATCTTACCTCCAGGAATTCTCAAAAAAACTTTAGTTAAAGTGTCTCCTGTTATTATGTTGTAACTAATCATAGCTTAAAGAAAATAAAAAATTGTTAGTACAAATAAAATAGAGAACATTTGATAAATATTTAAGTACATGTATTCTGTAGACCTTAGGATTATGCTACTATCACTCTTGTATGAATTCTAGCTAGCACCTAACAACTTTTAAGATTCAGGCTTAAAACAAATGTTTTAACAGTCTCTTTTATTTATTTTTAAAATATACTGTCTGAGAAAGAATCCAATCTGACAAGCAAGGCCACTGTGCTGTTTTCCCATATAAACTTAATTCAGAAGGGACTAAAAAAGGCTTTTAGAATTGCCTTGTTCATTTCCAACCTCAGTTTTTGGTCAGTTTATCTCCAAATTCCTGTTCAATTAAGTTATGTTCCTGTGTTAATAGAATCAGTCCTGGAATCAAATGCACAGGACTTCCTAGCTCATGTAAAAGTTTGAAATCTTTCCACCAGAAGAAAGGAGAAAAGATGAAGATAGCAAATAGGGACTTCCATTCCTTCCTCTCATTAATAAGAGCTGTGACTTTAATACTCATATTTCATTTCTATCTTATTCTACACTGAAAGTACCTGTGCTACATATGGAAACAAATTCAAGTACATACATTTGCATAACTAGTTCCAAGGTAGAAATTGAGAACTTTACAATTCTTTTTTACATTCTCTATGAAATAATAATCACACTCTCTTAAGTCAACACTAATGGATCAATATTTTCATAGGTAATTCACACTTTCAGTTTATGGAATGAAGCTTGATAAAGTAATTCATAGGAAGGCGCAATGCTGTTGCCCACAGTAACACTAACCTGACTCACTGAAAAATCTTGTCTACCTAAAATGACATTAAAATGACTTCCAATTGACTAATCCCAAAGGGAAAATTTTGCTCTGGGACTCTGCAGGCACCAAATCCAGTCTCCTGGTGTCTATAATCCTTACCTCCTGTAGTCCCGTATGAAACGGTGCATATCAGATTCCTCATTCTAGAACAGTCTCCCCTCTTTTTATTTCTCATAGCTACTTTTGTCATTAATTTTTAACTGTGTGATCCCAGATTTCTGTGTTGTTACATTTCACTTAATTTCTATTATTCTGGTCCTAAGATTCATTGAATTCTTTTCATTCTTCACTACTCAGCAACTATTTATTTAAGGAAAGAGGCATATACAGTATATTCTTTATAGAGTTCTTAATATTTAAGAAGTGAAAGAATAAGGTAACATGGAAAGTCTTATTATTTATAAAACATGAAAATTTATATTTTATGTGATCTTACCAATAAATGGATATAAAAATTGAAGAGTTGAAAGAATTAGATAACCTATAAAACCATATGTTTTTCTGACCAGCTCTTGATAGCTGTTGGTACTAGAGAGATTTCCTCCTTTGATCAGTAATATAATGGAATAATCTGTTAAAAAAATAAAATTGTTAAAGACAGCATGAACCATCTAGCAGGTACTGTTCTTTTCTACTCCTTAAAAAAAAGTCTGTAAGGGAAAACAGCAGCACTGGGAAGAACAGTGAGGAAAAATCTTTTCAGAAAGAATTTAAATCCACCAAGATCTGGAGCTGTAGGCTCATATGGTAAGGGAATTCTGCTTTTCCCAATAAGGGAAAGCAGAAACAGCCTCATTTTAATTAGTATCCAGTGTAGTTCAATGGAAAACTGTTAAAAGCACCAAAAAAACAGAAAATTAAATTAACACAGATGTATATAAACTAAATATAATGTTTGGGTATATCCTCTTAGTGGCTAAAACATGAAGAATGTCAGTGTCAATTTATCTTGAAAACCACAGATAGAACCACTCTCTTCTATGAAGCAATCTGCCTTGAGACAGAGCTGATGTCACAGATGGAATTACTCTGAGACAGCATCTCAACCTTTTATGAAGAATAGTATAAAATGCTGCTGTTATTTGAAACTATGCTTTAGTGATCATTTGAGCACCATGGGATTTTCCAGTCTGGATTAGTTATAGCACAGAATTTATTACCTTAGAGTAGGTGTCTTGACAGACAGTAGCTAGACCTCGTCTATTCCTCATCTTAGCTTGTAATCTATGCTGCGATAGGAACAGTTCCTTTCTGTGAACAGTATCAGTGTTTATTATCTTCTAGGAATGACTAAAATTATGAAACTTTCAGACTTTACAATTTATTTTTGAAGGTAAATCAATGAATTTTTGATGAATGATATTAAAATATTCAAAATCATAGTACACCCAGAGATTTTAATTCTGTGGTACATTTGAGTAATACAATCCACTCAAGGTTCAGTGTCTTAGATGAAAAACAGCAGACTAAAATAGGTGATTATGAGACACAAATAGCTATTCTTCCAAATGTCACCATGACCTAGTCAAAGAAACCAGGCTTCACCAAATAAAAGGCACACAAAAAGCAGCTTTATATGTTGTACAGTATAATTCTCTACTTTTACTAATCTGCTCAGGGGATTAGTGAGGTGAGAAAAAAATTCCTCATTTTTATTAAGTCACAAACATGATTAAGTTATCATGAAGCTCAAAATCATCTAAACTTCGCAAGACTGATTTTCACTTTACAACAAAATGCTTTTACAGTACCTGTGATATAGGCAACTCCAAACAGAAGCAGTACACCTAAGGGAAAACCAGCTTCTTTCATTGAATATGGCAACCCTGTAAGCAAGAAAGCTTTTTTGAACATTTACAAATATTTATTTGTGATGACCAAAATAATGAAATATTCAGATTAAAATAAATTCTTTCAATCTTCCAAACTGGACCATCATGCTTAATCAATGTGATTATTTTTAGTAGACCAAGGGCTGCTTAGCCACAAACCTGAGTCAGCACCTGCTCAAACAGTACTCCAGTCATTATGGCAGAAAAGGCTGAAGGGTGCTTACTACAGTGAGACCTGATCTCAGATGACAACACTGGATTTTCACATAATAAAAGAATAGACAAAAATCTTCAGCAACAGCATCAGAAAAATAAGAGGACAGCTTTTCTCAACACTGAGTAGTCATGCATGTATAAAAAAGGATGAATAATGAAGAAAATACACTTACCTATTATGCCTGATCCTATAATGGAGTTGATAATGTTAAATCCAGCTGATGCCAGATTACTCTTTCCTCCTTTATTCCTGATCTTACTAACCAGAGCTGTTTGGTCATCTGTTTCTATCTGTTTCAGAAAGACAATGATAGAATTAAATATGAGAACAAGGATTATACATTTAATATAGCTGATTCAGGAGAAGAAAAAAAAAAAAGCTTTCATAGGTTCAGATTTGTAGAGGTATTTTGATAATTAAATCCTTTTTTTTCTTTTTTTCCTTCCCCAGTGAGAAATCAAAGGAGTGTTAGGCATCTAATTCCTTTATAAGCCCGGCCAATAATCTTCTGTACTTAATTCTTCTCTGAAAAAAAAATATAAATGGAAGAACAGAAATCTATATAAACTGAGAGGTAGGCTGTTAAAGAGCTTTTTAGTCATAATTAATATTTCTGCCTTTGGAACAAGCAGTTTTGAAAATAGTTTGGCTAACCTGACTGGTCAGTAAAAACAGGCCCCTAAGCTAAGGGGAACAAAATCAATTTCAAGTTGCTAGTAAAGTATGCCAACACCTGGTGATGTTCAAATTTAAGGTTTTACCCAGCATTTGAAACATTTCTCTGTCTTTGAATGGTTTAGTGCATTATGAATAGAGAATGACATTGGCTAACCTCACAAGGTTTCTATGGAAAAGTCTGGTACAAAGTAGAGTTTGAGGCACACATTTGTAGTTAGTGATTTCTCCCCTTCTGGTAGTAACCAGTGGAAGGTGCCCAGAAAGAGTATCTTGTCCCAGCTTTCAACATTTTGTGTATCCTGGTCTTCCTGAGCCAGGCACATCCTTGTTGTGTTATATTCGTCAATGGATTGCTCTTTCAGTTTGCCCTTTTTTTAAGCAATGTAAATTTTTTAGCAGTCCTGTGGCCATAAGTTCCATGTCTTAAGTATGCATTGTATGAAGAGACAGGTACTCTTCTTTGTTCTGAATCTGCCACTAAATATTTCCACTTGGTGCTACAAAAATATTTACATCATCACAGAAAGACCAACCATCACTTCCTAGTTATCCTCTCCATACCATAGCTAGTTTTACAGTTAACATCCTTCCCCTGCTCTTTCTGTTGCAGAATTACGAGTGGCCCATTTTAGTTCACCACTCATTCGTGCAGCAGGAGCATCACTGTTATTCTCTCATGAAACTTTAATACCTTTTGTACAGCACATGTGGAATTGTACTGAATAGAAGAGTCCAGTTCCCTCATTTCAGTCATTACTAGAAAACGCATACAATGTGAATACGTTTGCTGTACACCTCATAGACTCCTTCATGAGTCTTGCCCCCACCACACAGATGGGCTCTTGGTGGGGCTTCCTCAGGGACCAGCAGTAGCAGCAGCAGACACTGCACAGCTAGGGTCACACCTATGGCAATGGGCCACCAGGACACCAGGTGCTTGAGCTCTGGAGAGAAGCACAATTACAGCTGTGTCAAGAGGCCACGGTTCTGCTATCTTACATGAGTAAGACCCATCCGCTAGCGTTCTTTTTTTCTTAACTCCACTTCGTACTTAGGACTCATTTCTTCCTCACATGAGGTAGAGCAAAAATCAACCGAGATGAGAAATCCACAGCCACTGTCAGTGCTCTCCAGGGAGGCATATAATAGCAAAAGCAGCCGCGGCGCCCTTCAGGCTCCCTCCAGGCGCCCCACGACGAGGGGCTGCGGGAGACGAGAAGAGAACCGTCGCCTCCCCCCGCATCTCACCTCACCTCACCTCACCTCACCTCACCTCACCTCAGCCTCCCCAGTGCCGCTGGGCTCACCTGCGGAGCAGCGGCCGCCGGCAGCTCCGGCCCGCCGCGCTCCATCGCCGGGGGGACGCGGTGCCTCCCTCACGGTGCCACCGAGCTGCTGCAGTTCGCCGCCGCTCCCTGAGCCCTCCCAGAGCCCGGAGAGTCAGAGGCGGGCGAGTCCTCCCGCTCCACCCGGGGCCGCGGGGCAGCCTGCGGGGGGGCGGCGCGGGCTCCCCTCAGGCGGCCGCCTCCCGCCACTTGGAGCGGCGCAGAGCCCCTCAGCCTGGCTTCTGCCCGCAGCCCCGGCGAGGGGGCTCTCCTTCAACTCCTCAGTTTGAAACGCGGCCCAGAAAGTAAGCTCCTCTATCTTGAATTTAGGACACCCCAAGTTCACAATTTCTTACTTATTTTTTAACCCTGAATGCACGTATAGAGCTTTCTGTGTAGGGTGCATAGCTGAAAGCAGCTCCGCTGTCAAAGCTGTTTTTTTGTTTGTTTGTTTGTTTGTTTTGTTTTTTGTTTTTTTTTTTGTTTTATTTGTTTATTTATTTATTTATTTATTTATTTATTGTATGTAGTTTTCAACATAGGGGTTCTTTACTAGGTCCTGCTGCTGTATTCATTATTTTTTCTCCTCAGGTGAGGTAAGTTTCTTGAATGAATGCTAAGTCAGCAGAAGGAGGGTAAGCCAGGTACAGAATGTGCTGGGGTCACAGGCTGACCCCTAATTAAAAGAGGTAAAATTACAGGGCCAAAAACTCAGAATCTCTAATTACCTCACTTATTGTGAGTTGAGACCAGGCAGCCTCCAGCTGAAATATATTTTGTCAGCATTCAGGAAAAAAAAAAAAAAAAGACACACAAATGTGTATCTTAAGCAAAACCATATATGAAGTAGTAAACAACAGAAGTAATTACAGATATTAATGTGAAGAACTACTGGAGGCAAAATATAGCTTATGAGGGTCAAAAAAAAAAATTTGTGAATTTACGGCAATGACTGCAGGGCCCCATCAACAGAATTTGGATGCAAGATTTTAAACTATTAAATCATTAAGGTAGAAAACACCGAGAACAACTATAAAACATATCAGCAGAAAACAGAGCATGCTAATTTGCTTTATACAGTCTTAAGAACACATATTTAATAATATTTTGCTAGGGCAAGTTGCAGTGGTTAAAGGAGTGCATCTGCTGTGCATCAGTCATTTTGTCCTTAAAAGTTCTATGATGCATGTGATTTAATGTGAAAAACAAAATGAACATAAAGAGCGTATATGACATTTTTGTTCAATAGCTTAAGCACATTAGCTTCAGTTCCTTCAAAAGAAATCTCTAATCAACTCCATGACAAGTTACAATCTGACATGTATTCTTGTGTGACCAGTCAGATGACATGACTCAGCAGAGAAAGTTTTAGAGGCCTAAGGTACAAAGAAAGTTCCTGTGAATGTAGCAGTGCTTTTTTTTTTTTTTCTCCCTTGGTCTCTACAAAGAATGCTGTGTTTAAACAAGAAACGAAGCTGATGCTGTTTTAAGGCAGAGTGTAATAAAGCCTTATAAATATGGTAGGTTTTTATGATGCTGTTCAGACAGATTCTGTATGTTTGTTAAGTAATGTAGCAACTTCCACACAAAGCCTTTTTATCCAACACCCACATGCTGTGCAATAGTCCTTCTGAGTTCTGTGATTTTATTTTAATTCCAGTTTGGAGTATGCATTTATTACCTCAGAAAATAATTTCTGTTTTGTGCAAATGCTTTCTCCTGTTTTTCCCTGTTGTTAATCAGATACATTCCTCAGGCATTTATTTGGTGACAATTAAGTCAAGCTCGTACCACACAGCTCTTAATGTGTGAGGGGACCAGTGCCCAAGTGTGACACCTACTTAATTAAGAGTCTCAGAGTTTCAGTTATATCAGTCATATTGGCATGATTTGGAGAAACATTTGTAAACTTACAAACTTTCATTCAGCACATTAGCGAAAGGAATTGTTTTTTTCGCAGTAATGGTGTAGAGGGTTTTTTTTTCTGCACTATGAGACTAGTCTCTGGTCACTTGGATTGCTCTGTGCTTTGGGATGTGGTTATTGTATGAAAAGCTTAATACTAGCTTTTGTCTTCACAATGAGAGTAATAGTTCACTGTGAAAAATTATCGGATTCACCAGAAGTCCATAATCCAATGTTTGCATTATGTTCTTTAGGACCTTGCTACAGGACAGCAATTGTTTGCACAATTGTTTACCCCTGTGGTTGTGGAGGGCCGTGCTCTGAAGGATGCCAGCATAGATAAACCATAGGGGCAGGGCAGTTATCTAAAAAAGAAGGCATCTTATCTAAAAAAGAAGGAGCACACAAGGAAGTTGTGTCAAAAGGGATGGGATCATACACCTTCAAGCCAAATGTGAAAACACATAAAGGTGGGCTAAAAATGAGACAGGAGCAACCAGCAAAAAGGAATATTAATTACGCTAATGTTTATAAGCAGAAATCCTGCAAGAGAATCCTTAAGACCCACATAGAATTAAGGTTTGGGATGGGGAGAGAGAGGGGAGAAAGAACAATTGTGATAAAGCCAGAACAGGAAAAGGATTTTTTTATTTTTTATTTTTCCCCTGGGGAGTATTTTTGGGAAGATTTCCATGGCAGAGCTCTTTCCATATGGAAGACGAGGCAGAGAATATTCCTCAAACTGAATTATCATAGAGCGAATGGAAAAGACAAGCAATAATGATTTGAAATGATGAAATGTAGTCATCTTGGAATTCGAAATTTATTTGTACCCTAGGGACAGCAAGTGGTGAGCTTCTGCTTAATGAGAGTCGTGCTCGGTGGTATTGGAAAATGGCCAAGGTGGCTGCCTAAAAAGACTCCAGGAATGATGCAGGAAACTACATAACCAGTATGCCTGACATCTCAACTGGGCAAAGTAGTAGAAACAGTAATCAATGATAGATGCGATGCCATTGAGCTGTGTTGGCAGAGCTTTGTGGAGAAGCCTGAATTGTTACAGCTTTTGCTTTAGTAATATTACTGCTTGAGGTATAAATTTTTAAATGCCAATAAAAATAGTCATTCATAAACATTAAATGTGTTCAAGCAAGAAAGGCATTAATAAACAGAGAAAACTCAGTACTCTAAGTTGTTTGTGTACTCCAAGGATGTGCTGTTGATCATCTGAAAATATAAGAGAGAGAATGTAAGAAAGAAAATTCAGACACAAAGCTGGCATAGAAAAAGAAAAGCCATGTGATGAGAATTGACAAACATAACAGGAAATGAAATTTCTCTTTCATCTCTTGCTTTAAATGAATGACTAAATTAAAAGATTTTTTTTTAATTTTTTTTATTTTTTTTTTTTTTTTGTAGAGGGTGATTGTTATAATCACATGACACTTTAACGTCAAACTCATTTATCCTTCCTGAAAAGGTTGGTGACCTTTTACTTTTTAGTAGCCTCATTGTCCATGATGCAACCATATTTAAAAAAGAGCTACTGTTCTTAACACTAAGTTAATTTAGATACCTAATTGTGTGCTACTACAAGTGATTATGGACCACTGTTAAAAATGATTTTGCTGAGAAATGAGCCTTTGTGATGTGTCCAAGCAAGATCGAATGAAAATTGTTCCTCTTAATGAGACACCCCTACAGAGAGGCTCAGGACTAACAGGGAACATGATCTCCTCATCTTCCAGGTATAAGCGGACTGCTTGTTTTGCCTGGTTGACTAGCTTAAACACTGAGCACCTGGTCTCCTGGAGCATTAGCAGTTTAAAGTGTTAGAGCAAGTACTTAAAAGAATTATTGTTTGAGGAAAACATTTATGTGCCCTCTTAAAAGTTCTAACTTGGCCCTCATACTTGACCTGTAGTGTTTGTGAAGTTAGTGGACAAACATCTGAGCTGGAATCTGCCTGTAAAGCTTTTCTTTTCCTTGAATTATAGCTTCTGTAATCAATCTGTTTTGGAGAAATACAGCAAAGCCCCTAAAACAGAGGTAAGAAGTCTTGTGTAGGTAGTGTTGGTAATGTTTAGTTAATGGTTCTCATTGTTGATATTGGGTCTTCAGACTTCTCTGATAATAAAAATTTTCTATGTGAGGTATAGCACGACCTGCACTGTCAAACCAAGTGTCTGGAGAGGGAAAACATCTCAAGAGCTACAATAGGATCTGCTTTACTTGTTAGCAGTGGCAAAATACTGTTCATTTAATTTAAATGACATACAAGTTTTACATACTATGTCATGTGGTAAGTTTGAAAGGGAAACTCACCATTTCTTTCCATCTCGTTAAATTCATAATAAGTCATAGTCACAGTAATAGCAAAGTCAAAGTCATAGCATAATAAAGTCATAGCTGGGAAAAGTAGAGACAGAGATGTGTGTTTGGCTGGCATATATTTTTGTATAAAGGTGTTTTTTTAAGTGGGTGAAACTTCTTTGCTGTGTGCGTAGTTTTGATTTATGCTGAACATAATGGCAGCACAGTTACCAGCTAGTTAGCTTAATTCCTTTAGTTCTCCTTCTGAACTGCAGTAGAGGCTGTTGGTATGCAAGTGCTGGTATTCTGCTGGATGTTTTTGCTTTTCTGGCAACATGAAGTGAAGTACGACGCTGCAGACTTTACTATTGTATTCCTCCAGTGCCTTAACAGATCCTGTGCAAAAACAAAATCTGTTGCTTTGATCAGCATTTACTTGCTTTTATTTTCAAAGGGCTGAAATTGGTGTTATTGTATTAATTTCTTTTACTAGCTTTGGCCCCATCTTTCTGTGCCTTAATTCTTAATGTCTTCAAAACAAGTACTAGTGACTACACAACTCCCTTGCATTTCAGTGACTATCTCTTCTGTGTTTTCTGAAGTGAATTGTAAACTGAACGTATACTTGCAGTAGCTTAAACTGATGCCTTCAATATGATGAACCGTGGTCTCATTTGGAAAACTAAGGTCACTGTACTCAGTGTTTTTCTTTGAGTATAAGACCCATTTTTCTTATATGTTGACATATATCTCTCTTACTTCCCTAGTACACAATATTAATTATTTTCTAATACTTTTAGTTCCACTTAGCAGAAATTAGTGTTTTTTACGCATGTAGCTATATACTCATCAAGCTCCTTTCTGAGCTGTGTCGTGATGTGCTCATCCAGCAGGGGTTAAGGAGAATTATGCGTGATTACGCATCACCGCAGTCCTCCAAGCTTCTGCAAATTCCCGTTGAAAGACTGTATTGTCAAGATAGAAAGGCTCTAATGTTAAATGTCAGCAGTTCGAAAACGACGTACTTTGTCCTTCATACACAAGGGGGCAATATTTGACTTCTTTTAGTTGTGTACTGCAAAGGGCTAACGAACCTCTCCAGGCTATCGACATGTGTAACTTAGTGTAGGTGGTAGCTGATGAGAGCTGAAATCAGTGTCAGGGTTCTCGCTTACTTCAGTTACTGCTTATATAGGATTATTTATTTATTTATTTATTTATTTAATTTATTTTTTTAGCAAGCACCAAGGCAATTGAAAACAAAAGGTGAAAAGAGCACTTGAACTTAGAATCAATTGGGGGTACTTTTAACATCTTCAAAAGGATTTGTCAAAGATGAAAATAGAAATAAAATAAGGTGATGCTGTTTCACTTCTTTTTTTTTTTTTTTTTTTTTAAATACCAAGTGGCATAAGTATATGACAAAAATGAGGTACAGTAAGCGTTAATTGTGTCAGGCATTAGTCAAACTCCTTTTGTTAGCTTGTTCATAACAATCTCAGTAACTTTGCATGCCTTACAGCTGTTCATCCATTTCTGAGTCTTAATCATTTGCAAGCTCATCTTTCTCTTTGTTTCTGTGCAGAGGGCGAGGAGATCGTAAACCTGATGAAGAAAGTTGGTGTTTGAGTTAAGCCAAGTAAGTATTTATTTACAGCATAAAACATTGCAAGAACAAGATACATTATAATTTATTTACGATGTATGAAGTTATTGAACATTTTAACTGTACTTTTGGAAACTGTTAACGCCGCGTAAGTTTTTGTTTGTTATTTTAAAATCTGTCTTATAGATAGAATATTAATGATGAAACCTTGGGCACGGTGAAGTCAATGGTGTAACTTCTAAATGGTTTGATATTGTATGAATATAGTGTAAGACATAATCAGTTACATGCACCAGAAAGATGTAAGGGATTCTTTTATTATGTTTCTTGTGTGTTTTGGTTACTTGTATATCTGATGGAATTGTTTGTATCTGTAAAGTCTCATAGTAAGTTCTACAGTAATTTAAGTTTGGAGGGGGTTAGTAAGTGAAAAGACTGTGCTTTGAAAGGGAGAACAGTTAGCTTTTGTTTTGCAGAAGGGCTAGCAAGGGGAAGGAGGAAAGAGGGAGAAAAGTAGAAATGGACTGTGGGAAGTGATGATTTTAAAATGGCAGGACAAAAATAAGTAGGAGGCAATTGGACTTGTCAAATGTTGTTTTGCTAATGACTTCCCTGCAATTTAGTTTCTCTTTTGATTGTGTTTGCAGCCTCTCAGATTTTTCTTTCAAAAGTATTTTCTGATTTGTCACTCAAAGTTTTATCTTGGTTAGGTGACTAAGTGCTTCCCAATCACTGTTCAATTTGTAATCATATGTGATTGCATATTTTGACCCTAAATGAATACATTTCATTGTGAAAGGCAACAAAGAACTTTATGGCAACATTTCTTGATTTTATTTTAAAGTGGGGTTGAAGAGCTCCAGGCAAATATGTTTTCCTTATTTTTTCAATATTATAAATAAGTAGAAGTAAAGAAAGAGGAAGGGTCTGAGCAGAAAGTAAGAAAAAAATCTAGCAAATTTCCAGTGTGTTGTTAATATGTTGATTTTAACTTCAGTGAAATATTACATTCTTTCTAAGGAATATATGCTACATAATCTAAGGCATTTGGTAGACATAGAGCAGTGTTTTGTCGAACATACTCCTACTGCTGTGTATGGGCTCCATATACTGGAATGCAGAAATTTTCCATTAGCAGTAGGATGTGGATGCACCTTACAAATCTCTCTGCATAAAAGACAGATGGTACCAGTGACATCTTAGTGCTGTCTCCTGCTTCAAAATAGACTTGCTGTCAATTAATTCAGACTAGGAGTGAATTAAATTTAGTTGTTCAAGGTTTTTTTTTTGTTGTTGTTGTTAATATTTAGTATTTTTAACATTTACAACGTTCTGATTTGTTAATATTTGACAGAATGAATCCTGACCCATGACGGGCTCCTAGCCATTGGGGTAGTATGATGAATTAGGTCAAATCAAAAAGTTGTGCTTAGCGTTCCACTTAATTAGCCTTATGGATCAGAAGTAAAAATACATGGCAATATTTCCCAAAACTCTGAAAGAATTAGGAGGGAGATAGATTTATTTTCAGGAAGATATTCCTGATTTCAGTATAATCTTCTTATATGATGTTGAACACAAAGTACGGTTTCTCTGTGCATGAATTCCCTATGTGCTAAAATGATGAAAATAATATTTTCCATCATACAGAACCATTGTGAAGTAAGTTCTATTAATGTTTTCCCTTAGATATTAATGTGATGGATACTATAGAGATTACTATGGGAAAACAAAAACAATCTGTTAGCTTTAGTTGGATTTGGAAAAAAAAGAAGTCTATTTTAAGAAAGAAATTACAGAACAAATTCCCTTACAGCAGTCAGCTGAATTTATTTCACTTTTGATCCATTTGTAGAGTGACTTATGTAGGAAGAAATCTGAGAGAAGTTAAAGTTGCTAATGTGGAGCCTGCATGAAGTTGCTAAAAAGGAAAGCTATGTAGGAAGAGCCTATAATTTTCATTCCTATCTTGGGACTTGGATTAATGCCCAGAATAGTGACAAATACAACGTCACTAGGAAAGACTAAGAATCATCTCCATCGGTAATAACAGCTAACTAGAGCAAAAGATAACTATAAAATTATAACAAAGTATTTGCTAACAAAAGCAATCTTTTTTTTTTTTTCTTTTTCTTTTTCTTTTTTTTTTTTCCCTATCTTCAGTACAGATAACTGGAAAGAGAGACTTTTTAACACTCAAAGTAGTAATTCCAATGAAGGGTATGAAAGGAAATGTTGATAACAGTGCATCCATGTACACTGTGTGACCGTATGTATGATATAGAATTATAGAATTCTATATTAACTCTATATTAATTCTATATATATTATAATATATATTCTATATTCAATTAACGTTGGAACAGACCTTCAAGATCATCTGGTCCAACCATCACCCTACTGCCAATGTCACCTACTAAACCATGTCCCTAAGCACAAGGGCCAACTTTTCCTTGAACACCCCCAAGGATAGTGATACCACCCTGGGCAACCCATTACTTCTAGTGTATGTATCTATGTTCAGTAGACAAATTCAGCTGAAGGCATTACAAAATATCTCCCTTTCAAGTCCAAAACTGTACTTTCTGTAGGTGAATTATTAAGAGAAGCACATTTTTGAAGAGCTTGGCATATAAGATGCATAATTTATCCGAGAACATCTTTTTGATAGAAGTGGATGCAGCATATAGTATGATAGTTGCATTTGTCCCCTCTCTATCTTTCAATCTTCTTCATGTAAAAAAAATAAAAATTTCATCCACTCTGGCTTAAACATTCAGTACTTTCCTGCATGTTTTAGTCCAATACAGCTATGATTTACCTTCAGAAGCCTGTGACTTTACCCTCTCATTCTCAAGAAACCCTCCCTTACCTGCTCCCACATTTCTGTCTTTTTCCTCTGAAAGAACTGAGAGCTTACAGTCAGCTACAAATCTGGTGAAAAATACTCATTTTTCTATATCAAGGTAAAAGGAAATGTGGTTATACCACATAAGCAACAGGCTACCTCATAGTGGAACAGAAAAACTCCTTGTGCTAAATTGATAATATGATTGGATAGAGGGGCTAATGGACTTTTTCTGACTGTCTTTATAGCTTCATCTACTGATGAAACAGTAGTAGTCCCAGTAGTTCTTACTTCCTTTATTCAAAATTTGAAGAATTCTTTCTCTCTGTTTTGGGATTAAACTATTTGTAATAGTAAGATGCAGTGGCTGTGACTCTCTTTTGGAAGGCTTAAGAAATGAGGCTCTGGTGAAAGACTGATGAAAAGTGGGCCAAATGATGGGAAGTGGTCATATTTTGTAACGAGCGTAAGAGATTTTTTTAAAGGCTTTTTGAACACCATTTATTTGAAGCCGGTTCATGCTTAGTGGCAGTCTTCTGCAGAATGGCAGTCTTCTAACAACCATTGGTTAATTTTGTGAAAGTATGCTAATAACAAACATATATAAAGTTGGATACATTATCTTTTCAAGCAGTTGCATATCCTGCACCTGACTTTTTTTATAGTGATACAAAATTTCATAGTGACTAATAAATCAATTTAATTTGCTATAAAGGTTTTCACAGTCTTCTATTTGGGGTCCTCCCTAATGTGGGCTTGGAGAGAGATTTGAGCAAAATATTTTAAATACAAAACTTTAACACAGAAAGAAGCATTTATGTTTAAGGAATAGCGTGTATTATGTCATCAAATATTTTAGACAATTCACTTATTTGCCATGATTTTACAGATAAAGACGTGGTATTATTTAAGGAAAACCATATATGTATGTATACATATACTTCAGGAATCATCTGCATATTAAAATCAGTGCTTTATAGGTACCTAGCTTATACTAACTGGCAGAAAGATCTACTGGGCTGAATGACTGTGGTAACTCAAACTAGTGATATTGCTGGGGAAGTAAAGAAATATTTTTATTTTAAATATTTTAAATATTAACTGGTATGAAATATCTTGTTTAAGCTTCTTGTTGACACACATTATTTAACAACAATAACAAGAGTCTGTGTGAAAGCAGAAGTAGGAACATGATGTTACAGCTGAGCAAAATACAGTTCTCTATATTATGTGTGGTTGCCAAGGATATAAACCTATCAGTGATATTTCATTTTAGGAGTTCAGAGACTGAATAACAGCTCTGTGACTGACTATTAATGATATGGAGTGGAAAAAGAAACTCTGTTGGGTAACAGAAGGTAGAATCATTTTACTATATGCAGCGATTAACATTACCTTGCACAAACAGTACAGCCTTGAAGTACGGTGGGTGGAGGTGCAGCTGGGTGGGAGGCAGAAAAGAGGACTGAGAGAATATGATTTATGTGTGAGAAACACAATCCTGGAAATAAATTTTAACATTAGAAGTTTAACACTAGAGATACCGTAGGCTGGACTTTGAGTTTTCAGACACCCCCGGCTTTCAATTTTCGATTAATGGCATTGTTAGTGCCACAGCAACCGTTTGTGACATTGCAGAAAGGACTGCAGCTAGTTTCCATTGTTAGATATGCATATGGATTGCTACTCTTGTAGTTTTATCTACCAAATATGATCTTCCATCAATTTCTTTCTTTTTTTCCTTACTACTTATTTTCACTACTTTGCATAACATATTCAAATAAGTGTGCAATTTGTATAACTGAAAATTAGTTAAATGACCTTGGACAGACCTTCCAAATGTGTATTTCTTGACAGAGCAGTATTATTTTGTATAATACATGTATAATATTATTATACATGTTTTTAAATATTTTAAGATACTGGTGTTACCTTAAAAATAATTATAACATTGCAAATGTCTGCATGGTGCAGGTAACGTCCTGCAGGTTTCTAGTAGTTTGCCAGATTTGGTTCAGAAGTACACTAATGTGGACACAATCATCTTAGGAAGGATAAGCCTAGATCTGCTTAAACTAAGGAACACACATTGCTGTGAAGGAGTTGCATACCTTGATTCCTGTTACAGCCAAGAGATGGGACTACATGAGTTACGGTAGATTATTTCCATTAAAAAACAAACAAACAAAAAAAACCCTTATTTTTCATGATTATCCAATAGCAATTATTATTGAACCATACTATAGTGTTCAAAGCCACCTTAACTTCATCTCCTGTCAGTTTTATATGCTAAATTAGTATTTAGTCATCCTGATGTACAGCAGCTGTTCAGCAGAGAACAGTTGCAGTTCTTCTAAATCTAGCTTTCTTGTTGCATCCTTCAGCAGCAGCAAATTAAGACCAAGGAATTCTTTCCCGTGCATGCAGCTGCTATGTCGCTCCCCTTCCATTGTGCATCTCCATATGGAAGAAAATGCATACTATTGAAAAAATTAATCTTGAGCTACTGCATTACCACAGTGGCTCACAAGAGTGCAGTGTAGGGGCAGGTGAAAGGATGTCGCAGTCAAGAATTAAAATATAACTGCTACAGTAAGTCTAATTTTAGGCGTAAGACTCCTGACAGTTTCTTCACAAATAATAAACAGATTTTAAAATGATCCCAGCATTATACATGAGCAATGTTCTTTTCAGTGTTATTTTTACCTGTCTTCAATACAAATGTATTGTTGTTTATATATTTGTATGATTTTTAGTGTAAATTCTTTCAATTTTTTCTTCACAAATTGTAAGACATTTCAGTCACAATTTCCATCGATATTTTACATCTTACTTCGGTGTTTTAATAAATTCCACAGCATTACATTTTTAATTGATGTTTAATAACATAAACAAGAAGGAATTACTGAAGGTGAACATAATCTAAAAAGCAAATGTCTAACATGATACATTTTAAAAACACTTTCTTGAGGACTTTGCCTTGAATAGCTGTTTCTGACAATTTTATTTCATTTAAAAAGACAGCAGCTTTTGTACATACAGCATTTTAGAGGTGTTAAGTCATTTAATGAAGTACTGCAACACATCTACTACATACAGAGCTATAAATACTCTGAGTGGGTAGAGAAGAACACCCAGCTAGATACATGTGCAAAATGCATGCTTCAGTATTGATCAAATCACTTAACAGCTATAAATAGCAAAGAGGCAAGGAATTGATTTATACAATACATGTCTAGTTATTAGGTAACCTTGGCTCCAAAGGTGTAGCTCACTTGCTACTTTTATTCTTACTCATTTTGCATATATTGCACTCAACTAAATGAAATTATCCATTCTTTGAGCTAGATGAAGCCAAAGAAAGACCTGTTGAGTAGTTCATCCTTGGTATCAGAACTCTGCTCAGTATTGAAGAAGCTGACCTGGCATAATCCATTTGCTGAGTTTGGTCCTTGCTGAGCTGTCTGACAACACTCCAGGCAAGGAAGATCTAAAAGAAATCTTTTTACACGGATGTTTTCTGACTTGTTACTTTTCTCCCTCACATCCCCAACCTGAAGGGCCGATGAATGGTGTTGGTCATTATGGTCATTATTGCTTTTTTTTTTTTTTTTTTAAATGAGCTTACATTTTAATTTATTTGGTTTAAAGAACCTTTGGTGTTGAAACTCCAGTGACATAGGCCTTGATGAGAACCTAGGTTTATGTGCCTAATCTTAATACCAGAAATCTGGTCTACACATCATTGACTTCAAGAATTCCTCTTGATAAAGGTCTTAAAGTAGAAGTCATTAGTGACTGCGCATGAACGAAATGAATGAAAATGTGGGATTATGAATAGCAAGACTCTTTGGTCTCATGGCAAGGGTCCTGTATAGTCCGAATGAACAAGCATGTTTGCCACATGCTTTACTGCCAGTTCTGTGGAAAAAGTGGTTCAAGACCAAATTTAACAGCACCTTTTCTTTTAGAAAGAAATGGTCTTACAGTTTTGGCTTCTTGTTGTCATACTAACATCAAAAAGAAAATCCAACTTAACCACTTTATATGCTACAATAAAAGTAACGTTTTAGCCTTTATATTCTGTCCTAACAATTTGTGAGATTTCTGTTGCTGAGCACCTTCTCTCTGCTTCCAGATTTGTACATCTTTATAGAGACCTAGTTCTGTCAAAAATGAAGTGGTGATAAAATATACATAGAATTGTTAATAGTACAAAGATAACAGTCTAAAAACATCCTTAGAAATTAGTGCCACAGATTGAGGACACAGTATCTTAAACCTGTCTTTAGATGGTCAGTTTTAAACACCTGTGTTTTTAGGCTTTGTAATACTCAGACTTTCCATTTTGATGCAGAAGTTTCTTTTGGTTGCAGGTGGCCAAATACAAAAGCTATAACTCAAGTTATTTAATTGATAGTGTATGTGTTGATATTTATGGAATTTGTTGAACAAAGAAGAGTTAAAAATTATGTATTTGAAGTGAAAAAAAGCCAAAGTTCTTAAGTTAATTGCTGGAGAATAATATTATAGCAGAAAGTCCACTTGGAGGCAAATCACTAGGGGTTTACGTCATGGGTCAATGCTGCAGCCGGTATTATTCAGCCTCTTCATTAATGTCTTGGATGGTGGGACAGTGCAGGAAATTTACAGATAATACGGCAATGGAAGGAGTGACTAATACACCACGTGGTTGTGCTGCAGTTTGAAGGAACCTGGACAGGCTGGAGGATTGGGCAGAGCGAAATCTCATGATGTTCAGCAAAAGACAATGCCAAGTCCTGTCAACACATGCTGGGAGCCAACCAGGTGGAAACCATCTCTGCAGAGAAGGCTGTTGTGGTCCTGCTGGGCAACAAGTTTATCCTGAGCCAACAATGCACCCTCACAGCAAAGAAGGCCAACAGTGTCCTGCACTGCATTAAGAGTACTGCCAGCAGGTCAAGACAGTTAATCCTCTTTATACTCAGCATTGGTGAGATCATATCTGGAGTGCCATGTCTACTGTGGCCTCCTTAGTATGAGAAAGGTATGGACTTAGTGGAGTGAGTCCAGAGAAGGGCCACAAAGGCGATGAAGGGCCTGAAGCATGAGGAGAGACTGAGAAAACAGACTGTTCAGCTTGGAGAAGAGGGGGCTCAGGGGAGACCTTTCATGCCCAAAGAAGGGCAACAAAGCCAGCGAAGACTTAGCGAACAAGTCTTGCGAGGAGTGGCTGAGGGAGCTGGGATTTCTCCAAACTAAAAGCTTGGAGAAAGGAAGGCTCAGGGGAGACCTTATTGTACTTGACAATTACTGTTACGGAGGTTGTAGCAAGGTGGGGATTGGGCTCTTCTCCCACACGCCAATTGTTACGATGAGGGGAAATGGCCTCAAGTTGTGCCAGGGAAGGTTTAGGTTGGATATGAGGAGAAATTTCTATTGAAAGGATTGTGTGGCATTGGAACAGGCTGTCCAGAGAAGTGGTTGAGTTGCCATCTGTGGAGGTCTTCAAGAAACATATAGATGCAGAACGTAATAGTATGGTTTAGTACTAGATTAAAGGTTGGACTAGATGATTTTAGAGGTCTTCTCCAGCCTGAATGATTCTATGATTCTAGGGGGGATCTTAGTAATGTGTATAAATTACTGATGGGAGAGAATGAAGAGGGAGACAGGTTGTTGTCAGTAGTGCCCAGGAGGCCGTCAACAGAAGTTAAAACACTTGAAATTCCATCTGAACAAAAGAAAATCCTTTTTTACTGTGAGGGTGGTCTAACATTGGCACAGGTTGCCCAATGAGGTTGTGGAATCTCCATTTGTATAGCCAGTGAGAAGCTGTCTGCAGCCAGCTCTAGGTGACTCTGCTTGATCGGGGGGTTGGACTAGATGACCTCAAGAGGATGCTTCCAGCCTAAATGTTTCTGTGATTCTGCAGTTCTATTTCTCTTAGCTTCAGAGAATTCAGTGGGGAAAAAATAATCCAGTGACTATATGTGTACATAAATATCAGGCAATTGTGTGTAATGAGATAGAAATGTGAAGAAAAAAAAAAAAAAAAGCTGCAGTGGAATCCATCACTAAGTTAACTTCTTTCCTTCGCAGTGGTTGTGCTCTCAGGTTTCACCATTAAATTCTTGAATTGTGCTTAGATCAGTGGATTCTGATGTTCTTCCCCACCTTGACTGTACTGCTCCATTCAGATATGTGGAAGAAATTTTGCAGTTTCAGCTTTCATGGGTCCAGTCTGTCAGCAGTTGCTGGGACATGTTCATCTGGCACTGAGATGTGACTGTAAAAGGAGAGATCAACCCAGTAAAATGTTCCCCTAACACAATTATCACTTAATACAAGTTTGGATGGAAACATTTTGTGGGAGACAGTAGGATTTGGCCAACATCTTTTCAGTGGTTTGTGGGAATAGGACAAGGCGTAATGGCCACAAGTTGGAGTACAGGAAGTTCCACACCAAGATGTGAAAGAATTTCTTCATGGTGAGGGTGACAGAGCACTGGAACAGGCTGCCCATGGAGGTTGTGGAGTCTCCTTCTCTGGATATATTCAAGGCCTGTCTGGACGCCTACCTAGGCAACCTGATCTGAGGAACCTGCTTTGGCAGGGTGGATGGACCTGATGATCTTTCGAGGTCCCTTCCAACCCCTACAATTTTGTGATTCTGTGATTTGCAGACGATCAGAAATACTTAATTCACTGAGAAACTCAAAACCAAGAACTGTAGAGTTGCAATGGCTAGATGTCAGTTATAACATGGTTTCTTTTGTTTCAGACCTATAAAACTTAGGACATCATTTATTTATTTAATTATTTTTCCAGATTTTAAATGTCTTCTCTGACAGAGATAGGTAAACAACGACTTAATAAATATATATTTTTTAAAAACTTGCTTATTCATCAGCACCAATGCAGTGAGATAAGATATTCTGGTATATGAAACAAACAAACAAACAAAACCACTGATTTTATCACTGTGTTTATTAAAAGTGCTTTTATTCTTTTTGTTAGGCCTTTCTGCCTGGTTGTAAGCATGTATAAAGTGTCAGTTTTCTGCTATAGTAGACAGAAATTTTCTGCGCTTGTAATCTACTGCCAGTGGTGCAGCTTCTGGCAGTAGATAATGTTTTAAGCATTTGCATCACTGAGCACATTTTACAAGCACTTTAAGCTATCCTACCATGCATTCGAAGGAAACATTAGATCTCCTTGACCACAAATTGAATTTACTTGCAGGGCTCCATTTTATAAAACATAAAAAGATGCTTGATTTCTGCCAAATTCAGTTTTGTATTTTAAAGTCTTCTTTTCTTAAGACAAGCTGAAAGACATTGTAAATCAGAAAATCTTTCTGATTTCCTGATTTCTGGTTTCTTGATTTAAAAAAAAAAAAAAAAAAAAAAAAAAAAAAAGAGTTGAAATATGAAAGTTGAGTAGGGGACGAAGATGAAGATGGCAGGGAGGAGGATGGGGAATAGTTTTTCGTTGTTGTTGTTTTTTTGTTTGTTTTTTAAAGTGAAAACCAGAATATGCAGGTTTAGAAACTGACTTAGTTTATGCAAGTGTTGGAAAACAATAATTTGTAGTGCAATGGAGTGTCCATCTGTGCAGACAAAGAGAAGGTTCTCTGTATATAAAATTTGCTGCATAGCTTGGTGTAGCCTAGTCTTTAGTCTAATGGGATTCTTGTGAATTGTAGGTTCTAAATTTGCCAGAAGTGATTAACAAGACTTTCAGAGACTAAGAATTTAGCAGATTGTAGACCAGTAAGTTCAGGTGCATATTTGTGATGAATGTAGAATTGCACTGTTTTCAAATCTTTAAATCGAACAGTTATGTATTCTTAGTAAGATTTAACTCACCTAATTTACCCTTCAATAATAAGTGTGTCCCATTTCAGTACAGTTAATGCTGAAATGTGTAGTGTACAAAATCTTCTCTTTCACCCAAAATAGTCTGTGTTCAATATCTAAGGTAGAACTCAAACCTAGAAGTGGGTGGGAATTAAGATGTCCAGGTAGATACAGAATCTGAGAGAGCAGAAGGGTGTCAGGGTTTCATGTATGAAAAATGGGAAACGGACAGAGTAGAGCCTTGAGAGTTAAAGAAGTCTAGTAGGGCAAGCATTTTTAAAGCTAAGTCATGAACTCACTTTTGACTTGTTGACAGTAATTTCGAAGTTTGCTTTTCTTTTGCAAGATAATCTTGTCTACTGCAATCCTTTTTTATTTTTATTTTTAGTTAATTTTAATTATTCAAACCAAGTATTTTCTACTGTGCCATGAGATGCTGCATCATGAATAGTGAACTTCTGGCAGGCCCGTTGAGAAGTACTATGAAGTTTCTTCTACCATTAAAACTGACAAATTACAAATACACTGTGAAATACAGAATTTAAGGATATGTGGAAGTGATGCAGCTCATGATGTGCTTCAGAAAAGTAAGTTATTTTGTCTTTACTTTTTTAGAGGCTATCACTGAAAACTTTTCTTAGAGATTTTTTTTTATTGTTTGTGCAGGAAGCACTTGCTCATGTCTAAGAAATAGAAAAAGAAAAAAAAAAAAAAGAGAATGTTAGCCTTGAGAGGAAGAAGTGGCATCAATTGTTCTGTGAATTCCTGGAAAATGCTAAAATTTAGGCAGTGATTTTCTGTCTTGTATCTCTGGATGCTGCAAATTCTTTGCTGTTTTAACTTTTTTTAACTGACAGATTTGTCAGACAAATCTGTACACAAAATGGTGCTTTTTTGTTTATGATATTAGTTTTTAAAATGCTGTTTTGATCATTGTTCTAGTTTTGTCTGTAAAAGGGTGGGCCTTGCTGCCATTTCAGTAAGTTAGAAACCATAGAGTGCTTCTTGCGTGCTTCCTATGGATGCTTATATATACGTGTATATATATATCTGTGTGTATATATAAAATCTTCATATGTTGGTCTTGTGTTCATGTAAATAAAATGGAGGGAAAAGGCACTTAACCTGGGCAAAGGCAAGTCTTGACTGATGAGCAGTCAGAAAATTTCATAAAGTGACTATTACCTGTCCTAGTATTGAGTTCATTTAAATGCTTTGAGTATCTAGGGAACCTATTTATAGTGTTCTTCTTTCAGGAAACATTGAGATGAGCGTAGCATTTTATTCTATTTGTTGCACTAAAATAACCAACTACAAAGTTCAGGGCATACCAGGACAACATAAATTTTAATAACTTTTCAATATCTAATTAAAATCACTTCTTTCACTGTTAGTTCAAATATATATATATATATATATATATATATATATGTTTTATATATATATATATATAAAACAAACAAACAAAAAAACAACATATGAACAATACAAAAACGTGAATCTTCAGAATTATTCTCAATTCAGATGTTTGTTAGTTCCTAATCCTAATAAGTGAGAAGTCAGACTTCTCACTTATTTTCCAGGTAGTGCTGACACATCCTTCAAATTTTCTTTTTAAATTTTTTTTTTGTTTCAGGACAGAACTTTATTTATTCCAACTTTTTCATGATGACAAAGGAGAATATACTTGCAATAAGGCTATAATACTATTTCAGCACATTTAGGAAATTTACACAGATCTTGCAAATCTTGAATCTTTTTTTTTTTCCCATTGGTCCATTTTCCAATACACCAAACTTACAACAGTCTGTTTCTAACAGCTGAGTGTGACTCAGGGATATACGTTGACAAATGTATTACCTTATGTGTATGTTTAAAGTAGTTTTCAATGGAACTTTTAATAATAAATACCGTTTTCTGCTGAATGAAAAGCATTAACTGGTAAGGGCCCTGAACAGATAATTGAGTTCAAGACTTCTCTTTTTTGGGGAGCTGAGGAAGTAAATTTTAGCTATATACTCCATCTGTTTGTTTAGTTGATACCTTTTTTGGTAATGTTCTACAAATTATAAAAAGCAAATACTATTTATAAATCTGAAACATCCTTCTAATTTGAATAATTCCTGTTCTACAGACTTCCAAAAGGGATTCTTAATCATCTTTCTTTTAAAAGCTTCCCATCTCTTCAGTGGTTTCTAGATTATTGTCCAGAAAACTGGGTGAAAGAGGCACAATTTCAGTATCACTCCTACCAGTAAAAAAACTGCTGATAGAAATTCTTTCCATTCTCTGCTATCATTATCAGAAAGGATTTTTTTCTTTTCTTTTAGAAACTTCAGAAGCTAGTAGATGATTTAAATCATTGATAGTAAAAAGGAGAAGGGTGTTTGAGATGTCACAATTGAGCTAGGAAAAAGTCTGTTCAGAGTATCATTTAAAGACACAAGAAATGTTTGTTCGATGTTGGTACAATAATAATTATTATTTGTACAGTCCATTTCCATATGCTAGAAATAAAATATTGGGTGATTTGGATTCCAGTGAAAGGTAGAATATTTTATTTCTGATTAGAGTAGGTTTTTTTTCTTTATCGTATTGATTACAGGTACCATCCAAATTCAAAATATTAGAATTTTTCCTAGTTCCAATGTACTTTGAAGTTATTCAGCAAACATGTTACATGAATGAGTACCCTGGAGGTAGGCTAATGTGGCCAAATAGTTATTCAGCCTTAGATATACTTAGTGTTTATTTCTACATGCAAATTTTCCAGCTTAGCATTTTTAAAGAAGCACAGCATATCAACGTTAAAGATGAAAATAGTGTAAGCTGTTTCTGAGAGATCAGCACAGAAGCATTGGATAGAGCTCAAAGAAAATGATATGACAATCTGAGGTTGAGGGCAAAGAAGGGAGAATATAGAGCTAAATATTCTCTTTACTTTTACATTTACATTTCCTGATAATTTAGAAATTATACAACTATGGTGCAAAATCTACTTTTTTTTTTTTTCTTGAATATTATAATCTAAATACATTTTAGTGAGCTTTTATAGCTTTTTTTTTTTGTAACTTTTTAAAGAAAAAAAAAAAACAGCGAATGAATAAAAAGCTTGCATGTTTGTGTGTCATGTAATGTTTAGCAGTGCTGGACATTTATGGGTACGTCTTAGAATGGTTAGGGATTGCTTTCCCCCTCCCTTAATGGGAGGGGCACTAGTGGACTAGTCCTTAATGGACTAGTGGTCTATTTTTGTTCTGCTACATTTGTGTCTTGTAGGACTTGTTAGGTTCCAGTCCTGTAGGAAGACCTACCTATACAACATCATATATGATTAGGTTTTCTGGGTGTTGAGCTGTTGATCAGATTAAGCTGTTGATTAAGCTGTTTAAAATTTATGGAGCTACGTAATGCCATTAAAATTTGTAACATCTCTTTTGTAGCTAGATAGAACTTTTGGATCTGAGCCCTTATTTTCCTGAAGTTCAAGCCAGTTGTTTGCTTTGTAAAGGTGTGTTCCCATTTGGAGATTGACTTAATAGTTCCGTATTTTATTGAATTTAACTGCTTGTCATTTATATTACAAAAAGAGTTCTGGCTTAATTTTTTGATGGAGCGGTATCTTCTTAACCTCCTCTTAAACATTTTTTTTTCCTGTATCTTAAAATTATCTGTCCAAAATCTTCTGGTTTTCATAATAAATAACATAAGAATATGAAATTTTAAATGTATCATATGACTTGCGATGATATTCTTTCTCATGACCTATTTTTTTTTGTTAAACTGAGCTTTGCAATGCAGATTTTTTTAATATGTTCTTAACTTTTATACCATGAAAATGAAGTTACTAGCAGAGCTGACTCCATGTGGTGTTTGTAGACTACAGCAGGTGAACACTCACTTTCTGCTAAAGTTTCAAGCTTCAGTGTAAAGAGAATAGGGAGAAATAAAAGGATCATGTCAACAATCTGTCAGCTAACCCAGTGAACAGAGATGGAAATGTCAGCAGCTTATCTGCCAAGAGGGATGAATCACTTGTCTCCCTGTCTGGGGAGAATCATGATGGAGTGAACTGGCTTGCCAGACCATCTGCCCAGCGGTGCTGTCCGAGAAGGGGAGCAGTCTGCTGGCTGGTAGGCTATCGGCTGCTCACCTGGGGTCTTTGCTCAGATGGCACCATAAGAAAGTGAACTGCACAACAGAATGAGGGAAGGGTAGAAAGATTAAATCCAAACATTAGTCATACCAAGGCAGAATTCTTTCAGAACAAAATGCATGTGACTTAAAGAAATACCTTTTAAGTTACAATGGTGAAAAGCATACTGGAATTGGGCAGCTTGAATTCCTTTGTGCATAATCTTAAAATCATGAGAGTACAGTTAAACTAATTGAGGGGAAGTTGGCATGTTTTCTGTATTTTCTTATGCTTATTTCATATTTCTGGAAGTAATGTTGATTCTAATGTTTTATCTAGCATTCTAGTAATAATTATAATAACTCCTTATCAGATGAAAAGAAGGTATTTAAATCATATATAAAAAATAGTAATTTTACAAAAGTTGTGGCTCTAGATGATGTTGAAGAGAATAGCATGCAAACTATATTATCCTGTAATACTTTACATCTTTAAAATGTGAAAGGTGGCTCTTCAGAAAGTAAGGACATATAGATGATAATCACATTGCTTCACTATTCAGTTGGATGAAGTAAGTAGAACATGAAGTATAGTTTTCAGAGCTCAAGTAATGAAAAGTGCAATTCTTACTTGACTGATAACTTATTTTCCTGGTAACATTCAGTTTGTTATCCCTTTTTTTTTTTTTTTTTTTTTTTTTTTAAAGAATATGCCAGAATGTGATGTAAGATAATGCTTCATTCTCAAATAAAGATGCCTGTGTTGCTGTTGGCTGAAGTCAGCCATATAGGATCTGAATGGGAATGCGCCCTTGTATTAGTATCATCTCACCGACATTTACATTGGGATATCTATAATTTACATAGATAAAATCAATTTCAGGCCCTGTACAGTTTTTCTCTACAGTACTAATTTTTTGTGTGTCTCAGAATGTTGTATAAACCTAATCAAATGCTTTGCAGAGGGCTTTTATGTCAAGACAGTTCCTTTGATCAAAAAACCTGTATTCAGGAAAAAAAAATGTTGTTTGGCAAGACTGAGTTCTCCTAAAGCTGTTTTGACTCTTGTTATTCTAACATCTCTAATTCTAAACCGATCTTGTTCTTTATCAACTATTTTATGATTCTACCAAAAAACAATGTCAAAGTAACTAGCATATATTTTACATGGCTATTCTTTTACTCCTTAAAAATTCTGTATATTAGTAGGAGGAAAAAGGTCAAAGTAGGTTGTAATTAAGTATAAAGAAATAGGGGCTATTCGGTGATGAGTGAGTTTATGAGAAATATAAGAATCTGAAAGTATATTACAGTATACTTATATATACAGTGAGGGAATACTAATATTGATATTTCTGCACTGATGAGAACCTTCACTTTTAATTTAGCAGCTATTTCTTTTAGGAATGCCATATTCCATGGAAACAAAACTCTTAAGCAATCATAGATTGCACACTTGTCTGTAGGATGCTAGATTTCATCATCAAAATAGTTTGCACACCTTACATTCTAAAAACAAAAACAAACAAACAAACAAACAAAAAAACAACAACACAAGTTTCATGGGAAAAATTTAGAACACTTGATTATGTAGCTGTTAACAGTAAATCTATCCTGAAATGTGTAGTTAAGTAATAACAGATATCAGTATCAAGGAAAAACATGCAAAACTGACAACAAAGTAAAATAAAATAGAACACTGAAAGAAGTTTGCCCTTACAAATGCTTTCTGGAGTTTAAAAGTCACCTTTCATGTGAAGTGTTTCTTTTTTGCAAGTTGTATGGCTCTGTTAAGTGTCTGGATTTTTAATAAATTCCATATTAAAATATACAGGTCACTTTGTTCATCAATTTAGAGCTTATTTCATTCTTTGAAGAATGTTCTGCGGAATTTCTGCTCTCTTATATGATTTATGCTTTGAAAGGAATTGCCCAACCACATCTCCTGAGATGTTTACCTCTACTCTTCTTGTATGTTTCATGATACGTTTTAGTGTCTGTCTGTGATTTGTTCTGCTCTCAAAGGATGCAACTGTTAATTATCCTCTGCTGTTTTGAATTCCAGTGTGACTTTGTATTGAATATTAGTTAATGCATACGTGTTTCTTCACAGAAATTCAAGGAAAACAAGAGTTTATTCTTTTGCACTTGTTTAATTTTTAATTGCCTTTTTCAAGTAACAAACAAGCTTCAAGCTAAGACTTGCAGATGTTGAAAACTAGGTCATCTTGTTTATGCACCAAGTATGCTTGCTGTACTGCAGAGTGGTAGTCTATAAAAACAAATTAGAAGGGTTTTCCTAGGAGTAGGCAAGTGGATAAGAATGTTAGGGTATCCTTACTGCATCCAGCTATGGAATAACGGAATAATCATTATTTTTTCTTAGTTGAGCACCTATTATAATTTTTTTTCACTTGTTTGGATTCAGTTTAACTGTTGGACTCTGGATGAGTAATTTTTAAGGGGATTCTTCACTGAAAATATAACCAATGGAGTCATAGTAATACTGACTTTCCACCCAGATTTCAATCTAGTGCTCTACTGTGCTAATGTACTAATGTGCTCTACTTTGAAGGGCAACTCAGGACTAGTGACTGTGGAGAGAACAGGATCACACTTGGTTACAGAGTCATCCCATCTTTTTAACCGTGAGATTCATTTAAAATGCAGTGACATAAAGCTGTTTCCTCCCTCACCTCTTGTTAGTCATACCATATCCCCAGTCAGCCGTTCAATTCATTGAAGCTGAGCATAAACAAGCTGATAGTTCTTGTCGTCATTGCAGAGTTTGATTGTCTAACTATTACTCAGAAGTATGAATGTAAGTGGTGTAATACTGGCATCACAAAGTTTAGTGTAATGGCGGCAGTTTATACTATAGAAAAACTTCAATATATGTAAGTAGATGATCTAGTACAATTAGTGATTTATTTAGTGATTCCTTCATTTTCTGCTGAAGTGTCTGGTGTTTACAGAAAACATTAACACTTTAAGTTCAGTGGGGTGATAGAACAGAAACTGAAGAAATTGGCTTTGTTATTTAAAACATTGCTTCACTTCACAAGTCCTATTTTATTTTTTATTAAAATTATGAAATTGCAGAGATGACTAGGCCAGGTTGAAAAGTTTTTCACCTGGCGACTGAGTTTTTAACAAAACCTTCTCTTTACGGCAAATGGCTACCTCCTTTGAAACTGAATACCTAAAAACTCATGTGTCCCATTTTCATCTGAAATTTGCAGTGTTTCAATGTAATATACTGCAGCAGGTAAGAAAATTAGCATTTTTGATGTCACTGCTTTCACTTTTCTTTGTAGACAGTGCTCTGTTATTCTACTACATATTCTACTGTGCCCTCTGTATGTTGACCCTTATTCTCTCTTCTTTCCCCCACTTCACTGAGAGGGAGGAAATAACATTTTCTAGCTATTTTATTCATTGCTTTTTTACAGATCAAGACACTTTACAAAGAAAAGCTTAAGGCTTGAGGCAAAGAGCACATTCAATAGGAGTCACATGATCCAACTGTCCAGGGATTAAAACAGAATTTAACCCTTGGTGTAGCGATTCATCAAAATTTTAATCTGTGATGTCTTTTATTCATGTATGCTCAAATCTTAGTTGCATCACTTGAGTAACTACAATCGTATTTACAAAAGCCATAAAGTAACTGGACAGGATTTGTAAGGTAGTGTAATGATCTCTTTATCTTGTCTCATTCTGATTTTTTTTTTTAAACAATACACAGAATTTTTTGGTAATACAGCGTATGTATTACCTACCAGATGCTAGATGGGATTTGTGGGTACAAGTGATATCTTTTTTAGAACAATTGGTACAGTTGGCAGAGTGGCATTCAGTCACAGAATTCCCTTTTTAGATCTGAAACAGAAACATCAAACTTCAAAATTAAGTACTGTGGCTAATAAATTGTCTCAGATTATACGAGAAAGGAGTTAGCTGGTTCCTATGGAGTGAAGGTGGGGAAAGGTATGAGTAGGGAAGAGAGGTGCCAAGGTGATCATCTACTTGGGGAGAGTGACAGGTAAATCATAGCCTGTGGGGAACAAGAATGTTTCAGTCAGAGTCAGTTGAGAAACCAGAAGTACTTAACTTGACCTTAATGTTCTGTCTCTGGAATTTGAATTTGGAAGGGAAGCAAAACAGAACAACACAACTTAGTGAGCAATATACTTAAGCTTATTCAATTTGTAATTGAGTAAATGTGATATCCACGAGAAACACTGAAGAAACAATACCATTTTAGTGTAATTTTAAAGATATTTTCTTCAGAGGAGGTTTGTAGTTCATATATCTGAAGCATCTTTTCCTGCATTGTGAGCTATTTTTTTTTGCAGATAGCCTATTCAACAATCTTGTTTGTTTTATATTTTATTTTATTTTTATTTTATTTTATTTTATATTTTATTTTATTCTCGCAAAGATGTTCTTGATGGCATTTGTTCTCTTATAATACAGCTGACTTAACTTAGTGAATATGTGTCTTGTGTATGTGTGTCACACACAGACCCCCTGAAGTAGCTTGTAGTATTTAATAAATTTTTATTAAAAAAAAAAAAGTATTTAATGATTAATGGTATACTGTGTTATGCACTGTAGTGTATTTCTAATTGCTGATACCATTTGTACAATATCTGCCTTTGGGGAGCTAGAACTAGCTAACTGCGTGAACCATCTTGCCATCTTGGTTTTTGATACTGCATTTCAGCTTTTTCTAATGCTGAAACATTGGGTTGTTTGTAGGTTTTGTTTCTTTTATTTTGTTATCATTTCATACCTGTTTGTCTTAAAAAATAAAAAATAAAAAAAGAGCAATTAAAATAATTATTTTTTTCTAACTAATTTGCTGATTCCATGTGCCAGATGCTGCCATACACATTGTATCTCGAGTATCTCTACAATATCTAAGGAAAGTGTTTGGGAGAGTGATCTCCTATTTTTGTAGCATGTTACTATCTATTGATCAGAATGCATTTATGAGCTATACAGTGTGACTTGAGCACTATCTCAGTAATATCTGAGGAAGTAAAAAAAAAATAAATCACAGAGTAGTGATGGTAGTGCATAGATCTTTTGGGGGTTATTCCGTTTCTTTGGAGTTGTACAAAACTAAACTCCGTCTACCATGAGGTCTCTTGAGAAATCTGTTATCTTGTCTGGATGAGTTACTTCCAGGTGTAACCTGGCTCGTCCTAAGCACTGGGGAAACATCCCCATGCTTTCTAATGGACAGGCATGAGGCATGCTCACATGTAGGTGGCAAGGAGAACAGAATCCCTACATTGAGGCTGTAGATTTAGATTTAATGGTTGTGTTTTGACCATTAGAAGATATCCATGTAAATCCAGTATCTAGACCTCACCTAGTGCGATGTTGTCACCTTTGTCAGTGTCATGCTACTGCATCCATCTATATGAAGTTCTCTGCACTGCATTTTATATATGTATATAAAATATATGTGCATCATAAGGAAAGTTACAGATAACTGTAGAAAATAATTTCACTTGATGTTCAGTATCACTAACAGTGTGAAGAATTTTTAAAATATATTTGTATTCAGATATCACACCAAAATCAGTGCAGGATACCATGACTGGTGCTGAGATAAAATAAAAACTTAAAATCAAAATCAGATCCCATATCTATAATTTGGATTTGCAAATAATACTTTTTAGAACTATTTGAAAGTAAACTGAACCAAAGTTTTGGAGCAATTCCCCTGAAGAGTTAGTAGCTCAAAATCCTTCTTTGTGGCAGATTTCCATTTCTGCTAATATTTAAATAGAATCAAGCAAAGCCCCATGATAGAACTGATACAACTCTCATGAAATGTAGTAGAAATAATCTAGATGCATAGATCTAATCTATACAAAATAATTTATAAAATTAAACTTTTTTTTCCTTTTTTCTGTCATATCTAAATTAGCATATTTCCTATAGTACTTTATTTCTAGAAGTGGAAAAAGACATTCTTTGACTAGAATTTTGACTCAACAGACTATCAGGCTAATCTGCCATGAAAATATTTAATGTCAACATTAAATCAAGCATATTGGTATATTGTCCCATTTTTCTCTGCCACACCCAACCAGCTACACTGGAGGTGACAAGTGACCAAAATGATCTCTGCTGTTCATGTTTTCCCCATGATACAGCTTTTGCATCCAGCTGGAGTCATTCAAATGACTCCAACAAAAAAGCTTTAGGTCTTCTATGGCTTCTTGCCTATTTACTGCCAGGATTGTTAACTTTGAGTAAACAGTCAAAAGCTCTGTAGATTTTTTTTTTCTCTCTGACTGAATATATGTCCCAGATAATCAATTTAGGGAGAGGTGTTTTTTTTTTTTGTTGTTGTTGGTTTTTTTTTGTTTGTTTTTGTGGGTTTTTTTTTTTTGTGTGTGTGTTTTTTTTTTTTTTTTAATAGCATTTGCTTGTTTGGAGCAACATACTGACATCTTTTAATTCTGATGATTCTATATATGCAACCATTTCCTACTGTTCTTCATTAGTATTCCTATAGGTCATTCAGGTTCAGTGTTGCACATTTTTCATTCAGAAATCTTTTATTGTTTATTCTTAATATATGGACAGTTAATATACAAAAATGAGATACTAGTTTATCAGTAATAAATTGTGTAGTAGATATTAAAAAGCAGTGTACTGTTGTATATACCCACAAGATGGCAGATTAACTTTAGCATACGTGACCTTCACCATTTGCTGAATTTTGTTTTTAGACATGAAACCGTAATGTTTTACTGAAGCCAGGAAGCCTCTGTCTGGCTTTTAAATAGGTATTTGTTGGAAAGAGCACCTACAGGCAGAGTACATAAGCACCTCACCCCTGGTCAGTGGTAAGGCCTAGTCAAAACTGAATTAATACTGTATCTGAGAGCACCTGATTACATCAAGACTCTTTGTCTTATGTACTATTTAGAAGATATATCAGTAATATTTTTTACTTTTTAAAAGAGGTATAGCACGGATGGAGGAACATCTTCCGCTCTGATTGGAAAAGCCAGCAAATGTGAAAGGATCTGTGGGATCTCCAGGAGTTATGTAGCTAGCTCCTTCCCACTGAAATGGAGAACCAACCCAATTCTGCAGCACAACCTCTGTAAAATCTGTGTATTGCCTCTGATGATGGTTCTAAACCACGAGACAGGGAGAATTCATCCATCCCGAGTCTCCTAATGCGTATTTCTTGTGACCTGTTGAACACTGAAAATCCCTACCAGCCTGCATCTCTTTCCTGGGGAAACCAGATGGGATGGGGAGAAGAGAGAAGAAATATTCATTGTGTCTTGTCTAGTGTAAGGTCACAATAAGGTAGAGACATGCACCCACATCTGACAGCTACAAAGTGTGCTGCGAAGTCTCACAATGCACACATAAGGAGAGGCATAGACTAAATATACAGGTTAAGAAGGAGGAAGTTCTCTGCTCCCATTCTGTTTAAGCTGTCTCCTGTCTGTACTGAGGTGCATTCAGCCTACTTATTTTCATTATTTATAGTGTTTATTTTTTCCCTTCACTTGAGCAGTACCAAGTAGCCAGTTTCTCTGTGATTTTCGGTCACCTCTTTTGAGTCTCATAAACTGGCAAAATGCTTTAACCTGGACTGCCTTAACTGCAGAGAGATACCATTCAATAATCTGTGCACTTCTACTGGAATAAAAGCAATGTATAGTAACAATTGCAGCCCTTTGTAAAATCTATTTCTATAATGCCTGTATTCTAGATTTCTTGGATATAAAGCAGCCCTTTTATGTTCAAAACGGTTTTTGAAAAATTTGAAACATTCACTCAGCTAAATTTCCAAGCCACTGTTTCACTGTTTCATTTTATAAGTCTTTATTAATAAATCTGGAACTTCCTTCAGATTTTTTACTTTGAACCCTGTTTTCCTCTTCCTTGGTTTCTGTTATGATCAGGTTCTTTGAAAATGTGCTGTATGCGTTCAGCGAGAGGAAAACAAAGCTTTGGATTCTGGCTCGTCGCCTCCATTGCAGGGGCAGACAGGTGGTGATGTCCTGTCACCATGGCTACATGCAGCCCTTAGGGAGGGTTCTTGTAAGATGGTAGCAATTCCTGAATGGGGGGAAGGGCATCGAGATAGACTCCTTCTGGCTGTGGGGTCTTTTGTATGGGTTGTACTCGATTTACATGCCTACCCGGTCACATGAATGCGTGCTCCCTGAAATGCAGAAATCAGGGAGAATACTGCAGACAGCGCAGCAGCGGCTGCTCACATCATTTAAAATCATTGCACGGATTAGAAAAAAGGTCTGAGCTTCTGCATTGTATTGGCCATAGGGATTTCCAGAGTGAGGCAATTCATAAGTACAAACATACCTGTCCTGAGGTGAGAGCAGGTTAACAGGCAGCAGCTAGGACAGTAGCTTGAATGGGAAGGGGATGACACTGTGGCTGTGAGTGTATCTCTTGAGAAAGCACAGGCATGCTGTGCTGGGAACTCTTGGTAAGAATAAATGGGAAAAAGTCCATTAGCTCTTTGACTCCCCTCGGTATGTCCCAGGAATTTAGGCACGTACCTAGCATACACAGACATCCAGCTGTCTCTGTGTGAAAAGGGTCTAATAGCATTTTCAGTGATTAAATGTAGTTTGACCTTGTTGATGTCATATCTGAAAAATGAGATTGCATCATCTTTGGCTTTGGTTTCAAGAAGCTCAAAAAGTGCCACCTAGTGGGTTACTGGTATTTTCTGTCTACACGCTCCTCTTTGGCCTGACCTTGTTTAAACTTCTGAGAAGGACCAAGACCACAGCTGAGGCTGCCATTGCTGCAGGTACTTGTCATTTCAGTGCTGCTCTTCCCAACACTTCCCACTAGCATGGCACCCTTTGCAGCAGTGCAGGTAGTCCTCTGCTGCTGCAGGAAGTGATGCCTGTGAGTAAAAAGGAATTTGGAAGGGGTGTAAAAGAGTTAAATAATAGAAGCTGAAAAATGGCAAAGAACTGTCAGACCTAAAGGGTCAGAGCAAGTAAAATGAAAACTAAAATGAAGGCTGGCCTTGTAGTTCAGAAGGGATGGGTTTTGTTGTCGTTCACGTGACTGAAACTTTACTTTAAGGACCATGCAGATACCACTCTGGGTGTAAAACATGTAAAACTTGGTGAGGCCACGTTGCAGAAAAAGTTACAAATTTGTGATATTACTAATACTATTCAGTGTTGGAGTGCTCAGCCTGGAGTTCGGCCAGGAATGCTGTATGCAGACATCAGGAAGGGCTCCTTAACTCAGATTTCCTAACGAGGGCAGACAGAATACAGTGCAAGAGAAGAGTAAAGATGGGAAGGAACCCTGGCATTTCAATGGAGGATTGATTAGAAAGAGTTGGCTAAATGGAATAAAAGTCTCTTGTTGGTTTTTCTCTGAAGTTTTTCTCTAAGTCCCTGTGGTGAGTGAATGAGAGTTAGCACCTGGACCTCAGCTTCCCAAGGTGGGAGGCCAGGTAGATGTTTTCAGTGCTGGGGAGGAATGTGGCAGCAGTGAGCTGCAGACAGCAGTCGGTCTCCTCTGTACTCCAAATGCAGCAGTTCCTTCAGTATGCAGTTTGCTCCTAATGGTTTGGGAACAGCAAGCAGCAGTGACCTAGAAAATACAGAAATATCATTTTAGTGTAAAATATTTACAATCTCTATCTTCTGCTAGGCGAATTCTGCAGAACACTGAATTGGAAGCAGCCATACTGGCAAACTACATCCTCTTCCAAAATTGTCAGTTGTTATATATGCTAGTATGAACTACAACAAGCAGCATCCTTGTATATTGCATACCATATGTGTAAAAGAAGAATGGCTAGAACAAGAAATACAGGCTTGCAAAATCACTTTGAAAAGTTACTAGCACAGCCACCAAATTGCCCTGCCTGCTCTATTTACAGTTAAATAGTGTAAATCACCCAGCTGAAAAACAATACTTGTTCTAAGCAAGTATTCTACAACTGGTAAAAGAATGGGGAGCTTCATATTTTAGGTACCTGCTGAGTTTTAGGACTTTTTCTTGTATGTCATTCATTAAGAGATACAAAGTGTCAGTGTCAGAGTTCTGCTGAACTCAGCTCATGGTATGCAAATGGACTATAATTATAAACATGCTGAGTCTGGAAACTGAGAATTCTTCTATAGGGCCATCCAGTGGGGGCCTCTTAAGGGTTTTTGCATTCAGTATATATTCCTATATCTGTCTCAAGTGGGATGTTGCTTTATGTCCCCATTTGGAACTCCCAAAGATCTGCAAACCAGGAGCCCAGAGGGCCTGGGCAGGGTATGCAGGTAATTTAAGTACCACTGCTGCTCTTTCTCATTTCCTACTGCACAACTTGGCTGAACCAGATAATTTGTTCTCATTTTGGGGGTGGGAAGTGTGCTAAATGGAGCAGTTACAGGTTCTTATGTCTTAAAACATATAACCGAAAATATACATGTAAACTACACATTTAAAAATGCAGACTTTGGGTTAAAATGCTGCATTATGAAGCAAAGATAATAACAGTAAAATAAAGTCATTGCATGTCCTCATTTCTGCAGAAACTCTACAACACATGAATTAAGGATGTGCCTGGTGCAGATGGGAGATGTTAGTAACATCCTTTCTACACAGCACACATTCATGAAAGTAGCATATGCTATGCCAGTTTTGTCCCCTGTCACTTTCAGAGTTTTAAAAGAATGTGCTGTTCCCTGGTGCCTGGAGTTGCAAATTGCAAAATCCCATCCAAAGAATAAATGTTACCTATGATATGCATCCCACATGTTAGATCTAACTCTGCCAATTAAAGCTACCAACCCTTTTTTCTTCTGTATTTTTTTGTGCTTCCATGTTTCATTTAATATTTCTTAGTTAAAAGAGAATTTATACAGCTTTCTCAGTGCATACTTTCACATGCTTCTCATATCCTTCTCTTATTTGCATGAAGAGGTAGGATGAGGCCTTTAGTGTTCAGCAGAGACAAGAAGCTGTTATTTTTTCTAGGTCAATCAATTTCCTTCCTTAGATCAGAGCTGGGATCTCTGAAGTGTATACCCAAACTGAGCTTCCTGCAGAGTTGTAAAATTAGACCCATCACTGTCATCCCCCTGTAACAGCAACAAGAGAAAAAAATGGAATAAGTGTAATTTTTGTGGCTGTTGAACTCAATCAGTTCTAGTTCTCTGGGAAAGAAACTCATAATGTAATCACTTATGGTCTTTGTAAGGCATAATTAAAAAGTATGTGCATGTTATCTTTGAATATACTTGCTATTATATGGCACGTTGCTAAAATGCTTCTTTTGGTTTGCTGGATTGCATATCACTGCCTTAGACAGAGGGAAAAATTGCATGACCCACTTTGATTTAGGATGGCCGATTTCACTCATTAAGACTCTATTTTGCTTGTGCTTTGCTCTAAGCACATACCTGGGGCCATGCACTCTGATAGCAAATCCAACATTTTTACATTGGTGGGGCAGGGGTGTATGATCCAGGTACGGGCTGTAAGAGTTTTAGAATGAAAAGTAAATAACTCTCTGATACTGAAATTCATCTGAGGCTTATATATATATATATATAAAACTATAAGCCCTATATAAACAAAACAAAACAAAACAACTACAAAGCTATCTAAGGGCTAGTAAATGCAATTTTTTTTTTTTTTTTTTTTTTTTTTTTCCTATAAGAACAAAGAATATCTCTCAAGGTTGATTCCATTTTTCCCCTTTCCACTGACCGTAGGTTTTGAGAAAAACATTACATGGCTTTTGTTATACAGGAAATGTACTTGAAGTGTAGAATGTTTGGGAACGGATGCCTGCTTTACTGCTATAAATTGTTCATGATATGTCTTTTCTTGTATGCATCAAACATAGCACTTGCTGCAGAGATGCATGTGATTTGTCTGCTCTCCCAAGAGATGGTAATTGGCTTCAGTTTACTTAGGCTACTGCAGTACAATTTATTTTTCTAGCTTAGCTGAGGCTCATGTTGCAGCATATTTTCTTCTAAGAGGGTCAAGTTTTTAATTTGTAAAGTGATGGAGAATGTGCACGGCATTACAAAGACAGAGCATGTCCCTGCTCTGTGGTGTTTAGTGGAAACAGATCAAAGCACTTCACTATCCCCCTTTACCTTATCCTTTCTTGTTACTAAATTGTATGTGAACTAATAATGATCTTTTAGAAAACATCCAATAAAACTAGCTTAGTAATCTGAACAAATGACTAATGACCTGTGGTTACTATTTGCTTTGTCTATTTATAATGAATTATTTCTGTGGTTTTCAGCCTTGGTCACATGGTGTAACTTCTCTTTTCTGACCGGACGAGCAAACATTCCTCAGAGGCAATGAATAGAAAATATTGAAAATGTATTTTAAGAATGAATTTCTCTTGTTAATTAGGTGATTTTTCTTCCTGCTCAGATTTCTTTGCAATTTTTCAAATTTATCTGTTTAGATGAAGAACTAAAGAAATGAACATAAACATTGCAACAAATGGCACTTCAAGAGAGCTGGAAATTTCAGTGCAAAAATATTCACACAATTGTAACAATTCACGTAGCAATAACAATTGTATAACAAGTCATATACTGGAGGTAGGCCCTCTGAGCAAGGGCTTTCTTGATTCTATTAATTCCCATCATAATTTTACCTTCTAAATAATTGGTTTATATATATATTTAAATAATTACAAGTACCGTATGCAATTCATATTGAGTTCTAAGAAGTGCAGAGTACTCACAACTTCATTAATGGATGAATGAATTTCACAATAAATGCATTTGGCTTCTGGTTATCACGATTTGCCATAATGGCAGTCCCTCCTTTCTATTTTGGGGTTAATCTACTTCTTCTTGGAGGAAATGCTCTTGTTATTTGTTTGTTTTTGCCGCTGCACCCTGAGCATTCCTTGATAATACTTGAGCGCTGAATTTGCTTCAGTTAATTCTGCAAGCTCATTACTCTTTTATGACAGCAGTACTAACATGTGCACTGCATTAGCTTGTGTGAGGCACAAGGACTTCTGGGAACATTTTCTTGGGAACAGCATTAAGCTGTGCTGTCCTGTGAATTAATTTGAAATGTACTGAATAAAGCTATGTCTCTTTTCTGAGCATTCACGTGGAAATTTTTTAATCTAAAAACTCATTAAAGAAAAGCAGCAAGTAATGAACATACACTGTGAGAGTGACCTGACTCTACCGTCATCATTACTAATACTCTCATTTTGGCAGTAGGTGACAGATAAAAGGTTTAATACATAGTAGAAGGCATTTTGTCTGTGATTGTACACCTTGAAAATTCAGCTGTTTATGGACATGAATCAGTACAGTCATACAACAAAGATTTTAGTTGCCAATAAGGGATCCTCTGCTGACTGGAAACTGTGGAGAGGACCTCAAGCACAATGTGGTGGGCATAAAAAAACATCCTTGACTGGGATAACTGTCTCTACAGTCTGGCCCAGTAGTATAAAACAAGTTACTTGAAGTGATTTTTCTTTTCAAATGTTCTGGAAACATAGGTGTGTGTAGTGTGAGATTTAAATGATACAACCTGTATATTGATTTCTGTGGAAAAAGAAATTACTTTCAGGAAGAAAAAGTTCACAGAAGCAGCACCAGGCAGTTAGGAGGACATATGTGTCCTCAGAACAAAGCCAGATGAGTTCTAGCCCAGGTTAAACCAAGACCCTCAGCCATTCCCACTGGTCCAGGTTGAAAGCATTGACAATGTTTTCCTGCATAAAGTGGTAATAAAGCTGAGTATAGGCTCCTGAAAATGAATGAACTGTCATTCCTCAGACCACTTGCCATTCTGTACATTTTATAGGTTGTTCTGAACAGATAATATGAATAGGTGTGAGTAAAATGCAATAATAAGTAGATTAGTAGTCAGGGACAGGCGGGCCAAAGAAGTAGAAGAGCTCTGAATACTTATTGAGTTTATTACTTAAGAGCTATTGCGTAGTATCCAGGTATTATGATTACTTTTTAACATAGCTGAGTTTCAATACTGTCCCTTTCTTGTGTGGCCATCTAGACATTGTATTTATTGCTTTTCAGAATTACTGAAATAAAAGGAATCACTGCTCAAGTAAAACAATTTTTTATCAATTTGAGGTGAACTCTTGGCTGAATGTTATGCAGGACCCAACAGAGGAACTATGTTAGAAAGTATGTATGCATGTTTACTGCTCAAAAAGCGTAGGCAGCTTTGGTAGCAGCACCATGGCACACTAAAACAATACCTCAGATACAGAGCAGTGCCCTATTGTTTGGAAGAGTTCATGAGGTCTGACAGAAAGGCTCTTGGAGCAGAATGTGTAGATGTCCTGTGTTAAAATACCCAGACACTGTCAGTGACAAAGTATTAGGAATAAATGGTAAAAGGGGTGTTGTTAAAGTTATCTGATTTTTTACATGAAAAAAAAATATGGAAAAAGTTAATGTTTTGAAAATAAGTTATTTAGCTCTAATGACAGGGGAAGAATTTTTTATTAGTAACAAAGCCAGCTTTCATCTTTCAACCAACAGAAGGATAGAGACAAAGAAAAATAAATACAATGAAAATACAATAAAAAATGAAATCTTTATTTTTTTGGCTCATTTGTAATATTGTTTATGTTGTTTATGGTAATATCAATTTCCTGCATGCATTTCACCAACACATTACAAGTCAAAAGCATTAGTAAAAGAAAGATCCTACATTTAATGTTAGCTTGTGTATGAAACACAGTGTCCTGATGTCCTTGATTATACAAATGTGCCATTTTGTTCTTGGGAAATACTGTGGGTCCTATTTGTACAAGTCTAGTGCAGCATGATTCAAAAAGAATAATTGTCTATGTAAACAGACACTGCAAAATAGCAAGGATTTCATGAACAATGAGACTATCTTGGAACTTCTGATGCAAACAGTGCTAGAAATTCACACATTTCCCTAATTCTTTCCTTGCTATGTCCAGTTACCAGATATAACTATTTGGAAACAATAAGCTTGGTTCCAGATTTACACAATTTACTTCACATTGAAATATATGCAAATATATTAAAACAATATAGTCTACAAATACTTCTTTTCTTATAGTGTGATGATTTCAGTTTGAAATTAATGTGGTTAGAAAGTAAGCCAAGTGAATGAGGAAAGAAATATAAGAAACAGCGATCTAAACTTGAAGACACTCTTCTTATATACAAAACTGTTGCCAAATGGTATATCTTTACAATATTTATATATACTAACCACATTTTCAACAGGTTAAACAGTTTGCAATTGGGCCTTTACAGTCTGATTCTCCACCATATAGTAGCCACTTCAAATTGAAAATGCAAAACTAAAGAGGCTCATTAATAGCTGCAAACTATTGCTTAATGATTTGAAAGAATGAGGTCTGGTTGGACAACTTGATTCACTTTACCACTGATACATGGCTTCCTGTAGTGGAGACAGTGGACAGCGGAAGGAGCAAGATACAGCAGCAAAAGCATTGACATGCATCAGTGGTACTCTCCAAACTATCTATAATGACACAGAATATAAAATGTCCTGTTGAGCTCTTGCAAATTACCCACACTGCTGTACATATCTGATGCAATTCAATGTGGCAAAACCATTTAATTCTATGGTCAAATGTGCATGGCAGTATGCCATTAATATTTACATAGCAAAGTGTATTTTATTAATTCATTGGATGTTGGCCTTAATGAGAGAACACAGTAACTAAAGAATAATCCAGGAAAAAGACGTGAACTGTTGAAAGAAAATAAAAGAACTTCCAGGTATATTTTGCTGAAGCTTTTTTTTCTAGTGCAGAAACTAAACAGTATATTTTTTAAGCTGTGAGTATTTTAACACAAGAACTTGTTCATGCTTTATGATTTGCATAAAACTAAGTCATTGCAAATTCCTGTAATTTAGAGGAGACTTTCCAGGCACATTAATGTGGATACACATAATCTGGATGCAGACATATGAGTAGTAAGAATGCCTCAAATTAAAAAAGCAACCCTGAAACATGGAAGTTATTAAAATCTTTAGCTTTGTGCAATGTCATATTTTTATTTGGGCATGATTGATGAGTGCAACATGCCTATGCAAATCACTTCTGTCTGTACATTATAGAGAATCTGAGAATAGAACACCTGGTCCTCATATCTCTTTCCCCAACATAAAACCCATTTACAAAAATAGTCACATATAATAGTAAACAACCTGTGAATTAAAAAAATGATACACTAATACCAGTTCTGTAAAAATATGACAAATGTAGCAGTTGAGTTACAAACAGTGAATAGAAGTACTGTTCTACATGTTTTGCAGTACATGAAACACAAAAATGTATAGCTTTGCACGCATTTCAAGCTCCCCGTTCTCCGTGGAGCAACTTTGTCTCTCATTCTTAGCAGTGTCAGCTGTAGTGAAAACAGTAACCTCTTGTCAAGTTTGTTACCCTGATTTGCAGAGTCACAGTTTGATGATGAAGGTTTACTGTTTTGTTATAGGCACTGACCTTAAGTATATATATATATATTTAATGTAGATATACACACACGCGCGCACACGCACACACACGCATATATGTAAAAACTGTCAGTTTGGCATAAACCTCCAGCAGGAGTCCAGTTGACACTTCATTCTCAGACTGTAAACAAGTTGTCCCACAAGCAGAATTTTTACATTTTTATTTTTTTATTTTCCCTGACGTCTTTACCTTTGTAGTCCTTTTCTGCTTTGTCTTTTTCATATTTTTCTTTCTCTGGCTTTGTTACACTGTCATAGGACGGTGGGGAAGTTGTAGAGGAGCTCTCATCTGTTTTTTCTGGAGTGGAGTTCCCATTTAGTTTATCAATAATTATCTCTTTTATAACTGGTCCATCTCCTTCTTTGTTTTTATTTCTGTTATATATACTAGACACCTTTTTAACATTTTGCCTTAAAAGGTGACGTCTGTAAGCACGCTGAATAATGAGAGCAGATACCTCCTCCTGCTTCCGCTTTAATGTTGTTGTGATTGGTTCATAGGAGACTTTAGAAGGATTGGCTGCCATAAAACGATCTTCCATCTGGATTCTGAGGGCATCCATCTCCCCACTTTCCCCCAGGACACGCTTTGTGAAAGCAAACAAGATGTCAAGGCAGTGAATTCTGTCACCGCTTACCATGGGCAGATCCATTGCAATAAGCTGGACTTTGTTTGGTTTTGCTATGAGAAGAGGAGGATCTAATGAAGCTGCAAAATCTGATAGTTTACTGTATTCTATGAATTGTGTTGCATCTGGATCAAACTTCTCCCAGACTTCATAGAACATCTCAAAGTCATCCTCACTCAGAGGCTCAGCACTTTCCTCAGTAGCAACACTGAAGTTCTCCAGAATCACAGCAATGTACATGTTCACCACTACCAGAAAGGATATGATGATGTAGCTGACAAAGAAGAAAATCCCAACGGAAGGGTTGCCGCAGTCTCCTTTAACAGAGCTCCCCGGATGATCTTTGTGAGGGTCACAGTCCGGCTCCCCACTGTTCAGAATTGGGGCTAACAAACCATCCCAGCCAGCAGATGTGGTGATTTGAAATAGGCAGATCATGCTGTTGCCAAATGTTTCAAAGTTGAACATGTCATCAATCCCAACTTCCCTCTTAACATAGGCAAAGTTGGACATGCCAAATATCGCATAGATAAACATGACCAGGAACAGCAGCAGGCCAATGTTGAACAAAGCAGGAAGAGACATCATCAAAGCAAAGAGCAGAGTGCGGATTCCCTTAGCACCTTTAATGAGACGCAGGATTCGACCTATTCTGGCAAGTCGGATGACTCGGAACAAAGTGGGGGACACAAAATATTTCTCAATCATCTCAGCTAAGAACATACCTAGAGGAAAAAAAAAAAAAAAGCTACTTTAAAGCATGTTTGTCCTATCCAGGAGACAAAGGCAATTAAGTAAAAGGAAGGAATCTACTTGTGGCAAGGGGGTTGTTAGTGTCTGTCTAAGTTTCAGTTTTGCCTAAAAAGCCTGGAAAGTGAATTTTCTGTCTTAGGTATAATCAGTTCTGAAGATGAACCTACTCCTTTCTTTCATGGCTTAATTTATGCTCTTTTTTTTTTTTTTTTAACCTGGGGGTATGCACTGTATTCAGTCAAAGCTCTCTCAGGTACATCATATCATAAAGTCTTTATGACTAGTTTTGTCATGACTAATTTGCACATTGGAGAGTCAGTTTTTAGCTGACAGAAATCTGAATGTTCACTGAGACCTTAGTTAGAAAAAGCAAGTAAAAATCCCTCCACCTTCACAGACTCTTCAGTTCTACTAATGAAAGCAAATCTGTGGTTAGTGTATACCACCAGAAATTTCTGTGTACATTTGCATGTGTTAATTTAATGTGCTAAATAGATCCTTTATGACCCTTGATTTTGAAGATGGCAAGTGAACCTAATGGGAGCAATAAAAATCTTATATGAAAAATTTAATGTATTTCATCCTATAAACTATGAAGATCCGAATCAAGTTGTATGAAAAACAGAAAAATTCACATTCTTGAAAAAGGTGTTCCCTTTTCCTTCCACTAGTTTTTTCTTGAAAGGGGGTTGCTCTTACCTACTATGGAGAGAATTACAACCACAAAATCAAAAATATTCCAGCCTATAGTGAAGTAGTAATGGCGAAGTGAAATCAATTTCAGCACAAATTCTCCAGTGAAAAGGACAATGAACACGAGGTTAATCCGGGATAAAATTGTTTCCATTTCTTTGCTCTGGTCATCTGTTTCCACCATCATTGTGACCATGTTAAGGCAGATAAGTATCATGATGCTGATGTCAAATACTTGTTTGGTTACAAAATCAAAGACCATGCCTTGGAATTTGTTCTGCAAAAACAAAAACAGAATACTTCTTATACTCTGAAAATATTTGCTTTTAAAAGTGCCAAATGGGAGAGCAAGTCCATGCAAGGTTTTAGGGGTGCAGAGCAAGATCTGTTCATTTCCACTTAGCCTGTTCTGCTTTTTGTCTCAACCTGTTAGAGCAAATCAGGAAGTGTACCACTGTTGACTGAAGGAATGGGAAGAGAAACACTGAAACAATAATAGCAATAGCATTATAGCAAAAGTGATATTATTGGTATAAAAAGTTGTGTAACTTGATACCAGGCCAGAATACCAACCAAACAGAAACTCATTTTCTCATTCTTAGGTGGCTTTGGAGTATTGACCCCTCAAGGTGTCTGCTTCTTCCTTAAACTCATTGTTCTAGGTAAGATTGTTGGACAGCTGAAGTTGCATGTCTCAAACACTCCATGACAGCAATATCCCTGTTTTCCTTTACTACTTAGCTAATTGTTCATGGTATATGCCTCTCCTTAGAGAGTTCACTACCTGGTGAGCAAGGTGCAACAAATATTCCTTTCCAAACACTGTAGAATTTCAGGAAATAACAGTGATTTCTCATCTTAGAGACAAACTTATTCTATTTTATCCTGGACTCTCCAGGTCAGTCTTTTATTCTGTGAGATTATCTGTATCTTTCTCTTCACGTTAGATGACCACTGCCCCCTTCTGTCTTCAGCAGATGCCAGTACATCCCCATTTCCTACAAAGCCTCTTGGAGAAGAAAAACAGAAAAGGGTTTATCCATGGGAAACACAACCTGCTTAATTATCCAATTAAGGAAACTTTTCTAGGACTCAGGCATTGTACTGTGAAATTTATCACAATAACCTTTCTATAAACTTCATATTTCAGTGTATGTTTTTTAATGAAATATGAAAGATCTATCCATTCAATTAAAAAAAAAAAAAAAAAAAAAGAGAGAGAGAGAGAAATTCTACTTTATAAGAAAACAATAACAAAAAATAATTATTTCCAGGCATATAACCTCATTGTCAAATCACTCTTACCACTGGCCTTGGTATAGGTTTCTGTGGTTTTTTGGATCCCAGTTTTTTCATTGCATTGTAATATTTCTTCTGTTCTTCTGTCATAAATATATCCTGACCTCCAAAGTAAAGATATAATACCAAAACTAATTACTGTCATGTTCACACATTCAGCATTTAACTACAGTATGTTCCTCTGTAATTTAATATTACATTTCTATTTTATTTGTCTACCAAGTTATTTTTTTTTAGTCATTAATGGTTCACATAATGAGCATTACTACCACATACAAGAAACCTTTCCTGCTACCTTGTTAGACTGATAGCCAAGTTTTTCCAGTCATTCATGTTCATTTTTGCTGACATGGCTAAAACGGTTCTTACTGTACCAATGCTGTTAAATAGGTTGCTGATTAGGATTTTAGTGCACAGGTGTCTTACATGTCCTAAACTTTAGATTGACTTTGAGTTACAGATAGACAGGTCTAAAACTGGGGTAAATTTGAGGCTTATGTTGTGTCAAGGGATAGATTGTATGGGTCAAATATGATGGCTTTAATGATAGCAGAAATCTTTGTTGATGTAAACTTCAGAAAAGTAACTGAAATCATGCTATAAAAATTTTTTAATTAACAAACAAACAAAAAACAATTGCTGGAACCTTGACTAGTTCAAATTAACCTTTGTTTGCAGATGCAAATGCTGATGAACAACTGACTGAATTCCAGTATAATGTAACTTGTGCCTATTAATGAATCTGAACTAAGTCATATAGAAACAGTGTCAAAGTCACTGTCTGCTAAAGTGGTTATCGAAGCCCAAAGCCTACTATTCTTGATAGAAAATATTGCTGTGGCCCCAGATGTGTTCATGGCTCTTTTAAGAAACTGAAGAATATTTTCACACACAAAAAGAATTCTTTACTTCACAACTGAACAGACTTGTGAACAAACTTGTGAACTTGTGAACAGACTCATGATTTGTCCCTCTTTGCATGTCAAAATGCTGTAATGAAAAGGTCAAAATCACGTCCACATATTTAACAAGGATTATGTTAAAAAAAAGATTTTTATTCAAAGACCTGAAATAACTTTTGATTTTTCTTGGCCTTATATGAATAAGATATTAATTAATTACAATTAATATTTTATAGCAGTATGGAAACATTTTAAATACTTATCTTCTTTTTTTGTTGGTTGAAGTTGTCTATAATGACACCAATGAAAAGATTCAAGGTAAAGAATGATCCAAATATGATAAAGATGACAAAATAAAGATACATGTACAAGTTGTCCTCATACTTAGGTTGATCTTCTACCTACAAAATATTATAAGGGGATAATATTAATCAAGGGTTCAAAATATTAATGAAGAGGATACTAGATGTAATAAGAAAAAAAGTAAGAGAGAGAGGCAGAGAGAGAGAGAGAGAGAGAGAGAAAGGAAGGAAGGAAGGAAGGAAGGAAGGAAGGAAGGAAGGAAGGAAGGAAGGAAGGAAGGAAGGAAGGAAGGAAGGAAGGAAGGAAGGAAGGAAGGAAGGAAATGAATTTAATTATAAATAAGTATATGTTATTTCAGCTGGAAATTCTACAAACTGCACTCATTTATTAAAAAGACCCAATATATTCTTTTGTATATATGGAGAACTGGAAGCTGATACAATGATTATTCATATGGAGCTTTAAAGTAAATGTACACAAAGATATGTGTTTATGCATGTATATATATACAAAGTTCCTAGAAGAATATGAGACTGAGAGTAGTCACTAGTACTTAAAATTTCAACATTTAAAAATTAAATATTTTATATTATGTTCAGTATATTTTCATGCAACAGAATCAACCATTTTACTGTCACCCAAATCTCCCTGGAACTCTTTCAGTCTTAGACAAGTGTTCTTACATCCAGCTAAGAACAGATGCTTTCTATAAACTTCTAGTGACTAAATGTTTTGTGAAATCTCTTAAAACTGAGGCACATTTTTAAGGAGTATTTTGTTACTGTCTTAATTATTCTAGCTTCTACATTTCAATCAATGTCTGCATCTCAACTGCACGATGCTTGCATAGAAATGCTGAAGTTAATGAAACAGGATATAATATTCTGACAGATGAATATCACTGTGTGATGACTGATTATCACTAATATAACTATAACCAAAGTTGTATAGAACTAGCTTAGGCGTCTGTGTTGCACTTTCTTGTACTAGGTAAACACAGTTTAGAAGTTTTCTAGCCAAAATAATATTCTAAATTCTAGAAAATTTAACAGATGATCTTCAACATTAAAATCTAATTTGACTTAAATAGCTGGATAATATAAGTGCTCAACCTAAATAAACAATGAAATGCATGGCTACAAATTTTAAAACTAGATTAATATATTTAATACATTATAATTACATTATGTAGTCTTACATTATATAATCATGATTATCAAAGGAAGTTGTTAAAAAGCCATTTTCTCTATTTTTCATTAACATCTTAAAAATAAAAGTCCATTTAAATGATTTTAGTTACATTATTTCACTAGAAAGAAGGAAGTGGGATTATTTTTTTCCACCACTATTTCTAAGATGCATGAAGTTACAAAAAAGTTCATTTCTAGCCTTAAAGTACTACATTCTTATTGTTATAATGTAGTTATTTATATTCTAAATTATATTAAATATATCAGAATATAACCAACAGATGATCTTTGAAAGTCTTACACTTACATCTCTTGAATCAACAGCAGCATACATAATGTCCATCCATCCTTTGAAAGTAGCCTAGAAATAAAGTACAGTTGGTTTATCTACCCTATAAAAAATTCAGAATGTGAAAAATGACTAGAGCACCACATTTGGACCTTTGCCTTTAATAAAATTATATCCAAAAATTTATAAACCACATTTAATAACAGGAATAATAAGATATTTTTCAAAATAAAACTGATTTTTTTTATAATTTATTGTTGGGTATTTCAAAAATATTACATTTGGTCTCTGAATGTCTCAGCAAGAGCACAGCATATTTGGAGCTGCAGGTGCTTACTTTGCAGATGAGCAGTGGTAGACTTGGAGATGTTGGAGGTGTTTAAGTACAATCTACTGCAATCACTTGTGGTGACAACCATTTTATCGAGTTTACACAATGAATGGATGGAATTGACAATACAGCTTCCAGACAGATACATGCATCTGAATGTTTTGGCTGTGGCCAAACTGCCATAGAATTTTTAGAAATGTTTTAATCCTACACAACTAAAAGGAATACACTCTGTTCATAATAAAAATATACATTGGTTCTTGAGATGTAAGATTTACAGAAGACTAAATGTGAACTGTGAAACAGCTGTGGTTAACTTTTGTAAAACCTTGGGCTGAGTTCCTGTAGAGACTTTGTCTAGGTAGAATAATGAGTAAAAAAGATTTGACATCTAATTCTAACATCTCTTCTAACATCTCTTCATAAATTGAAGCTGTATGTCACATCATAGACAAGTGATTCAGCAGAGCTCAATCATTTAAGCATTATTATTTGCTTACTTGCTTGCTTGTGTTTTGGGTCAGATACCAGCTATCGGAAGCTCCATTCCAAGCTAAGGAGCTTCTGGCATAAATGAAAGGTACACTCAGTACCTAGAACAAAAATATTTCTCTACCACAGCGCATAGGAAAAGGACTTGAAGGGGAAATAAAATTTATAGATTTTATATAAGTAACAATAATTAATAGAATGAGTATGATATGCAATATAATAGCATCTGTGATGCATCTTAATGTCTGCAAGCATCAAGAGAAAGTGTTATGAAATAATCAGGTCTAATAGTAAGGAACTGTCCACCAGTGACTACCCACATTCGAACACCGTACACAAGACTTACACTAGAGAAGGAATTGTCTCCTTGCTACATGAAATGTTGGGTGCCCCGGTCTCAGATCTTGCATTATTTATGACTTCTTTCCCTAAACCCACTTCCAGGTCTGGAAAATCAATCCCCTCTTAAACAAACACCTGTACTGGAGACCTGCTGTTTTGTTATATTGTTCCTTTTACCATCCAAATACAAACTGGTTCCTTAGAATAGTACAGACATGAAGAAAAATCCACTCTATCTTGACCTGGCTGTTGATGAAAAATGATTTTTCAGTGCCAAAAATTGCCAAGATTAATGGATTTCTGAATGTGAAGGATGTCGCTGTGGATTAGTAATGATATCCAGGAACAGATTATGTGGGAGGCATTGGCAGGAGTTGCTCACATCAGACCAGACAGTCAGTTAGAATGTCTGCCTTTCCAATTGCTGTTTGCCCTCCTGTCTTGCAAGATAACTGAGCTCATAGAGGAGGGGAGAAATCTTCAGTAATTAGAGGGATCTCCAACTCTTTTCCATCATGACAAGAAATGAAATGCATTTCTGATATTTATATTGTGCAGCACTAAAAAGATTCTTGTACTTTTTTTCACTTATATAGACATTTTTATCATCATAATGAGATCATATTCTCTAACCTGGAAAGCTTACTACTATTCAGGCAAAAATTATGGCTAAAAAATGTACTAGAGGCTTTTCAGGCTTCTTTTGTGTAAACTGTACATCACTGCTATATAGAAATTATTCTACTACTTAACAGACTTAAGTAGCTCAGTTGTCCTAGTTTTTTTTTTTAAGAGAGCAAAAAGAAAAAATATAAGTTTACTTACTACTTGAAGCAGAGCAAGATATCCAGCTCCTACATTATCAAAGTTTACTTTCACATTTTTCCATCGGGCACTTTGATTGTTTTTTATGAGTTCCTCACACTGAGTATAATTGTTGACATCACTGACATCAAACATCTCACCAGTTGTGGTATTGACACAGTGATAGAATTTGCCAGCAAACAGATTTACTCCCATGATGCTGAAGATGAGCCAGAATATAAGACAAACCAGCAATACATTCATGATAGATGGAATTGCTCCTACAAGTGCATTTACAACCACCTAGCATAAAAATTAAACAAAATAGTCAGTTTATGAAAAGAAAAAGAAAAATACTTTAAAATGTTAAAACAGCATTAATATGGAATGGACAGTTAACAATGTAAAATTTAAGGGGAAACATTATTTGAGGTTCAATAAAAATCACTAATGAAATTACCAAAGGCAAGAAATGAGAGTTATATGGAAACCAGACAATGCAAAAGTCTGAAAAAAAAGCGAAAACAAAAGAAAACCTGTTAGTAGCAAGATGGGTTCTTAGAATTTGTGTGCTCTAGAGAAAAAGAAAGAAATAAATGTTAAACTCCAACAATACAAATCAAAATCTATAAATAGGAAATAAAACAGAATAAGATAAAAGAATGATGATATGGAAGACTAAATAAAAATATCTGCATGTGAAACTATCATTACAAATGATTTTATTCTCAGAACCTTTACGTATATATTGGAACCGATGTATTTTAGCATCTGCTTACAATGTAACAAAAATAAGCACATTTGATTTGTGGTTTTTTTTTTTTTTTTTTTTTTTTTTTAATAACAGCATCTGCTTCAAATGTTGTTTTTAAACTGCCTGGCTCCCAGTACTTGCTTTTAAACATATCCATTAGTTTTGTTGTTGTTGTTGTTGTTTGTTTGTTTTTTATTTTATATTATTTTTAATTGCTTCATTTAATACAATTGAACTAGTCTATATGAATAAGTGACTGTAAAAAAACAGATGAAATCCACTGACAAAAATTTTATTTAATTACTTATTGTTATTGAACTAAAAGGATACACAGGCAAAAACAAAACAAAGAAAAAAAACATATTTATTTGTGAGACAGCAGTTGATTTTTGTGTAGTGAATATTTTTGCATGGTTTTGAAAATAGTAGAATTTTTCAAATCTATAACTTGACTGAGAATGTTCTAAAATCAATAGAGCTCATTTATGAGATAGGGACTCACATGCTGTTTGCAATGCAAATTATGCAAAACTTAATGGCGATGGTGATGTGTCACAGGACACAGTACCCTGGAATATCAGCAGCCTCTACTCAGACAGAAACTACACAATTTTTTTGGAGACTTAAGACCTATGACTAAACTGTAACATCTGGATATATTTGTGGATATATTTACAACATCTGGATATTTTGAGGTGAAAGATAAAAAAGGAGATTTCTAAGTGACATAACATAACTTGTTAATTATTTGAGCATCTATTTTTCCAGGAAATAGCATAGTCAGCAGACAGCTGGTAATAGTTTGTTTTGTTTTGTTTTGTTTTGTTTTGTTTTGTTTTGTTTGTTTGTTTTGGTTTTGGTCAGACTGGCAGAATATGAAAATAATAATTTCCTCAACAGGAAACGTTCAGCTGTGTAGGAGGAGAGGTAAAATGGCATCAGATGTATTTGTATGAAGTAAAGGCCACTGGCTGCGAAAATGATTTCTCATCTCTTCTGTTCTACATTTCCAGGCCCATCATTATTTCAGGTATTTGTTCAGAGAACCTTTCTTTAATGATACAACTTGTGTTGTGGGATCTTTTTCCCAGACAGATAGATAGGGAACCACAGGGAGGCTTTAGTTTTATCTTTAGTGTCTTTAGTGTCTTTTTCCCACAGTTGTTATCTTCTTTTTTTTTTTTTCTTTTCTTTTTCTGCCTAATCCTGTTCCATCCCAAACTGCTGATAAACTAACAGAGAATGGAACTTACAGAAATTCTTTAAATAAAGTTCTCATCTAAACGAAAGAAAAAAAAAAAAAACACAACACAACATCTCTGTTCTTTTCCTTTTCTATATAGATCCACGAACAAGTAAAAATATTAACAGCCACAGGGCTGGTATACCAACTATTTATTTGAGCAGGCAAATTTGATAAGCTTAAGGTCTAATACCCAAAAGTAAACTGCATGGATGTTGTATGTTTAAGGACATGTTGAAAGGCATTTTCCCACACATTTTTGCATGAGTTCCCACTCTGGAGTTCTTTTGTAGCTCTTTGTAGTCTCATAATTCTACACTGATTTTTGTATACATAGATTAAATCAGGCTACTTTCTTTTATCTCACCCTCATTCCTTCAAATCGTGACAAGGCTCTTAAAGGTCTTAAAGCTCTTAATGTCCGAAGCGATTTAATGGCACCAAGTTCAGAATAGCCCAAAGCATTGGCTATTAAACTAACCAATGAAACCTGTAAAAATAATAATAATAAAAATCAATAAGAAAAGACACTGCAGTTTATTTAAAAAGCATACAGATTGAATCTACAGAAAGATCAACAGTGATAAATGGAGGAATGTTCTAACATAGTGACATTAGAGGCCTGATCCCATGATTTTCATACTTGCTGGAAAGTCATATGAAGGCACACTTGAAAAAGGAATATATGCCATTAAATATCTATTATGGCTGAATGGGGCTTAATAGTCAGATGGAAGCACGCTCTTGGTGGAGGATAAAGTTTTCACAAATGCCTGGAGACAAAAGAGTCATATTTTCATTAACTTTCATTAAGATTCAACTTTCCAAGCAATTTACAGTTCTGAATATGGTAAGATAGTTTATTCACTACTAACATAATTAATATCTATAATCACTAATAACATGCTAAACAATATAGTGGTTAATTAGCTTTTGTTATAAATAATACTTCTAAATCAAAAGTAGATTACAGAACCAATAGCCAGGGTACCTATGAAATATATATTGACAGAGGTGTTACATCGTCACTTGCCTGCCAACTCTCTCCAAAAATTTTTCCTCTTCTAAGTATAGAAAGATATTATAAAATGTGTGGTAGATATTAACAGGTGCTAGCATTACAACAGTAATGAAGGAGAAATTAATCTGTGTTTCTCAAATAGAACTGATTTTTAACTGGTGTTAATGTGAAAAAAAAAATCATTCACTTACTTTTGGCAGTTTTGGAGACACAAATGGGTAAATATCCTACCTTACTCATATTTTATTTCAGTTTTGCCACCAAATGCACAGAAAACACATACATATACATGAACATAGGCATATTTCAGTCCTTAAAAACATCCTCCTAATATTCATTTCTGTACCTCAGCGTAGATGTTGTTCAAATCAATGGCTGTGCAGAAATTGGTGGTATGGCAGTAAGATTTTGCCCACTATTTGAAAAAGTAGTTTCCTACATTACTTGTCTAATAAAAAATAATTAGATGAATCACAAATACAGGAGTTACAAGATCATGTCTCAGCGGACAGTGGGAGAACAGATGGAAAACAACTATTTTGTTACTATATTACTATGTAAATTTATCTCATGCAAAATAGTATTTTAGTTAATTCATAACTCTGTACCTTTCAACTGGATAACTTGTCATGAAATATTAATACATATGAATTCTATGTTACTGGCTGAGGTCACTAATTTAAGTGATTTAATTCCAGACTCTCTGTGGTGTATGGCCCTCCTCACTTCTAACACTGCTTATCTGCTTATCCTTTCATGTAGTTTATATTATGTTTAATTACACTTAATTAGGAATAAAAATAAACCACCAGATTTGGAAAAAAAAAAAAAAGAAAAAAGTTACTATAGTTTTGATTTTCCAGACAGGTATTTTTGACATTCTCTGAGGCAGGACATTGGACCAAATATAGCTTTTTGTATATTTTTATGTTATGATTCTCTGCTAATATCACTTTTTCTGTATATACTTCGTGAATAATTCTTAGTTTATGGTATGTTACTGAAAAATATTCAAAGTTTATTTTGTTTATGTGTATAGTTGCAAGCTGATTTTGTTCCTTTACTTCCTGAATAAGAGTATTAGGTTTCATGCATTTCATGAAAATCCCTTTGAATTCTGGAATTAGTAATTCCAGAAATCAATTAATTACTGAATTATTCAATATTGTCATAGTTTACCATGTTAGAATACACATAAAGACATACTAGACTATCTAATTAAGACAAAGTGAAATCTCTCTTTGCATCTGTTTTCCCAACACATGAGCCTGTTCCCCTTCTTATTTCTTCTTATTATGAGGTCATCAGGGTAGCAGTTTCCTCTTACTCTGTTTTTACAGTGTTTAGTATATTAGTTTAATGTGACTCTGATTCTTTTTTAAAATGTTGTGGCTTAATTAGTCATTCTTAAAAAATATTAAAAAGGTTGAGAGCACAGTTTAATTCAATGAGTTGAACTGTTTTAACAAATAGGGCAGAAATACTTTTACCCATATTTCTGAGCTGAAGAACTATAGAAAATAGAAAAGTATGATTGAAAATAGAAAAATATGATTGACTTTGAATGTCATATACAACAAGCCCAGTTGGGGTGTGCATGTGTGTTTTTTTTTGTTGTTGTTGTTTTTGTTTTTGTTTTTTTTTTTACTTCTGATTGTTCCAAAATTGAATGCATTGGAATTTCAGCATGCATGAGAAATTTCAGTGTTGAGATACTGGAAGGTCAGAGATTTCATCCACTTCCAGATACATTACTGTCCCACAGTAGTTGTCAAATACATGATTTGTTTTAAATATTACTTATTTCCATTTCATTTAGATATGATTTATGAATGATATATACTTTAAAAATAAAGTGTTATAACAAACTATGGGATTACGTAATAAAGTTTGAAAATATATAGCATAAAACAATATCCACCTAAGATCACAAAAGATTATATATTTTAGCAGAAAATGACCTAAATTTAATAACTAGCAAACTCACCAGGTATTCCCAAATGCCCCATCTCCTGCCCAGGTATACTATCTCCTAGCTTGGTATGTGGTAAAGAGAACATACGGTCATTACACGGTCATGTACATACTGTACATCAAAAACTGGACATAATAAAGAAATGATAGATGGCTTCTGGACAAAGGGGTGAGAATAAAACTCAAGGCAGAGTATGATGACTGCTCTACAGTGTCTGGCTGAACTGGTTTAAGGTATTACCGCCTCTGCCAGCTGATGTCCCCAGATAAAGAGATGTCCCTGCTTCTCATCTGCCTGTATGCAAAGTTGAGTATCTTAGCTTAAACCACTGATGAATGTGTTTGAACTAATTTACCAGATTCTAATTTTGGGTGGATAAGGCACAGTTATTTTCCCTTCTACTCCTTGCTGCAGACATTGTTGCACCCAGCAGAAGAGTGGGGTGGAAAGATGGCATAAGGTCTTAAAATGAGGTAGACAGATGTACCCACAGTTACCTGCCATTGCTGTTAACTGACAGAGCTGAAAATTGCCTTTTCTTCATGTAAATCTTCATGTAAAATCTAATTTGGTCACAATGACTGAAAGTAGCTATGGCTATTTCTCACATTGAGAGAGTCAGGTATGCAAGATATTAAAGGTCAAAACCCCGAAGGACTATCAGTGTTTACTCTTGAATAATTTTAGAAGATGGAATTAAACAATTTGATTAACTTTAGTGACTTGTAATGAAGAAGGGCTTGCTAGTGTTCTTTCTTGGAAAATCTGCTGAATCACACCTGTTTAATCTTTCCAAAAAAACAGTATGGAGAGATTCTCTTCTAAGGCAGATAAAATGAATTCATATATTTCTTTTGAATGTTGTCTGATCATGCTACAAGAATTGCTGAATTAGACTTAGGCACAGTAAGACATTTTTTACCACTTTCTGGAACACTGAGTATAATTATTCAAAAGTAGAAGGTTCTGATCTCATTTGGTCATGCTTTTGTTTATAAAATTAAAAATTATGAGAAAAAAGTTGGCAATATAAGATGCTTTATTCTATGATGATGATGATGTTTATAATTCTGAGAGCCTGTTCAGATAACAGCAGCTAAACTCTTATTAAGAAACCACGGAGTATGGCTTAGAATAATCAGTTTAGGTTTACTTTACAAAAAGAATAATTAGAACACGAGTTGTGGTTTATCTAAAATGAATTCCATTCTTAACATAATCCTGGAAAGGAGCATCTGTATTCTACGTTAAGACCCTCTTTAGAAAACCCTTTATACTGCTTAATACTAGTGTATATTTTTAGGACAGAGCTAGAGATTAACAGTATAACAAAACTAACATGAGCAGGTTTATAAACATAAAAAAGAGTTCTTCCATTTTGAGTTATGGGTCAATATAGCTTGTTAGCTTTTTTTTTTTTTTTTTTTTAATCCTCTGAAAATCACAAATCCGACACATTTCAATTATGTATCCACAAATAATAACTGTGGAATGAGATTTTATACAAACTTCTCAAGAAATATGGTAGCTTGGGCAGAAAGCACATTTGGGCATAGACCACGTACATGTCCAGAAATGGACAGTTGCCCTAAGATTACATCTCTCAGTTCCACACTGAGGATATGTATAGCCGGTGAACTGGGTCAGATAAAGTGTGAAGGCAAGAGACCAAAATATTCTGGGAGTAAAACCAACTTTGATCCATTCTGACAACATAAGCAAGGCTTTTGCACAGAAGTACATCAGAACTGGGAAGGCAGCCAAAAAACCTTGTATTGTCTTCTGTCATAAGCCCTGCCAAATCACAGTTGATTTAACTATTGCAGATTGTTAGCCAATTAAAAGTAATTTAATTTGACCAAATAGGAACTGTCTTTTATTTTACTAAAAATGATAACCAGATAGTTTGAGTGGATATAGTTCTGAGAACTCAGGTAAAATCTGGTCTAAATGCATCACTGCAGTTGCAATGCTTGTAGAAGGAACTTACACAAAGTAGTGTTTCATTTGCTAAGGAGTATGACAAGACTGACATTAAAAATAGCATGGAAGTTCCAAAAATAGTTTTTGGTTCTTTGTTTTTCCATAAAATCTCAAGTTTGATACACCAAGAGTATGAAATTATTAACCATGAAGAATTAACAAGCTGATGGCCAGCCACCCTTTTCCTTCTGGTTCATAAATGTACTTTAAACAACACATGCAGACAACTGCAGGCTATTACTCATGCACTGTAACTATACAATGGGAATTACTTTTGCATGTTTGTAAGAAGATTACTTAGTAGTAATGAGGTTTACAACATAAACTTTACAATACAGAGTTTTAAAGTATTAAGGACTATGTACTTACATCAACAATCAGGAAGTCCAGCCAGCACCAGGCATTAGTAAAATATATTTGAAAACCATATGCTACCCATTTTAAAAGCATTTCCAAAATGAAAATATATGTGAAAACTTTGTCAGCATATTCCAGCATGGTCTTGATAGTTTTACGCTGTTCAATATATATATCTTCAAAAGCCTGTGAAAAAAAAATATATATTACTAATACTTCACAGAATATAAATGAAAAAATAAGTATGTCAGAGCTAATCTTTCCCCTTGTTCTTCTGCATCCTCATATTTTACCTATTTCTCATCTTTAGCCATGTTACAAAGTGAAGCAACTTTGTGTATTCAGCCTCCAGTAAGGCATATTGATTAAATATATTCTATTTTACTACTAAGTAGGAAATAAACTCAAAGCAGGTGGTGGGTTTTTTTGTTGTTTGTTTCTTTGCTTCTGTTTTTGTTTTGTTTTGTTTGTTTTTCACTGTGGCATTACAAAACTTTCACATACAAAAAAACACCTCTGTTATACAAAATCTGATCCAGAGATGTATATTCCATTTTGAAAACAGTTCAAGAGTTTGCATTTCTATCTTCCATCAGTAAAATTTTTGTTTAAAATTCAAATTAAAGAGTAATTTGTTTGCTAGAATTTATACTATGTATTTTGATAGTGTAGCAAACGTTCATCTTAAGTAAAGTTGGAAAGGTAGGCAATGTAAATCTTTTTGGAAAATAGTTGTTTGGTTTGATTTGCTGTCACACTCTTCCCTATCTTCTGCCTCCAAAACAGCAACAGAGTTTTGCTTCAATCTTTTTCAATTATACTGAAATGCTTCATTTTTTTCTATGGTCTTTTGTAAGCATAATCCAAAAAGTGGTTGAGCCCCAAAGGAATTAAGGATTAGAAAGCATACATCTAGCTTTATATTCACAGTTAACAAGGGTCCTTTGTACTCAAATTTCTTGACAAACATGTTGAAAACTGGCAAACTGTTGAAGTTGTTGGCTTAAATAAAATTGCAGCAGGTTTACAGGGGTAAACCAAAAGTATCACTTAAATGCATATAAAACTTATATAATTTGGGTCAATTTTAAGTAAATAAATAATGAAATCGTGAAACACGGATAGTTTTATACAACTCCAACCAAAACAGGCCTTTCTGATGCAAATTTAAATTTTGCTGTTGCTCCTCAGGAAATATCTAAGTATTTCAGCATCTGAAGCATTTCTACTTACCAGTGCTCCGCTGCTGAGGAGAATCATGAAGACAATGAAAGTCTCAAACCAATTGTGCTCAACTATGCTGTAGCAGGTTTTTCTAAGATTCCACCAGATTTTTCCTTTGCCATCCTCTATACTTACTTGGCAACATGGAAACTTCTGCACACAACCTGAATGAGATTAAGAAATATTAGAATCTAAATGCAAATTATTTCAAAGTCAATAATTACTATGGTATCAACATTATTAATAGTGACAATGAGTTTTATAATAATTTATACATGTAATACTGAAATTCTCCTTTATAGGATGTTGATTATCTGAGGTTAAATAATAAGGAATTTGCAATGAAACAAGACATACTAGACATAATTATGTATAAACTCTATCCAAAATATATTGATGTTTTTGACTGGTGGTGTCTGTTCTGTTTGTTGATGGTCTCACGGAAATAAGTTGTTCCAAAATTTAAGGGCTCTTTCAAGTAATAGAAATGCATTTTAAAAATGAAAATTTAATGAACAGAAAAGTTAATGAAGTTCCTTAATTACAAGATGTAAGCAGTGGCCAGGCAGACTAAGGTAATCAAAGCCTAGGAAAACCTTGTTTTGTCATCTGATTTCCAGCACTCTAGGCTTAGAGTATTTCCTTTTGATCATAGAAATTATGAAGATACAACAGATTTGAATGTATCAAGAACTTAAATATGCCTGATAATTATGCAGTTTTGCTAATACATCTCTTAAGTCAACAGTTATTCTACAACCTTCTGTAAAACAGGCTTCTGGTTCAAGAGCTTCTTCAGGTTCAATTTCTGCTTGCTCACCCTCTCCGGGAGGGGCAATATCAACTGTGCTGCCTTCAGATGAACTGGATGCATTTAGTTTCTGCAAGTAAAGTTCCACAAAACAATTTTTTCTCATTAGATACATATTCTGTAAAAATTATACTGAATCAAATCCTGCCAGTCAATTAGTTTTGAAAAACATTAAGTTTATGTTGATAAATATGTGTAGTAAGGAGGTGAACATTGAATAGTTCTGTTTCCCAGCTTATCTTCTCATAGGGAACAATCAGAAGTGATTTAGCTACTAACCTGATTGATGCATAAGACTTTTAAATTGAAAGCTCAGTGGTAATACAACTGGATAATACAACTGGAGACCTTGCATATACCACACTCTCAAGTTATTTTATTTCCTTTACTAGATTACACTGCAAATGTGCCTCAGTTTTCTCAGGCAAATGAACAAATGGAAAGTTCCACATACATGGCATGTCCACTGCAGATGATGTTTTCACAAACATACACCATATCTAGATGAAAGAGCTGTAAATGTAATGGCATTTAATAGTAAATTTCTGCACTACTTTTTTTTTTTTTTTTTTTTTTCCAGAAAGCACAGATTACCAGCTCTGAAATCTCTTATTTGCATTCCAATCTCCTGTGAATACTGAGACACCTCGTGAGGTTCCTTCCATCCTGAATTTTTCTGTCTATGTACTACTTTGTATATAGTCAAATGCTATAATCCTCACTCCAAAACAATCCTAGATGTGAAAACTCCAAGAGTTGGAGAGTGATATAAACCAGCTCAAATGAAGTAACTGTTTATACCAAGTACAGTGAAATTTGGATCAAGTCAAACTATTTATCAGTCATGCAAGACTGCCTATAATTTTCTTCTAAGAAAGTATATTTTGAAAGGACAAACCTACTAAAGATGCACACAGCATCCAGCACAAAAACTGGACATAGAGTTTGTACCTTGTTTTCAGTTGCAATATTGTTTGAATCTTAAATTTTTTCATCCCAAATACATTTTCTTTTATTGTGAAACAAGGCTTGTAATCAGAAAGCAACATGAAAAAACAAATACTGAAATACTGAAATACTTTTGTTTTATACCATGGAGCAGTAATTTAGAGGGGGATCCAGGGGGGGATGCATCTCTAACTTAAACACTAAAGTAGAATATATACTGATGTAGCAGAAAGGCTAATCACTGACTCATTTGTGGTTTCAGCTAAGCAGATCTGAACTGTAAGCAGATCTTTGACCTCTACTGGATTTTTGTATACAGAGTTTTTGAGGATACCAAGTACTTTTCGTGTTTAGCTTTCAAGGTAGTGATATTTTATAATGTAAAAAATAAAAGTAAAATAATATTTGTTCAGATCTTTTGAATGATTTTGCTGCAAATAATAGACGATATCTTTTTTAAAAGACATTACTATGTATACTCTCCTTCAGAGACACTGCTGCAAATTAAAACTAGTTATTTAATTCTTTAGTTAAAACCAAGTCCTTTCAGGAGAATACATTGGGAGCTCAGGGATTTTTCTGCCAAAAAATGAAGCAAATGGCACATATCTCTTTATATAGTTTGGTAAGCAATTCCTCTCTCATGTTGAGCTTACATGAGATGAATGACAATTAAAAGAAATTTATGCTGGGTGATTGGTAACTTCAGTTTTAATTTTCAAGAAGCTGCACTTTATGTCCACATGCAAATGTAGTCAATATGAGATCAATCAGAGCTGGATTGTGACTATAGCTGGATTGTGACCAAAAATAAAGGACTTGCTGAATAATAGAAATATTTCTGAGAAGCACACTGACATTAGTTGGAAAACCATTCTTTCCCGTTCTAAATAACATGATCTGTACATGGAAAATCATGCTGACAAATGTGAAAAGATTTGGGTAAATACACTGAGATTTTAATATTTCTAGTGGTTAATTTTTGCTTAGTAAACATGAAAGTGTCTTGTTTCCCTTTTCATACTTCATTTTCTGCTACAATTTCCAAAATTTATGCATCTGAAATATTTACAGCTGTATCATTTCTAGCTGAATAATTTTACTGCTGCTCATGCAGATCAGTAACTCTGAAGCAAAATGTTTTGTACCTTGTATACTGAGAATATTTAAAACTTTGCTTTCTGTATTACTTCTACAGACCAAAATATACATTAATGTACACTGTATTAAGCATTAGTAATATACCACCTTATTATCTACATACAAGACTATCTTTGAAACAGGAAATGAGATTTTTAGATTAATTCTCTTTTTATATATCATGGTAATACTAAAAAAGAAAAGTCTAAAAATTGTTGCTGAAATTATAGGCAGTTTCTTTGTTAAATAAAAAACATATATTGTGAGAACAATAATCTGCCACATCTAAGTTAGGAAATTTAAAATTAATTTATGGCCTGATATATCATCATTAAATTAATGACTGACTTAGTAGTAGCAAAAGTTCATAAAAGTAGAAAAGTTCATAGTAAACACCAATTATTAATCTTCCTGTTAAAAGGCAGCCAGTTCTTTAATGGCTTCTTCTGAAACTCTGTTTCAGATAGTCCTGTCAGCTAAAAAAAACAGTTGCTAAAAAACAAGTGATAGAATTGCAATTTATAACCAGTAAAAACAAAAACTACTATATTTTCTTCATTATTTTTCAAATAAAGCATTATCTTCATTATGTTTCAAATAATCTCAAACAATTGAATAATAAAAAACATTACTAAAACTCCTCTTCTTTGCTCCAAGAGCCTAAATTAGGAAAGAAGCATTGCATTTTAAATAAGGTGACTTTAATGTTCTTTTTTTTTTCCTAGCAATAAAATTAATAAAACTTAGGAAACTCAAAAGACATGGAGGATTACAAAATCTTCTTTTCACCCCAAATATGGGATTATCAGTTTGTAGAATATGCCATGCCCTGTAAATACTTATTTGCATCTTCAATGATACGACATTTTCCTTTACAAGGATACACTTGAAAGCAATTGCTTATGATGCAGCATTCTCAAGGCCTGAATCAGCAAAACAACATGCTTGACTAATGCAGAAGCCTGAGCAATACTGTGGAATCACACACAGAAATAAAGTCAAAAAAATGACCACTTTAATGGTATTATATTTTTCAGAAAATAGTATTATAAATATTAATGTATAGAATATAACATTAAAAAATGCTTCATCACCAACCCAAATACTTGTCTAACATACGTATAATCAGCCTCCATTCCATCCTTTCAGAGCAGTGCATCTCTTTTCAACAGCTTAGATCATTAAAACAAGCTTTGACCAACAGCATGTTAATGTGCCCATTTACGAGAAAATGCATTCGCTTAAGACCCAGTCTTGCTCTCATGTGATTTTATTATAGCTTTCAATAAGAGCAAGAGCAGGCAACAAAAACTTTAAGCTTTACAAACTGCTTCATGATTCAAGTGACAATAAAATAAATAAAGGGATTCAGCCATTACAAATTGCCATTAGTAATTCAGCCATGTGGTTTTATCTTTTGAATCTTTAAAGCTGCACTGTAATTGAGTGACAAAATATAAATTAAGGGGGTTGGTGATTTCCAAGTGATTCTAAACTGAGTTTAGATCTCAAATCTTATGATATTTAACTTTTACATTATATTAAGAAAATGGCTTAAAACCCCTTTTTTCCTAGAGCTCTATTTGACGTTTGAAGCATATCTTGGGTTTAAAAAATAATAAGTTAAATCTGAGACTTTTTAGAATACACAGCAATATGAATTTCTTTTGGCATCACTGGACTATACAGTGGTACAAATGGAGCTATTTGGCTATCCTTTTGAAGCCAGTGAGACTCTGCCTGAGTCTCAGTAGAGAAGGTGTAGGGCTGAAATCTCAATCCCAACAAAATTGTAATACTGTTTTACCAGTATAGTTTGTCTTTTGTAGTTTCATGTAACTTTAGCTCCTGTGTAATACTACTGTCCCTATTCCTGAAAGCTCTGCCAATTATGCTGCAATGGGGATTATTTACACCTATAATAAAAATTAAAAAGATAGGGTAAATATACATGCAATTTTATAAAAACCATGCTGACTACTTCATTGTTACTCTAATTTACACTGAGTGAAGTCTGCCAACTCTGTCACAGACTTGGCTATTAAGAAACACAAATACAACTTTTTATGAAGAATTTTAAAGTTTAAGAAAAGAGTATTTGTTAAATGATCTGTTCAGAGAGAATTTTTAGAGAGGTTATTAAGTATAATTTCAGCAGTTATGAAACTGTTTGCTTTGCTTATAGTTTATAAAACTCAAGATATGCACTGCCCAAATCAATACAGAATGTAGTTTGTAGCATCTTAAGGATTTGCATTACAGTGCATTGCAGATTTAAGAATATAACAATGCAATTTTTACACAGATAGGTATATTGCAATAGTATAAATTTTATTTATTAAAGAGCTGAAGTGTGGCAGTAATCATTACATAAATCACCTAACACATTTCATTAAATATATACATTTATAAGGGCTGAATCAAAAAGGGTTGTTTTTATTTTTTTAAAAACTATGCATGCTCCCTTTTTCCTTTGGCCTCTTTAGAGTATAACATTCCAGTACTTTTATGATCCATACTTCATAACCTGTAGAACATGCAGTTATTGCTAAAGACTTTATTAGACTATCCAGAAAAATCATTAGCGGAGTTAAAAAATGTATGTTGGGGTTGCCAATCCCGCCTGACCATGCTGTGGTGTGAGTCCCATGACTCAGCAGAGAGCAGCTGTGCATGTTTCTACCATCTTGCAATGGATAGGGAAGGAACATAGCTGAATAGCATGCAGGCCAGTCAAAATCCATTAAAAAGTGATTATATATATATATACATATATATGTATAACTTTTTTAGGTAACCTGTGTGAAAGTGGTGACACGTTGCTCTACCTGGTTAAAAAGCACCAGAGCTGCATTCTTGATTGCTCCAGCTTGGTTTTACCCCTGTGAGAAGTAAGAATGGTAGGTAGTGAAGTTCAAAGCACAGGATTTCTAGTTTTCTTCTTTTTGGAATCTCTAATTCAAGCACAGCTTTAATACAATTAAAACATAATTATTAAATATTTTATGATCAGTTGGCAAAAAGGGATATGCATACCACCTGAAATGTTCAACAAACCTTTCTACAGAGCTTGTTAGTTTATTTTAGAGAAATAAGAAATGCAGGAACTAGAGCTAATCATCTGCACTCTGAAACTATGATTCATAAATGGAAATAAAATGATTAATTTCATAAAGACATGGTTAGCAGATTTGGAAATTATTCTATATTTAAAGAGTGCTTAATGCATCTTAATGAAAATTTAAAAAAAAATTATTTTTTTGGTTTAGTGTTCAAGTCCTCATTTAACTGACTATGTCATTATGTCTTTTATTTGCAAAAAATGTACATACAGTAAACAAAATACTTTGAAAATGTATGTCTTCCCATTCCTGCTTCATGTTTTAATAATAGTGGTGTAACTTACAGATGGCAATAGAAGTAAAAAGCTAGTCCATAACATAAAGAACCTGTCACTTTGGAAGATATAGTCCCTGAACTAGTCAGTTGTATAAAGCGGGAATTTAGATAGTTATATACTTTAAAGGAAATGTGGAAAAAAATCTTACAATCAATTGATCAAATCACTACTAGGTGTGTTTTTGCTAAGAAATTCATTGAATCTCCATGGCAATGTTTAACTTTTGGGAAGAAAATAACTCTGTTTCTGTCTTTATACTTCACCTTTTTACATAAGCGGCAATGAAGCCAATCAGAAAATTGAATTTATCCCTTGCTTAGAAGGCTCAGTGGATTAGCTGGTGAAGGATATTTTTTATTTTATTAAAACCACCTGTTGTGATTTCAAAAGTTAATTGAGGAGCCTTACTTCTCTATTCTGAGTTTGTACTTACTGTACATATAACATAGATACAAAGGCTTTTGGAATTCTGCCGTGGTAGAGGCCTGCAGGTATTTGCATTTCTTAAAGAAAGATGTTGTGAAAACAGCTTTCCATAGCTGAAGAACATCTTTGAAATTACTTTTGTGTGTTGAAATACAGAAATTCATTCATCAAGTTGTGATTCAAATGTAATGTATGGTTATTAAGTGGTACAAAAACACAATAGTTATTTATTAAGTGGTACAAAAACACAATAGTTAGGAGTCTAATGTTTGATCTGATTATCATACTCCATGTCATTGATTAACACTGATTTTGTAATAATAATGTCATCCACAAGCTAACTAAAAAAAAAAAGTATCAAATAATCCCCTTTGGTAGGTTTTAATTTTCTTACTATCTTTTAAGTTAATTTTCTTGAATATCTTATTTTTAGAGCAGTAATGTGTTATTTTTGATGGTTATCTTATTGGCTGTTGCACCTCTGTTTTCTGGTAGGAGATACTGACAAAATCCTCCTTCAAAGTACCAGTTAAATGCTCTCTTATTTCAAGTGAACTTTCAGGCAACTGTTATTCTAAAGCAATTAGGAAGTTTTAATGTCTTTAAGATAAATTCTCTTCCTCATCCAAAGCTCAAGTTATGCATATGTAGTTTCCCATTATCCACTTACATTTCATGGGTCATTTTTGCATGGAATCTTAGCATACTTGCTCTGATTTTAGGGTGTTTTAGGATCTATATACAGTAAGAAAATGCTTAATGGAAGTCTCTTAGCAGAACAAACATGTAGATACAAAATAAATAACCAAGTGTAGTATATATAAAAAAGAAAGACATTTTTCATTACCTTAAATGATGTAAGTATAATATTCACTTACGACTACATGTTTCTCACTAACATGTCATGTGGTGAGACCATAAAAGAACTTGTGCTTTCACCATGTTAGACAGCTGCTTGAGTAACTTCAAGTATACAATGTAAATTCGTCACAAAATATTCAAGGAAAAAGCCTTTCTGAAGCTGCAGACATATGAGCTAGAAGATCTGTAGGTTAAGATGTGTCTTGGGAGAAATCAAATGTAATTTGGAAGCCAAAGTAGATTTGAAGAAACTCTTCAGTACAGCATTAGGTTCAGTATTAAAAAATAAATTAATTAATAAATAAAAATCTTAAAGACACAATCTGCTTCTTGCTTTCTGCACTCTATTGCTTATCCTGATCCTTCATCCTGACACTTGTCATACAGTCCTCAGTTCTATAACACATCATGTCTCACACACATGTTGAAGACACAATAACTAAGGTGCAAATGAGACTGTACTGAGACCTAAGCAGAACTTTTTCTTCAAATGCTGAATAAAATGCTACTGTAATATGGGAATCAGAAATTGTAGAAGTGTGTGGGTGTGGTCTCTGGCCAGGCTATCCTTATGAAGAAGACCCTGTAGTCAAGTTATCTTGAAATCTTACACTCATTTTTTCAACTTAACAAATGTTATTGTTACATTTCATCCAAACACAGACTTCCCTAAATTTCTAGTGATATCTATTAGAAGGATTTTGTATATATGTTTGGAACTTAAAACCAGGTTGCAAAATATATACTGGCAGATTTGGAAAGTTGCTTGTTTATTAACTGGCAAATTAATTAGAAGGTATTTTTATGAACAGAAAAAAAAAATCATCCACTAAAGAAACTGTGGTTAGAGTTATTTTGTTCCATAATATATCTGAAAATATAAATTAAAAAAAAATAGTATTTGTTTCTCACTCACCTGCAATCATAATTTCTATAGCAATTACCTGCTCTTGGCATATTTCTCAGGGGCACATTCCTCCCCCTGCTTCTATCATGACCTTAGCTGGACATACTTAAAATAATCATTCAGCTCTTAACATCAGTGTTAGTCAAAAAGACACCAGCAGAAAAAAAAAATGGTTCATTTTACAGTTCTTGTGCAGATCAAACTTCCTGTAACTCTGATGTTAAAAAATAAATAAATAAATTGGAAAAAAAAAAAGTTATTAAAAGGGATATCTCCTGAGGACATTTTAAGTGCTAAGTGGCACAAAAAGTTAAGGTGGGGAAAGGTCTGCCTCATCTCTTACCCCTTCTTTTGCAGACCTGGCCTAGTAGCAAGAATGTTGTCTCAGTGATATCCCTCAAGAAGTAAAATAAAGCAAATGGTGGTGTACTTTTCTAGAGAGGTAACTTAAACACTGCACCAATATATTCTTCACCTTCCTCAGAAGGAAATCAGAAGGCAGCAGGAGGTACAATAGTGCTATTGACTTGATAGGAGGAGATTAAGAATCCTGATAAATACCTGTCACACATCGGAACACCTGTTCATATATTACCAAAGCAGGTGCATTTTTATACTGAGAATAAAATAAAAGCACTTCATTTTTTTTCTAAAAATCATCCAGAAAGAGGGGAATAAAGAACCCAGAACAAAAATGGAAATGACTACAGAATTCGTAATTTTCAGGGCACTGTTTGTTAGCTACCATTGACAATATGCACACTTGCATTGTATGAATATATGTCAAACACTAAACAGTTGTCCATGAGCAGAATTTGAGGGAAACACTACTCCCCAGGTTTGCAATGGTAGTGATTATGATACTATATGGAAATCTTAAGGCTCTACAGAAATCCTATACTTATCCTATCCCCTTTGAAAACTTCTCTGCAATTTCTTAATACATATAACCTCCATCATTTACTGATTGATTTTCCACAATCAATTGTAATTTTCACTTTCAAATTGTTTATACATTTGTTTAATTTGCTTTCTGTTCCTGAAGGCATACCGATACATTTAAAGTTCATTAAAAAAAAAAAAAAAAAAAAAAAAAAACATAAAAAAGGCAAAATTCCTTTTGACTTAATATAGTACTGAAACTTAAGAATGGTCTTAGGAAAAACAAAACAAAGGCAAACAAACAAACAAAACAAAGGCAAACAAACAAACAAACAAACAACAAAACACACACAAAAAACAGGATGATGCTTGAGCCAAGTAATGATGAGAATAAACAGAGCAATTGACTTGTGAAAGCCACCTTAAAATTGGTATGTAATTCAGAACTCTTCAGCACAAGGGCCCTTATGCCATTTTCTTAGAGTTTGCTTACTTATATGGTTCACTTTGAAAGCAGAGGAGTTTCTGCCTTTGCGTTGCATTTTATTTTTTCCTTAGCTATTCTGATAAAATGCATGGTGATAAAATGCACTGTAAGCTGAACCATTCAATCTATCTTAAAGAAGAAACAAAGAAAAAATACCTATGGTATTATGTTATTTAATTTATATCACTCCAGTGACATGATTTATAGTACAGACCTACAAACACTGTAGCAGAGAAAGTGGCAAAGGATGCCAGGGAGTCAGGAACCAGATGAGGATGGCATCTTCTTAACCTCTCAGTTCTGTGCTGAGGCTAACGTGTCATGCAACCACACATTCAGCATCTGCACAGTTTGTAAGCCTTCTTACAAACCTTCTTAATGCATATTACAGAATTCTTAAAAAATTACATATTCAGGAAATTTTTAAGCATATATCTTCATAAGGTAGAGTTATTAGGAAGGCAGACAACACCCATCTCAAAACTAACCACAAGGAAAGCAGAAAATTTAGATTGAAGGTACATTTTAAAGAAATAACATCAGAATATATTAAAAGACTTAGAAGACATTGCTAAAGGTTCATTGGAAAAGACAACTAACTTTCACTAGATAAGCTTACATGAAAAACAGACCCAGAGTCACTCTGAAAGCTTGTTTTTTGATTCTAGTTGATCTCTTAAATTATATCATTTATACTAGCCAGTTCTCTTATATTCTTAAATTGTCATGGATCAATGTTATCCATCAGTATTGAAAATGTTTGTCATTTAACTGAGCAACTCAATAGAATATATTGCTTTTAATCTCATATTTCTTATGCAGAGTAACCGTCTTTACAGTTGCAAATATACACATTCTTTATCTTATGTTCTTTAGCAAAAAGCATATTATAACTGACTGGGTCATGGCTATCTATTAATGTCACGTGATACAGTTTGGCAGTGCTGTGGAATACAGCATTATTTGAAAATATAACAGCTATGCAGCTATTGGTACAGTCATTGATGCAATGTTTCTTTTCAGAAGAGCTTGCTTTATGGTAAACATACACTTTTGTATTAATGAGCTACCAGACAAAATCACAGCATCTATTTATCCAAGGTTTCTGATTCCTTAAACCTCACAGTTCTGACATTTCTGATGGCACTGAGAAATGTAAAATAATTTTTCAATTATTTTTTTCCTGCTACTGCATTTATTATTACTCCCATATAAAAACATTTCCATGAATACTTTTATTATCTATGTTCACTTCTGGTGTACAAGCCACCTGGCTTCTGTATTTTATCAACTTCTGTCTCTTTGCCCAATAACAATCACCTAAGACATTCAAGTAAATGGTTTCCACATGCATATATACTACAAGATTAGTCTGCTCTGCAGGATAACTTTAGATACTGTTTTATCGTGATATTGATCTGTGTCTGGATTACTCCAATTCAACCAGACATTGTCTCTGAATCCAAAATCTGTATGTATATTACTCACAAAACTTTTTAGATAATTCAAAATACATCATTGATTTACCATGCATCAAGGTTCATTTTTAGAACCACCCTAACTACAGAAACAATATTTCTTCTTTCTCCATTTGTATTTGATTAGATATGTAAAGCTATATACTTTTATTGTTCATTAGTCTTCTACAGTACTCTTCTCCCACAAATTCTGATCATGTTAGAGGTAACACAGATAGGATATTTATGAAATGTGTGCTAGTTCTAAAACTTCATAAACTGTGATAGAAATAACCACACTTAAAATTATTAGTCTTCCAAATACTAAAAACCGAAGTATTAAAAATATAAAGTCTAGGACCCCTAGTGCACTTTCACATAGCAGATTTATTTCCTTGAATTATATTTACTTGAAATAATAAAGTATAAAATACATTCAGAAGGATAAGACAACATTTTAAACAACTCTATGTATGAAATTGACAGACATGTAAATGACTGAAATGTAACAGTTAAGAGACAAAATCTCCTACCTGTTTGCTTTCTTCCATATCAGATTCACTGCTAAATTCTTCTGTATTTAAATTTTCAAAGTCCGATTCTCCAACAGCAATTGGTACTGTCACAGTGAGGCCTGGGTTGTTTATGAATGACATGTAATCATTTTCATCAATTGCATATTTTTCCACACTGCTGCCTGTGCCTACACCACTGGTGGTTCCATTTCCATCCTTAAGATAATTCAGATCTTTGCTTATTTCAACAGCAGTGTGATTGGAAAGGCAGCTGTCCTTCTTGTTGTTTATCTCTTCAAGTGCTTTGATTTCTTCCAAAGCCTTCTGTTTTCTAACAAAGGCTTTTTGGATGAACTCCTGTATCTTTTTTTTAATATAATCTATTCCCTTCTGAATTCTTGCCACAGCAATCTGGAGGTTGTTCATTTCATTATCATCATCAGTAGCAGCAAGATTGTCTGAACTAAATGAGCTCAGCAGCAAGGCCAGAAACAGGTTCAATACCTAAAAGATGAGAGAATACAGCTATATAGTAAATAAATACATATAAGAAGTTAGTATTTTTATAGGATACTGTCAAAAATCACACATTGTTCTGAAGACCAACATCCACTAATTTTAGACAACCAAATAGTACCTCGCATTACAAAACCTCTCCTTACTAGTTTTGGACAATATTCATTCAAGATACACTAGCTAATACCTAAACAATTTTGACCTTTTGATTTTATTTTTTGGAGTAGCATTGCATGGACTGTAAAATAATAATAACAAAAAGTTACAAAAATTCTAGCTATAGATATCCCATCAGAGGTTTGAAAAACTTCTGTCTAAATGTAGTGGAATCACCTGGAACTCAAGTAGAATTGTATAAGCATCAAGCATCATCCTATAAAGTTAGATTCTATAAGATTCTATGATACAGATATTTTGGAAACTTAACATTAGTTAATGCTATACTAACCTACTTATACTTTCTAACTATTATTTGGAAGATTATACCATAAGACTGTGAATTTCTGTTAATTCTGGGCTTGTCTCTTAAATTCTATAAACCTTGCCATAACAGGATAAAAGTAATATTTTAAAGTGCCTTAATAAGTGACTTAATGAAAATAGTAAGTATTGCCTGAGAACTTCATCAAATCAAAATTCAAACATCATTATTGTTGTTTTAATGTCATCTCCTATAAACAGTAGCTATTGCTGTACAACTTACAGGCAATTAATCATTTCATACCTGCAGTCTAATATAAAACAATCTGGTATAAAATCACACTATTTGATGGGATGGGTTTGTAAATTTTTTAAAAGACTGCAATGTAGTCTTTCCTATGTTTGGACTAAGTGCCATGGGCCATGAGGCATCAGGCGTTGTCATCACGTGGCAAAATGGCAGCCTATGTCCTAATTAACTTTCTTACACCAAAGAAAAATGGATTTAAACTTTATTCTGTCATACTGGTGTAATTTCAAGATACTACAAAAGAAAAACTGTGACCAGCCATAAAACCCTCAAATCCTATCTGAGATAAACTTCCCCTTAAAGAAATGTGTAAGAGCTTTCATTTTTACTCTATACAATATTTAATTCTGCAGACTTTCACAATTCCAGACCCTTCACCCCCTCCATCCCCCCCCCCCCAAAAAAAAAAACAACAAAAAAACAAAAAACAATCTCACCCTGGAGGTAAATAAGTATTTGGAAGAAAAGAGGAGACAATATGAATCTGAAACAGTACTTACATGCAGAAATTAATGCTGAAAAAACAGTGGAGCAGGTTACTTATCATAAATAACTTCCTCATTTCTCTACACATTTCTGCTGAGCTTCTGTTAATATTGCAAGGTTGTGTAAACAACCAAGACATAAACATTTTTATAACTTTTTAGAATTTATAAAATTATATAAGAAAAAAAAAAACACACAAAATACAACAGCAACAACAACAAAAAACATTAAAATCAATCACTAAAGGAAGAGAATTTTGATGAGCGATGAAATATAATTTCTAGGCATCTCAGGATGAACCGTAGATATTAATAGTAAAATAAATTTTAAAACATAAATGATGCATTCCAATTACCCTGGTTTCTGAGAAGTTTTCACAGTGATATATCAACTGAACCTTTGACATGTTAACTTGTAAGCTTGAATAGTTTTTTTTTCTATAAAATTTATTCTATAATTTTGAATTCAAAACTTTCAACCCCATTTTTAGCATGGAAGCCCAATCAGTCTGTAGATATTTGGGTTTTGATTTTTACCTCTAAGCAGGCCAAAAAGTTAAGTACTTAAGTTAAAGATTCACTTTTATAAGAACTACATTATACTTAATTTTCATTGTCATATAATTAGTGCCAGAATTATCTGTAATGAATTCAAGAAAGTCCATTAGATATTTTTTTTTTTAATCTCCAAACAGGAAGCTGCCCATGAGCTGGTGAAGCATAAACTTTATTATTTAAAGAGTAGTTTAGATGCCATCTGAATTTCAACAGTATATTTAAATTATCTCTAACGCTCCCTTAATAGGGTATTTTGTGGAAATTTTGGTCTATTTCTAAATTCCTGATGCCATAGTAAGAGTACTTCAATGTATGGATATAAGTTAAAAGGTGGAGAAAGAAAACATCTTTTTCACCACAAATCTAGTACATGTCGATGTTTCTTTCTTTTTTTTTTTTTTTTCTTTCATTCCAAACAGAAGCACAACAAATATTCTCCTTTCTCAGCTGTAAGCTATATACATTTTTCCATCAGAATTCAAAAGTGTTTATCACCTACCACTAGGTTTCCAATCACCATGACCAGCATGAAAACAATAAGGCACATGGTTTGGCCTGCAACCTCCATGCAGTCCCACATTGTTTCTATCCATTCTCCACACAACACTCGGAACACAATCAAGAAAGAGTGGAAAAAGTCATGCATGTGCCAGCGTGGAAGCACACAGTCACTGGAGATCTTGCAGACACATTCCTTGTAGCTTTTCCCAAACAGCTGCATTCCAACCACAGCGAAAATGAACACAATGATGGCCAGCACAAGGGTCAAATTCCCCAAAGCCCCCACTGAGTTGCCAATAATCTTAATGAGCATATTTAGAGTTGGCCAAGATTTTGCCAACTTAAAAACTCGAAGCTGAAAAACAAAAACACAGAGGAATCATTAGTGTTAGTTATACTGCAGTTCTGAATGTGCCATTCTTTATGAAAGTACTAATTTGCAGAAAACATCTTTTATGATGTTAGTTAAACATACTTTCTTTGGCTATTGTTCATTGATGTTCTGTAAATTTAGAACCTACGGAGACAGCTTGCAATTTAATTTGACCATTTTTTAGGAAATTCTAATAGTTGTGTAATCCTTGAGAATAATATAATACAGTACATGGTGAATGCATAATTTCTGCCTGACACTATTTTCCCACATTGTAGCATTTTTACATCATTTTCTAAAAAGTTCTATAAGCATGAAGTGCTGTAGAGTGTTTGGTCCTATTAGCATATCTGATTCTCCTTGGAAATGCTTGCATTCCTACTCTGCACTAAGTAGTTTTCCCTGAGGATTCAGTTCAGTAAACTCCATAAATTAACTGAGATTCACTTGTCTGAGATGTCACACAGGAGAGCCAATAGTTTTCCTGCTGTTCCTGACATTTTGTGCCAAACACTTTAGGCCAAACTCCTAAGGTTGTTCACAGGTACAGTAGCTATTCTTCCTGAGAGTTTTCCAGAGATTTTGTTTGTTGGAGAGCTTCTACTTAGAGATGTCTACACTGTGCTATACTGAAATATGGACTACAGTCTTCATTTCTTATGTTATTTTATGTATCAGAAGCCAAATGTGAACATTTGAAAACCAACATTAATAATTTTATTGTTTCTAAAATAATTTTAGAAAGAAATAAGACTAATACCCATGTGTAAGAAATCTCTTGTGGTTGGCAGTTTATTCTACTAACTTGTACACAAATGTGTTCTAGAGAATCACATGTGAACAAAGAGAAGCTAGATCTAAGGTGTTTATCAGAACATATGTTTCTGTAGACTAATTTTTTCTTCACAAGGAACAATATTATTTTAATGGAGAGCAGGGAGCATGGAGTTTGGTACTTCCCTAAACCATAGTGTCCAGCTTTTCATCTTAGCAACACATACAGAAAATGAATGTATTTTGTGTTTATACCACATTTCAGTATTTTTAAATGTCCACTCACAGATGATTTCTGCATCATATAACATACAGAAGTTTGTACTTTCTTTGTTACACCTACTACTCCCTCTTTGCTGGCTTAGTCCTATGTTTCCCTCAGCACTACATTAGGTCTTACAGGCTCACATAGAGGACAATTTTTAATGCAACAATTTGATGTTGGTATTGAGATGTCCATTCAGATCATACTCACTGATTTAAAAATAATATTCAGTGACCAAACTATGGTATGTGAATTTGGGTACCACGGAAACTGGTGCTAGTAAACCAAGTAACCACTGACTGCTCTATGTATTCAGAAATAAGAGATTTTCAGGTAATGTAATAAATATTACTAACACAGACTTTTAAATCATGACTCTTGTGCCTCCAGAAAACATAGCTACAAAATAGTTGCTTTAAAAGAGATATTTCTAGTAGAAGCAATATTTCAACAACATTTCAGTTTAAGTATTCTTATCCAAAAGTCACACTGTTAGGACTTTATTATATCTAATGGTGTTACTAAATGTTTATTCTCAAATAAATGTTCTGAAGTGAGGATATACTTAGTGGCTTTATGGGGAACATACAGTAATGTTCACAATAGGAAGACTAAAATTTCAAGGATTCTTTATGCTGGTACCAATATGTATGTTTTTTGTAGTTATTCAGCTTTGATGAAACTTAATCAGTATAATGAAAAATTTCAAAATTTCAAAAGTGTCTTATGATGGCAAAGGATATCAGTACAAATGGATATTGATAGGATAATTTGATATCAAAGAAAATCAATAGACAAACACTTTAAACTTGTACATTTACAATTTGTAAATTAGGCACATATGAATAAATGTGTGAGCCATTTAATTACCAAATATATATTTACAATACTGGTAATTAATACATACATCAGCAAAACTTTTTGAGTGACACAATTGCATGCAAATATTTAATTATCCAGGTATTTACCAATCTGAATGATCGAAGAACTGATAATCCTTCAACATTTGCAAGGCCAAGTTCCATTAAACTAAGGCTTACAATAATACCATCAAAAATATTCCAGCCTTCTTGGAAATAATAATAAGGGTCCATAGCAATTATCTTTAATACCATTTCTGCTGTGAATATCCCAGTGAATACCTAAAACAAAATTAATTAGTTGAGTTGTTATGAGAAACATATATATCTACGCACATTTTCTGTTTCTGAATTCTTTTACCTGTTACTTACACCTGTTACTATATAAATAATAATATATATATAATAATATATATCATATAATATATATATATATTTACTGCTAATAAGTCATACTAATGCCTTTCTTGGAAAAGCACTTTCACTGTAATATAACTGAAAAGAAAAAAAAAAAAAAAAGAAGAAAAGAAAGAAAAGAAATTCTGAAATCTGAATATTTCATCAATTTCTTACAGAAAAAAAATATTTTCTGTAAGGGAATATCATCCTCCAAAGACAAATCCCAGAGCAGACCTCAAGAAAATTGACAGATAAAAACTACATTTCCAAACATATTCAGTTATTTCATTACAGTAGTTACAAAATAGATTCATGAAAGTTGAAGGCACCAGTAAACTCACTTTTTCTAGGTACACCATAAATACAGTTTCTAAACTGATTATAAAAAAAAATAAATAAAAAAGGAATAAATTTAAGACCAATGCAATGCATTTACACATTTCTTCTTTTAGGAAAGGGTACTTTTACACCAAGAACTGTTTGGCAAACATAAACTTACCAGGTTGCCCACAGAAAGGACACTGCTAAACTGTTCTGTCATTGGGTAATGTTCCATGGCCATAAACAAGGTGTTTAAAACAATGCAAATAGTTATAGCAAGATCAACAAATGGATCCATCACTACTAAATTGACAATGTGTTTTACTTTTAACCATGGACTCCAGCAATCCCAGATCAAGAAAGTATTTGCAAATCTGTACCAGCATGGGGGGCATTTCTGTCTGGATTCTTCAAGCTCTGAAAAAAAAATAGAAATAAATATTTCAATTATAATCTCTGAATCACTGGAAGCTCCTATTTAAAATATGTAAAAAGATTAAATCATTCAAATAAACAGCTCACACCAACTGGAATTCCTGTCACCTGAGTGTAGCCATCTTAAAGTTAAACAAATAATCTATCTAAAGTTCTCTACAATCAATGGACAGTGGCAGTTATCTCTAGAGTGAATTATCTCAGATGCCTATATTAAGAGGGAAATATGTCTGTCATTTTCCAATGAAGAATCAAGAAATGGAGAATCAAGAAATCTAGTTTAAGCTAGTTAACTTGCTTATGACAGTTTTGGATTGTGAAAGTTAACATTACGCCCCCATCAATGGACATGTTGAAGCTTGTATAAGCTTCATAAACTACAACATTTTTGTATTAAGTATACAACATATACTTATTTTGTAATATTTTGATTTGATTTGATTTTGATTTTGATTTTGATTTGAGCTACTAAAAGTATTGTTCTTGCTACTATGCTGAACCACAACTATAACATAATATTCATATGACTCTTTTGGTGCACATACTTAGCACTGTTTACTTATATCAATATTATTAATATAATTAATACCCATCTTCCTATTTTAAAATGTCATATATTGTATGTATGTATGTCTATCAATTCAGAAACAGAACAATATTAGTACTGTTGGAACAGCTCTGTTCTCAACTAGAAACTTTACAGACTTTTTTCTTCTTCTTCCATTTCACTATCCGTATTATAAAAGTTACAAAACAACAGTAACTTCTACTGAGTTAATAGTAATAGTGATGGCCAATGCTTGATGAAAGCCCAGAAGGAAGATATTTCAGTGAGAAGTACTTAGACTACAAAATACATAAGAAATTGCCACAACATACTTTCAGTGAAATTCCAGAATAGTAACATCAACCTAAACCTGAATTTTTCCAATTTTCAGACAACACTTAGAACAGAGGAAGGTCTCTACCATCATTACATTCACAGGTAATTTTCTAGAATAGCAAACATGCTGTTTTAGAGTATTTGCTAATGAGGATTCAGTGTTAAGCCCTACACCTTGAGGACAAGTGACTGACCTTTAATATTGTCCTATATGGATGAAACTATGGGAAGTAAAAAGTTCAATTGCCACAGCTCTCAAAGTCATTGAAATGTGCTCCCACAACATCGAAGGCAGAAAAGTGTATCAGTATGTAGTGAAAGTCTTCTATCTTTATAAACCATAACAAAGATAGTGTTTCCAAAAGAATATGAAGATTAGCTGGAACAATCATGGTTCTGAAAATATAACGGAACACTGAGAAGTGGGATGGGACTGGCATTGGACAGTGGCTTCACATTGGACTCTGAGTTGACATGGAATATCACTGGAATATCACATTGCTTTCAGTCAGCAGCTTCTGAAAATACTAGAAACCAGATGTGGGCAGGAGATGGCTATCAGGACAATATAGTTTACATTGGCTTGTTTTTTTTTTTTTTTTTTTTTTAAACGGCCAGAAGAATGGAAAAGCAAACTCTATGCAGCTAGAGGAAAAGAAAATACCTTTCAAGGAGATATCCTTGCTACCTGGGAGTAGGACCAAGACTTTGCATACTGAGAATCAAGGAGGTCCCAATAGTTCACACTTGCATTAAAATAGGAGGGTATGTTCAGGAAGGTACATGTTTGTGAGAATATCTTGTTTCAGAGAAAAATATGTCTTGCATTTCTGACCACAAGGAGTTTGGGATCTATTTGTTTATCTGTGAGACAAAGTACTTAAGAACTCACTTACAATGTTTACATTTAAATTTGGGCTTAAAGTATCTTTACGAACACTGTAAATTTTCTTAGGAATTTCTTTTCCTTTTAGAATATGAGTAGTAGGATTATCTGCAACTTCCCCTACAGGAATTTATACTGGATTCATCTGCTTATCCTTTCATCTTATAAAAAGTATTTTTATAGCATATATATGAATTATAAGTGAACTCAATTTTCATTAAATAAGCAAATAAATTCCAACAGTGTATGTGTGTAGTTAACAGAAGTTTAATGAACTGTTTATTTGAATGTATCAAATACCTTCCATTGTATTTGTCAGTATACTGGCTATACTCATTGCTCTTTGTCTCGCAGCAGAATCTTCCAGCATTTCCATGGAAATTTGATAAGAACTCAATCTTCTTTTTCTTATTTCTGTTTCTGTAGTGGTGCCCTGTAAATGAAATACTGAGGAATTAAGCCATCCTCTTCAACAGCCGATTAAAAATATTTACTGCGTAAATGTGTAGTGACAATTAAAATCAGCTCTGTGTAGCATGTTAGGCCTTTCTTACACACTGAAGATTTCTGTCCTTGTAGGAATTTCTTACTGAGGAACTTGGTGGAAATTTTATCCAATGTTACAAATAATCAACAGCAGGACACATTACCAAACCAATGTGAAAGCAAAGATGGTTCTCGTTTAAGTGACTGAGTGAACAAGACTTTTGTTAGGTATCTGTTTGCTAGTGATTATTATTATTCTTTCATGAAAAAGTGATCAGAGTTGAACCTGTTTGTTTGTTTTTTGGTGGTTCCAATTTAAAAGTGACAAACATGCCACTACTCTAGCATGTAGGTGTTCTTACAGTTGCTTTGGTTTGCTGGGGAGTGTGGACCACAGGAATAACGTTTAAAAGTTGCTAAATCTTGGTTATTGCTTTCCCATGAATTCTATCACGCAAACCACTTGTTTTTTATTCAGTATTCTGTCCCCATCCAGAAAAATAACAAAGCTTGCAGAACTCAAGGGATTTCAAGGTTATTCAAGGTGAAGATGAAAAGCCATTTTTGAATATTTATTAGTATTTCTTTAGTGAAGACTCTTGACTTAAATGACTATATCTTTTTGAAGTGAATGTATTTCTGATATAGAACTACATATTCATAATCTTTAAGCTAATTTGATTAAATTTATGGTATGAAACTCTATATCAAGATAGGAGAGAAACCAAAACAAAAAGAAATGTATGACAGTCATAATGAAATCTCCGTACTTATTTATAAAAGAAATATTTTTTCAGATTAAATACAGTGCTATTACAGCCACCAAAATAGCATACTGAATCCATATTGAAGTATTTTGTATGAAAAAGCTTGCTTTTTTTTTGAAACTTTAAAAGAACAACTTAGCTTATAGAAGTAAATTTGGTCTGAAAAGTAACATAGCTGCAAAGATACACAGTAATTGTACATTTCTCATGAAAATTACAGAATCACAGAATCACAGAATTGTCTAGATTGGAAGAGACCTCAAGATCATCAAGTCCAACCTCTGACCTAACACTAACAAGTCCTCCACTAAACCATATCCCTAAGCTCTACATCTAAACGTCTTTTAAAGAACTCCAGGGATGGTGACTCCACCACTTCCCTGGGCAGCTCGTTCCCATGTCTAACAACCCTTTCGGTAAAGAAGTTCTTCCTAACATCCAACCTAAAACTCCCCTGGCGCAACTTTAGCCCATTCCCCCTCATCCTGTCACCAGGCACGTGGGAGAACAGACCAACCCCCACCTCGCTACAGCCTCCCTTGAGGTACCTATAGAGAGCGATAAGGTCGCCCCTGAGCCTCCTTTTCTCCAGGCTGAACAATCCCAGCTCCCGCAGCCACTCCTCGTAGGACTTGTTCTCCAGACCCCTCACCAGCTTCGTCGCCCTTCTCTGGACTCACTCAAGCACCTCCATGTCCTTCTTGTAGCGAGGGGCCCAAAGCTGAACACAGTACTTGAGGTGCGGCCTCACCAGAGCCGAGTACAAGGGGACGATCACTTCCCTAGACCTGCTGGCCACACTGCTTCTTATGCAAGCCAGGATGCCGTTGGCCTTCTTGGCCACCTGAGCACACTGCTGGCTCATATTCAGCCGACTATCCACCATCACTCCCAGGTCCTTCTCTGCCTGGCAGCTCTCCAACCACTCATCTCCCAGCCTGTAGCTCTACTTGGGGTTATTGCGCCCCAGGTGCAGGACCCGGCACTTGGCCTTGTTGAACTTCATGCAGTTGACCTCAGCCCATCGGTGCAGCCTATCCAGATCCTCCTGCAGAGCCTTCCTACTCTCGAGCAGATCGACACACGCACCTAACTTGGTGTCATCTGCGAACTTACTGAGGGTGCACTCAATGCCCTCATCCAGATCATCGATGAAGATATTAAAGAGGACCAGCCCCAGCACCGAGCCCTGGGGGACGCCACTAGTGACCGGCCTCCAGCTGGATTTGACTCCATTCACCTTGACTCTTTGGGCCCGGCTATCCAGCCAGTTTCTAACCAACAAAGCATACGCCAGTCCAAGCCAAGAGTAGCCAGTTTCTTGAGGAGAATGCTGTGGGAGACGGTGTCAAAATCCTTGCTGAAGTCAAGGTAGACCACATCCACAGCCTTTCCCTCTTCCACCAAGCACGTCACTTTGTCATAGAATTAGAAATTAGAAATTAGAACAAAAGTTTCTTTGAGATAAATTCAATAATGGAAATTTCTATCTAACTATCATAGGAGTAGTAACTGCATTCTGTTGCATTTTATGGACATTTTCCTATACATATTTCTAAGTTATATTCTTAGTTATATATCAAATGCCTCCCTTTGATGTTGAGGCAAACTATGTATAAATTGTCAAATTTGTTTTATGTTTTTTGCTCTCTATGTGCAGATCTCTTGCTGAAGGCAAGGCAAATATAATACTCTAGTGAGAGTCAGACAGGAGCTTGAGAACTTTTTTCTGCTTATGTCCTGTTATTTAAAAACTATTGCAAGTTATTTCTCACAGCTATAAGAAATGATAAGGCATGCAGAGGAGAACAGTAAGAAAAATTCCGTGCCTGAACCAAACTGTAGTAATTGATGGTTTACTTATAATTACCTCTGGTAGAAGCTGTCCAGTAGGTGAGGTTAGTGTTGAAGGTCCTCCAACCAAGGAAACTACCCCATTGCAATCTACAGTACTGTGCATCTTCCCATTAGCTGGAAGGGCTGGTACCATTCTGGATGACATACTACCCTGACTAATATTACTGTTGCGCCGTTCTCCATGCCGATTTGGAACAAAGAGAGAATCTCTTCTGCTTTCATTGTCTTCAAGTGTACTGTGTTCATCATCAGCAAAGTCATTTTCTGATCCTATATCCTTTGCACGACCTCTGAAACTGAAAATGCTTGTTTTGCTGTTGCGCCTTGGTGAGAACAAGGAACCACGGATGCTTAGCAAAGACTGCAAAAGATTTAAAAAGAAGACAAGACAGCATTAGAACTGAACTTCTAAGATAGGGAAGTTCTTGGCTTTTTGAAGAAGAGTTACAGTGCGGAAGAATCATCTTTTTTTTTTTCTTCAGCTGTATCAGTGTGACCATTTGGGGAAAGTGCTTATTAGGGGACCTGAAGTAGAGGGGAAATTTTAGTTTAATGGAGCAGGACTGAGGAAAAGATGTGTAGGAGACATAAGCAAGGTTGGCAGTTTTGAGAAAAAAAAAAACAGGTTGAATTGGTGTGGAGCCATGAGTGTTCTGGAGAGAATTCTATCAAGTATCTCCAGGTATTTGTCTTTTAATCCATCTTCTACTTAGGACAAAGATGAAAAGTCATTTACTTTTTTTCCTTTCTTCATCCTTAAGACTCCTAGGGATTCCAACTGATCAGAACTTTCCTGCCCTCTTCATAACAGTCTCAATAGTGTTGGAACAACATAAGCAATCCTGTAAAACTAGAAGACAGAGGCAACAGCTTGGGGAAGCTCTGGAGGTACAGTATGAACATGACTAGTAGCAGTCTTTTGCACACACCTAGTGCTATAGCAGGCTGCACACCTATCTACCTCTTGGTCATTAGGCAACTCAAAGCAAATATTCACCAGGGACACAGTTACCCAAAGATATCCTCTTACAAATGAGAAAAATAAATCAGTGGTTGTTGGTAATTCATCTTTTAATTACAGGAGCTGCTTAATGGAATGTTCTTCTCCCTTGCTACATATTTTATTAACAGCATTCATGAATAAATGAAATGCGTGCTAACTGTGGAAAAAAAAAAAAAAAAAAGAAACCTTGCACTAAGCTTTCTTGAACCCTCTGTATGAATCTTCATGTCTTGGTATGTTAAAGCTGGTTTCAGATGATTCTGAATTTGTTCACAAGTTTTGCAAGTGAAAATGCTTATATGCACTAGCAGTGCTTTTTGTCCCAGAATAATTAAATTGAAAGTGAAAGCTACACTAAAGTATATAAAAACCTATATTAATATTGAGAACCAAACACTCTAAATATATGCATACATCACCACATATGCATATATATGCATACTCAGATATTTATGTGCATACACATAATGCATGTGCTGAACATGTTTTCCATTATGAGATGTAGTTTTAAGCTCTTACAGCTACGGCTATCCCAATTTTTAATAATTTGTGATGAAATTTTCTGTGCTGGCTGTCAGCCTCAGGCTGTTACTTGAAGAATATCAGCCAAATGGCTAACCCATTTCTGTAAAGTTGCCTGGGAAAGAGAAGAAAGAAGAAAAAAAAGGAAGGGGACAGGAGAGGAGAGGAGAGGAGAGGAGAGGAGAGGAGAGGAGAGGAGAGGAGAGGAGAGGAGAGGAGAGGAGAGGAGAGGAGAGGAGAGGAGAGGAGAGGAGAGGAGAGGAGAGGAGAGGAGAGGAGAATTGCGTATGCCTAAAGATTTTATTTTTTTTCCTTAAAAAAGCTCTAGTAGTTATAGAGCATGACACTGAATTCTGACAAAGTAGTAAACTAATTATTGCACAATTTGCCATTTCTTTGTACATATTTATATGTACATATAAATTTGCCATTTATTTGACCAACTTACAGTCCTTCAAAAAGTCACATGCTTGCAAGGTTCTGGCTTACTATTATTGCTACCCTTCTTTTTCAGAGAATGTTTCCATGGCTGCTATGTTTTGTGTGTTGTCCAGTCTTTCCGATATATGTTATCATGCTCTGAGCACAGCTAAATGGATCAGCCCCCTCAGGGATTTGGGAGGACTAATGCATGCTTTGAAAGTCCCTGATGGATTTGGACAAAAGATACAAGCCAAAATGGCTGCAATTCTAACAGATGTAGAGACAGAAAAATATATGACTTCATGCTCCTGGCAACTAAGATCTGAAAGCTTGGCTTTTCATGGAGGCTGTATCATCCATTGGCACACAGACTAGTGTGTCAAAGGACAAAACCCCTACAGGGGCTGCCTGGGTAGATTATCTCTCTTTAACATTTTACCATCTTGCTTCATGCTTTGCCATCCTGTTTCACTTGGGAGCTAAGCAAATGGATAACCAGAAAAAACAATACCTTCCTTTACTTGTCGTAGTGTCCATGATCCTTCCACTTAGGTAGTAGTTCAGTTTATTTAAATGCAATCAATGTTTGTCCCAAAACATTTTCACGATTGTAAAAACAATTACTTAGCTAATTTTTAATTCAATTAATTATCCTCATTTAGATTATTTGCATGATGCTAGTCTCTGTATTTTTAAAATTGTAAATTACTTTTTTTTTATTTTTTTATTTTTAAATTTTGGGTGATCACTTATTTGCTTCCTCAATATGTCTCAAGATGAGCCATTTCCTGTCTACTATACCATTTCCTTGCTTTATTTCAAACCTAAGATATATAGAATATTTATTTTCACTTTATTCTGATGGATTTTTGTTCATTCTGCAACATGATTTCACATCTAATTTTAATATTATCGGAAGTCATTTCAAATGCCCTGCTTTCCTAAGCTTGCTTGTTAAGGTTCTGTGAAAGTTTCATATTTCTTCATGATAGTTGATAGGATGAAATTTTTTTGAGTTTCAGTACATAAAAAAAATACATGCAACATTTTATCGTATGTTAATAAAGCTACAGAGTGCTTATCCTGTCTACTGAATCTGTCTCAAATTGTCCTCTTCTCATTGTACATGTTTCTGAACTAAGTGTTTTTTCTTCTGATCCTTTAATTCTGCATTAATAAATATATACATCAATAAATATATTTTAAAAAAAACATAACGTATTCTTTAACCTGTCCCTTCACCTCAGCTATATAAAATAGCATCAGGAAAGTTAACTAAACAATGGAGAAGCCTATTTGTGAGTAGTTAAAGCACAGTACTAGCAGCTAGAAATTCCCTTCTGACCAGACTTTGTCGTTGACTCTTTTCTTCAGTATTGTCAAGACATTCAACATCCTTGTCTAAGAGCTAAGGACTTATAAACATCTAACTCAGGGAGAACCATGCAGTCTAAAATGAGATCCTTAGTTGCAACTCTTTTGTGTTAGCCTGACTCAAAGCAGTTTCCAATTAATGAAATATTTTTTGGAGAAGCTTTGGCCCAAAATTAATATATTTTATTAGATCAGAAATATTCTTTTACAATATTACCTTACAATTTCCTTACATTTTATTTATTTCTTATCCAGAGAAACACTTGGGCATTCTTTGTCTCAAATTAAGCTTTCCTCCCCTCAGTGCACAAGGTATTTCTGCCACCAAATCTCGTATTTTATGTCAGGCTGTACATTAACCCACCTGATAAAAACATTAAGCAGGATAAGCATTGGAGATCGTCTATTGCCTGAGACCGGACATGATCATTTTGAAGAGAGATATTTGGAATGCTTTTTTCTGTAAATACCATAACTGTGTGTAGACTTTGAAGCAACAGAAAAGATTCCTTTGATTTAATGGGGTAGAGCTGTGAAATGTGGACTAAATGGTTTCCAGAAACAGATTTTCTTAAACTACTTTTTTTTTTCTATGATTGTAATGATTCTCCTCCTTGTATAATGAGCTTACTGGGAAAAAGAACAGTACTTTTCTCATTATCTACCATATAAGAAGCTAACTAAGAACAGCGATAGAAACTGATGATAGTATATAATTTCCTATTCTGGGCATTTTGATAATGTGGTCTGCTAAAATATAAATATATATTTATATATATTTTTATATATTTATATATATTTATATGGTTTCGAAAAGGATTCAGAACAGAGAACCTATAATTGATTAATGCAAATATATGAGTTTTAGTCAAAGTCTTTGACTACTCTCTAGTCTACCAAATACATCTTCAGAAATACATTTTCAGAAATGTTTTAATTAAGTTCAGAATTATCCTTGGTATGTTCTTTTTATTCCTTTGCTAATAGAATGGGTCAAACTACATCAAAGTATAACAGTTAACACTATTAACAGTTTTTTTCTTCATTCACCTTTAACATAACTTCCAATAGGTAAAGCTGCTCTTTTGTCAGTCAAAACCAACTTAGAGTAGATGTACATGATTTAGTGAAAAATAAAAATAAAAATAAATAATAACAAAATTTTAAAAAGAGGGCTCTGTACCTGGTGGGGAGATGTGAATCTTTTTTCATATGTCAGTTGACTTCCTTCTGTGGAGAGGCGGAAACTTTTCCTTCTGATACTGTCTTCTGACTCTGACTTGGGGAACTTGTCAATATCTCCTTTGTCCTCTGCTTCCGACATTTCTTTCTGTCTTCTTTTCTTCCTTCTGTTTCTTCTTTCTTTAGCACTCTTTGAGCTCAACTTTGATGCTTCTGAAGAACTTTCCAAGAGTTCTCCTAATCCCCCTACACCACTGAAGTCTCTTGATGCAACTGATGCTGCTGCCACTGCTGCTGTTGCCTGGCAGGTTACAAAACATGGTATTCTCAGTAGGCCAAAACCAAACAATTTTACAGACTTTTATCAATCATTTTTGTTATCACTCAGGCAGTCCTGCTTGCTGTACACCTTTCAGTGAGAAGATACACACAAACAAAATGAACCAAAGGTAAACTATTGAGCCCCTCATCGTTTAGTAGTGTGAGCTACTTGAAACATTAAATTTAGCGGTGCAATTTCATCATTATTCCTTAAAGACTTACTGAACAAGACACTGGTCTAAAATTAAGGCACTTAGGAAAGTATAAGCGTGGGGCTTTTTCATGTATTTTGGAACTGCTTCCAGACCTTTTCTTGCCTGACATTATGTTCTAATTCAGCTGATTCCTTCTGAATCTTTACAGAGAAAACTAATCCCTAACTTCCACCATATGGGTTATTGTATCACGATCCAACTAGCAGCCTGAAAGAAATTTAATCCAGCCTTTCTTCACTGTCTTTGCAGTCTCCTCACTTTCCGTCTACTTTCACTGGCAGCAGACACAAACTTCTCAAAGACTTAGGCATGTCTTTTAGCCCTATCTCCCTCTTCATGTTACTTTCCAAAATTCCCACTCTAACAGCATTCTGTGATATATTTTGAGTATATATACAGATATGCTCAAAAATATGTATACTAAAAAGTACATATATAATATATATACACTTTGTAATATATGCTTTTTAATTATTCAGCAAAACATTTTCACGTACAAAAGGAATCTTGACTCTAATACTGCTTTTCTTATAATTAAATGAGTTGCCATTCATATAAAAAGATGTAATGATGCCTTGGCCTTTATCCAACTTTCCTCATAGTCTGCTTTTTCCATTTCTTTTTAATTCTTGGTCAGTTTCTTCTCTGTCTCCACACTGAATCACACAAACATTTAGATATCTCTTGATATAATTAACAATGGCTTAGTGACTTCCAGGGATGAAAGTGTCATTAAAAATGCAGTCTTTGGTGATATTTAACATTTTTATTAAGTTACATTTTGCAGGATTCTTCTTTTTCCTTGGTGATTTGGAAATGATAGGGCTTAATGACTAAAATAGAGATACGCTAGTTAGATTTCACAGGTCATGCATAAAGGGTTCTTTTTAAGGAAAAAGAGTTTCACTTTCTATTAGCACTTTCTTTATAGAATCATTCTAATTTAGTGAAAGTAGCTCTACCAATATGCTACCAAAACTACAGTTTCATAGAAAGTTCTGATTTACTAGTATTTTATAAACATTGTTCTGTTGAAAATGACTACATGCCAAATGAGAAGTGATGGAAAATCAGTCCAGAAATTAGACAGATGTTTGACTCCCAAAGCTGAGTTTCTGCATATATTTTACAATCAGATATGAAAATTTCACAGACGTATCTATTGAAGTTCATTTTTCTCTTAAAACTGTAAAATATTTGTCTTCTCTTTTCAAAGAAAACAAAGATTATTGGGGAGGAACTATTAAGTACAGCAAGCTTGGAAATTCTCACTCAAACCAGAAGTAACATTACTAGACTTTTTTCACACGGTTAATAAGACCTGTAACATAGAAGCATCATGAACTATGACTACTTAGTCAGGCTTCAAGGACACCATTATCACAAATATTTTACAAATATTTTTTTGGCAATTCATTGAATAGTTTGCACATGTTCTAATTCCTATAAATATATTTCTTAAGAACAAGGCTCTTTAGAAATTACAGTATCCATCATTACCTGTGCTTCTTCTTGTTGCTTCTTCAGCTGTTCCAGCATTTGTTGAAATTCTGCCTCTTTCTGTTCTGCTTCTTCCATGGTTGCTTGATTCTGCTCTTCATAGGCCATGGCAACCACAGCCAGAATTAAGTTGATCAAATAGAATGAGCCAAGAAAAATCACCAGAACAAAAAATATCATATATGTTTTCCCAGCAGCACGTAGTGTCTAGGGAATAAAAGGCATATCTCAATATTAAACCACATCTTTGATACTGCAACACCGTAATGCTTTGCTAATGCTTTACTTGAACATTTCGGCTCATATACAAATAAACCTACTTTTTACGTCATAAAATTTCCTTACCAGCTGATACAGGTTTTCCCAGAAGTCCTGAGTCATTAGCCGAAAGAGTGACAAAAAAGCCCAACTGAAGGTATCAAAACTTGTGTAACCATAGTTGGGGTTTCTACCAGCTTTCACACATATGTATCCCTCTGGACACTGCCTATGTGAAAACCAAATAGGAGATATTAATTCATTAACTTTTATTTTCCTCTGTGTATTTTTATATATATATAAAGTGTTTTGGGACAATATGTGTTATTTTTGCACATGAAATCCATGAATTACAATTAAGTTCATTCAGACAAAAATGTTCTAACAAACAAATATGAGTGTAAACAAAAGATAACCTTTTCATCCATTCGTTACCTGGAATGCCCCAAATGTTTAAATTCTTCTCAGTCACATTTTGCAAATAGAATCTTTACTACAAATGATTAATTTTCTGGCAAAAATACTTGCTGAAATGTTGTTAGGGTTACAGACAGATTAGATAACATTATTAGCTAAATCCAATTGTACTGGGATCACCCACATGAAAGCTGAGATTTTTTTAATAAGCTTCATCACTGCAGCCAGTCTGGTATCAGAGTTCAGTTAAAAATTCTAGCCTAATAATTGGACGCATATGTATGGCAGAGTTTGACAGTGAACTTTGCAAAAAGCTAGACTTGAAAAGACAGATTCAACCTTGTGCTTTCTTAATGTTTTACATATTCTCTGTCTCTGCTTTCATCCTACTTTGTTCAATCAGTTCATTTCCAAAATATACTTTACAATGGTTCAGATTTTACCAACATCAACATAATTTTCCAATCAAGTATGAACAAACACTCTTAATGAATATTTTGATTAGCCAGTGATATTTTGACTTAAGAAATCATTGTTTACCAGAAAAACCCTATAAGATTTGTATCACTGTTAATAGGAAGTTGCAACTGCTATGGATAGATTTCATGTTGTTGCTTTTTCTATAAAACATAACAGAGGATTTTTGAAAGGGTCTTACCCCGCATCAGAGCTATTACCACAGAGTAGAGCATCTCTTTGTCCTTCCAAAATATAAAAATGAGCTGTGTAGAAAGCATTAGAAATATATGTGAAAAAGTCAAATGCATCTTTAAGTACTACTAAATAAATAAATTAAAAAAAAATAACATAATAAAAAAATGGTTATTTGCTAATTACATTGTAGTTTATTTAGGAACACTTCTGGTTATTGTACTTGTTTATTGTATGTGTCTACTATTGGTCAGTAACTGTAAACAGTTCTATATAAGGCATTCTATATAAGCCATTCTTTTTTTTTTTTTTTTAATTACAAATATTTATGTAGATAGCAACAAATATATTAAAAAGTTACATCAGTCATTCTTACTTTCATCCTCAATGTAATCCTTCCAGTTAAATGTGCTCACTGTTGTATTAACAAATGTACCATTTTCATCCATTGTGCTATTAAAGTAGGAAATAACACTTATTTCAAAAGTAGAGTTGTCTGGAGGCCACTGCAGGCATTTATTCCTCAAGTTGCCCATGAACAGCTGCAGCCCTATTAGTGCAAATACACTCAGACAAAACACAGTCAGGATCATAACATCCGAGAGCTTCTTCACAGACTGAATCAGGGCTCCTACAATAGTCTTTAGGCCTGCAAAGAGAAAAGATCCATAGATTTATCAGAGTATCTTTGCCCTCCCTATATAGTTAAGATGTCATGCAGACACTTAAAAGAAACTATTTTTATTTGTCAAAAAGTAAAGCTTCATGAACAGCCTCAGAGCTTGTGAAGATGAATGAAAGAAAAATATTTTTTAATGAATATGCAATGTACATACGTTCAAATACACTGAAAATATAACACAATTATCAAGCAGGAAATTTATCAATCATGCTTTGCTGTTATAGATATGTTTTGATTTCTTAATTTCTCTTTCCATTTAATACTATGCCAATAATTCACTTTCCAGTTTATATTAACTGTAATTCCGGAACAATATGAACTGGACAGAACTGCAAGGAAATTTCAGAAAAAAAAAAAAAAAATTGATAAATTGTCCTGTGCAATACTTATCTCTTTTTTTTTTTTTTTTGTAGCTTTTGTTGTTGTTGTTAGTTGGTTGTCTTTAAGGCAAATTTCATTTTTCATTGGTAAAATAACAGAAAAAAAATTCAAAATCAAGAAAGCCATAGCGCTAAAGCATTTTTAATGTAAAAGAGACAATTTTTCATAATAAAACATGGAAAAACAAAGCAAAATAATCCATAGGCCTTACATTTTTGCTTCATGCAAGAATCTGTTAAACTCAAAGGCTGATTTTGCAAAATAAAAGAAGTTAATGCTAAAAAGGCAAAGAATCATAATCCTGGTTTATGATCCATGCCTTTTTGTTTTGTTTTTTTTTTATTTTGTATTTTTTGCATTATGAGCAACAAATAATAAGACTTATGCTCAAAAGAAGTGAATTCAACTTCAATGGAACAACAGTCAGCCTCAGTGTTTAACCTTGCTCTCACCTGGAATGACTGATATTGTTTTCAAAGCTCGGAGAACTCTGAATGTTCTCAACGCTGAGACATTGCCCAGGTCCACAAACTCTGTCACATATCTGTAATAGGGGAGTTCACACACAAACACATTGACAGCACACAAATAACAATTGGAGTTACAAGGGGCCTAACACCTTACACAGTTACTTCTTACCTGGTATTACAGAAATAGTTTTCAAAGCTCTCAATACTCTGAAAGTTCGAAGAGCTGAAACATTGCCTAGGTTTACAAATTCTGTTACATACCTGTAGAATTAAATCACAGTTATTCAGAATTGAGGCAGAGCTTACACTAATTACGAGGGTCTTCAAAACCTCTGTGGCAACATTAGCAATCATACTCCAAAATTTACCTGTCTCTTCAGTACACCTCTCTTTCATAGGTGTTTATTTTCATCAGTTATGCTTAAATTTCACTGAAGTGAAACTCACTGATTTATATTTGAACAGATAATTAAACTAAATAGCCTGTAATAGGATGGTGACATGAAGTTAAAGGGATGGTTTCCATTCTGATGAGCAGAAAAATGTAGGACATGAAATTAGTGTCCCTCAGTAATAATTATACTAGCAGCTGAAACTCTGTACTCAATCCTGCCGTATTTTACTTTGATTTATGAGTACTAAAATGTGTGACACAGCATCTAAACTTCACAGGTTGCAGAAATTAAATACTTCTAAATAAATATATTTACGATAAGAATAGTATTTGCCACTAATTTCATGCCCTAAAAGCTTAAAAATTCTTGAACCACTTACGCCATTAGAATGACACTGAAGTCAAGCCAGTTCCATGGGTCTCGCAGAAAAGTAAAACCTTCTAAGCAGAAACCCCTTGCAAGAATTTTTATAAGTGATTCAAAGGTATATATTCCAGTGAAAGTATACCTGAAATGCATCAAAGCAGAAAAAACGGATCTTTGCATACTTACGTTTGTAGACAGTGGCATTTTTAATGAAAGATGATTTGCATGAAACGAACAGTTAGAAGTGAAAGGAGCAACTCATTAAGCTGATTTGTCATAATTAATTAATGAATTTAATCATTCAGTAGATAAAATTCAAAACCAAGATACATATATACTAATCCTTTTCTAAAAGCTTGATTTAATCTCAGTGTTTGTGCTTGCAAATAGTGTCAGACTTTAGTATTTATACATACATTTCAGATTTGATATTTATATGTACATTCTCCAGCGTTCATGAGGTTGCCTCTTTGGTTGCATTAATAGATCAGGTGGATGCCTAAGCATTACAAAAATGCAGATATTTTTTTTTAACGTTAAAATCAGAGTGTTTTATGAAAATCAGTTCTGGATAATAACTATATTCATGCATATGGTACATGTTTATTTCATAAATAAACATTAAATATAAGAAAATATGCCCAGAGTGTTATTATTGAACATGTGGAGCATGATTACCGATATAACTGGTGTGGGAACAACCACTCATTTATAAATATAGAATACTCAGTTATAACCAGAGCAATGCAGAGACTTCCTGAGGCCAACGTGGGTCTGTGTGGACCAACCAAAGGAAATCTACCTATGATCCTACTGCTCTTTCAGCCTCTCAGCAACTGTCACAGTCATAGCCACTGCTGAGCAGGCTGGGGAACAGGTGAATGCTATTACAGTTTCTATATATAACATTCAGAGCATGCATTGAAATAAATAGAAATCAGTAACGGCTAGTGGAGAACTCAAAGGAATGAAAGAAGCCACAAGCAGTTAAAACATTTTTTTTTGTTTACCTTTTTTTTTTTTTTTAATTTGATCAATAGCATCATTTCAAAGAAAACATATGTTTCAAAGGAAAACATATATCCGTAGTTTTTTAGAGAATAGAAATTAATGTATAATCATGAACTTGATACTTTGTGGTTTCCTTGTTTCTTTCAGCTCTCCCTTACTCCTTCATAGGTAAGACCCTTTCCTCAGTCATTGGAGCTTCTTGTGTTTTGGGTGTTTTTTTGTTCATGGGAGAGACTGCCCACTGTGGCTAGCACTTGTGAGTTCACATTGGTGAGCCACAAAGAATGTGGTAAGATCATGGATGCTCAAGGAATATATGGCTGGCCTCACCAGTGACGTGCAACAACTTCAAATACACATTTGAAGTACTGGAGCTCTTTTCCGAGCCTGCAGTTCAGAACATCCAAGGGCAAGAGTTCATGTCAGTACTTCACAGTATAAATTCAGATATTCTTCATATATAATTTTAAAGAACAAAGCATTATTTCTAAGACATTGAAATTATTCAGGAAGGAAACAAAGATATTAATTATCTCATGGAACCTACTTCTTTATGACTCTGGAAAAGTACAGTTGGATAAGCAACTTTCCATAAATCTTGTTTGGAGCCACATGAAAATGAAGAAGTAAAAATGAAGAAGTAAAAATGTTAACTTACTCTACATTCTTTGTCCAGTCTGGAGGGTTACTCATGGTCATAAATACACAGTTGGTCAAAATAGTGCACATGATAAGCATGCTGAATAATGTAGATTATAGTCAAGGGATGTAAGTCAGAAAAACATGACAATTTTACAATGCTGAAAGCACTAAAATATTAAGCATATAAAAATATGTACAAATAACATGAAATTCCAAGTGAGACCTGAAAATAAAGCTTTGCACATAATTCTATCTATTTTAAACAATATGCCATCTGGCATGGTATGGTGTACTCACAGTAAAAAACAATGCATGACTTTTATAATTATGGCATGTTTGGGATTTAAATGAAACTTGAACACATCCTTACATGTATAAAAATATGAAATGAGTACCCAAATGTAATCTTTCATTAAAGCTGAGGAATCATTCTAAAAGATCTATGTGCAGGAGCACCTAAGTTGTTATTTGGAAAGGAGTGAAATATATTGGAAAATATTCTCCTTCATTTTGACCTGGATCTTTAGTAGGACATGAACCCCAAAGCTAAAAACACAACACTGAAAAAGTATGCCTGAAAAAAAAACAACAACACAGTTCTTTATTCATGCTCTTTTATCCTTGCTGAGTGAGTCAAGCTTAGGAATACTGGTCTTGGAAGAAATACTGCATTTCGTACAAATACTACTGGTCTTAGTAAATTTGTGACCTCAGATACATTGAAGTGCAATGGTTTGTTCATAGCTGTAGGGCTTTGTATGGGACTAGGCCTCCATTTATATATAAAGCCTGATAGTTGAGTTCTGACAGCTTTAGGTGGTTCAGTAGCAAATTCTCCTCTTAGGAAGTACGATCTTACTGCAATTCACAAGGTGATTTTTTAGGTGTGATCAGCATAAATTTAGTTAGCACAGTACACCCACATGGACATAATCTGTATATCTATATGAAAAGTCATATTCTAGTCATTATTTCAGTCTTAAATGACAACTCTTAAATCAACATCAAGGAAAAAAAAAGGATATGAATGTACCAAAATCTTGATAGCAATTTTTCTTATGGGATTAAAAGGAGTTAAAATGTACAAGGCAGATGTGGCACTGAATCGGAAAATTGCCTTTCCCTTATTCAATACTATGAATGTCTGCAAAACAAAAATTATAAAATTAAAATACAATGTTGACTATACAAGTGTCTTTACCTCCTTATAAAGTATTCCATTCTTCATCTGGTAGTTTCAGGTTTCATTCTACTGTCTATTGCGTGAGGAGAACAACTGATTACAGTGGATTAAGCCTTCCATGGATGATTCTCCAGTTCATTGACTTTCCTAGCATATGAACTGAATTCTGATACTATTAAAAATTGGTTGGAATTACCAGCACAAACGTCATTTTATCAGTAATAGCAAAATATGGCATTTCTTCATTAAAATTCTTTTAAATTTTTGTTTCTGACAAACTAAGTCTTTGATTAAAGTCAGAATTTCAGATTAGTCAAGTACATTCTACCTTGTGATTAAACACAAACAAAACAAAAATTGTGACAGAGACATTCTGAACTCTGCTTTGTATTTGGAACAAGTATGTGAAAGAAACATATATACATATGTATGGTTACAAGGACAAACGCCTTGTCACTAAACAATGTAGCATAATTTAAAATAATTTCTGTCATTTTAGAATTTAAACACTACCAATATGAATTATATGTATCTTCTGAAAACGTGTCTGTGAAAAACTGAAAGGGATGAATAAACTGCCAGCTGACATCATTCTGAGCAAAGATAAGTGTAACCAGAACCTATATTAATAAATCATTTCTTCCAAAAAATGATGTTTTCATTGTGAACAATATGCTCTTATTATCTATGAGCAGCAAATGTAGGTAATTATTATCTTTAAACTTTGACCTGTTAAGCATAGAGTGAGTGTTCACTTTCATTCTGTTCCTGTTGGTGGTCATCGCCTAAGTGTTTTCATTTTTATTCCAAGTATATTTGTATTTGAGATTTACTTGCATCTCTGGTACTCTTTGAAATTTCTCCAGGACATGACTATTCTTTATTCCTTTTGCTCTTTGTCAGTGGTAATGGCTATGTTTTGTGTTACCATAATAGAGCCTTTGTTACGCTCTCAGCAGAGCGTAACACTCAGAGGGTATCACTGGTTTCCATGTTGATTTCTATTCTCTGCAAAAACTTGCCATTGATCAGAAAAACGCTGCCCTCTCCATGGCCTTTGCTGCCTATCTGGTCTCCACCAGAGCAGCGCAAGCAAAAGCAAACATCACTGTGCCACGAAAGAAAACAGGCAAAGGAGCCAGTGCCTGTTCACACAATAACATCATGCATGGCACTAGGGATGGCAGAGTGCCCTCACAGTCATTGGCATTTCTTTCTGCTCTATACCCTTTCACCCAGTTAGGAAAAGTCAACAGATACTGCCTGTCCCAAGGGCCCTGCTGCAGCAGAGCCTGAAGACAGACTACAATTCATGTATGATTTTGTCTGCATCAACATGTTGATGATTAAGAATAGTTTCTGCTAGAAATTGGAGGAGTGATGACTAATTCTATTTAAAATGTCCATTTGTTTTCTGTCAAGCATATCAGGCTGGTATGTAACATAAATACTGGCATCACCTGTGACAAAAGATTCTGAAGTTTACTAATTACTTGCAGCAGACTAAAAAGTCTTCAGTAGTCTGAATTTTTCCAGTTTTGACTACTTTTTCTGATCACTGGAGATCAGAAATAATACTTCAGTACTCATACTTTCTGATACATATTGCTAGACTTGTTTAGAAAGCTTTATTCCTCAACTTACTTATGCAACTTTATTCCAGAGTTGTTTTGCTACTAGATAAAATAAGGGCTTAGTGCACAAAGTTATATTCTAGGTAAGAATTTCTATGAAACTATTTTATAAGACCAAAGATTTAAAACGTCTCTGTGCTACATATATGTATATTTATGTTAGTATATGTTATATAGCTGTAACAGAATCAAGGAATATGGCTACAGTCATGTATTTCACTAACTTGGATGGATGCTACCTGGTTATACACAACCATTTCCAATACAAAATCATGCTTGAAACATTTTGTTTGTCATATCCAGTACTACAGCTACATTGAAATCAGGAAAATTCAGCCATGTTCTTAGGCAAGTTGAAGGAAGTTATATCATCCGTACACTGAGGTAAATAACAAATAACTGCTGAAGTCACAATATAGAAGAGCATAAATCAGTTCTGATAGATGAAAGGATATTTCTATGTATTATTTTGTGATAAAAAATAATCTTTGTACTGCACAAAATTATATTCTATTTTGTGCAAAATAATATTCACTCACTTTTTTATTGATATAGTATGGGTCCAGGTCTTCCAAAGGTTCAGATACCATTCCTGGAGGTATGTCACCATAAATAAATGGCAATGTCTTTCCTGCCTCCAAGTCACTGTTTGGCTTTGGACCATTTTCATCATCATCATCTGTATGTTCTTGCTTGGGCTTTTTAGCTTTTTCTTCTGCAGAACGCTTTTCAATAGCTGCGAGAGAATCTCTAGTAAAATAGCGGAAGCTTTCAGGTCCTGGTGGTACCAGCAGTGCCTGTGCCATGTTTTCATCCTGCAAATTTAATTACTTTTAGCTTCTTGCATAAGAATGACCTACAAAGGAAAATGCAGATAATTTAGGAAAACTGGATTGTACAAACAAACAAAAACAAACAAACAAACAAAAAAACCCAAACAAAACAAAACAAAACAAAAAAACACTTGCACAGAAACCTTTTCCAGGCCTGAAATAGAAGCTGCTTCTTTCAAGGCTGAATAACAGCTAAAAGCAACTGCTCAGTTTATTTAGATATTTTGTAATTTATTTTTCAGCTTTTTCCTGTTGGTCTATAAAATGACACAATTTCTGTCTGCTAACACTGCTTTTTGTATGTCCTTAGACTATCATAATTACAGAAAAATACTGATATGTTTCGTTTTAATTGTGTATTTCTTTTTAACAGTAAGTATAAATGCATAGTCTATGAAGTACTATGAAGAATATAATATAGTATTATGGTTTATAATTTATTACTATTAGTTTAGTTTAATTATTACTATTTTTAGTTTATTACCATTAGCTTTTTAGTATTATATTCTAATATAATACTAATAGTATTATAATATATTAGAATATATATTGTATTATATATTATTCATTATACTATGAAGTATTTACTTCATATAGTGTAGTGTAGTACACTACATGTATATACTATAGTACGTGTATATACAGAGTGCTATACTATGTGAAGTATATACTCGTATATCTATAGTAATATAGTATATTGTATGAAGTATATTTTATACTTCATATAGTATACTATGAAGTATATACTATAAAGTATATTATGAAGTAGAAACATAAAATTTATAAACTGGTATTTTTCTAGTTATATTTATCTTCTCATATTTTTTTTTTTTCAAGTATCAGTAATCTAACTTTACAAACTTAAATTATTTAATTAAACCAAAATGAAGTTTTTGTATGGTTAATGTAATTTAAATTCATTTAAATTACAGCACTTGAATTATGGGAGGAACAAATATAATTTGTTCTTACTGGCAGTTTATTGTGCTAAAAGTTAATTTTAGATACCAAAGCAGGTTAGGCTCCACTTATTGTGATTGTCTGTGAGATGTGAATCAAAACCTCAAGACTTTTAGGTAAAATGAAAGAAGGTGTGCAATCAAGACTGTGTTGGAAATTAATGTTGTCCTGATTTCTTGCGAGGCAAGGATCATAATATTATTTCAGACTAAAACTAACTAGAAATCTAAGATCGTAGTTCCCTATGAATGACTTCAGTGCCAGTGCCAGCTTATGTAGTTTCTGCTGCTTTTTCCTTCTGTCTTCACCAAACTCTCTACTGTAGCACAGGTTTCCTTATGCATGTGCATGTCATGCAGCACATCAGCTGAAAGTAACATTCTTCAAAGTCATTCTGCAGTGGGACCTGTTGCTCAAACTGATGCAGCACACAGCACAACAGTGAGGTTAGAATGGATGGAGGGAGGAATGGCAGAAGGCAGATCTGGTTAAGCAGCTAAGGAGCAATGCAACCAAGCAGGACATGATAGCCTTATTTGGTGTCTACTTTGCAAGAGTATGAGGCATATAAATAATATATAAAACAATATTTTTATATATTTTAAAAATTATGAAAACTATTTTTTTTTCTAGAGTTAGTGAGTTTCAGTGCCTGAAATGAATTGTTTTAATTGTGTTTTCTGTACAAAGCCATTCAACCTTCCCTACATTACCTCATGAATCCACAACACCTATGTGCTGGAGTTGCCAAGTCTGGATTTGAGATGTAATATTGTATTCATTTGCATTCATTCAGTAATCTTTTGCCTGAAGTTCCTTGCCTGTCTGGAGAAGTTTGTACAAATTGCAAACAGATGCACAATCTCCCATGAAGTGCTATAGTAATGATCTTAGGAAATAATGATTCCCTTTTTGAGCGACTTCACTAGAAATGCATTTATCTGTACTGCCAGATGTCCACAAAGTGGTCAAGAAATGACTGGGGAAAGTAATATTAGCGTACTTGGGGTTTCACCATATTTGTCAGACTATTATAAAACATGCTTTATAGTTTTCTTGACAAGGTGGAAACATTATTTAAGTCTTGCCTCTATTACTGACTAGTGTAGACATCTGTACTACTGACATCTCTCCTGGCTGCTTCTATTACACAAGAAGTTTCTTCCTCTACTATGCCCAATATTTATGCCAAATACCTGATTTAGATAACATTGCTTAGTAGAAGAACACACAAATATGTATTTGATTACTGTCTCTGTACATGGCATAGTTTAACAAAGCAATTAAACAAAAGTAATTCTATTCCCTGCATGGAGCCCTGAGCAAGCTCTTAGCAGTCTTTGAGCTATAAACCGTTGACAGATTCTCTCTTCTTCCTTCAGTGATTCTGTAATTGCTTATATCCTGTGACTAAACTGCCAGGACAGGAATGATACTGGGCAGAATTCAGACAAGGAAAGATTTCTGCCTAGCTAATCATTTCAGAATAGCTTTCATTAAAAAGGTATCCTTAAGGAACAGTCTCAAAAATACGTGTAAGATCTCAGTAGTTTAGAAAGTTAATACAACGCTCTACTGAAACCTCAGCTCTCTCAAGGCCCCTCATTACCTGGCACTGCTCAGCAAAATGAATTTCAAGTATTTGAAATACAAGTTGGGCCTAGATCCTGTATGTGTACAGGCCTATGATTCAATAGATTTGGCAAGAAAAAATGAGCTCCAGGTTATTATTAAAAACATCCTTATGTCAAATAAATCCATTTAGTTGTGTCTGAACATTTCATTCTACAAATTCCTTTCTAGTTTTCCTTCAGTGTCTTCCTTTAACTACAAAGACTGAGCAAGACAAGTTATCCACATTAAGTTCATAATTTTATGCATTTTTCAGTTAATTATATTATGCCCATGGATAACTTGTTAAATTTTATTTTTGAATATAATTATATTCTCATAATTTACACAGAAAATGACTCAGAAAATAAATGAAATATCTGTGCTAACAATGTCAAATTAATTTTTGTGTCTCTCTGAAAAAGGCAAAGGAAGTGGCCTGAAGGCCATATATTTATGATATCTTAAATCAGGCAAGTGGTAAAATTGAAAGTGTCACTGTAAGAATTAGGTGGATAGTATGATTATTTATTAAAATCACTAGGTTATCTAACAGGTTATTTGCATTTTGCATGAAACAATTCACATATGCTCTTCAAAATTTTTAAAGTGTAAAAATAGCAAATCTTGCAATGTCTTATGGGCTGTTTTTTTTTTGTTTAGAACACTGGCATTAGAATTATTTTCCTGCTTTTTTTTTTTTTTTTTTTTTTTTAACCTTGGAAAAGCTGACTATGAGACTTTCATTCCATTAAAATTGAAACACTGGCACACAAACATGTATTGGCATAAGTGCAAGACTAGTGAATGGAATCTAAAATGGCCATATACAATAATTTTCTTATTCTAATCTTTAATTTGAGAGGCTGTAATTTAGGAACAATATCTTCCTATGTGTCAGGCAGAACAGTAGCCTCTCAGATGCTAAAACATGGGTTAAAAAAATTTGCTTTAAATGGCAAACATTCATGAGAGTAGATGTCTCGCATTAGGCCAGTAAAGACATTAGTCCAAATAAAAAAGATGGGGCTCCCACTGTAGGAGAGACAGAAACAACAGGGTTAGTGGCATCACTTCAGCATCAGATAGAGATTATTTTCCACTGCTTTAAAAGTGTAGAAGTGTGCTGATGTTGTCAGAAAGTTACCTCAATTCTAAATACTGCTGTCCTAACAAGTGGAGTACAGAGGGACTATATGCAAACAGGGTCTAAAGGAATGAGTCATAATAACTTCCTCTCTTACTATTTGGAAAGTTGTTTTGCTAAGTTCAGGCATTATTTTTCAGGAAGTGAAGATAAGTTATCTTTCAGTTATGTTCTGATCCAATTCCAAATTGGGTAATAATTGCATTCAATTTAGCATAAAAACAAAAGACAAAGTGATAGGTAAATGTTAGTTTGGTGCAAAGATTATGTAGTAAGAAATACTCTTACTGAAATTTCTCACAACATCTATACGTGGAGGATAATTTCACAGAGAAAAACTTATCCCCTTATCTGATGAAAAGCTTCAAAGTATTTTTTTACAGTTATAGATTATCAGCTTTCTGTAATTAACATTTACCTTATTTTTTCCTGGCATCTTTGAATGATTTTTTACTATTTTGAAGTACTGCTTTAAAAATATTTGAGTAAGATATACCTCTCTCTATATATATATCAAAAAACAAAGCAAAAACAAAAACAAAACACACCACCACCACACACACACACACAAAACAAACAAACAAACAAACAAAAAAACACCCCAAATGTTACTGCTGTAATTCAAAGAGCAATGCATGAATGCAATACAATTCGGAGTTAATTGAGGTATGTAAAAAGATATCCACACAAAGCTATCTGTGGATCCTAAGACAAGGAGCCCCAGGAGTCTATGAATGTTGGTTCCACAGAAGCAGGTATTTTCAAGGTAAAGAGTGACTTCCTGAAAGCTGAAAACAGCCTCCAGAATTTAGCACCTGCTCTCAACCTGCCTCTTTAAATTGTTTTTCCTTCTTCCATTCTTTCCAACGTTTATCACCCATCTATTGTGTCATTTTCCTTAGACTATAATTTACCTATAGCAATGACTATAATTTTTGTATGGATTTGGACGGTCAGCCTCGGTAGCCTGTAGGCATTAGTATTTCACAACTACACAAAATAAAAATAATGAAGTCACCATCAGGTACTTATTAATAAAATTAATAGTGGTAATAAATAATGGAATACAAAAAATACTTTTTTATGAGAATACAAAATCAACTAATAAAGAAATCTAGCAGAAATAATATTTGTATAATAAAATCTTATTTTGAAAATTATTTAAGACAGGGCAGTGGTAATTGGCTGAATGTGGATTAGTTGGTCACATTGACTGAAACCTTACTAAAGAACAGTAAATAAAGGAGATACTAACTAATAACATGGTCTTACACAAGATGTGAAAGCATGGTAACTACATTTAAAGAATCCCAACCTCAAAAAAAAAAAAAAAAAAAAAAGTTTGGAATTCTGGGCAGAATACAATTTATGAGGTTCAGTCTGACCAACAAAAGATTTGGCAGATAGACAAACACTCAAAACTGATTTGATCAGAGACTGGAAAGCAACTTCAGACCTATCTGAAAAATTCAGAAGCTGCTCTTTGGGATATCTTTGGCCACTGCTCTCTCAGCAGGAGACATCATTATGGTTATTCTTATTTTCTTTGTGCCCACTGGTGTCACACACTCAGCTCTTTTCTTTCCACCTTCTGCCTCACTGCAACAGTCACTTTTGAATTCCTTTGTTCATCTACCTTGTCTCCTTCTACCTAGGACTGCAAATAGTATCTTATGGTTCTTACATCCATGCCAATGTATGCTGTATCTGGTAAGCTGGAGTAAGCAAAAATAAGTAGGTTTTGTAGAGAAATTAACATGGATTCCACAGATATGTACATGCAAGTTGTAGAACCTCCAGAATAAATGTTTTGACCTATTTATTTATAAAAATGGGCCAAAACCTCCATGAATTTTTTAAATGTAGGCCTGACTTAAATTTTCTTTAACACTTGTGTTAAAGTTGTGTCTGAGAAGGTGTGAAAAGAGATCACATGTGCCTAAAGTATTTGAGAAGAAATCTGAAGAAGGACAAATAACCTTATTCATTTTAAGAGGAAGAGGAGGTGTCTCTTTCTTAACCCATCAGCCTAACCGGAATACAATACTTACTTTTTTGCAAATACTTTCCAATGTTAAAAATCCTTGAGTTCTAATGGAAATATCCACAGTAAACATAACACACAAATTTCTACAGGTGGACATTATTAAAGATGTTCAGTTCATTTTCCAGCTGATATTTTACAGAAGATACAAAGCACCATATTAAATGGGTATCATATGAAGAGAAACACAATGTCTGGCTGAGAAGAAAGGATAGTCTTACCTTTATTTTTCTAAGATATGCCAGGTCAGAATTTAGCAACTGGATCTTTTGCTATCATGAAAACATAAAAGCTGCATTTCTAGCTGAAAATATATATATTTTAAAAAGTTCCTCCTCAGGAGCTGAAGCTTCTTCAAGATTGAAGTTTCTTCAAGGCTCTATTATTCTTTATCCTTGTGTCCAGAGCTTCTCAAAATGAGTTGCAATAGATGAAAATAAGTTTCTATGTTACATTATATATATACAAATTTCTTTCAACCTAAGAAAAAGGATACTAGGGAAAAGCAGCATTGAACATTGAATATGGACTAATGTACAAAACTTAACACAGACCTAAAATACACTTCAAAATATCCTTTAAGTGGTGTGAATTTTTTTAAATTCCATTTATTCTTTTACATGTTTAAACTGAAAGGGAAAAAAAATGTTTTGTTAAGATTACTATATGATTAGTACTTTCTTTGGTAGACATGTGATAACTGTGCCCAAACTTACAGGCACAGTTCTTATCTGTTGCTCAGGAAACTGTGAAGATTATAATTACTCCCCACTGGATTTACTGTCTTTAACCAGGAATAAAAAGTTCATTCAATCTAAATTTGGAGGAAAACGTGGATAGTCCTGCAAACTATTTATCTTAGAGCATGTTTGTATAAGTGTTTTGTATGTGTGTGTGTGCAACAAAATTTTTCTTCCACCTCAAGAAACACAAGGGACAGTTTCATCTCCAGATTCTTCAGTCTTCAGATTGCGTTATTACAACTGCTGACCACAGGTTAGCTGTGGCTTTCTCAGGCTTTAAAGCTTTAATAATCTGAGTATATAGTTCATTAAATTTAAATGGTCTACTTACATCTTGCAAACTTTGGTCTTCAGCCATTGAGATTGAGATGAGATGTCTTTGAGACATTTATTCTCATTTGAACTACTTTTATTTTTGGCTCTTTCCTTACTTTTTTTCTGTTGTCGTTATTTTGTTTCTTATTCCTAGAGAAGAAAAGAAATAAGACAATCTTCTCCTTTAGGTCTTTGCATCTGCCAAAGCAGACCTTATATTACTTTTCTCCAAATACAGTGAGAATGAGCAGCCATTGTAATATCTATAGATAAAGAAAATTTGTGTAGACACAGATCTGCTCAAAGAGAACACAGAACCTGGGAAAACAGAAAGTGAAAGCCTTCTACTAGACCACTGCTTCTCTTGCAAAGACAGATCTCCAAAAACTCCTACAGAAAATATGTTCAAAATACTAATCTAGAATTTGCCTAGTACTAGTTACTATTAATCTAGAATGACATTTTCCAAAAGATGTAAGTGGTACCACAATTGTAGCTTCTGTTTGTTTAACAATATAACATAAAGTCATTCAGAAGATTGCTCACAGCAAACTCTTTTAGTGCCCTGGTCATTTTGAGTAAGGCACTGATTCAGCATATCTTGCTGTGGTGAGTCACTACTGAAGAGGCTCCACTGAAGACATCTGAAAGCTGTGTCTCCACTACTGCCCTCAGGGGATCTTGACTCTGAGACTGCCACCAATGATACTTATCCACCAATGCAAATTTTCTACTGAATGCAGCTTTCCCTGGAGGTACATAGGGGAATTCCCCATCCCCTTGCCTATTGGGTGCATCTGGATTCTGCCTCTGAAGTAGCATTGTGCTGAAATCTAATCTCATGGTCAGATACAGGGCAAATAACAACGACTAAAAAGGTTAAGTGCTGTTGCTTGCAGGCTTTAAAATAACATGAAGGAGATACTGTAGTTTCCTAACGGGAGTAATCACTAATGCTAAGTATATGACACTAATTGTCAAAAGAAGGAATTTAACTTCTAGTCAGTTGTTAAAATATTTGCTAGTGTGTAAAAAGTGGAGGCATTCATATTAAACATGAACAACTTTAATACCGCTAGAAGTGCAGGTAATTTCAATAAATCCTTATTTTGAATTAGAGCAAAAGGCAGTCATAGAGAACAGTTTTTCACATGTAACTCCATGGTCTAGCCTTCATCTCCCTATTTATTATATTTCATATATGTTTTATTGGCTGTATGTTCAGTGGATGAGGAATATAGCTTTGTACCTACTAATACTATAAGTCACAGTGATAGCATTGCTGGTACTCACAGCAAAAACTGAAGAAATGAGGCTGGCAGAATTGTGAGCCCTTTGTCCTGAATTTGTAGTAGGCCTAGGCCATGTCAGGGTAATTCCATTAAAAAAATATCAATTCATATATCATTTCATGTAGTTGTAAATATCTTCCTTCTGCATAAGGTAGGTATTTGTAACTCACTGAACAAAATTACAATGCTTTCTTAGTGTTTTGCTTTTTGTAGCATTTTAATCTAACGTCTTTGGATTTCAACACAAGGCTATAAACTTGCATATGCAGATATCTAAATTATACATTTTTACTGTAGCTGAAAGTGGCTATAGAGAATTATTTTGGTTGATATGAAATTGACCAAAATTGTTTTATTTGGAGCAGATTATCCTGCTTCAACTTCCAAGAATGAATCACAGGTAAAATCTCAGGCATAATGAGAAGTGATTGCTGATGGAAAAACTCTACATATATTCTTTCCTAGCTGTGGGACTATTTCCTGAACTCTTCTGCCTATATGGCATCAGCATTTCTTTTAAGGATGGCTGGAATGTCCTTCAAATTGTGAGCTATAATATTAAAAATATTATATTATAAAACATCATATTATATAAAATATTTCAAACTATATGCTCATGCACTTCAGCTCCCTTTCAATGTAATTATGAGCTGGAAAAGATAGTTGCATATTGTTGTCACATTTTCCTGTGGCTAAATGTGTTGATTCCTCTGAAATGTAATTTAGAAGATAAATGGGGTTATTCAAAATTAGACACTCCTATCAAGATTATTTTAGGACAATCTGCCAATGATGGTTTCTGCTAAGTAAAATCTAGTTAGTGACAAATACAAGACAGTGAGGAAAAATCCTTCGTAACTATATGAATATTTGAAGCGATAAGTGATTAAAAAAAAGTTAACCCAATTATATATTGACAAGAAACAGTTATCCACAAAACTAACAGTCCTGATTCAGAATAATTTGTTGCCTGTTCCCCAAATCCCTTATCCAACTAATTCCTAATCTTTTTAATCTTTTTTGTACTCAAATTAAAATTGAAATATACTGAGAAGTGAAGCACTTGAACATACACCACAATCCACTGTTGTAGTTTTAAAGAATTCACAGTAAAACCTCAATTAGCAATATCAAAATAAATCACAATGACTTTTGCTTTCTTTAAAAAAAAAAAAAAAAAAGCTCTGTTTCTAAAGTAATAATCTTTACAAAAATTTTCTAGAGAAACTTGTGAAAGTGCATTTGCAACACAAAATGTTGCTTGTGAACCTCAGAAGAAATATCAATCCAAACTTGGAAAATTAACTAAATCACTAAGAACCATGCAATTGGAACACTTATTTTCCTAGCATTACTAAGCCCCAGAAACTAATCAATATAAAATATGAAAGAATAAAACTTGCACAGCACAAGATTAATGGATTGTATTTAGACTTTGGCAGTTGTCTAGGGAACTGAAAGGAAAAAAATTGAACTTCTGACTGAGAGGCATATACAGAATTCTCAGCTGAACGTGGTCGTTGCTACACAAGGATGAGAAAGCACAGAAAGGCAACATGAAAATAGAGTGCTTTATATCTGTGGTTTAAAACAGACAATGAAAAATTCTGCATGGATTTATTCAATTTCCATTAGTATGGAACTGCCTAATAGAACTTAATTAAGCTCTAAGTTTGGAATGTTTTCTGAATGGATTATGGAAATACACTTTTGACCTAGTCACTACATGTATATAAGAACTCCAAAGCCGCAAAGCTCATGAGATACAAGTTATACCACTTCTTTAAAAAGTATCTTTTCTTGTAATGTTGAAATTAAGTACATCAGCTCAATATTTGTACTAATTAGAGGCCTGTGGTTTACGTAATACACTCTACAGAATCATGGCCAAAGTTTTATAGAAGGTAATAGAATTTTAGCATTCTTCCTGTTATAACACAAACTAACACAATTTGATATATAGGAAATATAAGGCAGTTAACTCAAACTGGTATTAGTGAAAGCCTTTCAGGAGGATTCCTTCTGAAATATTTTTGTATTGCTTTTGGTCAGAACTTGGGTCAGACCTTTTTGTACAAATACTGGCCTTTAAGGAGAACCAAATTTTTAATAAACAATGTCTAATTCAAACATAAATCATCAAGGATCTTGTTGAGCGGTTATACCGGGATCATAGAGACAATAGTACTGATACTCTTCTTTTTCCATACTGACACCTGTGAAATCCTTTCAGATTTACTAGTGCCCTTCACGTTTTCAGTCAGGAAATCCTGCAAAGAAATATGAGGATCTGCCTGATGCAGTGCCTATATAGGGAGTCAGCTGTATGTGTTATTCATATTATGTTCAACTGGTCTATACACATTCAGTAGCAACATCACATGTGATAGATGTCAGCTGTGCACAGTAGGTAGTTCAACAGTGCAGCATGTATGCATTTGATATAAGATATCCTCTTATTTGATATATCTGCCAGACTTACTGCATATGCACTAAACAGTCAATGTACACATATTCAAAATTTTTCTGTTGATCAGGATTTATGACACCCACCAACTTGACAGATCAAGTCAGGAGTCCAGAGAAGTTGCAGGGAAAACAATTCCAGGTTGAAAAGGGGACCTGTACATACAGTAGTGCTATGATTTATATTTGCCTAAGTAAAACTGTTCAGTAAGGAAAGATCAGTAACAATAAAGAATTTGTTTAGAAGACTGGACAAATATTAATCTGAGTAGAAATAGCTTTTTCTTTAAGGTTTTTACATGCAAAAGAGCCTCATAAAATCTTAAGTTCTTTAATTTGACTTTAACTTTTTATTATTATTATTATTATAAAACACATTCCTTGATCTGTCTTAATTGGTAGAATAAGTGAACAGTCATTTTTTGAAGGAAGACCTTGCAAAGACGGGTAACCACTTCCAAGTTTAGTAACAATTTGAAATGACAGTTTGGGGTTCGGTTGGCTGGTGCTTTTGTGTTTTGTTTTGTTTTTAAATGTTTGTTTGCTTGGTAACAGAATAGATGAGAATAGATTATCTATTCTTTTGGAATAGATAAGGATCAAAGGAGAAACCAGATACTTTTGTGACCTAGAATTTAACTTGGTTGTTTCTTTTTGGGATCACAGTGATGGTACTCACTTTATGGTTATTCAAGAGCATATGGTGCTCCTACTCTATATTTACGTTTTGAAGTAATGCAGTCCTTGCCTGAGTTGCTCTTATCCTGCTCTTTACCTAGTTACAAGACAAGGAAAATCAAGCAATAATTCTATCAGAATAGCATAGCAGGGATTCCAGTTGTCCATAAGGAAGAAATGATGAAAGCAGATGAACTCAGTGTAAGATATCAGCTCTAATATCTAGATCCTGTGGGAGGGCAGTCAATACTGAGATTAGAGTGCTATTGGCAATGTGCTTCAGAGCTTTTAATCAGGATTGGTAGCTGTAATGAGTAACAGCATCTTTCCACTAAGAGGATGCAATTTCATATAGATGGATTTTATGGAGGTTGACACTTCGTGTGATGGACTTACTGAAGCCCTAGGTCTCAGTGTGTACATCTGTTCTGTAAGCAGTCTGAATGAGCGTCAATTTTATTATGGTATTTTAAAGTTTTTATGAATTCAACGTTACACTAAAAAAACAATATTCCCTACAATTGGCAAAAGTATATACTACTGATTGATATGATAATGTTAAAAAATACAGACTAGAGAGTTACAATGAGTGGCAAATGAGCTGATTACACTTTTAAAAGTTAAGTTTCTATCCTTTTCTTAGAATTTTCTGATAAAAAACAGAGGAAATTAAACTTCCTGAAGCTTATTTTCAGTAATTTTCAGAGGTCAACAAATCTTAACCAAAAAAAAAAAAAAAAAAAAAAAGTACCAAATATCAGAAACTTGTATTTGTTTCCCCTTACATTTAACTCAAGCAGGGTTCAAGCAATTTTTTCATTTGTCACCTTATGTCACAAACAATATCGGGTTAAAAAGGGCCAGGATTTTCATTTTAGGGAACAAAGTCACAACTTGCTAGCCTGTTGCAAAGAACTCTCTCAGCATCTACTGTTACCTGATCCATTAAAAGTTGTGGGACTCCAGCAATGTAATACATAGGGTGTGTATATATATATGTGGGGCTGAGAATGTGAGCAGCAAAAGGATACTGTCAGTCACAAAGTTCTGTCTCACATCTCACCATCCTTTTTGCATCTAAAATTGTTTGCTGAGGGTGAACAGACTTGTCATCATGCCTAATCTTCAAGAGGTACAAGTTAACTCATATAGTGCTATCTGATGAAGAAAGAGGTGAAAATACAAAATGTGTCATCAACATATTGACTTTAAAAAGCAGACTTTCGATATTTTCTTCTTTCCCTTGACACCCCCAGCACCCTAATTACCTGATAATAAAGGGAAATGACCAAATTACAATGCTGACAGAATATAGAAGGGCACAGGGGAATTGTTTAATATTCTCCAGTGAAAAAGTGGCAGTCTCTACCTCTGCTAGCACCTATTACTATCTAAACAGAACTTTAAAAGATTGAGTTTAATTAGTACAGCTAAGAAAATCAGTGTGAGCTCTTAACTTCAGCTTCTTTAAAGGGAAAAAATCATGAGCTAACAACATGAGCATAATTTCTATAAATACCAAGGCGTAATAAATAACATATCTGTTTTAACAGGTGCTATGAAGCTTCAAATTACTGCACCAGCTCACATTCTAGTCTTTAACACAATCTTTCCTCACAAAATGGAGATGTGTGAGAATAAAATAAAATGTTAATTTGTTAGAATTAAAAAGTCTTTTGAAATTGTTTTCTTGAAAAATATGTTATGAATATACAAACATGGTATGTCTTTAAAGCAAACATCATTATTATTATTACTTATGTTGAAGTTACACAAGGAAGTCACAGACACATTGATTTGCCACCATAAAAATACAAATCATAAACTTCATTCTTTCATATCACTGCTTCAGGTATAGGCCTCACTTGCTGTTCTGAGTAATACCAGAGACCCAATCCTGCTTTTATGTAGACTGACACAATGTTTTGTAAACAGTGATCTCATTATTATGTTGTATGTTTTTTGGCATCTTTGTTTTTCTATTGAAAATTATTTCCAAATTAATACTATGATACTTTTGTATATTATATGATAATTTTGATGTGAATGTGTGTCTGTGGAAACACTACTGAAAAAGAAATATATATATATATATATATATATCAATCAAGATGAGCTTTAATAGATATTTTTCTTTTACCTTTAATAACTGGCTGCTATAATTACTACTGATAACAATGAATAAGGCAATAGATAAATGGAGATTAACATGAAGAAATATAATAATTCTTGTAATGATCTATCCAAATTTCCCTATCAAAAAGCATATATTAAGGTAGACAGTGATGTTACAAACAAAATGTGAACAGTATCATTGGTGTGGACCTCTGGTTAATTAACAGTTTGTGAGCCCATTCTCTGTACATACAGACACACAACCTGTATTCCATAGAAAAAAAAAAAAAAAAAAGGCATAGAAAAATTTCCTTTATACATCTTTTCAAACAATTAGCCAATAAGGGAATTTCTTCAATAACATATAAATATTGAAAATGGCATTAACAAACCACATAGATTTTATTCCTGGATCATCAGAATCCGAGGTGATCAGAATCTTATGAGATCTGCTATTCCTAAGCCTGGATATCACCACATTTTTCTTCTTCTTAGGTAACAAGGTCATTTCTATAAAATGCCAGGAATTAATATAATACACCTTGATTATAAGAAGATCTGATTTTGCAAGTAAGACTACTGCATCAGAACATCATATTAAGAGTAAGAGGCCACATATCAGATTTAACTAGGTTAAAATGAAAAAATCACACCATCATCACAATCAGTCAGTACAAAATGGCTTTGAATTCCCCATTTCATCTTTGGCTCTGCCTTAACAGCAAACCAGAGAGTACAATCTGATTCCGAAATGTGGAGATCATATTGATAACATTTATTATGGGTATGATTAAATGTTTTGCCAGCTTACCTGATTGAAAGAGAATGACAAATCAATGCAAAGCCCAGCATCCAAAAAAAAATATGATAATATATATCTCCTTCTGAAATTGTCCAGATTTCCGTCCACAAAGCTTTACTAATTAATTATAATTTCTGTATTCTCAGTGGAAAAGAAAACACAGAGACCTTTCCAGAATCCTCTCTGATTCTGCCTCCGCTTCCTGTTCTCAGTCTCACTCTATGGTACCCAACATATATCAGAAAACAGCTTATTAGGAAGAGGGGGGTGAAGGGTGGGGGAATGGAGGGAGAGAAGAACTGGAAAAAAAAAAAGCAGCACCTAACATAGCAGCTCCACCTACTGGTAAAGATAACGAATACGTACAAAGCATCAGTTTATAAAGCATCTTTATCCCTGTTTATCCTGACCTATACTTGAAACACCTCCTGTGTAGTAAGTTCCTCGAGGCAAGAAGCAAAACAGACCAACAAAGCCACACTGATCATTGAACAGACGTTTTAAAGACTTTTTCTTAAAAAATTAATAATTAAATTTAAAACCAGTTGTTTGTACACATTTAACAGAGCCTTTAGCTGTAAATCTGTTGTTTCTTATAAAAATCCATGAAAAGAGAGGACTGTATAAGTAAGACATCACAGACACTGTTACCCTAACTGGTGCTGAACTTGATGATTATCTTGATACTGCCCTATTCATCTTTGACATAATTTTTCTTTTTTATGTGTGTAAAATATGTAAAATCTCGAAGTCTTTCCCTTATATGGGATTCCTGGGAGTGCGCAGATTTATATTTGCTTTTCTAGGACTCCTTTAGCCATCCTGGAAAGAATTATTAGGGGAGTGGCTCTAACATCTCCTGGTCCATGGGCAACAGTGTTGAGTGAATATTGTGCTTCAGGCAACATTGTCCTTTGTCCTATATGTCAATTTGAAGAATATTGTGTCTGTGGAAAGCAACATGCAGAAACACTAAGCAGTGTCAGGAAGTGTGTGCAATATGTAAACTAACAGCCTTGGGTTAGAGAATTAGCTAATTTAATATCAAGCTACCAGCTTTGTTCACTCATGTGGGATTTAACAAACAAATGCTATTCCACAAAACAAGGAAAGAGAGCATAAGAGACAATTATTACTTTGCTATCTGTATTACTGTAGCCCCTGTATTTTCTTCAGCTGTGGACAGAGGTGACTCAGTTCTCTGTCCCAGTGGTCACATACATGTTTGGAAAAGGGTGACCCAAGGGCAGCCAGCATGATGGCTGCTACAGAAGCACAACTGCACAAAGCAGCAGTTCCAGTAAAAACTGCCTGCAACTATTACCATTTATCTGTAATATTATCAATATATTCCTATGTCAATTAGCATATTTAAACCACAGTCCTTAAGCATTTGTCTCAATTTGTGAATAGACCTGTCAATTACTGTTAAACTTTGTGTGTTCTTGACATATAAATTCCTAATTCCTGAATGGCTTACAAAAGCCATTCACAGAAATACATGTTCAGAGAGTAATCCCAAAACAGAAAAAGAATACTTTCAGTATAATAAGTGAAAGAAATGTGCCTCTAGTTTGCAAATGCAGGTGCACTACTTTCCTGGTCTACTTTTGTAAGACTGAGGCACAAGGGACCACTCCTGATCACACCACTCAGGCAAATCCTGTCTGTTTCAAATGTTCTGTGAACATATACCACAGTTTTATTAAATATATATATATATATTAAAAATAGCTCTTCCTTTAATATTTACATTTTTAAACTTTTAGAAATTATGAAGGAATGTTTTTTTTAACAACAACTAAAAGTCCATTATCTCTAAAATATGGGTTTTGCTCTCATAGAATTATGCTACTTTAGCAAACCCATGAATGTGCAGAAGTTGGTGTCTTGATTTTAAACTTGTTAGGAATATTGCTTTCTGACAGTATTGTGTTTTCAAAGGCAAACTTGTCCTTCAATGGGACTTTACTTTCCTTATATGCTGCATTTCTTGTATTTACTATTTTCAACTTAAAAAAAAATAAATGTCGTGGTCTTTACACATCTTTAGAAAGTCATCTATGATCTGCATCATACTCCAGATGCAATCATCTGGTAACATCATAGTTAAGAGCAGATTGTACATATTGAATCCTTCTCTCCTGGAAAAGTTAAGAAATTTTAACATACATAATAAACTATTTAAACCTTATAAAAAGTAGCAAACAGACCTTAATTCTGGCAGCAACAGAAAAAGATGTATTAAAAGTAGTTTTGATCCTGGTCTGGTTCAGATATTTGATTTCTCTGGTAAGTTTAATAACAGCATATCCTTAGAATAACTAATATTGGTGTCCTAGTTTTCCAAAAGATGGTTAGACTAGCATTGTATTACCGAAGAGCCCACAGTCCTGTTTTTTTGTTTGTTTGTTTGTTTGTTTGTTTGGGTGTGTGTGTGTGTGTGTGGTAGTGCCCTTATACTGATAGCAATCTTCTGTGATTGTTATGTACATGTATATATATTCGTCTATGTATAGTATGTATATGACTATGTATAATGTATTCTGTACCAAGATAACCTTCTCTTAGGTGTAGATCTGCTCTTAGAGACATGCTGTGTCACTGCCTTAAAAAAAATAAATAAAAAAAAATCAGTGATCAATCCTCATCACTAAAAGAAAATTCAAAAAAGAAAATCACAGAATCACAGAATTGTCTAGATTGGAAGAGACCTCAAGATCATCCAGTCCAACCTCTGACCTAACACTAACAAGTCCTCCACTAAACCATATCCCTAAGCTCTACATCTAAACGTCTTTTAAAGAACTCCAGGGATGGTGACTCCACCACTTCCCTGGGCAGCTCGTTCCCATGTCTAACAACCCTTTCGGTAAAGAAGTTCTTCCTAACATCCAACCTAAAACTCCCCTGGCGCAACTTTAGCCCATTCCCCCTCATCCTGTCACCAGGCACGTGGGAGAACAGACCAACCCCCACCTCGCTACAGCCTCCCTTGAGGCACCTATAGAGAGCGATAAGGTCGCCCCTGAGCCTCCTTTTCTCCAGGCTGAACAATCCCAGCTCCCGCAGCCACTCCTCGTAGGACTTGTTCTCCAGACCCCTCACCAGCTTCGTCGCCCTTCTCTGGACTCACTCAAACACCTCGATGTCCTTCTCGTAGCGAGGGGCCCAAAGCTGAACACAGTACTCGAGGTGCGGCCTCACCAGAGCCGAGTACAAGGGGACGATCACTTCCCTAGACCTGCTGGCCACACTGCTTCTTATGCAAGCCAGGATACCATTCGCCTACTTGGAACACTGTTGGCTCATATTCAGCCGACTATCAACCATCACTCCCAGGTCCTTCTCTGCCTGGCAGCTCTCCAACCACTCATCTCCTAGCCTGTAGCTCTGCTTGGGGTTATTGCGCCCCAGGTGCAGGACCCGGTACTTGGCCTTGTTGAACTTCATGCAGTTGAACTCAGCCCATCGGTCCAGCCTATCCAGATCCTCCTGCAGAGCCTTCCTACCCTCGAGCAGATCGACACACGCACCTAACTTGGTGTCATCTGCGAACTTACTGAGGGTGCACTTGATCCCCTCATCCAGATCATCGATAAAGATAATAAAGAGGACCAGCTCCAGTACCGAGCCCTGGGGAACACCACTAGTGACCGGCCTCCAGCTGGACTTGACTCCATTCACCACAACTGTTTGGGCATAGCTATCCAGCCAGTTTTTAACCCAAAAAAGCACATGCCAGTCCAAGCCACGAGCAGCCAGTTTCTTGAGGAGAATGCTGTGGGAGACGGTGTCAAAATCCTTGCTGAAGTCAAGGTAGACCACATCCACAGCCTTTCCCTCATCCACCAAGCGCGTCACTTTGTCATAGAAGGAGATCAGGTTCGTCAAGCAGAACCTGTGTTTCATAAACCCATGCTGACTGGGCCTGATCACCTGGTTGCCCTGTACGTGCTGCATGATGATACTCAAGATAATCTGCTCCATGAGTTTCCCTGGCACTGAGGTCAAACTGACAGGCCTATAGTTTCCTGGGTCTGCGCTCCGGCCCTTCTTGTAGATGTGCGTCACATCTGCTAGCCGACAGCCGACACGGACCTCCCCCAATAGCCAGGACTGCTGAATAATGATGGTAAGCAGCTTGGCCAGCTGCTCCACCACCAGTTCTCTCAGTATCCTTGGGTGAATCCCATCTGGCCCCATCGACTTGCGTACATCCAAGTGCCGTAGCAGGTCACCAACCATTTCTTCATGGATAGTGAGGGCCACATTCTGCTCCCCATCCCCTTCCACCAGCTCAGGGTACTGGGTATCCAGAGAGCAACTGGTTTTGCCACTAAAGACTGAGGCAAAGAAGGCATTAAGCACCTCCGCCTTTTCCTCATCTTTCGTAACTAAGTTCCTCCCCACATCCAGCAAAGGCTGGAGATTCTCCTTAGTCCTCTGTTTTGCATTACTGTATTTTTAAAAACATTTTTGTTCTCTTTGACAGCAGTAGCCAGATTGAGCTCCAGATGAGCTTTGGCCTTTCTAATTTTGTCCCTGCACTGCCTCACAACATCCTTATAGTCCTCCCGAGTGGCTCGCCCTCTTTTCCAAAGGTTGTAAACCCTCTTTTTCAAGCTAAGCTCAAGCCACAATTCTCTGTTCAGCCAGGCCGGTCTTCTTCCCCGCTGGCTCATCTTTGGGCACGTGGGGACAGACTGCTCCTGTGCCATTAAGATTTCCTTCTTGAAGAGCGCCCAGCCTTCCTGGACTTCTCTGCCCTTCAGAACCACGTCCCAAGGGACTCTACCAACCAGTGTCCTGAACAGTTCAAAGTCAGCCCTCCGGAAGTCCAATACAGCGGTTTTACTGGTCCCCTTTCTGGCTTCTCCAAGAATGGAGAACTCCACCATTTCATGGTCATTCTGCCCAAGACAGTTTCAAACCACCACATCTCCCACCAGTCCTTCTCTGTTTGTGAAGAGAAGGTCTAGCAGGGCATCTCCCCTGGTAGGTTCACTAACCAGCTGTGTCAGGAAGCTATCTTCCACGCTCTCCAGAAACCTCTTAGACTGCTTTCTCTGGGCTGTGTTGTGCTTCCAGGATATATCTGGGAAGTTGAAGTCCCCCACAAGAACAAGCACTGACGATTTCGCAACTTTTGTCAGCTGCCTGTAGAACTCCTCATCAGTCTCCTCATCCTGGTTTGGCAGTCTATAACAGACCCCCACCAGGATGCTTCCCTTGTTGGCCTTCCCACTGATCCTAACCCATAGTGACTCAACCTTATCATTCCCAGCCTCAAGTTCTGCGACATCAAAACTCCCTCTGATATAGAGAGCCACCCCTTCCTTGCTGCCTGTTCCTTCTGAAGAGCCTATAGCCAGACATTGCAGCACTCCAGTCATGAGAGTGGTCCCACTACGTTTCCGTGATGGCAACCAAGTCATAGCCTGCCTGCTGCATGATGGCTTCCAGCTCTTCCTGTTTGTTACCCATGCTGTGTGCATTAGTGTAGATGCACTTCAGTTGGGTCATTGCCTTCTCTCCTGGCCTTGCCATTGTTCCCCCTGGCACAGCTCTAACAAGCCTTGTTTCAGCCCGGTCCCCCTTCTCACCTAGTTTAAAGCCCTCTCAATGAGTCCTGCCAGCTCCTGGCCCAGGATCCGTTTTCCCCTTAGAGATAGGGACCCATCTGCGGCCATCAGGCCGGGTGCTGAGTAAAGCGCCCCATTGTCAAAAAAAAAACAAAATTTCTGTGTTGGCACCAGCCTCTGAGCCACGTGTTTATCAGGTGGGCTTTCCGTGTCCTCTCTGTACCTCTCCCTGCCACCGTAGGGATGGACGAAAACACCACCTGTACTCCTGCTCCATCCACTAACCGTCCCAGTCCCCTAAAGTCCCGTTTGATGGTCTTCAGGCTTCTCTCTTCAATGTCATCACTGCCAGCCTGGACTATTAAAAGAGGATAATAGTCAGAGGGGCAAACCAGGTTGGGAAGCTTTCTGGCAACATCCCTGACCCTGGCCCCAGGGAGGCAGCAAACTTCCCTACAGGTAGGGTCAGGCCGACAAATAGGTCCCTCTGTTCCCCTGAGAAGGGAGTCGCCCACAACAATCACCCTTCTTTCTGTCCTGGTGGAGGCAGTCCTGAGGTGTGGAGTTGACTTCCTCGCCCTAGGCATCCTCCTGGGTAGACTTTCTACCTCTTCCTCAGCTACCGGTCTCTCAAGCTCCAGGGCCTCAAACCTGTTGCGTAAGGGCACCTGGGCCGGTGGGGCCGGTGGGGGGTGGCATTGCCTGCGATGTTGATCAGGGACCTGTCTCCATTCCTCCTCAGCTCCTGGGTCCCCTGTCTCTGCCCGACAGCAACAGCGCAGGGGGTCCACCCCCATTTGGGGTGTCTCACCCCGGTGCCTGTCCTTCAGGCCGCACAGGGAGTCGTTCCACAAGTCTATCTCCCACTCACACTCCCTGATATCCCTCAACCTCTCGACCTCCTCCTTTGAGTTCTGCCACCAGGCAGACCAGGTCATCCACCTGCTTGCACCTCACGCACACAATCTCTTTGTCCCCCGCAGGTGGTAGCAACAGGCTCAGGCACTCCCTGCACCCGGAGACCTGAACTGCTGCAGTTTTCAGCAGGCAGTCGGTCTGGGTGTGTACAGACTTCCTGGAGAGCGCACTGTGCCTGGTGTACACCATTGCAGCTGAGCTAGCGGTAGACCGCCATTAGAGGAGGTGTTTGTATAGGCGGGGGGGAGCGCTCTGCCCTTCCTGCTCGCCCTGCCTGTGCAAACTGCAGCGCCAACTGCAGTGCCACACCCTAACTGCCGCACCACGCCTTGTTTGCCCGTCCTGGTCGCTCGTGCTCCCCAGGGGCAGCTTTCAAACGGCCGGGGAGGGGGTGCTGCTGGCTCCACCTACACCTCCTTCTCGCCTCATTCACCTCCCTCGTGAGGGCTGCCAGGTCCTGGCGGCTCCCTCGAGTGGGCTCGGTGCTGGAAAAATTAGCGCTGCCTGTCCGATCCCCTGCTCTGCTGCAGAACGTGTCTGCCCCAGAGCCGATCGCCTCGGCAAGTGGCGATTTATTTATGGAAATGATGACGCCTCACGAAGTCATGATAAGTATTTTTTTGTGAATATGGCTTGTGTATAGCCATACATAATATATTCTTATTGACCCAATGTAGTGGACTGCTTGTATATTGCCTGATTCAAATTCATTGAAACTGATCTGTCTTTGACTTACTGAAACAGGATTTAAACCATGTTCTGAAGAATTCCATAACACTTTTTTTAATTAGTGGAACAGTGGAACAACAGGGCAGAAATAAATAATTATGACATATGCATAAATATACATTTATAGTATAAGTACATCAAACTATCTATTTGGAGCACCACCATGAACAAGAACAAACAAACAAATAAAACACGAATTTTTAAACATGAAAATTTCATTTTTAAAAATGCTCTTCCACTGTAAATAAGTGCATACATGCCACGCTTACTACATATATAGAATGTACGCGTACTCTGCATACCAAATCTTCGTCTTCCACCTTTCCTTTTCTTCACTAGATCCCACTCAACAGTAGAACAGTCTAAACTAGACTGCCAGATCTGAAAATGAAAAGTTGTCATTTGAAAGACAACAACAAATAGACTACTTTGACAAAACTAATTTATAACAGTGCCAGCCTGGCACTTGTTTCAGTTTAAATTATTAGTACAATGTTAATGAATCATCACTGAAAGTTCATTTCAGAAATTACATTAAAAATATAACTCGAAAAGCTATGACATTTTAAATAATTCGTTTGTTTGGGAATCCTGCCCCAGGTGCAGTTATACTCTCAGTAATGAGTGAATAAATTCGAAGCTCTTCAGTCACTTTTAACTAAACAGCTGAAATAGAAATGTTGAAATAACTTAGCTGCAAAGAGAAAAATAACTTTGAAGTATTAAACATGAATTAAACAGCCCCTGTGACCCCTCATGAGATCTCATACCTTGGCCAAGCACTGTATATAGATCACATGTAACTTCTCAGCAATGCAATCATCGTTTTAACATTAAATACTTTGTCTTATTAATACTATTATTTTTGGACAATAGTTTTCATTTGTAATTCTCAGGCACTTTTATGAACACTATACATCTCACACACTACTCGTAATTTGTCAAATTAAAATGTTCTAAAAGACTAAAAGACATAATGTATATGCTTTATCTATTCCTCTGACTACTCACCTGTGTTTGAAAGTGAACTAAATTGCAGTATATGGCCAACTGTGATCCATCTGAATTTAAGATAAACACTTAAAACACATTAAACACACTTTTCTACCTTCAGTCTCTTTTTTCTTTTTCTTTCTTTCTTTTTTTTTTTTTCCCCCTCAGGAGTGGAGAGTCAAAGAGACTGATTTTAGTGAATTTTGTATCAGATTTACTAATGAAAATTTCCATGCCATGGACCTGAGATTAGCATTAAAGTCAATAATCTGAACTTTATTTGTGATTCTATGTATTTATTTGACTCCTGCTGAGGGTGGTAAGTACAATTTAGGGAAGGTAATACACTTAGCTGCAGTGGAAGAATTTGGTCTAATATTTAAGGATGGTACTGATAGACTTACAAAGGAAATTCTACTATTTCTTTTTATTTAAGACCATGTAGATTGCATATTTGGAATTTAAAAACTGTGAAAGAAAATTCAAAATGTGGCGATCCAGTTGAATACTGTAAAACATATCTCCAGATCTTGGGGTAAAGAGGAAGTGGAAGATATACTCTATATCCTCTCTGTATCACCAGTAATAACATTTCATAGTGGCTGTATAGAATCACTTATCAATATGGAATCATAGAACGGTTTGTGTTGGAAAGGACTTTGAAAATCATCTAGTTTCTTAACTCCCATGCCATGAAAGGACTTCATTTAAGGACTTCACAGTAACATAAGCCTTCAACTAGTCGAATATTTTAACAGGCCACAGAGTGTACAACTTGAAAAATAATTTGCTTTAAGATATTCATAATAATGTCATAGTAAAGGTATGTGATCAGCAATCTGCACTATTAATGGTTATAGCTTTTAATAATAATACAAAATTATATCAACATTAACATTACTATATAACAGTTAGAGCCCTCCTGTTCTTGTAGAAAAAATAATACAAAGCCATACCCAAATGGCCTCAATCAATGCAGTCCCAATAATTCTTTTGTTTTTGTAAAAAAATAAAATAAATTAAAAATAAGTCTCAAAGAATAAACTTAGCCTAGAATAACCACCACAACCACCTTCCAGAAGTGCCTAAGTGCTTCCAAAATACTGACCTCTTGTCCTCTTGTTATATCTTTTCCTGTCATTCAGATGAACTATGATCATAATAACAAAATTATTGTTAGATAAACACAATGTACACAACAATTACAGCTATATTATCTTGGCAAAGCACAGGAGAGTCAAAGAAGGTAATAAATTCATAAATAAAAATAAAATATTTTATTTATTTATTAATATTTAATATTTATTATTATTATTATTAATATTTAATATTATTAATATTTATATAATACACCTGTAGGACTTACAGGCCTTCAGCTCAGAAAGATTCTGAAAAACATCTGCTATTTATGTGAGTAATGTTTTTATGTAAGAAGGAGAACAGGGAGAAGGCGCTTACTTGGATAATAAGGTTTCAGTATCTAACGCTTGCAAACTTCTTGTATAACTTCCAGAAAATAAAGTATGTTTGTATCTCACTTCCTCATCTATGGAATGGGGTTAATAATTCTTGGCTTTAGATGAGGCTATAGGATAAATTAATTTTGTTAGCCTGCCATGATATAGAGAACAAGACTGAAGAAGTATTTTAATATTCTGTGTATTGTCCAAAGAGACCAGCCAGGCCTGGGAAATCATTATTTTAGGCACTATATATTCACAGGATAGCTCCTGTTCATAAGAATTTCATTCATATATATATATATATATATATATATAAAAAATACATATGACAAGAAAAATAATAATATATTTTTTTAAAAAGACAAAATGCAAGCAAATTATTTCAAAGTGAACAAATACAATTTCAGACAGACAGATTTTAAGAGATGGACAAATGAATTAAATGATACCTCAGCAACAAGTGCAGTAGTGCTCTCAGAGCTAGTAACAAAATCTAATAATGCTCTCCCAGGACACCTATAAACAGAGAGATTGCATTCATCTGTTTTCATTCCATTTATTGCTACTGAGTCATGTGGTTTAATTGGTCAGATGAAAGGTAATCATCACTTGGAGAGAGGGGAGGTTATGTTAAGTAAACCTCAAGTTATGATTTATTTATTTGCTAGTCTTTCAAAGCTGGAATGCCTAGAAGAATTATACTGTTTAATAACATTTGCTTGCCAAGTTGATTTTACATTAGAAAGATTCTTTGCATCTTACAGTATGCCTAGTAGTTATCTGTACTGAAAATAGTACCTTTATAATTAAACCATTAAAACATATTACACTGAGAGAGATGGTAAAAAATTGTCAACAATTGACTCTGATAAGTTAAAGAAAAATAAGTTTACCTTGATCTGTGTTCAGCCAAGAATGATAAAGATACAGAACATACAAACTATTTGGTACACTGAATTGTGAAGTAAACACAAATTAATGCCCTGATGGTTATGACTGTAGGCATGCTAATGTCTTGAAGCAAAGATGGAATTGATACATACTTTTGAATACTGCTGTACACACTCTGTTTCAAATCTGTCTTCACAATTGGTCATTAAACATGACTTGAGTGTTTGCCACAGGCAGACTAGAAGTGACTGGCTTTACATTTTGAAAATATTATGAATCTAATTTAAAATAATCCATTTTTCAGAAGTAATTGTCAAGAATAAATAGATTTCATTGCAAAGAAAATATTCAGAAATCTTTTAAATTCCGAAGTTAGTCTTAATTTCTTCTTAGGTGGAGGTAAAATGGCACCCTGCATATACCTCAGATGCAATTATTTTATATGTGAAAGAAATGTAGTAAAATTAAATAACACTGTTATTTAGTAATCACCGGGGTAATTTCTGTTAAAGTAACTCTGGAACAGTGAAAAAAAATCTGCTTCATACCTAGAATCATCCTAAATTTCAGGTTCACTTCAATGAATCATTGGCAATGATGATTCTCAAACTTTAAAGTCAAGAATGGTAGACTTTATGATTAATCAGAACTAAATAACAAAGGCAAATAACTTTTGATCAAGGATAATTTATGTCTTTTGAGAAGATGATACATCAAGAAACCATGAACCTGCTCACTCTGCAGACCTGTCTTGTGCCTTAGAAGCTTACGAAATAGGTCTAGAGTTTCAGAGTTTAAGAGATGTATGAATAAAAATTACAAAAAAAAAAAAAAAAGTAAGTATTCTAAAATAGCTATTTGAGGCATCTAAAGACCAGGCATAGGCGTCTGTTGGCCTGAACATCTACTGGCATTGGTCTGTAGGCTTAACATCCTATGTGCTATGGAAACTGGAGTTTGACTTTTGCTCCATCTCTTCTGGGTAAATGTTTTTGCATGATCTAATAGATTTTTTATTATTATTACTTTTTAATGCAGATGACTGTTAAGCTCTAAGAGGGAAAGAGAAATTTCTGGTAGAAACTAGCTCTATCAGCATGGTTGAATAAGCAGAAAGATTCTTCTAGCTATCCTAGTTTTAAGACGCTTAAATAAAAATGTCAGAAAATGAGACTTGTTCAATAGATATTTGTTTTAATTCCTATATAATTACCACTAATATGATAAGTTAAACCATTAGTAAACCATACTTGTATGTGTTCTTGGAGAGCGCTCATAGATTTAGAATCAGTTCTGAGAGTTACTGTAATTTGTTGATTCTCAGAGTGCTTTCTGAATTTTTCATAGAAAAACTGTTTATTTTCGCACACACTTGTAACTAGGCAAGTTTATGCCACTGACAACTGCAGTTGTTACACACAAGTGTAAGCTTTAAAAATTTCTGTGAATTTCAGAAATTACTTTTTAATTGTCTTTGATGTATTGTCATATTTTATTGTGGTATATGTGAGATATTTTTATATCTCATTTTCATTGTGCTCTTCACAGACAATACAAAAAAGCAAAACCAGCTTTGTTGATGAGCTTTACCATTAAGATGCAAATGTGATATATCTACAGATTAAAAAAAGTAAAAGTGGGATAGCCTTTAGAAGGCTAATAATTGCATAATAACAATAATAAAGAATAAAAGTTTCAATGAGTCTCCTAGAGAGAAAGTAGTGCTTATAATTGTTCTGAAACGCATGTTTCTTCCCAGAAATCCTTTTACTAAATGGTTACTCTACAGCTATATATATTATATATATATATTGTAAGTAATATTGTAAGTAATAAAGATTCATGCAATCTCCAAACATCTCTCCTTTATATAATTAAAAAAAATAATTTAGATTTTAATAACTCAAATTATGTGTTCTTTTTTTTTTTTAAATCATAAAAACTCTTGTCTAGTTTATGACATTTGATTAATATTTTAAATTAATACTTGAAAGTAGGCTTTAGAACATCAACTTGACCAATTTAGGCCCATAGTAGGCCTATATTTATTCATGGTGCATTTCCATATTTATAGAAAGTTGTCAAAGTATATTCAAAAGTATTTAACGTTGCATACTTTTGGGGCTCTGGACCTTCTGATGTGCTGTCTTCCTTAAACGAAAAGCTGCAGTTCAGCACCATGGACAACACTCATGCCTCCGCTCATTTAAATACAACTATAAAAGTAAAAACTATCAGTACTTTTCAGCGAAATCCCAGATTTTTTTTAAGCATATTGTTTTTATATGAAATAGCACTTTAAGGCAAATTGCTTTAACACAAGGTCAAAAGAGAGTGTATTTTTTTGTGACAAACTCCCAGTCCATTCTCACGCAATAGGTGTTTTGACATATTATTATCTTTACATGAACTATTTTAGTACTTTGGATTCTGTGATGGCCCACAGTCCTGTTGTAGAGATTGAACAAGCATAGGAATAGATCTCTTTCCTGTAGAACTGACACTCCAAGGGTTTTTGATGACTCCAAGGGTTTTCTGATGAATGCTCTATGCTGATACAAGTTGCTACTGAAAGGGACGGTCTCTCCAGCAGCCTCCCTTTGTCGATGTTAACAACTTTTGTGATAAGAATGGAAAACATGGAATGTTTAATTAGACTCCATGATATAACTTATGTAAGTCTTCTTGCAGTCTTTTCTCCCCCCAGATTTCATGTTTTGATGAGATAAAATTTTCCTCCAAAGCTGAGAACGGTTGAGCCAGCTCTGCATGCTGGTAGCCATTTGATGAGCAGGTGAAAATGATGGAAAACTTTGAAGGCCATATTGAGAAAATAGGATAATACAATAATTTTATTTGACAGTTTTTTATTTGTATTGCTACAAGAGCAGATACATTCATCTATATAGCACCCCATCATACAGTACCCTTTAGTAATAGCATATCCAACACTGCTGTCATGGGGAACATGGCTAGAAACAACTGGGGTGGGGCAGACAATTTACACACTGGATTTTTGTAACTGATAGTATCCAGAGTACTACAGAGCTGTGAAATAGAGAAGAGAGCCTTACACCAAAATTGATAAGACAGATTGACATAATAACTTTTATTGAGCAATAATGTATTATTCCTGGCCAAATACAAGCATCCATTCATTTTGTACTACATAAAAAAAAATTTCTTCCCTGGCTTTCAGTAAAGATATAAATGTAGTGGAGGGCTGTTAGCGTTAGGTTGGAGGTTGGACTCGATGACCTTGAGGTCTCTTCCAACCTAGAAAATTCTGTGATTCTGTGATTCTGTGTAATTTCTATTTTGAAAAATCAATAAACAAGGAGAAGTAAAAAGCAAGGAGTCTCATTTGCTATTACTTTGCAGAGGTTCTGATTGAAGAATTACTTTTTCTCATGCATTAACACAAAGTAAAATAAAGATACCTGGCAGAATCTTGAGTTCTCTGGAACTAGTTGTATACAGATGTATCTAAGTACATACTCCAGTAACATAATAAAAATAAAAATAATAAAAAAATAAAAATAAAAATAAAAAAGCAGCCCCGTCTAAATATCAAACTATTAAAAAATACGCAAGAATTAATTAGTTTTAACCTAGTTACTTTATTTTCCAGCTGTATAATTAAGGGCTAATATGTGCTTTAAAACTAAATTACACTTGTTTTTGATAGGGTGTTAAAAATCCAGCTGAGCTCATTTCCTTGCCAGTAGGTGGAGCCAGCACGTAACATGCTGCCTCATTTTTTCCTCCCTCTCGTCTCCCCCTCCCCTTTTTTTTCCCCACAACCAATTTTCTGATCGATGCTGGGATTCATAGAGTGAATCTCAGAACAGGAAGCAAGAGAAGAGACTACAGAATACTGCAGTGGCTCCTTTGTTGTTTTGATGGGGAGGTCCTTTCTTCATTTCTTTCCTTTTTCATTTCAGTGAAATTAAGAGTTTACAAGCTTCTTTGCCAAGAAACCTGAACCTGCAGTATAAGGAACCTTATCATCTACAAGCGTATGGATATTTCTTATGCCATGATTTGTAATTCTCTTTTTATCAGGTAAGACAACATGATATTTGATTAAAATGCCTAGGCAATAAATTCCAGTCATTTTGTACCAAGAGTCTTCTCTTGTGGTGCCACACCTAGTTTTCGATTAATATTAATCCAGCAAGAGGAGAGGCAAAAATAGACATCTTTTCAACTGCCTGTATTTTTTCATAGTACTTAATTAGGTTTTATTACACCAAAAAAAAAAAAATGTTCTTTGGAGTTCTCTCGTCCTACATTTTATTAAGATTGTATATTTATAATTACAATTACTTCTGAATTTTTATTTTTCATCCTAACTGTGGTAATTTATTGTTGTTTTGATGTGATTACCTACAAGTGTTTTCATTTTCTACTGGAGGTTATATTCATGCTGTATCCAGGATACAAATTGGAGTGGTATTCTAAAGCATATTAATATATCCCTGGGATTGCCCGGTTTTAAAATTACCCTCCCTGTTTTAATGCGGAAATTTACTGTTGCTTCTTTATACCATCTTCAGGCAGTGCCTTTCTTTACTTTCTAAATTCAACATTTTGATTTTGTGAGGCATAAGAGATTTACGGGATTCTCCCCTCCCTTGTCTCCCAGAACAGCCTCTCCTGGATGGAAGACAGAATGGAGGATTTGTCTGTAAATAAACATGGTTTTGCAGTGCTGCAAATATCGTATGAGACATATATGTGTTTTGTGAAATGCTTTCTATATAGGAATGAAGTGTTAACTGCAAAAACTTCAGTCCATATTGCATGAGAAATATTTTTCTTCCATTATTTTTTAGATGCATAATACACACTGGGAGAGACAGCAGAATGACTCAGGAGGTGGGAAGCTTATGCAGTACCCCCTTACTTTTCTTTCAAGCCTTGTGGGTTTTTTCTTTTTTTCTTTTCTGAAATTCACTTATTTGCAGTAATCGTTTATTTAGACAAGAAAAAAACAACATAGAAATGCATTAATCTACATAGTCGCAGATCAAAAAAGGGCTTGCTAGACCATATGTGAGAAAAACAGAATGTGTGATTAAATAAATTGCATTTTGCTTTCTATTATTTGGAGGTAAGTAGGAAATTTTCACTTATCTGTGTAAAGATAAATGTATTTTAGCGATTGGTGAAGCAACGGAAATTTGACTGTTGGGATCTTAATGTTAGATGCTGCCTTGGCTTTAGATGATCCTTTAGGTATACGTGGAATATTAAAAGGTTCACGAATTCTTCCAATCTATGCATGTTGCCTGCTTAGTTACATTTTTGTGAGCAATGTTTACATTATGTATAGATGGGTATGGCTCAGCCATTGTATTGGCTGTAGATATCTTCATTAGATGGTAAATGATCATCCATTCCTGAAAAGGTCTGGAGAAAAGATGAATAATCACACCCAAATGATCTGCAATTTCCTCCAGCAACAAATGCATTAAAAAAATAATGCTCTCTTATGTCTATAGGCCCCAATTCAGCAACAAACAGGTATGTCAATGGGATGACTCACATTCTTAATATTAGGCAAGTGGATAAGTACCTGGATCTGTTCTGTTGATTTTTTTTTTATTATTATTATTATACTAATGTTCAGGGATTGAATTACTTTCTTTATGACAGAAATTATGCAGAGTTCATAAATTCAGTTAGTAGGCCAAACTAGCATATAGCTTCAAAGATAAGCTCTAGGTTTACATATAAAATTAAAAATATAGTGAGTTGTTACAAGCCTTGGAAGAAAATATTGAAGCTAAATTCTTACAGATTATGAACACTATGAACATCGGTCTTTGGCAAACACAAACCCAGAGATGGACATATCATGGCAAAGCACGATTCAGTTATCTTTCAGTAGTGATGGCTCAAGTTAGGTGTTTAAATGAGGAGTTCAAGAGAAAGCTGACCCTGAGAAAAAGTTGGCCTTCTCTACCCTCTGTAGGGAATTTAAATAACAAGACAGCTTAGTGTTTTTTTTTTTTCTTTCATTCAAATTCCTGTAATCGTGCTGTTCTCTGCACCACGTAACAGCAGATCTCTTCAGCACAGCAGACCCATGCTGCAGCCACAGCAAAAGCCCAGCAGCAGTGACGCTGCCAGTTCTGCTTGCTCGATTCTTTCATTACAGGCCTTGATTAGTGGATCTGACAGGTCGCTTACCTGCTGCTCTGCTCCACCCCTGAGGAGCCCCTCAGCTCCCCTCCTAAAGGGACAGGGATGACATGGAATCCAGTATAGCTTGAATCATGCTAGACACCGATGATTGCAACCATAACACCTTCTTACGCATGCAGCTCTCAGCTGAAGCCTGAAAATCACTAGCAAGATTGTGTTACCTCCATTGTTTTAAGGCCAGCCACACACTTGCACCAACTTCTCCAGAGGACTTAGCCTCCTTCCTGGCATTTGCAGTGGCAGACCCAGTTCCTGTGTTCCCATGACATGGGGGCAGCCTTCCATCCACCAGAGCCCACCCATCCCACTCCCTCTGCTTACAGGCCCAGCTTACTAAGAAGGTATCAGGGAGCCTGCATGCCTCCTTTCTAGAGGCTTCCTGAAGCAACTCGAAAGAATCTGTTTCTTGTACCTCCTCTACTCTCACTGACACCTTCCAGCCCGAGAAACGCTGGCTTAAAAAACATTTCTGTCAATGGTCGCCTTAATCTCCTGTTCTTCTGTTGTTTGTCTTGCAAAGACAATAATGTATCTGATCTCAAAAAGGTGTTAATGTAGGGGAGGCAAGTGGTGCTGAGAATCACTAAATACCATAAAGATAATAATCAGAACAAAAGCTAAGGAGGAAGTTCATAATTTTGTAATAAGTGCATTTTTAGGAAGATATGCAGTAAAGGTTTGGGAACAAAATACTGAAAGAGGATGATTTAAAGAAACATTATATAACTATATTCATATTATTCAGTTCAAATTCCTATTGTTTCCCAGCTCACAACTTTACCTCTTTTATTTCTGCTCCTGAACCTATTATTGTACCTTTTTCCCCTCTCCTATTTAAGTTAGGCTGCTTCCTCTTCCTGCTCTTTACTGGTGTGGTCCCAGCAGAAGGCCTTTGCTCAGCTCATATTTTCAGCATTTGATGTCTCAGCAGCGATGAGATTACCAATTGCACTGAAGGGACTCCTAATGCTAGGCAAAAACACAGTCAACACACAGAAGCTCTATAAGTATTTATTTCAAGCAGCTAAGAAGCTTTTTCAGAGCGTGTCTAGAAATTATTTTAGAGAAGTTCTGAATGGCCAGATTTCAATAGATTTGAACAGTAGCAACAAAATGCAAACTTTTATACTCCCTGAACAACTGACTTGACAAAATTCAAAGCAAAGAGACTAGCAGAAATTCTCAGTAAAATAGCTCAAAAATATTTCAGGCTGCAGTATTACCAAACATACTTACAAATGATAATGAAAATACTTTTTAATCTTCCTATTTAAAACAAAAAAAGAAATGGAAAAACACCATAGATTCATTGTTCTTGACTTGTAGATCAGTAAAACTATCAAACTTTCCAACAAATAAGCTAAAAAAAATGTACTTTTTCTATTTAATGGTGCAGGTTTTGTTTTTTGTTTTAAGCATTCGAGTTGAAATAAACAAGAAAGATCATGAGGTAACATATCTGCATTGTAAAACTTAGCTTTTCTAACTTCATTGAAAGAAAATTTTCACCATTTATAGTATCATTAAGGAAAGAGATTAGACTGAGGCCTTACAGCATAAACATATTCAATCTGAACAATTAAGGTTTGGCAAAACTGAAGGCATTGGAAAGACATTCTCATGCTTGAAAAAAATACTAAGCAAATAGGCCTCTGTCAGCTCAGTTCATAGTGTGTGTCTGTATCTATACGTATGTACGTGTGTGTGTATATATATATATATATAAAGCTTAAAAAAATTCACCAATAACATTTTTGTAAGCCTCTCTATCTGAAGTCTAGTAATTGTCTGTATATGAAGTTTTCTCAGGTTTTGTGTAATTGCTATCACAGTTGCTTCGTAATTCTTAGCTCAGCTTCCCTTAAACAAGGGCAGAATCTGATTTTGGCCAGATAAATTGTTCTTTTGACCTGCTAATGCTGGCAAATTCTCCTTCGTCTCTTTGGAGATCCACACAGCTCCTTCCCATTATCTAGTGAAAATGCAGACTTTCCCTACCAAGAAACAGGATAATGTTCAATAATAAAATGATCGCTCCTTGTAGCGTACAGCTACTTTACTTGAACAAACTGATGACATATCACATTAGCAGACACACATTTTAGGGTGATGGATGTATGGCTTTCGTATGTACAGCAAGGTCTACCATGGACCCTGTCATATGATGGGAGATGCTTACTTTTTATGCCATATGGTGCTGCTTGTCTGGTCTTAAATGGAGTTGTAAGGAACAGCACTTGAATATATTTAGAAGATGTCAAATAGCCCATTCCAGCCAAAATAAAATAAAATAAAATTGGATATCCTTCAACCCTGCAGTAAAAATTATGACTACAGTAAGTTTAGACATACATGAGCCAGTTCTCAGTTTAATCCTTTGGTTTCAAGTGCAGTACATGTGCTTTATGGAACTGTACGAACATGCTTGATTGTTTTGATTACTTATTTGCCCTCCTAGATTATCATATCGTAGCTTTCATTCTGCTGGTGATGAGTTAACTAAATTAAAGCTACAATATTTCCATATTGTACTGTTGTCATTCCTTAGACATCAATGCAAATTTTGCTTTAAATTATCAGCAGGCTTTTAGAGAGCAGCAGAAGCTTCACGTCTAAATGGATGTTACTAATATGTACTTTTTTTCTATCCCATCCTCACAGTTTCTCACTCTTCTCAGTGTAAATGCAAAATCCTTTGCAGACTTTGACCCCAATGTGGTTTTGTTTGATGATAAATCTAAATGACTCATTCTGAAATGAGTCAAGTTCTCTAAAGCAATACAATGTGTTCTAGATTTACTCATTTGTCTTGGTAGGATCACAGATATATTAGGAGCCAGATTCCATGTATGTATACAAAATGGCACCAGACACATGCACATGCAGACAAACTTGACGATCTTTGATCTTGAGAAGAACAGTGGCCAGAGTTTAATACATTATGAACTGCATATAGATAGAACAAAGTCAGAAGTGTGAACAGTGCTTTCCATAGACACTGTGATCTGAATTTTCTCTTGGAAAATGAGTTCCATAAACAGGTGCCAACAAAAAGAAGGTTGAAAAAGCACCTAAATATCTAAACACGCTTTGTGCTTACAGGGAAAATTATGGCAAATTTCCCTACAACCACAACTAATATGTAAAGAGAATTCTACCCAGGATATTTATAATTTGGACTGTCTCTAATGAAATGAAAATTGTTTAGGAGGACTGTATACTCATTTGATGCTAAATACTTGTAGCTAGTTCAAAACAGTGGAAGATCCTACTTCCCAGGCCCCAAGGAAAGCTTTGTAAGATCAGTTTTCCTCACTGGATCTCTCTGGAGAGGTTGTTCTAACAAGGACTGTGGCACACAAGGTCATATTATAAGAGCATAACAGGTGTATCTGTAGAGTATGTGAGCTCCGTATGTTTTCTATTTACTGAGTGTCAATAATGAAACTATGGAAACTAAAAGATAAGTACTGGTACAGGCAGAATGAAAAAGTCTTCCATCTGTAGTTTTGTTAACCTGAAAGCAGACATGGGACAAACACTGCATGATTGTTTCCAGATCGATTGTTTCCAATCTGTGCCTGCACAGACATCCTACTGGCAAATGCCTTCACACAGGTTAGACTTTGTGGTGCAGGTGCAGGTTTTCATTTTGTAGAATGGCCAGTACCACAGAAGTGCTGATGGTAGACAGCCTCCTTGGTACCAAAATACTACTACTGAAAAATCTTTCTAATGAAGCAATGAGAACATTCTTTGAAAATACTGGGATGCAGGATGAGCTGCCAACTTACTATGATTTGGTTTGTGAAATTTCTAATAGTAACAAAATGAAAAGCACACAGTTTTACTGTCAGTAGCAATGGCAAGATGGAAACCTTAAAGTTATTGGGGAAATCAATTTGATTAGGAAGCAATAGACTCTAAGTGTTACTGGTCCACAAGTACGAGAGTCACTTTTCCATAGAATAACATTTTCTATCTTGCAACCAGTTTGCTTTTTTATTTTTGTAGGATAAACATATGCAACAGTCACAGAACATTTTCAAGAATTACTGTTTTAAATTTTGTTTTTACAACACTGGATTGTTTAATAGAGTTAACATTAAAAGCTTGTGGAGTTCTTTTACAACACTTGTGACGGTAAAAAGATATTTGTACTTTTTCCAGCTTTAGTGTTTACAAGTTGAATGATCATTGATGTGAAGCAAAGCTTTGGCCTTCTAAGCCAAGCTGAAGGCAGGTTAGCCTTCACACAGAGGGGATGTTACTCCACTCCACGCTCGCCTTCAGTGAAAAAAAAAAAAAAAAAGTAAGCCTAAGGGCATGAAAATAATGATCTCTAATATTATATAGGACACTTAGGTGCTATTACTCATGCTGGTATCTGGCTCTGTAGAATGGCAGAGGCTGGGAACCCAGAAGCATTCTCCACTGCTGGGAAAGGAATTATATTGCTTTTCTCGGTATTGACCTTGCTTCCAAATTAGTTAAAGGATTCACACATTCTCAGAATAATCTGTCCTTAGTGAGAAGATGATGGGTATGATGCAGAAATTGAGTGAGCTGATATAAATATTGTGAAGATGGGTGAACAGCTCTGAAACTGTGATAAGGAAATGAAATATCCCCTGGGAATCTGAGGACAAGAGGAGAAAAGAAATCAAATGTTTGGGGGAAAGATAATGTAAAAAAAAAAAAAAAAAAAAAAATCAGGAAGGGAAATTCAGTACATATGAGGAAAAACAACAATCTACTATAAAGCAAACATTGAAATGTGTATTCATTTTCCTGTACGGAGGTGGGCAGTGCATGTGCATGGCTCCAGTGGGAAGATCTCTTGGCAGTGGTACACCTCCAGGCAGCAGGTGATACTGTGAGGAAGGAGCACATGTGAGAACTCTTTGGGGAACTGTTGTATTGCCTGTAATCAGAACCAGTTTTGCTGGCTTAAATATAGTAGAAAAGGAAGAAGTCTCCCGAGGAGATTTTCAACATCTGCTCCCTGGCTTTATTCAAATGTACCAACAAATACAAAGTGGATAAGAAAAATTTACAGATAAAAAATGATTCTGGATTAAACTGTCTAAACTCCAATGAAATGAACAAATCTCAGTTCCAGGTTACCCAGCTACAATGGGCAGTTGTATTGTAGTCAACAAGTTTTGTAGATTATCCTGTGCAGTCCTTCTTTTTCTCATGAAGAGAGACTTACATAACTTCTTAAAAATTATAAAGGGGAGTCTTCCCTTCCTTCCCCTCCCCTCCCCTTTTAGATACCTTGAAACTGAATCTGCTTTTTCATAAACAGTGACCAGAACTTTACAGATGTTGAATCCCTACTTTTCTTTTTTTTTTTTTTTTTTTTTTTCTCCTCCATGAGTTTTCCCCCTCATGAAAAAGCTCGGGAGCAAAAATACATTAGTTTGGGGCAGATACACATTGTAACTGTTCATCTTTCAATTCCTGGCACATTCTTATACTTAAAAGCAGAAGTGGCACAGAAATTTGTTTAACTTCACTACCCCAAGACATTGTTATCTAAGTTTGTAGGGGTTTTTGTTTTGTTTGTTTTGTTTTTTACATAGCACATTAAAACCTGCCAAATTCTCCAGTGAATATGAAATGTAAAAGTAGCTTAGCACGCAATCTGAAGCAATATTAAAACATGTGTCTTTGTATTATTTCAGATATTAATCAGAAGTTTGGAATCCAGATTTGAGATAAGGTGTGCATTTTATTGCAATACTTTGCTATCAGATAACTTACAGAGGGATTCTTGTGAATTTATCATTCTAAAAAGTTATGTTGCAGCAGAGGCTGACGTTAAATCAGGGGACTGCTATAAACCATCCTATGCAGAATGTCAGCATAAACACCCATAATGATCTCTGATCCCACATTTATGAAGCTGTGTAGCTCCCTCAGGCCCTTCAAGTTTCTTGATGGCACAGTGATATCACCTTTCTGATCTTACTTCACTGCACATGTATGCCATATGCACTTTGTCCCCCAGGATAGCTTTATCCATAAAAATGTTTTTATAGTGTTCATAATATTCTCAATTAATGTCTTGATATGACAGTTAGCTTATCATGACAATATAAAAGGCAAGCAGAAACTAGTCCTGGCAAGCTGTTTCAGTTTTTTTTAATGGCATTTCTATTTAATTGTGGGCCAATTAACCACTCAGTTTCCTTTCAGATAAAAAAAAAAAAAAATCCTCTAAATTTAATAGAGAGTTGTTTAATGCTTCCTAATGTTGTATATCTGACTGAGCTTTTCATTACACAGAGAAACAAACATGCTGGTCAGCTCACCAGGGAGTAGTGGTGATGCCTGCTCTCTTCCTTTGCATGGGAGGCAGAGGGGAATGAATCTATAGCCCCAAGTTTTTCTACTGGTTCCTGTATCCCGGTCTGGGAAATGCTAATATAACCACCCAGCTGTGTTCTGCACAAGCCACCAGCCATATTATTCATCATGGGATCTGATTTCATGCTGTTTGGTGTCTTTTTTCATTTTAGGTTGCCAAACTTTGAATGTACATCCACCATTACACGCCTCATGCTGGTGACATCTTCATTTAAAATACATACTTACTCAGCTGTAGAGAAGTTTTGGACAGCTGGCAGAGCTGTGATAAATCTAACTCTTACAATTATTGTAATTAGTTTAAATGCTAAGTGCTACAACAGGAATACTCAGTTCTCACCCTGCCTTTGTTATAATGCATCAGTAGGCAAATCGAGTATGTTTTTGTATGTCATTCTGTCTCCCAAATCAGAAGTGGTTCTGTTTCTGAAAATGTAAAGTGGGAATAATGTTAAAAGGTGCAGAACAAGTGGCTGATATTTAATTAAGAGGTGTGGAAGTACAAGGTTCAATCTAAATACTCCATATTTAAAAAATCTAATTAAAAGAACATTAATAAGTGGCAAAGTCAAGCTGTGGGACATTGAATAAAGGCTGTCTTTACATTGAGGAAATTAGACATACAATTTGTAGTCACCTATGAAAAGTGCTTTGAGTGAACTGCCTGCCATTGTATCGCAGTACTGAGTAGAATTCATCTCTTTCCCTTTACAGTCAGCAGAGAAACAGGGACTTCCACGGCACTACTTCCCTTATTTTAAGGTCTGTCTAAAACAGGTCACCAGAATTGCCTTTTAAAGAACCCGTTCTTCTCCAGTGACTATGAAAGCAGTTCAGATTGTCTCAGATTTAGATGTCTGTAGACAGAGACATCTGAAGGGAGGGGAGCTGTCCTACTCGTCGTCACAGAGGCAGGGGCAATAGGCAGTTCTCCAGGGCAACAAGCAGACCTTAGGCAAAGGACTGTACTTTTTGCCCATGTGGTCATCCTCTTTTCCCTTCCCACAATGCATTTTTCACAATCCATCAAGGAAGTGATGGATTCATCTTCAAAAATAATCTCACTGCTTTTAAGAGCTTGTCTGTTGGATACTGCATAAAATAAGATATATAAACTATTTAATTGAATGTTGCCTTATAGTATCTACTGACAAATACACCAAAAGTAAGGCAAATCTCCATTGTAGCATATCCTAACATTTCAGTCCTTCTTCCTCCAAAAAGTCTTTTATCAGAGTTTTTATGTATAATTTTAGGGACGGCCTATCAATACCCATAAGAACAATTTGCAGTTACTCAATGTATGTTTACATATACTTTACAGGGCTCTAAGCTTTTTATCTTTATTGTTCTCTGTAAATTCACTTTCTTATTTCATTGTCCATTCTTCCGATTAATCTTAGGCCAGTTATCTCATCTCTTTATTCCCTCTCTTGCCTGTTCAGTGCAAGCTTTATTTGCTTTGTCCTGCCTCAGCTTGGCCCATGATAGTGGCTCTCACCTCCCGTTCCTCCTTTTCCTTCACTTATTCCCAGCCTGCTCTTCTGTGAGCTCAGACTCAGAAAATCAACATGATTTTCTTGGTCATAATAATCTACAAGTCTTTGAACTTTTTGTCTCTCTTTAACCAGCCTCAAGGACTACTACAGCTAATTTTGAAACAGTCTCTTTATCCCTGCAGACAGTTCTTCCAGATATGATTTCCCTGGAGGTTTTTTCTGCTTCCAGTCTTCAATCCCAGATATATCTCCCTTTCTCCCCAACCTCCCCCCTTTTCCTTCTGTATTTCCCTTTGTATTTTTAATAACCAATGTATAGGATCATTGAGAACACAAAGATGAAAGCATTCCTACTTGTAGGTCAAGAGTCCAAAACCAGCACAGCCTATAGCTGCAGCCCACATCTGCAGAAAAATCCCATCTGGAGACAGAGATATAACAGAAGAAATAGCACCTCTGGAATTCATAGCTTCAAACCTCTAAGGTGTTATTTCAAATATATGCAAACTAATTATTCAAATGTTTTCAAATCTGGATAAGCATTACAGAGATACTGCTCCAACAGAAAAGTCCAAAATTCATAATTCTGTTCTGCAAAAATAATTTCTGCGAAACTTCATATTTGTGCTTTGAAAGTTGGCAGCTGTAAAATTTAAAAGAGAAACTTTTTATTGGAAATAGTATCATGATTTAAGTTGAAGCGTCCCTCAAAAAATTGTCCTGAGACAAAAACTGAAATTTTTAGTCTAAGTGTTTAAAGTTTGATGTAATCAAGCAATGACTAGAAGAGGGGTCAAAAAAGGAAAATGGGACTGGTCAGGTCTCTTTAATACACAGTATTGCCAGCCCTGTCTGCAATTATCAGGAAACACGACAACCTGTAACTAGTAGCTGGCTGGCTTGGGCCCATCTGCACTATATATCCCTAAGGATATAGTAACAACTGCTAACCCATAAACCATCATGAGACTAAAGGAATATTAACATGTAAATATGAGACCTTGTCTTAATTTTGCAAATCACTGAAACCAGTTTGCTTCTAGCTTATCTGAACTGGCACTTCCGTGAAACAAAGCCAGCTCTTCCATTCTAGTTGCAAAGGGAAGCTGGGAAGGGAGTTGTGCTTTTTGCTGCTTCTGCTTGTTTCAGAGACCTTGATATGCTTCCAAGTGCAGGTACATACTAGGGCATTCAGGTAGGGGCATGAGAGTGCTGACGAGGAAAACCGTCTGTGGCATCCTGTTCTCTGTGGCTGATGGATATGTGGGGAGTTAATGCTTCTTTCAAGCTGCATTAACTCCTGCAGGATCCCTGCAGCAGCTGGTGCCATGCAGCTGCAGGGAGCCCATCAGCGGCAGCACGGTTCCCAAGGGGAAGTTCTCATGTGCTATCCATGAAGTTATGTGTCCCCTCCATGTGGAACTGGCCTCATGTTTTTTTGGTGGCTACTGCGTATTGGTTTATAAATAAGGTCGAGGGGCAACTGTGCTTGTTACTAATAAACTGCCCTTGCAGTTGAGGGTCTGTTTAGAGAAGGCACCATTTATTCAGATCCACCTAGTTTACATTGCAGACTTTCGTGGAGACGTGTACCTCCCAATGCTCTCACATAACAAAATCTATGCTCAGGGTTGTTTGGCGGAGGTGATTTTTTTTTTTCTTATCCAAACAAACCAACAGCTCGAAACACAGCTACCATCTTTTAAATAGGGAGATCACATAACAACTGGTGTGGCACCCAGCTCCCTATGCCGTTATCTAGAGTTTTACGGTCTCCATTTCCTCCTCAAAAAAAAGCACCCAGATGGTGCAAGGGGAGCCAGCTGATGGCGGAGCAACCAGCGGGGCTGGCCGGCACTATCCTCCCCGCAGCGCCAGGCAAACAACCCTCACGCACCGCGGGGGACCCCTCAGGCCTTGGGGGGCCCAGGCCAGTCCCCGGCCGCCCCCCAGGGCTGCAGGAGGGGTTTTAGCGGGAGCCACCCCGGCCCCTCTTGGGCGGCGCCGCCGCTGCCGGGCCGCAGCGCTGGTGCCGCAGCCGCCGGGCCGGTTGCTAGGCAACCCCGCCCCTCAGCGCCGCTCCCTGTCCGCGGCCCCCGCTCGCTGCCCGCGCCGCCATTGCGGGGCCGCGGCTCCTCGGGGGGCCCTGCGGGCGCCTCCCCGAGTTTGGGGTCCTGAGCCCCCCGCCCCTCAGCGGGGCGGCGTTGGCGCAGCTTCACCGGCACAGCCTGGCATGGCCTGTGACAAGCGAAAAGGGCCGTTTTGGTGCCTAAATGCCGTGTTTGCGTTAGAAGGCAGTCAGAGATGATAAAGGCGGTAATGCATTGTGTTTACTGCCATCACTCGTCAGTAAGTTCCGAATCATGATTTATGTTGCTTGTCCGAAATTGCTAGGTAGTTCTTATAGGAACATTAAACTCTCCTAACTGGTGGCTTCTATCCAAAAGGATGTAAATTATATATGATTAAATTTTCTGTAGCCATGATGTAGTTAAGATTAATGAAGATTTCATTCTAAAAATCTTTACATAATGCCCATACTGGGAATGTTAAAGTAGGGGTTGTGGTTTGTCAAGGAAGAAATCACAGCATGTTTTATTAACAGCATAAGCAGTCAGCACATTCCCCTATTCAGGCATCTGGAAATATCTAGCTCATCCCATACATATGGCACTTCTGTTATCATTACATCTTCAAATTGTGTAGTCACTCTCCCCACACAAACACACTAAAAATGGATATATCTCTAGCCTGACACTTACTTATACAAGAATGTACTTATGGGAACATGTTCCTCACAACAGACAACAGGGCAAAGATTGATGTGATGGAAGGCCCGCCTCAGCTAGATGGCCAAAAGGCCTCAGTCACTTAACCAGCTGCATTAGGGATGTGGTGAGTGCTCTTCTCGCATCACTTTGTCTCCCTCATTGATGGAAGACAAAAGGGAAACTTGAACTCTTTTCAATTTTTGAAGATAAACTGTTTTGAATCTTAGGTACAAATTGCCCTTTATTTGTTCCTCTGGTCATACTAGAACAGTAGAGCAGCTCATCTGAATCTGGCATGAAGCTTATTTCACTGTATCCAATAAATAAAGTGGTATTTTCATCTAGTGAAGAAAGATACCAATAGTCTAATGCTAGAAAGAAAGACTTAAGAGCCTCCTATCTGGAAAAACAATGAGCTTTTTTCTTCATTCACTGACTTGGTTGAAAATCAGGAGTTGTTCAGAAACCATTTCTGATAAGGGAGCAAAATCTTGTGCGTAACTACAACCAAACAGTAAGTAAGCCAGTAAGCAGTAAAGATATCAGTCAACCAATTTTTATCAATGTAATTTTCATACTTCCAGAAGTACATCTTGTCGTAGGCCTATGAGCAGTGCCCTGAACTAGCTTTTAACGATGGTGAGAAAATTGATTTGAAGGAACCTCCAAACTTTCCCAATATCGATCTTTATCTATTTCATATTAGATGATCCTTGCCACACATTTTGCATAAAACGCGGTCCTGACATATAGTCCATGTTGAGAGGCAGAGGGTGATGCTGGTCACCTCCCGATCTATGAATAGCAGTCCTAAGGCTTCTGCACAGGCATGCTGGCCCAATGCAATCTCTAGATTTAGTTGTATCTAGGCACTTCAGTGAGCCTTTTTGCTTGTCTATCTTAGCTATACTGTGTTGTACACCATGTGCAGGATCTATGTTTACATTTGTTGACTGCATCATGTTAGAGTTCTGTTCAGCTCCAGAATTCAAGCACTGTAGATCCTCTTACTTATACTCAAGAATGTTAAGCTGTATTGAGCTTTGAAGTTAGAAACACTAAAATTTGGAAGATGCTGTTGATAGTCAGCTAGTCCCTTCCACTCTGAAAGTAAGGGAAAATTAAGTCTCTTAACTACTTTTCCAAAGTGTGATGGATCAGCTGTTTGCTCTGGCTGAAATCCAGTCAATTACTTGTAGTTTTCAGACAGGGCAGTGAACTGATCTGACTAAAGTTTAGCTGACTAAAGCCAGCACAGTGGGAAATGACCAGACTAAGAATGAATGGAGAATGGGACTGTCCCTTCTGACAGCACTGTCTCATATTGGCCTAAGGTTTTTCTGAAACTGCAGTTTCAAAGGTGACTTGCTAGTTACCCGTCCATTTTAAATGTTGGACAATGTGTAGGAAGCTATATTTTTTACATAGCTCTTCTAAGAGCCATTTGGAAGAATGTGTTGTGTAGAAACACCTACTGTTTGTATCTCACCATTCAGCACACAGATACTGCACGAAGAGACCTCTGTCAGAGCTTGGATTACTGAACATGTAATGCAGTACAGTATCAAACACAAACCTCAAACACAGGAAAAATTATTTTTATCAGCTGTCTACTGATTTCAGCAGTGAAGTAGTGAGACCATAAATCTCAGCAGAGATCCTACATGAACCGTAAATCTTCTCCCTTCAGACAGAGTAGTCGTATTATACAGTCTTTCATGTAGTGCCATAGGATGCTGAAGAGATAGAATGCTTCTTTGAGATAGAATGGTATTTTTCCAGAATTTATTTTATCTATGTGTAGGAATAGTGGTAGTGGAAGGTGCAAGTAAGAGAATGGACTAGAGAATGGTTATTTTTAATTTGGTTGGTTTAATTTCTTCATGTTGGACTAGGGGAAAATAAAAATAGTTGGAAGGAGAAAGAGGTGAGTAAATTAAATCTTGGGGCAGATCTCTCCTATTCCACACCAATACTTCTTTAGGCACTATCTTCTCTTCCTCTGTGAAGAATCCTGTAAGACTTTTCCTGCTTGTGATGGGACCTTTGCCCTGTACCCCACTGACTTTTAGCAAACTTTCTCGACCAAAAGTGACTGCAGTCAAAACCCATTTCTTTTCTGTTTGTGTAGCACATAAACAATAAGCTTTTGCTTCCTTGAGGCAAAGGAATAATGCTTTGATGTTTTCTTGTTAGTTATGTTTTTATTGCTGCAGTCTGAATTCTCTCCAGAAGGCCCCCATCAATTAGAAGAGTAGTACCCAAGTTGGATATGGTGTTCCGACTAGACTTTGCAATGCTCAGAAGAGTAGAAGATCATTTCACAAGTTTATAAATCAAGTACTTTTTTTTTTTTCAAGGCACGTTTTTCAGTCATACTTAGTTTCTGATACAGTGAGTACTCCATCTATTTTTCTGCAGAACTATTCCATATATTTTTCTGCAGAACTATTGATAAGTTTTTCTACCTTGCCCTGTAATTTTCCAGTGATTATTCTTGCTTAAATATAAAACTTAACAGCTCTTGAATTGCGTAATTTTTTGAGACCTATTTATTCTTTGTCAGGACTTGTAGTCCTCCCAGTTCCACATAATCTGCAAAGCTGGCAAACAAGTAATTCAGTAGTTACAGTAAATATTTTAACTAGCATGTAGGGAAGAGGCGACAAGAATTTCTTTAGATTCAATGTATGGGACTAAATGTGTATTATTTAGAAGACAGAGCTCTCTTCCCAATTTCGCTCCTCTTCTCCTTCCTTTTGCTCTTTAAAAACAAAAATTACTATTTTATTTTAGAGCATAAACTTTTTTTTTATTATTATTTTTAAGTTTAATTTTCTTAGAGTAGTATTTTGAAAGCTACATCAAATTCCAAAGTAACCTACACTTTGGTCATAGTTGCTAATTACCATTATATTTTGGGGACAAATTTTATTTGAAATTTGTATTAATTGTTTCAGCAATGAAAGTAGAAATACGCCAATGTAATTTACTCCAGTCACAAATTTAGGAAGCATTGTCAAAGAAGGAGCAAGCTATTCTGCAGAAAAGACTAGATGAGCTTGATTACTAGCATTACTGGAAGGAGATGAAATTCAGAACTATAAATGAAAAGGCATGCACTTAGGGACAATTCTGTTAGAGTGCAGGAACACAGCTGGGAATAACTGAGAGTGAAAGGATCACAGAACCACAGAGTGATGGCAAGTTGCCACTTGTACATTTTAATGCTCAACCTTAATATTTAACACACGGTTTAATTTTTACAGAGTTTTGAGAAGAAGCACTTTTTTCTATTTTCTTTAAAATAAATAAATAAATAAATAATTTTATTAATCAGGGTTATCTATAGGTTAAGGGCTCCTAGACATCCTGGAAATGACTCAGAAGTTTCTCAGCTCTGTCCAGTCAAAAAGTCATTCATTGTCATGTAGAATTTCTTTACATGTGACAGAGAACACTTCTTTGTTGTCGACTGAAGGAAGACACAGACGCTCAATATGAGTGAACAATGAACTTCAACTTTAATGGATAGCTCAGTCGCCTTTTATCTAGTTCGAACATAATCAACTCATACATATTGCAAAAACTAAGCTCAGGATTGGCTAACATTTCCCGCTCTTTTCAGGTAGTTCCTCCTTCTTTTAGCCACCGTCCCGCCTTAGGGACTTTCCCAATCGCTCAAGGGCATCGTGTCCTTGAGCCTGATTGGCTCTCAGCCAGCTGCGTACGTGCCAGACTCATGTGAGTTGAGTACGGTACTTCCCTAGCCCATTGCCTCCTAACTGCCCAACATCCACGTGTCCTATTTCACTTAACCATTCCTCCACGCTTCTTCCACTCTGCCTTTTATATGGACCATGAGTGCTTCTTCACTGTATGAATAGAAAATAGGACAAAGTCCATGTCACGCTTTCAGACATGCCATAATAGTGGGAACGTGAATGCCACAGGTGATCGAACTAGTCATAAAGTTTATCCATGGCTGTGGGTAGGAAAGTAGACAACACTTGAATGTCAACTATTATCAGAATTCATATTATTCCATATTTATATTTTAGGTAGTTTTTGATGTGAACAATAATTTTCAAATGTAAATTACATTTGATTGTTTTTTGATTGATACTGATCGATTTAATCATAATCTCTTCCTATCTCTGTTAATTTTATCTATCACATTTAATATAGCTATGTAGCATCCACTTAATACTTTTTAACAATTGTTACTAGTTTCTCTGCCTGTACTACTGTGGTCTCCTCTTTAGGCATATATATATTTCTCTTTTAGATTGCAAAGACTATGTTGCATTTCCCTCCCATCTGTGTCTCTAAAGTGCTTGTTCTTTTCACCTTACAGTCTAGCAAGATCACAGACCCAAGTATCTAAGGCTAGTGTCCCACTGGCTGTTTTCTTTTCGTCTTTACTGTTCACTGTTTATCCTAGTTCAGTGCCTGTAGGTTGTATAGCATAGGTGGAAATCAAATTGAGGTCTCAGGTAATTACTGACCCATATCATAAGTAATAAATGATCAGACTAATCATACAGTTTAATGTAGTATAACAGTAGTGGCAGAGGGAAGCCCCTTTTCCATATTGTGTGGATTACCCAAGCTTTTTGGGTACGTGCCGTATTTTATCTTTCATAAGCAGCTGCATAAACACATACACACATCTGCATTTATTAATAATCAACATCCTTTTGTAGTCAGAAGCTGCTTTACCCCTTCTGTGAATTTTGTGCTGTCTCATAATCCTCTTATTTTGAGGCTGCAGAGCAGCTCCAAGTAAACCACAGTCCTAAGCAGAGGCAGCCAGAAGTTGTCATCCAAAGCTTTTTAACCAAAAAAACATGATCACATAGAACTGTTTGCAAAATTTCTATGGATTTCATTCAATCATTTGTAAAAGTAGAAAGCCACATGAAAAGACTTTTCATTCTAACACTGCTTTTACTATAATCTTAAAATATTCTGTAGTGTTTAAATGATTTAGAACCAATTCACTACTTCTGATGTGATTAAATTATATTTGCTGTGACACTCTTGTTCTTAATTGCCTAAAAGTTTTGAAAACTCTCTTTTGATCCAATCAAACTGTTCTTTCTCTTGCCACAATTGCCAAAGAACCAAATTATCAGTATTTGTCCTTTTTTTCACTGTCCTTTTTTAAATGCCACAGAAGTGGCTTTTCTTCTGCTTTTGTATTCTTGGCTTCTCCAACCTTTCTCACTTTATAGTGACCCTTTACTTTTTATTACTTTCCACAGCTTCTTTAATCCCTTTCTCAGCTCAAGGAAAGGAGATGGCAGAGGGACCAAAATAAATGACTACCTGAAGGTCTGAATCTCTAGGTACAGAAATGTGTTGCTTGAAAAGTTTGAAGATATTAGGGTATGTGTGAGAGTAGGAGGGAAGGACGGAATATTTCTGGTCATGAAAGAGAGGGGATAAAATAGTGATATCAATGCAGTGGGAGAAAGAATGAAAATCAGTAAGCATAGAAAATACAGATTAAGCAGGAGAGAGAAAAGAAGTAAGATGACATTTAGGTTGTGTGTAGCCCAAAGTTGATTGACTTGCCACATGGGAAGGGCTTGTAGTGCTCCTGCTGGTCTTGTCTTGTTCCCTACTGATAGTGGGTGATTACTGTACAGCAATTCTCTACTGCAGTGAACTTTACAAACTGCCACCCTTCCTCTGCGTTGCTGGGTTTCCTAGATTTAGAAATAATATACATCAAATGTTCTATGTATGTATATTAGAAAACAGATACAAGCTTTGGTTGAAAATAAACCAGACTGCTGGGAGGCTCAGCAACTGCTTTGGTTGTATACTTGTCTGTGCAACCACCATTTTTCTATTTCTCTTACTTTGCTATCCCTCCTACTTTCTTTTCTGTGTCACCTTCCAGTTTTAACAGCTATGGTCTCAACAGCAGTAGCTGCTATATATTCAAAAGAATTTTTGAGAATACAGAGACCTGGCTGGTTATATAAAATTGTATATTTTAGTCCCAGAGTCTCAGCTTAAGCAAGTGTTCGAGCATGCAAAAATTCTTTACCATTTCTGACAGAAATTTATGGATATATATCAGTACCATCTAGTGGCAATAACAGTTACAACACCTAGTAGTCTCTCACAGGAAATGCCAGAGTTGACTTCAATAACCAGGATCCTTCAGCAGGAAGTTAGGTGTGGTCTGTAGAAGGAGAATTTAAAAAAAAAAAAAAAAAAAAAAAAGAAAAGAAAAAGAAAAAAAAAAAAAAGAAAAAAAAAGAAGAAGAAGGAAAAGACATGATGGAATTTTAGCTGCAGTCTTCCCTGGTGCCATTCCAAACCTACATAAGCGCAAGATTCTACACTGGTAATCAATTTTTAATTGCTTTCTGCAGTATTAAGACAAGATTATGCTTTTTTTTTTCCTGTAATTGACTATAAAATCTGACAGGATTCTGCAGTAGGACCACTTGCATTTTCCTAATTAACCCTTCTGCTGCTACTGGTCTGTGCATGTGTTCCAGCAGCAGCTTGCTACAGACCGTCCATGACAGATTGCACCAGGTGCATTTGCCCGCAGTGGAAGAGGATGTTTGCAGGGAGACCTGCAGGAGTTGGGATGTGTGGGGATGTCTATGTAGGTGTAAATGGCTATATGCATATGGATGAAAAGGAGGAGAAAGTATCGTGCCGCAGTTTATTTAGCAGGCTTCCAAAATAGGAATTTGTTGCAGCTGTGCTGGAGTATGTATATTTAGTGAGACAGTAAAATAGGATCATACTGATTGTATTCTAACTATTGTATCATTTTAATTTGATAATTGTTTCTTGGGTTTATTTACTTACACAGAAGTTATTTTTTACTGCATTTGCTGTATTTTTAATGTGCTTACTCAGGATAAGGACTCTCAAGAAAAATGCATGGCAGAGATCGTGTTTATGATTTCATATTAAAGTATTTGCATTAAAAATATTTTCTGTTTGTTCTTTTTAACCAAACTGTTTGGAGACATCAAGAAAAAATAGTTCTGCTCTTTTCACTGAAAATTGTTTAAAATATATATTATATATAATATATAAATATATATATATAATATAATTTATATGGTATCGATACTAAAAGGTCAACAAGTGCATTATCTAATGATTAAATATAGTTTTTGTTTAATTCAGCAATTCTTCCAGTGCACAGTGTGTTGCCAGGCAGGGGATCTGAATACAGGTGCTTATGCCTGATCCCTTGTTTCCTGAGCTGGCAGCTCTGCAAAGGCAGCATATTTGTACCTGAGCAGAAGGAGCATCTCACATTGCTTTTAAGTGATCCTTCTGGCTTTATGTGGCAGTAGTGGATTCTGAGAGCAATTACTGGTCCATCTTGCTGTAGGGATGGTTGGTTCAAGTTACAGCTTTCAGGATAATTAAAAGGTGTACTGACTGGAGTTTCACTCCTCAAAACTGAACCATAAACAATTCTGAACTGCTGTTGCCTCATACTGAATGTGCTGGAAAGTATCTCCTACTTTATTCAATGGATTGATCATAGGATTACCCTTGAAAAAAGCAAGATGATGTTGTGTTATATGTGTGTTATATGTGACATTTTTATACAATCTTTTTTTTTTTTCTTTTGACAATCTACCTTCACAAGGACTAAGAATTTTTAAAATTAAATGTCACAAGAATTGATGCTTTTACCTCCAAGAGGTTAGCCACAAAAGAAAATATTTTGTCTAGAAAAAAAAAAAATAAAATTCACAACAATCTCCTCTTGGGTGATAATTACCGTCTTTAATAAAGATGTCCCACAGAAAATTCTATGAAGGTATATTCCTTTACATTGTCTATGGCTATTTGTGTTGCTCTAAAATGTTTTTTTTCTTTCTTTTTTTTTTTTTTTTTAACTATATATTTAGCACTTTTTTATGAGAGAGGCTAAGCAGTAATTAAGAGGTGCAGGATGAAAAGATGGCACAATCAGTGCTGGTACCACCAGGACCTGACAGCTTCCGCTATTTCACAAGAGAATCACTTGCAGCGATTGAACAGCGTATCAATGAAGAAAAAGCTAAGAAATCCAAACAAGAACGCAAAGATGATGATGAAGAAGATGGCCCAAAGCCAAACAGTGACTTGGAAGCAGGAAAAACACTGCCATTTATTTATGGTGACATACCTCCAGGAATGGTGTCCGAGCCCTTGGAAGACCTGGACCCATATTATATCAATAAAAAAGTGAGTGTGTTGTATATGTCTATGAAACCTTAAGAAGATGAAAATAGAGCATATTCTCTCGCAGTCTCTTTGGCTTTACACTGTTTTGGATCCAGTCTTTATTTAAAATTACATTCCCCTGACAGCTGATTTAATTGGCAGAAATCTCAGTTGTAAGAACAGAAGTTAGTAATGCAAGTTTGTGGAACCTAGTCTGCAGGTAGCGATGCATTTATGTTTATTTTGATATACTTGGCATGTTACTAAAATATGTAGCTTTCATTGTTTCATATGCAGGAAAAATCTTGAAAAAGTAGCACAAGGGATATCTTTAGAATGCTATTATTTCATTAATTGTTCTGTTTTGGAAGTGAGAGGAGCAGATCTTCATCCTGAAACCCATCTGAAAGGTAGCTAGACACATGACTAGCTTTCATCACTATCACACAGAAAGCCTAGGCTGCTTTCTCTTGCTCGTAAGGATAGGGAAGTATGCAAAGGTAATTTCTCAGGATATGCTGAAGATCTTCCTCTTTCCTCTTCATTCACTCTATAGAGGAATCATACATCCAACTTACATACTCCGTTAAAAGTTTTTCACATCCAGGTTCGTATTGCTCTGATTGTTATTAAAGAGGAGGTGGCAAAAAAGAGAGGCAAATAATGAGAATGTAGAAATTCCTTTTGGAGTTTCTGCAGAACTAATTTAAAAAATATTTTATAGACTTTTATTTTTTAATAAGAACATGTATTCTCTCTCTCTCTCTTTTTTTAAAACAAAAACAAAAACAAAAACAAACTATAACAACTGTGGGGCCAAACGGAGTAGTGCTAAGCTTTAGACTTTTGGCTGGATGGAATTAGGTTTCCTCCAGAACTCCATTCCTTTAGGATTTGGCATCATATGTATTGCATCAGCATTATTTTACCAGAGAAGAAGAAATGACTGATGAATTTTGTCTCCCTCATTTTTTCTTGTTCTTTCTTTTGTTTTTCTTGTGGACTTTATCAAGTGAGTGAAAACAAGTGAATTAAAAACAAACAAACAAAAAAACATGAAAGCAAAAAATGACTGAAGAAAATGGAAGAAAACCCTCAAGAAATGTTAGGAGTCAAACTTGAACTAATTAAAAAAAAAAAAAAAAAAAGATATTTCCTGCAGGAATTAGGGATTTACCTTATCACTAGTATGGACCTTAGAGACAACCTAAACAGAGTGTTTAGAGACAACCTAAACAGCTTTAAAAACTAAGCTCTACCTTAAATTTTCATTGCAGAATTTCCAAATCTCAATTCATTCTATGGAGAATTGTGACTTCAATTTTCAATTACATTTTAAGTTAAATATTGTGTTCTGCTCCCTTTACTCAAGTGGTTAATGCTGTTGAAGTCAGGAAGTACAGCAAATGAGATTTGGGTCAAAGTTCTGGTTTCTTTCCTTCCTTCCTTTCCAGTTCTGCAGTAATAAAAATCTAAAAAAAAAAAATAAAAAAAATGGTGCTGGAAATCCTTAAATTAACACATGTATTATCATGGTTTGGAAACCAGAAAAGTAATTCTGCAATTTATTGTGAAAATGAAGTATATACCTTCTGAGTTGCTTGCTCTAGAGTGAGAGACGTAAGTAGCAATTGCCTTGATTTTTTCCAAAAGCATTGTGGTTTCTAGCTTGAGATGTAAGATTTCAAACTACACACATTGCAATCATATTTCTCCTGATATTTTTCTTAGTGTTCTTTGTATCTTTTTGAACATCCTTGTTTGTGTATTTAGGTCAGGTTCCATTTTAATTTTTCAATATGTCTTGGTAGGCCAGCAGTGCAGAAATGATGCTTCAACAGATGTTTTGTCAGAATAAAGGGAACAGAAGACATGTGAGAAACTCTGATTTTCGGGTAGAGTTTCTTGAAAGGAGTATTAATGGAGTTGAAAAGCAATGATAAAAAAAACATAGCACATTAGAGACTAATTCTTTCTCCTCTACAATTAAGTACCAAAGTATGGCTTGAGAATCAGCATGTATCTGAGAATGGAAATGTGTTCACTTTGGAAGAGCTAAAGTTTATGATTTCAAGCAGGGGGAGGCCTCATGTTTCCAGGATTTCAGCTGCTGTATTTGGCACACCAGCTCAGAAGGCAGAGCATAATCTTTGCAAATGCTGCCCTCTGATTCCAGCTGTGGTAGATCATGGTTCCTGGCAGTGCTCCAGATTTGCATGGTTTATGTTCCTTTTGGGCTTTTTAGGGCTGCCACAATGCTAACTAGATCCTCTTACCTTCAGTGAACATGAACTTTCACCCATGTTTGGAAAGAAGAGATAATAGAAATAGGAATTTATCCAAATGCATGGTAATCTAAATAATAATAATTAAAAAAAAAAAAAAAAAAAAAAAAAGAAGACAACATACTGCATATTAAATAAAGGCTTTATCCTTCTTTATTTCCCAGGTTTTAAGGAAAAAAATACTACATTTATAAAAGCCTTTTTAGTGTTGGCAGTATGCATGAGTTATTGGTGAAACCATGGAGAGACAGTGAAAATACATGGATTATTGAATTCTATATTAGGTAAAAGTAAAGCATGGCATAAGAAAAATAGACAGAATTGCAGGTATGAAACTCTCAAAAGAGAAGCAATATGTTATTCTTTTCAGAGAGTACTGTGAAAACTATCCACTGCATTAATGTTATGTCCAAAAACTGCAATTTCCTTCTTTGCAATTTCTCCTTTGAAAATTATATCACTCCATGCACTATTGTCTTAGTACTTTCATGGTATGATAATTAATGCTGGTTATTTGGAATGTTGGCAATTAAATGGTTCCTTAAAGTTTTTGAAAGTTGTGTACATCCGTATTTTTGTTCTAAGCTGTAGAAAGTATACCAATACATCAGATATTAGTACTTTTACCTACTACCTTTGCACCTTATGTACCTGTCTTTGTTTTCTAGCTAGCAATAGCAGGATTGCTTATGATTTGTAAATAAATGCTCAAAATGTGTTCATGCAAATCTATTGATAGTAATTTGAACGGAGTCTGCTATATGTGAACTGGACAAGGGGATTGTGATTCTGTGGCGGGTGGGGTGGGGTGGGGAGGTGCAAATAGAAGAAAAGTCTGACCAAATACATTTCATTTCAATGATGAAATGAAAATTATTCAGGGTTTGAACTTGTACATTGTTTGTTACTTGTTAGTATCTTTTAAATGTTATTTTACATTCTGTGTTTCTTTTTTTCCAGACCTTTATAGTATTGAATAAAGGGAAGGCAATATTCCGATTCAGTGCCACCTCTGCCCTATACATGTTAACTCCTTTCAATCCTCTTAGAAAAATAGCTATTAAGATTTTGGTACATTCATATCCTTTTCAAGTGGTTAGTCTAAAATTGTAGTCAATGAGATGTTACTTAGTTTTTAAATCATTCTCTGATGCATGTTCCAAGATCAACAGATCTATAGTGCCTTGTCCTTCTTCTCTGTACTATTTCTCCCCTTTTTTTTTTTTTTTCTTTTCCCCTTTTTAGTGTTGTTTGTTTGTCATTGGTGGAAGCCAGATATCAGAAGCCAGATAACCAATCATCTTCCTTTACATTTTTTCCCGTGTCTTTCTTCTTCCCCCACCTATTTATTTTTTTCCTTCCCTCTTATTTTTCATGTAATCCTCACATCTTCTTTCATATTTTCCCATCTCACCACATTTTTTTCACAAATAACGGACATATTGCTCAAAATACTTTTAGTTCTTCACTGACACTGTGTTAAAACCAAATCTTTTATCCCAGTTATGTGCTCACATGAATATTTAGTGAAAATAGTTTCATTATTCCTTTTCATTTTTGTATTCAGATCCCACTTGCAGAAGGCTAGTTTGATAGAACTGCTTAGGTTTCTTGTCTTACACATTCTAAGTCCCGTATGTATCCAGCCTGTCATATTTATTTCTTGATCATTATTACCTTATGCATTTGTAATTCTGTAGATACTGTAATTTCAGTCTTCGAGTAGGTCCTGATATTTCCACATTATAGGTAGAGATTTGCAAAGGTAAATGGTCATCTCTCATTTTGTCTTTCTCAGTGTTTTGATGTATGACTACAATGGGCATCCCATTGGTCTGATCCCAAATACTGATACAAAGTCATTGAGGGCTTTGACTTCAAAAAGTTTTTTACTTAAGGAGCACATACAAATGTTTGCACACTTATATTTCAGAGGAGTCTACCATAACCACACTGAAAGCAGTTTTCTGTAGTGTTACATAGAGGTATCCTAAGATCATGTAGAATAAACTTTGGAAGGATTTTGTAATAATTTTAATATAATGGAAGTCTGATAATTATGATTACCTAATATGTGTTGAATGTTGTTATCAATGGCTAGCCTACAAATGACTTCAGAATCAGTCATAACACTGCATAGTCTGCTTTATATTTGCTTGCTAAAAGCGCCACTACAAATAACTATTTGAGAGTTATATGACATTCTGTAGCATGTAACAGAGCATTATTCAATTACATGGAGTAATGGAAGTAAGATGGAAGTAAGATGGTAACACATGTAGTGACCAAAGTCAGAATATTAAAAATCATTGTTTAACATTTTGGGAAGGTACATTCCAGTTATTTCTCACCTGATGAAAGAATAGTGAGGATTTTCAACCGTGAGAAGATATTTTTTCAAAAAGGGATTGCCTATCTACGTTATGCACTTGTGAAGTAGTCATAATACATTATTTATTATGTTTTAGAATACTGTCTTTTCTCTTCTGCTCCTTTCACTTATTAATTATACAGCAAGAAGCTACGTTCCAAGTAAAAGGTTTGAAATCTGTTTAATGAGATGAAAGACCTGGGGAATTGCTGGCTGTAATGTTGTTAGTTTGACACATCAGAAGGCAGAGGTATTTACTGTTGCTTGAAGGTTTTGTTTTGTTTGGTTAATGTAGACATATAAAGGGATGTGTGAGGAGAATATTACAGTACTTCCCACACTATAATACTCAGATTCCTAGAGTGGAGCACCATGTCAACCTACATTTTAGTTAAATAAACTAAAGCTCTTAAAGTCGCGTTTTGCTCTCTCTTAATTTTAGGTAATGGTGCCATCGTGTGGACATTTTGTGTATCATTGTGCGGTTTTCATTTCTGTGTTCCTATTTTCATTTCTAAGAATGTGTAAGTCCTGTGAGTGAAGGTTTGTAAATCCAGAGTCGTTCTGTCACAATCAGTTAAATTATTTATGACTTGGAATTTTTCTAGAATTTGCACTGAAGCAAAAACAACAACAAAAAACATACATAGAGAAAACAGGTCAGCCTGTTTTGTCTAGGTCATCCAACAAAATTAATGTTTTGTATTACTCCACTAGATTAGAAGCCACTACTTTAAATGTTCAAATTTTTGTTTCAAAAGAAAGAACTCATGTAAGTTAAGTGATTTTTTTGCGTATATATATGTCTAGCTTTCTTTTAATTTTTAGTGTGTGGTTGTTCTCTTTTAACTAAAAAGCAGTGACTATGGATAACATACTCATATTTCCTGAGCATCAGTATAGCAGTGGAGGGATAAATAGCTCCTGATACTGGATATCTGCCAGGCCATGGTGTTGTTTGATATTCTTTTAATAAGATTTTCTGGCTTACATTCCTTAACTCTTAACCTACGTTATTCAGCATGCTTATCATGTGCACTATTTTGACCAACTGTGTATTTATGACCATGAGTAACCCTCCAGACTGGACAAAGAATGTAGAGTAAGTTAAATGGATTTTCTTTGACATTTCTTTGAATTCAGTAATTTGAAATAAACTACTGTTTATCATGTTATATTAATAAGGATGACATTTACTGACAACAACTACTTTGTGGCATATGCTTTAAACAGCCATTCAGTTGCCAGTTTCTTCTGTGTAAATCAATATATTTTCTAACACTTCCCTCATTACAGATTGTTAAATTTCAATTCTCCATTTGCAACATTAGATGGGTAATATAAGAAGATGAAGCTAGTCTTATGACCATGCAAAAAAGTGGATGATAAATATTTTACACTGCATTCTGTGTTGCGTCTTTGCAAGAACCTGGGGAAATGCACCCTCCTATCTCTTGCAGCAGCCATTACAGATAAAGAGTCCACTGGATGGTGTGTTTAGCATTGTACATCTTTCATTTACCAAAGACAGACCAATAATGAAATGTTAGTATGAAAAATAAGCTATTACAAAAGTATTTAAGGCATTGGCTAATCCTCCCATAGTAAGTAACAGCTAGAAAAAGAAAAGTTCCAATATGGTATCAACACTTTGGTCCCCATATACAATTGGCTCAAAATTTTTTATGGTTCCAAGGCTGCAGTGTGAAACACTGCTCTTGATGGTGCTTCATTTTTGTAATAGCATTTTATGCTTCTGCTGCTTCTTCCCTCCTAACTGCTTTGGATGATAAGTACCAGTTTAATCTGTGGTAATCAACAGGGCTAATCATAGGGCTATTAAAGACAGTGTAGGCATTCTCATTTTGAGTTCAATATGAACTACATGCATTCAGGATGTCTGGCATTTTGTAAGTATTTATGAATAAAGATAGCTAGCTTGAATATTTCTTCATGTCATTATATTATGCCATTTATATATATAATGGAAGTCCTGTCATCGGTTGAGTAAAGTTGTGCAGGAAAAAAACATTTTTTATAGTGATTGAACTGAAGAAAGTTCATACTGGAAAATTGGTTTCAGGTTGAGTCAAGTCTGAAAAGCAGTTCAAACCTTTTAAATGGTTTAATTTGAAAAAGTCTGTTTTATCGTTTTTTCCATTAAAGATACAAATGAAAGTAAATTTCAAAATGACATCATTTGGAGACAGAAAATTTAAGTGGCTCAGAATGACAGAATTAAACATTTTAGCCTTTTATGTTTCAGCCACATTTTTTTTTTTAGTAGCTGAATTTTATTGAAATTGGTAAATATTTTTGGTTGTTCTTGCACAGGATTTTGCATCTGAAAACACTGGGTTTGTTTCAGTACTATGCCTGCCTTGCTGAAGGTGCAGTACTGGGTACAACTACTCTGTAACAAAGTCAATGAGTGATGCTGAGAGGTTAACAGGTTGTGAGATCATGGTACTGTCCAGTATTTCAGTATAAAAACAATATTGAAGAAATACACTTTTAGACCGGAAGCAACTTTTGAAATCACTATGTATTTACATGTATTTTCTTACAACATTGATTTAGATTGGACATAAACATGCACCAATGAAGTAACAGGGAATTTTACATCTGATTCATTGGTGTAGATTATAGAATCTGATCTTTGGCCTACGGATTGTGATGTAGTCTTATAATTGTAATTTGATTCCTACTTCTCCCTTAAGTAATAAATTGTGCAGATGTTTAAAGTTGGTTGTATTTTGCATTAAATTTTTAATGCCACTCAAAGAGAAGAAGATAGGACTAAAGAGCATACTGTGTACAGAAAGCATAAATGTGTTTCTATAAACTCTGTCTTGCATATTTTTCTTAGATACACATTCACTGGAATTTATACCTTTGAATCACTTATTAAAATTCTTGCAAGGGGCTTCTGCTTAGAAGATTTTACATTTCTTCGAGACCCGTGGAATTGGCTAGATTTCACTGTCATTACATTTGCGTAAGTCTCCTTTTTTTTTTAAAAAAAATATCTTTCTGATAGCATGAAATTAGTGACTAAAAATTGCCTCATATTTTGTCAGCCAGAACATTTGGAGCCTGGACTTCCTGCGGTTTCAATATGTTTCTTCTACCTCTTTTACACATTTTAGTATTTCTAACTGAGCATGTGCTGCAGAGGCCAGCATGGTGTGTCAGCCTGTTAGAATTGTGAATGCCATCAAGCCTGAACTGTTCATATCCTGTCTCCTTTCTGCATACCAGAATTAAAGGAATCATTCTGACTTCCTGCTAGAAGCTGACCAAATTAGGTTGCAAAAATCAAGTGAATGTGGTTTACTTTGACAAAATTTAATTTAATTTTATGGTCAGAAGGATATTTATAACGCAGGCAAAATACAGTGAACGCTGAAAAGGTCTTAATCAAAGACCCAAGCAAATAGAATAAAATCTGCCTCAATTCTGAGTAACTGTGATTTAATCCTACAGGTATGTAACAGAATTTGTAAACCTAGGCAATGTTTCAGCTCTTCGAACTTTCAGAGTATTGAGAGCTTTGAAAACTATTTCTGTAATCCCAGGTAAGATGTAGTTGGTGTAAGGTGTTAGGCCCCTCGTTTCTCCAATTGTTATTTGTGTGCTGTCATTGTGTTTGTGTGTGAACTCCCCTATTACAGATATGTGACAGAGTTTGTGGACCTGGGCAATGTCTCAGCGTTGAGAACATTCAGAGTTCTCCGAGCTTTGAAAACAATATCAGTCATTCCAGGTGAGAGCTAGGTTAAACACTGAGGCTGACTTTTGTTCTGCAGAGGCTGTACTCACGTTTTTAAAACATAAGCCTTGTTTGCTACACATTGTTAACAAAATAAAAAAGCAGGAATCAAGATACAATTTTATTTAGATTGATTTTTGCTTTTTTTATTAGCTGTGTTTTCTTTTCAAAAAATCAGCCTTTGAGTTTAACAAATTCTTGCATGAGATATTTGCAGTAAACAGCCTATGTGATTTGCATCTTATGACATCAAGCTTTCCTTTATATGTTTTAAATATAAATTAATTTTAAGCTTTCATATTGATGCAAATTTTATCATTTATTACAGGCACTTGATATATCAACTTTAACTCAGTTTCAAATGTCATATATAAAAAATTAATCTCTAAAGGATAGCATGGGCCATGCATGGGGAATTGTTTTAAAGATGTCTTTCTTCTCCAAACCATCATCCCTCTCATATCGTAAGAACATTATTATTAGGTTATCTTTAAAATAAGAATTTATTATGTCTTTGTAATAGGTTTATAAATGCAGAATAATTTTTGAAAAGTTCATATAAGAAAGGTTTGGGCAAGAAGCATCAGCAAAAGCAAACAGTACTTTCCTATGTAAGGTTGAGATATAGCATGAGTAATAAAATCACTTGTTTTGGCATAAACAATGTGTTTGGTAATAGCTACTTTTTATTTCTGTACACTCTAGAATAAGCATAAATTTACAGCTTTTCACTCATCTTCACAAGTAACCAGTCTTTTCATGGGTATTATTGTATCACAAACATTAGACTCATTTAGTTGTCATTCTGCATGAAATCTAGAAAAAAATCACATGATTTTTTGTGTGTTTAGTATGTTTAACATCATCATAAAAATCTTTTCTCTTTGCAGGCTTGAAGACTATCGTGGGAGCCCTAATTCAGTCTGTGAAGAAGCTCTCAGATGTTATGATCCTGACTGTGTTTTGTCTGAGTGTATTTGCACTAATAGGGCTGCAGCTGTTCATGGGCAACTTGAGGAATAAATGCCTGCAGTGGCCTCCAGACAATTCTACTTTTGAAACAACTGTTATTTCCTACTTTAATAGCTCTATAGGTGAAAATGGCACATTTATTAATACAACAATGACAACATTTAACTGGGATGAGTACATCGAAGATAGAAGTAAGAATGATACCATTTACTGTATTATTTTTTCTGAAACTTCTTAAAAGTTACAAAAGCATATCAGTATCTTTTCACTGCAATTAAAATGTTGATTCCTAGTCAAGAAACATAAAAGCACTTACAGTTTTTGCAGATTATAGTTTTAATTTTCATTTAAAAAATAAACACTTTGTGTTGTAAATAAAGCAACAGTCAAAATGTAGTTTAATATATTCATGATATTGTACTGGGTACCAACAAAACTTTTTTTTGTTTGTTTTTAACCTTCTACTGTGTAGGACTTTAGAGTAAATCGAAGTTGTGTGTAGGACTTTTAGAGTAAACCCACACTGGAGCACAATGCAGAAATATCCTCCTGAAATAGTGTAACAGTTCTAATATGGGATCTGAAATCTGTATAGCTAGATATAATAGCAAGATAATGCCCCAAATCATAAATCCACATTTGGACATCAGTTATCTCACTAATCCTACCACAGCATGTAAATGAAGCTGCACTGTTTGTTCTGGAACTTGGTTGAGAACATCTCTGCACCATACTCCCTTGCACAGCACAAACATGTCTTTATGAGTATACTGGTCCTATGCATCTAAACATAGCAAAATAAAAACCACATTACATGTTATGTATCTTTTCATTTGTTTCTAATCTGTTGAAAATCAAGAAACTAGTATTTTTTTTCTCTGTTGTACCACGTAATAAGTGTTTTCACCTGAGAATTAAGGTAGTTTAGTTAATGTCACTGTGTTAACAGTGACATCTATAATATATCTGCTCTGTTAACAGAAAAGTCTTAAAACTCAGAACAGCTCTGAAAGTATCCCTAGTGCATTGCTATTCTGTCTTTCATAATGGAAAATAGCTTCAGTCTCTCCTATTTATATATAGTTAATGTATTTAGAGTTTTAACTTTGTAATTAGGCACAATCTTTTTTTTTAATTTTATATTAAAAAAATAATTTTTTTTTTTTTTAATTGTTATAAAGTCTTCATAAATGTTGTAACTGATGAATACATCACTGAAAGTTAGGATCCCTCATTTTAACAGCTAAATGATTTTGGATCCAAGTCTGGTTGCTTTATATACTTTTTAATATACTTATGCTTATACTTCTTAATAGACTTTTTAATATACTTATACTTTAATATATTTATGTATGCTTTTTAATATACTTATCATTTCAGCATGCTAGTAGTCTCATAAAAATGCAGGCTTTGAGAAGATTTTGGATGATAACCTGTTCTTAAAAACCTCCGAAAAATAAATTCTATTGCTATTCTAATCTATTCAATTCTATTCTATCTCATTCAATTTCTTTCCATTCCATTCCCTCTTGAGCTGCTTCTAGTACTACATCACACAAATAGAAAGTTTTTCTGACCTAAGTTTTCTGAATTTCAAATACTGCTTCTTCTGTGATCTTAAGAATAAGATAATAATAGTCTACTTTATATTAATCTTTACAACATTTTAAAACTGTAATCTTTTCTCTGGTGTTTTCTAAACTAAGCAAACCTATTTTCTTTGTTTCATCTTCTCTGTATCTCTTTGACAATCTTTGCTTTTCTGGACTGTTTCCAATTAGTCTGTTTTATTATGGTTTTCATTTGTTTGTTTTAAGTAAGGTGCTCAAATCTGGTACTTACTCCTCTAGTAAAGGTACAACGTAGTGAGAAGTAATTAGCTCATGCCACAGATCTGACATTCCTATTAATACATCTCAAAATTACACCATTTTTGTAATGTGATGTATTGTTGATTCACAGTCAACTTGTGGTTCATGACAGTCACTGCATCTTTTTGTACAGCAACGGCTGTGGCCAGGTCCTATCTGTTTTGCATGTATGTATTCCATTTTGTCTTGTCAACTGTAGTGTTCTCCACTTGTCTCTGTTGAAATAAATCCAACTGCTTTTAGACGAGCTTGTTAGTTTGCAAAAGTCATTCTAAATTTCAGTCATCTCCTCTCCTAGCTTTATGTCTTCAACATATTTGATGCTTTTTTTTTTTTTTTTTTTTTTTGTATTAGGTCTCATCTTGAGCTGTTAATGAAACTTGTTATAAAAACTGTGTATAGTGCAGATCCTTTGAAGATCTTCAGAAAATGCCCTTCTGAATTGACAGTGGGTCACTGGCAACTGTTTTATCAGAATCATTTTTCAAGCATTTTCTGATGATTCCAGCTGGAACATATCTCCCTTACTTGCTTATGAAAGTGTCATGTAGGACTTGTACCTGTGACTACTGTCCTGACGTTGACAAAGGAGGATACAGGAATAGTTTTATGTACAGCTAATTTTTAATAAGCTCGTATTGACTTTTTTTTTTTTTTTTTTACTTTATCAATATCATCTTTATATTGAGAAATCGATCATTTATTTATTTATTTATTTATTTATTTCAAAATACTGGGCTGAGAATTGAGCTGACTTGACAGTTTATCTGGATACTCTGTTTACCAGAGGAGGAGCTGTGCTGTGCAGAAATGTGAATTGGGCACACAGGCAATTTTGAAAATTCAGCTTGGTGCCTATCTTAATCTTTATACATTTTAAGCTTTTTAAGTAGGAGTAGATCTCTCACAGGGTATGACTATGCAAGCACCTAAATATCTAAAAACCCATTGTCTTCTCATCTTATGTCGGAGAATAGAAGGCAGATGCAGAAGTGATGTGCACAATCTCTTTCTCATTAACATAAGCAGATTTTATGCTGTCTCCATCATATACTGGTTGTGACAGAGCAGAAGCAGTCAATAGGAACTGGTTGCAATTCCCTGCTTGTCTCTTTAGCATTAGCCCTCAGCTTGTTCATGCCAGCTAAGTCAGTCCATGCCAGCTGGCAGTAGATCTCAAGGAAGGAACCATCTGTTTCCTGAGAACAGCCAGAGCATACCTAATTTTGGCAACTTTAGTTTAATATGCCACCTGATCCAAAAATCACCACTAGAGATTCCCATTTTGCTATAAGAGCTCCAAACAAGCAATTGATGGCAAATTGGTTTTAATTTTCTGCATCAAAACAGAGAAAGGAAAGGTGGGAGTGGCTGGGAGAGGAGCAGGAGCAGAAGAAGGACAAGGAGAAAGAGGAGAAAAGAAAGAGAAAAAGAGAAAGAGGGAGGATAGAGAAAGAGGGAAAGAAGGAAAGAAAAAAACAGGAAAGAGAATGAGACAGAAAAAGAAAGAAAAAGGAAGATTGTTGCAGGGGCTTTTTAAACTTTCATCTCTTTAAATTAATTTTAACCTCATTTTATTTGTTAGCCTATTAACAAAATGCATATAGATACTTCAGGTACACTTCTCTGCTATAGAATTTGGTGTAGGTTTTTTTTTTTTTTTTTGGTCATGTATAATAAAAGCTTTGTTTTGCCTTCCACTGCTCAAGTCAAGATCCACTTAAAAATACCTCATGCATGTTGTGTTGTGTTTTCATGCTGCAAAAACTTCAGTACTTTTTCCAGTAATATTTGGATAAACTAGTATGGAATCAATAGTTTTAAATGAGTAACTCTAAATGGTATATGCAAAAATGCTTGAAAAATGCAGGGAATTGCTCTCCTTATTTGTCCTGTTTTCCTGGTATACATTCACTCATTTGCTGACATAAACAATTTGTTAATCCATCATTTGTATTCTTTCTCAGTTGTGTAGGTTAAACACAGAATAAATCATATGACTACCTTTCTATTCTCTAAAGAAAGACCAACTTGAAGACTATATAATTTTGCTATCAAAACAGTATTTTCCTTTTTTTTTTTTTTTTTCAATCTCTGATCATTGTATATTGCAGTTAAACAGTTAGCTCTGCTTATTTCTTCAAAGTGTAAAAGTTTTTGTCATAGTTCAATTTCCCTTAGGGTATAAATTATGTCTTTCTCATCATCCTATTCATTTTTTTTTTTAAACAGATCATTTCTATTTCTTGGAAGGACAAAATGATGCTCTGCTGTGTGGCAATAGCTCAGATGCAGGGTAAGAAAACGGTCGTCATTTTTCATAGTGCATCAGGAAAGAATAATTAGCTACTTAGAATAGCTTAGGTAGCTAACTAAAGCATCAACTGTACCTTAGAGTTTCAAATTACCAATGTTTGGGGATATGAAGCCATACCTAAATATAACCATCTATGTGATTTGAGTTTACACAGGCACTTTCTTCAGAATTTTAGGCTAATTTTGTAAAGGTAATCCCATGGATCCTAAGTGCATAAATGTTACTGCCATTTGGCTGACGACTGTTTATCGTCAGCCGTTCTAGTTGACATTCTTCTCTTGCTTTCTTGATGGAAATTTGTTGATAAGAAAAATTGTGGGGAAGGGTTGATTGCTGTTAGTTATATTATTAAAGTACTGAAATATCAATAGGAAATGGAATTAAAAACTAAAAACTGATTAAGATACATATTTTTATCCTAGGTATGTAGAATAAAATTTTACTTGTTCATAATTTCATTAGCAACTGGTACTCCTGAACAATTTTGTGATTTTCTATAGAATATCGTAATTTAGAGTAGTTGTTAAAAATAGCATTTCCTCTTCTTTTGTAGTCAATGTCCAGAAGGATATATATGTGTGAAAGCTGGTAGAAACCCCAACTATGGCTACACAAGTTTTGATACATTCAGTTGGGCATTCTTGTCACTGTTTCGATTGATGACTCAGGACTTTTGGGAGAATCTTTACCAGCTGGTGAGGACTTATTAAAATAAACAGCACCATCACCAATACCATTACTACATAGTACTTGCATAGTTATTTTCATTCACGTGTCCCTAAGGCCTTTGGGACACAAATCATCTTCTATTTCATATATGTAAGCTATCTAAAACAACAGGGGCCTTGTCCATGATTTAGGTTTCCATGTGCTATTCAAATACATAGTAAGAAATAGCTGTTACTTTATGAAGGTGGTTAAGAATTATTGTTTCCTTTTCACAAATGAGTAAATGAATTTGTTAATGCTTCTTGCCCAAACGTGGTGTAAATAGATGCTAGTTAAATTGATTTGCAGTCTAGTACAAATATGTTATCTTTGAGAAGGTTACATCTTGTCCCTGAACTATACAGATCCTTACCCTGAAGGACAGTGATGTTGTGCAGCATGACATTTTGTATACTGCATTGTCTTTGTGGCACTGTAGTTTGGGACTGATGAGAGAAGAAGGTAAGATGCTGGCTAGTGGCCCCACTACTGTTAGATTTAAAGGTTATAATACAAAGGTGTAATTGTGGCAGCAACTTCTGTAACATGTTTATCATTAGTAGAAATTCTGAAGTACTCAAGCTGCAGAATGTTATTCACCTTGACCATAGCAGACATAAAACTTGTGTTTTTGCACATGTAGCCAGGATGTAATACTAGCTACTTGTATGTGGAAAAAATAGCTAAATCATCTTGTGCTAACATAGAGCAATCTTACAATGTATTTCTAAAATATAACACAGATGCAATAGTATGTAAAAGTCTGCTAAAAATGTGTATTATTTCCTTTTTCTCCAGACACTGCGTGCTGCTGGGAAAACATATATGATCTTTTTTGTTTTGGTCATTTTTCTGGGCTCTTTCTACCTGATTAACTTGATCCTGGCTGTGGTTGCCATGGCCTATGAAGAACAGAATCAAGCAACCATGGAAGAAGCAGAACAGAAAGAAGCAGAATTTCAGCAAATGCTGGAACAACTGAAAAAGCAACAGGAAGAAGCTCAGGTAATTGTAAAGTAGAATTGCTTTTGCCATTCATGATTGTGATTGAATGTTCACACCTGAGAATAGTTTCAGTCCCCTACTTCTGAATATTACCTCCTCTCTCATAAATTTAAAAAAAAAAAAAAAAAAAAGAGAGAGAGAGAGACAACCAGTAAACTAAAATTTCAAACAAGAGATTGAAAATATTTTTTTACTGTGAGGGTGACCAAGCACTTGAACAAGTTATCTAGAGATGTTGTGCGATCTGCATGCTTGGTGATAAACAAAAGCTGTCTGGACATGGTCCTGGGCAACTTGCTTTCTGCTTTTGGTGATCCCGTCTGCACTGGGGAGTTGGACAAAATGACCTCAAGAGGTCCCTTCCAACCTCAACCACTCTGTGATTCTGGAAATTGAGGTGGAGATAATAAACCAAACAAACAGGAATTCTTATTTAAGTGACAGAAACAAAACTACTGTCGTTGCTGTGGGAGCAATATTTTGTTTCAGCAACATTTGGCTTTTTCTCTTCTGCAGCTCTCACAGCGTAAGTAGTGTTCAAGTTTTAAATAAAACTGGAAAAAGTGGAGAAAATGGAGAAAATGCTTCTTCTACAGATGTCATGATTACATACTGATTTGAAACTTCTTTTCTTTGTTTGAAAACTCTGAAATCTTTAATAGGATAATAGATTATGTCTGCTTGGCATGTGGCCACACAGAACAGAAGTTGAACTATGTCTTCCGTGTGATCAAATGACTAAAGCCAGCAATAGGGGTTTGTTTGTTTGTTTTTACTACAGATTGCAAATAAATATTAATCAAATGCTTCCCAAATGTTTGACTTCAAGCAGCAACAGATCACTAATAGCCTGCAGTTAAACTCAAATCTCCGGTGATTGTTTGCAACACTGAAATTAATAATGTCACACCAACTATTTAGTAGACTAGAGAGTATTGCAAATCCAGCAAAATGGTGCAAGAAAACTTTGCTTCCCATTAACAGGGATTTTCCTGTTGCTTCAGTCTTTTTTCCTTAATTTTACATAGTTTTTCAGGTGAAAAACTCACTGTGACATATTGCTCCAATCTGAAAGAGGTGCTTGTTAACTTGGTTCTACTGACAGCACATTTCTCCCTTGGGCTGCTTTAACTGCTGGTTTATGGAGCAGTGGCAAATTATGGTTCCTGTGGTATTTCACAAATTATACTTCTTATGATACACCGGGTTCAATGAAGCGGGATCACTGCTTTTATTTCAAATTTATTATTTTTTTAAGAGTAGCAATAAATTTAAAATACTGAGTGGTGTGTATTTGTATAAATGTAGTAAATTGCATATGTGCTTGTACATATAGGCAGCAGCAGCAGCTGCAGCAGCTGACTCAAGAGATTATAGTGGAGTAGGTGGAATAGGTGGATTCTCTGAAAGTTCTTCTGAGGCATCAAAACTGAGCTCAAAGAGTGCTAAAGAGAGGAGGAATAGAAGAAAGAAAAAAAAGCAAAAAGAACAGTCTGAAGGCGAGGAAAAGGATGAGGAAGAATTTCGCAAATCCGAATCAGAGGACAGCATCAAAAGGAAAGGCTTCCGATTTTCCATTGAGGGGAATAGACTGACATATGAAAAAAGATTCTCTTCCCCACACCAGGTACCACAGTATTTTTACCTCTTAACATCTTTGTAGTCTAGTCATCGTAGAAACAAACCCCCTGTAATGCAGTTTGGTCTGTTTTTGCAAAAGATACCACAGACTCTAAGTATCTTAAGTCAAAATATAACCAAGCTAATAATTGCAATCAAAGATGAAACTGTAAGAATTTGAGAGATTTTGTTGAATTAATGTCTGAAAAATCAAAGTAATGTGTATTAGTTAGAATGAGTTGTATTTGCAAGTTTCTTCATGAAAAAGAGCACGACAAGGTGGATGTATTCAGAATGATCAGTGGCTTCAAAATTTGGTGCATACATATGAAGGAATTTCATGTTTTCGATGAGAAGAGTGTTAAATTTGGGGTGCAAAAAATGTTAAATGTATCATAAATGTTCAAGTGAAATTTGGCAAATTAATTGATGTGAAACCCTTAATAGTGTTATCTTAAAGGTGGAAATATCTGTGGCAAAGTGGCCTTGCATGTGTTCTCCTACATTGATACATCAGTGACTCAAGAAGAGTGCCATCTGCATCTCCCATTGAGACATTTATTTCATCTGATAGCTTTGTTATGTCATCCATTCTACAGTTATCAGAAACTCCGCTTCATTCGCCCACCTCAGACTGTCCCCTCAGCTGTTCGGGTCTAGATCTCACATCCATTCCGTTCTTTTTCTGCCCCTTTGTGTGACTTTTGCCTCAATATGTCTCTTCCTTTTAACCCCACATTCTTGATTCTCCCTGGTCTTTATGAATTGCTTTCCCCTTCTTTTTAGTAACTATTTCTAAATTCCTTCCCTTTTTATCCTCTTCTATTCCTGTCTCTGGAAAGCCTGTTTCATCACTAAATATAACATGTGCATCCATGTTCTTTTCATATATCACCTTCTCCAGCTCCCATTCTCAGAGAATCTCAAACCTCTTCATCTGTTACTCTCTTATTAAGGACTTTCCTCCTTTGATCAGACTGCGGTGGGACTGTAATGTTTCTAGCTTCCCATATCTACCAAGTCTACTCCTTGCACTTCCTCCCTAACATACTTTTTATTTTTTTTCATAGTGCTGCATCCATTATTTTTTCTTGGTCTGATATTGTTTTATGTTTTAACTGTCTAACTTTGTAAGACTTCATTTCTGAATTTAATTCATGATTTATTCTATTCCTTATACAAATCTTCTCATCTGTATCCATTGACTTCAACTTCATGTTGAAGACCCATCTGATCCTGTAGGTCCTTATTCTTACTCATGTCTTCATTCAAACTGCAGCCTTATTCAGCTGCAGCTCAATTCATCCATACTTTAAGAAATGAAGCATACATCATCCAACTTGCTTCTCTTACCTTTTCATCTCTAAGTTCATATACAGCTGTTTACTATAATAGTCTAGTGCTTCCCTCTCCTCTGGTTTTCCAACCCCAGTTCCTTCCCACTCTGTGTTCTAGCAACCACACTTAACAGAAATTCCACTCACCACAGTTTTTAATAACCTTTTCCTAGACAAAACTCAGGTTTATATCTCATTTTTGACATCTTCCTTGACATTTCACGTGCTTTCAATGTAACTGACCATTATGTTCTTCTTGAAAACTTATTCTTCCTAACATTCATTATTTCGTCTCCTCTCGGTTCTGGTTTAGTTGTGCTTTAGAAGATTCCTTTACCTTCTGACAGTTTTCTAAGGGATTTCCACAAGGCCCTGTTGCTATTTCCCTACTCTCTCTTTTTTATTTATTTATTTAATTAATTAATTTTATTATTATTTTTTTATTTTTAACTCTACTCTGGACCCACAGCTGTGAACAATTTTTAACTTGGACCTCTTTCTGTGTCCCAGTTACTGCTGTATTCATCAAGAATGTTGTTACACAGAACACTAACCTATCTCATTGCTTTTAGCTAATCTGCTAGTTAACATACCTACCTATAGATATTTTCAATACTGTAAAACATACTGTGCTTAAAGCTCATCCCAACCTACCTTGTCTACTTACGGTAAGCAAATCAAGTCACAGCTTTGACTGACCCATGCCAGCATCCATAACCTCCTGTTAAATTTTCAAACTAGTTTTTTTGAGCTCTTTCTGGTGTGCTGCCCCCCATGCTTGGAAGAATCTTCCATGAGTTTCCACAGAACACTTCATTGCTTTCCTCAAATCCCTCTTTAAAACTCTCTTTTACCATGCTGCCTACAGAAAGCTTAACAGGGAAGTGACTTCAGGTGAGCTAAGACCACTGTTTATCATACCCATCAATTTTGCCTCTTCATATTCCCTCTCTTTTTGTATCCATCTGTTGTGTTACACTTAGATAATTTATTTGCAGAGTGCCTTTTTGTTCTGCATTTTGCAATGCCTAGAACAATGGGACTCAGGTCCATAAAAATAAGTTGCAGAAGAGAAACAGACACTGCTTTGTTATGTATCCTCTCTGCTGTTCATAGTGGTCTTGGGTGAAATCAGGTGCTAATGCTGGTCATTCAAGTCAAGAGAATCACTAACATGAATTAAAGTTAAGCACATGTATAATTGCAAGATTGGAGCTTTATTTTGACTGATCCTGAAAAGATCCACCCATAGCAGAACATTTACTCATATGAGTAATCTGATGAGGATTAGTGAGACTGTTCATAGAAATATGCATACATATCTTTGCGTATTCAGGATAACTAACAATTTTGAAAATAAATAAAAATCTTATTGGGGCCTATTTGAACAATACCTGAAAAAAAAAAAAAATTAAACTGGGCAGTATTTGGGAGCTACTTCTGTGCACAGACTGAGTCACAGGAAATATGCCAAAAAAATTATTTACTCAGCCTGTCAGACTAATCCCAACCTGGATAAATAGTGTCTAGATGTGCTTACTCAGTTTATGAACAGTTGGTAATAAAGCAGGCAGAATGGCAGAGGAAGCAATTCTGTCAAGCAGTTTCTTTTACTGTAATTAAACTGGTTGTTTTCATATAGCCAAAGTAGTAAAATAACTAGTCTTTGTCTGTCACTTATGTGCTCTTTGTTTACTACCCAAAAGGGAGTGTACTGGGGGAGGTTGTATATTAGGGTTGTTCATTTCCTTGTAGATGACCTTACCCTTTAAGACATATTAACACTGTGTTTTTTTCCCCTGTATGAAAGTGTTGTATTTAACATAATTTTCATCTGATAATCGCTGTTTTTATTTGCCTACAGTCTTTGCTGAGCATTCGTGGCTCCCTGTTTTCCCCAAGGCGCAATAGCAGAACAAGTCTTTTCAGCTTCAGAGGTCGAGCAAAGGATGTAGGATCAGAAAATGACTTTGCTGATGATGAGCACAGCACTTTTGAAGACAATGAGAGCAGAAGAGATTCTCTCTTTGTTCCTCATAGACATGGTGAACGGCGCAACAGTAACATTAGTCAGGCCAGTAGGTCATCCAGGACAGTACCTCCGCTTCCAGTGAACGGGAAGATGCACAGCACTGTGGATTGCAATGGAGTAGTTTCTTTAGTCGGTGGGCCTCCAGCTCTGACATCACCTACTGGACAGCTTCTGCCAGAGGTGATGATTGATAAAGCAGCCACTGCTAGCAATGTAAGGAAGTCTGCAGTAGCTCAGGCATTATGTCCTCTCCCTGTGTAACCAACTACTGTTTCTATGAAATTTAGTCACTTGAGAAAAATTCCCTTTTTGGCCAAGATGTGAATGCTCCTTTTATATATTCCAGTTATAAGCTGAAGAAGAAACTGAAGTTGTCTAGCTCTCATTAACTAGATAAGTGAAAATATATGTTAGTTCACTAGAATCAACAAAATAGCATAGGAAACCATTGAATAAATGTAGCACATGTCATCTAATAACCCATGTGTTCATTATACTAACTGAAGAGGTTATGTATTTGCATATCAGACAGGATATCAAAATTTATATATGTATATGTGAATTATATTAATGGAATATATTAAATGAGCATTTAACCTCCCACTGACCATACCTGAAACTTTTAATATAATATCTGATAGGACAACTTATGCTAGTTAGTGTTCCTATTGAATTGATAATTTTCCTAGTGATTTTTTTTTGGTGATGTCAACATTAAGAAATATTTTTGTCTTATTTGTTTTGAAATGTGTGCTAGGAAGTTAATAACTTCAAAGTTATCTTAATAAAATACACTTATACTTTGTACTCTTACAGCTAGCTGTGTGGGCTGTGCATTTTCATGTTTAGAAAAATACTTCACTGCCTAATATGAAGGATATATATGGCAGAGTTCACTGACAAGCATTATGGAACTTTTAAAAGTAAAAAATGCATGAATCTGTTTTAAAGTCTCAGCCCTGTTTCAGCAAAATAGTTAAAAGCACATTCTCTGAGCACAAGAGCAGTCCTACAGATGCATTTGACCATTTGCTGTATACAAAGATAGGCATTACATTATTTTCTTGCAAAACAACAATGTAAATGGAGCATGAGGCAGGACACCAGAGTGTTTGAAACATTTTACTTTTATAATAATTTACAGTGTTATGAAATGAAAAATTGATAGGCTAGTTTATCAGTGTTTTATTTTCAGGGCACTACTACAGAAACTGACTTAAGAAAGAGACGGTCTAGTTCTTACCATGTTCCTATGGACTACCTAACAGATCCTAGTGCAAGGCAAAGAGCAATGAGTATAGCCAGCATGCTTACAAATACAATGGAAGGTATGTAAAATAGAATTTTTGTATTATGATACAATTACTATTAAATGTATGACACACTAAGTGTTAGTGGTGTTTAAAGGTAGCTATGTGAACCTAGAGGTAAAGACGAGGTGAGGTTTGTATATAGGGGTAATTATTTTGTTTGTTTGTTTATTTTTTAATATGGACTGATATATTTGGAAAAGAAATCAAGCTTTCAGTATAGGTTTGACATGGAAGCAGCAAGCTTCCAAGAAAAATGCAAGCAGAAAGCAATTGATCAATGCAGTGTTTCTCTAGAGGAGTTGTGTTTTAGGGTAAAAGTTCTATTTAGATTACTGAAATGGCTATGCTTCTTGCAGTAGAACAATCCCCTTCTACCAGTTCACCAGACATGCTGTTTCACAAAGGAAAGATAACATTGCTCTTTCTGTAAGACTAAATACAATGATTCCAAAACATGGAATTAAAAAACAAAGGGCAAAATGTTGTTCTGAGGCTTATATGACTATGCCCAAGATAGCAAATGGGCACGTTTGCACATTTGGGCCATAATTTTGTCTAAATGGTTGTCTCACTTTAGACTCTTTCTAAGAGTTTATCCTTCCTGAGTAAAATTTGATATATTTTATTCATTCTATACATGCCAGATTCCTAAGGCAAATTTTTACTTTGCATCCTATGCAGCATTTATTTGTAAGTGGTTATTTTATATATTGAATATTTGGTATTCATTTCACATCAAATCTAAAATATAGTGGAACAGACTATTTTTATTTATTTATTTATTTATTTATTTATTTATTTATTTTTGACTGGACGTTAGCCTTGGTTTCAAAAGAAAATACGTAGGTCTAATAAGCAGGACTGGTAATATGTTTAAATAGAGAAATATGTTTAAAATGTTATTTACCTTTTTCTCTCTAGAACTTGAAGAATCAAGACAGAAATGCCCACCATGCTGGTACAAATTTGCTAACACTTGCTTGATTTGGGACTGTTGCACTCCCTGGCTGAAAGTCAAACATATTGTAAATTTGATTGTGATGGACCCATTTGTTGATCTGGCCATTACTATCTGCATTGTTCTTAATACCCTGTTCATGGCCATGGAACACTATCCAATGACAGAACAGTTCAGTGGTGTGCTTTCAGTAGGAAACCTTGTAAGTCTTTCATGATGTACAATGTATGTCAAATGCATTTTTCTTAAATAATTCTCATGTAACCTATGTACGTATGTTTAAAAGAAAACGTTAACTAGGTATTAATAGGCTTGGGATTATTGAATTTAAATTTAAGCTGTAAAGTGCCTCTTTGTTGACATTTGTGGATTTATCCATTCTTGCTTTAAGGAATTTAATTCTCTTCCTTTTGTAAAAGGTGGTAAGATTTATTGAATCAATATACATTTTGATTTTTAGAACCCTCAGCTTCTGTCATTGAAGCTAGTTACAGAAATTTATGTAATGTTTTCTCCGGAATGAACACTTACAAACTGAAAGAATCTTTGGATCCAATCCCACACCTTTTCTGCTCCTCACTAGCACCTTCTAATGTCCTGTCTGTAGAGGGGAAAAACCCAGTGAGCACAGCATATATTCTGTGACTTCACAGAATGAAATAGGTGATGAAATAGGATGACAGTGCTATTAACTTTTTTTCTTAATAAAATAATTGTCCCTCTTACAAAGTTATCTTTACCCCTAGAAGCAAAAAGATGAGATGTCACAAGGACAAAGATGATATTTGAAAAGAAAAAAATGAGTATTAAAATCAGAAGAGATTCTATGTATCAGTATTTATGCATGTGTATTAACTGCATGAAAACATTTTTCCCCTTTCTTCTTTGGCAACCACACACTGAGATGCATATGTAAGCTTCAAATCTGAATTTAATTCCTAACCAAATCTATTGCAATATAGGGAAGGTATTCAGATTCATCATGGATTGCTCGCTGAGCAAACCTAACAAAGGTTGAATCTGACAGTTTTATTATATAATATTTTATATATAAGATATAAACATTATAGTATTTTCTCATTAAAATGGACTAAGAAACTGTATTTTCCTTGCAGGTGTTTACTGGAATTTTCACAGCAGAAATGTTTCTCAAGATAATTGCCATGGATCCTTACTATTATTTCCAAGAGGGCTGGAATATTTTTGATGGTTTTATTGTGAGTCTTAGTTTAATGGAGCTTGGCCTTGCAAATGTAGAAGGATTATCTGTCCTTCGATCATTCCGATTGGTAAATATACTAAATAAAATACGTTTCTATATTTTTTTTATATATTTGTGCATTTATGTCATGCATTTTTCATTCGTACGTTATATATTTGGCTGAGTCAGAAGTTCCTTGCATAAGAACTTACAAAATACGGAATTCCATACCACTTAATGGCAAATATTTATTATGTCAAGTTTGTTTTATACATTATCTTGATAATACCTATTTCTCCTTCAAAACATTGTCATGATCAATTTTGTTTGCAGCAGGGGTGTGCTTTAGGAATTAACCTTTTAAATAGTGGTATCTTTTAGAGTCTTTTTTTTTTTTTTTTTTTCATAAATGAGGGAATAAAGAATGCAAGAGCCACAGACCATCACAACCTGTGACTGAAGAAGATAAGTAAACCACTTAGTAAATAACTAATTAATTAATAAAAGTTTATCAACTATTTAGCTGATAAGCTTCCATTACCAGTTTGCTTACCATAAGCATCCAGTTTGCTTACATGGTTAGTTTTAGAAGAAAGCAGTGTTAAGAATTTTCTTTGGATAGAAAATATATATTTTCTGTTCTGAAATCACTAGAGTATCTCTGTCTGTTGTTAGATACCTCTGACATGAATAGGAACTTGAAAAGACTTGGTCTTGCTGAAGACTGGGCAAGGATGCAATTTGATATTCAAATCCTTTTTAAAAAGACCTAAACAATAAGAGAAATTAAACTAGAGTTCCTGGTCATCAACTCCTGCCTTAAATAAAGCAACCCTCCCAAAAATAATTAAATAAATCCCCTCTGAAAAAGTTTTTTTTTTTTTTTTTTTTAATCTATTTGCTGGTTCTCCATATAGCATTATATTGTCTTTTTCCCTAAGTCTAGTATCTGTCTGGATTGACTTCTCCCTCAGTAATAGAGTTTTGTATTTTCCTTTGCATCTATATGTATTTTAATTATGTCTCATTCCATTAAATAACATTTACATTTAAATTCCTTTGATTGTAACACTTGCTATATTTTTCCAATTACGTCAATTTTTGTCTGTTTTAATTTGCACTTTAATATACCATATTTTTTTTGTCCGCTTTTCTCAATGTTGTATGGTAAACTTTATAAGACACACATGATGCTTATTTTTCACAACGGAAAAGGTGGTGTAAAAGATACTTGTAAGTAACTTCTATGCCTGTCATTAAAAACTCTAGCTTGTTTCTCCTTTTAGGAAAACCATTTCTTCCATCTCTCTGCTAATGAACAAGAACGGGATCTGAAAGTGTCTGAACACTAATAATCTTGTTAAGCTGATCACATTCCACAAGCACTGATTTATTTTTTGTAGTATTCTCTTAGAATTGACTGAAGGAGAAAAGACAGTTTTGACCAATTTGTCTGTAGATATCTACAGTTATCAAAGGAGGCAAAGGCTGAATTGGAGACTTTACAGTTACATTTTATTTATTACAATTAATAACATGAATAACTGTGTACCTTTCTTCTGTTTTGCAGCTTCGAGTTTTCAAGTTGGCAAAATCTTGGCCAACTCTAAATATGCTCATTAAGATTATTGGCAACTCAGTGGGGGCTTTGGGGAACTTGACCCTTGTGCTGGCCATCATTGTGTTCATTTTCGCTGTGGTTGGAATGCAGCTGTTTGGGAAAAGCTACAAGGAATGTGTCTGCAAGATCTCCAGTGATTGTGAACTTCCACGCTGGCACATGCATGACTTTTTCCACTCTTTCTTGATTGTGTTCCGAGTGCTGTGTGGAGAATGGATAGAAACAATGTGGGACTGCATGGAGGTTGCAGGCCAAACTATGTGCCTTACTGTCTTTATGATGGTCATGGTGATTGGAAACCTAGTGGTATGTAATCAATGGGAGTTTTTAAAAAGTTTTAGAATGTTTTTCCTATTTTTCACAGTTTAGAAATAAGAGAGATGGAGACTGAAGAACTTTAGGAAATTGTTTAATTCATTTGCCCTTTCTCTACACAAAGTTCAAATATACCTTGATCAGTTTGTCTACCTCTTTTAAGTCTTCACTGAGTTAGTAACATCTTTGGTAAGATCAGTGCTAAATTATTTTCATAAAATATTGTCATAAAGATGCCTTTGAAAAAATCTAGCTTAAATCACCTTTGCAGCCAATTAGACTGCCTGGTATCTATAATCATGCAAAACAATTGGTCTTCATGACAACATTTTTATTACCTAAAGTAATAAAAATTCCACTTTCAGTCTTTTACTTCTGAAACAGAATAAGCCTAGATGTTAAACTTTTTCTCATAAGTGATGCTTTCTAAACTGCTTAATCCTGTTATTGCGGGCCTTTGAATTCCTCCCAAGTGCCATTTTCTGGGTAGAGGCACAAGTGTTGAATAATTTGGAATAATTATACTCCATGTCTTACACATACCATTCCTATTTATACATCCCCAAATTACATACCAAATTTCTGTACCAGCATTGCTCTCCTGAGAATGTGACTGAATGTGTGAAACAGATTCCTAAAACCAAAATATATCACATCTGTTGATTTTTTCTCTATTAGCTAGTTTTCAAGCACAAAACAAAACCAGACTGAGGTATTCTGGACAAATATATAATTTATTATATTCTGAATTAGACACACTGAAATTATGGTCTTCTGAATTGTAGAAAACTGGAGTCTACCTGCATTCCCCTTGCCTATGAACACTACCGAGGAAATGACTTACATGGCTTGCATACTACATACCGTGTTGTGTCCTGTTTCCCTGTGTCATTCTCCATTTTGAGAAGCAGACCTGCAAGACTTCCAGTGTGGAGGAGAAAGTCATGGAAGAGTTTAGATTTTCACCTATATTAGTCAAGTTCTGGAAGCTAATTTAATAATTAAGTTTTTGTCAAATTATAATAAAAGGGGATAGTAAGTGGATTGGAAATAACAGAAAGAAAGTGGTTTGAAATAAAGTGCTAGCTGTGATATAAAAAATATGTCATATCAAACAACCCATAATGGAATTACTTGTATGAGTTTAAAATAAGAGATCCAGGTTATTTTCTCTTTACTGTCTTTTAGGTACTCAACCTCTTTCTGGCCTTGCTGCTGAGCTCCTTTAGTTCAGACAACCTTGCTGCTACAGATGATGATAATGAAATGAACAATCTACAGATTGCTGTGGCAAGGATTCAGAAAGGCATAGACTATGTGAAGAGAAAAGTGCGTGAATTCATCCAAAAAGCCTTTGTTAGAAAGCAAAAAGTTTTAGATGAAATCAAACCTCTTGAAGACCTAAACAACAAAAAAGACAGCTGTATTTCCAATCACACGATAGTAGAAATAGGTAAAAACCTTGCCTATCTTAAAGAAGGGAATGGAACTACGAGTGGCATAGGCAGCAGCGTGGAAAAATATGTTGTTGATGAAAGCGATTACATGTCATTCATAAACAACCCAAGTCTCACTGTGACAGTGCCAATTGCTGTCGGCGAATCTGATTTTGAAAACTTAAATACAGAAGAGTTTAGCAGCGAGTCAGACCTGGAAGAAAGCAAAGAGGTAGGACTATTTCTATGTTAAAAATAATCCAATCCTTTTTACTCTTCTAAACATACTAGTGTATAACACAGTGTACAAACTTGTATTTAAGATAAATTGACATAAGATTGCAAGTTTTGAATGAGATGGTAGTAAACGATTCTACTTACCTTAAAAATCAGATAGTATAAAACAATTTTAAAGTAAATTAATATTCTTTTTTTTTTTTTTCCCATTTTATTTAGTTAATTCACTTACAAGAAAATGAACTAATTTAATAGCCTTGGATACCAAAACTCTTATAAAATGTGGGGGGTGAGTTGTGCAAGTATCTTGATACTTACTTCATCAGTTTAGTTATCTATTCTTTTGTCTGCTTTCTGGAGGGCCTCCTGTCAAATAAATTGTTCATTCTGATGCTTTTAACTATTTTGACATAGTCAAAAAACGTCTGTATACGTCATAAGTATATTTGAATATTGGACTAGCATCACTAGATGATTTCATCTCAATCACTGTCAACCATCTGATGGTAGTAGAACTGCTGAAGAAGTGAAGTAGTGATCTGGCGGTAAAAAATAAAAAATTACAAAGCTTTATGTCTCAAAAAATGTTATGAGGCTTTATACCTCAGTATAAGATCATATGGTTACCCACTGTCATTTTTAAAGCTTTAAGATGTTTGAATATGATACCTACTGTGAAAAATAGTAAAACGCACCTCTGTCTGGCACAATGTGGTGCCAAGTGGATGACTCCAAGCTAGCAGTTAGTGAGTAACAGTGGATGCCAAAGCTATTCTTACTGTGTTAAGCCTGTGCAATTGTACATGATAGAGGAACACTGCCTCATGCAGTAAGTCTGTGCTATGTTCAGTAGCAATGCTAGTTCATTCAGAATTAGCATGGGCATTTTTGAGCAGTACTGCATGCTGTGGTGTAGACATAAACTAACATAAAGAAGTTCATAAATGATTTTCTCACACTTGAATCTGAGGATATAAATATGGATAAGATTCTAATAATTCTTACCCCTAGATCCTTTCTTGCACTGTCTGCATCACACTTTTAGTCACATTTTCTTGTCTCTCCAGAAATTTCTTCACTTTTCTTTCAGAAATACATTGTTGTGGGTAGGGTTTTGTTTTGTTTTGTTTTGTTTTGTTTTTATATTGTTTCTACTAGTGTTTCTCTTACTTTTCATGACCTTGGGGGGTGTCTACAACAAAGCAGAAGTTCTATTAATTAGCTCTTTAATTGTTCTGTGTAAAGAAGAGGGTGATGATATGAAAATTTATTGGTCTTGAATGTAGGACGTTGATTGATTCCATTCTATCTTTGTGCTTAAGATGAGACAAGGAATCTTCTTCAGGCATCTTACAACACACAGGGCATTGTTCTATCATTCTATTGTTCTATTGCTCCATTGTTAACTGTTTCAAAGTTTACTGCTGACTAATGACCAGAAAATTCTACTGCTAATCTGATGAATTTCCACCTAACAGTGAGATTATCCATAACATTTGCATATCACAATAATGTCACAGGTCATTTTCTCTCTTACTCTAAATTGTGTTGTTTCTTGATATAGGCCTGGACCTTCTGGGTTTTTTCTTTATGGTCCGGCTAGTCATCTTCAAGCACATCCATAATTTTCAGTCTTTTCCTTGCTTAGCAACTAGTGATATCCAGAAGGTGTACTAAAAGTTTGGGAATAAAGTGTAATTTGGGAAAATTACATTCCAATACTAGGAAACCAAATACTTTGGAGTTCTTCATCACAAAATATTTATTGCTATCTCTGTTGAGTAGCAATCTGTCATTCTGCATTTGTCTGTCAAGTTAATATTAGTACAGTATTCCTATTGATTTCAAAGATGCTGTCAGCGTAGGCCTATGATTTTTAATAAAATATTCTAAATACTTCAATTAGAAAGTGTGAAGAAGATACTGTTTATGCTGCAGGTTACTGGCAATGATGCTTCAGATGGTATTACTATATGAGTGGTACTGAAAGAAAATTTTCTGGCAGATATAGTCTGAGATGTTGACTATTAAGTCCTGTTAGGATCAAAAGTATGCACTCAGAAAAGCGTTACTCTAAACTCTCCTCTCTTCACTGCTTATTCTGAGATCCTGTCTGCAGGTTAATTCCTGGTAGTAGTAAACCATGTTTTAAGATGTGCTGTAAACTTTTCCTGTGGTTGGTTGTTTTTTGTTTGTTTGTTTGTTTTTTTGTTTTTAATGGTTATGAAGCTATGCAAATATTAGATTTATTTTATGTTTTATGTTACAGAAAGAAGGACTTTAAACATTTTCACAGTGATTATTTAACTCGATGCTGAAATCTGTTTTAGAAAATGTAATGGAGTATTTTCGGTTTCTCATGCTGAAGTTGCAACTATTATGCAGAAAACAATTTGTGATTCACTGAACAGTGACAGCAAGAAGGAACATGCATTTTGGTAGTGCCTAAAGATTACGCTATCCGTTTTGCAAAATAAATCTTTCCCTACTACAGATTCTGTTTATAATTTTTTAACATTCAATAGTTGATGGCTAAAATATGTGAACTCCTCCACTTGTGAACATACTTAGGACCAAAATTATTTGCTTTTGCAGAAATTTAAGGTAAAAAAAATGAAAGAAAACATTTACAAAATTCAGACATCTTAAAGAGAGACAAAATAGTTAAGCAGTGATGATTATGAGTATTTTTTTGGATTTAATTGCCTAAAATTCAAATATATTTTAATCACAAAAGTAGAGTTCTTTATCTTAATCCTGGTTCCTACTTTTCACTAGAGAATTCTTATCTGCTGTGGTTTTTGATATAGAGCATACTAGTCACAGGACCAACAGTCTGGTCATGAAATTAGTGAAATAAGATATTTTTAAAATTGAAAAGTGACTACAAATGGCTTTTTGTTCAAGACTTCTTTTTTTTTTTTTTTTTTTTTTTTTTTCTTGTTATGCTGTACCATGGCTTACATTTCTGCTTTCTCATATTTTTCCATTTATATAATTCTGATGTTGCTGAGCATTGATCCGCAGTCACTTTATTGCTTACAAACGCAAATTAAAAGTGCTCAAGTTAGAAATTGCCACCAAAACACATTTATTTAGCAGAATCTGAAATGAAAGACAGCTTAGACACCAGTGTAATGTACTGTGAGATCACTGCAGAAAATAGCCAGATCCTGATGAGTGTGTGTCTGTTTTGTTGTTGTTGTTATTGTTGTTTGTTGTTGTTTTGTCTCTCTACATACATGGATGCATGTATTCATTGTGGCATAGGGCAGTAAGATGAATACTTACATAGTAATTATAATTTATTAGCAAGTTTTATTTAAGTATATTAATGTTTGGTGAATTCTTCATTATAACATGCATCTTTTCCAGCATTCTGATGGAAATATTAACTCAATTCTGCCCTTCTAGAAACAAAACATACAATATCATACGTGCTAGTAGGTATATGAGCATACATAATGAAAAGCTCTTTTCTAGAAGATTGCCTTTGAGGCCTAAAATAAAAGAAATAATTATGGAGATGTTGTGTCCATAAGAATGGTACTGGGGAAGTTGAATGCAATAAGGAAATCAGGGAATATATCCTAAATAAAATGTTACCATGAAAGTAGGGCCATTAACGCATGTGGAGCCACTATGCTGAGTCTGTTGTCTATGCAGGTCTGAAGACCTGAACTGTGGTGCTGCTATCCAGCACAGAAGTTGTAAAATATATTTTCCTTTTTGGGTCCTCTAGTACTATGGGGATGGTGTATATAGAAAATTTTGTAGTGTGTGTATATCTGTGCAATAACTAGATTTTTATTTTAAGTGTAACTTCTAGGCTAGTATAAACCAAGATATACAAAGTTACAATATATTTTTTTATTTTTAATGTATGTGGGATCTCCTAATACTGTTGCAGGCATCTTAATGTATATTTTAATTTAGGCAGTATTCAGCAATCTGAAAGATACTTATTGTCTTGTGTTCTCACATATCTTCATATTATTCTGAATTAATGAAAAGTAAATGTTTGAAATCTTTACTCAGCCAATATTTTTTATAAGAATTTGGAGCGCAAAAAAGCCAAGGTGCTGTGTCCTGAACTTCACTTCCTACCATTCTTACTTCTCACAGGAGTAGAACCAAGCTGGATCAGACAAGAGTGCAGCTCTGGTGCCTTTTAGGGAGGCAGAGCATCGTGTCACAGGTTACCTAAGCAAATTATACATATATATATTATATATAATCACTTTTTAATGGATATTGACTAGCATGCATGCTATTCAGCTCCCGTCCCATTCATTGCAATAAAGTACAAACATGCACAGCTGCTCTCTGCTGAGCCACGGGACTTGCATCACGGCATGGTCAGGCGAGATCGGCAGCCCCAGTATTTCTACAGCTCAGATGCTATACTTTTCATGATATTCTAACAGTATTTGGCAGTGCATGCTATGTACCTTTCCCAGTCTTGATGTTAAAATTTTCAGGATTCTAGTGTTGAAAGATTTTCTTTCCTTTTGTAAGAACACAGGATATGTAACACCTAAATCTTTCTCATCAGAATTTTAAGAAGTCCATCTATAAATTGTGTTGATAGTGGAAGGCTGCTAGCTGTTTTTGAAAACTTCCATGCTATTTTAGGTTGTAATGAAGATAGATTGCAAACTCACGATAACCATATTTGTTTTTCTACAATTTCCTGTAGAAATGTGTTTCTTCAGTACTCATATAAGCATTTAGTTATTTGGGTTATTAATATGCATTAATTGAAGCACCATTAAGCATGAAATGCATTTAATTTCTACAGTCAAAGCATGTGACAATTATTTGGTTACAAAAGCTTATAGAAAATGGGTGTTTGGCTGGTCAAACATTCAGAGATCAGTTCTGCTCTTACTTACACCCACACTTTTAAGTGTAGAGGTGCAAAGAGAAAACTGATGACAAAATCTGACCCAATTCAGTCTTTCCATAGCTCTTTAATTTATGCTCACAAACTGACTACCTCCCTAAACATCTAAAATTGTCTGCCCTGAGAAACTTAAACTTATTGTCACATTATGGGTAATAAATGCAACTCAGCAATCCAGTAAATAAATTATTGATTTAGGACCAAAAGGTTCCCAGATTCAGAATAATTTGCATCTCACCTATTAAAAATTACCATAATATTTACAACATCATAGTGCAATATGATGCTGCTTTCAGTTTGGTAAATAAGTGAACTAATATACACTTATTACATAGCTTTTTATCCTCTATTTGTAACGAATAATTTTTCTGATGAGTCATATTTTGATCTACAGATATTCAAAATTCTTTGCTACTCTGAAAAATTCAGGCTTTGATTTGTTTATGAAATGGTCACACCACATTGTCAGATGTGTATGATATTAAATAGTGAGATATTGTTTCACCTTGCAGATAACTTTGTTAATCTTTACAAACAGTAGGCCCATGTTGTTTCAGAAATATCCTTTTGCTATTTGTGTGAATTAAAGAGCCTTTTAAAGTGGCTTATAATGGGAGTGCTTTCGCAAATATTTGCACTGCTACTTACAATGCTTTTGCTTTCATCAAGCATTCTTGCAAATATTTTCAATTATCAAATGCTTATGAATAAGTAGATTAAAGTAATTATGAATATCAGTAAAGTACAGAGTGGACTGAAATTTAAGGACTCTGGGATTTTGCATTATTTGCAAACAATAACACAAAATAGTTTTGCCTTGATTTACAATGTTCTGTTTTTTTGACCTGGTAGAGTTATTATGCCTGACTGTATAAGCACTAGAAAGAGTGACATCCACATGCCACTTAGCTGTACTAGTGGAACTACAATGATATTTAGCCACTTGGTTGTTTTTATAGGTTATATAGCTGAACTGGAACAGACTGTGTAAGTTTGGAGTTAACATCAGTACCAAAATCAGAGTTAAACTCCTTTTCATACAGACATCCAGACAGCACTGAGAAAAAGAAAAATATATTTTCCATTATTTGATGTTTTCACAGGTATTGCGAGGAATGGAAATTAAAGCAAAATGAAAATGGTGGTTTCTCTTGGCGCTATCTTACTGCTCTTTGCTCCTTCAGTCCCTTAAATTTTGATTTTGAGAGTTCTTAGTTGCATCCTGACCAATCATGAAACTTCAGGCTTCATTAAAAATATTAAATTATGAGCTGTTTAGCTACTCTCTGATAATCATCGTAGAAACAAAGAAAGAAAGAAATGTTAGAAGCTCAAAGTGGCCTGGCTGTAAGTGAAGCAGAATTGTGTGAATCTATGAGATGTTGTGAAGGTTCAGAAAGTAGTGTATTTCAAAAACTTCCTGACCTAAACTTGGCTGCTGCTTTTTGCAATGCTTCTCTGATAGGCAAGCTGCTTTCCGCTTTCAGTTTCTTTCTTGAAAGCTAAACTAAAAACTGTATCTCTGTATACTGTACTGTATTGCTGACTAAAGCATGACTGGCAATGCTGTTGGTAAATACGCCATAAAAGATACATACCTATGATAATCAGTATATTGCTGCTTTTGAACCATGTAAGTTAGTGTCTTCTATGAAAGCACAATGTATGTTCTGAGTTTTTAAAAGTAGATTCCTCTGAGAATAATTTCCTTAGCATACCGTTCAGAAAACCTTTCTTTTTTATTATCTAGCGTCATAATTCTTGCAGATTGTCTAATAGTTGACCTTAATAATGTAATCTGTAAACTCTTGTAATCTGAGTGACTGAATGCTTTTGAAATCTAGAAACATGATATCAAAAAAGGTTGAAAAAGGACTTGCTAGCATAGCAAAGATAAAGTTTGGTTTTGATGATTTTGTTCCTACAGGTGGTGATTTTGTTCCTACAGGTTCATTCTTTTAAAAAGCCATATACATGTTTAGTAGACAGCATTGCCTAGATCCAGTTTGTGTAATGCTGGTGAGCAGAGAAGAATTTATCAGGTGCAAAAGTAATTTCAAGATACGTTCAGGTGAAGAACTGGGACTTAAGCTATATACCCAACATTTCAGGGTCTGCAGCTGGGGATAATCTACCCATCCAGCTGGATTCTGTATGTGTGAACACAGGCAATTCCAGTTCAGTGACAGAACAAGTCTTCATATGTATTAAAGCATATGGATAAAACATAATCAGCCATGACATGATCCCAGGTGATTTTGTGTTGAATATGTAGAAATTAGTACAATATCCCTGGGTCATTTGCTTTATACTAGAACAGAAGTTTGCTGTGGAAATATGTGATTGTTACTGAAAAAAAATTCCTGCTACACTGAACATTATTGACTTGGTGACATCTTAAGATATATCATAGAACCTTCCTACCTGTTTGTAATGCATGCTAATTTCTATAAATATTATGTAGAATGCCATACAATAAATTCAGTGTTGAACAGAGAAACAAAAAGATAGCTAATAATTATTTCTCTTATTTTTTTTTTTCCTTCCCCAAATGATACTTAGTTATTACAGATTTAATTTGTTGAATAATGTTTGTAATATGATTATTTATAGAGTAACCTGTTTGGAGCTACTTTCAAGTATACAAGAACAGCATGCTAAGGAAATACTCTGTTACACCGATAACAGAAGACTAACTGAATTCTCAGTAGGATAAGGCATTTTATTGCTGCGTTTCAAATATCACCTGATGATTCAAATTTATAATTTATCTGTTTAGCCTAACTCCTGTGATTATTATTACAGCTCTTTACAAGAAGCATACCAGATATTCAATGAGAAGATTATTGTAAGATACAACTCACCATACATACTGGCCCACATAAATAAAGATGAATTTCTGATGTTCCTGATAATTGACTGTTCTCCTGTATCATTTTCTAGCTTTTCTACTTGATCATTTTGATCTCTTTATAGTGATTATCTCTAATCTTCCATCTTGAATTACCTGTTAGTCATATGCAATTTCAGTAATAGGAATTATTAGTCCTTCTTCAAATTAACATGTGCTGATTAAACTCTCTGTGTAATATCTGAGTTACTGAATTCTTCATTTTTTTCTGTAACAGAATGGACAGTATGTCTTTCAAGCTTATATTTTAACTAGTTCATTTTTTTTGTTTTTTTGCTCTGCTACTACAGCATTCGGCTAGAAATGCTGTCCAGATTGGAATGATGCAAGCAACATTTTAAGAAAAGTTAACGAACAGATAGTCACTTCTCAGTTTAAAAGTTATTTACTGTATAGTATTGGTAAACATTAAGTTTGACACTATACATAAATTTCTTTGAAATGTACCTTATGTTTGTAGTATTTCTGGTCTTTTTTCAAACTGGTGATTGTTTTCCACTCATGTTTATATGCTGTGGTCCTTACTTTAGGACTGCAGTATTTATCCCATACTTTCCAGCTTCACCATTGTAGAGGCAGTATTCCACAATGACAAAACTGCCATGCACCATCTACAATTTTGAATATGTTGTAATGGGAGATTTATAAATAACTAATCTGCAGAAGAGTATGCATCCATGTGTGTACATTGGACCTAACTTCAGAGATGCTAAAGCTCATGCACAGATTTAAAACATGAATATGCAAACTGGGATTTTCAAAGAAACATATAGGGGTGTGGATATCACTGAAATTACATGCATAATATACCATACAATAAATGTTTCTGTTTGCTTCATCTTCCTCTAAAATGTGGACTATAGTGTACCATGGTACACAGAAATCAAAATTAAGCCTATGTCAAAATGACAATATATTGTCACTGTCATTTGATAAAATCAGAGTGGGAAAGAAACAAATTAATTTTATCTTTGTTTGAAGAACTTACTGAATCTTGTCAACAGTGGAAAATTACCTTGAAGTTTTATGGTACTTTCTGTATTCACATATAAATATTGTTTACATTTCCTTTAAAAAAAAAAACACTTATAGAAGTTGGAGCTTCTTGAACATGTTTTAAAGGAATAATGCCTCTAACTTAAGTTTTAATTGTCAGCAAAGTTATATCTTTAATGTTTCCATGGATCATCCCTCTATTTAATATTAATTCCCCAAAGACTGTGTTTTAACACTGCTTACATCATTCCCTTTATAAAATTAGCTACTTATCAATGCAGCCATTTTACTGATGTTATACTCCACATAGTGATAACATTAGAAGAGTCATAGAATGCCATGATCAAACTGCTTTTACTTACTATAGTACTCATATTTGTCTGTTGCCAACAGAGTATGATGGTATGAAATAGAAGATTTGGAATACATTATCAGTTTGACTAATTGGTTCCATATTGTTTTATCACAATATTGTTTTTAAAACATTTGTTTTCACTTCAGTTCTCCAAAAATTATGTTTTTTGTTTGTTTGTTTTTATAGTTATTGGACATGTATGTGTACTGTAACAAAGTAATAAGTAGTTCAAAATGCACAATAAAATCAGAAAATGCATTGGCAATTGAGAATGCAAGATAGCAGCTACTGCTATTAAAATAATGTGATGCTCTTTTAGAAATAATGAAACTTAAACTGTCCTGTACAACTTATAATATGTGTTTTCATGTCAATGGTAATGAAAAGTTTATATTCAAGCTTTTTAGATTTTACAGACTTGATAGAACAACATTTACTTGAGACATGAAAATACATCTTTGCAGCTTGCTGTTGGTTTGGTCATGATGTTGGAAAAATGATTTGTATTAACACATGCTATATGAAGTGTAATCTCAAATGAAGCCACATGATTGGAATAACTAAAACAGTACAAAGTGTAGAAGGCATTAATTCCTAATTTACAGAAATTTAATTTCACAATTCTTATATGTGGCTAGTAATTTCAGCAATTCCTTCTATGAAAATATCAAAATATTTTCCATAGAGAAAATACACATACTGTTTCTAATCTTGTGACCTCACCTGTAGTAGAGCAATTTGGCATTAGATTGTAGATAAGATACTCTTCTTTTAATGTCAGAGCACGAAATACATGCAAAAGATTTTGGTATGCATTTCAAACATGAACATTATTCAAAATAATTAAAAATTGAAATATATATATATATATATATGTGGGGTTTCATTCACAGAAATTAAATGCGTCTAGTTCATCAGAAGGCAGCACAGTTGATATTGGACTACCTCCAGAAGGAGAGCAGCCAGAAGTAGAACCTGAAGAAGCTCTGGAGCCAGAGGCTTGTTTCACAGAAGGTGGGTGAAGTACAATATACTAAGGGAATTAGACCTAATTATGTTGCTTTGGACTGTGTTCTATTCTTAGTCAAAAGAAAAAAGCTGCTATGTTATTATGATTGTATTTGATTTTTCTGTGAGTATCTCTCAGAGGTAGTGCCATACTTTTCTGGTGCTCTCTTTCTTCTTCACATGGATTGTAGGAGTTAGAAAGTTTTTGTTTCAAATATTGAAATGAAAGCCCTGAAATACTCAGATACTTATTTACAACCATCTGTTGTAGTACTACTGAAATAAAATAAATGACTTCTGTTCATTTGTGATTCCTATAAAGTATTAACCTTATTCTGACATCTCAATTTATTATCACACTTAGGCTGTGTGCGGAGATTCAAGTGCTGTCAAGTCAGTGTAGAAGATGGGAAAGGGAAAATCTGGTGGAATCTGAGGAAAACCTGCTATAAGATAGTTGAACACAACTGGTTTGAGACCTTCATTGTCTTCATGATTCTTCTCAGCAGTGGTGCTCTGGTAATATCAATGTGGAACAATTGTGTCTATTTTAAGCAGCAAGCATTTAGAATTACAGTTAATTATCTAGCTACAGGTAACATCAGAATTTAATATCCAATTAATAAATGTTCTAGTGCCAACATATTTCAACAAGTATTTGGCATGTATTGTATTATACATGTAACTTTTCTCACAGGTTATGAAGGGAATTGGTTGGTGTGATCAAAATGTAGTGTTCATGGAAATAAGAAATTAGTTATATCAAACTGGTACTCACATGTTTCTATATTATTTTTATATGTTAGCATTTTTTTGTTGTTGTTTTCCTTGATTTCCTTGATTGTTTTCCTGTTCAGAGATACAATATGATTTAGTAGCTTCTTTTGACTTATACACATTTATAATGAACCACAGCTGAGCTAGGAAGATATCAAGAACAACTTGAGTTGACAAACCAAGATGTAAGGTGAAAAAGTGATCCTGTCAGTTATTTGGCCAAATTGATGCTGAATCAGGTATGCTGAGTCAGTACAGAAGTAATTAGTTCCTCACATCAGAAGCAAAATATAGCGCACTTGTCATACTTGGGTTTCAAGGCACAAGGGATTCACTGTCAACATAGACCTTCTCTTTTGAAATCTCTGTTCAGAATTTCTTTGCAGGCTAATGTGTATACTTTGGTTTCAGTTGTTAGTTTCTCAAAAACTATGTGTCACAACCATTATTAAATCTCTAATACAATTTTGATAATTTTGATATAAAGTTGTAACTATCACAAAGGAAATCCTTATGTCAGTAAGCCATTTCTATTCATTGAAATGAATGAAGAAAAGATTTTGAAAATTACATTATAGTAAGTTTGTGGGCCATAATGCAGCTCAGCTGAGAGATAAATATTATGTTTCGACCCACCATTATGAAGACTACATTATGGAGTGAAAGAGAAAGTTGTGGTTGAGGGAAGGATATGCGGCTTAGCACCACAGATATCTTTTCAATTCAAATACTTTCTTGGTTACTCTATCCTGCATTGCAAATTGGGAATTAATATATCCTCAAAAATCTTTTTCACAGGCATTTGAAGATATATACATAGAACAGCGTAAAACTATCAAGACCATGCTGGAATATGCTGACAAAGTTTTTACTTACATCTTCATTCTGGAAATGCTTTTAAAATGGGTGGCTTATGGCTTTCAAACCTATTTCACTAATGCATGGTGCTGGTTGGACTTCCTGATTGTTGATGTATGTATTCTTTTTCATATTATGTATCACAGGCTCTAAAAATCAGAATACCATGTGTTTAAGAGAAACTTTCTGTTCTATCCAATGGAAGCTCTATTTTAAAACTGTTCACAGTTTTACTGTTTTTGTTTGTTTTTCATGTGGTACAGTTTATAATTATGTTCAGAAAAGGAAAATTATGTAGATATATGTATTACTCTAGAGATGGTTTGTTGATACTCTGCAGTTTTATGAAGTTGTAGAGCTTTATTGAAATGATGATTTTTTGGTATTTTTTTTTCCATGTGGAAAATATGCTGCTGTGATCCTCATTAGTTTTTACTATACAGGGAATTTAAGTATTTCACAGCAATTTTTTAAAACATTTCTAACACTCTAATCAATTACTGTAAATGTCCTATCACTTACTCAGTGAAAGGAAAGAAAAAAACTGATGGGAACTCAATTCCATTTTACTACTCAGTATTCTTGCATTGCATGTGCAACCTTAAAGAGGCACTTACAGATCAGCCCCCTTGGAAAGGGTACTCAAATGATTTTCAAAAAGGCTGCACCACCAAGAAGCAGATACACATTGTCCGAAGTAGGAGGAGTGTCATAATTCCAAGTCTAAGTGACAAAAAATAGTTCTGGGAAGCAAAAAATGGAAGTTTACCACACAGCAGACATTCATTTCCCATCCATCCCCAACAGCCTGACTACATATGGTCTCTCTCAGTTCTGCATATGTAATTCCCATGGAATGCATGGTAAGAGTTTGTCTTGAGTCCTGTGTTCACTCATTCTGATCAGCAGCAGAATCCTGTGGAAACAGCTATGTTTCTGTGTAAGATTGCAATGGATAGACCATGATGTCTTTACTACACAGAGCTTGACAAAATTCTAATTTTTATATCCATACCAGCATTGCAGATCCTATGATAAAATGTGGCTATGTGCCACGTTATTGTTCTGTGATTGAGCCTGTACCTCTGTAAAACATTTAATGACTCAGTCATCAGATTGTGTAAATGATCTTGATCAGTAGAATTCTACAGAGACTTCGTGAATAATACTTTACACTGTCTTTATATGTTTGTTGTATTTATCAACAAATATTTAAGTCTTATTTGATAATTTGTGGCTTAGTTGCTTCTGTGAACTTTATAAATATCTTTCTGATTTTTTTTTTCAACCTTTTTCTAGTGCAGTTGTTTGCATGAAAAAAAATAGTAATTTCTGAAGTATTTTTTAAGTGTTTAGTCAGAGGAATGATATAACCAAGCAAAGAGATTAAATTTGGAAATGAAAGAAATGAGAGAACAGGAAGGCTGGAAGAGGACATTAAATGGAGAGTGGTAGAAGTTGTTAATTTTCTTTACTAGGGCCATCTCTTCCCAGTGGTCTACTATAAATGCATTTCTAAGGATTATTGATGAAAGATAATTGTATTATTTATTTTACAGCTTTTCTATTTTATTTACTCATCTGCCTGCAGACCAGACCAGCGTTATACAAGCCAGAATTGATGAAGTGGTTAAAGGAGTCACAGGGAATGTAATGAAGTGTGGATATGCCTAACAATGAAGCTCCTACCATTGTCTAACAGTTGGTTATCAGTTTTGATTAGTCTGGTTAAATCTGAACAGCACTGGTAGCTATGGCTGTTGAATAAGATTTTATGGACACTAAAAAGTTACATTTGACCAAAGACCAGGTCTGAATGTGTTTTTTGAGAGCTATTACATTTTCAAGTTCTGAAGATACCATGGGAAGTCCTGTCCTAAATTGAGCGTTCCAATTCACCCAGCTTCTGGGAGTTTTCTTTTTGCATGTGACTTCAGTTTTCTTTAAATACCACGAAATGTTGACTGGTTTATGTGATTTTAGAAGGCATTTTTATACCATTCTGCCAACATGATTTCATCAACAGGTACCTAGAATACACTTTTATTCTACTTTGTCTGACTTCAAAAATCTTTTTGCATTATAGAGGAATTCCTGGAGAAAGAGGTTCATCCTTGAATCTTCTCGGGAAGTTCAAGGCACACATCATCCCCACCATATGTATCAAAGGATATACAAGATGAATGAGCACTATTGCCTTTCTGTTTTTGTGTAGGTCTCTTTGGTTAGCTTAACAGCTAATGCCTTGGGCTACTCAGAACTTGGTGCGATTAAATCCCTTAGGACACTAAGAGCTTTGAGACCTCTAAGAGCCTTGTCGCGATTTGAAGGGATGAGGGTAAGAAAAAATGAAAGAATTCAAAATAATGCATGCATACACAGAAACAATGCATGCAGAATAATCAATGATAAATCCATGCAGAGATGCTACACTATCATCTTATATATTTTACATTTATCACTAACATATAAGCAAAAGGCTTCATCTGCTTATATGAATTCATGTGTTATTGCACACATTGTTAATTTTATTTAGATCCACTGGCCTTTCAGCCAATTTCATATTTTCCTGAAAGTACCAAAGATTTATCAACTGCATGGATCTATGGGATTTTACTACAAGACTGAGTTTATCCCATATGATTAAATCCTGTTATAGTCAAAACAGTTTTAAAAAACGAAACTAAAAAAAAGTGTGTAATAAAAGTGTGTGCACATACACACACATATATGCATATGTGTATTTCATACAAGTATAGAATATCATCCATTGTCCGTCAAAAATCTTTTAGCATACTCTTATATAAATATTGATTGGCAATTTCTGTTACAAATCTGTTTATTTTTAATGAATCAATATATTAAGAAAATTGGCCGTTATAAATGTCTTCTCTCATTCAAATTAAGCTTGTGTTCATTTGAGACATTTCTTGTGTATTTCAAAGAAGGTGCTAGTGTTCTGTTTTTATGATTTCTGGCTTAAAGTGGTTGCTTATTGCTTTCTATGTTGATTTTAAAATGTTGATTATAATCTACAGAGCACTAAGAAGCCTGAAAACATATGAGGAGACTTTCTGTTGCTGATACAGTTGGATATATTTGAGAAGTTACTGTCCACAGCTGTTATCACCATATCAGTTACCACAGCTGAGACCCTGATTTGCCCAGCTAGGCTCTCTATTTCAGTGCAAAGTCAGATTGATTAGTTTAAATCACGTCTTTAGTGCACTGAAATGAACGAAAACCTTACATATTCTGCTATGACATGAAAACTCTAGAAATGTTTCTCCTGTGGTCAGTGGTCAACAACTACTATAGAAGATATTTCTGGCTCCTGCCAGAAGGTGTTTGTGGCTTGTACCTTCAGGGCCCATCTGTCTCCTTGGGGCATATTGCTATTAGTCTCATTAGCAAATGCACATGAGCTGAAAAAATAAACTATAGCTGTAATTAAAAGAGATCCTTGTGTGAGCTCCCTACTGCAACCACTGATCTTTGACACCCCAGTTTACAAGCTTATTAGTAAATTTATAAGTCAACCATGATTTGGTGAGATTCCAAAGAACATATGATGCTATGTATGTGTGGAAAGAGAACCCTTCATGAGAATATGAATTCTCATAGTTTCCTCAACATAACATATTTTTCCTACAGCATTTTTTGAATAAGTTAGAATGTCTGGGTTCTAAGTGACTACATTTACTTTTTTTCTCTTCTGAGAGAAGAGAAAAGAGTTCACAACAGAGAAAAGAGAAGAGTTCACAGTTGCAGAGAGAGCAAAGCTTTTGTAATTCATTGTCACCTGTGTTTAAATTGGCTAAAAAGGACACCTCTTTTCAGTTAAAAGAGAAAAAAAAATCCTTCTGAACTATGCTGAGAAAAATGTCAAAATTTGGAATACTTATATCAAATATAAGGCCTGTCTAAAACATTAGTAATATCTTGCTGAAAGCACATTACTTGTTACTTTTTAATTAGAATAATTAGAGGAAAAAAAAAAAAAAAGAAAAAAACTTTGTGCAGTAAATTTCTGAAGTGGCAATTTAATGAAGTAAGGTAGAAAAAACAAAAACAAAAACAAAAAAACACCTTTTTCTCATGAAGGTTTAAAGGTACTTTTTAATACTGTAATTTCCATGTTGATATAAACTTTGCCTACTGTTTTAATCCAGATCTGCTAACTGTATCTCTCTGTAAATCATACAGATAATGAGGAGATTTATGACCTTAGCAAAAGACATAAGAAGTAGTATATGAAATTAGTTAACTTCAGACTAAAAATGAGATATCTTTGTCAGTTAGGCAATTAACATTGGAATAACATTTCTATGGATATAGACACCTTTTGTTTATTTAAAGAAATTTCAGACAATGTCTAAAGATACAGTAGCTCAAGTTGGTGAAAAAAATAGTTACAACAAGATTTTAAGGTCTGATACATGGAAATTGATGATGTTTCATCATAAAAAAGTTGTTTCTTTGGTATTTATTATCCATGAAGTGAAACTATGACGATATAGTATGGTGTACATATTTGCATGGGTACTTAGAATTACTTCCAGTGACCCTTGTATTTTTTACATACATGCAAGAAATTCCATTTTACACATCTAAAATTTTTAATCCTCCATACTGTTGGATACCCTAGGATCAGGGTTTGTTGTACCTACCCAAACTAATAATTAATAGAAAGCATTCCCCCAGTGGAAAACATATGGTGTTTCTCCTGTATCTTTCTATCATGACTATTGCTAAAGGAAGTAAACTTTAATTTGCATGTGAGACTTCATAAAACTAGCTTGTGTATATATAATTGAGAATTATGCTAAGACATGATCTAAGACATGCCATGCTGACAAGACATGCATGCTTATGCTAAGACATGGCTATGCTGTGCTCCAAATGCTATTACTCACTGCCCTGTTGTGATAGGCACGTACTAACTTTTTCCTTCTAGCAAGTAAAGGACACTGTTTAATCTCTCTGGAATGCTTTCCGTTCTTTCACATGCATTGTTTTTTTGTACTACCCCTACTTCCAGTGGAAGCCAGGAGGTGACCAATTGGTGTTTTCTGTGATGCTCAACATTACATTTTTGGTATTTTCAAATGATTCATATTTCAAGCTGATCCTGCTATAGCTTCAGGATGCACACTAAAACCAGGGAAAGTAAATCAGATGTAGAAATTCAACAGTTATAGAAAGAATAACATAACTGGACCTGCAGCTGTAGTAGAAAGAGGAACAGAATTCTCAGGTGTAATAAGACTGAAAACTAGAGGACAAATATCTTCAATAACTTCATATCTCAATGATTGAATAATATTATTACAGCTAAGGAATCTAGTTCTATTTTTTATTAGAAGAATTGAGATACCTTTAAATAAGAATATTTTCTAAACTAATAGATTTTTCTTTTAGAAATAATGTTTATTATGGTATGTGATTAAGGTATGTGGCAAAAACAAAAAAAAAACAAAAAAAAACAAACAAAAACAGGTCAGCTTGAAGCATGGGAGAGTTCATCTACCATTCTATACAGTTATAGAATAATTTATATAGAACCTAATTTGTTCCAGCTTCTAAATTTAATAAAATAAAAAAATACATTGAAGTTGTATGGGATCTATAATGTTTTTCAAATTATGTATCACTACAAAGATATATTATTTTGAGAGGAATTAAAACCTGAAAGTGCAAGTATTTCTCCTTTACTTCAGCTTGTTTACTATATGGTATACGTGATCGTGTATACCTACTGTAGCCTTCAAAGGTTTTATTTTCTGTCAAGTAAAATAACAATGAATGAAAAGTGATCTACTTAGATGTGATCTACTAAAGTGATCTACTTAGTTTTTCAAGTAATTGATTCTATGGAACCCATGAAATGTAAATATAAACATAATGCCAAAATATTTTACAAACAGGAACAGTGTAGTATGTTAGATCTGTTGGAGTACCTATATCATATAAGTGAATTTTTTAAAAGAAAATCTTTGTTAGGTTCTATGGAGATTATTCAGTTGTTTTGGAAAAATGAGCAGAGGTGTTCCATAGTTATTGAATTTATATAATTTATATTATTACTTACTTACTTATAAATAGATTCAAAATAGGAATTAACTAATTTAGGAGTTAATCAATTTATAAATCATTCTCATTCATAATGGACCTACTTTCTGCCTAACTTTTTTTTAGTTTTTGATTTTGTCATGCTTTTAATTGTCATTCATCATCATACATTAACTTTTTTTCATACTTTTCTTTCCTGAAGCCTTATTTTTCCCAAAATTCATTAGGAAATTAAATTAAGTCTCCCCCTTGTTCAAGTCTTAATTGCTGCTTACTTGAACGCTACCAGCTTTTCTGTGATAGTCAGCTATTCTCCTGCTTTGAAAATATCCGGTCTTCTGCTTTTATATATAGTCATCTAAATGATTATGGAGAGACGTCCCTTAGTTGTCTTTTATTTAAAAGAAGTCTCTACATTACTTTCAATTAAAAAATGCTCAATAATATTGATTTGGAATGTTTATCCAGTAAATACTTAATAGCAAAAAAGATTTTTGTGCTTGTTGCAGTCATCAGAAATATTACTTCTACTGTTTTGCAGATATAAAGTAAATATTTTTAAAATAATTAATGCTCTTATTTTTTAGAGTTTCATTTTATCTATTTTTCTTTCCATTATTTCAAGCTACCATTTGCTACAGCATTTCCTAGTACTGCTGTGTTTTTTCCTCTGTGTTGATATTTTATCTTTCTTATTATTTGTTACAATCCAAAAAATATAATGCAGTTTAATACAGGATTATAACAAGGTGTTACATTTAAGGAAGTCTGATGAAGATAGTGGTGCTTGTGTTCTTATAATGTCTCTCGTTTCATTTGTACACTAGGTGGTTGTGAATGCCCTCTTAGGAGCCATTCCATCCATTATGAATGTGCTTCTTGTTTGCCTTATATTCTGGCTGATATTCAGTATCATGGGAGTAAATCTATTTGCTGGAAAATTTTATTACTGTGTTAACACTACAACTGATGAGAGATTTGATATCAGCCAAATCAACAATTACAGCCAATGTGAAGAACTCATAAAAAACAATGAAACTGCCAGATGGAAAAATGTGAAGGTTAACTTTGATAATGTAGGCCTTGGTTATCTTTCTCTGCTTCAAGTGGTAAGACACCGCTCCTTAATTTCTCTTTTTATTTCTATTTCTTTTTTTTATAATATATCTGTTTTTAATTGTAACAGTCAAAGTTATTTCTGTTTCTTTCATTTAGAGATCTTGTTCTTCACTAGTTTGTTTGGTATACTTATAAAAAGCCTTAAATAAACTGTGGAGTATGTGGGAGTATGTGTTTTAAAATATATATATATATATATACCCAAACATACATATATACACATGTATATGTATCTAAGGGACATGTATGCAGAAATGGATGTTTAAAATATATAAGGTGTATTTTTTAAACTTTCTTCAAATATACATCAGTCTTGCATCTCAGTTCAGCTGATTATACTGTATATTTTATGCATCTACTTGTTGGAAGGCAAGTTTGATAAGCAGGAAAATTGTGAAAAAATAAGTAGTCAATATACCAATAAGTCAAATAAAAAGCAAAAATGAACTCTAGAAATAAATCAAGCAGATGAATATCAACACTATGGGATTCCTCTGAAGCTGGAAGGAGCTCAATTTAAGAGTTTAGTTCAAAAGAGCTGAACTGTCTGGGGCACCTGGGGAGGTTTGGTGCTTTCAGATGAGATCAAATCTTTTACTTTGTGAGTTTCCATACTTTTGTTGATATTTATATTCCAGTTTACAAAAATTTTATAAAATTTAACTTGTGTATTAGTCAATTCCTTAATATATTTTACAAGATTCCAACTTAAAACCGCTATATGCAAACATGCTTCCCACATGCAAGATACTTTTTCTTTGCCAGTGATTCTAAGAGTCCTGAGAATTCAAACTGGAGATATTTCCCTTACCTTTCTAACTTTTAGGACTATGATATGTCCTTTTGATTTGGGATCACCTGTGCTAACATCCGCAAGACTGTATTTTAGGGAGGTATTCATAAATGATAAGCTCATTCTTCATGTATGTATCATTTCTAATTAGTGTTAGTTAATTGTGACAAATCTGTTGTCATGGGCATGGGCAATTCCTGGACCAGAGTGCAGTTAATTCCTGTGATTTACAAAGGTAAATAAACTTGCACTCTTGCTCAAAAACTGTGGAGCATCACTGTGACTGTTGAAAAGTGTTATCCATTAGACCCAAAAGGTGGTATTAGTGTAGATAATTCTACAACTCCACTGAAACAATACAAAATGTAGAGGCTATACTGACTCATAAAAAATGTAAGCAATTCAAATCTAACTCACACTATCTGTGTTGAATCTATATCAAGTACACCTTCTTTTCTCATAGACAGAAACTAACTTTTATTTTAGGCATTACTCATAAGAGGTAAAAATTCTTAATTTAATAGGTGTTTTGTGTCTAGGTCAGATATTAGAAGTTGCTTGTGATCCTCATATATGGATAAACATAAAATATAAGGCAAAATTTGCCTATTAATTTTACAATGTGCTGATGTTTATGATACTTAGATATGATGTTCAAGATGCTTAGTCCTCAGCTCTTAAATGTTTCTGACAACTCATTTTCCTGGAAAAGCATGTGATAAACACCAGTGTTCTGTTTATAGGCTACATTTAAAGGATGGATGGATATCATGTATGCAGCTGTGGATTCTCGCAATGTGAGTATACTCCCATGATTCCATCTGTTCTGACTGTGGGAGCTCCAAGTGTTAAGACCATAATCTTAACATCTTTCAGAAATAACAGTAAAAATGAGAGAACAAAGAGTTATTACAGTTTTATTGTTAGTGGAAATGGAAACCATCAGAAAAATACAAGACATGAAGAAAGCAGAGGAGCAGTCCTAAATGATTCCTTGTTCTCTATGGTACAGTTGGACCAAAATTCCTCAAGTTGTACAGCAGACTGAATTATTGTCATGAAATGCTTTTTTCCTCCTCTCATTATATGTGTATTGAGGCATTACTTAAATTTGGAGACAGGCATTTCTTGGAGATTTTAGGAGCTAAAGAAGAAAACGTAAGACTGAGTGGGCTATAACTCCAGTGAGAAGGACAGGAGCTGTGATTAACTTCTTTCTAAAACACTCTCCCGTGAAATCGGTTTCCTATATTAACCTCAAAGAACACCTCTTTTTGAGCTCTCTTCCTGCTGTACTTAAACCAAATGCTGCAGCTTTCCCAATCATTGCTCCAGGAGCTGAACTGTGGGGAGTCTTCTGAGACTGAAGCAGGGAAGAGTTTGCACCAGTCTGGGTAGCTATGTAGGAAACCCTTGTTTGACGTTGTGGCTGCCATTCCTGGCTGTATGCAGCAGCTGTGCTGTCTTCCACAGAGAAGGGTGATGAAGGTTGAAAGATAACTGGCTTTCTTGTATATGTGGGCTGAAGGGGAGTGTCAGCCACAAGGTGCCCTGCCCTGCTCTGCTTTATGGTGCATGTGGTAAGGGTGATTTTTTTGATTTTTTTTTTTAAAGTCCCTTTGGTAAGATTTTTAACTTTAGTTTAAGATTTTTTTGGTAAGATTTTTAAGTTTAGAGATGATGGTTTGTACCTCTGTTTTTTAATTTTATTATATTTAATTTTTCTGAAGTTGAGACATTCACTATGCTCAGCAGACAGCCTGGGTTCTTTCCTCATTTGTTCCTATTCTTAATTTGACGGGTGCATTTTTGTATCCTTTTGTCTTCCCCTTGCACTCTTGGTGCTAGTTGTGCTCTAGCTCTAAGTAGATAACTGAATAAACTATACTGCTAAAGCCCCAACTTTTTTGTAAGCTACAGTCACAGCAGCAGTTCTGGTGTAGTATAATAAATATGCATAGCTCTAGCAAGAAAATACGCTTCCTCTAAATATTGCTTGGATGACTCTCTTTAGCCTACTTAGGCCCATTAAGCTACAAAGTGCTGTAACCTGACCAATGTATCCTTTGAGTTAAAACTCAGGTAAAAACAAGGATACGCTGCAGGGAAAGTCAGACAAAGCAGTGAATAATAAAACAATAAATGAAGAAGTTTTTCAAAAATGACAGTTCATGCTCCAAATACTGAAATCCAGGGCAACTTACTTAGTGTCTGTAGCACTGAAAGCTCCACAAGCTGGGAGTTTCCAACATGATAAAGTGAAATGTTCATAGCTTTAAAAGCTGGTGTTTCTGGTTATCTGTAGACTGAGGCAGATGCGCTATACTAATATAAACCAATTGTGCCTTCAATATTTATTCTAAAGTCATATAGCATTTTTTTAAAAAAATAAGTAGCAAGTTCAATACCGAAGTCCTTTATCAAGAATGTTATTTCATAAATTGCAGATCAATAGGATCAAGGGAACTTGACCATAAGAAGTAAAGATCAGAGTGGCAGAGCCCTAAATTCTTTTAAGCAGCTATTTGGTTCTGTGTCCACAGTTAAACTAAGGCTTAGTGTCTATGCCTTTTTGCAGGTTTTGGATCAGCCTAAATATGAAGATAACCTGTACATGTATCTTTACTTTGTCATCTTTATCATCTTTGGATCATTCTTTACCTTGAACCTTTTCATTGGTGTCATCATAGACAATTTCAACCAGCAGAAAAAGAAGATAAGTACTTCATCATTATTCAGAAACAAAAGCCAAAAAATGCATCTTTTTGGTCCACACACAATGACTTTCTCCTTTTTTTTTTTATTTTTTTTTTCTATTTTATGATAAATTAACATGCTTTGCATATTAAATACATTCAATTATTACAGGAGTACAATTTCACTTGATGAGTGTTTTGACAGACAACTGACAGCACAAGTCTGTCCACAGTTAGTGAAATACTCAATGTCATCTTTGTAAAGATGTAGATATGGGTCTGGAGTCTAACAAGATCATAAGAAGGCTAAACATTGAAATAGCTAAACATAGCTATAAAAACTCTTAGCTAAATTATTGTCATATCTCAGAGCTCAACCCTAATATTGTAGTATCTTTCTTTGTATGCTCTTTAGTCTTCATATTTTATCAACACTTCATATTTTATCAACACTGCCTCAAAAGGTATCAGTGTTTCAGCAGCAGAACTTAAGTAACTGGAAGACAAAATGTTATTGACTGGTTGAAGTGCTGTTGGACAAGTAATGAAATTGATTGAGATGGAGAGCTTTTTTTTTTCCTGCTAAGTCCATGTAGCGGTTGTAGGATCTCCTGCTTCAAGTCCTGCCTCAGTGTAGGGAGAGGAAGAGGTTGTGAAATATGGTTATATGACCAACTGCTAATTCTCCTTTGGTATCATAGATGGCAACTCTGAAATTTTGCCAAAATGTGCTTGAGAGGAAAAACAAGAGAAGGGGATTGGAATGTTTTATTAGCTTGTGTCCGATGAAATTTAGGAATTCAAAGAAAAAGCACCTCTCCTTCCTGAAGACTCCCATCCTCTCTACCTCCCCAATGGAAACCAGAGATCTACCACAAACATTTGAAGTTCAAGAGCCTTTCAAAAAATATCCTAAATATCAAAAGTGGAATATGTAAAGCATTTATTTTGTTACCCATATACTTATCATTGATATAAACTTATAGAACAGGATTTCCATGTCTGTCTTAATTTTTCACACAGATGAGAATGTGAACAAGAGTGATTATTACTATTCTATATTCCTGTTTATAAGTAACCAATGGGAATATGTGATTGTAACCAGTTTTTCTCTCTTTGCTTTACTTTGGAGGTCAAGATATTTTTATGACAGAAGAACAGAAGAAATACTACAATGCAATGAAAAAGTTGGGTTCAAAGAAACCACAAAAGCCTATACCACGACCAGCAGTAAGAATAAAAATTTTGTCTTTTTACATCTATTTAAGAAGTGTTTCAGTTATGCCTTAGGCTAAATGAAGTTGTAAGCTAAAAATACAAGTGATATAAGAAAAGGCTTATTCATCTGAAATCCAAATTATTTGTCCTTTGCATTCTAAACATGAAGGATTCTCTCTTCTCTTTCCATTTTCCCCCCTCATTTTCTATCTGCTGGTGGCAATGACATTTTATGTGGCATTTTTTCAAAACACTGGTTTGACTAAAACAATGAACTGTGACAGTGTATTTGTCAAGCTACGTGATAGCCTTAGGGCACAGGCTTTTTCAGTCATCAAGTAAGACTCTGAAACTGGGGGCAAGTTACCATATCATTGCCTGAAAAAAAAGTCCTTTTGCCTCTCACATTCCTGTTGCACAATCCATACAATGGTTTGTCCTCCTGCTCTCCCCTGGTGCTACAGAGCAGGGTTTGGCTGGGGCAGTGATTCCAGCTCTGCAGTTCCACTTTGGATTGTGGAACCTACTGAATGGCCCACTCAGCTATCAGTAAGTTCTCTGTAGCTGAGAAATGCAACACATTGTTTTAAAGGTCACCTTGGTGGCATGAAGAACACTGAACTCTGTGCTTGAAAACTTTGTAAGTTTCCCAAAGTTTTCTGACAATTGAAGCACTATTAACTCTCAGACTCTTTACCATACCACCTTGCCTTCGTTTTTTTCAAATTTTGTCAAGTTAAGCATTCAATCAGTAGTCTTTGTGACCGAAGCTTACAGTGAGCTGGTTTGAGATGGCAAAGTCACCTTTGCAATTTTAAAAAATGCACCATGCATATTTTGAAATCTCCCCTTTAATGCTTATGAACATAGTAATTGCATTTCTATTTGATTTGTGTTTACATGTACAAATGGGAAAATTCATACAAGTGAAAGACTTCATAGAAGACAAAAAATCCCCTTCATACTAGATTTAGTTAATCTGTAGCAATTGAAAAAAAGAAATTTTGCCCAATGCTTACTATAATGAATCTTATTTTTTTCCTCCAGAACAAATTCCAAGGCATGGTATTTGATTTTGTAACAAAACAAGCATTTGATATCAGTATCATGATACTTATCTGCCTTAACATGGTCACAATGATGGTAGAAACAGATGATCAAAGTGAAGACATGGAAAACATTTTATATTGGATTAACCTGGTGTTTATTGTACTGTTCACTGGAGAATGTGTACTGAAATTGATTTCACTTCGCCATTACTACTTTACTATAGGCTGGAATATTTTTGATTTCGTGGTTGTCATTCTCTCCATAGTAGGTAAGAACAATTCATTTTCATGAAATGGCTATTCTGGGGAAACTGAAAATTAATTTTGGAATGTAAAGTCTGTTTGCATTTGGGTTCATCATTTTGATTAGAAACTCTGACTCCTGTTTTTCTGTCTTCTGATATCTTATTACCCCAAAAATAACTGAACATTATGGTAAGAAATTTTTATCAGTGTGCTTCGTACACTCTTATTTTTACATTGGTTGAAATTAGACCCTTATACTGAATTCAGTAGAAATTCCTCAGCATGGAAAGAAATCAATAAATCAAAGGCAATTCTGATACAAAATGACAGTGGCAGTTGCAGGAGAAAACAGAGTCCTTCAATCCAAAAGTAAAATCTGTGTGGGACTCTGGGTAGGCTAGCATGCAAGCAACTCAGACAGCAATGTAAAATCCTAAGCTTTTTCAGAGTTTTGTTTGATCCTAAGAGGTTTTACACCAGAGCTAATGTGAGCAAAGAAGAAGCAGAACTGAAGCAGACATTGTAATAAATATATGGTTCTACTGATCTTTTATCTAGAGCAGAAAACCTGAAAGAACTTCAGCAAAAGTTGTTCCATTTTAATTGTCAGAACTTTAATTTATCATTTTGTCATTTTGTATGGAAACAGGATTTATTTAGTATTTTTCTGCTTCACTGAGGCCCATGATATAATGCTCTTCAATGGGTTCTAGGAAGCCGTTATATTATCAGCTTATTTATGTTTTGAATTGCTGTGTCATTAATGCTAGACTTGTGATCACGTTATTTCATATGTGACTAGGAAGTTACAGTTCTCTTTGAACTTATTTTATTTGAATTCCATAACTTGATTACATCATTTGAATACTGCTATAAATATGATCTTTCATATTAACTGGCATTATTTTTGTTAAACAGAAAGCTGTTCTGATCTCACTATTTGCAACTCTACATGCAGCAGTTACCAGTTTGTACTAAAAAAGATTGCCATTTTGTGTCTGTTTGCATATGCATTTATACAGTTAATGCTTAGAAATGTCATTGACACAGTTTTTCCTTATTCTGCAAATTACTTCAGACTTTCTGTTGGGATTTATGGATTTCAGTAGCATAATAGATGCTAAAGGTTTTGCAAAACCAACTGAGTGGCTAGAAGCTGAATTTCTGAAGACTCTACAATTTTCCTATTCTTAACATTCTACAATGCTTGTAGGATAAATCTTTAGCAGCAGCTTTTAAATGTAATAATATTATTTACTAATTTAACTTGTTTTTCAACAGGTATGTTCTTAGCTGAGATGATTGAGAAATATTTTGTGTCCCCCACTTTGTTCCGAGTCATCCGACTTGCCAGAATAGGTCGAATCCTGCGTCTCATTAAAGGTGCTAAGGGAATCCGCACTCTGCTCTTTGCTTTGATGATGTCTCTTCCTGCTTTGTTCAACATTGGCCTGCTGCTGTTCCTGGTCATGTTTATCTATGCGATATTTGGCATGTCCAACTTTGCCTATGTTAAGAGGGAAGTTGGGATTGATGACATGTTCAACTTTGAAACATTTGGCAACAGCATGATCTGCCTATTTCAAATCACCACATCTGCTGGCTGGGATGGTTTGTTAGCCCCAATTCTGAACAGTGGGGAGCCGGACTGTGACCCTCACAAAGATCATCCGGGGAGCTCTGTTAAAGGAGACTGCGGCAACCCTTCCGTTGGGATTTTCTTCTTTGTCAGCTACATCATCATATCCTTTCTGGTAGTGGTGAACATGTACATTGCTGTGATTCTGGAGAACTTCAGTGTTGCTACTGAGGAAAGTGCTGAGCCTCTGAGTGAGGATGACTTTGAGATGTTCTATGAAGTCTGGGAGAAGTTTGATCCAGATGCAACACAGTTCATAGAGTTCAGTAAACTATCAGATTTTGCAGCTTCATTAGATCCTCCTCTTCTCATAGCAAAACCAAACAAAGTCCAGCTTATTGCAATGGATCTGCCCATGGTAAGCGGTGACAGAATTCACTGCCTTGACATCTTGTTTGCTTTCACAAAGCGTGTCCTGGGGGAAAGTGGGGAGATGGATGCCCTCAGAATTCAGATGGAAGATCGTTTTATGGCAGCCAATCCTTCTAAAGTCTCCTATGAACCAATCACAACCACATTAAAGCGGAAACAGGAGGAGGTATCTGCTGTCGTTATTCAACGTGCTTTTAGGCGTCACCTTTTAAGGCAAAAAGTCAAAAAAGTTTCATGTATATTTAATCAGGATAAAGGTAAAGATGAGGATGATCTGCCCACAAAAGAAGATATGATTATGGATAAACTAAATGAGAACTCCACTCCAGAGAAAACAGATATGACCCCATCCACAACCTCCCCACCATCCTATGACAGTGTAACAAAGCCAGACAAGGATAAATATGAAAAAGACAAATCAGAAAAAGAAGATAAAGGTAAAGACAGCAGGGAAAGTAAAAAGTAACACAGAATTATGTGATAAACTGTTTACAGCCTGAGAAAGTATGTATTTGTGTCAACAGGACTCCTGTAGGAGGTACATGCCAAACTGTCAGTTTTTACATATATAAATATATATATAATTATATATATATATAAAAGGTCAGTGCCTATAACAAGACAGTGACCCCTCGTCATCAAACTGCAACTCTGTAAAACAGGGTAACATCTTGACAGGAGGTTGTTGTTTTTATTACCAGCTGACACTGCTGAAGAGAAGATAAAATGGCCAATCAGACTGTAGGGATCGGTTAAAAAAAAAAAAGGTGCGAACCTATGAATCTTTGTGTTTAACATGAAACACTCGGTATAAAAATTGTATCCACTGTTTGCATTTCAACAGCCACATTTGCCATATTTTTACAAAAATCAGTGTTGGTGAACTTATCATTTTTTAATTCACAGGTTGTTTACTATTATATGTGACTATTTTTGTAAATGGGTTTTATGTTGGGGAAGGGGTTATGAGAACCAGGTGTTCTACTCTCGGATTCTCTATAATGTACAGACAGAAGTGATTTGCATGAAGGCATGCTGCACTTGTAGTTCATGCATGGAAAAACATGACGTCGCACAAAGCAGCAGAGTCTGACTACTTCCATGTTTCAGGGTGGCTCTATATTTTGAGGTGCTTAATAACAGTATCCATCTAGTATCTCATCCAGATAAATTTTAATGTGCCTGTAAAGTCCCATAGAGTCTACAATAATAGAACAGATGTTTTATTTTTTCATAAGTCATTTAACTGTAGTTGAATGAACTCTGCGTAAAAAAATTGAGGGACATGAAGTCCATGTTTAAGTATTCTTCTGTGGAAAATAGCTTACCTGAACTTGGGAAATTTAATTTACCAAAAACAAACAAACAAACACAAAACTTAAGAATTATGAAGTTGTTCTGCTTCACCCTGCAGTATTGTTTAGCCATCTTCTGCTCTCAGCAAGGTTGACATCGTATGTGTTGATTAAAAAAGTACCGTCTATGTAAATAGTTATTTTATCCTGTGGTGCATGTTTGAGCAAACAAATAATGACCTGTGCACAATATTTATTGCATCAAATATGTACCACAACAAGTGTAGTTTGCAAGCTTTTAACAGCTAATATAAAGTATTCTGTACCATTATAGATAGTTTGGAAGCTATCACTGATGCATGTTTATCTTGCCTTTGCTGCTGTAATTTTTAATCCTTCCACTGTTAAAAGTCTAATATGGGAAGCCATATCTCAGTGGTTAAGTGAAACAAATTGTTCAATCAGTCATCATTCTTTCATGACATCAAGCAATAGTTTGCAGCTATTGAAGAGCTTCTTGCTTTGCATTCTAAAATTTTAAGTGAATACTGTACGGTGTATAGTCAGACTGTACAGGATTTGTTGCAAACTGCTCAATCTGTTGAAAATACATGGATAGAATTTTCTAAGAAAATATAAATATTGTAAAAATATCATTTTATTTTATTTTTCAGCGTTTTGTACATAAAATAAGAAATGAGAATTATCTTCAGGTTGATGTCACTGTCACTTTTATTACTTTCTATCCATAGCACTTTTTAATTCAAGAACTTCACAAAATAAGAAACAAAGGAGAGAATGGGGTAGCTTTAGGTTTCTGCTTTTTTATTAGTACTGTATTTTTGCACACATTTTAATGTGAAATACATTTCAAACTGAGTCCAAAATGCACTTGCTTCCAAATAGATATAACTTGTAATTGAAATGTGGTGGGGAAGATTTGTTTAAAATTCTAGCACTGCCTGCATCAGAAGTTTCAAGGTAGTCTTTTTATTCATAAAATCTTTACCAGTGTTTGTTTACATAGACTATTCTTATTCTTGTTGATTCATGCTGCACTAGAACTGTTCTAAATATAATATGGGATCCACGATGTTGTTTTTTTTCTTTTCTTTTCTTTTTTTCCCACAGGGATTAAATAACAAACTTGTATAATTAATCACATCAGGACATTTTGTGTTTCTTACACAAGCAAAAATTTGATGTTGACTCCTCCTTTTACAAAAAATATTGACTTGTGTGTCGGTGAACTGCATGCAGGAAAATGCTATTACCATAAAGACCAGTAAACCACATTACAGTTGAGCCAAAAGAATAAAGACTTCATTTTTTATTGTATTCAATTGTTCTGTCTTTGTTTTCATCACTAAAAACTATTGGCTCCAAGAACTGCTATAACAATAAAATGTGAATATATAAAATGTTAGAAGTAGGGAATAGTGACTAAAACTCAATAATAAAATTGTGAAAGGTCAAATATTGAAGCTGTATGCTTTGAGGAAGATCTTTACTATGATTTCCATTTACTCTCATCAGGTTATTAATCCTATTAAAAACTATTCTAGAGTAGAATAACATTTATGTACACGATACCTAAAACCCTTTTTCATGTCAGGTGTTCTGAGACAACTAGAAAATCAGATGTTAAAGAAACTGGCTACCAAGGCTACAGAACAGTATGTATAATTTCAATGATATTTTACTTTAGAAATCACTTTGTGTGTGTTGTAAGGAAAATTTTGTTTTCTACATAATTTGTAAAATATTTATAATTCATTATTTTACTTCAAGGCATGAGGGTGTGGAAGCCAGCAGGAACTTTGCTGGAACTTTTATTAAAGCATCAAATTCATACCTTAAAAAATAATCTTAGCGTGCTGAATGCAATTACAATTTCAAAGTACAATAATATTAATTTTCTGTGGTGAATTTATACACAGTGCTTTTCACTGCAAAGGAGCTGGCATATGCACTAAGTGTTGTGCAGGTACCTGTGGAAGTGCTGGTATGAGAATGCAGAAGACAGGTGTAGAACACGCATTGCAAGTGTGGTGGCAGTGGAACTGAGAAAAAATTTGCATTTTGGGGGAAGGAATACAAGTATTTGTTGTGTCAGTCTTGTCATGCAAAGTTCCTAATTGTATCTCAACCTTATGAGATGTCTGGATGTATGTATCAAAGTATTTTTTCTCTCTCAGGAAAGCTTCCTGTGCTTCCTATACAAACAAAGCAGTTTTCTGTAAAATGAAGGGGCAAGAAATTGTCACACACATATATATATATATATATATATATGTATGTATGTATGTATGTATATATATTTAATTACAAGATACGGCTATCCTTTCAATGTATTAAAATGAGCAAGAGTTCATTTACACTCTTGCAGTTGTCTGTGATCCTGTGATCCATGGACTTAAAAAAAAATAGCATGTGCAACACTGAAAGTAGGGGAGCCAAATTTTTAGGTTGCAGTCACATTTGAGTGCTATTTAAAAAAAAAAATAAAAAATAAAAATTCTCTGTTGTAAATTTCAAGTACCATCTTGAACAAATTAAAAACTAGGCAAAATCTCAACCTTGTTGCTCCTCTGGGCACAAGAAGGAGCCTTTGTCTTGTGATCCCAGCCTGAACTTGTGTACATCTCTGTGGCACATCAGGACAACCGCACATGCCTGATCACGTACGTGACATGTCTTACCCCTGAGCGTGGACCCGAGATCAGGGCAAAAACTTCTGAATGGTCTTTGCCCCGAATGAAGCAGGAGGACAGCTTCTTTCATCTCGACTCTTACAGCTTTCAATCACTAATGGTTTTTTGAGATTTTTAATTCCACACATCACTGTTGCAGCGCTACTGTAGCAAGCTATTAGGCCGCAGTGTTGCAATTAGATTTTCCCCTCTGCCAGGAAAACCTCAGTGCTCAGGATAGGGTCTAAGAAAGGAAGAAATGCGAAAGTCTGAAATCCCATCACCGAAGCACCAACGTTACGACCGGTTCGTTGGTGTTGTGGCAGGAGAGCCGTGAAAAATAAGCAGATACACACACGTCTGCATAGAGGATACCATTCAAGAACCGATCCATGCTTCCTGCAGTGACTTGCACGCAGCAGGAGCCTAGCGCCAGCACCAGCAGCGCGCTCGGAGCAGGCAGGCGTGCTGTTGCTCCAGCTCCCCCTTGCCCAGAGGCTGGTCCCTCGGCCCCGCCGCCGCTCCTCAGCCCTCCCGGCTCGGGCACGGCGCTGAGGCGGGCGGGCAGCGGGGCCTCGGCACCCGCCTGCGGCCGCCCGGGGCAGGTGAGGAGGCGCGGGGGAGCCGGGCGGGGCCGGGCTGAGGGGAGGCGCGTGCGACACGTCCGGGGGCGGCCCCGGCTCTGGCAGCGGCGTCTCGAGCCCAACGGCCCTGCCAGGGCGGCGCGTGGTGGAGGCGCGAAGCGGCGCGAGCCCAACGGCCGGCAACGGCACCGGCACCGGCGTGAGGTGGGGCGAGGCGCGGCGGGGGGAGCGGGCTGGAGGAGCCGAGCCGAACCGGGTGGTGCCGTGCCGTGCTGTGCCGTGCCCGGCGGCTCTGGCACCGCTCCGTGCCGCTGTGCGCCGAGCGCCGCCCCGCACGGCTGCGAAGTCCGAGTTGGCCGCCTTTGTCTCGACAGTGCGGCGGCTGGAGACTGGCACCTTGGAATCACGCGTGTGGGAGGCGTAACGCTGCGAGGAGCTGGAGCGTCGTCGCGTGGGTACTCTGGCAGGCGTTGGGGCGAGTGAAGAAAGGTACGTGAGCGCAGGTGGTGGCTCCCGGACTGCTTCTGCGCTGCTCTTGTCGGAGGGCAGCAAGCTCCAAGAGCTGTAGGGCTCTGAAACGCTGCTCTAAAGCCTGGCTGCAAGGAGGGGTCTGCTCGTCCTGGACGCCTGCTCCTGGCTGATGATTTGTTTCGGTATTTTACCTTTGTGGTGTTTATCCTGTGAAGCGTGGTTCAGGCTAGCTCGGCAGCGTACCTCACTAGTTGAAGACAAGTCACTAAAAATTGCAGCTATTGTTTGCGCAAGATAGAAAATAAATTAAAAAACAGAGACCTTCAGAGATGGTTTCTGTTTATCTCCATAACTAAACATCCTTTATTTTAAAATGTTCCTAGGGATCTTAAGTGTAGCTCTTCAGATCTGTTTACTTTATCTACCCTGAAAGAAACACAGCTTTCACCTGTGTGTGGTGTGAGGCGGGTTGGTATTAGGGAAACCTGTCTGCAATTTGAGTGAAGTGGGCTCGGTCTCAGGCACTTTCAGGAACATAAAGCAGTCAGATACCAGCTGTCATCGCACGCTACAGGAGCCCTTATTTATGTGATTCAGCGATGAGTGTTTACAGCTTGCAGTTTTATGTTATTGTGAATTTATTGCTGTCTTATGCCTAACTGTTTAGATTTCGGATTCTGACGGGTCCTTCTAATGACAATATTAAATAGTTTCTGGCCTTTGTGATTGCATAGCAATAGCTGGGGGAAATAAGCAATAACAGCTGCAGGATATTGTAATTGTATTGTGATAACGCATGTCCACTATTGTAGAATGGTGTAATTTAAAAACAAAAAGCCTTGTAAAGAGGATACAGATCCAAACACAGCCTGGTTTTGTGCTTGTGACGCTGGCAGTCCAGTAGCAGGAGTAGCAGCACCCAGCCACAGGCAGATGTTACCCTGTAACCACCGCGCTGATGTAACGCATGGATCTGTTTGTGCAAGATGGAGAGGGGAGTAAATGGGGCTGAACCTTGCCGTGGCTTCTTTTTTTTTTATTATTTATTTATTAATAGTGAAATGTAAATAAGGGCGTCCTTACAGGTGGTTGGTAGTGACTAATTTAGTGGAACAATGAATTGATGAAGGGGGAGGGTTGATGACCCTGGCAGCAAAGATGTCTGCCTAATGTCTATATGAATCTGACAAATGCCAAGCATCCTTATTACTGAAGTAGTGACTCATCAGATAGATACAGCTTTAAGTGAAGGACTGATATACACAAATAAGATCTAGAATATTAAATATTTTCCTGTTTTATTTTCCTTTTTTAAAATTGTTTACTGTTACTGTAGCATACTTTGTGGTATTATATCAGTTGGATTAGTTACATTACTTGGTTTGTTAGTCCACAGTTGGTTTTGCCTCACCAATTTATCAAATGAATAATGCCATGCTATTGTGAATATAAATTTTCTGCATTGCATTGCACATGATATTATATTTATTATACACGGCATTATAAATATTGCAATACCAAGTATTAAACACTGAACTCTTTCATTTTTTTGTTGTAAATGACTTGATTTCTTAAGCTCGGTTTAAATATATTTGCAGATTTTCCAACTGTAGTAAGGATGCGGGTATTACCCCATCCTTCAACCATCCTGTTTATTGCATGGCTTTATCATGAAAAAAAACAAACACCTGTTGCCTTTCCTGGATGAGCTCAGTCTCCATTGGAGATGACTCCCACTGCTCTGATCATCCTCAGCAGTTTGATGGCTTATCTGAGGACTTCATGAGACCTGCATGGTTCTGTGCCAGGCTAGGTAGACCAAGATAGGAAGGAGAGGGGGCATGACTATGTTTCCAGATAGCTACCCAAATCTGCACTCCGTGTGGCATGAAACAAAGAATTAATCAAACTAAGTGGTTTTGGTAGTCCTATATTCTGTATAGTGTTCAGCCTGATAAGCAAGTGTGGTTTGAACAGATAAAAAAGAATTTATTTCCTAGTTAATAGCTCTTCAGAACTATCCAAAACCATGAGCCACTCTGCAGATTACACTTGCACTTAGTTTCCAAGATTTCTTTTAGAAGTATTTTGCTATAATCTGATGTTTAAGTAATTGCTGTGTTAAAATAAAGATGTATTTAATATATGTGTATATTTAGAGTGAGACTACTTTTATATACAAAAGCAATTTCTGCAGATCATGTTTGCAAAACTGTTTTCTCCAGGGTTCTTTCCCACTTCATTGTGCTACAAACCAGCACAGAGGTAAAATAATTTTAACAGTATTTACATGTAATATTTTTTGTGCAGTGTTCTCAAGATGTTTTACGTCATTACACATGCTTGACAGAAAAATAAGTCTAGCATTTTTGTAAGATTATAATGGGGTGTAATGGGGTGCTGAAAAGGGCATGTTTGATTGCATTGTGAATTCCATGTTATTACATAGATGCTTTGATCAGCGTTTTTGTTGTTGTTGTTGTTTTATTCACGCTTCTGGGAGCTGTTTGTGCTCAAATGGGAATTGCATGACTCTGATTTTTCACTTTGCTTTGAAGTGACAACAGCATTCTCAAAAGGGATGGTTTTCTATTCTAGCAATCAAACATTAATTTTTGTTACCTGGTGAGAACACAGGTACAAAAGCAAACTGTATGTATAAGTAACCTTGAAATAAATACTGCTTTAAACAATTGCATTGTAAATATTGCTTTATGTAATCTGTTTTATGCAATACTCTTTTTCTTGTGTGTGCTTCTCATCAAGTGCTTTTTTTTTTTTTTTTTTTTTTTTTTTTTTTTAAAGATCTGTTCTTTTTCCTGTGTACAGATAGACTGAGCAATGTAAATCAGGAGTACACATTTTGTACCAAGTATATCTGGGAAAGAAATGTGCAAGCTGCTATTCTTATGTTGTACATAGTACATCTTTTTAAACAGTACTTTGCTTAGCTTATTCTGTATAAATGATATATATATATATATATCATCAATTTTTAGTGGAAATTTGGTAGATAATTGTGGGGGAGAGTACGGAAGTAAGATCTGAGGAAGCATTTTGTTTTCAGGTTGAAAATACACGAGCATTTTTGATAAGAAAACCAGAACTAGCGGTAATTTCCCAGCAGACATGTTTCTGTTACAGCCTTGCTATGTCATGACTGACTTTTTTTGCAGTTCCCATGGCAACAAGGATTTTTGATCTGCAAAACAGAACACTGTGTATGGTTTGAGGGGGTACACATTTTCTTTATTACAGAAGCAATTTTGATCCATGAAAGGAGCTGATCAGGCTCCCTGGTGTCCTGCTCCCATCCCCCCTTTAATAATCCATGTTTTGTTTGTATGATTACATGTAAATGTGAATTCCTTTTTGACAGAAACGTGGTTACCAGTTTTCATTTTTGTCATAGTATAGGAGATGGCAGAAAATTTGTAATGGCTTGTTGTAATCATAGCCTGGAAAATATGCTCCAGGTGGAATCCTGACAAGCAAAAAGCCACATTTGTAAACATCATATATGCATATAAAACACTGAGAGTTAAAGCTGCTTGGGATTTGCATTGTCTTCCGCTAGTATATACTTTGGCTTGATGGACACTGTTTCCAAGATGAATTGATAAAACAGCTACTTTTAAAATGGACTTAGATGCTTTAACACAAGAATCCTAAAATAATATACGTAGTTCACATACTAAAATTTGTGAACAGTGGTGGTAATCTTGTGTATGTTTTATGTGTACGCCTACCCCTCACCTTTTCAGGTGAGTATACTGATGGCTTTGCTCAAAATAGTTTATGAAGGCTGAGGGCAAACATCAGGGTCATGATCAGAGCTTTGGCACTTCCCGAATGCTGGTTCTGAGGTCTGAAGATGCCCTGTTGGCTGCAGTGTGTGGGTGATGGAGGTGGCGGGGCACCACTGCTTCCTCCAGTGTTCCTTTTCTTGGGGTAGCTGAGAGACACCCCTTTGTGAAAGACCTTTCACTAGTGCTGTCACCTGGGTGTGTCTGAGCTTGCATCAAAAAGTGGCATACATGTGAGAGAGAAACCATGGATCACACCCAGACCCATCCATGACTACAGTGAGGCAGCATCAGGTTTCTCAAATGAAGCCTAAACTGCCCTAAAATTTCTGAAATGATTGACTTTTTTTTTTTTCTCTTTATTGACCCCCTAGTGGATAGATTAAACAAGGTAGGCGCGTGTAGTTTGGATCTCTGCGTCTCTCTTCTCTTGAACAATTCTTGAATCAGTTTGGCACTAAGGTTGAATGGTAGCTTATAGCCTGCAGCAGTGTCATGCAGAAAGCTTTAAGTGGCTTTTGGGTATCCTTACATTTGGGGATTCAAGAAAATCAGGATATGAATATTCAAAATTTGAACATGGGTATGCAAAGCTTTATGGTGACTGACAGCATCTGGTAGTGTATTGCATACCACCTCTGGAAACAAACTCATTTTTGTGAGCTTGGCGGTTTATTCTGATAGCGTAATACTAGGCAGCAGAGTTTTTCACTGAACCATTTGTCCAGTGCTCCCTAAAAATTCAAGAGAAGGTAATTGCTGGCTCAGGCGTTATGCTTGAGAAACGTGTAAAATTTGGGAGGAAGAATCACTTAAATGCAACTAAAGAATAGAAAGAGTTGTGAGTTGCAATCTCAGATCTCTTCCGCTGTATGTGGAGAGGCTGCAGGGCTGGTGGTTGTGTGGAAAGCTGGATGGGTGGGTCAGGTGGCTGGCATCTGCCTTAATGTTGAGCTGCAGCAGAGGAGGCAACAATACAACGCTGCGGTCACTGACCCTGGGTTGTTCTGGGTTATAAATCCTGTGGTTGCAGCCTCTGCTGTTCCTCAACATGTGCTGTTCACGTTTAAGGGCTTTTCAGCTCATCTCTATCACCATCTGCTCCATAATGGAAACAGAGCAGTTTTGCTGTATGTGAGCCCTTGGCCTCCCTGAGTAGAGGAGGAGGTGCACGAAGCCCTGGTCTGGCCCTGGGAACTTCGTTGTCTGCTTGGCTTTGTTGGGGTGCTGGGTGCTACTCACCGGTCTATCATTGTGGGTGGAAAACAAAGTGAGGTAATCTCTTATGCATGAGGACATACATGTTTTTTATACTATGTGTGCTTTCATGCTTGTGTATGAAATACTACACACCCTAATGTGTCTCTAATTGGAAAAAGGAAACCATAGTCCATCTGTGGAACACCTTGTCAGCAGGAATATATTGGCACCATTTGTCCTGCACGGGCAATTAGAAAAGCAGCAGCAGCATTTCTTAACTGCAAGTATGCACTAGGTGTCAGTGCGTGATCACACCGAATTGGTGTTTGCATGGAGAGGTTCATTATGGTACCTCCCTTATGGATAGTGATTTTAAAGAAAATTCCTACTTTGTCTTCAGAATGTAGTGTGGCTTAGCCACACTACACATCAAAAGGAATTAATTCAATCCTTTTTTTTTTTTTAGGAGTGGTCTGATAAAAATGTTAATTAAGAAGAAATCATACTTAGTGCTAAATAAAGGTAATTTAAAGACTTTCAGCAGTTCATGTGTTGATCATCATCTAGATTTCTTGCCAGTATTTGGTATATTACTGATGAAATATGCTACATGATTCTGTTTCTGATCTTGGGTATGACTAAAATTCCTAATAAAATGAGGGAAAATCAGTTTTTATAATTATGCATTATTTGTAGAACAAACAGTCAATTATTTTCAAAACTAGTATTTTTCTTAAGGTTTGTACAAGATTAAGTCTGTAAATATCAGCTGAGGTGGAAGAAATACCATGAATATAGCTAAAATTGCTTGGTGTTATGAAAGAAAATGTTTTGTTCTCTTGTTGTATACAGACACCAGAATGGAAAATCACATTCATTAGGATATATTTTAATGCCTAAATTACTTGCATCTCAGTATTAGGTTATTTGACTTTTAAACAGACTTAAATTCAGAATATTTAGCCTTGTTTTAACCTACTTCTAATGATAGATGACTAGAGAATGTATATTTGATATACATTCAATCAGCATTTGTTTAGAACTTTAACTTGTTGCAAAACATTTTATTTCTGTTTTGTGTGTTGAAGTATTCAGTGAGAACAGTGCATTAGTAGGCTAAAATATCATAAATAGTCACTCATTTGATAAATATTTGAAATGGCTCTCCTGTATCTTCCATTTTGTACTCAAATTCTATTAAATTTTAATCCATAACAGTGAATGGTAAAAAACAAAAACAATATATTACTGTCTCATATGTAATGTATGGAAAGGCCGCCTTTAGCATTGCTCCATGGTACCATAAGGAAGTTGTTAATGCCCATGCTAGTAGCTTACAGAAGTTGATTTGTTTATAAACACATTTTTCACTCACACTTAACATTATGTTGCTCTGTGTTCTGTGCGGAACATGAATATTGATGTGACTGATGGCTGACCTTCAGTATTTCCCCTATTGTTGCAGCTGTAAAAGAGAACTGTTGTTGGTGTCATCTTTGTTTATTCAGTGACAGGACGACACTTAACTGTCAGATACTTTCTATCCGTCCATTCGTCAGACATAAAGGCATTATTTTTTTCCACACCGATTGCCCTCTGGTTACATTGTATAATGAGTTTTAAGCACTACATCTTTCATCAGGGGATGCAGCTACCTTTCTAGCCATATTTTAAGACAAATTCTGATCTGGCTTGCATAAGGAGGGCCATAAGAAGTACCACTAGTTAGAGATTAAAATAGTGTTTTGCTCCCTCTATACTCCCTTACACAGACATACTGAATATAAATGCATATAACAAGTTCTAAATATAGGAGAGTTTGAGTGACTTGTCACTGCATGTGATTCCTTGACTTTGTCTCTGAACACTGAACAAAAGCCCATTCGCCAGCTTCAATTGCTCATTAACTTCACCAGAATTATTATCAATTCACAATGATGCAGAATAGAGCAGATTCTGTCACTGTTTTAAAAATTGCCCTTAACTAAGGCTTAAGAATTAATGCATAGGAAAGGCTGATTTTTGATTGTTTGTTTGTTTCTAATGTCAACTTTGGTATTTTTATAGGATCTCTCTTGAGAAGTTCATCTGTCTGAAAAGAGATTTTTGTGCTCAGTGACAAAATTTTATTTTCCCTTATTTGACATGGCTTGAGCAAATTGGTTAAAATTATTCCCAGTGCTTTCTTTCCGCTGTGCTGCTTCTCATTGCCAAGCATGATGTTTTCTTGGTGTGTTGCCTGTGAAGTTTGTGATTTAGGGAAGCATTTTTGCAATGCCCAATGCTGCCCTGGAGGTGATTAAAAAGGCATCTGCAACTCAGGAAATCAATTTGGCGGTTCTCTACTGCTTTAACCTTTAATGTAATGCTTTATTTCCTATGCTAAAAAACACAGTAAAGTTCAGTCATCCTGCATTTCACTGGGATTTCTAGATGGCTAAAGTGAGCATATTAGCAAAGTAGTATGTCTGAATTTCTGATCTCTAGAGTATAGGCAGCTGTGTACATTGAGAATCTCCAACACTGATCCCTCTTCTGTGGGTGGACTCTTGATATAATAGGATCATTTCTGTTACAAAAGATAGCCATGCACTCGTTTTTTTGTAGTTGAGAGCACTTCCTAAGAAAGTGAGAGACTTGGTTACTGTTCTTCCCTCAGTCTGAAAGTGTTCCAGTCTGCACCTGCATCTTCCAGAAGTGTGCCATAAATGACAAGCTGTAACATAATTTGGAGCAGATAATGCTGAGGAGTGTGTCTTCTGGGTGAAAAGGGACAAAAAGGGGTGTAACACTCAAGCCTCATTACTGGGTCACTCAGCTGGGCTTGCTTTCATGTTCACACAATGTTTCTGTATTGTACACAACGTTTTGGAAATAGGGACCAGACTCCCATTTCCTCCTGAGTGTCCTCTTCTAAACTCCTCTGCAGATCTGTATGTGGAGGTGCAGGTGGATTGTTTGCTGAACAAACTTTGGTGGAGACCAAGTACGTTTTAATTTATCAGCAAAGCTAAGTGCAGACATTCTGAACTCCACCTTAGCTACGACACAATAAAAAGGTAAATAATGAACTTTTTAACTTGCAAGAATTGTGACAAATCAGGCACCTATTGAATTTCAGAAAGGGCAACTGATCTATCAAGTTATTTGTGTACAGTGTTTTTAAATAACTTTGCTGTTTATGCATATAGTGTACTTGAGAATCATCATTTGATCACTTCTCTTTGATAACTGCTTGGTGTGTTGATGTCCGGAAGATCTGAAATCTGTTAGAGAAGATTGGCCTTAAGATATTGGTGTAGACTTAGGAGCTCTCTAGTAATGTATGTAGAGTGATTTATGGCCAGTCACCCAGCATTAACTGCATCTGAGTGTAAAGCTGCTTTTAAGGGCATGTGTTCAATCTGTGAGGCTGAGCACAGGGTAGCTGTGGAGTCATGCATTAAGCTGTGCTGGGTGGAGAGAGTCAAACTTTGGAACTTTGATTCTGTGATGGAAATACAGGGATTAGATTGATGTTGTAGTTTCTTCCATAAAATATCTCACCCGTGGCTCTAAAAGAGAAGGGGTGGAGGGGGGAATCTTATACTTGCAAAGTACAAATGGTCTTTGATATTTATTAAAGTAATTAATAAAAGAATGAAAGTCTTCAGGCAGCCTGGGACGTGCAATTTTTAAAATTTTTTTTTTGGGGGGGATCTATATGCTTAATTGCTAGCAAGGTCAGAACTGGCTTGATTCAAAATCAGCTTAAAGGTTTCATCAAGTCAGAGTGTTAGTAGAGAAAGATGGAATATAAATAAAAGAAGAAACTTGTATAACCTGCAAGATAAGCAGAAAGAAAAAGAACGCTTATTAATTTTTCAGATACTCAGTGGTAACTAAGTATGGTCTCATAATGAACTTGTCACAGGGAAAAAAAAAAAAATTCTATCCCTCCCTGAACTAGCTATTAGTTACCTTTTTGCTGCCAGTCTGTCTGTGCCCCGTCCAAAAGGGGTAGTACCCCATCTCTTTTCTTACCTTGCCATTCCAGCATTACACTCCTTACCAAAGCTGATATGGCTACAAACTTTTTTTTTGAAAAAAAAAAATGTTGTTGGTTTTTGTTTTGTTCTGTTAAGTTTGCTTAATTTTTTTCTTTCAGTCATGACATCTAGATTATGGTTTATAAGAGTCTTGTTTTTAAAATCTTATGTTTCAGGCTGTTACTATAAAACATGTTGGTATGTAAATAACTGGAACTGGAAATAATTTCCATGCTAGAAAGCTGCTTTGTAAGATAGTCACAGATGAATTAATGTGAAATCATATATACTCTTGTGCTGAATTTATTTGCTTACCTTTTCTCTCCCATGTTTCATTTATTATTCCACTTCTGAGTTCACTGAAGGCAGGTGACTGTACTCTTAAACTGATTGAAGGAATACAGATGGATGTTGGTAAGTGGGTGGGAGTCTGAGGAGTTGAAATTTATGCAACTTGCACTTGAAGAGGTGAAAATTAGTCTGCCTTGAATATGTTTCTCAATTTTGCCTTGAAATTTGTTCCCACCTGGCAGTATTTTCATGGAGGTTTCTGGTGTTTTTTATATGAACTGTATCTTTTTTTTTTTTAAGAGGAAAGGAGAATTTGTTTTGGTTTTGTTTATCAAGGGCTAAAGAAAAACTTGCTTATTATAACAGAGGTCTGCAGTACTGTTACCCTTAAAACTGAGAAAGGAACTAGCTTTTTACAGCTGCACAGAAAGCAGTGTATTCTTTTTTTTTTTTTTTTTTTTCCTCGCCATCTTAGAATAGTGTTTACAGCTCTTTGAAAATTCCACCTCATGTAACATGTTGTCAAGTGTCAGGTCCACTGACCATTATTGCCACTTTTTAGCATCCTCATATGCTATATAAAAAAGGCTTGTTTTTTATACTGTTGTAAACTGTAACAAATATTGTTAGGCACAGCTGCTTCAGAGATAGCAGTCTTCTATGTTCTGTTAAGAAGTAAAATTGTCTGAATGTTACGATGAAGTAATCACGCTCTTTCTTGAAAGAGTTTAGATTCTTGAACTATAGGGTGACATGTTTCCACTCCGCATCGCCTGCAGTTATCCAGCTGCTGCTGAGCAGTCATCCCTTCAGGCTTCAGTAAACGCAGTCAGTAGGGCATTCCAGCCAATATAACTTGTATGCGTGCTGCGTTTTTGCATGGTGCTACTTCTGATTTCTGAGTGCTGGTTTGTTCAGAGACTCACACAGGTTCTGTGCGGAGCCTGTCACTATTTAAACCTTGGATTGTTGGAATCCAACGTGCCTTGAAAAATTTCTGAGGCTTGTAAATGACAGCATTTGCCCACCATTTGTGGGAAAGAAACCTCAATTCTCCTTTTTTTTTGTTATTATTATTTTTTTCCTCCTCCATCTTCAAGAGTCTTTTGAGAGGTTGGGCCCTTTCCTCTCACAAACTGTGTTGGCCATTGGCTTAACTCTTGGCTCCTAGCCGTGGGAGCCATTGTTATTCTAGGCAGGTTGGTCATTTTTGGTCATATTCATGGTCATTTTGTATTTCAGTTCCACAGCTGATCTCTCAGCCAGGTACTAAGAGCGATTGTCTTTCTCGGCCACATTGTCTCTGACGCCTAAATAGTGCTCTGTGCCAGGCTTTTGTAGCTACCTCTAGAGGTGCTGCGCTTTGTAATTTGCTGACTGATCTTTCAATAAACAGCTTGCTGTTGTTCAAATTATATGACAGCACCTTCCAGTGTGGCAAGACACATGCAGTGTTTTCAGGAGCCTTCCTCCTAACCTTGCTACTCTCGTTTTATCAGCTCATAGCAACAGATGCATTTTTCCTGGAGTGAGGTGGGATTTTTTTTTTTTTTTTTCTTAATGCTGTAACTGCAAAAAGCCAAGTGCCTCAGGAAGAATGGAGCCAGCACGTGAGTGCCAGATATTCACAGGTTCCAAGGCATGTTTGCAGAGCTCTTGGCCTGTATTTCATGTTCTGAGAGGCACATAGGATATAGGACACTGAGAAAGAAGGGGTTACAAAGTCTCTCTCTTTTCAGGAGGTCTGATAGATGGAACATGACATATGTGCCTGGAATCTTGGTAGCAGAATGGCAAATAAGATTCTTATTTCTAGACCACATATATGGAACGTAATCAGATGTTGTAGTGACAATCTTTCAGGACAGCTTTATCCTGTTGAAAACTTGATGGCTTCCCATGTTTATATCTGAGGTGGTAACTTCTGCTCCTGAGCCAGGCAGTAGCCACTATGTTTCTTAGGCAAGCGGCTGATTCCCCTGGTTGGCAGTCTGATGAAAAAATGGGTATGTCTCAAATGTCTGCCTGTAGCTTTCTCCAAATACCAACCTCCATCTGTGTCTTCATTAAGCAGAATGCCTGAGCTGAATCTCACAATTTAGAATCTAATTACTGTAGTTCTGTAATGAAGGACAATGTGATGACCAATCAAAAAGTTACATAACCTGAGGGGAGCTGCTGGGAGTCACCCATGATATGAGTGCCTGTGTGGATTATCAAGTGAAGATAAAGAGACGTCACTTACTGGTATTCGGAGTTCTTTGACACATGTAAATCTGCAAGTAGCTTTTTCCCCCAGCCATCTTTTCCCTTCCTTTCTGTCCCACTTGCAAATATTTGCATTTCAGGAAAAAAAAATATATATAAAAAAATAAATTGCAGAATGTGCTACCCAGAATCTTAAATGTGAGAACAGACAGGACACATCACATCCTATCCCATGTTGCAGGAAGAAAAAGTGGTCTAGTCTTGGTGTGAAGGTACATGTGAACCATAAGGAACTGATGAGCTGTTGCTCCCATCTCACTAACCATTGTGTGTTTCTTCAAAATATGAAGTAAAGACCACTAGCAGAAAACTGGATGCAGAACTATTGATTTAGCTTTAAAGAATTTTAACTATCTTTAGATAAGTAAATCCATCGTGATTCCAGGAAGCAAATCAGTATGGATTCTAAAGCAGCTATGGACCAGATATCGAATAAAGTAAAGGAGAGAGAGGAAAATGAATCTATTTTATTAGATAAAATAGAACAGTTGTGTTTTTTATTTATTTTTTATTTTTATAAAGAGAGGTATAAGGTCTAAAGGGAAAGAAAATGGGATTACTATTAGAGACTGCTGAGGGAGGGGAGTGGAACAATTAGCTCTGCTAGAGAAAGAGGCTGAAGAAAGATATTCTGGGAAGGATCATGTTCAGTTTTAGCAGTGGATGTTATGAAATACAAGAGATTTGTTTGAGGTTCTAATTACTCACTAAGCTGTGTCAGCTCACCTTTACAATCGGGGCTGTCTAAAGCATTAAGATGAACATGGGTTTTATTTTATCATTATTATTATTATTTTTTTTAACCAGCATCTCTTTTAATTTGCTTAGTACCATTATATGGTAAAGCAGAGGGGATTACTGTGATGCAATTTATATACACTTTCTACATTTTTTTTCTCTGAAGATTTTTTTTTTGTCCTCTATGAAGGAAGTGATCCTTCAACATGTCACCCTTGCGTAAAGGAATTGCTAAAAGAAGCTTTAATCTTTGTAGACTGAAAGAAAATGGAAGCAAATATTTTAGTAGCAACAGACATGAGCAGGAAAAGAAGTGCAGAAAGTTATTTCAGGAGCCTGCTTCCAGATGAAGCCTTTCTTTTGTGCAATGTAATGGTTCTGGAGGAAAAAACAAGGTATATTTTAAGAAGTATTAAGCAAAGAGGGAAAACAGACATTCAAGAAAAAAAAAGAAAGGTGAAATAGCTGGAGGATTATGAGCCCACCCACTAATCACTTGAGTCACAAGCAGAGACTGGGTACAAGTTCAAAAAGGCCACTTTCCTTTCCTCCATCTGTGTATATGTGACCTACTAGTCCAGTAACAGCACCGCACAGCCGGGTAGCATTGCTCAGACTTCGAAAGTGTTGGCTTGGAGGTGGACAGCCTGCTTCATGTGCCATGCCAGTGTGGCCAGCGTAGCTGGTGGCTTCAAAGGGGCATGCAGGCAGGTACTGAGGGTGGCAGCGGGGCAGGGGCCAAATCCCCCAGCACAGAGCAGGGATGGCAGCTGGGGGGAAACTGAGCGTTCACCCAGGGAAGTCCAGTCCATGCTTGGCATCAGGGGCTGGATCAAGTGGGCATGTGGCCGGGTGTGGCAGCGCAGTCATAGCATGGTCAAGGGCAAGAGGCCCTTTAAAAGCATTGTCCTGGCAAAAAGTGGGCAGCCACTCAATGAAGCTGCTTTGGGCATCTTCTTTCAAGGCCACTAGCTGCACTGGCTATAATTTGGCCTTGTGCCTAGCCAAACCCCCAGGACACGGGTTTGTACTCAGGGCCCAGACATACTGGCAGAGTTGCATTTCACATATTTAAAATACCTTTCTCTGTTAAGTAGGCTGGTGTTTAGAAACATAATTCATTTACTTAACGGTTTTTTGTCTTTCTTTTTTTTTTTTTTTCATGAAGACTGCTTGCATTTTAATTTAGGGATCCCGATTACCTGTCTTAAATAGTTGCTTCAGTCTGGGAGTTTTATCTTAGAGTTTCTGTTGTGTTTGTTGTTATTAACTTGTTTATTTCATAGCAGGTACTATCAAGACATTCTGACTTGTCTATATGTACTGCCCATTTCTCTGTGACTAATTATTCTAATAGTGCTTCAGGACTAGAACAGCATTGCATCTTGCATCTGTGTTGAAAAGATTTATATTAAAACGAGTTATGAGATTACAATTCTCAGATGCTATGCATCTCCTTCAGCAGCCAGGCTGGTTGAGAGGTGAAGCCCTAGTGCTCTAAATTTGTTTCTGCAGATAACAAAGTAAGGATGAAGATGTCTTCAACCAAGTCTCTCATCGGGGCAAAACGTCTATTTAGTCTTCCCTCAGTGTTCCTGAAAGTTCTTAACCACTAAAAAAAAAATCATATTGATTGTCTGGATTTGTCATCGAGGAGTTATTTTAGTTTTTGAACAGAGGCAGGAATGAATTTCCATTTTTCTAGGCACTGAGGAAGAGGTTTTATGTTAAATAGCTGTAATTTGGATAAAAAGCCACCCACTTTTCTTGTAGGTGTCTTATAGAATCTGAATGTTATACACAGGATCTACTGGCAGTTCGTTATGGTAAGAGTGACAGGTAATTTTTCCAGAAGCTAAAACAGCTATTACTTCATAGTGGAAGTATGCTAGTTCAAATTGGCCTTACTACGGTTAAAGATCAATAATTCAGCGAACAGTATAGATGCTCTTCTTTAAAGGAATTCACAGTAAATTTCGTTGGAAAGCCATAGCCGAAGATAGAAATTTGTAAACAGAAAGGTACTTGTCAGCTTCTACTTCTTAACATTTTCTTTTCAAAGGGAAATCCTGGAGTACAAATGCTTTGATGTGGCAGTAAACTTTACATTAGCCGGGACTGAAGACTCATTCTTGATTTTGATTTTAGTTTTAAGCTCTCGTGACGTTAATTTAATGATCATGTCTTCAGCTGAGCTGATACCCGATTGATATAGTTATATAAAAAATCAAATTCTCTTTGGAATTTGTCTTGGAAAACATCTTTTCATCATGATTTAAGAGGCTACAAGTAGACAGTATCACTGAGGCAAACAAATTGAAAATTGTTTGCCCACTCATTCTCTGCATTTGAGTTCTTAGGCAGAAAGTTTTGTGTGGTTGAAGTTCACCTAGGGCATTGGCTTTGGGCAGTAGATTTTGGCTGTTAGAGTTGGATTTGATACTTGTGGGTCCTTTCCAGCTTGGCATATTCTCTGCAATAAATAATGAAGAGCCATAAACACCACTTAAATAGGTAGAGCTTTATACAGGTAAAACTTTAAGGAGAAGGTTACTACTGATTATTCACCTTCAGATATTTTATAAATGATGTCTTAAGCAGGAAGAAAATGTGCTTAGCTGATGCTTAGGGATACTAAAATGGCTGAAGTACAGTTACAATTTGATAGAAATTAAAACCACGGGAAATCTGAGTTCTCCTCTCCCTTTATTATTTTGGCCTTGGAACTTCTGATGCTGCATATCTTGGTACCTTAGGGCTATTTTTAGCCTTTACAATTGGTATTCCTTTGCAGCATTGGAGAGTAGTAGGAAATTACTGTCATCAATCCCTGAATTGTAATTTGCATTGAGATTTCAGAGTCTTGCTTTGTATAAAAGCACCATTGTTACTTTGATAATCACAAAATTTCTTAAATGCACAGCAGCACTCTTCACTGCAAATCTGGATAGCTGAGTACAAAGCTGACGTGCAAAAATATATCAAAGACTGTGTATAGGCAGTAACTGTTCCTACAGCTGCTTGCTTGGGTTTTCTTAGAAAAAGAAGCTGAAGGGGAGAATTGCAATTTACTACTGGAGCTGAAGGTTATTAGTACACTTTTTTTTTTTTTTTTTTTTTTTTTCTTGTCTTTAAATTTTGTCATTACCTGCCAGTACAGAGCATCCTCAGTGATTACTAAGTAGCATATTAAAACTGTTTTTCAGATGTGGGTTTTTTTTTTTTTTGTTTGTTTGTTTGCTTGCTGTTTTCCCATTTTGCTAGCATGCAGATGGGGGTTGGGAGCGGGAAATAAGGGGGCGAGGAGAGAGCATGTTCCAGAGGATGCCAGGATGACTTCAGTTATTGGATGACTGCTGTCTGATGGATGGAAAAAGGAGGAGTAAACCTTTCAGTCTGCATTGATAGAGCTGAAACACAGAAAGCCAGTTTACAGGTAAGGGAGGAAAAAAAAATCCTTAATAGCTGTTCTTGATCCTTGCCACAATATTTCTTGGCTTAAAAAAAAAAAAAAAAGCATGTGCAAGCATCTTACTGTTTGTTCCTCATTAATGACTATGAAGCAGCTTCTCAGCTTATTATTTCTCCTTTGTAGGAGATTTCAACTTAGATGAGATCCATAGGCAGTGAAATCATAGGCATGCCTAATGCAATCTGATAACTCTCATTTGACAGTATGGATATTGCATTTCATTGATGCTGAAGTTGTTCATATGGCTATAGGAAGAGAAATCTTACATGTGATGGAAATACTGTTGAAAATACAGTGTATGCTACCAGCAGTAAAACAGTGCAGGAAAATCTAAAAATGTTTTCTTTGAGTTTGGGTAGGAAAAGGGACTTAAAAATAAACTGTTTCAAAAAATGTACATATTTTTATTTAGTGTTGAACATACAGAAAGAGTGGGTCCTCAGAGCAATTCTTAAAGGATGAAGGCTGTATTGTGGATTTTTGTATTATTTCTTTATTAGGAATGTATCTGGTTATAATTCAGTCATACATTTTTTGTCATAAAAGTGCATATAATTAAATTATGCATACAAGATAGACAAATCTTGTAATTCTTAATGCAGCTACATACCAGATTCAATAAACTGTTGAAGTAGGTTGTATGAAACATATTTTACCAATTTTACGTGTTACCAGTAGCTTTAAGCTCACAGAAACTGAGGATGGCAAGTAGCAAATAACTCACTTGTTACAGAAAACAGGATTGTTTATCAAGATACATTATTTGAGGGTATAGAATTACAGTCCTGGTTCCACCGAAAAATTTGGAGACACCAGTATTTGCCTCCCTGGGGTGCAGATTTCAACGTGTGTACTCTACTGACTTATTTCTGCATGCTTTACATGTAGCAAATAGCTATTATAGTACAGGACCCCATTATGCTGGTGTGAATCAGAAATCTTGATTGAAATAAATGAGTTGTGATTATATATTGTTGCCGATGTATAGATTTTTTTTTTTTTTTTTAAACAGTCATTTACATTACTTGACATTACTGGTGGAGATAGCACTGTGGTGGGAGTTGATTCAGATAACTATATTTTTTGTTAAATTTAATCTCATTATTATATTAAAGGAGCTGCTGCAGATGTTCGAGTAACCACTGTATATTTCTGATGTGACCTTTTTTTTTCCTGGAATTTCTTGAAGTTAGTTATAATAATCTAAGAAATACCTAATTTTTAAGCAATTTTTGATATCAAGTATTTTATGGAAGAAGTTCCTGTTTAAATAATCGATTGTTCCTTAGCAGTTGTTAATTTTTGTGAGACTTACCTGTGTCTTTCAATACTGTATTCTGAATTAATCCATTGATAGAAAAATTGGGAGTGTTATTTCATGAACAACTAGCTTTTAATTAGTTGTTCATCTTCCTACCCCACTGAAAATATAGTCAGGGGATTATCTAGTTGTCACAGTCCATTTATACCCCATTGAAATAAAGGGAAGGATTAGAAGTTTTCAGCTTAGTTTGAGATTATATAACTGTATATTCATAAAGCTAGATTCTGCTAAAATATTAGAAGTTAGTTTTACTAGATTTGAGAGATTAAAATCAGTAAATGCATATATTCAGTTTTCTTGTATTCACTTAGAGAAGGCCTAAATTTCTCAAAATGGGACTTAATTAAAAATTAGCTGGAGAAGGACAATAAAACGCTTACTGATTGCTAAAGAAGAGTGGAAGAAACTCTGTCCTTTGTCCGCATTTTGTACACCTAACCAGCTGTAAGCATAAGGTGTTGTTTCATTTTCTTCTAGCCATTTCTTCAGAGAATGGAGCCTGATGTAAGTTTGCTAAACAAAAAATCAGTAAGACTTAGTGATTCACAAAATTATTCTGAAAAACTGAGAAACTGTTTTTATATCTGCTATTCACTGGAATGTGCACACTGGTAAATAATAAGTGAAAAATAGATGAGATGCATCCTGATATTTGATTATTTGTAAGCAGTTGATATGTATCTTTTTTTTTTTTTTTTTCCTGAAATGAGAAATTTTACTCAAACCAGCTCCAGTAACAGAGAGGAGTTGATGAAAACAAAGATCTAGTACCACATGTATTTAAATTATTCTGTCTCCTTGGAAACGCCGCTGCTGCCGATGGATTTTGCTTTTGCTGGCTAAAAATACCTACTTAATAATGACAATGTGAAAGATACTGGATAAAACCACTATGCGTGTCGCTAGTTTTAAAGTTTCCTAATGATTCAGGTATTCTGCTGAACTACAGATTTACACTTTCTATCCAGTATTCCCTATCAGCTGCTGCCAGCACTCATCAGCTTGGTGGAAATGAGATAAACTCATTAGCTTTGGTTGCAGACCCTACTGAGAAGCAAGCGTGAGAGTGGGAGGCAGGACAGCTGAAGAATTAGAAAGCAGGCAGCAAGTTGGAAAAAAGTTCCTGGTGGGGGTGTGAGCATGCATTGTGCAATGTACTTGTGGATACAGGCTTACTCCCAGTGGACTCAGGAAGAGCATGTTTAAGCCCTGCCTTTGTACATTTCCTTTGTGCAAATAAAATATATATGTTTAAATACATTGCAAATCTTTTGTGAAGATTTTCTCATCAGCTGTATGTGTAGACGACTAAAAAATAATAGAAATTATTTTAAGTTAAATATTCAATTGTCTTAAACAAAAGCTCCAGACTAAATCACTAAAAAACCGCTTGTTGTAAGCAAGTAATTGCACTGGTAAGGAATTTCATCCTTTAAAGAATTAATTCCACTATTTTATTTTTTTATCCACTTCTAACTTACTGATTCCCTGCATATATTACAACTTCTTTTGTTGTTAGCTGGTATTCAGTATATATGAAAAATGCCACTCTTCTATTTATTTTTCTCTCTCTTCATTTCCATTGGTTGGCTTCCTGACTGTGCCAAGAAAACAGAACAAATGACAGATGTTTCCTTAGTGCTGCGTGGTGGGCGAAATGTGCCTCTTTTTTATTTAGTTAGTATATATGTGCTTTGTTTTGGCATAGATCAAAATCACTGATTAATTTTCCAGCATTGAATGAGGCATTTTCCCTGTTCTGCAGTGTCTCAAAGGCAACATTAAAATATTACGTGGTATTGTTACATAGATAAATAATTAATCCTCTGCAAATTAATACTAAAATCCATTTTTAGCTGACAACACGAGTACCAAAGGTTACTTAAAGTGAAAGCTGAGCACTTGGTTTTGATTAATTGAAATGAGTAAGAGGAAAGGATCTGGTATCTTTCATTCTATAAGAGAGTATTAACATATTAATAAGGCAAATTAGTAAATGGATTATAAAAACTTTTCTATGAGGACAATAAAAATTAATCATAGCAGGCTTTCATGTTGAGATTTTTTTTTTGTATTAAGGTGAGAAAAGCTGGGTCACAGTAAAATTAAAGACCACTTTCCTACAGTATGTAATTTAAAATTCCATGGAGATAATAAGTAAATCTGATCATTATTTAAGGAAGCAAAGGTCTGATAAGTTATTGGAAGTAACATCAGTGTGTTTTTACAGCTGTAGCTGAGTTGTGCCAATTTGACATGATTCCTTTGATTTCTGGGTATAGAGGCAGAACTTCTCATCTGCTGAAAACTGTAATGAGAAAGTTTGTCACACATTGCATGTCTCTGCGCAGAATTTGTGGAAGACAGGGATAATAACACGGAGAGAGTACTGCCTTTTTTTTTCTTTTTAATAGCAAGTTGTAGACAGATAAGCTGAAGTTTCTGCCAGGTTAGTGTTTTTTTTTTTTTCCCTCCAGTTCTTTTCTGCATTATTTGTTTATGCCTGAAAAAGGAGAGAATTTAATTGTTCCGTGCTATACAGCTGGTATCAGACTACATAGGTGAAGACAGGCTCTCCTGTCCCCCCAAAATACCAACCCATCCATTTCTCATGTTTCTAACCCCTCATCACCTGACGTCAGACATTTTCAAGACATCCTCTCATGTATAGGTAACATCATTTTTGTCAATAATTATTGCAAAAGCAAGGTAAGAAGGATTTGTTACTTCGATATGTAAAATTTGTGCATACACATGCATGTCCCCATTCATACAAAAACCATTAAGCTGGAAGAGTTTGCTCATGTCTTTTTGGGTAAAAGAGGAAAACATAGTTCAGAGTTACTTTTCCAAGTATGCTCTAAGACATTTTTGTTTCACTAGCTTATGTTGGTTCTTCTTGTAGTTCAGGTTCATTTTTTTTTTTTAAACAAACAAACAAAACTCTGTTGTTAAGCACTACAGATTTCAGAAGAAACATTGTACCAAAATGCAGGAATCATGGGGCAGAAAGGAAGAACTACTGAATTGGTGCTGTCTCTGTTAGCTGTTGGCAATGGTGAACAAGCAGACAGGCTGTGTTTAAGTACATGCTGATTTGCGCCCTGTTGCATGCTGTCTCAGCTGGAGAGGTCTGAACGCCCTTTTGGCACATACTGGCTAAATCCATAGTGTATGTTGGCAGGAGTATCCTGAGATGTACAAGATTTCCTACCATTTTGTGCAGCTCCTCAGCAGGCAGTGTACAAGATGTTCACAAAAGAAGGGTGTGGAAGATGAGTACTGAAATAGTATGAGGATGGATTGCAGCTTGTCTACTAATGTTTCTACCTGGTCTAATATGCAAAATTTAAATTAAAGAACATTCATTTTTCAGCGCTTTTTAAGTTGTTTGCATTTCCAATCTCCACTACAGAGCTGGACCCTACTGCTATTCCTGTTGCTGGGAGCAGCTTAATGCAAAGGCGCTGTGCCAAAAACATGCTGAAAACACTGCTGGTGGTCTCAGAATCACATTCCAGTTAGGGAATGCTAGTGAGGGGTTAAGCAAACCAAACGCTCTGTCCAATTGCAAACAGATGCAATAATGATGTGTTGCTAGCATGCTGTCTCATACAGCGAACAGTCCAGTTCTTCCATCACTTCCACATTCACTCTTCTTTAAAAGGCTGTGTACCCGTAAAAGTCAGTTGTCAGGTGGCAGTGTCCTGCTTACATCTCAGTTTTGTGGACAGTTGACATCTCCTGGCCAGAGCTTTGCCATACACTGTCCTTCTGCAGCACATTCTAAAAAGTAATAAGCCTTTTCGTGGTTCACATACAATCTTAAAATTTTATTCTGGGATACAGATGCTTCAATAATGGAAGCCAAATAAGTTGCACTGTTTCTGTTCCTCAAACAGAAGCAAGGGAACATCTTCTGCAATACTGTTCAATGAAGAGATTTTAATTATTACTGAAATTTCATCATCGAAGCTTAAAGCCTTACAGAAGATAATTGGTCAGCACCAGGTTGCTGGTGGTTTACCTGAAAACTTTGGTGAGGACTTTGTGACAGGCCCAGCTAAAAGTGTCCTAGATGACTTAGATGAAGGTGAGGTATTATGAGCCTGAGTTTGTGACCCATCTTCAGCATGACTTGCTTCTTGATCTCCTGTTTGCCTGTAGGAAACAGTACCGTTTATGCATCATTCACTCATGTGGAAGCAGTTTTTGATGCAGCAAATTTAAAAAACTGTTATGAATGAAATGCAGCCTCGAACCATGTCCCTTCTGTAGGCAAATCTCATCTGGAAAGGAATGTCTCTTTCATTGTTGAGTGCCTCTGAATCTACTTCTGCCAGGTTGCACCCTGGAGGCCTGACTACAAAGTTCCTGGATGTCTGCTTGAATTATCACTGCCTCTTACCCCCTCTCTCTTTGCTCTTCAGGCACCATGCCTAGGAGAAGGCATTCCAGAAGACCTAGGAGAACCAGCCTAGAATTTTCTTGTTTACTGAATTGTTTGTGTGTTTCCTGTAACTGTTGAACTCAGTCATCAGAAAGCTGCTTTAATACTGTTATATATGGACATTTTATATTTGTATGGTGGAGAAGGGGATATGTGCACACTTGGTGTATGTAGGACCTTATGGCATGCTCTTGGAGACCTTATGGCATGCTAAGGGTGACAGATTTACCACTGACTATTGCATCCATACTGCGTGCAGGGAGAGGAGGTGAGCATATGCCAGCATCCCTATGGCATTCTAAATTCATTGCTGGTGGAGCTAGTGGCGCGTACAGTGGAGTGTACAACAATGTGTAGGCAGTCTAGAAGATTCGTGGATTAGTACTCAAGTGTGAAATCAGGAGTGCTCTAAAGCAATGGTATAGAAACCCTGCAAAGAGCAGACTTGGCAGGATTTGGCTTGCAATGCCGGAACAAATTCCCTAGGTTGAAATACACAGCCTTATTCCTATGGCATTTACTTAGTGCTATGGATTTAGCTAGACTGAAGCAAGAAAGTAAAGGATTTTCCTAGTTTATAACTGTGTAACTTGACCACTGCTATAAGCGCAAATTTATGAGTAAGATTATACTAATGGTATTCCTTGTTGCCTATGCAATAATCTCAAAGTAGAATTATCTTGCTATGTGGTTTTAGTTTTTACAGGCTGTACTAGTGAAAGTATCAGAGCCTACCTCTGACAACTGGTGCTTGTGATTAGAGCTGCCAAATACACCAAAACATGTATTGCAAACATTAATTTGAATTCTGAACAGCTGTTTGATTCATGTTCTTGTACCTCTGTTGTTCACTGTTTGCAAGCATTCATGCAAATGGATTTGTGTGTGCATTAATGCAGTCCTTTACATGAATAGTCATTTTCACAAGCAAATGGTATTCTTTGTGTGAGTGATGTTGTCGCTATAGATGCTTTCAGTTGTGACTCCTTTTTTTTTCCCTTTTCAAACTGTCAGTTACCCAAAGAGCAAAATAATAAAGCATGATATGTGTAACTAAGCAAACACCTTGATTATTTCATGACCATCTCTGTTACTGATGTTTTTAAGCAGATAAGAAAAATTCTTAAAAATATATCAAGTTATTTGTGAGCTAAGAAATAGACATATATTCAACAAGAATATTAATCACAACAAATAACCCAAACATCTCTGCTTGTGAGCATCAATATTCATGATTTAACTGTGAAATGATTTGCCAAGTCTCCCTAGCAAGTTACAGTACATGCTGACTGGCCAGTGGGTGGGAGTTGTTTGTGATGAGTACTTGCAGTAATGTTTTGTGTGTAACATCTGTTTTCTGCATCCTCCTGTTCTGTTTGCAGTCATTTACACAGAAGTGGGTTTTGTTTGGAAGAGAATCTGTACTGCTACATTAGAGTTTACCTTATGTTTTTCCATACTTTGAATTGATACAGTTGAGATGAGGCAAAAGACTGTGTGACTCATACGTCAAGTCTTTGATGGCTGCCTTTTATTTTTATTTTCAGGTAAGAATTAGGTAGATTTTATTATGGTATGTGATCAGCTCTCAAGAAGGAATTAGTGCAGAATAATATTTCATAAGTGAACAAAAGAAGCAATTAATTGGACTTTATTTTAGCCTAAATGCCTTTGTGCTCTTGGATTTGTATCTTGTTTTTCCTGAGCTTTAGTCAGTAACAGTTTCCTATAGCAAGCAGGAAAATATATAATCTGAGGCAGGGAACTATTTTATTATTGCATATCTGTTCCATTTTATGTTGTGGCTACTGCATATGGTACATACTTGATGTTTATGACTTCACAGGTATGCTCTGTACTTGTTCTATTTCCTATAAGATGATACATGAGCTGTATATATATATCTAGTGCTGAATTTTACAACACAGTCATTTATTTGTAGAGTATGAGTAGGATGAGCATGTCTTGGTCTTGTTGTCATTAACCGAGGATTTTGTGAATTCCCTATTTCTATATTGCAGCTTGTTGTGTGTTTTCTTAGCATCTATTAGCACATTTCAAACAGATAGCAGAAGTGCAAGTTAGGCAGCACAGGGAGAGTTTAAAGCATTTCTCCTATCTCACGAGGTACCGGTGCTTTTTGTTTTGTGGATTGTTTTTTGTTTTACTTTTTTTTCTGTCCATGGGTGGCAGTGAAAGACTGGTGGCAGCATGTCTTACAGGGGAACATCACAGCAAAAATGTCTCCTAGTACCACAGATAATGCTGCAGTGTCACCCCTCCCTTCCACTCACCAGTAATTCTTTACCAGCTCTTCTGGGGCTTTTTGCTGGTGTTTGGAGATTCCTGCTATCTGCAGGACTGCTGTAATGAGATTGTTACCATGGTTTTCTAAAATTTCCAGCCTTTTCAGGCACAAGAGGAAGTCAATCTAGCCAGGCTTTTGCATTATTTCACTCTGTAGGTTATGGGTAGCATTGTGACTGTTTTAAATGCCCCCCGCACCCGCATGGGGTTTTTCTCTTCCAGTAATAGCTCGCTGCTTCTGAGCCTGCGGATGTGGGGTGTCTGCCAGTTGTCTGGCACCGTGCAAGGCAGAGCCCGTTGCCATGGTGCCTTGAGGCCTCGCTTCACCAGGCAGCTACCTGCAGCCGGGAGCTGGTCAAACTGTCCCTATGTGCCTGTGGCTTTTTCAGAGAGGAGGAGAAGGAGAAAGGATGAATGTGGGGGATTGAGGAAAATGGATTTTCCTTCCAGCAGGCACTCATCCTGTGCTTCTGCTGAGGCAAGTTGCCATTTTCTCTCATAACCCTTGTCTGCAATGGGTATTTGATGCCTGACCTGCAGCTCATGACAAGGCACATGTGGCTGATTTTCCTTGTTCGGATATACTGTTACCTCAGTTTGAGCTGTGCTTCACCTTGGTGTAGATTAGTGCCCCATTAGCATGGTGAGGAGCGTGGCAGAGGATGATGCAGCACTTCACTGCGTGAGCACTTTGTGTTGTGAAGCATACATCAACACACAGGGAAGCTTCCACTGTCTGCATCTTACTTGGTTGTGTGAGACAGCAGGGTGCTGGTCCAAGTCCATCTGAGTTTTTAGACAGCTATTTAATGATCATCCACAAAGGTCTGTTTTTAACTGAACTCTGCAAGCCGTCTTTTTTTCTTTTTCACCTAAACTGTCAGTTTGCTGTCTGACTAGCTGGTTCTTGTCTCAGCATTTGCCTCTGAAGGCTGAAACTCACTGGTATCTTACTGTGAGTTCGAGCATAGTGACTTATTTTTTAATTTCCATGTTCACTCTATTCTGGACATCTGTTTTTCTCGGTCACATGACATAGGTTGGTTCCCGTAGAGTCATGTACATTTGTGTACTGGATTCGATGCAGAAATGCACACCTTTGCTCATTTTTCTTCAGAATATACATACTGCTGTAGTGCTTCTGTGTGTAAGAGATTAATCCTGTTTTGTGTGATGGACTGTCTTGGATATTTTGCTTTATTTTGCTTTTGCCGTGTGACTGCAGTAGCTTCAGTTTGACTCCCCCAAAATTTGAAACTACTGATTCAGTTGTAGCTGTGATGCAGAAAGACTGACAATTTAGAGTTCCCTGTCCTAGTTCCCTGATTCTGGACTTTGGGAACCTTTATAGATAACACAAACCTTGTGGCTTCATTGCTGTCAGAAGTAGGGCTCCATGTTCCACTGGGATGTATCACGTGATCAACAGTGCGAAGTGACGCTTGGATAACCAGTACTGGGTTGTATGTTGCCGGGCTTATTGATCCAGGAGGTGTGGATGTGTCATGCAGGTACTGCACGATGTCTGTGTAAACGAGGCATGGGTTAAATGTATCCAATCGAACATGCTGCACTCCTGCGCAGATGTGCCTCTTTCTGAAGAATATTGCTTCTGGAATGGCAGCTGTTTATACAGATGTGATTCTGAGGGGATCTCCTGCTGGTACGTAGTGTGTACAAACAGGTTTAGACGCCCTGTAATCTATCTGTGTGATATCCAAGCTCTTGAGTTGTGCAAATATCTTTTCCCCATCTAGCGTTTTCCTGCAGAGACTTGATACCAGAGAGACATGAATCAACGGATCCTAGACAAGTGACAACACCTAAATTTTAGTGCGACTGCTTTGTCAAGCAACCTTCTTGATAAGATAATCTTATCAAGAGAGATTCAGAACAAAATTGGGCAGCAGTGATAACTGTACATACATTTTTAAATGGATAGTTATGCCTTCTTTAAGTGTCGTGTTGATACTCATCTTCTGCAGTGTTCCCATACCTCCTGGCTTATCTGTATCAGCTAGCTGGCTGTAGAACTACTCTGTCCATCCATTCAGGGATCCTGGGAATCATTTCTTATGGTTTGTTCCAGAAATATTAATACAATGGCTTTACTGCTGCCAGGTCGCGGCACATGATGCAAATGTAGGCTGTGCTAAACACAAGGAAATGTAAAACCCTTTGGTGTGAAAAATATTTGTTGCTGCTACTAGCTGTAAACAGTTACAGTGACTGAGACACTCACCATCTGTGACAGCTTTACTGAGGGGCAAGATGTATGTTAGTCATCTAGGCACTGTGTGGTATGCTTGCAGAAGACAATGTCTGGCAAAAGGGCTTTTGTCTGGTAACTGTCTCAGGCTATGAAAATTAGCTCTTTCTGATGGTCTGCATGCTAGTGATGATTATAGCTATGAGGTTTGCCTTGTAGTGTAGTAATGACAGAGGTTCTTTGGGCTTTAAGACTCCGTAGCCACAATTTCAATGTGCTTAGATGTGGATTTGACCTAGGTTTTGCTTGCACAGTAAACTGTCAGCCCTTTTCTCACTCTTCTGTCTCTTCACTGAGATGTTTGAGTGTAAGCATTTTCTTTCTCACACTCCAGCTGCTTCTTTACCCTATTCTGCAGTCAAGCTGTAATCCTTTGGTTTTGATATTGCAGGCAGTTGCCATGGAAATAATTGTGATTTCACAAATTCAGTGCTGTAAGCACTGCAGGAGGCAGTGGAAAAGGTGGTTGGCAATAGATATAGTGAAGACACAGAGGGCAGTTTGAAGGAGTTGTTTCTGACCCTATCCTTTGGGGTTTTCTGCCCTCTCTCCATTTTTCTAGGTTTCCAGTGTGTTTGGGTTTTGTTCCTTTTTTTTCTTTTGAAAGTGTATTTTTTATATTAATGGGTGATTCTTAACAATTTATTTTATTTTATTTTATTATTTTTTTTTTCCAAAATGATACAGAATGCACCTTTCCTTGTCCTCAGCATGAAAAATTAAAATGCTTTCTTTGTAGTATGTGATAACTCCTTTTTAGACAAAAGGTCAAAGGTTGAGATCTAAGCCTGTAGTGTTTGTCATGCATTTAGGCTGAAGAAATCCCTTTCAGGAAAACAGGTTTTTCATAAATAATAAAACAAGCTGAGAAGATTTAGACAAGCATATGCATTTAAAACTGCCTGAGTGACTGACAGTATTAGAACCTAATGTATTCGTTATTTAACTTTTTGTGTGCTCTGCAGTCAAAAAAGTTCAGTGGTGAAGATCATGTTATGCAGCATCTGTTCTGAGCATTACGTTGCATTATCTTAGCATTCCACATCTATATTGAAATCTTTTCTCTCAATTAGACACATCCAAAAAGGTAGAACAAAACTTAGCAGAGGAAAACAACTTCATTATGAAATAAATTATACTGGCATCTTGCAGACGAGTGGCATTCAGAGGAATGGGATTTTTTTGCTACTGTATGCTTGAAAGCATCAAGCAGCAACTTTTTTTTTTTTTTTTCCCCACAGCTATTTAGAGCAACTTTCCACTGATTAGTAGTCAGAGTGTAGATGTTATCTGTAACTTTTAAATTAAGATCTAGGAATTAATTTTCCATCTTCACAAGGATGTAATCAGTAATGATAGTGACAGAAAATTTAAGATTTTTTTTTTAATTAAAGATATAGAAAAAAATGTTTTAGCCTATCAGATGCGTTAGCATGATCTAGGAATTGCTTTAAAATTATTTTGATCTTATTTTTTTTTTTACTTGTTATTCCATAAATGGAGATAAGAAGGTCAGCTGTTATAAATGAAGGAGAAACATTGAGGAATTGTCAACCCGACTCTGGCTATATTGGACAGTATTATTAGGAAGCAAAGCTCATGAAGATAATTTCAGTCCTTTGATAGTTTGTTCATATGAATGGAAATAGTCTACGTATGTACCACTACTCATATCTTAATTTCATAAATGCTCTGCAACAAACTTATGCATAAATTAAAACTGCAAAATGAGCCAGAACTGTGTCTGCAGGGCTTGGCCTGTCAAGATGCTAAGCATCTCATGCTCTGAAATCTAATTGAAAATATGGGCATTTGATAGTGCTGAGCATGTATTTCTGAACTATATTTGGTAGGGAACACTGATTTTTGCTATGTAATGTTTCTTGGTGCCAGCTAAGTTTTTAGATGTTACATGAAGGCACGTTTCTACTGAACTATATTGGATTATGTGTACTTTATGCTTAGCTAAAGCTTGCTCCAAAACTGAAATATTTATTATTTAATTTTATGCATGAGATTAGTTATAATACTTCAGATGTGCTGGTAGAAAACAGGTGGCATTTACCTTCTGTCTTAAGAAGAAAAAACTGCCTGTAAGAAAGTCAGAATGTCTTTTGGACTTCTTCCTGCAAAAGTTGTTTAAAAACTCTTGTTAAAGAACCATTTAACTAAAGGTGATAGTATCAGATTTATACATGTATATAAACTCCTCCATGATAAATGAATTTGAAGACTTGGACAGCAGGCAGATGTTTCAATGCTTCGTTGCCTCTGTTCCTGCTACAGGTGCATGTGACAGCATTGCAGCAATGAGTGGAATTTTAAAGAGGAAGTTTGAAGATGTTGATGGCTCCTCACCTTGTTCCTGCGTGTGGGAATCAGATGATGACATTTCTAGCAGTGAAAGTGCTGACAGTGGAAGCAATGTCCATCCATCAGCTTCTAATCATTTTACCCGTAAGTACTAAAGTGGCATGTAAGACATGATCCTTGTTTTTATAACAGCTAAGAAAGGTTCATCTTACTCTGAAGTAATACAATGTAGGCTACCTGGATTTCTTTGATGTGTGTTTCTTTTCCCCCTGTTCTACTGCATTTCAGTGCTGACACTGAGGAAATACTTTTGTTTAAAAACCACTTTCATCTAGTCGGTTTTGTGTTTGTTTTTTTTTTTTTTGTAAAAATTAGTAGCTGTCAGAATGAGTTTGAGGCAACTTAACTTTTGTACTGTATTGTTTTCATCTAGAGAACCTGAAATGTTATGAATGTGTGGGAGAACATCTTCCATTTTGGGTGATGATTTGGGGAAAGAGGGAAAATCAGCAGTAATTAAGCTTTAAAACAAATGCTTTTGCTTGTTCCTGTCAGTTCAGTGTTGAGAGTAGCCTGCACAATCCGTGGCTTAACAGTTATTCCTTATGACCATTCATCCAGTGTAACCAAACAGCCATCAGTCTTTTTCTTCTGCTCTATACAGGAGTAAACAGAGAAAGAAATGTGTAATTTTCTTGGAGAAGATATTATATTCATACCTGATGTCTGTATGAGACACTTGAAGAACAGCATGCAGGTGGTAGCTAGTAGAGCGGTTTTGAAAAGCCCAGGTTTTCTCTAGGCTTCTCACTGAACTTAGAATTACAGTGAGAGGAACAAAGATCTAAGACAGGTAGATGTGAGATGTCCACCCCCCTCCTCTACCCCCTGCAACTCATTACCCTGCTCTGATTGTCTTTTCAGGCTCTTGCTGGTGGCTCTTGAAAATGAACTCTTACAGCCAAGCAATACGGTTTTCAGTCTGGAATTTCTTCCACTTGGCAGTCTGCCAGAGCTTTAGTCTAGCGTGAATAGGCTTCAGGGCATGATGTAGATGCGTTTATTTTGCTTAGCTTTCATTTATTTTCCATTGTTGTGTGTTTTTTGTTGTTTTTCATTTTGTTTCATTCTTGACAAAGCCACAACCTATTTGCTCGTGGTTTCTATAGGCAACGGCAGTATTTCTTTAATACAGCTCAGTTTGGGTAACTGCTTTGTAATGTTTGTGTTAGGGAAACAAACACACACAAAACAAACAAACAAATAAAAACAACAAAACCACCCACAAAAACAATCCCTGACTGCTACAACAGACTTATAAATCACAAAATAAACTGATTAAAATGTTCTTTGTAAAGTAGAAATAAACAACAAAGTTTGAATTTAAGGAGCATGTCTCTTCATAGTGGAATCTTGGACGTTATAATAGAGTCAAAATAGAAGCCACATATACTTTTTACAGTGGTGTTTATATTGGGTGGTGGAGAATCAGGCCTGTAGTCCCAGACAATGCAATATTTCCTGTAAATTAGCTGAGGTGCTTGTGATTACTTTCACGTTTGTTTCTTCAAATAAAATATTGTTAGCTCTATGTAATGATACAATATTCACTGCTTTGTTTTCCCAATTTTCCTAACAGCCATTGTTTTTGGAAGTATACTTATTTTCTGGGCAGAATATGTGTGTTGGAATGATCACAGCAACAGATTACTACTTAAAAAGGATTTTTCCTTACAAAAGGATCTGGAGTTGCATATTTAATCAGAACATTTTGACCTGATACTGGTAGAAAACAGATTCCCGTTTTCTATTGTTACTTTCACGAGTCACCACTCTCCACAAAACCAAGATGTCAAAATTTATTAACGGACTAAGATCTCTAGATGCATATGTTGAAATAAATACGATTATTTACAAACAAAAATTATGTGATAAAGTTGCAGGATTGGGTTGTGTAATATTTGAATATAGGGCAAAACATGAAAACATGCTTTGCTGCTGTATACAACTATATCCTCACTAGTCTATGTTATATGAACAACAATAGGCTTTTATAATATGTACAGTATATTTGCTCTAACATCATCTGAGATCAGTGTTGGATTCTTTCCTCCTCAGCCCACTCTGTGTGGTGGTGTGTTTATTCTGTACACATGTTCCCTGAAGTCTGGGCTCCTACTGTGTGCCCAAAGCCACTGTGCTGTTCAGCAAAATCTCAAAAGATTCATATAAATTCTTCTCACTCTTCTTTATCAGTACATACGCAGATTCATTGCATCTCCAAGGGACTGCTGAGACACAACTGCAATCTAAAAAATCCTCTATTATGCCATGAGCTCCCGTAATCCCTGTCAGTACATAAAAATTCTTTGTGACAGTCAAATGTAATATTCTTAACAGTATTTCATAAGCTGCATATAGATTAAGACTGCTGTTAATAATTAATACTCAACATTTTACATTAATCTTTTTATTTCTTTTCCTGTGGTAGCATATTTTAATCAAAAATAATTGTCGGGCATATCCGAAGCATTTAATGATTACAGTAGCATTTTATTGCTTTTCATGTTCCCAGTGGCATCCCTGGAAGTGAGTGTACCTTCTTCAGTAAATAAAGGTGTATGTCTGTGTACATGTTTGTATACATTTATAGTATTCAAAAAGCATAACAGTGTATGTGTACTATATATGTATGTAAACTATGTATGTGTATAGTTTGAAGAAGTGTATGTTTGTGTACTTAATATGTGTAAGAAGCCTGTGCTATGTATGCAGCAAACAAATTAATTCACGACATTCTTGGAAAGGAAAGGTGAATGGTGTTTGTTTCTTAGTCCCTTGAAGAAAGTTTACTCTTTCACTCATTGTTTGTTTGTTATTCATTTTACTGGAAGCAGGATTTCATTTTGTTTTAAATCAGAACTTTCTTCTAAACTAATGGTTAGAGAGGTTGACAGGTTGATTTGTGCAGGCCCAACCTTTATCTCAGATGCAGCTGGGAAAGTTGCTCTAATGTCAGTTAACCTTCTGCAGATTGCTGAAGCATGTTGCAGACTGCAGACTTTCCACTAAACATAATCCCTAAGCAAGGAGGGTCACTGAAGATGTGTAAGACCCAAGTCTGAAAAGTGCTCAATGCAGTCAAACAAAACAGAGCTGAACACTTCTTCAATACCTCAATCTTTCTGCTTCTATGTGTTCATGCACATTCATGCTCAGGGAGCACAGGGAATGATTTTAGACGTTTTTCCTATAGTAATATTTTTTTTAAAAAAAGGTAATTTTAGGAAAGCATAGGGAAAACCAATGCGTGCTTGTTCGCTGTCTATTCAAAATATATGCACCTCATTATTTGAAAGAATAAATTAAAGCTACACAATGAAAATGGTTTAAGGAAACTATGTGAAAAACAAAGAAGAAAATGAAAGCCCCTCAAATTTCTCCATAAAACTCAATACAAGGCTTTCTAGTTTGTTTGGTTTTTTTTTGTTCTTTTTTCTTTTTTAAACATCTGAATACTTCCACATTCACACTGCTGCTTTTCAGATTATTCATGATTAAACTACTTGATTTGTTCACCTACACTGGGGATAGCCTAACAATATTTCTATGTATTATGATTATTTTCGTCAGGTTGGGCTCTGCTTAAAGGGCAAATGGTTGCAGTAAGGCACTCCAGTCAATTAATAATTACCAAGTGTCACCTTGTTGCAGTAAACTCTTTTGCACTCTAGTGTGTGGATTTTGGTCTGTGATGTGGCTCAGGGAGGTGGAGAGCAAATGGCTCTTCTAGCCTTTATTAGTTAAGAGTAGGGTTTTATTTTACTGATTTTTGTGTTGCATGAAAAGAACCTAACATAGTGTTTTACATGGAGCTGGACCATCTTCAGTTGGGCTAGAGCCTTGCAGCTTAATTCTTTTTTTGAATAGAGTATGTAAGAGACTGAAGCTAATGGCAATGTGTGTTTCTAAAGTGATGTTTGATTTGTCTCAGTTAAAAAAGCTACAAATGGGACCTTTGAAATGTTGAGAATGTTGGCCAGAAGTCCCTCCAGGATATTTCAGACTCTGGATTAAAGAAATTCTGTCCCCTTAACCTAGAGGCTTGCACAGATTTTTTTTTTTTGGAACAGTCTTTGTGCATTTGCTATAACCAATGTGTAGAGCAGGAGTAATACTAATATTTTCCAAATTCTGACCAGATTATTAAAAACAGTAATCGTACCTGTCATTATAAGATTGTGTTAAATTGAGGAACTACTTGACTCCCCAGGTAAATTCACTGAGGCATTTCCAACATGAAAACCTGAGCCAGCAGACATTTTCCATTATCCCGTTGTTATGTCATGATTTACTTCAGTTTTTACAGTTTCTATGACAACCATGATTTTTGATTATTGAAGAGTAAAAATAAAGTGCTGAAATAGTTTTTTGGACTGTATAATGTTTTTCTATCAACAGAGTAGAGGGAACACAGGGAAGCTTTTCACTGATCAGTGTTGTAATTGAATCTTCGCCTAAATAGGGATACCTGCTTGTGGCAGACTCCATGTACAGTAATTTCTCAGATAGAACAGGTGAGAAAATAACTCTGTTACAGTTTCTAAATAACTTTTTGGAAAACTAATGATAATTTATAACTTAAGGCATTCTTACTTTTCATCACATGGATATTTACATTACCATGTTAACACTAAAAGGAATGTACTTAGGATATGGCTCAAAGCTACATAGCAGGTTGCTTTCTGAGATTCTTTGGCAATTTTTCAAATCATCAGCAAAACAGTATTAGAGACTGATGATGGAATTTCATCAAGTGGGAGTCAAAAAAAAAAAAAAAAAGGTGGGAGCAGAGAACAAGAAAATGACTTTCTGGATTGTAAGAGAATAAAGAAAGTGGTCATAATCCACAGGAGAACAATTAGTAGAAATACAGAGAGGAGCTAATAACTTCTGGTGTGGAAGAACAGCTTGTTGATCATACCGTATATGAACTAAAAGTGAGGAAGAGGTTCCCTGAGGCAGGAGGAGTTTGACAAGCAACAGGATGTTTTTTATTAAGAGCAAGAAAGTGCCGGTAACAGATTTTCCTTGGCAAATATGTCAGCTTGCAGAAAGGGCCACAGATTGGCTGTCTCATAACTGGGAAAAGAGGGAGGGCTAATGAACAAAATGAGAATAAACCAGTTTTATCAAGATCAAAGGAATTTAATGTTCTGGCAGTTTGTAAATTCTTAGTCAGTAAAAGTGACTCATCCCCTTTCACTACATTACTGTGCAGAACACATTTTAAAAACACATCAGAAAATTACTGGAAAATGTTGATTGGGATTTTGTAGCACTTAGAGTTCTGTTTTTGTTAGAGAAAGGTGTCTTGCAGGTGTGTAAGCCCTGGTCCATTCCTGAGTAGGAGTATGTTATGTACTGACTGGCATTCCTAGTTCAGAATGATAGTAATGTGATATAAGAAGTGAGATTTGCTGATCTCTTGTTTGTGAGGTTTGCTGAAAGTTAAACTTGATGGTTGGATTTTGTCCTTGATTTATGATGCAGAACAAAAATTATAGTAACACTTGAAGTAGTATATTGGATAAAATCCAAGGCACTAGTTCTATACTTTTTTTAGTAGTTGCTGTCTTCAGATGCTGTTCTAATCTGCAAAATAACTTCAGTAATTTTACCGATAAATGAAAATCATTTATATACATAGAATATAAAGTCTGTTTTTTCTTATCTGTGACATGTATATAGAATTTTAAAAACATGAAATCATAATGACTCTGACTTTTGTCATGAAGAGGAATGTACCTAAACCCATAGTCTTTAATGTCAGTTCTTCTTTTCAACCGATTTTAAATTTGCATTTGATCTAGTCTTACCCAACATTCTTTTCTGGAGAAACTATAATGCTGGCATGTAGATGGGCTTTATTTTAATGCAGTCTTCCTCCATGGTCTTTGACAAATAATACCAGAATTTTACAATGTGTTTCATAAAGGTGAAAACTTAGATGTCTTGGATGCTAAAAGTAGCAGACTTGCTTCTCAGACATGAGGAAACATTATGACATTTGGATACCAGTGAAAGCTGAGGGTGGTCTGATAGTATTACATAAATTCTGTAGGGAAATCATTGATGAATCAAATCATAAAAGAACGAAAATGGATTTTTCTGTTACCAGTTTATAACTTCTAATAGCTTCATTTTTGCCTGAAAATTTTTCTTGATGCTTTCTTTCTCAAGGCTGCTCTGTCCTAGTGCTAGCTTTTATTCCTGCTGAGAGTCCCAATGGTCCTTCAGCAGCTTCCCTTGGATTTTCTTTATGTGCTCTTACAAAGCAAATGAAGCTTCAGAAAGACTCTTATAATAACCTCCTTTTTCTTATTTAGTACCATTTTTTCATTTCATATGTTTAGTACATATTCTGCATTTTATACTGGTTTACAAGTTTTTAATACCAGTCTTTAATTATGGTTTTAAACTTAAAGCCAAGTTAGATTTAGTGCTTTTAACAAATTACACTGTTTGTGTAAGAAATACATTATTTAAGACCGGGAAACATGAATAAAGTACTAGGATGCCGAGTACCTCCTGAGACATGTGAGCTAATTCTTTGTTTTCAGTTGGAACTTTCTGCTAGAGGAAAGCTTTATATCTGATCAGATAAACAGTAAGTAAGGTAGAGTGCGATATATTAGGAAGGTAGTTATGCAAGTTATACAATGAGAGAAACAAGCAGATCAGTAAGATCTATAAGTGACTGCCTCCTACAAATTTGCAGAAGATTCCTACCTTTCTCATACACATTTGTTTTGAACAGAGATATTAAAAAATGGGCAGTATGCCTAATATTCTCGGTTGTGGTGTATCAGAACTCCAAAAAACTGTTTATGACACAGTTCTTCTTCAGCAGTGCTGTCTTTCAAGGACACCTCCTGCACGTCGGTGATTTGCACTTCTGGCAATGGCAGCTGAAGAGGCTATCTTTTTTGCTTGCTAAACTGCTGAAGTTGACAGGTGCTAAGATGCTATTCTGTTAATCTTAGAAATGCACATAATTCTATTAACTGTAGTATTTAAATAATTAAGATCTGAGACTGACAAAATATCAGAAACAGTCTCCTCAATGCCATTCATACTACTGATTGTCATTCTTCTGGTCATTGAATATGTAACATTTTTCGTGTTCTAATTGTGTATGTGAATACTGATTCTAGTCCACCACAACGTGTTTGTAGCAGTAGTAGCATTAAGGCATATGTATAGCATCCAGACCTTGAACCTTGTTTAAGAGCTTTCATAATGCGTTAACTAACGATAAGTATCTGGTTCAGTCCGAGCTCATAATACAGTGAAACGACTGTTCTAAAGGGGAAAACAGCTTGTGGTTGGTCAGGGGCATTGACTTGTCCTGTTACTTCCCAATTCCTTATCAAAGCCAATTAGTGTCTTTTTGTAATATAGAGTCTTCGTATTTTAATTAATTCATCGCCAACTCTATATGCCCTAGAGTAATAGTGGTGAGAAAGGGATTTTCACCATCAGTTTGACTGAATCCTGTACCACTTTCTCCCCAGTGAGGCTTTAACCTTTCTTATCCATGGTTCTTGTTATATCAGTGGGTTTCGCTGTGTGGTTGCATGCAAAGTAATACTCTGCCAAGTCTTTAACTCCCACTTGCAATATGTACTGAATACACAGTTTCAGAATTTGCTGTGTGCTTATCAAAGACAGCTTAAGGTACTTGTGAGTCCTTTTTGAACTTCCTGTATTACTGATGTTCAGTGGATTGCTGTGTATAAATATTTTTCATAAACTTGTAAAGTTTATTGTCTCCCTTTTTGAGAGTCCAGGCTTGATGCAGACAAAGAATAAGCTTTTAGTACTGAAAGTTACTTTTTGTGCATTTCCAACGGGTTAGCACGGGTAGTTTATCTACTGAAGGATATTAGGTAATGCTTTTGAAAATGTTAAAGCAGGAGTTATATTTGAAAGCAAATTAAGGGCAATTCCAAGCACTTTTTAGCTCTTTCTCATTCAAACTGAGGCATAGCTGTATTTGTACATCACCTACTATCAATGAAAGCAACCATAGGCAGTGGTCATCTGTAGAGCGGGTTCAGCAGTGGTTACTATGGAAACTGTAGGTGACCTACATTCTACCAAAAAAGTGAGAAAGTTTTGTGATTTTTTTTTAAATGAAGCACACCTATTGACTTTTACTGCTTTTCATCTTTTTACACATTGTTTTACTCGTAGTATTCTTAGTTTTGAGTGATTTGTGGAATGGACACAAGTCACTAGCCTACTGTATGAATAAAATTTACTCAAGCTATTGAGCATTCAGTGTCAAAAGCATGCTTCTGGCTCCTCAAAGAATATAGTGCAGAGAGTGTTTGGAAAAAAGCTACCAGATGAGAGGACGGTTTGTGACATTTGAACTAAAGCTTGAGTTGACATTTTAAAATACACATTTCAGACAATTAGATTAATGTAGAAAGGTAAGTGTTGGGCTAGAGCGTGTGACTAATTAAGTCATTAACTGTTGTGATTTGACTAGAACTATGATTTTCAGGAAAAAAAATGGTTAAAATAGGTTTTCAGAGAAAGGATTTGTCTTGTTTTTTATTTGGCAGACTTTGTTGTTATTTAGAGAAAAACCTTGTTCCACTTTTAAATATTTAATGTACTTTATCTGTAGTGTGTAGGAATCTTAGTTTCATAGAAATTAAGGACAAGAAAGAAAAAATATTGAATTACTACAGGCTGAGGTGGGGGGGCTATATAGATCCCTAACAGTTCTTGTTTGCAATCCCTACTGTCCCAATGGCAGCACATGATGTTAAATTATTCACATGCACAAAGTCGTATGCCTCTGGCAGTTGATGCAGGAACCACCTCTTGACTTCTCCTGAATTTTCTTTTCCCCTTTCTGCCTGTGCATTTTTGTAGCCCTGTTTATTGCTCTGAAGTTATACAACCTCTTCAGTGTGTTCCATGCTGCCTGGCATGCTTCTCTCCATTGCTTTGGTCATGTTTTATTAGATTAGCTGACTAATTCGTTTGCATATCTCAATATATATATATATATATATATTTGTTTGTTAACCTCTTTCTTGCTCTTGATGGAGTTGCATGCACTGTATCCATTTCCCAACACTGTGATGCATGAAAACAGCAGCAGTATTGGCAAGAAATACCAAACAGCAGCAGTATTGGCAAGAAATACCAATTTGTGTAACAACAGAGAGTTCTTAATGCTTTTGGGGACTGATGTAGTTTAGTTTGCCTTTATGATGCGGGCTTCAATTATCATCTGAATTTCTTGTATCATGATCAAAAACTTATTTTCCAAATTATTTAGATCCTAAAAAAATCATAAGCATGCCTTAAATAGAGAATAGTATTTATCAGTTGTACCACTGAAGTTCAAGATCAAGACATGTCAATATTGTTGAGGTAAAGACGAATTGGCAAGATAATGACACTGTAGAAATTATATGTCTGAAGAGTGACAGCTAGCAGAGCATGCCCTGTGCTGAAGGAGGATATGGAAAGTGCCAGAGGTCTATCTGGAGTCTGTATCATAGTTTATTAACAATCATGTTGTTATGAACTAGCAATGAGTACAGAATACCTTCCAGGCACAAACACCTCTCACTATGTCTGGCCATGAGCCTGTCTCCAGCAGTGCTCAATTTTCAGTGCCACAGAAGAAGGTGAGAAATTATCAGTCAAGCCATAGAAACTCAGATTCTGAGTTCAGAGATGTTGAAATGAATATTCCTTTCTGATCCTCTGCAAGTTGAGCTGAAATACTGAACCAAGGTATGAATATGAAGTTATTTTCAAGCCTGATCACAAGTGTTATGGGGCAAAATGGAAAGTGATGCAAGCAAGTAAACTAACGTACCTGTAATTGCAAAGTCAGAGCTGTCACTGGCTTGTGCTCCTGTTCTCTTCTTCTCCCTTTACCATAGCCAAATGCACAAGCGTACAGTATGGATCAAGGATTTTTTTTTTCTTCAAAACATATATCCAAAAATGGATTTTAGAAAGATAAGAAACCTTGCTTTAAGTACTTCAACAGATGGCAAGTCTGTCACCTGCCTTGGTAAGCAAGATTAATGTTTAATTGTCCTTGCCGTTACTGAATTTTGTTCTGTTCAGTGAAAAGATGCTTAGGTGTTCAGTCTTCCTGTTGTGTCTGAGCAGAAGTGTCTAGTGTATACTGGAACCCGAATATGCACACTGGCTGTGTGCTCAAAGGTTTCACACTCATTTAAAATAAAAAATCACATTTGTTCCTTCTGAAATATGTTATATGAGGTATTCAATAATTTAGATCAATCTTAAATTAATACTTTGGTTAAATAACTTGTATGACTAACTCATACATGTGACTTACATGCTCTTCTGAAATTTTTTCCTCACGTTAATTAGTTTTGTTGCAGACAAACTGAATTTGCTGTTTATTCTGTGAGTTTGTATAGGGCATCACTAAAACTAAGGTAGAAATTCTAAATGTTTGTTGGTACCATTTTAACAGTAATGAGACATGAATTTCATTTTTTTAAGGACAGATTAAGGAAATGTCTACAGACTGAAAACATAATTTCAGAGGTCTAAAAATCTTCTGAGAGAAACTGCTGTTCTTTGAGATCACAAGGTCAGTAGTACAGTAGCAGTTATTCACATGCATCTATCTATACAATAACGCAGACCTAGTTTCAGTTTTCTACCATTTGATGGTACAAAATACGTTATATTTTACATCTACAGAGATTTTCATCAGCAATTTTACAACAGCAATAGGGAAAATATTCCAATTTCCAGCTGCAAATTTGTTTAAAATTGCTTAAAATAATTTTAAAAAGCTTTTGGATTAATATACATCAACAGCTTCCACTGTAATTAGATTTATAGGGGAGAAATGTTCCTAAGTTCTTGTCTTTGTTTGTAAATGAATTAATTGTTGCATATTTGCATCTTTCTTCACTTGCTTGCAAAAGTATAAGCTGTTTAATATTCTGGAAAAGGAAACAAAGTTTTCTGAAGAGGTACTTCCAAAGCTTGTATTTTAATTTGTCACATCATGATGTGATTTATTTCTTCCGAGGACTGGAAGTAATGGGTATGATTTATTCAAGCACAAAGAGCTAGCCAACACATCAAAAGTAGTAAATGTGTTCAAAGAACTGTGTGTAATCAGTATAGTATTATAAGTACTTCACAAAGTAATTTAAAATGCTTAATTAAAACAAGAAGAGGAAAAAAAAATCTCTCAGATAACATGTTCATAATTTGTTGTAAGTTTTGCTCAGATACTAGAGAATCTGTACAATCGTTATATCTTTTCAGGTGTTTGTTATTAGAATGTGATTTTTAAATGCTACATCTATTGATGAAGGAAAAACTAGAAAGCATAAGTATAGTTAATTCTTACCTGAAAGGCCTGAAACCGTGATGTGAATGTAGACACCAAACCTGGCTTTTCACAAATGACTGTGGATCTAAGTGTAGCTGTCAGGCTTAGGTACAGCACTGTATCATGTGGGCATGCACACATGGGCAGTGTTCCATGACAGCAGTTACTGATCGCTTTTTCCTGTTGGTTGTTTTTATAGCCTAAAATGAGACTTGTATGTTATTTCTTTTTACTTTACCTGGATTATCTTTCTAAGACATTACTGAAGGCAACTGAAAGCTGATTCTCTTTCAATAGCTAGAGCCTTAAATCATGTCATGTCTGATTTTTGATTGTGTTGAGTTTCTGCAGTGAAGAGGACACATACTGCTTAATGAAGGCTCACTTGGCCCAGCTTTCCTCATCTGTAGTGTACAAGTGAAGAGAAATTGATTATAACTGTCTCATAACATTAATTTCAGAAAGGATAACACTTTCAATATTGAAATATTTTTCTTTTGCTATACTCAAATTGTCATTTGCGTGATGAGCATGCAGTCAGGTAGAATTACAATTTAAAAAAAAAAAACACACAACAGGAAGCAGTTTTGTTTACTTAAGGGGTTCTCCATTAATTTAGATGGGTAAGCACTGCAGGAAAACTTTCCAAAGTGACCTTTGGTATTACCATTGTTCCACTGATGGTTGCAATATAAAATGCAATTTAGAAAGTTAAATAAACACATATTCATTTAGTGGCTGCATCATCAGAGAGAGTGCTTTTGGGGAATTTTCAAGTACCAAGTAATTCACATGACAAACTGAGTTAGGGCACTGTTAACATGTGCCCTTCTCTAGACAGATGGGATGTATATGTAAAAATTCGTGAAAATCTTCAGAAGAGTGGTATGTTTGCGTTGAAGTGTAATAACAATTTCAACTTTGTCATAATTCAATTAAACCTTGCAACATAAGGCTTAATCATACAGTCATTATTGAACAACTTTTGAGAATGAAGCTTAGTACCTACATTGTAATGCTGTACATGTAACCTTTTTGGAGTTCTGGTGAATTCTTTTCTTGGCTTCATTAACTCTTAGTGGGTTTTAGAGATCAGAGATGGCTTAACTAGGACTAATAACAAATCTGTAGAGAAGTTTGACATATAATACATGTAGATGTGCAAAATGTGTAGAAACCCCTGAATCATTCCTTGAGAGATCTCTGAAACCAATGCCCTAAATGCAGTGATGTTTATTCCTGTTTCCTTTACCTCATGCTGTATTAAAATGCTTTAGGTAACAATATCAGATATCTGAATCTGTAGTTGAACGTTGGTATTCTAATAGAAAAGAATTTCAGTGAGGAGCTGATTTTCAGTTCCCTCTTATGCAGAGATTTTCCATCTTTGTGATAGATAAACTGATCTTCTGTTAACAAACTGTAGCAACATTCTATATTAAAATTGATTTTAATTCAAATTTTTAATGTTTATTTCACAGGAAAGATGTATTAGGATTTCTTAGAAGTACACAGGGGAGGAATCTAAACCTCAATCATTTTTAATAGAATGAAGGCTTTTTGTTCAGTTGTGTACTTTTATCACATTTCTGTAAAAGAACATTGTGTCACATTGTTCAACCTCTTCTGTGTAAAAGCAGTATTTTAGACCAGAAGGATACAAATGATACAATAAAGGAACAGTTAAGGAACCAGTGTCCTACCTCAGTTTACTTGAAGTACTTGCCCTAACCTGTAGGTACCTCCAGTTTCTGACCTTATCTTGTCATATTTTATTTGTTTTGTTGAAAATGGAAATAGGAGAATATACGTGTGTGTGTGTGTGTGTATCCTGCAAAGCAACCTAGATCAAATGCAGACAATGCTATTGTTCATAAAATGCAGTTGCGGATGATAGGTAGGCCCAATGCTATTGGGCCAATTGCCAAAATTTCCATTTTACATGGAAAATGTGTCTTGCAGACTCCATGACTGAAACTTTAGGAGTCACCTGCAAAGCATTTACGTCTAGGAGAGCCCTTCACTTAGTGCCAAATCTGTTGATAAAGAAAACAACTTGAAGCTGTCCCCCAAGAGCAGAACCCAATTCTTGCAGCAATCTGGACTCTAGTCCTCCTGCCTGCTGGTAACACACAGCCACTGAGTGTAGGAGTTCATATTTTCATTCACTATGGTGGATAGGCATTTGGATAAGAAGACAGCTTTCCCCCTCCCGTTCTTCTGGTTCTCACAGTACAGCATATAAGAGGGGAGCATGTGATTCCTGATGTGACCATGTGAATTGATAAGAATCTTGAGCTTATTTAAAAATTGGCTCTTAATAAACAAAATGCTTCATTTATTTCAGTAAGCATGAAAACATGCATCAGATTTCTGGAATTAATTTCCTAGATGCCTAAATATTACTGAACTTGCAAAACTCGTTAATATTATTGGATCTAAATTCTGGGTTTTCTTCAGGCACTGGAAGACATTCCTGCTTCCTATGTATGCCTTGCTATGTGTCACAGTCTTGCAGTCAGAAACAAAACTTTTGCCATGTTGCTCTGATTTGAGAAGTGGAGGAAGGGTGGGGTTTCCTCACCCCATCTCATTTTGGAACTTGGATTTAGGTTTGTGAACTATGTAAGAGATCACTTGAAAAGGGTTTCCTTTTCCAGGCTTTATTTAATAAATAATCTAATACAAGAGATAATAGCATAAATAAGTAACATGATAACCATGTAGCTGTCCTATTCATCTTCAGGTTGTGTTTTCCATTCTCTTTTTGGTGTATTTTCTCCTTGCCCTTCCTTTTTTGGAGGGGGAGTTTGTTCCATGTGCTTTTTAAATTGCAGTGTAACTTTCTGTATGTAATTCACAGGAATAAACAAATTACAAGACAAGAAAAAGCTGATGAGGTTCATAATTTAACCTTAGATTGAGGGGGATCTGTATAGAATTACTGATGAAAACTTTTGTAAAGGCTTTTGTGTTAACTAGTTAATTTAACATAGCTTTAGAAGTGCTTATTCTGCCATTGTTACACGACATGGTGGTTTCCCCTCTTTGTATGTTACTGGATTTGAATTTCTTTCAGCAAAAACAGCATAAATTGTTGATCCCATTGAGCTGGAACAGCAGCCCACATATAGCAACCACGAAATCTGATTCAGTTTTTTCTAATGACTGTGTCATCTAAGAGCTCTGTGTGCTGTATCAGTGTCTGGATTCAGTGGCTGTTTTAAGGCATTTTCTGCTGGGCATTTCGTTTCAACGTATTTTCATGAGTTACTGCATTTGTGCAGTATACATCATCTTCTGACGGTGCTGGCTTCATGCAAGCATGTGCACTTGGTTAGCACCAGAGAAATGCAAGACATACAAAGCTTTACCAAATGCTTTAAACTGATGAAGGGGATGATCCCTGCTATCACAAATGTAACAGTTTTCCCCTGCCAGGATCTATAAAACTGCAGGACAACTGAACAGATGTCTCATAGCCAGTACTTCAGGAACTAATGGACTAGTTTTATCTTTAAATCAGACATCATTTAATTTTATATGACAGTGGCTGCATTTTAATGCACAGCATAATAAAGCCTGAACCCCACAGCTGAGGTCAGCGTATCTACTGGTGTCTTGTTTTAGGAGTAGTTAAGGATATGAAGAAAAAAAATTCTCTTCTAAAAATCTTCCAGTGCAAGACAGTTTTAAATCAGAAATTGCATTAAAGAGGAGTGCGAAAGATTTATCTGACTATAAGTTCCCTTATAGTACTTCTCTCCCCAGAAGCTAGAAATACAGGAGAAAAAGAAGATAAAAAGTATGCCCCCTATTCCAATGTAGAGAACAACCACTGCAGGATTTCTCTCACAGTGGGGCTTCTGTTGTGAGCTGCGGAGCAGGTTTCCTTTCTGAGAGTTTTGCTCAGTAGTATTAGCTCTGAATGATAATAATAATAATAATTTATGTAATTAGTACTTACTGTTATGTAAGTTACAAAAAAAGGCATGAGTCAACTACTTCAGGATTGGGAGCTATTTTAAAAATCCTAAGTAATTCCACTGGAGAAAGTGTATATTATTTAACGAATAAACATTTTCAGAGTAACTATTCTCTTTTGTCTAAGATACACATTCTGTTGATTATATGATATAGTGGTTGAAAGGTGATGTGGGGACTCTGGATACTTGTATTCTAGGCTCTAGAGTTTCCTTGCTTTGGGAATTTGAAGGATTCATTAAATAGATCTGGCCAGTAGAGATTAAGGCCCTTTTTCAGCATGGTGCTAAAGTTATATTCATGCTTAATGAGAATAACTGTGCTGGGACCATTGTTTTTTAATATCTGTTCTCACTCAAAGGGAGCCTTAAAAATCCAGCCACCTAAAATTACAGCGGAATAAATGGTTAAGGACCCTGATGAACAATTTCAAAGAAACATATTATTCATACTTAAATACTTTAACAATCTGTTTCTCCCTACCTCTGTTTCTTCATCAGCATCCATATTGTCCTTTTGATTGCTTGAAAAACATTAAAATTCAGTGGTCTGGTTTAGTACTTAAGTCCTAGAAGCATTCTTGTTATTTCTAATCCATCAAGAGTACCCAACAGCTCTTTTATTTCTTTATTTAGGCTTCCCTACCCAGCAGTCTAATGAGGTCAGAAAGGTCAGAAGAAACTAGCAAGAAAGGTCAGGATGGCTTATGCATGGCTCCTTTTCTGTAGGCTGATACTCAGCATGCTGGGAATGGGTCAGATTATACTGTTTGGATTGTGCAGTGAAATAATGACATTACCAATTTGACAAGTATTCTTCATTATCCTTTCCCACAGAATGTATTTCTGTGACTGGAGCAATTAGCAGGGATTATCTCTGAGAAGAGAAATAAATGGCTTTTAACTCCTTTGTGGATACTAAAATAATGCTAGCTGGTTTAAATTTTTCTTAGCTCTTTTTGTAAATTCAAGTGGTAGTATATCACCCTATATCAGAAAAAACAGTACTTTCCCATCCACCTACTGCATGTTACTTAGACATAAATAGAATTGTGAAGTTCATATGAGGCTTAAATTTTCAGGCTTGCCATTATAATTTTCCTTTTTTGTTGTTATCAATAGTGCAAAATAATTCATGATTTTTTTCCTGTAATTACTTTGACTTGTTCAGTGAGACAGACAGGTTCTCTGTAACCAGTGGTCTTCCAGCATACCTTGTACTTTTAGTCACCAAGAGCACAATTGCAGGATAAGTAACAATAGGATATTTTGAATTTTTTCATGCAGAGAAGCAAGGCATGGAATAACTAAATTGCTGAAGGTCTCACAAAGTTATTTATTGTAAACAGCTTCCTTTTATAATCCAAAGAAAAGTTTTATATAGGTATCACTAATATTTTAATTATTATATTATAAGGAAAATAATAGCAGCAAAGCAATTAGTAAGTGCTTGGTCATTTCTAAGCAATTGCTCTCTTTATATAATATGTGCTATTTGTTGCATGTTCTAATTCATACTGCTGAATTGTAAATTGTATGCTATCAGGCAGTGGCTTCAGAGTTCTCAGTGGTTACCCCCTGCTTAGTAAAATTTCCCCGAAGTTGTATTTGACTTTTTAAAATATACCTCTGGAACCTCTGAATTCTTGTTTTTGTTGTCTGAAGATTTGCCTTTGGCTGACAACTGGGTGTTGGACAGGAGATTCTACTGCTGCCACTAGTGGAGTCACCTGGGTACCTTGTTTGTTTGCTTAAGTTTAACATAACACCAGATGTGTGGACAGGAAGGAGTTTTCACTCCAGTTCTCATTCAGGCTAGATTAGACTCAGCTGTCAGCCTGTCTAGTATCTTGGATTTTGGCTTTTTTAGTTTTCTTTACCACCCCATTCACAATAGTCTGAGGTCATTAGTCCTTCTTCACCAAATTCTCTGATTTTACGTAGCTAAGCATTAGCTTTCATATCTTCCTCTTCTTGCTCAGTGCATATTTCACTTTGTGAATTTTGCCTTTACTTTATGACCCATGTGCCCTAATTTCAACATATATGGACTAGAAACAAATGCATTTCCTAGATCTCAGAATAAACATTCTGGATCCATCTTCTATTACCCATCTTCAAGAGTTTACCACGTTTCGTCTTCCAAAATGTTGGCTTGCCTGTGCATTTTCCCAGACTTGGTTCTTCAGTTATTCTAATTGCTATTCAATTTATTTTTCAAAAGGTACTTTATTTTTTCCTTCCTCACCCTACATTTTTTATACATTTATATCTTTAGTAGCCTTTTCATTTCTATCTGTACTTTTTTTTTTCTGGTTAATTGCAAAAACATTTGCAATGAACTTAAGATATATTTCTCCCAGACTTTTACTGTACAATCATTTTCCATTGAGTGGTTTGTCTCATATGTATCCTGCAAGATAATTAACTGAACTCAGCTGTGAAACAAAATTTCTAATGTTTCCCATCTCAAGTATCACAAAATTCTGTCCTTAACAAATGTTTTCTTAATGTGTTTTCATGTATACCAGTGCTGCTTCACAAGTAATGCCTCCTTGACCTGATGATGCATCTCTTTATATCCCCTTTAGCAGCATGCATTTTTTTTTTTTAAAGCTGTCATGAAAGTATATTATTAGCCTCTGCTTCTTGGCAGAGAAACAAGTTCTTGGTCTTTTCCTCTCCACTTACAGCATTCATTAGCATTGGTAACTTTTGAAATCTTCAGGTCCTGTTTTGTTTCTAAGGTTTTGGAGGAGTTCCTGGAAGTCTGGAAATGTATGTCATTTTTCAATTTCTTTCATAAAACGTTTGTCTTTAGATCTACCAAATTTTCACCTGGTATGTAAAAGTAACTGTTTTGAGATGAGAAATGATATCTCTTGTTTTCTCTGTACTCCCAGTTCTTTGAATCTACCTGTCTGACTTTTCTTGACTTTTCATCTACCTGTTTGACTTTGAAGGTACATAGCTTTTAAGGCAGAGACCGCTTTAGTCTCTCTTAATGCTATTGTTATTACGGTATGATAATGTAAGGATAACCACCAGGATAAAGGTTTGTGGGGAAAGTAACTCCTTTCTCATATTCTCAGAGGCTTCAACTGTTGAAGCCATCTCCACTTGTCTTTTTAAAGATATTGCTTTTCCTTGCAAATTCTGCTTATAGCCATGAAGAGGCTAGAAATTGTTGATCTGGGTCTGTTCCAGTATGACTATGAATGTAGTTTTTGAAGAGTTGTTTGCAACTGCAGCAAAAGAATAGTAAAATCAGCACAGAGTATGTAGCAACTTGCTGTTTTAAGTATTTCACAAGCTAAATGTGACAACTCAGGAATTCTCTAAGTACTGGAGATAATAAGAAAACTGCAGGATACACAATACACAGTTATGAACTCATAGGCATTGTAAACAATACGAAATGTGTTTCCTGTGTGTAAATGGGGCCACTGCTGTGTCTCAATCAAGACATCCAGGTCAGGGAGAATGTCTTTTGCTCTGGAGGAATAGAACAGTTGGCCCTGGTAAATGCTTATGCTTCTTGGAATCTGAAATGGTGCAAGTCTACATTTAGGATGTCTGGTGACTTATGTTAGTTACAGTGGAGTTAGCACAGAAATGAAAGCACTTAAACGAATGCAGCTAGAACTGTAGTAGAAGGACACCCACCTGAAGAGATGGAATGAGACAGCCAAGGACCTTGACTTCATACTTCTCAGTCACAGAACTGGTGAGTTCCTCCATGAGCTTGGAGCTGTTGGTCTGGTAAAAGTCTTTTAACAGCAAATGACAGCTGGTGCTGTCAGCTTGCACCTTTTGCTATAACCTAGAAGGTCAAAACATACAAGTTGAGTAGACTCTTTCTAAATATCTGACAAAACTGGTATTATCTCCATCTATTATAACAGATATAAACAGTGTCCTCATGCTACTAGATGGGAAAATATTGTGACAGAGTGCTTAATGTTGCCCAGCCAAAGGGATAAATTAGTTGAGAAACCACAGTCATGGCAGGGATGCCAAAAATCATACTGAAGTAATAATCGCTTCTTTTTTGCAACATAGAAAACTGCTAAATGATGCAGTTTCCTGGCAGGTAATATCAGTGATCCTCAGAGCCCAAGTTTTGTCCATGATGAGCCTTTTTCAAACTATTTGGATATAAACCTGGTAGGAAGTCTGTTTGGTTGGTGTGCTTGCTTATTGAATCAGTGTATTGGAAAAGATGTTGAATAATGATTTTAAAAGAAAATCAAAAAGTTTTTCTCAACTGAAAATGCACCAACGCAACATAAAAGGCTGACAAAAATGCAGTGTTTAGAGGTAGCCTGACATAACTCAAACCCTTCAGTACTTCAGGGTGGGTGATAAACATACCTACCTCATACTATGAACAGAAATCTAACTGGAACATGTTAGTGTTCCTGCAGCTAGTGGGTATCAAGCAGTTTAATTAAAAAAAATAAATAAATAAAATCACAGATTTCTGAAATGCTGAAATCTTTTTTCAAGATTTGGGCTATATAAGTGCTCTATTACAAGTCTTTATTCAGTCCTGACACCTTTGAGATAGAGGTAAAAATAATCACTTGACTGCTACTTCGACAAAAGAACTTCAAGTTTCAGCCTGTTGCTGAAATGTTGATCTTTGTACAGTTCCAGATCATGTGAAAACTGCAATTATTCTTTGTCCTGTTGGAAAGTTAGCTCAAGAACATCATGTATCTTTGAACACCAGCTGAAAACTGTGTAATCAAACTGCAAATCAACAGCCCATTTTGATTGTTCACTGAAGTAATGGATTTATACCAGCACATAGAACAGTCCTCTAATTTGGTAACATGACTGTGCTTACTTAAATATTGTTAATCAGTCTTCATATATGAAAGAAATGGCAAAAACTGTTCCTTGGAAAGCATATTTCTAAATTGTAGGCACTTACTTCCTGAAGTTTTATTTCAATGTTGGACAGTTCTATGTAAAAGCTGTAATCTCCAAGATATTATCATGTAATAGTAAGATGTTTATTGTAAGAATATATTGGTTCGGGTTTTAACTTGATTAAAATCTGGTATATATGCTATGGAATTTATTTTGGATGTTAAGTACACATGATAAAATTTTGAATTGAATTTCTTTTAAATTTGATTTTGGAGAAAGCCAGATTGTTACCGTGTCTCAACCATCAGCTTTCAGAAAGCTCATAGGATAAGGATATACAAAATATATTTACGTTCTTCATGCAGTCCACTGCCATGGAACATATGAGGGAAAATGTGTTGTTCTCTGCTGATAGAGAAAATTGAACATGAGAAATAAAATTCCCAGTGCTATGCTCATACTATCAGTGGTGATGGTACACAAACAATGAAGTAAAGAAAAATTATTTTCAAGCTTTGCTGGATACACCTAAGGGAAAGAAATCGATGCTGGCCAAATAGAAATGGACAGAATTATTACAGGAGAACCAGTTTCTAAGCTCTAAAGGTTATTTAAAACAGCAAAGAGTTCACATACAATCTAGAACTTAGTGTCATTTTAAACTTTAAATGACATGTAGGGTGGTATATGAGATGTACAAAGCCAGGAAGAAGTCTTGCAGCAAATTCACTTCCTCTGGAATGAGATCCTAAACAGTTTTTTAGCAATTCAGTGAGGACACCTTATTTTAGAGTTTAGTTATCTTCTTGTCTGTAAAAGTCCACTATGTATTTTATTGCCAGTGCATTGAAAATGTGTTGTAAGTTGTGATGCTTTATGAGTTACTGCCTGCCTAGCTGTTATAAAATGTAAAGAATTGTTATTTATATTTTATTACTGTCTCTACTTAAATTAAAATACATATATTTATGGTGGACAGGAACAAATTCAGACTGTAACAATGAAAGATTCATCTTCCAGTGGAAGGAATCTTTAATTGCTCATAAAAACTAAAGAACTTGTCTGCTTAACTGTGGAAAGTGTGAAAGCAAGGGATGAGACGTTACAGGTTACAGTGGTACTTCAGAAAGTTCTACTGATGACAAATCCAGTGAGTAAATATGGCCTGCTCTTGACTAGATTTTATTCCTGTTTAAACTTCACCGATTCAGTAAAATACTTTTTGGTTTACTGTTTTGGTTTACTGTTGTATAAGGGACACTAGAAGAACCAAACAGGTGGAAGAAAAGAAAAAGAGAAAATATTAGCTACTATGCTTGCTTCAGGTATCTCTAATTGTGTTTATTTTTAAGCTTTCTGCTGGTCAACAGCCAAGTGAAATTTGTAAGCTGGAAAGTGATACTATGAGAAAAGGTGTGCTTAGTAACCAGGGAAGGGAGTAGGGAGTATGTCAGTTAATTTAAATCTTAAAGAAATGCCTTTGTTTCTTCTGTCTGTCTTGCAATTTCTAACAGCACCAGGCATAGCTTTATAGTTCTGAATTACTCCCTGGCATGGATCATGTTGCTATGTCTGAGCTGTCATGGAAACTAGCTGGAGCAAAGCTGGCTTATGAAGTACATACAAGACAGCACAGGCAGTCCCTGTTCTTAAGGTATCTAGCTTTTTCCAAGTCCTTTTTTTTTTTTTTTTTTTTTTTAATAATAAGCAGTTTGCTCTTTAAAATTACCTTATGTTTTATTTGAGAAGCTCCATACGCTGCTCCTGTTTTGGATCTTGCATAAGACCAACATTGGCTGTATCAAGCATTACAGCAACACTTAATTGCTTTGATTATTCACATAATCTAATGCAACAGCAGTCAAGATTATTTTGCTGCTTACTATACACCTCTCAGTACATTAATTTGCCTGCCACAGAGTTAATATATTCTTTGGATTTGGTAGTTAACCAGCAGTTTTCAGAAAGTTTGTGGAACTAGAAAGAAACCCTAAATGTTTACTACAGGGGAGTATTTTTGTTTGAGCACAGTAGCTCTTGTAATCATAGTACCATTAAAGTACCTCCAGCTGTTTTCTGGAAGGAAGTACACTTTCCTCTGAGATATCACCCTAGAAAGAAGGTCATTGAGATTTGTTTTTTATCTTGGAAAGATCCAGGTATTGTAAGATGTAGAAACACTGTATCATTAAAAATGAGGTTGCTTTCAAGACAATCAGTAGGAAATGGTATGCTGTTGTATACCTTGTAGAGTATTTAAAGAGAATTCACTGCTGCTCTGTGGCTGATTTGCACCACATAATTTAGGAAGTTGCTCTTGATCAAGGAGAACATTTAAGAGTGAAAAACTAAGGAAACTTTATATACTGCCCTTAAAACTGACATGACATGGCAAATGTGCCAGAAGTAGAAGTGCAGACTGGCACTGGCAGTCTTCAGTTTTAATGCTCTAGTCATCACTGTTTGGACTTTGAAGGGGAGATCACAAAGATGCCAGAAATCAGAACAGTTTCTGAGGAGCTATTGTTACTGTTTTCCTTCCATCTATTGAGCTGAGAATGTCTCCTTACCTTTCAAATGGATTTTGTCTGTTTTCCTAAATTTCACTGACTAGACTCTTATTTCAAAATACGGTTGTACTTCTCTGAAAATGTCATTTAGGGACGTGTGAGTTTTTCATGTTTGTGAAATTCAGGAATCTAAAGTATGTTCTTTCTGACAGGCTACTGAAATCCTACAAGCCCCAGTATTTTGAACTGAGTGGTTAATGTGGAAATACTTGACAGTTCAGCTTTGGCTGTGATCTATCTACAGAAAGCACTATGTTGGGAGGCTAGGATGAGGAAGTGTATTTGATTAAATTATATTTGGTCTGGAAAGAAAGATGTGGAATTTATATTTAAGGTTGTCCTACCCTAGTGGTATCGATGGTAACTTCAGATGGAGAGCTTTAATAAATATTTCACCATTTTCTCACAAAGATGTGCATTTTCAGTTTTGTAGAACTACTGAAATGGCAGAGTTCCATGAGAAATTTGTGGCTACACCTCTTCCTGAGCTCAAATTAGAAGAGTTTGTGTGGGCAAGATTTGTGATCGTTCCTTCAGTAAAATCTATAGATCATCCACTTCCAAACCTGGAAGTCAATTCTGAGGCATTTGGCTGCTGAAGCTCATAAAATACAAGCCACGGCATCCAAACCATGCTGCTTCTAAGACCTGGAGCAGAGCATGTGTGTGGTCTATAGGATGCATTTCATAAATCCTGGGCTTCTGATCTATTTTGTTACTGGACTGCAAAAGAGTTTGAGCAAAGCCCTTTCTCCTCATGGTGTGGAAACTTGCATTATTGGTTTATTTAGCAGAATAGGTGTTCTCTCTTGCATTTTATTCTAAATTACAGGATTCAGCCATTTAGGAAAAACAAGATATTGAGTGCAAAGAAATCCTTTTTGTCTCATGAAATTGAATAGTGCTGTCCTAGTAATTGTTTTGATTCATATCCGGATCATCCAACTGTGATACAGGATACCAAACAGTATATTATGCTCAATGCATAGCAAAGCAATTTAGTTGTATAAAGTGGGAATGATCTGAAGTTGAAATCTTAGTCTACTTTTTGATAAATGGCTGGTGGTTTTTTTTTTTTTTTTTAATTCTGTGCAAGATCTTTATTTCAGTGTTTATAATCTGTGTATAAAGTACTCAAGTTTAAATGCATACAGGCTAGAATAAAGCAGGCTTTTGCCAGTTATTCCTTTATAACAATGGAGATGATTTGATGCCCAAACTTGCTTAACAATTCCCTTTTGCTGTAGCTTCTGTGGAACATGAAAGCAGAAGAATGCTCCTCTGAATTGGTCTTTTTTCAGAGCAGATGTGGGATCTGGCAGACAAGTTACCTGTATGTACAATTTGTTGTCAGGTTCTTGATTCTGTTTTCATTTGGATTCACTAGGAGCCTTATATTAGAGAAGAGAGCACTTCCTTACCTCTTGGCACCGATGTGGGACTTCAGGTGGAAGGATTGCTAAGCATTTGCACATCATACTTCCACTGGTGCTTCAAGGAGAGGTGTTTTTGGATTTTCCTAAAGAAGTCTGGTCTGTTACAGGACAGGTCCTGTATGACGAGTCTTGTTCAGATCTCTTTCTGTTGTGGAGTGGCAAGGGAGGTCTGGTTCTAAAGTCAATGTGGGTTCTTGCCACTGTGAAACTCTTGGGTGATCTTTAACTCCTTGGGGGCAAAAAGGGCGTCTCCACCATAGTATGGTGGAGCAGAAATTCCACAGGATGGCTCTGATAAAGACCTCCTTCTATTTAGTATACCAGTAAGAATAGAGTGTGGAATATATATGGAGTATATGGTATATATTTAGCTTCCTGAAAATGTCATTAGAATTAGGAAATTCCAAGTTCCACTGTGGTGGACTGAAGCATTTTTTCCCCAACCTTTAAGAGCTGAATAACTGAAGCTGCCTTTTGTGTAGTGTGAAGGCTGCTTGCTGCTATTGTCTCCCTGTAAAAACAACTCATTCCTGCAGGCTGGTTTAACAGTATCATGTTCTTAAATCTGTTTTCCTCTAACCTTCTTTCAAGTTGTGAAAAGGGCTCCATAGTATATATAATGGCACCCAGAAAGTGTGACAATAGTACTCTTTTCCTTACCAGTTTTTGTTCTTTCCATCTGCCAAACATTTGGTCTCTCCCCCCCCCCCCCCACCCTCTCCTTAGTGCTACTGCAGCAAAAATGCCTGCCTTTTGTTTATGTCTTCCTACACTAGCATCGTGACATCATAAATGATATCACCAGGGGAAAAAATATTCGTAGCTGTAGTTAAACCAGCTGTTCGTTAGCAACCCATCTAGTCTGCTTTCATTTCTTCTCATTAATGTATATGTGATAGTGTTTCTTGCTTAAGAGATGTGGAAGGTTCTCCGCCACGAACCATCTGCTCTGTTGTTGTCTTTGGGTAGATAAAAATGGTGGCATTTTAAAATATACACGTTCTTGATAATAGAATTTTTTTATTTAACAAAATGAATATAAGATTCTAGAACAGATTCATCAGTGGATTTAGCTGTGGGTAATTCTCTGTCCTTTACTACCCATCTATTGTAATTCAGTGTAATCATAGAGACTGCATACCAGCTGATAGAAAACCTTAATAGTACATGATGAGTAAGATGCAGAGAACAATAAAGGATTCGAGAGTTTTGTCACTGATTTGCATGACGACAGTAAAGTGCATGAATTTGTTCGTCATGCTTGTTCCTTCTTCCATGCAAATCAGTGGCAAAACTTCCATAGGACCAGAATAAAGCCAACAAAGAGCAACAAGCTGTCATTTATTCTAATGAGGGGGATTTTAAATAGAAGAAGTTGGTATTTCATTTGTGGAATGTTAATGAGAAAACAGTTTCTTTTTGCCAACTTGCGTTTTCAAAATGCTATGAATTGTTCCAGTGATAATTCACAATAAGATAGCTGCACCTTTGCAGTGTTAATGCTAGGGTTAATTACTTGTTCAGTACCTCTTTTTTGGATGGAGGTGTTCATTTATCATCACTAGCTCTGTGTTAGAATCGAATACCAGAATATTCTGGTATTCTGAGATTGTAGTTAGGATATCTCCAGTAATTCCATAGTGGATTACTGATGCATCATCAGTGGAAAAAAATATAATTTTATTTTTTATTATTTATATATAGCATATGTAAAATAAAACATTTATGTAAGTGTTGTTGTGATTTTGAATATGATTATTCACTTAGTCCAATATAAAATACTCAGGTAAATATTAAGCTTTTAGCCAATATAAAATATTCTTCATAATTTGTGTAAAAACAAATTTAAAAAAAACAAAAACAAACAAACAAACAAAAAAAAAAAACACACACAAAACCCTGAGTGTTATCACATATTACCAAGAAGTGATCAGACTTCATTGCATACTATATAATTTGTCATTTGGATCAGGGAATAATCGTTGCTCAAATGGCCAATTCTTATTCACCTGAGTAGTCTCACTGAAACCAGCAAAACTAATTTTATAACCAAAGATTACAGGATAATGCCCTTGACTGACGAGACAAATTTAAATCAAGGGCTGCTTTTTGGGAGCAATTTTTCATTTAGAAGCTTGTCCTCTACATAAAGGATAAACAGTGGCAGATTAAATGTGTTGGCACAATATTACCTCTTTAGAATATTAATTTCAGTGTGCATGATGTGTAGAGTGATGCAGATAATACAAGGTTTTTGCTACTGCCCACAAGAATAAAAAATACTTTTTAAAACTCTTGAATTTTAACTTGAACCTTTGTTACAATAGGAATAATAATAATAATCATTAAAAAAAAAAAAAAAGTTGGGGATTTCCACAATGTCTGATGTCTTAATGAGCTAAAGGAGCTTTACAATTTGTTATTCCTTCCTCATGGTAGTCCTCAGCTGATTAAAAATAAATAAATAAATAAATCCATAGACGGTGAAATCAGCGGCATGCCTGGCTTTCTCAGACAAAACTCCCATGTGATCACACAGGCAGCCTCAGTGAGACTGAAGCTGCTCAGCAAGCAGTAGGTAATGAGTCTTTGTGCAGAGTGCAGCTCTTGTCGCTGAACAATAAAGCATATGGTACCAGCAATAAAACACAGGGCTGGGAAATTTAAGAAGATTCTGCTGGAACTAGGAAGACAGTGAATATGTCACACATTATAAAATGATGATCAATCTGTTTGGGTTCCTAATTAATAAAAGCAGTACATGGATTGGAAAAACAACAATTTGAACAGGTCAGTTTTTTTTTTTTTTTTTATATAGATTATTCACACACTTTAGTAGTGAAAATGTAAGTGGTGATTTTGCTATTTCCTTATTTTTAGTAAAGTCAGGTTTTTTGCATTTGGTAAGGTGGGATTGGAAAGATGCACGGTAACGTGATACCAAGCTGAACTGTATAAATTTTGTGATCACGTTCATTGTAAAAATGTTTTTAGTGTTATTCCTATGCAATTCAAAATTCAATTATGCATGGAAACCTGGACAGCAAGTAAAATTAGATTTATGCTAGATGGATCATTTGCCAATATCATAAAATATTTAATAACAACAATCTATTATTCTGCTATGTATTCAAGCCTAATTCTTTCTCGATGGGAGAGCTGTAGCGTTTGTTTGAAGTGTCTCAAATAACAGACCACCGCAGCGTATCTGGGTGCACGGGGATGTGTTTTCGGTTCTGCTCAGCTGATTCTGAAGGTGGTGGTTGTGCTGTTTGTAATACGCTTCTAGGGCGACAGCACCGGCGTGCTGCATCTCTGCGTTCGCTCCGCTCTTGTGTTAGCAGCACCGGCTCCGTTGTTATTTCCCGGCGGCGTCGGTCCCCTCGGCCGCGGCTACCCCGACCCCACTCGGTGTTCTCTGGAGGCCGCCCGGCGCCTTCGGCGGCCCGCGGCTACGATCGCTTCGCCCCTGTCCCGCGTCCCCTCGCCGCCTGCCCCCAGGCGCTTCTGTGCGCAGCCTCCCCCTTTCTGCACCGCTCCCGCTGCCCGGCGGCACCGGGCCGGGGCCTCGCGACCCCTCGGCTGCTGCCGGCCGCGCCGCTCGCCCCCGCTGGCTAAAACGTAAGGGCAGGAGGAGGCGGCGCGGGGCCCGTTGCGGGCCGGCACGGGCCGCGCTGCCCCTACGGGAGGGGTAGGGGGAGGGGGCGCGCCCCCGCCCTCCCCGTCCGCCGTCCCGGCGGGCCGGGCCCTGCGTGCCCCGCGGCGGGGGCGGGGCCATACAAACGAGGCACCGGGAGGGCAGCGCTGCTGCGGGGCGGTGCCCGCGGGGCCCGGCCGGGCGCTGCCGGCGGGGAGGGGCCGAGCGCGGCGCGGCGCGGCGCGGGCCGGGGAGGATACCGTGGGGCTCGCATCGCGCCCGGCCCCGGCTCCTCCTGCACCGCACGGCCGCGGCGATGGGAAACGCCGGGCTCCACTTGCGGGTAGCGCCCCAGCCTGCGTGATGGTGCCTCGCCATCGCTGCCTACGGGCGTTTCTCCTGTAAAAACCGGTGCTGGAGCAAGCACTGATACAGCTCGGCCTGCGCTTTAGACAATGGGTCTAAAAGGGGGGGGTTGCTCTAAAAGAGAGGTATTTGCTTCGTGATATTTCTTGCGTCCGCTGGCAGTCTCTCTAATGGGGAACACTTAAATCCCAGTAACGTCTGCGGTGTATTAACCATGCGACTGGATGGCATGTGCTGAACTTACCACTCCAAGCTAATTTAAATGGAAAAAATAATAGCGAGTCCTGCAATTATCATAATTACCATAGGTGTACAAAAAACATGGATTTCAAGATTAGATTTCTGAGGCAGTTAGGTTCTCAGAGTAAGTGTGTACATAGATGAAATTATTGTTTTCTACTAAAAACAACGGGAACATCACTGCAGAACAGCCTTCTCACTGTTTTAAGGGAATCTTTACATATACGTATGCTTGCCCTTCCCATACAAACACACTGAAAAATAAACCACAGTTTTCCTGTGGACAAAACTATAATGGTTCAGGGATTCATGCTCTGAATTTCTCCCAGTATTAAGTTATTTTAAAAAATATAAAGAAAAAAAAAAAACACTCCTGGAGCAAGCAGGTGTTCTGTGTTCACATATTCAAGTTACGGTAATTTTGAAATGCTTTTTTTTCCTGATCCAAACTCCATTAAAACTGGCTTACAGAAACGTTTTGCTGCAACTTGATAGTGGACTTATTTGAGCATCATGAATAGCACCAAGTCTTTTTGTTGCATCAGACATTCTGGAGACAGAAACGTAACGTTGACCTCCTGCATTACTGAAATTAAGTGATAATTCTGCTCTTCCCAATTTACTTGAAGAGCTGAGAAGTCCAGGTCTGGTGTATAATGTTTTGGTTTGTGCATGCACAATGTTTATCATGTTCAGTGTCTTAGATATGTGGTCTAATTTATTTATTGGAAGGAGAAGTACACTTTTGTTGAAAAACATGTTGATTTCAGCAGATGTAAAAGACAAATAATAAGGTTTAAGTTTACTATTAATTGGATTAATAAATCTTGGCATAGGGTACATAGCGGAGAGTGTTCGGAAATTCATTCTAAAGCTTAAATATTTTCTCCCAAGTAGCAACAGATGCTGCTTTATAAAGCCCTTACTTGCTCTTAAGAGATACTTCTGCTAACTGAACCCTGAAGTTTAGGTTTTTTCCTCCCCAAACAAGTAGATAGAAGGTCATGCTGTAGCAAGGCAGGTATAATCTATTGCAAGATCAGTAAAGCTGTTTGAAAGATAAACTTACATGTAGTCTGTCCGTGTCTATCTTTATCCTTGCTCTGAACCAATTAGGATGCTGAGAAAAATTAGATTTATCAATGTGGCATTTTCTCAGTAAAATATCACCAAACACCATCACAGCTTTAAAATGTTGATGCCATATGAAGTCCTTCTAGTGAGATTTGATCACTGTTGTTACGTTGCTCTTTTGTAGGTTTTTTGACCCTGAGAAAGGGATTGAATGTAGCAAAAAGACAGATGACTCATCTGCAAACACACAAAACTGGAAAGATTTACTTGGTTAAAGAGATCTGAAATAAGTAGTAGGGCTTTAATTCTCCACAATATGGATACCGTATTCTAATGAAACCTGTAGCAAAGAGAAACTGTAAATAATTGCTAACAACAACAACAACCTGATTTTTTTTTTTCCTATTTCATTTGTACATGTAATTCTCTCCAGCACATGCCCTTACCCTAGTCTTATTCTCCCCACACCCCCATGTTTGTATTTCTAGGCCCTTGGCATCAGTTCTCCATCACTTCATAGCTGTGTCTCTGTTTTTCATAATGAAATAGGGAAAATGGGAAGAGGAACAGAAATATGTATCAACATAAAAAGTTGATGGAAAATCCATTCAATATTTAACTTGTCTAAAAGCAAAATCAGGAAAAAAATGAAAAGGAGCTGCTTGAGGTTTTCAGTTTTTTTTTTTAAGTTAAAATGTAAAAATTTAAGAAGTATCCTTGCTTGTAATTTAACACTGAAATGTATCAGAACACCTATGTTTAGCCTTTCTAACAAAAAGATAAATATCTTTCAGTTACTACTACATAAATCTATTTATAAAATAGTTATCTTCATTTTCTGACTCAGTGTAGGGCTGGTTAGTATCCTTCTCTTTCATAAACAATTGGGCTTTGCATATTTACCTGCACCAAGTAGTGTGAAATAGAAAACATGAGCTACAAGGTATGGAGTCTGACCCTCACCAGTCTTTCTTAGGGATCTGGGCAGCAACTAGAACATCATTTACCAACTGTAGCTTCACCAGCCTGCAGAGTCCTTGGATTTTGTTGTGGAAATGTAATCAATTGATGCTTTTATGTAGGGTAAGACCGTCGCGTGAATAAGGCTCTGGGTAATGGTAGCTTTCATTAGTGTTCTGCTTCTTTGAGGGCATCAAGAAGAGTTTGGTGTTACGTTTACTTACTTCTTACTGGTAAATCATTTTTACATGCGCCTATAAATAAGTCATTTTGTTCAACTGTGCTGCAGATCAGGATAAATCGGTCTGTGTTGAGCACCATGCTGCTGCAGCTATTCTAGTGTCAGTACCCTAGCTAGCAGGCATAAAGCTAGCATGGGGATCTATAAAACACTGCAATAAATGTGCTGTCTGCTTAAAGCAGAGGGAGCTGCCCTTGTGTCACCACTTCTGCTGCCACACAGCCCTGCTGACTGTGAAACGGGGCTGACATTTCTGTACCAGCGCTGCAGCTGCTTCTGAAACCATCTCCCTGGGCTCCTGCAGGCGGAGGCCAAGGCTCCTCCAGTGCCTGGGAGTGTCTGGGTACTGCTGCTGCCAGGGTGAACTCGGCTGATACAGCCATGGTGGTGGGAGGTTGTTTTTTGAGTAGGAGCCTGAATTCAGCAGTTATCTTACCAGATTTGCAGTTTTCTCTTTCTTAGAATTAAACAGAGTGTACTCTTAACCTAGCATGGATATGTTAAAAAACAAGTTGGATCGCAGCTGTCTCCAGTTGTTTTTCCTAAGAAACAGCAAATCTCTAGCAAGCGTCATTTGTCTGGGGGTGAAAGGGTAAACAAAAAAATGTTGAAAGCCACAAAATTTATTTATTCATTGTTTTTAGTGTGCATAATAAATGATACCACTACTTATTTCCTTATTTCCAACACAAACCGTGAGAGCTGAGCAGTCTATTCTCAAGCCAACGTTTTTGTCTTCAAGTATTTAATTGCTGTGTGGGGAGGGAAACCCCATGACTCTTGGGGGACTTAAAGTGCTCGCAGAGTCCCCATTGTTTTGCTCTCCTGCAGTACCGGAGGTTTTGTTGAACCTTTGCTTTCAGAGTAGCTTAAGGTTTAACTTTGTAGCTTTTGGTTAAGTTGCTCAATTGTTTACCATTATGCCCTCCTCACCCACTCAGATTTCTAAGCAAGCATCTTCAACATTAACATGGCAAAGTGAAAATCACAGAGTATTAACCTTCGTCAGCTCCCCTGGAAAAGACAGAATAATAAGAGATTGGATAAAGCAGAATAAATTATATCAAATTAAAAAGAAAAAACATCATACCCATGTTTGAAAGTGTAATCCACATACCTTCACAGCAGGGCTTTTCAGGAGAGCATAGGGCAGATAATTAATTTTGTCCCAGAAGAATCCTCTGGCTGAGATGTCAAATGGTCACAAGGTGCTTACAAGTCAGGCAGTGCTATGGCATTGTGGGCTAGCTGCTTCGTTTTTATTCATCACTGACTTGGTGGCAAGTATCTTGGGAACTGGATGGGTACACATACTTATTATTAGATCTGCAGCTTTTTGGTCAGCCTTCTGGAAGAGTTTTCGGCTTTGAAATATAAAGTGAACTGAACTGAAAAGGATTTTTAGACATGCTTCTTCTGATTCCAAGCCACTATTGCCAAAAATTCCAGATTTTCTTTAATATTACATAAATAAATAAATAAATAAATAAATGTTAACAGTCGAGTTAATACAATTAGGATCTAATTTTAGATCAATCTCATTGTGGTCTATAGCTTTACATATTAATGCTGTGATAGTGTTGTACATTTCCTTCAATGGGTGTTGTGTTGAGATGCAATCTCATGAGTGAGTGAGGACCAGTGTATAATTTTTGCTAGCCAAAACCACAAAGTTATTAAGGGTAAGATTGGTTGTAATTGAACATATGCTTTAAAAATCCTACCTTTTGAGTTTGTCAGTCATAAAAAAATACTGAGAAAACAGTATTATAGACAAATGTTTCAGTTTATTGATTACACGTTTTGCCTCTACCTAAAATCGACCTTTTCATTCTGTGGTCACTAAATTCAGGAATTTGAAATCTGAGTTTAGCTGATCTTTTTGACTGATTTCTTAAGGAAATAGGCTTATGCAGTTATGATTTCATTGTGCCTGTCATATTGTCCCATATGTCCGTTATGTTTTCCTTATTATTTTTTTAACCCATTACCTCATTTCAGCTGGGTTTCAAAGAGTAGTAGATTGTCTTCAAGTATTCCACAAATATGTGGTGAGGTAGAGAAGAGAATGGTATTTTACAGTGATGAAAAAAAAGTTTTCATTATGACTAAATCCCTGAATATCAAGGTAACCACACAGAATGCATCAAATGCTCTGGGGAAGAGTATCAGTGAACCAAACCTCCTCCTGTGCCTTAGGTAATCTAGCGACAAGATGCACATCCGTAAAGAATCAGGCTCCCTTAGTTTCACAGGGTATTTTTTTCTAAATCTGCAATTAAATTCTGCTTGTATTTCTAGCTGATAACTGAGTAGCTTGTTTTTAGCTGGTGCTAGTTGTAGAAGAACAGGTGAATTGTCAACACTACATACATTTCAGTGGCAGGAGGGAACTTGTCAGTTGTTTTATTATATCAATTAAGTATTACCTGTATTCAGTAATGAGTTGTGCATCTTATGGGTTTTTCAGTGAATTTTCTTGTTTAGTGTTTATTATCAACATATTATTGCTAAAAAAAAGAAAAACAAACAAATAAAAAAAAACAACATTTTTTCTGGTTGAGTAGATAGTGAAACATCAAAAGGTAAATAATAGAAGAAAAAAAAAAACAACAACCTTCTTTTAAATTAAGTATGATTTTTGTGGGCCTGAATGCCTCCTTAGTACTGTCTTGGGTGTGCATTAAACCTGCAAATTGTAACATTTTATGTTGGTTGTACTTTGTCCTTGATTTAGACATGAAAGCTTGAATTATTATGGCCGTAAAGCTATTTTGGAAGATGATAGTTTCAAAACATTACAGCCTTCCAGTAGATATTAATATTTTATATTTTCCAGTCTGAATAGTTTTATTGACCGTTCTCCGGAGAAGAAGATGCACTTAAACATCTTTTTACTAATTTTGGCTAAGCCTTGAACGAAGACATGACTTTATGCTCATGCCATGGAGCATGCTCATTTATTTCTTCGGTGGTAATTGAATGTTATCTCCTCCTGAACAAAATTATTTTGGTTTACAGGGGCTTGTTTCATATACACTGTTCAACAAATATATCTGCTAAAGAAAGTAATGTGAAGTAATGTTTTTTCTGATACTTTTGAGCTGCTGTTTAGTTTGTAGTATTTTTTTTTTCCCCAGTTTACTGGTAGAAAAAGGTGTCAGAGTTAATCTCTTCAAGAAGTGTCTTGAGCTACCATAGACATTAATCTGTGACCATGTCACCAAACTACTATTAATGACTGTACAAATATGTATTTGGTATCTGAAAAATTCTCACAGCCTTGCGAGGATATTAGCTAATTGGCTTAATACTGTTCTTTCTATTCTTTCTTTTTAAAAACAAGATGTTATGGGAGTTTTTTTATGGCTTTGGTCTTCAAAAAAAAAGGGACAAAAACAACAAACCAAAATCTCTTGCTTGGCTGCTTGTAAGTTACCAGATTCCCTCCCCTCCCCTCTCCTCCCCCCTCCCCCCCCCCCCAAAAAAAAAAAAAAAAAAAAAAAAGCTCACACTGTAACTTTTAAATGACTTATTGTTGAAGTTGGAAAGACATAAAAGACATGATCCAACCATCTGGGCTCCACGCAAATTTGTGTGTTCTCCCTCAGAGAAAACCTGGAAGCTGCTGGCACTTCCAGGTCTGTATTAGGACTTGCATGGGCACATGAGAAGGTATTCGTGCAGCTGTGCCTTTTCTTAAGTGGCTGTGACAAGGCAAAGGCATTGGGTTGGACACAATCATCTGCCAAGCTGGAATTTGAACGCTGAATTAAGGAGAGGAAAGTTGAAACAGCCTCCATTAGGGAACGTGCTGAGCATGCCTATTGTATAACAAACTGCAGCAATACTAAAACGCAAATGGCTGCTGGCTGTGCACAGGCAGCTCTTTAATATCTCAGGATTTGGTGCATAATAAACTAAGACCATTTTTCATTCTACTTATGCTACAATTTCTTATTAACAATATTTGGTAAGGCATATTAAACATCTGCATCCAATGTATATACGTAATTAGATTTTTTCAGTGTGTGACAAAAGGAAACCTATGTTAGAAGAGCAACAACATTTGTAAAACAAAGCAATGAATAATTGGGAAATAGCATAATTCTTGCACTCATATGACCCTTTACTTTGTATTTATTTTGGTATCCAAATCAGTATGTTTACACTTTAGAGATGCCTGTTGAAGCTACGAATACATTTCACAGTACTGTGACTGTATTAGGGCACCGTTCTGCTGGACAAATCAGTTCTGCTGAGAAGCAAGGTATATTGGTACAATTCATCTGCTTCTGCCTTTTGTGCTGGCTTGCTGAAAGTGAGCTAAGCTAGTGCATATCCTTAGCTACATGATCAAAAACATAGCATAGATGAATACCTGTGGCATGATAACACAACTTCAAGGATGTCTGTGTTTTTTATATCTGCTTTGTTTACCATCTCCTTTATAACTGGCCTTCAGTGATCATGACAGCACATGGCTGCACTATTTGATTTATAATTTTTCTTAAACAGTGGAGAAAAATTGAAACTCAGCATTTTTGGATCAGCTTCCAATTTCTGTAAGAATTTTTTACGTAAGCCTAAAAATCCTCTCATCTTTTTTCTCTCTACAGTTTTACCTCATCTGTTGTGCTGTTACTCAGTCCGTATTGCCATCAATTGTCAAGAACTTACAAATGTTCATTTGTTAAGGCACTTATTTAATATTTGAGAGATGTCTCCACTAATAATTTCAGGTCTTTTCCTCAAAGTCTTAGGGAGTGAGAGTTCTTTCAACCACAAGAGTTGCAAGATTTTGTTTTGTTTGTTGTACTTTTTAACACAGATAGAACATTTCCCTGCTGTTTGTTCACAAAAGTAATTGGACTAATACAGAACTGAAAATAAGTCTTAAAATAAATGGGCAAGAAGTGAGAGAATAAGAGCAAGCTCTTTGTGTTCCTGTTTCCAGAAGAACATATTTAGAGGTCAGAATAGCCAGCATAATTGATTCCTGCCAGAGGCAGTATGAATTTATATCTTTACCCTTGACTTGACTTCTAGCCTGTATTTATTTAGCCGTTTAAGTTGTTGTAGCCATTTCACTTGACCATCTCCTTTGGCAGCCTCATTGTTGCCACCTCACTTCCTCCATGTTTGGAATCATAATGGCTGGAAATATTTTTGAAAGAAAGTGTCTATAGGCTACAACAAAATTCTGTGTCACTGTCTAAATTCAAGTGTTAATGCCCTCTCAATTAAATCAAGCCCTCTTGTAGAGGATGTATTTTCCCGACTAAATATTGTAATCTTGCTTATATGTTAACTGTGATATGTAAATGTAACATTTAAAGTATCTAATTAAGAGTGTTAAGAAAGCTGAGTTGATTTTAAGGTGGCCAGAAAACAAATTAATGGAATTCAGTTGCCTTTTACTGAAGGGAGGAAGGGGGATCAATGATCAGAAAATGAATTATGAAATGAGCAGGCCAAGCTATCATTGCCCTAGAGATTCTATTATTTAATACATCTGCTTTTGTTTTCAAATATTTCCTCTTAAAGTCTTTTAGAATTTGTCAGACTCCCATCGTTTTTAAAGACAAGTCATGTGTACAATGCCAGGAGTTACTGATGCTGCAGTCCAGTAACATGCTGTGGGGAGGAGCACGTGTTCTGTAGTAGTGTTGAGGCGGCTGTAAAATACCCTGTACTTCCAGCAACTCTCTTTGACCGAAATACATTCTGTTATGTGGTAAGGATAGCCTGTGGTTTTTGAGGACTGCAGATCTTTTGCTTCTGAGTAAGGTTTCAAGATTAGTCCCTAAGTCACCTCACCTTAGTGGAATAAGAAGCAAGGTAATTAGAGATTAGATGGTTGAATGTTTTAATCCATAACTTCTGGATGGCTACCGTTCAGCACTGAACCCCCAACTCAGCTGTTTGGTATGTGAGATCCCAGTGCTGCGCAGCCACAGTCCAAACCCCTGTCCTGACGGCAAGCCCATGTATCTTCAAGAACAGAGCCTAGGTCACTCTTACAGCAACTTTATTTTAAAAATCTGCTGCTGAATAGGTGTCCTATCTTTCACACAGTAGTTTAACAGTTCAAGAGAGCTCACCAGGACGCTAGAGACCTGAATCTGTTTTTCAGGAATTGCTGCCTCTGAGCTATAGCTTAGAGAGACTCTTAGTCCTCTGTCTAGATGTGGACCGTTGCACTCTGTAGAAAATAATGCCAAGATTCATAGGCCAGAGAGAGTGTGCACAGGTAGCTTGCCAAGTGTTCTGTTGTATTAAGTAGCCTTCAGGTACATAAACAATCACTCATGGGATTGGGTCCAGCCCAACCCTTTCTGTCAGTTTTCAACATGCACTACAAAATCGTGTTCCACTTTTCTTTTGTTCTTAGACACCTTGCTTGGAAGAACACCAAGTTTCCAGCTCCCAGGGAGACCTGGACATGAGTTACTCAAGCATCTCAAAGCTTTGTAACTTTTGAGTATATGCAGATGCAGCCTTTACGCCAGGGGAACTTGAAAGTGAGACCATGAAAAAGCTTAGATGCCCTTGAAGAAGTGTGTGACAGGTAGAGTCTTTCAGGAAAGTAGTTTTTAGGAAAGCAGTTTTTTTCAGGAAAACAGTCAAAAGACAGGGGCATTGGAGTGGTTCAAAAGTTTTGAGCTTCTTAGCAGAAAGCCACTGTTTTCCAGTCAGCAGACAGTAATCAGCCATTTCTGTGTCCCTGTGCCAGTGCAAGGAGTAAAACAAGCATGTGCAACTGTGACTAGTTGATGCTGTACTGTGTGTGCTTGGCAGTGTGTACTTGCCACTTGCCTAGGTTGCAGACCAGGTCTGCTTGCCTTTTTTTTTTTTTTTTTTCTCCCTTGCCCTACTGAACACAGCACCAGTTCCCAGAATCAGGAGGGCTGTGTTAGGGACCAGAGCTCCCTGTACGTTACACTCAGGAGTTGGGTACCTTCTGTTGGGAATCTGTTTCTTGTTCTGGGAATCATTAACTCAGAATTGTGAAGAACCTGTTTGAATAGTAACTGTGTGTACAAGTGCTTTCAGATCTGCAGATTTTTCCCCCCACTTTCTCTTCCTTGTTCTGGCTGTGCTGCTTTGGCAAGTTTCCCAGAAGCAGAATCACAGATTCAGAATGATTGAGGCTGGAAGGAGCCTCTGGAGGTCACCTGTTCCAAACCTCTGCTCAAGCAGGGCTACCAGGTTGTGTTGCAGTTTGTGCCCACTGTCTCTTGTCTTGCACTGGACACCACTGAAAAGAGCCTGGCTCCATCATCTTTGCACCCTTTCTTCAGGTATAGACATTGATGAGATCCCATCTGAGCCTCCTTTTCTTCAGGCTGAACAGTAACATCCCTCTCAGCCTCTCCTCATAGGAGAGGTGCTCCGGTCCTTTGATCATCTTGGTGGCCCAACGTCGGACACCCTCCAGAATGTCCACGTCTCTCTTGTACCAGAGGACCAGAACTGGACACAGCACTCCAAGTGAGGCCTCAGTGCTGAGAATGTTAAGAGTTACGCAGCTATGAGACTGCAAATGTAGACAGTAACACACATTCAGGCAACTGCAGTGGATTCAGTGGATTGACAGGCTCAGCTTTGGGCTGAGGAACTTGATTTTGTGGTTCTGTTTGTGTCTCCATCGCCATGCCCTCCCTGTATCCCCGCACATCCCCCCCCCCCCCAAGTATAACCATGTTTCCTAACTCCATACACATCATGGGGTGCACTGCACATCCATTGTAATCTAATTGCTTTTGGGGATTGAAATGTAAGTATCACTATATAAATGCAAAAAGATCTCATTGACTTCTCTTCAGCTATTTCCACTTTGTGGGAAATACCAGTATAGGTGGGGTTCTCTCTGGTAAAGCATATTGCTGGACACTGGTGTATTTTTGCTGCTCCTTACTGTCCAAAATATCGTAAAGGCTGGAACTGCTGTGATTTTGAAGGGTCTGTGGCTATAGTTTTGGGAGATTTGTTTTGTTGGTCTTTTTCCCTGATAAACTAATATGAAACTTGTTGCCTTGGGAGAGCAAGTCAAATGAATTTAAGAGGCTGTGCACAGTAATATAGCAACATTTCAGCCTTATGCTTAGGGGAAATTGACTGCAAGGATGAGGAAGCAGAGCCGTGTATCTTGCAGTGGGCTGTGGCTGAATTTCTCATTCCATTGCTTTCCACTGAAGCATTAAATACTGACTGCTACTGGAGACAGGATATTAAACTTGCTGCAATCGTGTATGTGCTTCTCAGAGCTTTTACTTCCTTAAGAGGTGAATGATCTCCTTTATTATAAAACTTTTCTTCTAGCCCTTGTAATTAAATAACATAATGAAAGTTTTGTATAATGTATCTGTAATTTCTAGTTTTGGCTTACAAAAGCAAGTTTAAACTTCCCCATAACTTCATCCTGCTGTGCTTAGGATCTGGCAGGCAATGTAAAATGCTTTGTCAGCAAAGCAAAGCAAATAATTCGAACTAATTTCTGTTGCACTGGGGTGAAGCTGTACTATTCTTCAGTCTCCTTCCTAGCTTTTCCTGCAGACAGATCTGTTTGCTGAATTACCGTTTTGAATTAGTCTTACAGACTTTCTGTGACTTGATGAATCCATCAATATGTTTTTCATAGCTGTCAGCTTCATACATCCATCTTTGTCCTGTTCTAGCTTCATATCAGGCCAAAAGTTGGTTGCAAACCTCTGACAAGCTGCCTTTGATTATTCACAGAAGGAAACTCATCTTAGGGCTTGAAGGGAGCTATGGGATGCAGAGGAGACATTCAATCTATTTGGTACTAGACTGCCTCTGAGGTTTAGCAAGCATATCTTAGGATCTATCAAAGTGCTGTCAGAACAGGATCAGAACATAGCTGCTACTTCAGTAAGGCTACCTCTGTGATAATTAAAAAGATGAGAAGATGCAGGCTGAGGACAGCATTCTCTGGCTTCTGATGGAAGCAGCAGGTTATTACTCTTGTCCACAGTGGCTGTCAGCCCTCCACCAAAAACAGGGTGCCCTCATCCAGGCTGCCTACTGGGCATGGCTCTGGTACCAGCTGCACCCTGCAGGATCCAGGAGAGTGCTAGGTGGCCTGGGCCAAAGCTGTGACACGTGCTAATTGTTAAGAAGTATGGCCACAACTGGAGTCTGTGCCTTGACCTTGTATCCTTTATTAGTAGTCATTTAGCCTGACATATGTTAGTTTCCTGACAGTTTCATGGTGCTGTTCTTTTTTTTTTTTGTGACAAACTTAATCACAAAAGTTTGGGTTGGAAGGGAGCTCTGGGGCTTCATTGTCTGAAGCAGAATGTACCTGGCTTGGAAGCAGTTAGTCCTAGAGGTAGCTGCAGGGATTTAAGTTGTTCTATCCGAGGGAGGGATGTGATTTGATTTTAGTGGGATTTGGCAGTACTCTGTGGTGTCCTCTGGATTTTGCATCCTGCTCGTCTAGGATATCATCAGTCCTAGATAAACTTCTTGCCTTGGGTAAGTATTAGCACCATTTACCTCTGCAGTGCTGCAGGAGGCACTGGAGCAGATATGTGTCCTCTGAACAAGCTACAGCTGCCCTTCATCTCTCCTTGGTTACACTAAGGATACACTTTCTCCTTAATTATGTGATAGTCATTGTAAATTTCTACCTTTGATGCTAAATTCCTGCTTAAATACTTATACTCTTCTATGTAACTTCAGGGGCATATTAGGCATCTCATTTCTTAAAATGGGGAGGAGAGAGTTTGGGAAGCAATTAGTATCTCTGACTGGAGTGGGGAATTTCTGAATTGTAAGGGTTTATCGAGTGTGAAACTGATACATGGTCTTCGTGACTTCATTGCCTTTTATCTCTCTGTAATATGGAATTATCAGATAATACTTAACTTACGATTTCTTTTAGGTGTGATGTGAGCACTAATTAGATCACATATTTGGCAGTGTGAACTATAATATTCAGTATGATTTATTCTTCTTTATTCTTCATCTGTTCGTGAACATTTCTTCCTCCAAAATGAGAGTTTTAGAAGAGAAGCTCCCACTTTTTCATTTCGTTTCACAGCATAACCTAGATTGGGGCTGATGTCCGTAGAAATCAGGAATGCTAAGCACCTTGCAACTCATGCACAGCATCAGGCTATTGCAGACACAGTTCTCCCTGACCTGAAGAGAGTCTATATTTCAAATTAAATTTTTGTTTTTACATGAAAAGGGATAACTTCCAAATGGCAAAATACATACCCTGAAACCAGTCTGTTACCCATTATTCTAACAATGTAACTAACCATTTCCACAGGTAGCAAGTTAGAGAGTATGATTTATGAAGTTTTTTTTCTTTCCTGTGGCTTCACTGTCTCCTAATTAATTATACCTAATCTCATACTAAATGGCTATTCAAGATGAGAAGTGGCAAGTTATTGGTACTTCTAAATAAAAATGACTTTGGAGACTATGACTGCATATTCTGCAGTTGGATGTTTCAATGCTTCATTGCCTCTGTTCCTGCTACAGGTGCATGTGACAGCATTGCAGCAATGAGTGGAATTTTAAAGAGGAAGTTTGAAGAAGTTGATGGCTCCTCACCTTGTTCCTCTGTGCGGGAATCAGATGATGACATTTCTAGCAGTGAAAGTGCTGACAGTGGTGATAGTGTCAATCCATCCACTTCTAATCATTTTACCCGTAAGTACTAATGTTGTGTATCTAAACAATTATTTCTGTTCCTCAAAATAAAACTATAATAATAATTACAAACACCATAGTTAGATAAACGTGACGATTTAAAATTGAACAGATGCTAAAGCTGACTTTCAGAGTATGTGACTTGTTCAGAACAACTTAGCAGACCTGTACCTTTTTGCCTTCATGTTATCTATATAAATCTATTTGTCACTGTAAAAATTTGAAGTCTCTTGGAAGCCCCTGACTGTTTGCTGTTTGAGTCATGTATGTATTTGTATAACGTTGGGAGTTGTGCTTAAGGTATTTCAAGCAGGAACTGTAGGGAAGATGCTCTAGGTAAGCTTATTTAATTTCTATGGACAAATGTAATGCAGCTGTCAGCTATCTACAGTATTGTATTCTGAGAGTTCTTCTTCAAAGAAAATAGCATACATTTTTTTTTTTTTTCTCCCGAATTGTGGAACATTGTGTATTAGACACAGAGGCACCTATCATTGCAGTAGTTTTTGTTCTTCAGGCAGGGGATGGTATCTCTGTACTCAGCAATTCTTCTGTGTACAGATAAGCATTTGTTCTTAAGTTAGCAAAGCTAGGTAGATTATGTGGGCAGCATATATGTATATGAGGAATTAATTAAGGTTTTGTTTTCGTAGTTTATGATACTTGGTGGTGGTTATGCTGTTTTAATGATGAACTGCATGTTTTAAAAAGCTGGGGTTGCCATCCTTCAGCTCTGCTATATACAAATCTCTCCACCTGAGTCAGTGGCTGTAAAGCTGTTTCTTAAAACTGTGGGCCAAGGAGTAGGTGAGTTTCCTTGTCACCACCCATATACAACATGATCCTTACAAATACGTGGTTTAGCATGTGCCTAGAAATTGTGTTTGTACCATGTGATATGAAGGTTCTTATGATTGATTTTTCTGCCAAATGCTGCTGTGCATTTTGAGATAGGGTTTCGATATGAAGGTTCAAATCTCCTCTTTTTTTTCTGTGCAAAGGTTATGCAGACAAAACTTTTCAGAAATATGTATGTGTAAAAATCTTGATGAAGCATATTATATTTAAGGTCCCCTACAAATACAGAATCTTCTATTATTAAAATGCTATAAAGAAGTAAGCGACCGAATAAATCTCAGTAGTATTAAGAAACAGTTTGGTGGCAATATTACTTGCATGCTGATCTTTTAACTTTGTGTCTCTTTAAAGACTTACATGATTATTCATCACAGACTGAAAGCAGTCCTGTTACATCAGTCATTGCCACCCACATAGAAGACAGCAATTTTTTTGTGAATACACAAATACAAAGAAAGCTAGTAATTCACAGGAACATCTTGAAAGTTGTAATACATGCATATAACAATAAGCTTTGATTATAGTTGACACAATACATAGTTTGGTTTCTCAATAATACCTGGAAGGGAAACTATAGGATTTCTGAGTGTTATGATTAATGATCCATGTAACTGAGATATTTGTAGCCAGCGTAATAAATGTGGTCCATGCACGTGTATGCGCGCACACACAAATATATACACAAATTGTACACAATAGATTTATACATATACATATATACATCAGCTGGCAGTATGGAAATAGGAAAAGAAAATTGTCTGAATCATTAATACTACTTTTTAAGCAGTATTTTCTTTAATACAGATGCAGTGGCCTAAATTCCAAGAACTCAATCAGAATATTCATAGTATTACATAAAGCTGGTTTGAGAGGGAAGGAATTGAGCAAGTGGCTTAGGTGCTACATTTGAACAGGAGTCAAGGAAAAGACTTTTGCAGACTGGTATATGACAGAGGCATCTTTTGGTATCTGACATTCTGCTTTACTCTTATTGTATACAGCATACTTGCACAGCCTTTGTAACTTAAAAACTTGCATCTTGCATCCAAATTCTCTCCTAGTATGCATTATAATTTCATAACTGTTGCAAAAACACTCAGTTTTGCATCTGATGGGGAAGTCAGGCTTTATTCATTTATTGTTAAGACATTGTAAGTGAGATGTTGCTCCTTCTTAATATTATCATATATTGTTTTTTCATGTTTATACAGTCAACATGTGCCAATCGAGCAGTGTTAGAAAAATCACTCATTTGGTAGCCTTAGGCACATCCGATATATATACTAGGAACTCTGTACTAAAAAGGTGATGATGTCTGATGGTAAAAGTTAATATGTTTGCAATAAAAAATACTTGCATTTACATTTAAAATAGATGCAAAGGAGCAAAGATACTTGTCAAATGCTGAAAGACGTTTTAAATTTGATAAATGACTACGTCTAAAAAAATAAAACTTCTTTTGTTGAGATTTAATCTTTATTTTACTTTATTATTTTCACATTCTTCAATTTTCAAGTGCTTTGATTCTAGAAGCAATGTTTTAATTGGACAATTGGTGTTTTTTTAAAACACAGGATTTGTTTTCATTTTTGTTTGTATTGGTTGACATCAGTTGTGTGTGTTGTGTTTTTCAGGACAGGAACACTTCTTATGTACTTTTTTTTTTTTAACTTGTAAATTTTTTAAACAGTATTATTTGAAAAAGCATATTTTGAGTTCTAGGAAGGGGTAAGAAGTGAACTGATCCTTTTGAGGTACTCAGCATTTTGTAGAAGTAAAATATCTAGAAATTGTCAATGTGTCATTTCAGTTACCTGCTGAATCTTGGTGTTGCATGGAGATGCTAAGGGGTTGAAAACTAGTTGCAAACTACATGCAGGTGTGTTGTTCAGTAACAAAACTGTTAATGATGTACATTGAATGATGTTCTGTTAATTCTTTAAACACATTAATCTCCCAAAATAAAAGATGGGAGCTTTTTGATGTTGAATACTCAAAACAGTACTTCTAAGGACATATGGAAAAAAAGTTCTGTATAATTTTTCTTCAGTAAACAGACTGAAAAGAGCCAATGTAGAAGAAAAGCTGGCTAGATTTCTTGCCTCTGTAATACATACCTGACTATCTCACTGACAGAAGTTACTTCTCTAAGCTGTTTCTTGACACTTACTAACCCGTTCTTTTTTCTCTTTTGTGGGACACTGTTGCACGTAGAGTGGGAGTACACTCACTGTTTGAGCTCCTTTAAATTGCCCCGTTGAGCGCGCAACTGCTGTGGTTCACTGCTGTGATTCACCCCACTGCTGTGGTTCATCAGCTCCACAGTGAGTTTTCTTTGGAGTTGCCCTTCAGGATATCTATACAACTCCCTGACCATTCCTACAATTGTGTGCTGAGGGACACTGGGTTCCATGCACTAGCTCAGATGTGAGGGATTTTTCCTGTGTTATGGATGTACATGTCCCTAAATGCTTGATCCATTTTTCTGATAAAGAAAAATACCCAAATTTAAGTTGCAGAATTACATGCCATTGAAAGAGCTGTTGCATTCTAGTGCTGTTAAAAACATTCTACACCAAATTAATCATGGATTAATCTCTTAAGGAATATACTCTGAGGAACTGCTGCTTTCCTGTGCCATTTCAACTTCAGTGTAGTGAAGCTGAAACTTTCAGACTAATGCCTTTATTGTAGAACCTTCTCAGGCAGGTGAAATCTCCAGAACTAGCTCGTCTGTCAAGATGATCTTCAACCGTCAATAGAACTTCAGTCAGTTTTCTGTGTTTCACCGTTAAATCTTATCACTGCCATTAACAAGGTTATCCTACAGCCAGCCATAATCACAAGTCCTGTCATTATGCTGAGTAGGGTGGATGCAGTGCTGTCTGTAGAGTATTAGATGCCTTAGGCTTATTATGAATGAGGTTTATTATGAATGTGGCTTATTATGAATGTGGCTAGTTATTAAAGGTTTTGAGAAGACCCTTCAGTATCTAAGTACTCTTACCATCTTTGATTTTGCAATCAAAGATAAGCAAAAGTATTCAAAAACAAATCTTCCATGCACTTCTGTCCATATGCCCTTAAAACTACTGTTTTGAATGTTCTATGGTCACCAACAAATTGAGCTGTCTCATCTGTGTGGCCACAAAGCATTTGGAAGAAGGTATTAAATCCTTGGAAGGATTCCACTAGGAAGGTCTTCTTTATGTGAAGGATAAAGTATTATTTGGTATGAGGTTCATAACATAAGGCCTGAGCCTTGAGCTTAAACTTTGTATTTTATTACTGGTAAGAGACAGAAATCTCAATGACTTAAATGTGGTGATGCTGGCTTATTAGGGGAAAACACGTAGAAGCATAGCTAAATGCAACCATTCTTTATTTGTGGCATATTGCAGTGATTTATACTGCTTGCCACAAGGCCTGGAATTTCCTTGTTAATGAGGAATACATTCTCATTGTCATTTGTTGACTAACACTAGGAAATGCAAACAAGTTGAGAGAGTCTCACTTTTGATTTTAAAAGTGGGTTAATCTGGGCAGTAAACACCGAGAAACTGAAAGAAATTCAGTGAAATGTGGTGCAATGTTTTAGCTCAAATGTTCATACAAAATTATAGGTCAGGGTATGCCTCAAGAGAAACCTGGCAGCTGTCTTGCATCTGGAGTAATGACTATTGTAGAAGTTTTTCAAAAACGTAAAGAGGGATTAGGAAGCAGGCTCCCACTGATTTTTAGAAGGATTTGTGTGATTAATTCTATGTCTTTGTTTTTGAAGATTTCTCTCAATTAAATTAGTGCATTTCACACACTCTACAGAGGGGAAGTTTTTGCCTTAAATGATGTGTTTGTTGAAGATGTTTGTAACATACACAGAATGTTTGAAAATGCAAATTAGTGGACAGGTAAATGGGTAGTTGCATTTATATCAAATGGCTAATCACAGAAGTCATCCATAAGATGGGACAAAGGATTGACTGTAACGTCTTAGGAGAGTTCAGCAATTACAGTTGTTATGCTTGGGCCTTCTTGCAAGGATACGCGGTGGCAGCTTTCCTCCTCACAGTGCTTGAAGCTAGGGCCAACGTCAGAAATAATCATCCAAGAAACAGCAGCTCGCATTTAGAGCAAATGGTGAGGCAGAGAGCAGTTAACTTCTCCCTGTAGGCTGATTATATTTGCAGAATGGAGAAACTGGACTGTTGTAGCCAATGTCAAAGAAAAGCATTCATCAGATAAAGAGTGATGAAGAAGGAAACTTACAGCTTTCATTGAAATTTTAGCAGTAAATTTCCAGCTTTTAGTATGTATATAAAGAATTTAACATTTATGTAAGATTTTAAAGAAAACTCTGACAGTGAGGTAAAATGTTTAACTGAAGCTCAAATAAAATACCTGTCCCATTCGTGCCAAACTTCTCTACAAACTAGTATTTTTCAAAAACCTTTTAAAATGTGACATAAATGTGGCATTAAGCAAACATTCCCATCCAGCCACACCTGTCAGATTAATTTAGCTTTAATTTTACCTGAGGAAGGCACTAGAAGGAAGAAGCAGTGAAATACTGTTAAGGTAGGTTCCACAATGTTGTCCATGTCCCATCGAATTTCCAGTACTCAATTTACTCTTTTTTGAGTATGCAGCTCCCTTAAAGACTTCCACATTCAGTTTTTATTTCAGAAAGTGTCTGCTTGCCCTCAAGCCCATGTGTTTCTTTGGGGTGGGACATAGTATGACACAGCACTTCCTTTTAATGCGGGTTTCCAGGCATGAAGGGGAAGCACTTCACTTTTAAGGGTTTTACATTTCTAAGTTAGTATATAGAGTCTATTTAGAAAAATACCTTTTGGGAGGCAGTGGGGGAGTGGTATAAGAAATTTCTGGAATATTTTGTTTTCTAGGAAGACAGTGAAGCATGGTGGCTTTTGTCAGTGATGTTCTGGCCTACGTTACTATGATGTGTGGGGCTTTGCTGTTCTGTGTCATTAGACTTGATGAAACACTACATGAGAAAGTCATTGAGCAGGAGAATGGTGTTAATCCTCCTTGCCATAGTGGTTTATGTGGCACTAAAAATATGTAAAAAGTACACAAATGGGATTGTAGGGTTTAAGAAAATTAGCATTTCTTCCTGTTTCAGATAGAGTTTTAATACAAAAGGATACATTTTTTTTTCCAGCCTTTTGAAATTTTCATGTGCCTTAGATATTTCCATGATGGTGACAATGAATTGCTTTGCCCTCATTGATGCAAGTGCTTGTAATCTGCCGAGTAGCCATATGGTTCGCATTTATTTTAATGGGTCTTTGACATCAGGAGAATAGCTGATACAGCAGAAGAAAGTGCTTATGATTTGGAGTTCAGCCAGAACTAAGATTATTTATGTTTAGTAATCGAAGAACTACCAGTTTGCTTAGTAAAAATGTTTGAAAAACATTATGGGCTTAAAATGTTATTCCTATCAGGATTTTGTAAAATTAGGAAACATGTTTTGCTTTTCATACACGAATACAGCTGTAGCAGGATCTATTCCCTCATATGGGAGTTCTGGGTTCTATTTTGGCCATTAGATGTGTGGAATTAAATGCTCTCTCTTTCTCAGGTTTTACCCTGCTCTAGGTACACTACTCAGAGAGCAAAACGAGGATGTTCAAAGCAGATGAAAAGTGCAGATATATAGAACATTCATTATTTGCATATGAGAGTACTTTGTCTGCTAGTACATTATTACAGTATTGCTTACCTACTTAATCCATTGTGACCAGCAGGTCAAGGGAGGTGATCCTCCCCCTCTACTCTGCCCTGATCAGGCCTCACCTGGAGTACTGTGTCCAGTTCTGGGCTCCCCGGTACAAGAAAGACAGGGATCTCCTGGAAAGAGTCCAGCAGAGGGCCACAAAGATGATACAGGGCCTGGAGCATCTTCCCTATGAAGAAAGGCTGAGAGACCCGGGTGTGTTCAGCCTGGAGAAGAGAAGACTGAGAGGGATCTCCTCAGAGTATATAAATATCTCAGGGGTGGAGGACAGAACGACGTAGCCAACCTCTTCTCAGTGGTTTGTGGGAATAGGACAAGGGTCAATGGGTGCAAGTTAGAGCACAGGAAGTTCTGCACTGACATGTGAGAGAACTTCTTCACGGTGAGGGTGACAGAGCATTGGAACAGGCTGCCCGTGGAGGTTGTGGAGTCTCCTTCTCTGGAGATATTCAAGGCCTGTCTGGACACCTACCTGGGCAGCCTGCTCTGAGGAACCTGCTTTGGCAGGGGGGTTGGACCTGATGATCTTTCGAGGTCCCTTCCAACCCCTACAGTTCTGTGATTCTGTGGTTGTAATTTATTCATACATGAGAGCTGGATGTGTATCATAAGATGTGTTACCAGCACATAAGAAAGAGCTTAACCTGAATTTTTCAAACGTGGAATGAGTTGTGATTGTATCTTTCTTTTTTCAGAAGTTGACAATGTTTTTTTCTCAGGGCGGGGCACACAATATAGCTTGAGGTGCTGAAGAGGGTGGGGAGGGCTCACAGGTAAACAGTTCACCCCAATGTACAGAGGTCTGGAAGTATCCTATGGGTATCTGAATTTTCTGCTCCGTGCTTTGAGAATCCCTTGGTATGGTGTAGGGAGGGCCAAATTAAGACAGGAAATAAGGGGTACAATTACATAAGCTAGAGAGATGCTGATATACAGCTTTGAAAAAACTGAAAAATGCATTCATAATAAAATTCTCAGATACTGTAACCTTCACTCCTCCAAAGAGATGTAAAATGAAAAAGAAATTTTCTTTGCAATACAGAAGGTAAGTGCAAGAAATCTTACGAGCCTTTTGGTAAGAACAATATGATGGCAGCCATTATTTGAAATTAATTTAGCTGCAGGACTTGTTTTTTTTTCATACAATGATGCCACTGAGGAGGCAGTCTCTAACCATAGTGTCCTAGTTACATTAAAATATATTACAAAAATCTGTGTAGTGCTACATCTTTTTTCACCATTAGTCTATTCACACATTTCTCTATACATGTTTAAACTTTTCTGCCTTACAAATTGCTTCATTCTTTCTTATTAACTGTTATTAACTGTTATTAATTATTGATGAACAAAGGCTTTTATTATTCTTTGTTGATGAGTCTTTTTTCAACGAGGTATAAAAATAGTACTTTTTGTTCTGATAGATAAAAGTTACCATTTCAAATTGCAACTATTTTAATAATAATGTTGGTAGTAGAAGGTATGACTTAGTGGCCCAGCATGGTTTCCAGCCATGCTTATAATTTGCCACTAATGGGAATGATCATGATTACATTTGTGTGTCTACTCATTTTATGTTTACTGCCATTTCCTAGTAGATCTATCTTTCCATGTCTAGTAAACCACATGTTGGGTAAGACAGCTTTACTGAGTCAAGCCTTAACCTCTGTAATTTGTAGGAGTGTGTGTATAGAAAAGTGTTTTGTCTTGCAGGTGACAAAGCTATTTTCATGCATGTTAGTGTGTAGCCTTATGGAAAAATCACTGAAAGAAATCTTAATTTCTTGAATTACTGCTGAACAGTTGTCCCTGTCCAGTACTACAGTTATATAGGACATGTTATGTATGTCAATGACTGAAAAACGGCCCTACTGAAACACAGAAAACTGAAGGGCTATAATGAAAAAACTTGATGTTTAAGCATTGTAGCGTTCTGTTCCTCTTTGGCTTGCCATATGGATGTTCTTCAGTTTTGGAATCCGTAGACATTCCTTGTATGTTTGATAGCCAGAGCAGCGTGTGAAGAGAAACATCAGAATTACCATATGTAGTCATGAAGTAATTATAACTGCTGTGGATAAACAGAATTGTTAAGAGAGACAGAGAATCTAACAGCTGAGGAAAAGATGAATAAATGCATCCTACAATGTATATGTGCATGCATATCATGAACAAGGATAACAAAAGGGCAAGGACAAAGAGCAGGCTGTGTTTCCAGGATGGGTTAACCATCCATATTTGCCTATAAAAGTTTTACTTTAAGTCTTTGAGTCTGGCCTCACCTTTAGGAAGTTTGCTTGCAGATGATTCCCATTTCCCATAAATAGCCTGTGCTGCAGATGACCTGTGCTGTGGCTTAGTGCAGGTTGAGTGCTGCATGAATAGCGCTGCACGGTGTCCCTGAAAGTGCAACAACCGCTCTGGCTTGGCAGACACCTGTGGGAGAAGGCTCGATTCTGTGGGCTGCAGCTCATTGCAAGCAGGTTATTATCTTGGGCTCTGTTCTGCTAAACCCAGAAACTGAACCACTTAAATGTCAAATCCCCAAAATCAAAATTTGAGTTGTTAACGTTTCAGATGACAAATTCTGGGCAGGGCTTTTTGAAGATATGTATGTCTGAAGACCTTGTTCAGATTTTACTTTTAAAGTGACTTTTTCTGAGGGACAGATCTATAGCAGTAATTATGCTAACAGTATCATCCTCCCCTCTAATAACAGACAGATTTTGTGCATTATGGTACTTATGTATCTGCCAAATATATTACATTCCATATAATCCTAGAACGTGGAACTACAAATTATATTCATTGTTTAACTTTGTGAAAATGGAGTATTTTTTTTTCCTTTCCTGGAGGATACCAGGAAAGGTATTTATACATGTCTGACTTATGTATCAGACCTGTAATATGTAAATATATTAAAAGATTGCGTGATCCATTGGGTAGTTTCAGATGGTGGTGAATATTCCTATTCCCACTGGTATCCTTGCACATTATAAACTGCTAGACCCAAGACGGTGGCATTAATTTTCAAAAACCACCTTCTGGTTCCTGTTGACAGTGTGTGTCCAGCAGATGCTAAATGACCACATCTCTGCATAACAGAAGCTGGCTGGAGTTAATACTGCCCCTTTTGCACAGAACGGATGATAGTGGCATCCCTGGGTATCACTGTTGCACAGCCAGATGTCCTGTAAGTACTTCTGAGACTGTCCAAGCAGGGAAGCCTGTTGATTACAGTCTCTTTGGATAAATTGTTAGGTTACAAGCTTTTCCTGCCTTTGAAAATTTTCTTGCCTTCTTTCACCTTTGAAACTGACTCCACAGATGCCTAGCAAATGTTCCTGATTTCTGATATATCAGAAAATAAATATTCTGTATGTCCTTGTGCTCTGTCTTGAGTTAAGCAGTGTCCTTAGCAGTAATTACAGCTGATTCAAACTTACTATTTAAGGTGTGGTGCATGCAAAGTAACATGTGGCTCTGAATCCTGGTAAGATGATATAAAAATCTGAGTTTTGGCTGCCTTGAAACAAAAGGACTGAATGAGTTATAGAGCACTCCATCCCAGATGCTGGAAAATATTTAACACTTCCTTTCAATATCAAATAATAACCTTTGAGAAATCACATTATGGCAGTGCTCTACTCAGAGACTTAAGGAAGTACAGGAGAACAAGAACATAATGCCTTTGCAGCGCTGACTGTGCTTCTTTGTGTGTCCTTGTTACTGAGGTGATCACAATTCTCCAATGCCTTCACTGACAGAAGGCTGATTGTATCTTCAGAAAAAAAAAAAAAATAAAGGGGGGGGGGGGACGGCACCTGAACATCTCTAATTAATGTTTCTGGATAACCAAATCAAATCTTGTTATCTCTTACAGTTCCTGCCTGCTCTGTTCTTGTAAACAACATTCTCATAAATATGAATATACTCTGACTAGGTCCTAGCAGTAACACAGAAGAGGTAACTGTAGAGTTATTCATAGATCCTTAGCTCTTCCTTTAATATGCTCTTGGTTGAGACAAAAGCAAACCCAAAAGATAGGATGTGTTTCAGAAAAAAATAACTGCATATAGTCTGAGGTCTCTGTTTACATGCTTGCTTGCTTACACAGATTAGCATATAATTTGTCTGACTAGGATCTACGATCTTAATAAATAAAAGCATGATTTTTAATGACTTACAACAAATGCATGCCAGCTCTCACTGTCTTTAGTACAATTGTATAGTGCTGGATTTATAGTGCTGGTTGTGTTGCAGTGACAGTATCTCTTTGAAGTTCAGCTTAGCTCCATTTTAACACAGTTTTTGCCAGTGACATATAAAACAAGCAAACAAAACATTTGACGGTGTGGCGCTGATAACTTAATTGCTGAAAGTGAGAAGAACTATAAAAAAAAGTTGAGGAAATGCATTAATGGGTTCTTTCAGACGGCTCATGGCAACTACAGTCTACTGAGAGAGACAGATGACCAAACATTTAGGCATAAACATATGGTAATGTATTAAATTGTTCTAAATTTTGACAACACACACATGCACGTATGGGCATCCTTGCTCCTCCCTCTAAATCCACATAATTGAAAAGCCTATTCATGTCATCTAATTTTTGTCATAGATTACATTATTTTTTTTCCAACTGGAATTTGTTTGTTAGATTGGTCTTCTGCCTAGCTTCATTTAACTGTTAGTGTGTAAAGGGTGAATAAAAATTCAGGTTGATTTCTTTATGTATAAAAAGTACTGTAATTTAGTTCTTCCATAGAACTGACAGACTTAAGGGGAAAAAAAAAAAAGAAACACTTTTATCGCTTTTATTCCAACATTTCGTATTTCTGCCAGTAAGCAACCATGTCAAGAATTCCGTAGCTAAGGTCTAAAATTAATTGCTATACATTTAAACACCATGTAGTAGATACTGAAGTTTAAAGTTGAAAATTCAAACCATTCACCAGCTTGTGTGATCTATGGGAACCTTCTATTTCTGCATGAAGCAGACAAATTATGTAAAATTAACCTTTTATATTTTACTTACTTTAATATTTTACCATAGTTTTATCTCTTATTCCATTTGTGGCTGAATCTTTTACTTCGTAAAAATACTGGTGCTTGCCCTTCAGTGTCTTTCACTATTTCTTCCCAAATATAGGCAAGATCCAGTTGAAATCCAAATAATATCAATACTGTTATATCAGGTAATTATATAGGATATATAGGATATTATATAGGATACATTCCAGAATGATTTAGAAGCCTTCTTCACTAGGAGCAGGATTTTTTAATGTGTAAGAGCATATAGGCAATGAACTTTGATACAGAGAACATTTCCTTTCATTCTGAATTGAAAGAGTCACGATATCAAAATACCCATATTCCAAACTCTATTCATTTTTTAAAACAGTTTTGTTTTGAAACCGTGACATGAATGAAGAAACAGTACATTACAACAGTATTTCATATTATGCAAAATTGGCATAAACCTATCAAATATTCTCTTCTAATAAAATAACACTTGGCACCCAGTAAAACCTTTCTATAACTAGTTTTGATAGGCTCTGTTGAGAGATTTGCTTAAAAGTGGTTGTAAGTTTAAACATGCCTAATGTAACAATTTGTTTTAATTCCTTTGTGTACATCCTACACCCTTTTTGGAACACCTGTCAGTGAGAACAGGTAAGTGAATGGTAGGACTTGTGCTTATTTGTTTTATACTTCTACTCTAGCACATCTGTAGCTTTTCTGAAAAAGTACACGTTACTTACTATATTTTCAGCTGCTTGACAATATTTAGGAAAAAATTATTATTTCAGTGTTTCATGGAACCTAAAATGTTTTTATGATTATGTTAGTAGGGTATACCAGCTGTAGTTTGGCTACAAGAATGTATTTTCCAATATGTTTTTCTCTCATAGTTAGATCATTCTATTTTTTTTAAACTTAATTAACATGAAAGTTTGAGTTTTTTAGATTTCTGATGATTAGCATTTTGCTACATTAGGGAATGAACTGTATTTTAACTGTGACAATAAACCAAACCTGCTATGAAACCAAGGCTGAAGGCCAAGTACTTCTAGTCTCTAGAGATGGTGCAATTTTAGATTAGCAGAGTACATCACAATGCTCTTACGGCTTTTATGGAATGGTTTCAAATCTTTCAAAAGTGGTTTCAGGCACCTGTTAAATCACTTTACTGCCTGAGTTCTGGCAGTTTGGTCTCTCAGTCATACCTGCCCAGTTGTTGCAAAGCAGTAACGTATTACCTACTTCCTTGACAACCTGCTGTCATTTTGCAATAAATCAAATAAATCAGTCTGCTGTTTCATCTTAAAAATCAAGGAGTGTCTCTCCAATGTTTGTATCTTGTATTTTGCACTAAAGGCTTACCCCTGTTACCAGAGAGAGACAATAGGTAAGTATCACTGAAAGGAATTATGAATGTCTGTAGGAAAAGAACAGTAATTGACAGTTAAAATTTGGCATATATTTTTAAATAAATCCCTTTCATATGGAACTGCATATTTTTATAAGAAAAAACAAGCAAGAGTGTGAAGGGAATCAGAAAAGAATTAGAAAAAAAATAGATTTTTTGGGGGGGGGTCAAAATTCTACATATCAGGAATATATATATACAGACATATTCAGTGGATGTTAGCAGAAAAGGATGAAGGTGAAGGAAAAAAGGATCCGATTGTAAATCAGCATTATTCCTATATTATTCTGTGATAATAAGAGTTTCAGAAACACAAAACATACTGCCTTTATAGTTACCCTAATGCACTGATGTCACATATTTTAGAATATAAAATATAGGAATCTTTTCTGTTAATGTGACCCAATACTTTAAAGATCAAGTGTTAGACCTCTACTAGAGCCTTGCTGACATAATAATTATCATGTTTATAGATCTGCAGGAGGCACTGGTCTGCTGTTCTAACTGCTCTCATATGCAGCGTCATTTTGTTCACTGGGTTTTAAAGAGGTACAAGTAGACTGATCAGTCGCTTTGAGGTGACACTATAAAAGAAACTCTTCTTGCTGGGATTTGTTTCCTTTCTTATTGAAATGGATAAACATTTAAAAAATGCAGAGGAAAAAAGCTGTCCTGGACAAGGATTTATATTGTTCATTTTAATGGTTTGTAATGGCTTCTGGGTTTATCTATATGGTCATTTTTTCTAATCTTATTCCCTCATTTAGACTGCACTTCTCTAAACTTTAGCATGTACATATGTATTGTTAAGGTAAATGGAACTACCTGACTATGTAGTCATCTGTTATATGACTACAAGTTATCATTAATGTTGTAATTCGCATCTGTTCCAGCTTCATCAATCCTTAAAAGAGAGAAGAGGAAGAGAACAAAAAATGTCCATTTTAACTGTGTTACTGTGTATTACTTCACAAGAAGGCAAGGCTTCACCAGTGTTCCTAGCCAAGGAGGAAGCACACTGGGAATGTCCACTCGCCACAACAGTGTGCGCCAGTACACGCTTGGAGAGTTTGCAATGGAACAGGAGAGGCTTCACCGGGAGATGCTAAGAGAGCATCTAAGGGAGGAAAAACTCAATTCTCTAAAATTAAAGGTAAAAATTATTTGATTTTGATCCCTGCCCTTATATATTTCCATGAACAGTATCAGAGTGATATGGGCATGATGTAAATGCTTTAATCAAAACCCCTTCCTTGCTTTCCAGTCTGATTTCAATGGAAACAATGACATTTTTTCTTTTTTTATTTTACTGAAGATATATTTTTGTTAGATATTATGAAGTGCTGATATGGTTCTAAAGTACTAATGTGTACTAAAGTACTTAAAGTGCTTTACTAGGGTATGGTTGTGTACTCCCTGTTTTCTTACAGAGAAGATGACAAAGGCAGATAAACAGCAGAACTTAACCTCAGCCAGGGTATCTAGCAGAGTCTGGAAGTGCCAGGAAGTGAGCAAGTCCTCTGAGCACAGTGCCCTGTTAGAGAAAGCAGTGGTAACATGCTAAGTACTGAAAACAAGACACCTTATTTTCTTGGAGAACTTGACCAAATTTGGTAACAGCAATACAGAATAAGTTTTTTTTTTTTTTTTTTTAATGTACCAATTTATACAAATATTTATACAAATATTTATTCATGCATCTTTAATACTTTACCAAAAGTTGTCTGTGTTAAAGAATCATCAGACAAATTAACCCACTATATCAGTTTAGCTAGTCAGAGCAAATCTTAGCTATAGTTTTAAAGCTATCTTTTTTTAATTTAGCAGAGCAGAGGAAACAAATTGTGTAGGAGAACAAAAAGAATAGGAGAAGAGAGAAGGGGATTGCATTCTTGGAAGTGTCTCTTCTGCCTCCCTAAAAGTGGTGGCAAAAGCTCCATTTTTGTTATGTTGTTTAGTGAATGAAAAAACTTCCTATATGATGGCTTGTGTTTTGGACTAGTTTTCAGAATAATTCTGTAATTAAAAGTGAACAATATCAACAATTGTAGCTGAACTGCTGTGCTCCACAGCTTCTCCTTCTCCTTTTCCTTCTCTGATACCATTATCTCTATTTCAGGTATTTCAGGCTACATATGCATAAAACAAACTGGCACCTTCCCAGTTTAAGAAATCTCACAGTATTTTTCCCCTAGAATGAACTTTGTTCATAGGTTTTGTCTGAATACCTGAATAAGTGCATATGACCCTTACTGTTGTAATTACTTTTTTTCTTTTTTTTTTTATTTGAACTGTGAAACATTCTGAGATAGTTCATAAAATTTGAACTGTCATAATGAAAACAAATATAAAAACCACTCAAGACAAAGGTAAATTAAAGATGGATACTTGGACAAGCTGGAAACAAAAGGATAGAGCTTGTGATTTATCATAGAGATAGAATATACCTCTAAACATCTCGCATCACAGGATCTTCAGAGCATCAAGTGTGAATTGAGCTGTAACTGTGTAGATCCCTTGGCTGACTTCCAGGAAGAGGTGTTTTGCTATTCACATGATTTCTAAATGAACACAAAAAGGAAAGGCTGTAGATTCTAAGGTGATGTCAGTGATATAATGAAAACCTACTAATCAGTATATGAATGTAAATTACTGTCCATCTGCACAGAAAAATTAGGAAAATTAGAAACCGAAGCACAGCAAAGTTTGTTCAAAAAAGGCTTTCTGTTTGAAAACAAATAAGCAAACAGTAACATTTTCAGTGTTTTGTTTTGTTTTGGTTTTTTTTTGCCTGTTTGTTTTCAATTTCAGTTTCCCCATTTAATTTTTTTTCTGTAGGATTAATATATGAAACCTGTAGGTAGAAAGCATTCTCTCTTGTAGAATTTGATGAAAAGAAAAGAAGTACAGGAATATATTGGAATAGAGTCTTAATAATATTAGTTATTGTTTATGTTTTTACTTGCTAAAAGTAAAGAGCCAAATAAGAAATTTCTGTTAATTAAAAGCAGATAAAGACTTTAAAATCATCTTCAAGTCACTTTAGCCATTTAGCACTAACACTTCAGTGTAAACATTGCTGACAGTGGCATAAACACTGTTAGCAGCAGAGTGTGAAAATTCTAATGGCAGTCTGTGCATGAAAGCCATCTTGTCAAGATGAAAGGTACAAGGTAGGCTTTACTTAAATATGTTGTCATTTGAGGAAACATTATGAGTAAACACAACAGGTTAGCTGCAGTAGTCCTTATTGCTAACTCATAATGTCTCTTCAGATTAAGATATTTTAAAACAGTTAGCACGAGCCTGGTGCTGTTAAGGTTCCTGAGTCTGTGGACCAACAGACAAGTCAGTGCAGATTGTTATTATTCTGAAAACAAGACAAATGCAAATGTAAAATGATTTGGGTTTGTCTCTGAACAGAATTACTCTAGAGCCTTTTAATCTTTAATTTTTATTTTTTTAAAAGTTGTGTAGAAAGCGTTCTAGCACTTTTTCTATCTTTTTCTCTCTATCAGCTGTTGGGGAATGTTCCTGAAATGTATTGTCAAGGAATGGTGAAATGTTGAGTAGCTTCTATGAAAAATCTATGCCATTTCACCATTTTCTATAGGCTAGGTAAACTTATGAAACCTAAATGTGGTTATGGTGGTGCATGTGGAAGCATATATGCTTAACAATTTCTAAGAAAAGAAACTTGTAGTACACTGTAAGTAACTGCTTTAGACATACGAGAATTAACTGAATTTATTCAAGTTGATCATGGTACTGTCAGTAATTGGTAAATTAGTTTTAATCTTTGGGCAGACTATTCAGATTTCAGCTTTGTAGTCCTGTCTAGGAACATGCAGAAGTCTTTAACTTACTCAGATCATGTAGTTGGACAGTAAAAATGGAAGCCAGTAGTAGTAACAAAATTATAATGAATAGATAGTTCACTTTTTCCATGGTGAACTGCAGGAGAAACTAAAAATACATTTTCTGTGTTGGCTTCCTTTGTCTTGGCTTCTTACCATAAGAAATAGCTTCCAGCTAGAGCAAGCAAAGGCATCTAACCTATTTTTTTTTTTTCACATTTTACAGAGTTGAGGTGATTTTCACCCAGAAACTTCATGTATTCATTGACTGGTACCTTATCCCATTGTTACGGCATTAACCTTTAGCTTTATGCGAGAAATTTTACCCATCTACATATCTAGTTTAATTCAGATAAGCAATATTATGACAAGAGAAAATAACGTTGTCCTTTAGTTTTGAATTGAAAAATATATTTGATGGTTCTTGATAATTTTCACTCTGTAGTTTCCCAATTACTTGTTTAAGAGATGGTCAAAGCTTTCCATTTCTTTAATTCATTTGTTCTTTGCATGACGAAATTGAGAAAAAAAATCAGAGGAGACGAGAATAGCATCCAGCAACTGAGTCAAAAGGAGCTAAGGTGCTTTGAAATTACAGACTGCTGTCTTATCTCACTCGATGCCCACACATTTGACTTTACAGTTTGCGGAATGCCTAAATCATTCAGCGCCTGGCTGGCTTTCATTCCTAAATGCTCTACTGCTTTGTAGTGAAACAATTCAGATTTGCAGGAGGAGGGGGAGAAGTATGTGACAGGCTTGGCATGGTTCTGTAGGTGCCTTTTGTAAACTGAGCAGTTACAGCATTTGCCTCATAGGTAAGACACCAGAAAGTTGATTTGTATTAAACAATCATTGAATGAAATAATAATAATAAAAAAAATTACCAAAGCAGGGATTAGAATTCTTCCCCAGTTTCAAATTTAAATTATGATAGACAATTAACCAGCTTAAGGACTGGTTTGAACCATGTATATTTAAAACCGGAGAAGTCAGAATTCTTAAGTAGGCCATTCTCCTATTAAATGAAGAAACAAACAAACAAACAAAACAACAACAACAACAACAAAAAGCAACATAAATACATTGTACTTAGTTGTACCTAGGTAAGAAATAAATAAGTAAATAAATAAAACATCAAGGCTGCCATTCTAGATTTGAACATTCAGGCTGAATTGTATGTAATGAGGGTTATTCCCACCCACTGGCTTTAGACAGCTAATTCAAGATGCTCTGAGGATATACCTGTGTTTCACTATAACTTTATAGCGAAAGTTACACAGAAAAAGGAAAACTTCCAATGTTGTCTTTTCTACCTCATTGAACTAATATATTGAATTTATTATGTAAATAAACTCTCCATTGCTCCAGGGCCACAGAGAATTGATTAGGGTGCTGTTACCCCTTTTTTCTTGGCCTCAGTAATACGAAGTAAGTGTGAAGTAATTTAGGTAGAAAAGGGCAAAATTAAGTGACGTCCAGGCTTAAAATTAATTATCAGCTCAAGGAAATACAGGTATGTGCTCAAGTTCAGTGGAAAGACTATAGTTTGACCTTAGCTGTACATACAGTAAACAACTTGTCATGCTACATGAGGAACAGGATAGAATACATGAAATGCACTGTTTTAGAGATGTGACACGGCCTAACCTGAAATAGCATTAGTAGTATAACTGCTATCTCAAAATAGCTATTGAAGAATTTCCAAAAGCCCAGAGAAAGGAACTAAAACTAATTAAGGGCTTCAAGAATTATCCTATGAAGCGATATGGAAAAGACTAGAATTTTAGAAAGGCACAAGACGTGGCAAACTACAATATATAATGAAGGATATAAAAAGCAGACATGAAATTGGAAGTTTAGAAAAGAAATTAGCTTTAGGGCAAACATGAACTAAAAATGAATTAACTTGTGAATTACAGTGTGAAAGAACTGCCTTTTCACCCCATCTGTAATTGTATTATGAAATCTTTACTGGCATTCATGGAGATCAGAACAAAGGGTGAAATGCAATAGGCTTTGTGTTTTTTTTTTTTTTTTTAACAGATGTCTTTCCACATTCATAGTTCATTACATATATTTACATATATAACAACTATATACAAGGATAGCTTAAGCACTTTGTTATTTGTTCTGTGTAACAGATGACAAAGAATGGTACAGTGGAATCTGAAGAGGCGAATACCCTGACACTGGATGACATTTCTGATGATGATATTGATCTAGACAACACTGAAGTAGACGAGTACTTCTTTCTACAACCCCTGCCGACAAAAAAGCGAAGGGCACTGCTACGAGCTTCTGGAGTGAAGAAGATTGATGTGGAAGAAAAACATGAGCTGCGAGCCATCCGGCTGTCCAGAGAGGATTGTGGCTGTGACTGCCGTGTGTTTTGTGATCCAGAAACTTGCACTTGCAGTCTTGCAGGCATAAAATGTCAGGTAAATGTCTATATTATTGTCAATATTTAAATAGCAAGGGGAGGAGGGAGAAGTGCTTGTACTTTTTGTTCTTGTTAATGTGGTAAGTACTGGGAGCTCATTAAGTAAGTGAATTGTTAAACAATAACACTTGTGGATCTCAAACTAGTTTAAGTCTCAGATTTAAGAGTTTATAGTGTGCAATACAAAATATCTCCTTAAACACATTTATTTTATGATCCTTTAGGCACATACATCATTTAATATTTTTTGTTCATACATAAATATTCTGCTCATGTTCCCCTTTGCCCTTTATCTAAACATGCAAATGGAAACAACAGAAGGATCAGTAGCCCACAGATTTCACAAGGGTAGGTAGCTTTTGTTTGAGAGACAATTCACATGCTGTCCAAATGTGAATTACAGTCCAAACTAAATAAGAAGCAATATACGACACTGTGGTACTGTTCTTTATTTAGCATGCATGATATTTAACATGCATGCATGAAAAACTGCATGTAGGCAACGAAATATATATCTGCTAACCTAGCAGGCAGTTCTTCTCTGCAGACTGAAACGATATTGCATATTGTACATTTACACGATGTTCTGTGTACAACTGTAAATGTCTCAAAATGCTTCTTAAAAGATGTCTGCTAATTTTCCTGAGTTAGTATGCAGCCAAGTTGATTTCTTCATAAATGCATATTTCATTATTTCTTAAATCCAAGCTAAATTTTCACTGCTATTCTAAATAATGTATTCCCTTTGCTACTTCTGTTTTCATCTTCACATATGGGGAAGATGTACTAGTTTGCTTTACATGGCTTTCCTCTGCATCACATTTGATATACTGTAGTGTAGATGAAAATCATAGACCTTAAGCTATCTAAGTAAACTACCTGATCTGTGGATTCAATCACATTTTTACATACTTAAATGGATATTATTGGATGTGTAAGTTCTGCCTACAGTCCGTTGCATGTAAAATATTGCATATACAATTGAATGAGTATCTTTTAAAACATAATAGAGCTTCTATTCATGCTTTCTGTCGCCAGGTGCCCCCTATTGGCAACTTTATAACATTTTTTATAGATAATGCATTTTATTTCAATAGATTTGTAGTTTCCATGACTTTTATCAAAATGTTAAGACTTTTCTGGGTAATACTTTTGCCTGGACTTGAGCACGATATTATGTAAAGCTGTAGCAGCTCCATAAATAGAAAAATAACCGCTTTTTTGTTCCACTATGTAAAGCTCTACCCATGAATTGGAAATGTTTTTTGTTTTTTGTTTTTTTTTCCTACTTTGCAACACTGGTACACATCATTCCCTTATGTTTTCAACAGTATTGCTAAATTTCAGGGTTAACTCTCTAAATTACAATTAGTTATGATTATTCTTACAAGTAGTTGTGAGGTGAATCCCATTTGAATCCCACTTCACTGCTGTGTTTCTTTAGGCTGTCTAGGTTATATTGTATCACCAGGTTTCTGCTAAATATTGTTAATCTGTATTCTCTTTTTTAAAAGGTGGATCGTATGTCTTTTCCATGCGGTTGCACTAAAGAAGGGTGTAGCAATACAGCAGGTAGAATTGAATTTAATCCTATCCGTGTACGGACTCACTTTTTGCACACAATAATGAAACTCGAATTGGAGAAAAATAGAGAGCAGCAAGTTCCAGCACTAAATGGCTGCCACAGTGAGATAAGTGCACACACTAGTTCTATGAGTCCAGGACCCCATCCGGTTGAATATTCAATTGCAGAAAATTTTGAGATTGAAACTGAATCTCAGGCTTCAGTTATGCATTCTCAGTCAGCCGAGGACTTGGACTGCCCTGGGGAAGAGGAGGAAGAGGAAGATGGGAGTAGCTTTTGTAGTGGAGTTACAGATTCTAGCACTCAGAGTTTAGCCCCTAGTGAATCAGATGATGAGGAAGAGGAAGAGGAAGATGAGGAAGATGAGGAGGAAGAAAAAGCAGATGATTTTGTAGAAAGCATGGGCTCCCATGCTAATATGGTGCCTCTTCCTTCTGTCCTTTGCTACTCTGATGGAACTGCTGTGCATGAAAACCACTCTAAAAACGCCTCATACTATACTAACTCTTCAAATCTGTATTACCAAATAGAGAACCATGTTGCTGGCACTGCTAACCAGATTGGTGAGACTTACTCAGAAAGGGATGCTGTAAAGAATGGTAGTCTTTCTCTGGTGCCTTACAATATGACTTCAGAACAGTTTGTTGACTACACACGGCAATCAGAGGAAACTTTTAGCAGCCCTCATTACCCTTCTGCAAATCCCTCAGTGATTGTTTGCTGCTCATCTTCTGAAGGTGATAGCAGTGCTCCATGTAACAGTTTATACACTGAGCATAGGCCAAGTCACTCTCAAGTGGAATTTCACTCATACTTGAAAGGTCCTTCTCAAGATGGATTTGTTTCAGCTTTGAATGGCGAGAGTCGTGTACAAGAGCACCCTGCTGAGAATTCACTAACCCTCCCAGAAAGGAGCAGACTGCACGAAGAGTGCATCAAATCACCAGTGGTAGAAACGGTACCTGTTTAATATTAAAATTATCCTAGGACTGACTTCCTGTATTGAAATGCACTCAAACTGGATTTCCTAGAATCTTACTTTTTTTAAGAGGTAGAAAACACTTGGACTATCATCAGTGTTCCAGACACATTTTGTTTTCTCAAGCTACATTGGCAGTGGCATTGCACAAAGTCAGTTTGTAATGTAAAGATTTAAAAAAAAAAAAACACACAACAAAAAAGAAACAAACACATCAAACTGTCTTTTGATAAAAATAGAACACGTAAGTAAAAAACCACACCCAACATATTTCACAGTAGCCTACCTGTCAAAGTATGTGAAACCTGCCAAGCTATCTGAATCAAAGCTTCACGTTTCTGATTGTCGGGCCTGTGCAAGATTGTTAAAAATGATACTTTGAAATGATCATGTTTAGAGTCCTAATTTTCAACATATCTGAAAAGATGGTAAGTTTAATGTAAGTAATTACTGTACAAAAAGGTTTTAATTGTTCTGTACTCTATGTATTTTATTTATGGTAGTTTAGTAGTCATGTTTTGATAAAAATGAAGAGCATGTTCATTTGAACAGAAGATCCATAACTAGTAACAAAGAGCATGTTCAATTTTCATCTGGAGTACCATGTATTCTTCCTTTTTAAAAAATACTATTTCTGATAGATTATCTTGAAATGCATTTTTAAAGTACTATTTTCTCTTTTTACTGTTCTTGACCAACAGAAGAGTCAGAAAGGGGGCATTTGTATCTTTTAGGAAGGTGAAAGGTAGACAATCCTCCATCAAAATTAAAATCAGTGGCATTTTCAGAACTAGTACCCCCCTCCCCAAAGAATGATCTTGTATATAATAGCAAAGCAGTAGCTTAAGCTTGCACAGCACCTTTTAACCCAACAAACATTCTGATACTTATGCACTTTAGTGCCATTTTGCAGTACTATATTAACTGTGAGAACTGTGAACTATTTTGGAGAAATGCCATAGCTCCAGACTCTGAGGCATACGTAAGATCTCCAAAATTCATTGTAGAAAATGTTTTCCCAAGTCAGGTTAAGAATATGCTAGTAAGTAATTTTAAAATAGCAGAGTCTTGCTGATCACAGTTTAAATGAAGCATGAAAAATAATGTGAAAGTGTCTGTATTTTCCCATTAAGCAGTTTTTATGAAATAAGAAGGTTTTTGTGGACTTCTGATTGTATCCCAGATTCCCAGAGTCACTCGGTCTAATTAGGAACCAGTATATTCAATGAGGGAACATAGCTTCAGAGATCTTATATCTGCTGAAGTTTCCAAGCAAAATAACATGCTCATCATAAGGATATCCATTAACTTCTACTCCATTTGTTTTAAAATTACATGGAAATTAGAATACCTACTGTATTTTACAGTCTTTAGGTTATTAACATTGCTTTCTTCAAGAAATGGATGTTGTAAAAGCCTATTTTTTCTATACACTGATAATTCTCTATTGCCTTATTTTGACTTCAGAAGCTATTTTAGTATTTTCTTCTAATACTGAAATTTTATTATACATAGGTTGGAATGTAGATCTGTCACGTTTGCCAAAATAAGGATTAGCATCTTAGTTTTTACCTGTGACAAATCTAGATAGTTAGCAGTATGCATGTAAACACAGTGTATATTTCAGCTCTGTAACACTGACTGTTTTGGTTAGATCTTCACAACATCATGTATAGTACTCCAGTAGAAGAATTGCCAGATTTAAAATATGCTTTCAAAAAAATAAGCTTAGCAATGTTTTTTAATGAGATCTGAGTATCTCATTTCTTGAGATCAGTGATTTCTGATTTTTATTTTTACACTAAATTAGCAAAATATTTTTACTCCATGTAGTAACTGGAAAGTTTTTTCATTTCTTTGTTTCCACAAGAAACCCTCTATTGTTTCATGTCCTTAGTTCTCTAGGGACTGAATTCCACATTAACAACAGACTCCATCTCCTGGGAAAGTGCAGTGATGTTGATTAACTGGCTCAGCAGGCCCTGCTCCTCCCAGTCGCAGAACACCCTAATCCCTTTCTGTACAGGCTGAGTAGCCAGGTAAAACGCATGTGTTCGCCACTTCCATATAGCACATACCCATCTTTATTTTTAAAGGAAAACACTTCAGCACATCAAAAGTTTTGCATGCAAGAATAAGAATGGTTCTGCTCAAGTTATTCTACAGGCAAACATAACAAGTCTCTTTGTATGTAGGTATCTTGCATTAACAGCAGGCTTAAATCTGGCAATCTCACTCAACACCAGCAGCAAAAGCACAAATCCCTTCTTGAGTTGGGAGAATAGCTGTGACTCAATAACAGCTTTTTAACTTTAGAGTGTGTTGGCTACTGGAGAATCATGCACACTTTACCACGGTATTACTCTCAGGGGTAAGTTAAATGAAATATGTTTGTTTCATTATTCACCCCCTAACTGAGCAATAAGAGGTTATTTTCTTGGCCCCTATGCTTTCAAATGATAAGTACCTTTAATAATATTAGCAAGCACAGTAAGTGATTAACTTTATAAAATACATCTCAGCTAGCTTTAAGATACTGAGATGCTAGTTCAGTATTATGTCTTGGCAAAATCTTCAGACCCCTGGCCTCCTTAATATTAGCATCTTTATACATTTCTGAGTATACTTAGATGTGTATGTTTCTAGGGGCATTGGGTAAATACAGCTAAATTCTCTAAAGCTTGCAGCATAGGACAACAAGTAGATAGGATAAAAGCAGAGCGACTATGAAAGAACATTTGCTACATTATTTTCCCTTGCTTAAAAGTACCTAATTCCTGGGAGTTGCAAAATAAAATGTGCAGGATAAAGATTTCTTTTGAAAAAATATTCTTAACTACCTGCTGCTAATGCAGACTGCATAACTCTTCTTTTGATCTACTGTTTTGTGATCAAGATTCAGTCTCAGGGTACAAACTAAAGAAATCTTGTTTAGTTCTTGCAACAAGTTAAGAAGTCAAGTCTGTTGGTAATTCATGGAGATATCCTGGTAGCTATACTAAGAATATCAACAAGCCTTCTAAAAGAGATAAACTCATACTATGGGGGAGGGGGAGGACAAAAACACAACCAACAACAAACAAAAACAAGTATATTTTTTTCCAGTATAGTTCAACCTGTTCCCCAAACTACGAGCCAGCAAAATATTATGCTAAACCCTTTGTGGTCATTTATAAGTTGACTAGAGTGAAAAAGAAATAGTCACAGCCCTGCCCAAAAGAGGTATGCTAATTTAACTGTGAAATCTAGTGTAGGGTGTAGAAACCAGGTGAGAATTAAAGTTCATATCTGTTGATTTTCATGTATTGTTTAGAAGACCAAAGTACTCTCCAAGTAGCAAAAAATAAATTTAAATTGTGGGCTGGAGAATTTTCTAGTCTTTATATTCTGGGCTAGTATATAATTACATATGCTGCGTCCCATTTCCCAGTTAGTTAATATTAATGTTGATAACAAGGTCCTATCATTTTGGGCAAGCTTATTTATACGTGATAAAAGTATTATGTTATTAAGTGATAAACAGCAGTGTTTGCTTCTATATAGATATGGCATATCATTTGTGGAAATGTTTACTTTACTGATAGCTGTATCAGGTTTTTCTCCTAATGTATTTGGCTACTGATAAGCACTCATAAGAAGCCAGATAATAAACTGGCAGATAATTTATGATTACCTTAGGTAGTTCAGAAAAATACATTAAAAAAAAAAAAAAAAGCATGCCTCCCTCTGTTAAAATAAAATTGGATTTTCAAACAGAAGATCAATGAAATAGCACATAAAACTGAATCCCTTTTTGCCCATAATGTGAACTTTGCCTGTCTTGGAAAAATGCATTGTTAAAGTTTATATATAAAGCTTTAACGGATGTTAGCCATAAAAGTGGCGCTTTAGTGGCAAAATTGCAGCAATCACATTTTTTCCTAAGAGCTGTAACTCAATTCATACCCATTGAAACATTTTTGAAAAAAAAAAAAAACAAAGAACTGATCAGCAAAAGTTTCTATGATTTCTTCTCAAAACTTTTTTTTTTTTTTTTTTTTTAACCAGGTACATGTCATTTAGATAAGAAAGGTTTAAATTTGTAAAGTTTTACTATTTTGCATTTATATAAGTTGCTGCTAGTGAATCATTTGAGTTGACATTTATGTCTTTTAAGGCTATTGATTACCATCAATTGCTATAATTGTGGTTCATCCCACTCACTGCTCTGCTAACTGCATCAGTTAACAATGCCATCCTGCCTTTTGTATAAGTACACGCAGAAAATGCGTGTAGTATTCATGCTGCTGTTACTCTAAGATCCAGTTTCCAATCTTATCTGGGTGTTGTATTTCAGTAAATGTGCTACCAAACTGATCCTGTAACATTCCCTGCCCCATAATCAACTGAGAGGTTGTCTTCACTAAACACAGCTCACTTTTAAAGATTGAATACATACATTTGTAAGCAAAACAGAACGTGTTATGTTTTTAAATATTTCAGATGTTCACAATACTTTGATGGAAATGTGATATACTGGATAGAGTACTTGGCTAAGGCAGAGGAGACCTTTTGGCTTTGCATTTGTCTTGCTCTATCACTTGGAAGTGCTCTGGTTTGCAAGGTACTTGGAGATGTTGTGATAAAAATATTCTGTAGAACAGACAGAATACTATTTTGTCCTCTTTTTTTTTTTCTGAATTGGTAACTGAACTTCTGTACTGCAAACTAAGTCACTTTCCTAATAAAGCCCAGTCCAGCTCAGAAGTGAATAGAAATTGCATCACTAATGTGAAACAGCAAACAAAAGCAAGCTCTTTTTTTCCATGGACCAAATTAATAAGCAAAAATTTAACAATGAATTTTGTAAAGAAAATCAGAATAAAAGTTCGTCTTACCTATTGAGTGCCCTACCTTTGAGCAGCAAGACTGTAATTTGTCAACGACACCATAGTTGGTAGCAACAGGCAAACAGGCAATCTTACTCCTCTGCGTATCTTCTTTTGCCAGTTGAATCCTCTGAGTTTAAACTTCTTGCTGAGGCTGCTTCTTTGGTGAAGCCAGAGTCCTCTTAACCTTAAGCAAAAGAGACAGTTGGACCCACAGTACTGTTTTAAAGGCATTTGCAGAACAAAAAAAAATCCTGTGGTATAACTAATGAGTTATATAAACTCATGCATTATGCTAGTTTAGTTTCCAAAAGCAGTCAGGACAGGCACAGAAGACAATGATATGGGAAATTCTTAATCTTTAGGGGTGTTACGCTTTCCTACTGGGGCTCAAGAGTAGTTATGTCATCTACTTTATTACAGTTTCAGAACATTTGATGTAAAATACTTAGAAAAGCTAGAATTAACTGAGAGAATATATTCTATAGAATTTATTTCTAAAATACTAAATCTGATTACTATTTTTTTAAATAGTAGAAAGCTACTGTTATTTTCAAAACACGCACAGGTAGAGTTCATTAACATGTTCCTTGGCACGAGAAATTTCAACATTTGCTTTTTCAATATTTCTTAAAAAAAAATGTATCTTAAGTATCTTAATTTTGCTGTTCTCAGTAATAACTGCCTATATGCAAATTATTAATTGTCCATTTTCTCCAAGAAAATCCAAAGTACAAACCTTATGAAGCGAAGACTGCATGCTATTCAGTTGTAAAGATATGAGTGAACACGTGCATGAGTTCTTCATAAGTGCTTCCTGTTCACGGTCTCTTCCTCCTCCTCCATCACAGGCAGCTTTTAATTTGGTTGTTCCAAAGCATTGTTACCTAAGGAGGAAGAAACCTATAAATATTGTTGAGAACTTTCTGTCACTCTACTGGCTGATATCAAGAATTTTAATTACTGTAAGAACATCCAATTCATTTAAAACATCTCCATATTTTGCAGCCTTAGTTTTTGTTTTTTTCCTTCCTCCCTTAATCTATGTATCTGGGAAAGGTTTGTTGTACAGTAAGGTTTTTCATTAAAATCAAATGAATGTGAGGGCAACTCTAGTGTCCTCTGTGCAAGCTACCCGTTACTCTGGAAGAAGAGTAGATTATAATTTTCACTTACGTTAGCAAGCAGACAAATTGGAACTGTGGTGAAAAATGTCCCCTCCTCCTCATTGGCTCTGAATAGACAGTTATCAGGGAGTGATCCCAGCAGGGTTCCTACAGACACTCCCTTTGCATACACACAAACAGAAAGGAAAATTACCCCCATGAGCTGCCAACATGTGGTAGGGGATCCTCTTGAAGCCTGCAGATCCACAGGAAGAGTGTCATGCTTGATACAGCAGAGCCCCAGTACAGGATGAAAACCTATGATTGGGGAAAGCAGAAAAACTTTGCATAAGAAAAAGTTCATGATACTGTACGTTGTTACTTTTCAATTGAGATGATACCAGGGTTAGGACAAAAAATAAATAAAGGCAAACTTCATTTATGTATTCAAATATTTTCAATTGAATCTTAGCAGTGACACTTTGATAAAACACCTGAAGAAAACTAATGTCAAATAGAACTAAGTCAAAGAAGTTTGCCTTATGGGTGTTTGTCTCTAACTGTGCACTTGCCAGTGAGCCATCAAGACTGGATTAGCTTTTCTTGATGGGCAGGAAAAATGGTGGAATGTACAAATGAACACCACTATTCTAATATGAGGATCAAGGTAATTCTTTTGTCTTGAGACATGGGTAGATACACCTTGGGGTGAGTGATGGGTGGACAGAAAGGTCAGTTTAGAGGAAAAGGAGGAAGCAGGCAGGAGGTAGATTAATAAGGACTTTTTTTTCTTCTTCTAAAAAGGGCAAAAAAACCCCAAATACTATATAGGAGAGAATAAAAGAATAGGAAAAAAAAAAAAAAAAAAGGAAAGGAAAGGAACATATCCCCAGAACAGGAATGGAAAAGTATATGCCTGTTCACTACAAGTTTAGCCATATCAAATAATAATATGAATTTTGTTACTTAAAATATTTTAAAGCAAATATGAACTTGGTGCAAATAGGAAATGTTGTTTTGCCATAGAAATTGTATGTAGGCAAAATATTAAATAAAAGACTTATCCAAAAGCATGGGGTAAAAACAACAAAGGAAAATAAAACCCTAGAAGCTATGCTACCATGTCTTTTCTTTACCTATGTCAACTGCAAAGTCAAGTTCAGTATCATTAATCAGCTCCTAGACACATGTTCCTCAAATAACAATAGACACTAAAAGCAAAAAAAAGAAGCATGTGTCCTTTTTATTAGCATTTTAGCTTGGAATTTTCAAATGGGACTTCGTACATTAGGCTAGCTAATTTTTCTCTACCAGAAACTTTTTTTATTTTTAAAGAACTTCTCAAGAATGAAATTTGAAATCTGGATTATGGGTGAAGGTCATCCTTGCTGGGGTAGTGGGGGATTGATTATTGTAAAAACAGTCACCCATTTGTGTTTTTCTGAGATGCTGATTGAGCATAGGTTTTTAGTTTCTTGACTAGATTTGAACATTACGTGTATGGGCAGCTAGTTCTTCTAACAAAAAAAAACAACAAAACACAAGAAAGCATGCTATTTTTCTAAATACCATTACACACAAATACCACCATGTTAGTTTTCACATAACAATGCCCACATAAACAATGCTTAACTACTGGGTCCTTCTTTTAATTGACGGATGTAGGCACTTCTATGGAAATATGTCTGAAGTGTAGTTTGTGAAACATGTTTTAAAGTGTTTGATGTAAAATAAGCGCTAGACATTTAACAGTGCAAAAATAGTCAAAATCTGTAGGTTACAAATTTGTTCCTAAGAGCCTCAGCCTGTAATAGTGTCTTAGTAAAGTCAATCTTTTAAGTTAAATTGCATTCTGGTGTAATAACCTTTTGCAAATAAAATGATTAATACAGATGTACTGGTTAATACCTGTTAACATAAAATATAGCAGTTTTGTTATTTTGATTTGTTTCTATCTACAACTAGTGGTTAGCAATTTTGTAAAAAACAAAGCATTTATTACATTTTTATGTTTAATGTTTTCATTGTTCTAACAAATACGAACTATGTCAAATTTACACTGTCTATTCCAAACCTTTCTTTTTCGAAGGTTCATCTCTCTCTCTGTATATATATTTCCCCATAAAAATATAAAATTGCTTTGAAAATTTTTGTTGGCAAGTGGTAAATAATAGGCCACAGCATGGATTCAAAAGTTGATGGTCTTTCAGACATGTAATCCATTCAAATCAGACTAGTAAAATTGTGGTGTAATTGCAGCGATTTGTTTAAAATTTGTCCATTACATCTAACTTTACTATTTTTTGAGAAATAGAACTATTAAGTAATTAACATTTTCCATTACAGATGATCTTGCATACTAAAGTTATGGAGATCTCAACAGTAAAGCAACATATTTAATTGGACTACTGCTTTTAAACTGTTTGAAGAAGCCAAGGGAAAGAAATTCCATCCTAAATCTGTACATGGAAATAATTTTAAACTTCATGAACTACACATTTCCTTAATTAGTTTCTTCTCTTTCTTAAATAAGTTGTAACATCAAAGATGCCAAAGGGTAATATAAGCTACAATAATATTCAACAGAACTTAACCTAGACCTTATGTTGTAATAATTTATTCAAATTAACTGTATTCTTCTGTATTTATATTTTCAGTATTTATTATGAATGATATGGAATTTGATGTATTTATTGTGGCTTACTACTGCAGTGTATATATTACAAAAATGAGCATTTTTAAGTCTTAACATTAGTTTTTTTGTTAATTAGTGGCACTTGTATCGGCTGTATTTTTATTATATATTGTACAATATATATTGTCCATTTGTTTGCAATGAAGTAAAACAGGTTTCTACGTTACATCATGGCTGCCAGTGCATTGTGCATCTTATTTCTACTTTGCAGTCACTAGACATTCCTTTCTTCCCTAGCGGAATCAGAATTAGTACTGCACATCCTCTCCAAGACTGCAGAACCTATAAAGCAGCTCTGTGAAATTTCAAACATTTTACCCATTCCTCATAGTCTGATAGTATAAGAAGAAACTCTTGCAGTTTTTTTGTTTTGTTTTGTGTTTTAAACCTTATCAGCATATAAACGTTTAAGAAATCAACTGAAATGCCTCATTTGGTATATCTGTTTGCCCTTTAATGACACTACAGCACATACTTTTCTTTGGCCAGTGGAATAAACTACATGATTACTCTGCAGATAACCCTATTGGTTAAAAGTTAATGAAAGAATGGTTTTCAACAGCTGTAGGGGAAAAAATTGCAACAGCTCTCTCTGGTGGCCAATTTGGAGTAATTTTACGGAACAAATCATTTTAATGGCTACAATGGCAGAGAAGCTGCACTGTTAAATTTCAGGACAACTGCTTAATTATTCTGAGAATTGCTGATCAACATTGCTTCATTAAGATTTAACAATACAGTTTTGTGCCATCTTTTTAATCTGATACTTATAAAAATTGAACTTTACATTTGTAAAAGGTAAGTCGTCTGCAAGTGTGGTGACAAATTATGTACTGCTGAATTACTTGTATTTACAACAACTGCTAAAGATATTAAGTTGTTCTCTGTGTTCTAAAAAAAAAGTTCTCACAAGATTTAATGTAGCATTTGTTTTTGTTAGGAGTTACACATAAGAGAATAAATGAACCTTTCTTATCAAACTGCTTTTTGCATTGCAATGAGCTACAGTTAACAGTGCTCCAGGGCTTGCTACGATGTACTGACATAAAAAACTTTGGAAAACAACTTCCACAGCTAGTGTTCTAATTTAAGACATCAGGATGCCAGTTCAGAAATAGGAAGGCTTAATACTAAGATTCAGCTGTAAGCTGTTCTATTAATAATACTCACACTTCTGTAGATCAGCAGTTACTCCCAAGGGTGATAAAACAAATTCATCAGGTACAGTGAGCTAGCAAAGTCCCAGTGCATTTAATGACACCATGTCCAGGTAGATCAGGGGTAGCAGGGCCTCTTGTTCGTGGGAGCAGGGAGAACTGGGACTGCCTTGAGCCATGAGCCATGCAGACTTGGAATATTTAGGACCAGGCGTAAGGCTGAGCTGTCCCAGCCCAGAATCAAGCCTTCTTCAGAACTTGTAGTTTTTCTCCTGAATGTATAAGAGAGCACAGTGAGATAGAGATTTATGCTAGTTTTTTTGGTAAATGTAGGTAGCCCGCATAGACAGCTCATTAATGTATGAGCTTTATATGCTGCATATGTAAAAATATTTCATTTTCCCTCCTCAGAGAACAGCAGAACATAGTGTCATTGCTGAAAATATTTAAATTAAAGCCAAGGCAGTAAATGAACCAGAGAACCCCCTTCGACAAACTGATTTTCCATGTGCCATTTGTATGAACTCCATCATCCTGTTTTTCAGAAATGCCAGCTTTAACATGAGGCACATGAAGGCATTTTAGTTTGGTCTTAGAAAAGTATTCAAGCATTAAAAAAAAAATAAATTTAATTTATTAGCTTAGAGGAGAGTAAAGGCTTATAATGTACATGCTTCAATGTATACCATGATCATTAAATTTGCAGGACTAATGAAGAGATTTGCTGAAGGTACAAAACTACTTGTTTTCAGTAGGTATTTCAGGAAGATTGTGTTTCAAGTTTCCTGGTAAATAAATAGGACTTCTAGAACAAGGAGGACCTGATACTAAGGGAAGTGAAGCACAGGGGAAAATTTACCTCATGTTAAGCTGTTTAAGGTAGAGTAAGCGATACAGCACCCTGGACTACATTCAATACAAATTAATTAGTTCTCTATTTAAAGAGTGTTTGGGATATTTATTGGTTTCCAATACTAAAATGGGATTTAGCTTACCTCTGACAGGTAGTTGAGAGTCCAGGTGACAGACTGAATTACTGTTGTACTAAGTGCTGCAAAAATGCTGCTCATAGCTTAAGGAACAGAGAGGAAACATATAGAAAAGATTAGAATGTTTGCAAGAGTAGCAACAGTTAAAAAAACCTACATTAATTTTTTTTTTTTTTTTTTCAAATTTTGGACTACTGACCTATAATAGGCCAGAAAAGAAATCTCAAAATATTAAAAAAAAATATCTTAAAGGCAAACATAAATTTCAGAATAAACCTTCCTCTTCCACAGCTCAAACTGAACAGTAAATACAATAATTGGTTGACCCACTACACCTAAATCTTTGTAGAAAACAGTGTATGAGACAAGTACATATATTGCTATATCTGTTATAATATGGTCTTAGATTACCAGTTAGAAAACCAGAAAAGACAAAAATTAAGTTTCTCTAGCAATGAGCACCTGCTCAAGAAAGGATTACTACTACCTCCAAATGCAATAGAACTCATTTCCTTGTTATTTAAAATCTAATTTTTGAACACTATATATAAGAAGAAAAAATGGAAATCAGTAGATCTATCATAATTCAGATATGCAAATCGGTAGGAAAAACAGGTTGCATGAAGGAATCACCCTTTAGTGGTTTTTAAAATAATACATTTGCTATATAATGTGAACTATGAACTAAAAGAACTAAAGTCCTTTTAAACAGTTATCCTAAATAGTTTGTCATTTAGAACTGGTTCCCTAAACAATCTTGGTTTACATTTCATACCTGGAGGCCAACGCCGTAGAGTTGCTATCTACATCATTTCCTCATCCTCTATTCGTGCTTGTATAATCTCACTGACCTGTATCCTATTTTTCCTCAACTCCTTCTTCAGTTTGTCAAGGGCATTTGTTGTCCTTCCAGTATTTAATCTGCAAACGTAATAAAAACAGTTTTATTCCAGTACAATTTTTCAACAACTTATGTCCACCCTATAGCAACTTATTTTGTCATATTGCTTCATAGCAATACAGGAGATTCATAGGAGAGTCTCACAGGTGTCACCAAAACCCTTAACAAAAGCCAAGACATGACTCAAGGGCATGATTATCAAGCCAGAAAAATAAGCTAGCAGAAGTTAATGCTCCTGACAAATTCTTGCTGGTCCTTGCTTACGCCTTTGTTGTCTTCCCTTGCTGTCTTCTTGTTGACTAAGAAGTACTGAAATGATTTCTTCTTGTGTTGCTTCAGAAGCTGAACTCATTAGTCCAAACATGTGAAACTGACGAAAGGCAGACTTCCTTCTCCCATTCAAAACAAAACAAAACAAAACAAACAAAAATATCACAAATCAAAAACAAACCAAAAAACATCCATCCATTAAACAAATCGTACAGATAAATAAGCATTTCTTCTTAATGATATTTATTATTTACTCGGACAAAAGGACAAATTTGAGCAGGACAAAATACACTAATTTCAATCTCTTATACCCAGTCTTTCATTTTTTATTCTCAGCTTTATATTGATCATGCAGCCAAACACTTTTCTTTGCCTTCACTTTAAAAAATTAAGTTTTCTTTCCCTGTGTTTCCCTGTGACTTTTTAAGATAAAATCTTTTTTTTTTTTTTTTTTTTTTCCTAGTGCAGTCATTGAAGGAAATACTAAAGTATTTTCTAAAATACTAAAGCATTACTATCTGCATCGAACTAGACTTGATCTTGTTGTTCCACATCATATGCACCTTTCTAGAGATTCACACATTAAAGAGTGCATTAATAAAGGCAAGCTGGTTGCTATTACACCTCATTTTTTCTTCCACTGAATAGATACTATGGATATTCAACACAATTCTGGTAAACTGCAAAGCTTAATAACATTACTGGCACTTCTAGACCACAGTTAAGTCTTTTCTTTGTCTTTAGGCTGCTACTTTCTTTCCTTGCTAGAAGTATATTATTTTAATTTCATATTAATTTTCAGCCCCACCATAGCATAAAACGTGCAAACTGAAGTGTTTTTTTTTTTTTAAATAAATCAATCTCTGTAATTCACACCAACCAGTTAAGTCTTCTCTAAATCAGAATATAGAACTTTATTATGAAAGTTTACCATAGTAAAGTGCAATTTTTATGTGATCTTAGATGTTTTAAGTATGGGATGATCATTAATCTCACATTCATACCCTGAAGTAAACATTTTCAAGTTAGAGTACATCTCTGTTCCCTAAGAGGACATTTTTGTGCAGAGGAGTTACCTTCATTAAAGAAGGTCTGAAACAGTCACAGTAAGAAAACGGGCATGATTGGTGATTGCAATGGAAGACTAACAGAATAGTGCTTAAAAACTGTGCATCCAGTAAAATAACCAATGAAATAAATATTTTTTAAATACTTAATCAAAGAACGGCCATTTCTGAAGTAATACCCCTACATAATCCAATAAAGTATATTTCTGATGCTTACAAGACTATAGTATTTCATTAAAAGAGCTAGCAAAACAGTTAGGAAGACCACTTTGACTGTTAAAACTGAGGTCAGTCCTTTGAAAAAAGGAAAAGGCATTAAAAAGGAAAAAAGAAAATCAACATTTAAGTGTTTGCACCGGAAATTATGGACAAATAACGTTAAAAACATTAGGTAAACATTGCATAAATCACTAAAAGGTAAAAATAAAACGTGTTAGTGGATAACAATTTAAAGGTAACAATGAACGAAAATCTGAAAACTGTGTTAATGTTACAGTGTAACTGCCATAAATTTAAAGTTCATGAAATCGTAAAAAAACAAAAACAAAAAACAAACAAAAACAAAACAAAACAAAACAAAACAAAAAAACCCAAACAACTATACAAAAAGTTTTGGCTACATAAAAGGAGATTGATATCAGAATAAGAAGATTTTCCATTAACGTGATCATACATAAATAACATATTTCAAGGAGAATGGACATTTTCTTCTACAACAAAAGGACTGATTTTCTAGAGGCACAGCACAGTATGCTAGCCTATTTAGCTTTAAACAGAAAGTCAAATGTTTAATTTTTTCAAATGAGGGAACATAAAAAATAGTAAGAAAGCTTCATTGAGTGAATTAAACAATTAAAAACAAAACATTAAGTCAACCAATTAAACATAAATATATACATACATAAAGCCTCTTGGTTTTCAGACAGTATACAAGAATTTCTTGTAACTCTACAGAGAAAATCAGTCATCTTCAAAAGTACTTACGATAAGTGGAAAAGCAATATACAAGGTCCCCAAAGTGAAAAGGGACAATAAGATCTACAAATCAATGGTCAACATATAAAATCTTATTGTGGAAATATTGTAAACATTTTTTCTTAATTGGGATCTCAAACATTCTTTGGTGTAAAGGACTGCTAGGGAATCTTTGCCTACACATTTTATATCCAACTTAAATAAGAGAGAAAAGAAACTGTTTAAACATTTTGCATTTAAAGTATGCATCACTTTAAAATGCAGTATACATATATGGTCACGGTGTAGAATGGAACTGCCTTTTTTTTTTTTTTTCCTTTTTTTTTTTTTTTTTTTTTTTTTTTTAATAAAATGCTCCTGTCTATAAATAGCAAATCTTAATGGTTGCGGCCAAAGATCCACTTCTGGAAGGGGTCTGATGGATTGCAGGATACCAAACTTGGATGCTCTCCATTTCCTGTAAGGCACATATGTAGTGCTTCACTGTACAGAGTTTGATCCTAATGTGGGTGAGAAAGGAGAGAAAAAAAAAAAAAAAAGTAAACACAAATTTCCTTCCCTCCCATCATTTTTTGCAAGTTCGATGTCTGTAAAAAGAGTAAGGCCAGACAGTGAGTGCAAAAGGAGGCTAGCAAAAAAAAACATTAGTAGAATGCAAATGCCAAATTGTTTTGCTAGTAAAAAATAAATATTTTAAAAGACACAAAGCATTTGTATTGACTTTCAGGTGCATGGCCAGATGTACCCGATATCAATGATATCAAGTGTTTTTTTTTTTTGTTTTTTTTTTAAGTGACTACTTTACAATAGTGAAATCATCAAGTTTTGATCTGGTATCTACATTTTTCTCCCAAAACTGAACTTATTTTTTTGCTTCACTTTTCTTTTGTTGGTGTTTTCTGTTTTATTAGAAACTAAAAATTAACTCATGTAAGAGGTCATTGATAATTCACTGTACAGTATGAATACCTTTTGATGCTGCCATTGCTCTTCTCTAAGTGCAAAGGTTTTCTGGCCTTTGTAGTTGCATTCGCGAAGCTGCACAGGTCCTTTAGAAGCATGCAGACAAAGCTCCTTCTGAATGTTATGCCGAATTTCATGATGTGCAGAATACTCAAAGTACTATTTAAATAATTTTTTAAAAGTTAAGTAAATAAATGCTGACAAGAGTATTAACCTAAATTATCCCTTTGACATTCCAATAAACAAAGGAATAGATTTCTTTTGTTATTCAACAATTCAAAACTGCAGAATTATTTATTTGACTTTAGTGTATGCATTTTAAAAGTATTTACAAAAGTAAAAGCCTTTTTAAATACTAATGCAACGGAATATAATTAATAGTATCTAAATGTAGAAGTTTTAAAAAACACTTGGTGCACATGCACTATGATGCAAGATTCTCTTGTATGCTCCCCCTGAAATCATAACCACAAGGATACATAAGAAAGAGTAGAAATAATTGCATGGATAACTTTAGTTTTGGCATTTCTTAACTTTAAAAATCTTCATTCAATTTTTTGTTGCTGGATTTTACTTTTTCCTTAGAGAACAAAACCCAGATTTTGTCACATTGAACAGTGCTGAGTGCCATTTGTCAACTTCTGCTGTTTGAACTAAACAATAAATGCTAACAATAGGATGCTGTCACGTTCTCTGTGAACTAGCTTTTAGAAAAGTGTAACATAAGGACACGTTTTGTGAGTGAATTTTAGTCTTATTTCTTGACAGCAGATTACTTTTAAGGCTCAGGTATCCTTGGCTATAGTTCAGGTCTAAACAGGGATTTAATTCTAACATTTACAGAGACAGCTGTCCTTTTATACTCTCTATCTTATCATCATGGTCTCTTCCATTTCTTTCTCTCAATACATCAGAATTCCTGTCATGTCCCATTACCACTGTTTCTTGGCTCCATATGTCAGCCTTATTCACTTTTGACTATTAAGCCATGCTCACTTAGCTCCATTTCACTTTCAACTGTCTGTCTAGTTGGTCAGCTTCTGGCCCCTCACTGCTTTGGCATCAATGGGAGTAGCACTGAGAAACAGACACCTCACTCTTGAGGCACTGCATCCAACATCACTGCCTGAAACAGGCACTCATAGGAGTGACCTCCTTAGTCATTTAACTCTCAAACATAATAGTTTACTTGAAATCTGTTAATCTAAGTAAACCTGTTTTGAATTATCTTTTGAACTCAAAATCTCTGCAAGCCCTGCAAATATGACTTGAATACTAGCTTTAAAACTTCATTCATCTTGGACATTGAGATGGACATGTTACTAGAATATGCTAAAAAAGAAAAAATGATAAACAATTGAGGGACAACTCAAAAACTAGGTTCTTTCTTCCACTCCCCTCTCCCATCTCAAACATATGAGCTCAAAGGACAGGTAGCATAAACAATTTCAGCCTGCACTGCTGAAGTCTGAGAACAAAGAGCATAAAGCAATTGAAAATAGGGTATTGTAATAAGAAAGGTTAAGTAAGAAAATATGCACATTTCTTGTGTATTACAAGCACAATCTATGTTAAAATGACTCAAGCCATTAAAGTATGGCAGGAGAAACTAAAAACACCAGTTCTAGTACAATCCAAGATAAAAGAGACGACAAGCATACAGCAGATCTACATGTATCTCTTAATACAATGTCTTGGCACACTTCCTCCTTTAATGAGTGTGACAATTTGAAAAGGCTAATATAGTATTAGAACAGAATAATAATAATAATAACAATAATAAGAATAAAACCTTCAGTACTGTAAGAAGCTAACATAACAGGGTAGCTGTTAATCCAGACAGTATTCTGTTTTCCACAAAGATCAATTAGGATCGAGTGTCTGAGTTTTCAGTGTGCTATAATTAGATGTTTTTTATAGTTGAAGATTTTATTAAAAACAAACAAACAAACAAACATCAATTTTCTAATCAAAACATTTAAATCTTTGTTGAACTTGAATTATTATGGATATACAGTCAATCAACTTTGTTCTCCAAATAGCTCTTTAAAGCAACAGAGAATTGTGCGTTTCCAGGGCAGGGAGACGTTACTTTTGTTAGTATTACAGTAGTGCCTGAAGAATTCAGTATCTGACATCTATTGCAACTCATACTGTAGAAGAAACAGAAGATCATTGCTGTCTCCAAGATCTATGCAACAAAAAGAGCTCTTCTCTGACAAATTCAGTCATATTATTCGCTTGCATTAGCCATTACAGGGTAGACCACTCTGACCTCACACTATGAGGCTACAAGCATGATAGAGAAAGATGGCTCAGGCCTGGCCACTTGGTCTCCCATTGGCTGGATTCCCATTAACATCTTCCTTGACAGTGTGAGTCCTGGTGGCAGAGAAAGAAGCAACAGTAGGAGGTATAAGGAAAAGAGGAATTAAGAAGAAAACACAAGAAAGTAGTAAGGGTAGGTTGAAAAGGTTTTGCACAGAAAGGAAAGATAATGTGAGGTAGTGTAATGGTGTAAAAAAACTTGAATCTGTATACTGAACAGAAAAGGTTAGATGTGAGGCACAACAAAATAAACAGTATGAAACCTGCCTTGAGCAAAGAGGAATTAATTCTTACAAAAAATATTAAACGTTTAAAAATTGCATGCTAAAAGTGAGCCAATTTCTCTACAACAAATGAAAAGCTTTCATACGGTAAAGTTACAGCTGAATAGATCATAAAAATCAGGGATCAAATATTTTACCTGATTTCCTCCAAGTCCATGGCAAGAATACATAATCAACGGTTTGCCGCCATGGTTATTTTCACCAACATCCAGACACATGTGGTTACCTATGTTTTTTAGCTAAAGAAAAGGTGTTATCAGCAAAAAAGAAATAAAAAATCTCAGTGGGTATGAGAAAAATTTAACTGTCTCACTTGCTTATAAAGCTAACCTGTGGCTTAACTACAACTACAGCTTTTAATTTATTTTTTTATTTCTACTATGCTCAAACCTAAAAATCTTGTTCTCAGTTATTTTTTCTACCCAAAAGCCTAACTAAATTACAGTTGTCTACAGCCACGAACCGTGAATTATTCAGCTACCAGTATACATGGTTATTACATTACTCAGATTACAATTTTAAAAGATTGACATAAAACATTAAAAATTGGAGGAAGGGAAAGCTTTATTTGTCAATACATGCTAAACATTCACATTGACTCGAGAGTAAGAATTATTAGTTGTTCATTTTTTTTTGGTTTTAGCATTACAAAGTTTAAGAAGTTGACAGAGGAGATAAAATGGTCTTTAAAATAAATTACGTTAAACTATGAACACATGTTTTTCTTACCATAAACCTAATTTTGAGGAGTATATAGCTCTCATAGTACAGTTTTCCTCATTAACATGAAATAAAAATTCTCTCAGACTTCTTACTATATAAAGCTAAATTTATTTTAACAATTCGGGAAATTTCTCACCACTGGCTTAGTACTTGTGTGTCACTCTCACTAGTAGTGATGGGCAGAATGTTGCTTATCAGGTTGAGAGATCCCTTTAAGCAAAGCTCCTGTTACCAGAGCTACAAAATATTTAAACCACATGATATGCAGGAGATATTCTTTGCCCACAGTATTGACAGAAAACTCTAGAGACATTTATGATAGCTAAAATATAAACACCATGGTTAAGGTAGCATAAAAGATTAACAAACTTCCTGGATTCTAGAATGCTAGTGAAAATAATTAAACTTACATATCCAGAAAACAAAGGATTCAGGTCTGGAACATATGCTTCCGGATAAACATTATTGAGATACCAGGTAAAATTTTTACACTGCAGACGCTGCCTTAAGACAAGTCTTTTTGAGATGTCTCCAAATGTTTTCTATTGCAGTGATGGAAGGAAGGAAAGATGGCAAAGGAATATATTAAAACTATTAATATCAACCTTATACATATAAATCTATGATACTCTGTACTGTAGCATCAAACAAGTTTTAAGCTTCATTTGTCAATCTTTTTTAAAAAGTACTGCACTACTGCACTTACTGCCATTTGTTTTGCCATACCTGTATAACACCACTAACATCCTGCCTGCTGCATTTCAAAACATAGCGAAAAAAATACAACATTGCGACATGGAAGCAGTAGAAGTATCCTTAGAGAAAGGGGCATGTTAACAGTATCATAAGGTGGGAAAGCAAAAACAAGTAAAGACCATATTGACCACAGCTTTAAAACTAACTGCTGAATATAACGTATGTTATTAAAGAGAGTGCTGAATTGGATTAATTAATAAGCACTATAGTCAGTACAGCACTGTCTCCCACACGGAATTCAGTTGTCTTTATCTGCTAAACATACTCTAGAATTCTAATGGTATTATGGATACAATATTCACTAAACTTTATCATATTAAGAGCAAAAAAATAGCTTCTAAAAGAAAAGCATAAACTCCAGCTGGTGAAACACTAAAGTTCTGTAACACTTACAAAAATAAATACCTCTTCCACCAAACTCTGAATTTAACTTACGTTTCTGAACAGATAGAAATAGAATCAATATCTACCATTGGATATGCTTTATTCTGCAGCTGAAGAAAACAAAAACTGCTTTTTAAATAAAAACACTTAAGTAACTTGAGACATTATATTTCTTCTTATAAAAAACAAGTTAGTAGTGAGCATAGATAATACAAACACCATCTGTGCTCTTCTGGAAGTTCCAAAACTTATTCCATGCAAACAACCCAAGATTTTAGAAAATATATGAAAAAAAAAAAAAAACAACTTTCTAATTAGAGATACTTAAATATACAAACAAATGAAATCAACACTGTCACCACCCAAACACTTAGTATCTTCTAAATGTTTTTTGGGGGGCTACAGGATTAAGTACTGAACTATGCCTATATTTTCATTAAAATGTCTAGAATTCTTACATACTTTGTCAATAAATAACTTTTGCTCACCAAAACTTTCAACGCAGCAAGTGTGATTTCTAATACCACCACCACCACCTACTTGTTTCACAATTTTTGCTGCCTCTGTGTTTCTTCGGTAAAAAATTTCTTTATATTCATCCATCCAGACTTCTGCAAGGCGGACTTGATTACGTGTAATCACTTGAGTACCTTTTGGAAAAGTATGGGGACTCTTGCTGCGAAAGACATGGCCAACAACAGAGCAAGGCATGATCTCCAACTGTCCACCACATTGCCATACCTAATAATAACATTTTTTGTATAAGTGTAACACAATTACAATTAAGGGGGTGAAAAAAATATTAAATTACTGTACACCTAAAAAAAAAATAAAATCAAATCAAAAACACCAGCAAGAGGGTATGTATCAGGAATACCATAAGTGAATTTCCTAATCAGGTTAACCTTGGGAGCATACACTTCAGCTATCAAACTTAAACACATTAAAAAAAATAATAACAGTTTAGTGAGCACGTTTGTAGTTTATTTCATAGGTCATAAGTAATTTATTTTCCATGTCCTAGATGGCTGAATCAGCAGAGAAGTCAAGATCTGATGCCAAATTGTCCTCAAAAATCATTCAACTATCAGTGTAGAGACCAGTACTAATTAAGTAGCTAAACTTACTCTGAAAGACATTTCTATATTTTCACCTCCCCATATTTCCATTTCTTCATCATAGCTTCCAATGTGTTCAAAGTAGTCTTTTGATATTGAAAAGAGACCTCCAGCAAAAGTAGGTGTTCTGCAAAAAGAGAAATTTACCAAGGAAAACAGGATTCAAACTATATTTAAGGTAGGTTTTCTTAAATACAGATGTAAAAACTTAGTATTAATGTTCTAGGTTGTTTTCATGCATTTGTCAGTGTTACACTACACTGACAGATTTTCCTGGTAATAAGCAATTAAATCTGCCCACACTGAGTCTCATTTTAACATTTTATTGTCATTAATTAACAACTAAATTAGGCAAATGACTGCTGGAATAACAAACTATCAGGAAAAATTATATTTTCCCTGTATGGAGAACATCAAGAAAAATTACTATGCCTTTAGACCAGTAACCTGTCTGAAGCCAAAGCCCATAACAACTACCGTTGAATAAACCACTGAAACAGTCTAGTATAAGGTGCTCTGAACCTTTGGTGTCATTCTTTCAGGGATGATGGATGGAGAGACAGAATCTGTGGTACTGTCTCTGAAAAGAACAGTTTATAGTTTCCCTGTCCCTCTCCCTTCTGAAAAAAACAATAATTACTGAAATTGCTTATGATCTTCCTAGTGTTTGTGAGAAAATGGTAATGCAGAACAATTATTGTCTTAAGGAAGCTGCATTTGTATGAAAGTTGTAAAATTCACAACCTGGTTCCTAAAGCAAATATCACAAAAAAAAATAAAAAATCTGTAATGCTAAGACTTTTGATCGTACTCATGTGAAGAACTAGATCTACAAATAGATTTTTATAATAAAAATCATGAAAACTGAAGGATATTACTCAAATTGCATTTACCTAATTGGGTAAGTTTCATCTTTTCTTCTTTTATTTTCACGTTTAGGAAGAGACTCCCATCCAAATGACAAACTCCAATCAAAATTCCCTCTGTTGTGGTTATGCCCATAAGGAGATGGTTTACTGAATTCAAAAGTGTTGAGATCTATAGAAGCAATATCAGGGCTTACAACAGCAACAGAGTTCTCAGCTATTCTTGCCAATAGTGGCTCCAACCAGCCATAAAAGCATTCACCTATGGAGAAAATGGGAACAAGCACTGAATTTTCACTTGACTATATAGTAGTACACAGAGAATAATTTAACATATCCACAGTAAACCAACACATGCTGTTTTTAAATGGCACTGCCAGTTATACTTTCAATAACATAAAATAGCAATGCAAGAGTTTATGCAATGTTGACATACATAACTCATAAAACTGAAACATTAAATCAAAGATTTATTTTAAACCAGACCTGGTGTAGTTACACTTACAGTGAGCATCGAGAAAGGTAAGGGTCTCTCCTGTTGCTACCGAAGCTCCCAACAACCGTGCAGTGATTAGACCTTTTCTCTCCTTTTGACGGACTACTTTAACGATTTGAAATTGTTTCACATATTCATCTAGTTTATCATGCAAGTATTCTAGAAAGAGAAACCAGTTTTAAGATATTATTCACTTTTGTAATATGAAATTTTAGGCAATGGCATGTATAAACTAACAGAATAAAGGATTCACTCTAATTCTAAAAAAGGACATTTGCCAGTATCTGTTTGTTCCGCAGTATCAACTGTTTGAATATCAACTCAAAATCCATTCTCATGGCAAATTCATCACATATCTACTTCCTCAAACTATCTGCAGAACCTGCAACCTTTTTTCATTAATGACAGCTCATTTTACAAATGGTTTTCAGAGTCTACAATATTTACTTTCAACAAAAGCTATATTGAAATAACTTTTAAAGGTGCAAAATTTGATAAACAACCCGACATCCCTCATAAAACATCCCACAATTTTTCCTCCCTCTGCCTACCCTTCATATTAAACTGCACTACTGAACGTACTTCACATCCAAGTAATTCAATATACTAGATACAGGCCTGCAAATAAGTCTAAACAAACTGATGAAAGCATGTATGTACAGATGTGTTCATCTAAAGTTAAACATATGAAGTTTTTGAACATGCATTTATGATCATATTCAGTATGCATAGTTCTTTTTGTCAATCAGCTGAAGTATTAAAATTAATTTTCCATCAAATAATTTTATTTTTTAGGAAAGAAGTTTCACTTCATAGTAATGATATTCATTTGCATAAAGGCAATCACTATGATAAAAGACCTACAAGCATTGGCCAATTTATCCTTAAGTACTTTGTTCTATAAACTGTAATTAGTTTTAAGCACATACTACAGAGCTACTTGCCACACAACCATTTTTACTGTTTAAGCAGCCCTAAAATTTGAATAATCGGAATTGGGGTTTAAAAACCTCTGAGCAAACAAGGATTTCTTATTTGAGAATGCTTAGAAAGAAAAAAATCTGGGAGAACTATTTTTTATTTTATAGGAAATAAAAGAAATAAAAGCACTTTGAAAACCATATGGTATTTGTTATGGTGGTAAGGATATATCCTCTTTTAACCCATTCTATATACATTCCTACCATGCCTTAAAATCAATAAATAAATGGTGTTCAAGGGAAAATAGAAAGACTTCTTACCATCCACACTGGCATCATCCACCAATATAATTTCCTTTAGCAATATGGCCGGAGATGTATACATCACGCTGTGAACAGTTCTGAGCAGAGTGGACCACGCTTCATTATGAAAAACTATTATAACACTTGTGGTTGGCAATGGTGGGCAACGCTTAAACTTTTGTTCGATACATCTACAGATTGGAAAGCATCAAATGTTACAAAATGGACAAAAAGTTTTTATTTGAATTCTTAAAAGAAACCCTTCCCCTTCTATTACAAAGCTTTTTAAGTATGGACATTAAATCTTTCAGCTTCTCCAATTTCTGTCCTAGTTTTGGAGCACAAAATTGGGTGCTCCAGCTAGGAAAGCTGCACAAAGTATTTTGTAAAAATCTGATAAATAAGAATTCCACTTGAACAATTGGCTCATTTCAATTTCTGTCTCATAAACATTTGAGTACACTTCATATAGCACCTGGATCTTCTTCAGACAAAAATATGTTTTCCTCCTGAGACCAGCACTGAGTTGCAAAGTCAGACTAAGTCACCATTACTGTTGAAATCCAAAAACATGAAGAGAAGTATTTACAAGAAGAAATTAAGAACTTGAAAGGAAAAATAGAACAAATCTAATTTAGATCTTCAATAATTTTTAGAAATATCATATAATGCTTAGAACAGTATATCCCATTCAAGGGAAACAATTTTAAACATACAATTTTTTCAAAATGCATGTATTCTGAATAGAACTCCAAATCCAACTGTAAGACAAGAAGACATGACAACACTCCTGTATTTCCAAATTGGTTGCACACTCACTGTTTATTGCTTGTCAACTCTAGAGACTGGAGTACTTCTCAAGGCAATTATCACAGCCATTGCCAAAGCCCTCACAAAACATACAGGCCAAATCTCACCAATTACACTCCAGTAAAGGTTACTGTGAGCTGTACCACGTGTAAAGTGCTAGGCATACTGCCAGCAGCAGCTCAGTAAGATTAGTCACTTCTGACACAAACAGCTGAGAACATGCACAGAGATGGCTCAAAGCTAAAACCCACTCTACCCACCAAGTCCTAAAATCTTCATTTAATACAGTTTCTCCTTCTTACAGATTGCAGAGATGTTCCATTGCCTAGTTTGCCAGTTTACTATTCCTACTTTTTATTGAATTATACTGGTGGTTTTACTAATAAAAAAGGGTGGGGGTGGGGAATGGTGTTTAAAACAGAAAAAAAGTTTAAGCAACAATTTTAGTTTTCTTCTAAGTAAAACTTAGGTGTCCAGAAAGTCACTGAGAAAATGTAGCTTAAAGGCAGCAGTAGAAAACCTTATTTAAATATGGTTACTATGAATTCAAAACCATGAAATAAGTGAGCCTTTCTGAACTTTCTTGGCTTTTGCACTGTGGAACGTTATGTACAGTAAATCATCATGTATCACCAAGAGACTTTTCCTCTCCTAAACGATAATCTAATGCTGAAATCAAATCACTTTATGGTCTTCACATTTCTATTTCTGACAAGTTTTTCAACTATTGGGACATACACATTTCCACATACTCAGGAGGTCGAGTGTCTGGTCCAAGATCTCTGTGTAACGAAATCCTATCGCTCGCAAATGCATTAAAACAATGTTTTTCTTCTCCACGGTCTTTTTCTTTCTGCTCTTCTGAATTTAAGTTGATGGTTTTAAATGCTTTACCAGAAGCTCCAGGAGCATTAGGATCTTGAAGAGGTCGATCTAGAAAGGGTTTTAGTTCTGTTGCAGTATAGTGTCCTGGCAAACAGTGCCTCTCTCCAGGAACTTTAGTTTGCCGAACAGGTGCTTTTATCTGCATTTTTGGCTTTGCACCATTGATATTGTTCATAGCATTTAGCACAAGACCTAATACATGACTTTTCTTTCTGACAATTGGCTCAATCCCTCCTTCATTTTTAAAATCTTGAACACCCACTTCTCTTTGTAATAAAAATAAAAATACCAGAAAGAAAAACACAATAATGCTAAATTTCCAAAGTTTCCAGTGAAAAAATAATTTTTTGAATAGTTTAGGCATTTTTTTCAAAGCCATTCAAGTTTTAAAAGTCTGTCACAAAACAAGTGTTTTCCAGTGAATGATGTTCTTTAATATGGAATAGGTCACACCATTTCTTGAAAATATAATACCTGTAAATTAAAATAAAAAGTATCAAGTTAGACATCCAGTTTACAACAATGTAAAACTACAACAAAGCAATGGGCAGGAATTAATTCACAACTCCCAACTGTCAAACATCATATATCCATCACTTAAAGATAGGCTTTACCTATCTGTAAAATACCCAAGATGCGCTTTCCCCATTTTTTTAAAACATACTTCAAATAGAAGAACCAGAAAGCAGACATTCCAGTAGGAATAAATCACTATTTCTAGAAAAAGTCACTACTTCACATGCAATCAATATGGTGAGTTCAAGTTCTATGCAGAAAGATCCATATGAAAAGTGAACAATAAAGACAGAAAGGACTTCTCAAACCATTTATTTCTACAGTTTTGAAACTTCCAATATTTTGAAAAACATTTCTATTTCAAGATCAGACTTAAGTAACAAGACTGCCAAGTGGAAAAAAAATATATATATTAAGATTCATTTTGTTATCAGTATACATGTTAAATGCAGTCTTAATACAGGTAATTGGTAGTAGGTTAATTTAGGCTGAGTGCCATGCAGTCAATCTATATATTTTCTCATTCATTTGTTCTGTACTTTCTGGCATATTCTGATGCAACTCATCAAGAGAATATGTCAGAGTTCTCCTTTTTCAGGAACTAAATTCTTTTTTACAGACAGGCAATTACTCAGTGGCTTTCAAAGATGAAGAACTATGAAAAACATTTCAGGGCTACCAGCATCCAAGTGATTTGAATTCACTCTGCAAAATTGGCAGTTTAAAAGAAAGGTTAAAAATAGCAACCAGCCTGAATTCAAAGCACGGATTTATTTTTGCATAAGTTGCACGTATGTGAACTGAGAAAAGAACTAAGCAGCAACCAGGTAAAAGCCACAGTTAATTCCTGCTTGTTAACTACTGACCACAGAACTGCATAAATAAATAAAATGACATAAAATAAAAAATAACTTTTCTATTTCATCATTTAAAACAGAAATATATTCAGCATTTTTAATTAGAATATATTCTCAGGAAGAGATATAACTTGTAGAAAAGAGAAAAAGACATCACTCAGTTTCCCTCAAGAATTTGCAGGGTTAGGCAGCCAAAGTTGTTCATATTATAATTTATTTCAAAGCTTATGTCAGCTTTTGAAATAAACCCATACTTTCAAACCACAGTAGTTTTACCATAGAACTATTGTTCTAAAAACACAGAGGGGTGGAACGATTTCTAATCCTATTATAGCATCTCTATGTACTAAAAGGTACCAAAAAAAAACCTTCACAAGGCTCACAAATTTCTCCCTCACGCCCCCAAAAATTAAATCCAGTGCACTTCAGTCTCAAACATTATTTTCCCAATTTTCTTAAGTACCAATAACCTTGTGCTATACTGATGCCTGTATACAGTAAACGTAAGAATAAAAACCTTTTATTTCTTTCTTGGGGAAGGATTGTAACCAACTTGCCAACGTGCCGGATGCCCATCCAGCATCACTCCCTCTCCTCAGCAGGACAGGCGGGTGAAAATAAGATGGAAAAGTTTGTGGGTTAAGATAAGGACAGAAAGATCACTTGACAATTACCATCAGGCAAAACAGACTCAGGGAAGATTTATTGCCAATTAAAAATGGACTAGGACAGTGAGAAACAAAGACAAAGCTAAAAACACCTTCCCTGCCCCCCAACCTGCTTCTTCCCAAGCTCAGCTTCACTTCTTCTTTCCTGATCCCTTTATCTCCTCTCCACACAAGCAGCTAAGGGATAATAGGGATCACAGTCAGTTCCTAAGTGTGACCACTGCCCCGGACAGCCTGTCCCAGTGCCCGAGCACCCTCTGGGTGCAGAACCTTAACCCCCAGCCTGATCCTCCCCTGTCCCAGCTCCATGCCATTCCCTCATGTCCTGTCACTGTCCCCAGAGCAGAGCTCAGCGCCTGCCCCTCCGCTCCCCTCGTGAGGGAGCTGCAGGCCGCCATCAGGCCTCCCCTCAGCCTGCTCTGCTCTGGGCTGAACAAACCGAGTGACTTTAAGCCAGTTCTCATATGTCTTCCCCTATAGATCCTTCACCATCTTTGTTGCCCTCCTTTGGACACTATTTAATAGTTCCCTTGCCTTGACTGGCTAGCAGTGCTGTGCCTGATGTACACCAGGGTACAGCTGGCCCTTCTGGCTGCCAGGGCATGCTGCTGACCGTTCAGCTTGCCACTGACCAGAACCGCCAGCTCCCTTTCCACAGAGTTGCTCTTAGGCCTTTTGTCCCCCAGTCTGTATGTACAGCCAGGGTTACCCTGTCCCAGGTGCACAATCTGGCACTCGCTATTTTTGAAATTCATGTGGTTGCAGATTGCCCAGCCCTCTAATTTGTCAAGAGCTCTCTGTAAAGCCTCTTTGCCCTCCAGGGAGTTAACAACCCTCCTAAGTTAGTGTTACCTGCAAAGTTACTTAGTATACGTTTGAGTCCTGCATCCAGGTCATTTATGAAAACATTAAAGAGAATTGACCCTAAAATGTAACCCTGTGGAAACCTACTAGTGACTGGCCACCAGCTTGATGTAACCACATTTACCACGGCCCCTGGAGACCGACCCATCAGCGAGCTGTCCACCCATCATGTTCCGTATTTATCTGGCTGTTTGCTGGACATTTCATCCAGAAAGATACTGTAAGAAGCAACATTTAAAGCTTTGCTCAAATACAAAAAGATTACATCAACTAGTTTTCCTTGGTTAACTAGGTGGGCAACCTTGTCATATGAGAAGATGAAGTTGATTACACAGGACTTTCCCCTCACAACCCCATGGTGGGTGGCCACGACCAATGTCTGCATAGTCTTTCAAGCCATGGTCTTCTCCACAGGCTGCAGGAGAGCCTCTGTTCTGGTGCCTGGAGCACCTCCTCCCCTCCCTCTTCACTGACCTTGGTCAGCAGAGCTGTTTTTCTCACATTTTTCTCACTCCTCTCTCTCACAGCTGCTGCATAGCTTTTTCATTTTTTATTTATTTTTTTACCCTTTCCTAAATATGCCATCACAGAGGCACCACCTGCTGTGCTGATTGGCTCAGCTTTGGCCAGCAGTGGGCCCATTTTGGAGCCGGCTGGAGCCGGCTGTGTCCAGCACAGGGCAGCCCCTCATCTCTTTGCACAGAGGCCACCCCTGCAGCTACCAAAACCTTGCTACATAAGCCCACTACATAATGCAAATCACGAAGCATATGTACAGCTCAGCACCTGCCAAAGAGACTGTAACTTGTAAAACCACTATTGCTAAATAACCACAGCCTCAGCGTGAGTCTGCAGCTCCTGCATCCTGTTAACCACGAATGTTTTCATAATGCTATATAAAAAAAAAAACAAAACACATTATTGTTTCTCAGTGCACCATGCATAAACACATGCAATATCAGTAAGTCTTAAAGCTTAGGATTCCAACAATCGATATACATACATTTTCTTTGAATAGAAAAAGAAAACATATATATGCATACATATGTGTAATATAAAATACCTCAAATATATGTATAAGACACCTGGCATCTTCCTAATTTCACATGCAGCCATTTAGTCATAGTCTATCACACAAACATCTAGAGAGGGGAGCATAAGGTTGTTCTTGTTTGTTTCCAAACACCATTGCCCTCAAATTTTTATTTTTATTTTTGTATCACTAAACAAGCAACAACATCCTCCAGCCTCCTCCTCTGGGCCTCTTCATCATGATAAAGAAAGTTTGTCCATAACAAGGGGAAGCTTCAATATACATTCTGTTTTGAGATACAACATGAAAAGATGAGCTAAGAGTTAATTCTTCATAGCAACATTGACTGTTTAACACTGAAATTACGCTTTAATTTGAGAACTGAATTAATATTTGAGTCAAATATTTAAGAATCCCTTTTTTATTTAATGAGGTGGCCTGAGACTACTCAAGAAAGGGTGGAAAAACTACATGATGTAGCCACACATCTGTTATCTGCCTTTGCATCAAAAAAATCTTTAAACTAATTTAACAATTACGCAAGAGAGTTAAAGTTGCAGTTATCAGATTACCAGTCTGTTTTCAGCATTTAAATTAATATAACAATTTTTACCTCTGCTAAGCTAAGCTTGCTCTTTTTTTTTTTTTTTTTTTTTTTTTTTTTTTTTTTCCCCCCCAGTTCTTTGTATACCATATGAATTTTAGCTTTGTTTCCTGCAACATGAAAGAAAAAAAAAAGGGACTGGATGATACCAAAGATTTCTTACGTAGATTTTAGCACATACTTCAGAGTAATAAAATCTGCTGCTGGTTTTGATGGTGGCACAGTAACATAGCCTTCACAAAACATTTGAAGTTAACAGGTACATTTTACCAAAAACTCAAAAAAAACAAATTGATGTTAATTTTATTTGGAATTAATTCCTTTAAAACTTGACCATATACAAATCCTTAGGACACTCATGATCAACACAACAAAATAGCCAACATATATTCATAAAGCAAAATAAAAAGTATCTATAATTCATCAGGAATATTTCTTACGCTGTTTTGCATACATCTGTCTTTATATGTGCCAATTAAAGACTATAATAAGTAGAGCTAATGAGTAAACAAGAATACATATATATAGCAATTTACTCATCATTTAGTTTTCTGTGTAACCATATTAATTTTTATCTTTGACAATATATTTCCTTGCATTGGAGACAACTGTACTGCCTGCTTACGCATAACAACTGCCAAAACACACAGGTGAAACGCGTCTGCCCCTAGAAATGTAATCACAATTCATGTAAGTGGGCTGTGCAAGTAAAGCAACACAACTTATCCTTTTAATGTGAGTTCATACATTGCAGTAGCTTATGTGGCAGCATGCCGTGCACTGAAATAGTGCAAGTGGTGCTTCAGAAGCTGTTTTGGGAAGAAAGGGTCAAGTAATAGCCTTGGGATAGTGTGTGCAGCAGTGAAATGGACAAACAAGAGCTCCTTTGGTACAAATGCCTATAGTCTTGGATATGGGCAAATTCTGAGTGTAATTTTATTGACAAAATATATTAAAGGGATAGTGCTTGACAATAAGAGAAAAGCTCTTTATCATACAAGACAGTATCAGTTTCCAGAACACAGACTACATTATCCAAACAACTTTTGTCATGAAAACAGTGACTTTTCTACGGTTTTTAAACAGGATAAATTTTGTAGTCAGAAATGCAATCTTTATTCCCCACAAACACCTCACACATTTTTATGGCATAGCAACATCGGTAAGCACAAACTAAGCTACTGTTCCATCCTCCAGGACATGCTGAAGAAATATGTGGCACAATTAAATTCCCTGAGTTGACTGTTCAGCAAAGTATTTAATATGCTATTCATTAGAGTTATTTCCAGTAATAGTAGCCTGCATTTTTGCAGCACTTTGAAATAATTAGCCCTAAACACCAGAAGTTTGATTTCAGGGAAGGGTTTTTGTTTGTTTGCTTTTGTTTTTAAAGAAAATAACCAGAAAACTTATATGCACTATAAGTCTTCTAGAAAGCGCTGAAAAGCAGCTGCCATGCTACTTCAAACCACATCACACGGGTAGCGCATGAATTCAATACACAGTCTATGTTACATTATGCCACCCACTAACTCTGATGTCAGACTGTCTGCAAACACCCTCTATGAGAAAACCTCACTCCAGTAGCCAACATGTAGACAAATCTGACTGTTTGTTATCTTAGTCTGAATAAAACTGAACAATATTATTTGACCTTAGATTTTTTTTTTTACAAAATTGTTTGAAAATGTACTTTTCTTTTATGTTAAACAGGGTTCTGTTTCCTGAGAATGTTGTTTAAGGAACTTAAAAAATACTTAAAAAAAAAAAAAAAGATTTAATCCTTACGAATTATTTCAATCACATTTTTTATACAATTTAGGTTCAACTTTAAGCTAATTCCTAACTCCAACATCACAGTCTCATTAAAAACTTATCTCTATTTTCTTGTACCCAAGTATGCAGTCCCTTCACCAAGACCTTAATGTTCCCCAATCAGAAAGCAGGTGTCGGAAGAGGAAATGTGGATCAAATTCTTGAAGAAAAAAAGACCTGTCCCTGATGATCAACCATTCTCACCAGATTAGCAGAAGTCTGTTAAAGATACCCAGCTACGTTTGCTGGACTGGTAAGAAGTCCTGTTGTCACCACCAGTACAGCTGAATCTAAAATTCTAGATGAGGCTTTTTGTCTTTTCGTGCATGAATACCAACACAGGCGCTACTAAATTAGTAGCTACTGAAATAAGAATTTTGGAAAGTGATAATTTCTTCTTCCACTACCACATAAATCGAGATTTTCTACCAAATAAATAAATAAAAATCACTAAACAAAACTGCACCCACTTCCCAGAAGTACATCTCAGAAGAACATCCACTCACATTAGTATCTCAACACTAAGAAATGTCAAATTTGAAGTGAATTTTTCATACAGGCTTAGCTGAATATGGAATACTGAGGCTTTCCATACAATCAAGAACAAAAGCACTTAAGAACTTGGGGAAAATGGAAAAGGTTGCTAAAGTTTACCAAACTATACTACTGCTCATGATAAAGTTAGTATCTGTCTTAAATAAACAGATAACTTACAAAATGAAACATACAGAATTTAAGGATTAAGGCTTCACCTGAAACAGAGAAACAGAATCGTTTGGTCAGTTTCTGCCTCTGCACTTGCAGAAGATACTTGCCTGCCACAAAGATACTTGCCACAAAGATATTCCTGCTGGTTAATCTCCTAGACAGGGCACACGCTCCTAAAAGACTAGAGATTGGCAAACTCCAGATAGTGTTTCTTCACACATGCCTTCTTTGAAGCTCAGACTGCGGAAATCTTGTTCTGCTCCTGAGAAGAGGAAGCTCTAAGAGGAATACTGACCGTCCTCAGTTCTCTGGTCTTAGAAAGTCTAAGGGCATAGATTTTTCTAGTAAAGACTGGAGGCAATCCACCGCAGTGATTATTATGGAAGAGAGCATCTGAGCATTAAGCGCATGGCCTGAAGTCTGTTTTACTCTCTAATTAGCCTTTAAATTGGCCTTTAAAGTTGTTTAAACCATAAGTGTAAGGCAAAGCAAGTTTTCTTGTTTCTTTTTGGTCTCTCTCTCTCTTTTTTTTTTCTTTTCTTTAAATGTAATGAGGTTTACAGGGTCAATAACTGCTAAACTGATCTTTGTCAGAACCTTCCAAAGATGTCTTGTCTTCTCTTTCCTCCTGTCCCCATGTGACTGGCTCTGTGTGTCACTGTTGAATAAATTTACATAACAAAACCAAAACAAACAGTGATTTGACTATGGAACTTCATTAGTAACTGTAAGTAGTTTTGCGACATGATTTTTCTGTTTATAAGCAGAACTATAACCTACAGCACATGATAGCGGCAAACGTTCAGAACATCGGACAGAAAATAGTTGGGCAAGCAAATAAAGTTGCATTTTACACGAAATCTAGCACTTCACAGTCTGGAAACTTGAAGCCCTTTCCAATCTTCTAGAACATAAGCACAGAAATGAGCAGATGAGGAGGTGAAACTCATGCGTGCTGGGCAGCACCTGATCAGCAAATCCCATGACAAACATGCTTCTCTACCTTGGCCCCAATTCAAGGGAGAGCCCTGCTCTAGGCATCAGCTCACTGAACAGATAGGCCACGCAACACGTTCATGCAAAGGAATGTCTCAAAGCAATACAGTTGGACACCAAGGACCACAGACTCTGGGGCAGTGTCACAAAAAGGGCAATTATATCCTGTTTCTATTTTGACAGCATTCAAGATATCCAGGCTGCGGCCAGTATTGCCCCACCCAAAACCAGGGCAAGGTTAAATAGCAACAGCAGTTCCGAGGAGGAGGAAAGCTGCTCTGCTCCTCCCTGCAGCGCAGCAGAAATAGTAAGTCTGTCTCTCTGTAACTAACTTAATTTCTACTTTGCTTTGGTACTGAGAGGCCTCGAGATGACAGTAGCAGATGCCAAGCTGACCAAGCCAGTGGGCGAACTGACTGAAAAAGGAGCCGTACACTGGCTGTGCCCACGGGCTGCGGCTTTGCCTTTGCCTCTCAGTTCAGCAGTGGGGCACCGGCTTTCCTCGAGGCTGAACAGATCGGGACTGGTTATCGTTTATCAGACAGAAGGTGCATTTTTGTGGCAGAACACTAGCACGTAAAACATTCCTGCGATGAATACAAAGGATTAATATTCCCAGCAAGACGCTTTTTTATTTGACCCGTCCAAACGTTTAACGAGGACTCCTCGATACGCGAGCACGCTCTCACGAAGTTAAGGACGGCCGAGAGTTGGGTTATTGGCGTTACCAGCCGCTTCCCCCGTCAGCTCTCCAAAAGCAACACGACCGCCGCCGCCTCCCGCCGGGAGCGGGGCCGGGCTGGCAGCGGCGGGACGGGACGGGACGGGACGGGGCAGCCCCGCAGCCCCCCGCCGGGTGGGCGCGGGACGTGGCCGCGGGCACCTCCCGCGGGCAGCGCCGGGCGGCCCCAGCCCCGTGCGCACCGCGGCGGCGCCCGGCCCCTCCGCTCGCCCCCTCCGCGCTTCCCCACGGCGGGGACACGCGGGGCCGGACCCTCCCCCCCCACATATCCCGGGACCGGAGGGGGCGGCGGGAGTCCCCTCCCCCGTTCCCCCGTCCCCTCAAACTCGCGCGGCGGCCGAGGAGAAGCGGCAGCGGGCGCTGCCCCCGCTCACCTGGCTCCGGCGGCGGCACGGCGGAGGGGAGCGCGGCGCGCGGCGGCCGCCCGCGGCCTGAGGGGGGCTGAAACCGGGCGGGCGGCGGCAACGGCGGCGGCAACGGCTTCCGCTCGGCGGCCGCCAGGTGCGCGCGTGCCGCCAGCCCTGCGCCTGCGCGGCGCCCGCCCTCACCTGGCGGCCAGGTGTGCGAGGCCGCGGCCGGGCGGGAAGCAGGAGCGGGGCGGGAACGGCCCCGCGGTGCGCGCGGGCAGGGGCGCTTGCAAGCGCGCTGCCAGCTGCAGGGTGCGCCCCGCGCCGCTGCCTCCACGCGCCCTCGGCTCGCTCGCCCAGACGCTGATGTTGCTGGGAAACAGCGCGGCGCGGCGGGCAGGACAGGCATGTCCCCCACGGCGCTGCCTACACAGCACCAGGCTTCACTCTAAATACCTCTTTCACAGCGAGCAGTTTGTTATTCCCCACTTCCCTTACCGTACCCGCAGTTGCCGATCACGGAGCAGCACACTCGCAGGCTCGGGCCAGCATTGCAGGGCTGGCTCCGTGCAGCTTGCCGAGGGGCAGGCAGGTAGCTGCGTTTGCTCTGCAAACATGCGGTGAGCTGGCAGGCGGTGGAGTGGCAGCACCGCCACCCAGGGCGATGCCGGTATTTTATGACTAATTCTTCTTTCCAGGAACATTTTATCCACCACAGGTTTCCTGCACAGTTAACACGTTCGGGTAGTGCCAGCACACAACCCTCCCTCCTTCTACCTTTGCAAGTTTAAATGTCAAGGGGCACCTCAGGCAGGCAGGCCTCAAACTCAAGTAAGGCACATTACTAGCAGTAGAAAGATTTCAAAATCTTTTATTTTCTAACATAAGGGATGCAGGGATAGGAATACTTAGTCGTTTAAAGGTCTAGATCATTCACTCTGCTCCTTTTACATGAGATGGTACCTGCTAAACACCAAACTAGACATTCCAGCAGAGGAAAAAAAAGAGAAATTACATATTTCAAGTAAGAACCCTATTTAGCCCTATTTTAGCATTTTAAAGCAGATTGTTATTTCAAGAAGTCAGTTCCATTGAAAATTAAGCAGGAGGTAAAACTACAGAGGTTTCATGGTTGCAAGAAATGTAAAGGGACAAGGTAGTGATCTTAGTTCAAAAAGTGATAAACCTCAGAGTGATTTTTTTTCCTGCTCATCTTCACACACAGAACTCAGCAGCTCATGAGTTCTTTATGACCAGCTTCCTAAGAGACAGTACTCTACACTGCCAGCAGACTACACTGAAATGCTGTCTCCATCACTTTCAAAGACAATTGTTTCAGAACAATTTCAACAAGTTCTCCAATAATATAAGCTGTTTAAACTAGGATGTTTGTAAGGCTATTCACTCATCTAATGATTGATAATATAAAGGTTGAGGTTGCTAAAGCAGAGTTTCCTGATTTGTGAGCCTTTCTAGAAATTGCTGTAGTCACGTTTCAGACATGACTCAAGACAGGTGAACCTTGTCTGAAAAAAAAACAGAAAAGAACCAGTATATTACTTGTTGTTCCCCCCATAAGAATCTAATTTTGTTATTGTAACTAATGAAATTATTTTTCTTAATTTAGATTATCTTCCTAGTATTGGTACAAATCTGAAAATGCTAGGAAATTAAGATAGAAGTATCACAAGTGTTCACAAATCCTCTGAAAGATACTCCAGGCATTCTGTACCTGCAGGAAAAAGGGGTCAAGAGAGGAGAGGAAGCAACACCTATGGCTTATGTTGCTATAGCTACAAGACGCTTAGGTTCCCAGTTCCAATGAATGAATCAATAGAAACCACAGCTTTGCTCTCCTCTTTTATTCAACAAAGGCAGAAGTGGAAGATGGGTTACTAAGCAACGACATACTAAAGACTGCAGCTCTTTGAAATCAGCATTACTGACTCCCCTCCATCCTCCCTCTCATCCTCCAGGAGCCTCTTCCATTCAAAGCTGTTTATTAAGAAAGGGACTAAAAAAAAATCTACCAGGACACGCATCCTAAAATAAGGACGTGTAAAAGCAGGCACTGAAATTAACACTTAATTAGGTGGAGCAAAGAAATGAAACAAAGGCATTCCTTCTGCATTGGAAGTAAAAAAGATTTAGTAAGGTCAGAAAATCTTAAATGGCTTATACAAACCAAAAGGGTAATGGAAAGGCCATTTCTCCAGGGAATATTATATTAAAGCCAGATTTTCTCTGAAGGATTAACTTGCAGCCACTGCTTTTTTTAATTGAAATCTAAAGATGTGCCTCAATTGCACTTATTTTAAAGACTTCATCCATATTAAAACATTAGTGGGTAGATGTGTTCAAGATGCCTAACATACTCCACAGATTTTTTTTACTTCCATGCTGTATCAATAAAACTCTCCACCATAAGGTAGCAAGGAAAAATCTTAAAGTCTCAGATTAATTTGTCAGCTAATTTCTGTATCATGTTGTGGTTTAACCCAGCAGGCAGCTAAACACCACTCAACCATTCACTCACCCCTCACTCCTGTGGAACTAGGGAGATAATTAAGAGAGGGTAAAACTTCTGGGTTGAGATTAAGGCAATTTAACAGGACAGAAAAGGAAGGGAAAATATTATAATAGAATATACAAAGCAAGTGATGCACAATGCAATTGCTCACCACCCATGAACAATGCCAGCCTCTCCCTGACCAACTCCCCCCCAGTTTTGTTGTTCAGCACAACACCAATGATGTGGGACATCCCTTCTGACATTTTGGGTCACCTCTCCTTGCTGTGTCCCCTCTCAGCTCTTGGTGCACCCCTAGGCCCTTGCTGGCAGGGCAGCAAGAGATGCTGAGTGCGCCTGGCTCTGTGTAAGCACTGCTCTGCAACTACTAAAACAGCATGTTACCAACGATATTTTCATCCTTAAATCCAAAACACAGCACCATACCAGCTACTAGGAAGAATATTAACACTATCCTAGCCAAAATGAGGATGCATCATCATCATCATGACCTACTGTTAACTATCTTATGAAAAGGCAATGTGAGCATAAGTTGCACAGTAAAAGAAAGGAGGTGTAGATGCATTTTAGTTTCACCAATTTTGAACACATCTTGCATGTTTTGACATAAAAGCACGTACTTTATTCTAAGCTTGAGCTAAGTGTTATTCCAATGCTACAGAGCAAGCAGAAACACTGATCCAGTACAGAGAAGGCTGTGGATAAAGAAATGCTGTTTTATCAGAAACTGCCTTGAAATAGGCCTTTGTATTTTAGCAGTGGAAAAAAAAAATCCAGCAGATTAAGGATTCACAGTCTGATCCCCACAGCCCAGCTTCCATATAATACACCCTCCCGCCTCAGCATTTTCCAGTTCCTTCTATGTTCCCCATTCCATTTCCAAACCAGTCTTATCCCTGCCTCAATCTCCTATTTTTCCCCTCCTTTGTTGTGGCTGTTACAGAAGGGGTAAGTCAATAGCATAAAGTTTCAAGGTTACCTGGTGAAGGAAAGGCCACTTAACTCCATCTTTCACCCAAAACTTGCAGAAATGTTACACACCTGCACCTGAAAGTTTTCATTAATTTTAGTTTAGCTGATCAACAACTCAGAAATTACTTGAATGCAGAACCTAGAAACCTCCAGTAGGTAGCATCACCACTTAAGCAGATTGACATGTATCACTTAGGAAACAAGCCTGTAAATTGTCCAAGATAGAGCACCCAGTTACTGATAGGCAAGATTAGATATGATTTTAAACAGTTCCTTGTGCAGCCTAACAAGGAATTGTTAAAAACAGACCACCACCTCACTGCCAGAAAAAGTGACTTTACGTGATGTCAACATGGAAAGCTAAAACTTAATCAGGAAACAAAGTTAAGAAATTTTAGTACTAGTTTTAAGATTTTTTTTCTTCATGCCAAAGTATTTTTCTAGTCAAATACATATAACCAAGGTATGTTTGAAAAAACACATACCCCAGTGCACTAGCATTTTTTGTTTGGCATGTTTTCAAAGAAATTCTGCATTACTGACAAAATGTCATTCACAACTTGTTGCTGATCCCTTAAAGAGCCACAGGTGTGTTACATACACAAGAGACCACAATCCCATGTAATCAAAACAAAGTCACACACCTGCTTTTTGGAAAAAGGTGAAACAAGCACTAACTTCTACACATATGACTGTACTGCCTACACATATGATATTGAAAGACTAAACCCTCCAAATTAGAAATGAGATTTTTCTCCACGGAAGTCTGACAGACAGGTTGATAACAGACAGCATGAGTAGAGAATTAATACTGTGTAGAAGACTTGCATAGTCTTTAAAAGCCTTTACTGAATATTTTTTAATATAAAATCTTATTTTTAAATACTACAATTTCATTAAAAATTAAAGTTTGAGAACAATGTATACAATTACTTTAATCTTGAAAAACTGAAGTGTATTTACAGTATACATAAAAATAAAAGCATACTTTAAAATTTGGAACGAGCAGTTTACTTAAACCAAGATCCAGCATCTCAACAATAAGCAAAGACAAAAAAAACAACAAAAAACCTGCACTAGGTTAGGACAGGCTGTTGTTTTGAGTGCTATTTCAAATGGACAAAAGAATACAGAGTTAGTCTTTAAAACTGTAACTGCTGGAACTCAAAAGAATAGGAGTGCACTATCTCCTATATACCGTTTCTCTGAAACCCTTGTATTCACAGAAGTTTTATCTTATATTTACTACTTTACTTTGAAACACACAGCAGTATAGATTACTTGCAGTACAGATTACAGTGTGGAGTGCATATTCGCTTTTGAGAAATAGATGGGAAATGGACACTAGTGACTTCCTTCCTGGAGATACAAGTTGTGGAGTTGTTATCCAAAATACACTTCAGCAGTATTTTATAGAGATGGCCCTTACCTTTGTTATTTATATATAAAGGGCCTTGTGGCCCTTACCTTTGTTATTTTTTTTTATTTTCAGATGATGCTTTATATACCACACACATAAGCAGTATTCTCTGCTGAGTAACTACAGTTCTTTTCAGGGCTGCAGATTTTTCTTGGAAATAAACCAGATTTCTAATGCAATATAACTGTATTCCATATTCACAGAAATTGAATTCCATAGTCACAGTACATTTGTGCTGATATGGTCACTGTCATTGCAATAGTTTCCAAAGTGAGATCAAACAAGTTGATGAGCTTCAAAATTTATTTATTTTTTAAAGTCATGTTCTTAACGATGCACGGGCCTTGTCAAGTATTTCCTTTCTGATCTTCGGATAGTTTGGATGTGCTTCGAGCACCTGTCAGAAGACCGAAAAACATAACAGTTGTCTGAAAGGAAAGAATACTTGGATGGCTATCCCCCTCATCACTGAGCTTACACATTCTAAAACTGTCAATAATGTGAGAAGTTTCATGTAAGAACGTATAAATATTTGTAGCTAGAGACTACCACATGCAGAGGTCAAGAACAACTTTACTGAAGACACATTGCTTCCCTTTCACAGTATCCCGTGACCTTAGTGGGAAAAATGCAAGTGTCAAGGGCTAAAGACTCTAGGTGGTTTGGAATGCATGCATTAAGAACAGCAGCCCCCAGAGATATTTCCAAGGTTGCAAGAATTTTCTCCACAGAGATAAACCGATTTTATTTTCACTCCCTCAGGCTCTTTCTTATTACACCCTATCCACTTTTTCTTGCCCTCCAATTCCCTCCTCTCCCTTATCCTTCCATTTAGTTTATGATTTCTAGTTCTCATTTCTCCTCCAAACAGAAAATATAATTTCGTTATTAATACTAGTAATTATATCAATGTTCACTCTGGCTCTAAAATTACAGCCCTTTATTATTTTGCATCTAGTGTATGTGTTTGAACCATACAAAGGAATTTACTTTCTAACAATGTCTTCCAATATTAATATTTTATTATTACCTTCAGCTACAATTCTGTATGAACTTACAAGTGTCAACCACAGAACCAAAAGAAGCCACTGCCACTTAAATATGCCTTCACATATGATAGCCAACCACATCTCTTATTTACCTTATGGCCAGGGAGCTCTGGATTAAGTATCCTTTACATAACCAATCTGCTTTAAGTGTGTCTTTCTGATGATATTACACTATTTTAGAAATATTAAAAAAGGACCATTATGTAAAACAAATTTACTACAGCAGAGAGAGAATTAAACACAAATTCTACCTTATGACAAATAGTGATTGCATCAACATATCTCTTCCCTTTCAGGTAATTGAAAGCCAGCTTGTAGCCTGTAAGTGTACAGAGAAAGGTGACAATTTCAATTTCCATATTAAATTAGTAAAATATCACATTAAAGCTTTTTTTAGATCACCATACGTTTCTATAGTTAGCTTATTTGTTTTCAAATATTCTCTCATCTAAGACCGTAAATATCAAGATTTCTACTGGAAGTCACTTTAAATAGTAGAGGAATTTCCTTTACACATTGATAAATGAATGGCTCAGTTGGAATCAAGAGGAGACATTTTGGAGATCATGTTTTTTCTACAGAGTATAAATAACGGCTGTCTTCCTTCAACTAATGTGGTACCCCACAGGGTTTCCCAGTGTGACCTGCCATGTTCTTTGTTAAGAAAATAAAGAATTCCATTATTAAAGGGCAAAAAGTCACAATACCAAAAACAAACTAGGAAATTAAAATGCTATTCTGTTCCACTGTCAGCAGACAACAGATAAAATTCAGTCACAAGGAATAGTTAAGTCCCATAGCAACACATCAGGCTGATATTTTCCAGGTAAAAGGTATTTTCCCAAAGATAGAAAAACAAAATGAGATTTTTAAATGTGTAAGTTTTACGAAGGGCTTCCTATATTAAGTAGTCTACAAGTGTAACAGTCTAGCTTAACTTCAATTAACCACCCCAACTAGAAGTTGAGTACAATCTCAAGTTTTCAGCTTATGATGAATTTTAAGTGTTTAAAGCCATTTAAATAGTTTTTGAAATCTTAATTCATATATATATATATATATATATATATATATAACCTGTAAAAAAAATAGTAGTAAACAAGTCAATGATTTACCACCCTCAGATAATAGGACAGGTATAAAGGTTGTCTACTACAGCTAGTACATACTGCATTACTATAAAAATATTCAAAATGAATACTGTACATACAGACAGCATATAATTGCCAGCTATAAGTTTCCTAAGAGTTCATGACCAAACCTCATATGGAAATCAGTAAGATGAGATTTCTTAGTTATCATAGAACTTCCATCTCTTGCCATAGGGGCTCTCCTAAATACTTAAGTAGACCATTAAATAGCTGCAGTAATAGCTGGAGTTTTTATGTGAGGGAAACCAGTAATTATTTCTACAGACGGAAAAATACAGTCTTCCAGGTAACAGTAGTGTTTTCATTCTTACTGTATTGCCTGAAATGATACATATACATTACGTAAACATGCCTATTGTTGGATTTGTTTGGTTTCCATATCTCCAGGCCATCTCATAATTCATTGCTGCATCTTTATAGGCTTGCTCCTTTTCCATTATGTATCCCATGTATTCATAAGCCTTGCAACAGGACTGCAAAATATAAATATTCATTCAAGATTTTATTTAGGTTACACCTTTAAGCAATTACACCTTAATTGCTTAAATACTTCAAATCAGTACAACTTGAAAGATTAAGTAATACTTGCACTACCTTGGATGACAAGTCAGTCCTGATTTAAAATATCTGCAATACAGATCAGTTACATGGAATTTTGCAGAATGACATCCTAAATTAATCTGAGACAAGTATAGATATCAGAGGACAATGCAACTACTCCTTCAAACATATTTAGTGCCTCCAGGAACTCTGTAGCTACATTTCAGTTACTAAGTAAAAGTACTAAGCACAAGAAAACATAAGCAAAGCTATTTTTACACATACATCAATTTAATTGCTTTTTTTTTAATATGAAATTTCAACTAGTTCATACAGGAATATTGTGTTTAATGTATAAAGCAGAAAAAAGTTATGAAATTAAACAACTACTACAGGACTGTATTGTTAAGAGCTTATATTGTCATGTTGCCCACAGCTCAAATATTTCAAGAGAAAAAATAAGGCTTTTATGAAGATAGATACCTCATTTACTAAAGCAGACCAAAGGAATATTGATATATAGAGTGTATTCTTTGTTTAACTTCACTCTTTTTTAGTTAGGCTTCCAAAGCAATGACAAGATTTCACATCAGAGCATTCTGGAACAAACAGCATAGCCATGCCTGGAGCTTTTTTTTCTAAAGAAAATCTGCACAGTATAGACAGTATCCCAAGCTTTTAGTATAATATCTACAAGAAACTAGACTACTGGATGGGCCACAGGGGAAGGAAAATGAAACAGATGGAACAGCTTGATGAGGAAAAAGGCAAAAATGAGGAAAATACCACAAGAGGTAAGATCTATTCCTGTGCCATGCCTGTTCCAAGTTTCAAATGGAAACTAACCAGTTATGTGAATTAAAATATTACTAATGTGCAGTCACTTACCCTGTTATGACGAAGACATCGTTTTAATAATTCACCTGCCATATCATATTTTGAAGACTGAATATATATATCTGCAAGCAGAAGCCAACTCTTTTCGAACTCCTCTGCATCAATGGGATTCCAGTTCATTTTTGCAATCCGTTTCAACTGATTTCTGGCTCGTGGAGTCTGTTTCAAGATCATGTAGGCTGTGGCCATTCCCAAAAGTGCTGGTATATGATCTTTCTGCAGAAAAAGGCATAGTGACCATTTAAACGATTTTTTGATTTTGCTTTCAAGAAAAGAAAAACCTAAGTGTTTATACCTTTCTGATACAGATTGCAGGAACTAAAGATAGAACATCCAATCTTACAAATATGTTTTCCATTTAGTGCAATGGTTATTCTTATAATACTGATCACAATAATAAGTACTAGGTTAAATATTTAAGAGGCTGAATGTAAGTCTGGCTGCGGTCATGACAACCTTCTCCAGGCTCAGGAAGTATTGAAAGCATTCACATATACTTCATCTCAACAAGAAACATCCTGATACAACTAACTTTTGATATACAAAATAAATACGTCTGATGAAACTGAATTCACTTGAAGTTGCAATACAAGTGTTTTCTACTTCTAGAGATCTGTGAATGTCAGTAACAGGGACACAGATTCTTATTTCTAGGTGTACAGCTCCTAGACTTGCAAGTCTAAACTACCTGTATCAGAAAGCTACTCAATAAACAGGGTTCTTAAAAGCCACCATTCTGTGCAAGAGCCTCTCAAGCAAAAAAAAAAAAAAAAGAATCATGATTCTTAAAATCTTGCCCTTCCTAGAATGGGTTTCATATCCTGAACACAAGATTCCATTAGCAGCTAGCTTACAAGTTTCTCTCCCCCTCTTCGCATTCTTGGCTCGCTACTGGGTGCCCTTGGTATTCTGCCTCTACATGTCTTTGTGGGGTTGTGCTGTAAATAGGCTTGCCACAGTGAGCTAAAAAAAAAAAAAAAAATGCACACCCTCCCCCCCAACCCTCCTCCATATAATCATCAGCTCATCCCTACACACCACAACAGTCACACCTAGAATGGATCAATAACCATTAGTGCTTAACCTTCTAGCATGTTACAGTCTCTCAAAATGGAATCCGGTAATCACTTTTTTCCCTGTAATAGCCAAGGCAAGAGCACTTCCCTAGAAGTTTCTCAAGATGGAACTGGCTCAGTTCTCTTACTCTGAATGGATTAAAACCTATTTTATGTAAATCTGGGGAGAAGACAATCAACTGGAGCATTCCTCATGCCTGAACTGTGCCACTATGTGAGAAACACTGCATATTCACTGAACATGAGATCAACTCTGAGCAGAAATGGGAAGCCAGTAACGGAGGCAGAATGACACATTCTCCAAACTGCCTTACACAGGAAAGGACCATCATACTCAGCTCAGCCAGTGGGCGGAACACTGTAGTAGTATACAGTAAATGACTAGTAGCAACTTAGATATTTCTTGGCATTTTGATAGACTAAATGTGTCTGTACATGTTTGAATAAAAAAACATTGAAAGGTGACTATTCTTTATTAATCCTAAAGTTAAGGAATACAAGTAGCTATAAAATAATGAAGAATCATATCATAAGAATGCATTTTATGCACATGCATTATCTTGCCCTAGAATCTAAATTCTGCTAAGTTGCCACGAAGTGCTTGAAGACACTTTATTGAATTGTTTTTGCTTAAAGAATGAAGGTACCATATATACTTATATCATCAGACAAGCTGCTGGCTAAGACTGGTATCATGCTTTTGGCTATGACAGAGTTAATTTTCTTTATAGATGCTTGTAGATGATTTGGATTTTTGATGAATAGTGATGACTAACAGATGCTTTAACTGTTGCAGAGCAGTTGCTGCAAAAAGCAGTTATACATGATGGGTCCTGCTTTCCTGGAAATAGATGAACACCTGCCTGCTGACAAAGTAGCAAACAAATTTTCTTTTTCTTTGCATGCACAGCTTTTGCTTTACCTAGTAAACCGTCTTTATTTTGACCCATGAGTTCCCACACTTCTACCTTCCTAATTCACTCTCCCATCCCACTGTGGGGGGAATGAGGAAGTGGCTGTGTGGTGCTAAGCTGCCTGCCATGCTTAAACTACACCAACTGGAAATTAAAAAAATAAAACAAGAACTCAAACCAAGAAGCCTATTCACATTAGCAACTAGCGTTATTAGCATATAATTGAGCTGTAAGTTTGCAATCCAGTGCAGAAATTCTTAGATGTTATTTCAGCATATTGTTTTCCTTTAAAATACTCTTTCATGGGAAAGAAATCTTAAAATAGTAGCACTAAGACATCACTTTCTGAATGTGAACTATGTGACTAACTGTAAGTGTAAGGGAGATAAATGAGGAAACAAGAGAGGTTACTAACCTCAGCCACTACTATTTCAGTAAAAGTGTTCCGTGCTCGTTCAACATTTGATTTTTGTTTGGTTGCCATGAGACAGTAATTTTCCATGATTCGCAGCTGAATGTGACCCTGACTGGTCTGAGGCTTCAGTTCCTTCAGAAGATTTTCTGCTGTTCTTACAGCCAACTGCACAGACTCCTGCTTCTCTGTTGAATTGCTATTATCAGAAAAAGCATTTGTAAAAATAAACCTTTACCTTCATATCTAAAACTACATTTTGTACACCAAATACATTGAGTTACTACAGATTCCACGCTAAAGTAATGCCTTTGTTACAGAAGCATTCTACACTGATTCTCTTCTGTAACAATGGCTGTTTCAACCTGTCTACAACTTGTCTTTTAATTCTACAAGCAGCTAAGGTTCCAAATAAAATCCTTTATATTCTGTCTGAAAGTGATTTATTTCACAGTTCTGAGTAGTCTCATACAATCTAATAGGTATTCAAAACACTAGATGGGCTCAGAAATTCTAGCAATTTAGATGATTAAGACACATAATTAAGAGGCAGGGAGGATGGGTTGACAGAAGAATCCAAGCAACATATACTTCATTCACTTACCTTATGTCGCCATCTAGATTTTCAAAGACTTCACCACCTATAGTTTCATTGTCTGGGTTCAAACAAATTTCAATCATGTTATAGACAGCATTCTGTCCCCAGTCATTGTCCTTTCGAGCTTTATTAAAATGCCGGAGTGCATCATTTGGTTCACCTGTGTACCTAGACAAAGAATTACAATACTGTAATCTAGGCAAGTAAAATTTGCTGCCCCAAGTCCCACCCAAAACCCAAGAATTTAGAAGACAGATCACGTACATGCATTGATAATACAAGTTTCAAAAAGCAAGCATACTATTGAGAGAAGCTTGTTTTTGAAAACTACTGTTTTGTATGAGGAATTCTAAAATTTGAAAAGTAGCAGTATTATATCATTGATCCAGCAAGAACATCACTTTAAATGAGCAGGAAATATGAAAGATGTATGCAAGATAAAATAGCATTGCTTTCAAGAGAAGTTAATTGGAAAGTATTTCAGAAGAGACAAGGAAGCCTTTCCTATAATCCCACTAACTAAAGAAATTAAGTGAAGTACTGCTATGGTATTTATCACAATATAATTAGCACCTCTGACAGGTAACAAGCACCTCTGAATGATAACAGATGACAAGAAAGTTAAATATGTAGCAATACACTAAATTGTCCTTATTTTAATTATAAACATAAGTACCAAAGATACAGTCCCTTGCAGTAGTGAAAACCTGGTTCAAGCTTTGTTCTGGAAGAATGCTTTTCAGCCATTAAAAGAAATCTTGGGACTTCTTCTAGCTTCCCAGCTCTTCTTAACAGATCAATTAATCGTGAGAGGGTTGCATAGTTATCTAAATATAAAAATGAGTCGGGACATCATTTTAACTATTTGTTGTATGAATAGATTTACAAGTGAAGAGCCTGCCTTATTCTCCACACAAAAAAGTGATAGTGCAATATATAAGGCATATTACATAACCATGGATACAAGAAAAAGGTATCAAGTGATACTTGCAACACTTCTAGAAAAACTGCATAAAGAGTGTAATTGTACTTTCAAGAGCACAAACATTTGCTTCTTTCAAAGTCCACTACAGAGCTTTATATTCATTATATTAATACATTTTAATAGCTCTATCTCTGGTCATAATTTGCAAATTACTGGAAATGAGAAAATTTCTACTAACCTAGAAATAAAATCCTAGGCTTTAATTTTTAAAATATCAATTGCACGAAGTACTTTACAGTTCCAGATAAATAACTAGTTGTATTTAGCTGGAGGTAAACGATTGCACTGCAGCAATGTAAATTGCTGAACACAGTGGTAGTTTTTGTTTTTACTATCCATTATATTTTAAATAGCATATTTCTTTTTAAACATATAAGTATTTTTTTCAGATTTGTGCCTCTATCTCATTTGAACTATATGTCAAATAATTAAAAATATCACTACTGAATATTCACCTGGCTTGCGTTCTAGGAGCTGCTGGAAATGAAAGACAGCTTGCTCATAGTCTTGCTTCCTGAACATGAGGTCAGCCATCATCTACGGTATTGACAATTTTAGAGAAAACAAAACAGATTGTGCTTTATAATGGGACCTGAAACTATGAAGTGCTGCAGGAATTTCACAAGTACAGCGCCAGTTCCCATTCCCATCCATCAATCTCTGGAGAATAAACACCTTGCACAGACAAGACAATGAGCAGGTATGGACTCATGTCTCAACGTTTCACTTGTAGAAAGTACAAAAAAAGCATTTCAACATACAAAAACCATTTCAACATACCTCTCAAAAATGTTTTGTTTTCACTCACATACTTCCATTCTTATTTTTATTTCCCAGAAATTTGTATTAAGCACATACAAAAGCCAATAACTTACAAGTTAGGGGAAAAGAAAGCTCATAGCACGTTTCAGCAGAGAAAGTAAGAGGTTCATTTCAGTTTTTCTGCTGAGCAGTAGCTAATAAAGAGTACATTGAACAAAACATATTCAGAGTGCTATTATCCGCATTCTTCCACCATACTAGAATAAATTCCAGATGTTACCTGATGTGAGAGAATAAGTTATTCCATTTAAAAATCATTTTGCTCCTTACGTGTTAAAGTGAAAGCTGCTCAGTCTATTAAGCTGTCTTATAAACCAAAAATATACAGACCATGTATAGAGAATCCGTTGCAGTGATTAAAGAACTGTTAGATAGGAACACTATTAACCAGGATTCAAAAAAAAGGACACAAGAACACCTTAAGTTCACAGTTCTTACCTTCTGGCAGTTTTTTTTAGATGCTTGCTTTAATATTAATGTGCTGGAAATTCAACTTCCTCCCTTCTATAATTTAATAGATCATGAATTAAGCCACATCTTATAATCAATCTTATAATTACCACTTCTCCACTGGTATTATTAAGCATGCGTTTTGCATTGAGATAAAGTGGTAAGATTGATAGAAACTTAATTTTGAATCAGTATTCAGCACAGACAGAAAAACATTTTGTTGTAATAGATTTTTTGATGTTTCTGAAATTTGATGCTGTAAGCATTTTATGAATCCATCGTATTGTAAACACACAGACCTCAAAAAGCTTCGATACATAATTAGTATAATGGTACATTACCATCGTTGCTGCTTCATTATCTCGGTCATTCTTCAGCAACAAGGAACACTGATGTTGACAGGCATCAGCATCATCTTGTGCAAGATACAAACGTGCAAGTTCCAACATTGCCTGTATATTAAAAACATATAACCACATGTAATTCGAAGATTAAAGAAAGCTGAGTATTAAACCTCAGAGAGATTTCAGAGCCTGAGGTACTATTCACTTCCAAAGGCAGAGCCTTTCTCTGTTGTTTCCTGTTGACTCTTGGTCAAATAATTAAATTAACTTCATTTCCCTCACTTACAGAACAGAAAACTTTTCTTCAGACGCATATTCCAGAGGTATATTGAAGACAGTTTTTCAGATAGTATTACTCCAGAGACTAAAATATTTCAGTAAGAATAATTCTCTTAAAAGTGTGTATACAAGTAGCTATAATACCATTGACAGAAGCAAATCTCATTAACATTCACTGATTAGTTCTGGAATATAAACGAATTCTAGCAGAAACAGTTTTCTTAATTGCATTTACATTATTACTCTGTAAAGTGTTACAGATTCTCACATACACCTTCTTGTGCATGACAGACTCACCATATAGACTAATATAGGCCACTACCTGATTCAGGGTTTTATGTAAATAGACAGACATTGGCAATATATACAACTGTCTTATCCTATGTGATTAAGACGGGAGAAAGTTCAAAGCAGAGAACACAAATATGTAGACAGAGCTTTGAGGGTTTCATTATAAAGCAAAAACAAGTGCAAATATATTTCTGCACTGTGGTTAATATGAAAATGCATAGCTAGATATGAAAACAATGCAAAACTGTCAGAGGGAGAACTGACCTTTTTATCAGTTTCACAGTGAACAAGTGCTTCTTTGTAGAATTTAATTGCTTTTTCATAGTTCCGCTGGGCTGTACAATGCTTTGCAATCTCAGTACAAATTTCAGCTGCTAACTGTTTCTGTGCAGGAACCACATCTGGCTGTTCTATCTGAGCCCTTTTAAGTATTCTGGCTTGCAATTCCCTTGCCTGGTGTGGGGAAACGAATAAGAAGTGACCACGCAACGTTTTTCAAAGGAATCTATAGTATAAGCTATTTTAAAATAATGTAGTTACATTTAAAAACATGCACACAACTCCCTCAAATGTCTGTCTTGCCTCCCCAAAATTCATATAAAAACATGCTGCAAAGCAACCTAGTGGTAAGATTAAGTGGTTTACATCGGTGTACAGTTGAGTATTTTAGAAGAAATATGTTGGGATTTCATCTTGTTGGAAATGTTAAACACTAAGGCAGTAATTTTAAGTTAATTGAATACTACATCTGAGGAATATTTATATTAAATACACTGATATGATTTAAGATGAAACATTTTTATTGGTCTAAGCTTTTCCCATGGCTGTGCATTGCATTATTTATAATTAACTTCTTCCCAATTTAAATTATGTTCCAATTTATAATTGCTAATGAAGCTGTAACCACAAAAATGATGTAGGCCACCATTGAACAAAAATGCATTAAGCATAAAAGCAATATTTTTGCACACAAGCATTGTAGCTTTGCTTAGAACAACTTATCTATCTCCATGTTATCCCGTTATCTTTTGTCTCCAAACTGCCTTGCAACATGGGAAGAATTCAATCCATGTGTTACATGTCTTTTTCTAAAATCAAGCTTCTCATAAGGCATACAAAACTTCAAAAGCCCAAACTTAGACTATGTAATTAACTAATTTATTAAGTACAGAAACCTAAACAAAAATGCAAACTTCATATTTTATTTTCTGAGCATTTAATTCTTAATCATTTAGAATGATTAAGAAAACTGTAGCAGAAACAAGGAAGCAGCTTTGTCAATAGCAGATGTCACAGAACAAGAGGACAGAGAAGGAAATAGCTTTGCCCAATGGTGATTATACCTGATCAATTTTCTTTGATTTCAACCTTAGGTCGCTCCAGTTACCACACAAGAGACTCCCTCTTTCTGCTCAAGTTTTATAACTATCTTAATATTTAAAATCTTGATTTTAAGTCTCAGAAGAGCCGCTTTGCTCATTTAGAAATTGATAAACTGGAGAGAAGTTAGCTGTACTGCACTGCTTCTTCCCCCTACCATTTTTCCCAACCAGGAAGGGGATCTAAACATAGTAGAAATCACAAGGAATTCCTAACTTCACTCTCAAAATGCAAGGGAAGAAAGCCGTTTAAGAACAGGCAATAATAAGACTGAGCAGTTGTATTCTGATGGTTTCAGCAGAACTAAGTGTTTTTGTCTAAATAAATGTGGCAGGAAGGGGTAAAATGTGTACAAAGAATATTTTTGAGGGCAATGACAAAAACAGCAGCTAGAAGTGCCATACAGTAAAGAACCCCCAAATAACTAAGCAAAAGAGCAAGAGTTAGATGTTTACTGAAGAATGGGAAAAGACAGGTTTGAGAAAGCAAGAGTGCACTGTACGGAAGAAAGGGTTTAAGAACAGATTAAATAGCAATACCAGTATGATTTTACTGCTTATGTAAAATTATCTAATAAGTCTAGATAATTCACTTTTCTTGCTTTTCAAAAGACACTACTAAGGCTTCCTGTTTCTTTCTTTACAAGGAAGTGATACGTAGCCATTGGAAGTTATCCTAGGTTGTTCCATGAACAGCCATGAAGGTTGTTCAGTGCTGAGCTACAGGTAGGTAACTTATCTGCCCCCCCAGCTTTAGCAGAGTGTGTGAAAACAAACCATCTATGTTCCACACACAAATGAATACATAGTATGAATGCAGGCATCCAGTTGTACCGAGAAGACTGATCCAAAATTCAGACGACACTGCTCACAAAAACCATACACTAACAAGTTTTGCTGTTTCATACCAGTCACTGGTGGTTTATCACTACCATGTATCCATTTTTCTCATTCACAAAAATATGGTTAGAAACCAGGGTAAAAGTGAAACAAAGGATAAAAATTAAGATATTGCAAGCTTTCATAGGGTTTTCTCCCTTTACCTGTTGTAATGAAGCTATTGTTTCATCAGTCTTCTCCATTTTGCTGTAAATTTTTGCCAGAAGAAGCTGGTAACGTCCATCTTCCATCATAGAAGACAATTCATTAACTGTAAGAATTGTATTAAACAAGCATTCTTTCAAGAACTGATTCTATGAAAGTCAGTTCTCTACATATTCCAGGCAAGAGCTTAAGTCAAAGCTTCACAGCTTGACTTTTAGGTATTTATGATTGTGATTTGACTCTGTGTGCTGAGTTAGGAGGCAATAGAAGGAATAAACAAAGCCCATTCTGTTTGTAGATTGTAAGGCCAAGATGTTTAAAGATGTAAAAAGAATACAAGACACATGGCAGTTTAGTCTATTTGCATTTTCAGAAATACAAGAGTAGCTTTTAAGTGGACAACAAATACAACCATTCTTTGTGTTTCTTATATAAAACATTCTCAAAGGCAGTAAAAAATATCTAAACTGATTCTGTAACACTGTACAAAAAAGCATAGGATTGTTTCATGAAATTTCTAGTCCACCCTCAAACTACCTTTCTTTTGCTAGGCTAAGAGAGATAGACATGAACACAACCAGTTATTTTAACTAAATATTTTGATATCTACTCAAAGAGAAAGCTTTCACATAATGATTAAAAATACACACACATAAGGTAGCATTAGAATAAGACTAGCTCTCCCCAGTTTGAATTTATTTTAACCTATTGATAAAGCAGCACCTTGGGCACAGTTCCATGTTAAAACATAAAAGCCAACAAAACCCATGTGGATTTATTGTTATTGCCTTTTATGTAAAAAAAAAAGTGTATTGCTCTATTAGCAAACTGTCTAAGTCTGTCACAATTACAGGACTAAGTCAGGGACTAGAACGTAGCCAACTATGTAGGATCATTCCCTCCCTAACACTTCCTATATTTTAGATTTCATTTGTAAAAGAAAAATATTTTAGCATTTCTAATCAAAGATATTAAACTATTCAGTAAGTTGCATTAACTTATCACCCAACGATATACACATTCTCCAGAGGAAAAAGCAGTATATCAAAAGACATACAAAAACTATGTCAGCTTATGTACTTTTTGCTTTGTTGTAAGATGGAAGAGAAGATTAAGGTAAATGGAGCAAACTGTTTAATACTCAATCTTTTCACACTAAACGATTAAACTGTTTTGAGCATGATTAAGTTAATTAGGTCCTCAAATGCTTAAGTTAGGAATAAAACATTAAACTTTTTTTTTTTTTTAGTAAAGAACATCCTGCACATTCTGAAAGATTAGTAAAATGAAAAGTTACTGGCATAAGAAAAACTTATGGATGGATAATACTAATTCTGTTTTTCTATCCAGGTAGCCAAAAAAAGTTAGCTATTATAATTAAGCCACCGCAAGAGAGATTCCATCAAGAAGTACTCAACAGTTCACACTAAATGTCTTCATAGCCTTTGAGCAAAAGAAGAGACGTGAGTTAACTTTGGGAGTGAGTACACGTTCCTGACACAAAAGGGGATACTAAGAGACATCTGCAAGCAGTTTTGTCTCTCTGCCCTGAAGGACACCATTTTCCACTTAAACAACCATCCCCTAAGAACAGGAATGCCTCATCTATACTTGATCAATTCATATCAGAACTTCTGTTAGCAAAGAAAAGTAACAATCTTGCCTGTATAGAACTCTGCTGTTGTAATTACTGGACCTCTTTATCCATCACAGACATTCAAAGTTTAAAAGAAACTTAGCAAGAATATCTTTAAATAAATGTGAAGCTTATTTTAGGGTGTATTTTTCATGTATCATTTAAATGATACATGTAAAGTATCCATCATGTAAAATACCCTGCGCTTTACAGTTCCAAGGAATGCTGATCTAGAACTTGTTTATTCCCTGCAGACAAACACGAACCACAAATAATAGCAGGAATCTTATGTTTTGCTGTAAATCAAGGATATTCATACCAGGCTCATGATCTAAAGCTTGCTGAAGTACCATTTCTGCCTTTTCATACTGCTTCAGCTTCATTAAAAGCTCAGCCAAATCATAGCAAAGGAAGTTCTGTTGACCATTTCTCAAGGCAGCCTCATAGTAACTGATTGCCTGAAAGGAACAAACAGAAGTCTGAGAATTATTTAAAGACAACTCTTAAAACAAAAACCTTACGAAGATTTTTTAATCACATACTAAAGCTTAGAGCTTTCTCTACTTTCTTTACTCCTTGACAAACCAAGTCATTTGCTAATAAGGACTGCATTAAAGTGATATCGTTTGGTTGTAGGTTTGGACTTTCAAAAATTAAGTAAAATAACCAGAGCCCACATTTTGCTAAATATGCATTACAACGTTAGCACATACTATCTTCATCTGGTTCCCTGCCAATTAAATTACATTTTCATTAACTGCTAAAGTTATAATCCCAGTTAGACTGGAGTTAAGAGTTATTGAGTTTTACTGTATACAAAGGATAAAAATTTTTTCCAAGTCTACCTGAAAAACAGGAAGGTAAGAAGTCACGGGAAATTTAAAACTACCAACTAATAACTTTAGAAAGAGGAGTATTCTATGTTTAAAAACAAAGACAGTAAAAATAAACAAATGTCAATGAAAAGAAATATTTATTCTAGAAAAGGAGTTATCTTCTTGATCAAATTATTATTCAGTATGTTTAAAAATAGTACTTCACAGTACAACCCACGTAGTCTTGAGTTAGGATTTCGCTTTAGTTAGACAAAAAAATCCAGGCTGAAATTGTGTTGAAAAGTTACACTTCCAGAACAAAATTGAAGTGTTTTATTATCTTTTATTGTTTTGAAATAAAAGATATTTAAAAATGCACAGGACATGTTATAGACATGTATATAAGGTTAAACATCCTAAAGATAATGTAGTCCAAGCTTTAAAGCAAAACAAAGAAATTGAAGTCTATAAAACACCCATCACAATACAGGTTTCTTTTCCCCTAAAACAACTCTAGGAATAGAATAAAATCATTTATAAATTATAAAATCATAGAATTATAAAATCATTTAGGTTGGAAAAAACTTTTAAGATCATCTAGTTCAATCTTTAATCACAGTACATTAGATTATTCCACACAGATCTGGAGTATCATAGCACAAGACAGGAGTTGAACTATACTGAACTGATAATAGTGACCTGAACAAATGCAAGTACCTTAACACTACAAACATAAAACATAACAAGTTTTCCCCCAAATGGATTCTAATCTTCCAACAGTGAGCCAAAGTTAGGCCAATGTGTAAGTATTTAACTATGGTTTTGAGTGCAGGCCCAAGTCCATACCAACTGCACATCACCAGAACTACAATTCATCAGGTTTATTTCCACCATCATCTGTTACTTTGGCCAGATACATATTACATTGCAAACTTACTTCCAGGGTAACAAGTCTGTTCACTGCTATAAAATTAAAGATTTCTTCTTCTTCTCAACTTGAAAAACAAAAGCTGGCAAAGCCCACATGTTAACAATAACAAACTCAATGCTTAATTTGTTTGATAGAATATTTACAGATTACCTTTGAATAGTTATGAGTTTTGGTTAGGGCTTTTCCAATTTTGCTTGCTAAAGCTGGATCTTTTGGATTTTTCTTCAAGGCCTGCTCATAGACTTCTATGGCTTCATCAGGCTTCAGTGAAAGATAAACACGGAAGTCAAGGACTCAGATGAGAAGTGTGTTAAGAAAAAAATCTGATAGTACTTTTAAGAACAAGTGCCCATACTACTGGTTCATAAACTACAATAATTCTGAGAGAAAAATACTCAGTATGTGATTGCTCAAAGTATAAAACTTATTTAAATATGCATGTCCATGTTAAAGCTGAATATGGAAAGGATCTGACACAAGAGTTTGAATTAATTTCAGACTTTCTCCTCTGAGATTTCTCTACTGCTGCACATATTGAAGTTAATATAAAGCACAAGTGAATTTAGTATCAAAGAAGATAATTCATTTCTCCTCCACCTTGTATAGCACACAAATTACATTTCGCTTTGCAAATCTTTATTAAGAATTGTTAATCACCTACAGTTCCCTAAACTAGTAATTCAATTAGTTGCATCCTACCCCAATCCATTCTCTCAAAACATCAAGTTTTTAAATTGTATCCTTCAAATGTTTATGTCTAAACTGCTTCTTTTACAAGGAGTAAAAAAAGATTTACAGTTCATCAAGTAAGCAAAGGATTTCAAAAGTATATCAGAATTCAATAATTTAAGATTTTTAAATACAAGCTTTCTATGTAAGAACTTTTTCAGAACTATTCTAAGCTTCAGAACTACTCTAAGTATCTCCAACTTCTCCAAATAAGATTTAGCTCTCACTTCAGATTTCTGTTTACCTGATGGGTGACTAATCAAGAAAAAATTCTCTCCTTGAATTTCCACCTAAAGATTACTAGGAGGAATGCCTTTTCAATAGCTTTTAATTTGAATTTAGAACAGTTACATTTGTAGTGAGTAACTTCATTTTTTACATCCCTAAGCACTTTGTTTTCTAACTACAAATGAGTAAGAATCAGCATTGCCTCAACCTGCAAAAGTCAACAGATGACTCAATCACTTATTCATTTCTAGCTAGCTCATACCTCTTGAATATTCATGTATGCATCACCAAGAAGAAGTAGAGTATGAGCACTTGGAAGTTTTTCTACTAGGTCTCTGGAAAAAGAAGACAGAACTTTGCTCAGTATTTAACAAGTCAATATTGGTATTCAAACAAATAGGGCATGACAATATTATATATTAAAAATTAATATTAAAATAAAGAGATCTTTCCAAAGTAAGAATTCCAATTACTGTTTTAATTACATGATACATTACAACAGTAATTCATTATGTCACCACACCTTTCTGACTTATTCAGTGAAAAGGGAAAAAGGTAGCTCACAATGCTACCATTATATACATATACACATAGGAAAATATATACATACAACACAAAACTTTACCTATAGCAGCCAGCATATAACTTCTTATCTCTCCTGTACTGAAGATAAGTGTCTGCCATTTTTATCTTAGCTTGTACAAAGTAGGGTTGTTCAGGTGTGATATTTCGGAGCACAGTCAAGGCTTGTTCAACATCTCCTTGAGCAACTGCCAAATCTGCATTTGAAATCAAAACTCTCACTTCCTCAGGAGTTCCAGAAAATTCATTAATGGCATCTTGCAGTACTATAGCAGCTTCATGCTGAAAATAAACCAAATAGAATTAGTGTATTTCTTGTTGAACATCCAAAAAAAGTCACCATAAGCAAATGAATGTCTGAGGCCATTATATTAAAAAAAAAAAAAAAGCAACCCAAACCATATAGATTCCATTTCTTTTGCTAAAAGATTTTTAATGTTATTTTTCCCCTTACTATGTAAATAAAATTTGTCATACGTATTACTTGCCCTACCAATTTTTTATGCAACATTGATCATATCCATGTATATATGCAACATCAAAAATCACCTTGAGAACCTTGCTGTAACTGGTCCTGTTTTGAGCAGGATTACCTCTGGAGGTGCCTTTCAACTACATTATTCTATGCCTTATGTTAAATTCTCAGACATATGTAGGATCCTATTGTACATTCAGATGCAGCTAGTAGTAAGTACACTGCTACACAGAAGGACATGATCCAAAAATATTTGTAATAGCATTTTGACAACAGAACAAGAATCTACACGCCTGCAAGTGAGGATCAGTAGTATCCACTCCTCAAAATTAAACAGGTCCTGCAGAGCAAGAATTGAGCATGTACAAATATTTTTTCCCTGTATAATTTCACGTATTAAAGATGTCAAGGCAGATATCACATCTTTGAAGTTTTACAGAGCAAAACCTACTGGCAGGAGTGATGGTTTTCTATGCTAATTACCTTAGCATAAGATATCTGGTAATGGGAAAATGAAACTCATTCTGGGATATATTTGTTATCTTACCAGTTCTCCATTCAAACAATGTGCTTCTACTAATTCTAGGAAGACAGACACACGATCATTTGCATCGATTTCAATTCTTTTTGCTTTGGTCTTTGAGGAAGCTGTATATTTTCTCATTCCAGGCAAATTCCTTGCCATCTGTAAGGTCTTAATAGCTTCTGATAATTCACCCATCTTCTTTTGGGTTTGGGCCTTAATTAAGTAATAAACAGGATGTTCTCTCACCTGAAAAAATAATGCAAAAGGAGTTTCCAGATTTCACTTTATGAGTGGTATTCAAATTCCGTTATAAATATTAGCCTCTGTTACTTCTTTCTTCCAGATATATGCTTCAGTAATGTACTTAGAACATTTCAGTTTAAGAATATGCAAAACAGTAATGAGATAGTTCCAGTTTTTTGTAATTACAAGCTTATTTCATAACATGAGACTTTGGGACAGAAAAAAATTTACAGCATTACTTGAAACTAGACTGAATTTTAATAGATTTTAAGCACCTCCCACACTAGAATACATATGCTTCATTAGGCTGGCAATTAAAGTACAGAATTATTATTTGGCATAAGTTGTGTCTGCCAAATCTACCTTTTAAAACAGACTTCACATGAAAAGGAGATCTCAAAGGAAACTTATAAGAATTTGAGAGAAAATTATCTTTTTGTTGTATTGTAAGTCAATTCCAGTATGTTCTAATAAGGGATTAGTTTTGTCCTTTTGTCATTTTTGTAATTTCTTTGATAAATATTTGGATTGTGTTCACATAAACATTTAGATACTGAACATGTAATCACAGAAGTCTCATTTTAAAATATTATACTCAAAAACATACAAGAAACTTTAGATGATCAAATAAAGTTATTTCCTTTTGTCCAACTTACCTCAAAATTGTAGCTCAGACAGAGTTCCAGGGATTGAGAACACAGTTTAGTATTGTTTTGAGCCAAATATACCTGGGCCATGAGTAAGTGTGCATCTGCATAAGAAGGATTCCTTTCAAGACAGTAATGTAGATTGTTATAGGCTGCTTCAATATCCCCTAGGAAGTCAAAAAAAAAAGGGTAAGTGAAAATGTAAGTGCTATGAAATACAGGTATTAAATACACAACATTTATTCACTATTTACTAGCTTTGTTGTGTTTTTTTGTTTGTTTGTTTTTTTAATACTTGTAATCATTGAATGAATAAATGTATGCATGAAGTACTGCTATTTTTTTTTTTTTGATTGTGGCTCTGAACTGAAATGAAACCAGGTCAAACTTAAGACTTTCCCCATTGTTCCATCTGCAAGTCGCTTAAGTGACCTCTTTTTGGAAGCAGTAGATTAAAACATAAAACATTCTCATGTGTAGAAAAACACATTCACATAAATCACAAAAAAGCAGTAAAAGTGTGTTCTTCACTTAGCTGTAATGATCTGTTCTACAGTGGATAAGAGTGAATACTCTGTTCAGCATGGAATTAGTGTTAGAAAAAGAACTGAAGAGATGAATAGCTAGCCATTCATATGAGTGTTACCTGTTAAGTATTTCACCTTTGCAATTAAGAAAATAGCTTGTTGGAGACCTGGCACAGTCTTTACCACAGTTTCCAGAACAGAAGCACAGTGTTTGAGAAGTGATGAAGGAGACTGCCCATGACATGCAGGCTAGGAGTAAAAGAAAACAAGTAAAAATAAAGGAAAAACACTGACAAAAAAAAAACAAACCAATGCAACCACAAGCAATGTATCATTTAAAATTACATTCAAATCCAGAACTTGTTAAGTCTGAATTTCACTTTGAGCTCTAATGATGACAGTAAAGCTGGACAACTAAAGGTGTTGTAGTGAAGAAATAAAAAGATGCCTTACAGTTAAGATGCAACTTCTTGCTATTAAGAACACACAAGAGCCTCAGACTCCAATGAAAACAAAATAATGTGGAGATGACATAACTAAGGAGTCATGCCATAAACATTTGGCAGCATACTCTGAATTACCATGCCAACTGATCCAACAATGGTAATATAAATTACATTTCAAGATTGCTGAAGCTGGAATGCATGACCAGAAAGATGAGAAAAATAGGAAAAGGTTCCGGTGTCATCTCTTACACCTCCTCCATACCACTGAACATAATCTTGTAGCTATCAAATTGAACACAGCAGCCAAGAAATAGCTACTTTCAGATAATTTCAGATAAAATCTGAGTGATCTACCACATTTTAGTTGCTCTATTAGGAAGACTGCTCCCCTCTGTTGCTTCAGCTAGATGCCTGAAGCAAATGCTGTACAACAAGCAAAAGGCGAGCTAAAGATCCTTCTGTTCACAACTAACATCCTCTTGGGACACACAGTCTTAGGAAGCAGCCATGCTCTTTCACCAACACAGAAGCCTCCCTCCTATCAAACACTACTTTGTTGTAATAAAGGGATAATCAAACTTCAGGAGCCACCTTTCTTTTGTTATGGACAAGAGGTACTATCAAGGTAATTCTAGAAAATACCCTAGGAAAACCTTCAGATAAAGCACTACTTCACAGAACTGCACTTACTTTATCTCCATCTGTAGACAAAATTACATGGAATTGTTACTGCTACTGATGTTTTTGACTCTCAAATGATAACATCTCATTATAGACAGTGGGACATATCATAATGGAAAACTTACTGTTTGCTGGTTAGATGCTAAAGCTTTGCATGAAGGTATGTTCACAGAAAGGTTCAACAATTTGACTAGAAATCTCCTAGCAAGAGGATAAAGTCACCACCAGCCATCTACAGAGGAATGATCTATTTAAGGAAGACACTTTCTAGAGGTACTTTAAGTGTGCTTCTTCCACTTTAGACATGTTAGATCACCACTCAATTTAAATTCTACATGTCTTTGCTTCAAGCCTGGCACAAGCAAATTCAATCACAGAAAATCAGCCACCTAAGTAAACAAGATTTATTTAGGTTTCCAAAAAAATTAGTATAACACTGACTTATCAACACTCAAAGGAAAATAAAATGAAGAAATTGAAAAGATATCCTGAGCTGACAAAAATATTTCAGTAACAGAGTAATTGCAGTTCAAAAGCCAAGTTTCATATCAAGACAGTTCTATTCATTGTATTGCTAGTTTCTTGATTAAAGGAGATACTACGAAACTACAAACACAGACACAGGCCAAGCTAATATCCCAAGCTTCTTCACGTATTATTAAAATTTACTCACCTCATGGAATATTTTTAGTTTTGTTTAATGATAGTAAAATATCTTAAAATAGTTTTACCTCATATAATTCACATATTAAGGGGGAAATTTTCCTAAACTTCTGCAATATGATTACCTGATATTGCAAAAATTATTCTTTATTTTTTTTAGGCAGATATGATACACAGCTGCTTACCTGAGCTGGACAAAAATTAAGATATTCCCTAATGATTTCTAGCAAGAAGTCAGGATTTAGTTTTTCAAAGTACTCCACACCAAGGGGAAAACCACGCAATGATGAAAAGTGAGTATCCAGAACATCATTCAGTAAAGCAATAACTTCTTCTTGTCTCTTATGCTTTTTCATAGCTAGGACTGCACGCAAGAAAGATAACTCCTACAGGGGAAAAAAGAAACAATATTCTCCATATTTCAGATACATTTGTCTGTTATTCATAAAATACTACATAATCATGAGTGTCAGACACTTTTTTCACTTGTAGGGATACTGTAAGACATTTAGGATGTTCACTGCAAATGATACTACTGATCACTGCGTTCTTTTAAACTGTGCTAGAAGCTTTAAGTTCTGAGTACAGAATTCTGCAAATTAATATCCCCCCTTCCTGACATTTCGAACTTATCTTCAGATATAAAGCTTTGTAATCAACTAGTCTTGTGTTGCAAAGTTAGGCAACATATCAATTTAGGGAGTGAAATCTGAAGTTTAGATTTAATGGTACTCCGCTAAGAATGCTCTACTCAAGTGACAGAAACATGGAGGATGAAGTAGGTAGTGGACCACAATTCAGACTGTGAACAAAGTACTTTAATGAACAAAGTTGTCTCCTACCCCGGATTTCCCAATGGACTGCTGAATTTCATTAAGAAACTCCAACTGCTGCTCCGCATCTTCTAGTTGCCCTTGTATTAGCTGACAACGGATAATTCCTGTAACATATTAAAAGACTTTTTCAGGTTCATCTTCCTAGTCAAATACACACTTCGTTTTCCATAAGTTTCTTCAGGCTCTTAATAAAATGGTGATAAGAGAAGAAAAAGAACAGATTGATACTTATACTAATGCATATTTTATGTACTTTGAAATACCTGGGATAGAGAATGCATTAATTAATACATTAATATAAGCAATGTCATAAGGCACTTAACATGCAAATATCTTATCCCTAATATTACAAAGTTGAACACAGTAAGTCTTCAACTTGTTCTAGACTAACAGAAGTCAATGTGTACCATAAACTTCACTTCCAAATTCAAGAAGCAAAATGAAGTTGATCAAAAGATCCTACCCCCAAAAAAATTCAAATGTTTGACTTGCAGTAAGCATCAGATGTTTTGCCTTGATTATGGTTTCAACCTAATTTAGACATGTACAGAAGTATGTACTTCTGTCTCTGCCATGGGCATAAGAGACTACTTGTTCCGTCAACTGCCCTTGAATTTATTCCTGCAGTGCCCAAAAGCTCTCTAGCTTTAACAAATGTAGGCAGGCACTTCACTAATATACTGAAATGATAATGTCTACTCCCTAGAGTAGAAAATAAAAACCAGATATTCAGATGACAGAACACTGCAACTGAAATACAATTTCATCTGGTGATGTATGTCAACAGAAAAAATGAGTGAGTTCTGGACATAGTCCAGGTAAAGAGAGGTCTGAAGCAAATGTAATGCTTCATTTACAAGTGAGTCACAGGAAGAATTGTTGTATTGTCCACAGCGGACAAAGGAAAAAGTTGTCCTGAGGAGATCCTGAAGTAAAACAAACACTGTTTTGCATTAGGCATGTCAAGGTATGCTCAAACACCCAGAATACATCAAACTGAAAACCTGGGTTCTAGTTTAATCAGCAGCACTGGTGTGCGACAGGGTAAACCTATGAGTTACCACACTCCAGTATGAAAACTTGTCAATATTCAAGGATAATGAAATAACTGCACCAGTATTTATAACAGTTAAACCTCAGGCTGATGCATTTAACAAGTTTTGAGCAATAATCATGCATTTGCTCCCTCTCTTCATTTGTGTTTATTTCGCTAACACATACACAGCGAACCATACCCACAGGAGACAAGCACTGGATGACTAGATGGCTAATGTCAGTGTTTTTTCCTCATGGATCAGGCAGTATATGTGAATAAGACAGGCAACTAAGACAAGGGAGTAGAAGTATGAATGCTCAGTGTTGCTTATTTCTGCGCTATGGTAAGACACTAACTACCAAAGGCACTTCAGTACTATGTATTCTACAGTTATTTGCTTCCATGAAGTTAGACTGGTATCCAGATTTGCAACATGATTAAAATAAGAGGAATGAGTATATCATATGAATTACACTATCCAAGCAATAAGAAATAGTTACCTCATGTCTGCATATTAAATGCTATAAGGACAAAAAGCCAAGAAGTACTGTGCAAAATAATAATGCCCCTATACAAAAGAGCCAATAACTGGAGAAAAGGAGAAACACCCCTATTAAAAAGTCTTCAACACCAATGATTTTTTAAAAGCCTCTTTCAAGGCCATTACACAGTTGTTGTTTTTTTTTTTTTTTTTTTTGTGACTAACCTAACACCCCAACTAGTCAGATCCTAACTAGGACAGATAAAGAACTAGAAATGTTACCTGGAAGAGATAAAAAAAAACAAAAAGGCAACGAAACCCAACAATAGGTAAAAGCATTTTTTCCAGAAGGAAGTCTGGGATATAATGGTTCAAAATTAGTGAAAGCAGACCTTTAGTGTAGTTTACTTAGAATACACTAAGCCAAAGCTACGTAAGAAATATTATGAACTTGCCATGTGGCAACTTTCAAAATATTCTCATAAATTGAAGTGTTTTTTCATATTAAAAACTATCCACAAAACCAAAAGATGCACACATTTACATCTGTCCTTACGCTTACTCTTACTTTAAAATTTCTAATTTAAAAAAAGAAGTTTCTCTCTTCAATAAGAGCACCAAAAGATGTATCCAGAGATGGGAAACTCACTACAAGGAAGACAGCATAACACAAATACAGAAAGTACTGTCCAGTGGTCCTGTTCTAATAGTTGTACTTATTCACAGTAGCAGGAAATTGAGAAAAACATCTGTGTCTTAAGACCAGCAAAAAAGAAAAATAAACTCAAGTGTAAGACCTTACCAGTTAGTGCAGAAACACTTGTTTCATCAAGGGTCATAGCAGTCTTGTACCATTTTAAAGCTTCTTTCACTTTCCCTTGTAGAATCATTTGGTAGCCAAGTTCAGTAGCAAATTCTGCATTGTCAGATGTCAAGTCAAATGCTCTTTCAACTAAGGTTTGTGTATGTTGAAGGATAAGTTGGTTCCTGCCACACTAAAGGTAAGAGTAATCTTTAAACCTTAAGTTTCTATTTTTTTAAATTCACTTAAAGATAGAAGTATTTTAACTCTCTTCAAGGTTTATTTTATAGTCTACACAATGAATATCACAGCAGCACCTGAAAAACATCTCATGTAAGACAAATCTGATGTAATGGCATAAAAATTTTAACAGTAAAGTGTGCTCAGTTAAAAAGTAAAAATATAATACCATACAATAAAGTTCCACAAAACTGACAGTTGCTTTGAATGCCTTCTTAAAAGGGTTCTAATAGAGATTAAAGCAGACTTCCGTTTCAAGGCACTGTGATTAAGCTGAACAGTTGTCCCTTCCTATATTCTTTAAGACATTTGAGTATATTTTCATGAGAAATGCATTTCTCACTTAATAGCAAGCAATAAAAACATCTTAGGAATGAGATGGCTTAAGTATTTTAAGTCACAATGAATGCAAGACTAAAAATTTAGTAAAAGGCTACAGATGTTAACCTATTTCAATATTCTCCGAAACTTCTTAGGAGACATAACATCTGTACCAGAAAATAAAAACAAAACCAGGATCCATGGATATTTACACGTTGTGTAAAAAAACATACTCACTGTTCTACTGAAAGCTAAAGCCATTTTACAGAAGAGCTGTGAATTACGTGGTTCTAACTTGTCCAGTGCTTTAACTAGGTCACCCAGTCTTGCTGAAGCCTTAAAGAAAGACGAATAATGTAATTACTAGTGGAAAGAATAAACAGATTAGAACAGAACAGTTTTCACTAGCAACATTTTACATATTTATGTAATAGTATCACGAAGTTTAGACTCAAATTCTCATAGCTAGGAGATGGATTGCTTTTGAATTTCTAGAAAAATAGGGAACAATAAAACATCTGTATGTCCTCTATGTACTCTACAAAAAAGACCATGACATGAGCTGTATCAGATCTAATGGAATAGTCCCATCAAGCAAGATAGTCTGTAATCCCTGACCTGTAAATCATATTATGACTTCTGTGCAATACAGACACACATGCTTTTCAGGTCCTGCAACACTGAAGTACTTGCAGATGCTCAGACATTGAATTTCACACTTCCTCAAACCACCTGAAGTACTTTAGCCATTTCTGAGGTTACAACCATAAGGTATATGTCAATCTAGACAAGTTTTGTGAGTTTCCTGAAAAATGGTACAAGCACCATATATGCAAACTACACACGTATATCCCTGTGTGGAAAGTAACTTTTTTCCTTCTGCTCTGAAGATTAAGAGAATTCTTATAGAGAAAAAAAAAAACAAAAACCACACAAGCATTAAAGAATCTAACCTTGTAGACTGTCATTAATAGATTATGGCCCCCTTCCAAAAATGCATTACTAGAAGACCTCATTACTTTGCTTATTTCTCTTAAAGTAACACAATGAATAGGAGGTTTACAGCAACTTATGAATTTAGAAGAGCATTTAAACAATAAGAAACAACTGATTTGAATTGGCATGACTAACTGTGTAGAGGAGACTTCTTTGGTTTGATTCCTTTTCTTTGAAAATAGGTAAAGAGTTATGTTTCCTTCCTTTCACATCCAGAAAACATCCCAACAATAACAGAGCAGCCACTTGAGTCAGAATAGGAAAATACATATCTTCCTGCACTTAAGTGGTACAGGCCTAAACACTGAATATGAGTGGGCAGATGCAAGATCATGATCTAGTACCTAGAAAGGCCATGTTATGCTCAATAACCCACCATTAAAAAGGCTCACCTGGGGTATATTTCCTTCCCTGCATAGGAAGTGCAGGGCCTCCATTCTTATGGCTTCTAAATTGAGGGCATCTTTCTGCAGTAGTCTAAAACAAATCAAGAAGTAAATTTAAATCAAAATTTTTGATTCATGATCTGTTTCAGTGAAAGTAAGCCTTATTTCCTTCCTTTTTATTTTTAAGAGCTTTGGTAGCCTACCATATTTTTAAAAATAAGTTAAAAATAGTACCATCACACTTCATTTTATTCCCCTTGTAGGATAAAACTTGAATATGGATTGAAGAGTCCTCTACTTTTGGTTTTAATCTTCTCAATATTTGATAAATTTAATTCAAATTCATGTTCAGGTTCTTAAGTTGAGCTGGTCTGAGTATGACATTAGCATACGTACATAAAGCATTGAGAAAGCTTCTCAGGTATAAGTGCTTTCAGAAAAAAAAGAACAAAACCAAAAAACTAATCTTACTAAATAAAATCACCTTAACTTTTTTTTTTTTCTAAAATACCTCTGAAAAAACACAAGAGACAATGATTAAAAAAACTCAAGGTACAAGGGAGACAGCCTTACAAAACATTGACAGGGACAACTATCATAACTTCTATCATACATTCACTTTAAATCATAGCACTCAACTGAAGGCATGAGGTGGCAAAGCTGTGCTTATCTTAAAAAACAAAACAAAACACCTTCCTCCAAGATGGATTGATGTACAGATGTTGTACCCTCACAGAATTGCAAGGCTGAGCTCTAATTTTTTTATTAAATGGTAACTTTCTTCAGAGTATTCTTACAGTCTAAACATAGCAAGAACATAATTGTTATTTCATATTCAACCTATGTGCAGTTTCAACTGTCTGTTCCCAGTCCTGCAAGGCTAGTTGTAGCTTCATTTTCTTTATGAAAGCAGGAATGAAGTTTGGAAAGCTTGCAATTATCTGGTTCACGATTTCCAGAGCTCCTGAATAATTCTGTCGGACCTCAAAATATTGTGCCTAGTGGAAAGAAAAGAAGTCCCATCAAAGCCTACACATTCAGAACAGAAGTAAGAAATTCAGAATTTCTTTCATAAAGAAACTATCTTTCAGTAACAGTTTTGCTTCAGCATCAACCAGAATTATTGCAAAAAAAAATCAAAAGATGTGTAAAACCTTCTACATGGTAAGCAGCTCTATACCAACCATAACTGCAGGACAGTATTTACAACTAAGGACAGTTCCAACCAAAAAAAAAAAAAAATAGATGTAGCTGAAGAATAACACTATCTTATTAGCTTTTTTTTTTTTAGTGTTATTAACACTATCTTTATTAGCTTTTGATTATTTTTTTTTAAACCACCTCAACATTTTAAGATATTAAACGTTACCCACAGATTAAACATCTTAACATTTAAACACAGCAATTCCATAATGTGGACAAGCATCACCAACTTCTATACTTTTTTGTGGTATGAAACCTCATTTCTTGCATACAAACAGATGAATAAAAAGTTTACTAAGTTACAATTTTACTACATGCAAAATACATGTACAAATACATATTCAGATGGATTCCATTTTGTCTATAATAACCTTTTTTTAAAAAAGCATCAACATCTAATGGACCTTAAAGCATCATCTGGTATTTAATTTTATTCAAAGAAAAAAACACAACATATTAACATACTTAAGAGAAATACAGATGCACAGAAGGAAAGTTATTGGCTTCAGTTCATCTGAAGAGGCAGAAACTGTACTTAGAGAAGCAATATCGTACCACAGTACTATTTAATAGTGGAGAAAAGGTGAAGCAATACAGCAAGTAGGCCTCAGTGTAACATTACTGTAACCCAGATGTCCTTTTGTTAGTCTTCATCAACATAGAAAGCGTGACTTCTTATGAAACCTGGCTACTCATTGCAATTAACATTGTTTACCACAGGAGATAAAAGCATCAGCATATTTTTACTGTTGTAGTGATCAGTTTGTGGGATAACTGTTTTATATTCCTTAAATAAGTGATTGAAACTTCATTTCTGCTAAAACCTACTCAAGGTTGTAGACAAAAAATTCTAGTCAACTGAACAAAAAATATGACAGCTATATTTTACTTCTTGTATAAACTATTCTTATGGACAACTCTTCACAGAATCTCTCTAATCAATAATGATATCACATACTACGGTAACTAGCATGTGATTTCATTTTGATGTATGTGACACATTTTGAAAGTGTTCAAGTTAAGTAAACTTACTTTGCCAAGAAGAGCAAAAACATCGTTCCCTTCCTGAAGGGCTTCATCAAAGTACTTAACAGCTTTTTTAATATGAGTTTCTTTCCCACAGGTGAGATCAAGCCATGCTTTCAGAATCAACCCCTGTAAAAAAATAAATTAGATTTCTTAACTAACCAGCTAAGAAAATTACTGTATAGAATAGTAAGTGTAAAAAAGTAGATAAAGTAACGTATTTTAATTAACTATTTAAAATATTTATTTGAAATTATAACCAGTCTACCACATAACCTAAATAATAATTCATTCCAACATTACATTGATCAAATAGTTTATTTACTTAAAGGATTAAAAATGACAATGGAAATTGTCATTTCCATTTTAGCTAACAAGCTAAACAGGCAGAATAAAATCTCATGGAAATGATCACAAATGGTAAGGATATTTTCTGCAAATATTTAGGCAGAATTTTTTTTTTTTAAGCATTTGTATCAGACATTGATAAACTTATGGTGTAATGAAAAAGAAGAAACTTTGTTTTCTTCAACTACATGATTATAAAAAGCTTGTCTGTGAAGGGCAAAGATCTAACCTTTCTTCATAGTCCCTACAGTACCATAACAAAAATAGGCATCCAATTTATTAACCGAAAGTAATAATTTCTTCAATAAAAAGACATTTCACCTTCTAAAGATTATATTCCTTCTGTATATTCCAGACAATTACAGCTTTAGTTAAATAGGTCAAATATATGATGAAAATATGGATTATCTAAACAAATTTTATTTGCGATGAAAACCAAAAAGTTCACTAAACATGAGGTCTTTAATATAAAATCAAATAAGCATCTCTTATTTAAGACTCAAAGGTTAGTAGAAGACCCATATTTTGGAATTGCTAACATTCACTGTTATGATTTTTCAAACAAAAATAGCCTGAAAATCATATCCTCAAGCATGTAAAAGAATGAGAGGAGGTTTACTTTTTTTGAAATGAGGAACCCAATGAAATACCTTATCAAAGCAAACAGTATGTATTAAGTGAAGCATACATCACTAAGTTTAAGGATAAACCCCTAACTGCCTCCCCCAGCAAAATCTAAAGCACACAACTCCATATTCTCAAATTAGAAATGGGGATCTAGCTAACTTACAGGAAAGAAGAATATCATTTGTTTTTAATTTACATTTAAATCTTAATGCACTTTTTAAGAAGTGTGCATGTCTCTCTCTAAAAGACACCCCCCAAAAACCACAATTGAGACATGCTGCATTTCAGCCAGAAATTTCTCACTATGCAATGTTTCAAAAATAGTATTTCTTAAAAGTGAAAACAAGAAAACAAAACATAAAACTTCAGTGAGTGAAGTCATAAATATTGCTATTTTCTTATTCCTTTTAGAAATTAATGTATTGTTTCAAGATGTTTTTAATTAAAAACGAAGAAATTCTTAATGGCTGATTTTTACTAGTAACTACTAATTTTATTAATAAGCTACGACACTTCAAAAGATAAGCTGTTTCTTAAATCTGTGATGTGTTTCCAGAAATGAATGTTAAGTATAGTTGAAGATTTAACTCATGTAATATATCAGGAACTGTAAAACCGAGTAATCTACTGCACCACACAAAAGAACCACGCTAAATACTAGTGTAATTTACAAGAGAGCAATGCTGCAAAGAGAACAATTATGCATTTAATATTAATAGCTACGCCTTGAAGTCATCAAGTAATTATTTTCCCCTTTCTTATTGAATTCAGGCTGATACCTTTAAAAATCATTAACACACTAAACTTTTACAAACTCTTCTGAAGATTAAAGATTCTTAAAAATATCAAATGTCAATGTCTACATAAATGGAGAACATATTGCTACATACAAGACTTACACAGGTTTTTAAAATAAATTACTCAGTAAAACCGTATGGAAATTTTGCCTTTAACAACTGCTGAAACTAAAAAGCCTCAATCCTCTAGTTATTTTTGAATGTGTAGATTCAAGACAGATGTCTCCCCCTAGTGAAAGTCTTTTTAAATCTATTGTGCACCATGACAATTTCTAGCAAGTAGCAAATCTGGCATAACTACATACTATTTTCATTAGCTAATGCAGGCCTTTTAACTGACAATGAACACAGACAAAAAAAGGCATTCTGAATTCTACTTTGTCCCTGTCAAATGCAATTAGGGTATTTAAAAAAGTGTTACAACACAGCTCATTGAAGGAAACCTCCAAATAGCACTGATGTAGTAAATCTAGCTTCACAATATACATAAATCCTATTATTTTACATAGAAAGAAAAAAAGTTACCTCCTTATCACCATTAGAAACTTTTATCATTCTATCAACATATTCACGGGCTTTGTCCTCACGACCAAGATGCCACAAAAATAAGCCAGCAAAGTACAGAGCCTGCTGTCCTGCTGTTTTACGTTGCTCCTTCATTTTTGTATCCAACTCTAGAATAGCATCACGATCTGAAAAGGTTTTGTTTAGATCCATTATTGATAGTGTCTCAAAATATTACGGGAAAGTAACACATAAGCTAACGACTTCCAAAGCAAACATTGCTTTCTGTATCCCACATTGATAAGTGCACAGGTATTCCCCCCCAGTTAAAAATATTACTTGGACACAGAAGAGGGTTTCCATTAACATTATCATTCTGTGATTTGAGTAAGAAACCAGCTATTTGTCAAGCTTCAGATTTGTTGCTGCAAATTCTGTCAGGTGAACATAAACTTATCACATATATATCAGCATCCACCAAGTAAACAACAACTGCAACTCAGTCTTAAAATGCTGAACACAAGAGGATTTAGGTCCAGAACCCATAGAAAATCTGTAATATGTTTCTTAACACTAAAGCTCATTTTCTTATATTCCAAATTTTATCATCTGTTGCCCTCATCAGGTTAATCCCATATAAAAATGTTTGATTTGGCATGTGGGACTTGATGCCAAATATTTTCTTTTGCCCGCATTCTTTTCTGGTCCTCTTTTTAGGAACCATTAAAATCAAACGTCCAACTCTTACTGCTATGATTTTTCTCAGAGGGTCTTGAAATGAATTATAAATTTACTACCCTACAATATTAGTCCCCAGAGACTGAAATAATAGCGAAGTCATTAGTCAGAGCTGTTTCACGTCACACTGATTAAGTTGTTAACACAAGTTATAAATCCACAGTCAGGAAGACATAACTGCAATAAATTCATGACAATTCAGCTTACCTGACAGACTAAATACGCTTTTGAATGTATAATTCCTAGCAAAATAACCCAATCTTCAGACTGGGTTAACACAGAATTAGCAATATTTATCAAATCCCCCAGAAAGCACCATTGTTCAACTGATTTTTTTTTCTTTATTCATGAGGTCAGTGTAACTTGAAAGACAGTAGTACCTTGGATTTAATTTCCTTCTAAACATGCAGCTCTGCTCAAAACAGCTGATATGAGGCAATAGCAAACAAGAATCAGAAGCTTGTAACTATTTTTTTCCCCTCTATTTCCTCCTTTTCATCACAGTAAGTCAGTCATTTTTTAAAATGTTTTATTTTAAGACAACACTACTTTTCACAGCTTTGCATTTTGGTGGTTTTGTTAAATTTTGTTAACATTTGTTATTTGTTAAATTTTACTCAAAGTACTAGATACTAAGCCAAATGCAATGCTGGGGTGTACTTCTTGTAGTTCAGCAGAGTTAGTCTACAGATCTCAATTCCTAACACACCTCTGTTAAAAAATATAAACCATTACCAACTTAATTAGCATACCAGGATTAGGGCTCATTTTGTGAGCGTAAATCAGAGCCATCAACACACACAGTGACACTTCCTGTTTGTTTTTAATGGTCTCTAGTTGTCGAATACCCTCTTGGATGTCACCTAATGAAAACAAGAGCAGAACAGATTGTAACATCTTTCAAGATCAACCTCAAGGACTCCTGATTCCTTTTACTAAACTTTTTTCATCACTCATTCATTTTCACTTGTTTATGCAAGTCTTTCAAAGAAAAATAGGAAACAAAAAGAAAGTATTTCAATGCAGAGAACTTGAGGAGTTGTGAGCTAGTTCTATCAGCTAGCATGAAAATTAAATCCATCATTATTACTTGTTCATTGCATTGGGCTGTTTGCTTATATAGCCAGGATTTTTCACTTGCCTTATTTAAGTGTTATAAACATCTAGAAAAGAAAAGGTCTTCAAAAATAGGAATGTATGACTGTAAACCAAGAAGTATCAGGGAGCAGGGGAAGCAACGCAGTATCTCAAAGTCTCCTGACTCTCTCCTAATCACTTTCCACAGCCCTCCTCCACTTTAGAGTACTTGCTAGTATTATGTAACATGCCTGAAAAACCCAATTTATCTAAATAAACATCTCAAAGCAGCTGAATATCTATGAAGATCCTCCCAACAAGCATTAGCTGTCAGTTCTCTATATGCAGACAGATACAGCAAGGTTAGGCACAGTTGTGTTGAAGTGAAGAGATATGAGGTGGAACCAGCAAATTTATCTTTGTGATACAATGCAACAGGCATATGGTTGGGTACCAGGTTCCCTCCAAGAAAATGACCTGACCAACATCCACAGAGCCGCTAGATGAGACAGAGTATCACCATTCCTCACCTTGGCACTATGTGTGCTAAACCTGTATCATTCCAAGTGAGTATACGTGGCGTGGGGGGAATTGCAACTATGTAGTGCTTGTATGTGAGCTACTAAGTGTGGGTGATCTCCTCATCACGGAGAGCATTCAGACCTCGTTGACGTTATATTGTTTCCATGCAATAGCCTAAAAAGCGAACCTTGCTTTGCGAGGCAGGCCGGAGGAAGCACAGGCCAGCTTCCCCCTCCCGCCCCGCGTTACCTGTCCGCAGGTCGCCGTAGGCCCGGTAGAAGTGGAACACGGGGTGGCCGCCCAGCCGTCCGAGCGCCTCCTCCGCGGCAGCCCGCAGGTGATGGAAATAGCCCTCCCGGCAGTAGTAGCTCAGCAGCGCCTGCGGGACACACGGTCGCGGGTCACCCGGACACACGCCTCACCCTGGGGCGGCCCCGTCCTCAACTGCCCGACGAGACCGCCCTGCTGCCCCCCGCGCTGCTGCCCCCGGCCCCCCGCAGCACGCACCCGCAGCCCCTCGGCGTCCATCGCCACTGCCGTTGCTACCCAGCGCGGCCGGAACGGGCGGGGAAAGGCGCAGCGGCACGCGGCCATTGGCTGGCTCGCAGCATCGCGCCCTACCGTTAGCTAGAGGAGAAGGGAGGCAGGAGAGACACAGGCGGAAATACTGCGCCCGCTGCTCCCATTGGGCGCTCAGGGGGATCGGGGCGCAGCAGAGGCGGACACTTGGAGAGGCTGCTGCCATTGGGTGTTACCGGGCGGGTGGCCGGCGCTGAGCACGCCTCGGGGGTGGGGCGGGAGTGGCTGCGCTTGGCGGGTTCCGATCTGTGGAAGATGGCAGGGTCGCCTGGCCGCTCAAGTTGGCAGGCAGGCAGAATCGTAGAATCAGAATTATAGAATCATAAAACCATAAAATCATTTCAGTCAGAGTTCAGGTTATCAGTGAAATCATAGAATCATTAAGGTTGGAAAAGTTGATAACTACCTTTCAGGTAGTTGTAGAGAGCAAGGAGGTTTCCCATTAGCCTCCTCGAGGCTAAACCACCCCAGTTCCCTCAGCTGTTCCTCACAGGACTTGTGTTCCCGGCCCTTCACCAGCTTCGTAGCCCTTCTCTGGACACGTTCCAGGGCCTCGATGTCCTTCTTGTAGTGAGGGGCCCAAAGCTGAACACAGTGTTCGAGGTGCAGCCTCATCAGAGCATAGTACAGGGGGATGATCACTTCTCTGCTCCTGCTGGCTGCACTATTCCTGTTGCTATCCAGGATGCTGTTGGCCTTCTTGGCTGCCTGGGCACACTGCTGGCTCATGTTAAGGCAAGTGTTGACCAACACCTCAAGATCCTTTTCCTCTGCACAGGAGGAAATTTTGTGGCCAAATTGTGGGATTCAGCACTTAGCCACAGAATCACAGAATGATAGATTATTAAGGTTGGAAGAGACCTCCAAGATCATGTGGTCCAACTGTGCCCCTTCCACTAATGTCACCCACTAAACCACGTCCCTCGGTACCACATCCAACCTTTCCTTGTACACTCACAGGGATGATGATTCCACCACTTCCCTGGGCAACCCGTTCCAATGCCTGACTGCTCTTCCTGAGAAGAAATGTCTCCTAATTTCCAACCTAAACCACCTCTGGTGCAACTGGAGACCATTCCCTCTAGTCCTGTCACTAGTTATCTGCAAGAAGAGGCCTATACCAGCTCCCCACAACTTCTTTTGAGGTAGTTGTAGCGAGCAATAAGGTCTCCCCTGAGCCTTCTCCAGACTAAACCACTCCAGTTCTCTCAGCTGTTCCTCACAGGACTTGTGGCCCAAAACTGAACACTGTACTTGAGGGGTGGCCTCACCACAGCAGAATACAAGGGGACGATCACCTCTCTCGTCCTGATGGCTACACTATTTCTGATACAAGCCAGGATGCCATTGGCCTTCTTGGCCTCATGGGCACACTGCTGGCTTATGTTCAGGCAAGCGTTGAACAACACTTTTGAGAGGTCCAAAACAGAACACAGTACTCAAGTTGCAGCCTCACCAGCACAGAGTACAGGTGGATCACCTCCCTGGTCCTGCTGGCTACACTATTCCCGATACAAGCCAGGATGCCGTCGACCTTGGCTGCCTGGGCCCACTGCCAGCTCATGTTCATGGGAGCATCAATCAGTACCCCCAGAGCCCTTTCCTCTGCACAGCTTTCCAGCCACTCTATCCCAACCCTGTAGTGTTGTGTGGGACTGTTGTGGCCAAAGTGCAGGACCCAGCACTTAGCCATGTTGAACCTCATCCCATTGGCCTCTGCCCATCAACCGATCCTGTCCAGGTCTCTCTGAAGGGCCTTCCTACCCTCTGGCAGATCAACACTTCCCCCCAACTTGGTGTCACCTACAAACTTACTGAGGCTACACTCAGTTCCCTCATCCAAATTATCAATAAAGATATTAAAGAGGATTGACCCTAACACCGACCTCTGGGGAACACCACTGGTGACTGATGGCCATCTGGATTTCACTCTGTACATTGCTACTCTCTGGGCCTGGCCATCCAGCCAGTTTTTAACCCAGCAAAGAGTGAGCCTGTTCAAGCCATGGGCTGCCACCTTCTCCAGGAGAATACTATGGGAGACCATATCAAAAGTCTTGCTGAAGTCTAGATAGACTACATCAGCAGCCTTTCCCTCATCCATCAGGCGGGTCACCCAGTCATAGGAGGTCAGGCAGGACTTGCCTTTCATGAACCCATGCTGACTGGGCCCAATCCCCTGATTGTTCCATATATGCTGCATGATTGCATTCAAGATGACCTGTTCCATCACCTCTCCTGGCAACGAGGTCAGGCTGACAGGCGTATAGTTCCCTGGTTCATTCTTACATTCCTTTTTGTAGATTGGCATAACATTAGCAAGTTTCCCAACATCTGAGACCTCTCCAGTTGACCGTGACTGCTGATAGATGATGGAAAGTGTCTCGGCAATGACATCTGCCAGCTCCCTCAGCATCCTCAGGTGGATCCCATCTGGCCCCATGGACTTGTGACAATCCAGGTGGAGCAGCAGGTCTCTAACTGTTTCCACCTGAATCATGGGGGTTTCTTCTGCTCCCTGTCCCAGACTTCGAGGTTGGGAGGCCAAATACACTGAGGATAACTGGTCTGACTATTAAAGACAGATGTAAAGAAGGCATAGAGATTCTCAGCCTTTTCCTTATCCTCAGTAGTCATGTTCCCCATCACATACAGTAGAGGATAGAGATTCTCCTTGGCTCTTCTCTTACTGTTAATATATTTATAAAAATGTTTTCTGTTATCTTTTACCATAGTGGCCAGGTTGAGGTCATTTAGCCTTTCTGTTTTTTCCCTACATATGCTAGTGAGTTCCTTGTGCTCTCCCCGAGCTGTTTGTCCCTTTTTCCACTGGACATAAACTCTTTTTCTTCTGGAGACTCAACAAAAGTTCCCTGTTCAGCCATGCCCCTCTTCTTCCCCTCCAGCTCATCTTACAGCACACAGGGACAGCTTGCTCCTGTGCCTTGAAGACTTCCTTCTTGAGAAGTGTCTAGCCTTCCTGAGCCCCTCTGCCCTTCAGGACTGACTCCCAGGGGACCCTCCCTACCAGTGTCCTGAAGAGTTCAGTCTGCCCTCTGAAGTCCAAGATAGCAGTTTTACTGACATCGCTCCTGACTTCTCCAAGAACAGAGAACTCTGCCATTTTGTGGTCATTCTTGTCACAGCTCCAACCACCACATCTCCCACAAGTCCTTCTCTGTTCATGAACAGCAGGTCTAGCAGGGCACCCCACCTTGTAGGCTCACTAGCCAGCTCGATCAGGAAGCTGTCTTCCATACACTCTGTAGCTGTGCTGTCCTGGCTCTCCAGGCATGGCTGGTGAGGAGCCACCTCAATCCTGACCCCTAGAAGCGCCCTTGCTGGTGCTGCAGAGCAATGCCTCAGCCGCTGGGCCTAGGCCTGGGCCTGAGGCCAAAGCTCAGGTAAATGAAGGAAGCAGTGGGCTAAGAAGGAATTTCACCATAAATGCCATTTACTTGCTCCCTTGAGTATTTACATCAGTTACTGTCTCAGCTTTGTGATATTTTTTACCTTCTTGCTTTTTTTTTTTTTTTTTCTTCTTCTTTTGGCTGGGCATAAAACTAACTCGCCCACACTCCAATACCACAATATTGAGCACTTCAAGCTATGTAAAGCTTCTCTCTAGAAATGAAATAGCAATAGAATAAAATCAAATACAGAAAGCTATTCTCCTTTCTTTTCTCATGGTGAATGAGGAAATTTCAAGTTTTCCACCTGACATGGAGGCACTGTCTGTCATTTCCAGACACCACCAACAATCATTCCTAAATAACTTTCCTTTAGAATGGATGTCTTGTCCATCTAACATGTAAGCGAAAACCACCAGTAATGCTATTTAATACAAGGAGGCAAACCAGTCTTGCACTGAATTAGTAGATGACAATGATTCTTCAAGAGAAGACAGCTTTCAGAGTAAACTTTTAAAATCAATTCATCACATACGGCTCTACTCCATCACACACTGTCCATAAAGTAGGAAATTGCTAAAAAAATGAAATGTAAGAAAAATTGTTTTTCCTTGATGATCCTTCAAAAATGAAAAAAAAAAATAATAAAATATATATATGTTATGTTATTCATATATATAAATATATATATAATGTTATTCAATTTACTACCAATTTTTGAAGTGGTCTGTTCTTGTTGGTTTGTGGATAATTTACATACTGTCCAAGGTAACTTTTTAAAACATATTTTGTCTACATCTCAATCTGAATATATATATATATATTTTATTTTTTTTATTTTTTTTTACTTGGATAAGCTTTTCTGCCAAAGTTTTAGACTTTTTTATTCATAATTAATTTGAGAACAACTTTAAGGAGAAATTGAATTATGTACATGGGAGAAACACTTTTTTTTTTTATTCCCTCAAAAGACCTGTAACAAGTTTCAGGAAAGATGAAATTTTATTTCCATGTTAATAACTCAGGCATGTGGATTATGATAGCTCACAGACTGGTTTTATACTAAGTTCAGTGTTCAACACTGACTTTTTTCATTGTAACATGTAGGAGGATGCAATATAAAATAATGTAAGCATATAAAATTAATGTCTTCATAAATTCACTGAAGCAATTGATAAGGAATAAGTGACAGCCCCACTTCGCAGCTGCATTTGCTTTTGTTAATATGAGTATTGAAATGATGATGACTGAAATATCACAGACAACATCTTCTAGGAAAACAATGGTTCAGAAAGGTTCTTTAATAAAATATGAGGAAAAAAAAAAAAAAAAAAAAAGGTCATTTACTACAATGCTGGTTCACCTTTTTCAGAAATGTTCTTGAATATGAGATCTTCTGTGTCCTGTCTGTGGACAGCCGTTAGCAAGAATAAATTGGTTCTCAGGGCCAAAGTTGGGAATACCTTGTATCTAGTACTATTTTCAGTCCTCGTTTTCTCTTTGTAAGTTCAAGAATGCTCAGTTTTTCACATTCCTGTAAATGCTGTGAGCCTCCTAGGATGCATTCAGGACAGCTCTAATATTTGGCTGTTGATGACTCCAGTGCATGGAGTGGCTCCGTTCACTCATGGACTTAATCTCTGCAGTATTACAGAAATATGCAGAATCATCGTATTCAGTGTCTAACATGCAAAATTAGAAATTTTTGGAAACATACCTTTTTAAAATTAATGTCAGATAATAAAGACAAAAGGAACATACAATAAAAAATGTAATCTTTATTATTTTGGCGCATTAATGATGTTATTTAGCATCAGTTAGGGTAATAGTAGCATTTTCCTGCATGCAGTTCACTAATATAGTATTAGTCAATAATCTTAGTAAAAGTAATCTATATTTAATTTTCCTGTGTAAGAAACATAAAATGTCCTGATGTGTTTGATTATACAATTTTGCTACTTTCTCCTTGTGAAAAAATACTGTGGACCCAAGATAACATTTAGAACTGTTCTAGTGCAGTGTGAATAATAATAATAAAAACATAGGTGAGTAAATACGAGGAAAAAAAAAGATTCTGTGAAAGGAAGAGTGTATCTGAAAACTTGTGATGCAGGCACTGCTTAGACATTCAATTAAAACTTCACATCTTTTTTCAACTGAAAAACAACAACAACAACAAAAAAACACCAAAAACTTAGAGTTTTAAAAGCAAACTATGAACTTATTTTGCAGAAAGTATTGACAAGTTTTCAAATACAGTAAAAAAAAATAAGACAGCTATCTGTTTTCTTAGTCACATCTTGTTCTCTGGAGTTCTTCTGTGGAAAAGTGGTATCGACAGAAAGTAAAAAAAAAAAATGGTGTGTCATCAACCTGAAGATAAAATTCAGTTCTTGTTTTATGTACATAACGCTGAAAAATAAAATAAAATGATTTTTACAGTATTTATATTTGCTTATAAAATTCTAATATTATTTTCAACAGGTTTAGTATTTTTAAACATCTGTACAGTTTGGATATACACTATATGCTTTTCACTGAAAATTCAAAAATGTAAACCAAATAAGCTCCTAAACAGCTGCAAAATATTGCTTAATGGTATGGAGGAATGAGGTCTCATTGAATAGTTTATTTCATTTAGTTCTGATGTATGGCTTCCCATATTTAAGAATCCTGGACGGTCAAAGGAACAGCAGCATAGGCAATATAAACATGCACTGATAGCATCCAAACTATCTATAATGGTAGATAATACGTAGTTTAACCTGTTGAAAGCTTGCAGGCTACACTTATTGTGGTACATATTTGATGCAATAAATGTGCTCAGGTCATCATTATCTGTTTGCTCAAACATGCACCACAGGTTAAAAATTACTATTTACATAGCAGAGGGCTTTTCTTTAACATACACAACATCAACCTTACTGAGAGCTGAAGATGGCTAAACAATACTGCAGGATAAAGCAGAACAACATTACAAAGGGCTCTTTCTTATTATTTCTGCGATTTGAGGGCAGGTTCATTTTGTATGCAGAAGGACATTTGACAAATACAGAATCTGTGACTCCAGACCTAGAAAGAAGTTTGCATTGTCTGAAACTTAATGGTCTGTGAAAAAAAAAATAAAAAAAAAATCTGGCTTTACTGTTCTTGTGAGTTACAGGGGACTTTACAAGCATACCAAGACTGGTTTGGATGTGATACAACATGAATACATTAATTAAGCACCTCAGAATTTATTATTCCTTTCCAGAAACACTGAGCTAAAATCAGTTGTTCTTTGTGACTTAATGTTATTTTCATGCATGATCTATAAGTGCAGCATGCCTTCATGCAAATCATTTCTGTGTGTATATCAGTCGCATAGTAGAACACCTGGCTCTTATACCTGTAAAGTAGTGCTTGACCTCCTTCCCCAACAGAAGCCCCATTTACAAAAATAGTCACAACATATGAATAAAAAAAAGATGAATCCACCAACACAGATTTGTAAAAATATGACATATGTGGCAGTTGAAATGCAAACAGTGGATATAGTTATTGTATTGTTTTATGCTAAATACACAACTACTTGGTTTGCACCCCTTTAGCTGGTCCCTACAGTCTGAGTAGCCATTTTTTCTCTCCTCTTCAGCAGTGTCAGCTGGTAGTGAAAACAGTAACCTCCTGTCAAGGTTGTTTCCCCATGTCATGGTCACAGTTACTGACGAGGGGTCACTGTCTTTTAATAGGCACTGACCTTTAATGTACAGTATATTTGTAAAAATTGTCAGTTTGGCATAGACCTCCAGCAGGAGTCCTGTTGACACAAACACAGTACCCTTACAGGCTATGAACTGTTTTGTACATAGATGATTTTGCTTGCTATTTATTTTTATTTCTGAACATCTTTGTCTTCCTTTTCATGCTTTTCTTTGACTAGCCTTGTTACACGATCATAAGAAGGTGGACAAACTGCTGTTGATGCGGTTATATCAGTTTTCTCTGTAAATGAGTTTTCATTTAACTTGTCAATAAGGGTTTCATCTTTCATACCCTGACCAGCTCCTCCTTCCATTTTGTTTTTGTTATAGATAAAGGAAGCTTGTTTTACTGTTCGTTTTAAAAGGTGACGTCTGTAAGCACGCTGAATAATGACAGCAGATACTTCTTCTTGTTTTCTTTTTAATGTTGTTGTAATTGGTTCATAGGAAGCTTTTGAAGGGTTTGATGCCATAAATCGGTCTTCCATTTGTATTCTGAGGGCATCCATCTCCCCACTTTCCCCCAGGACACGCTTTGTGAAAGCAAACAAGATGTCAAGGCAGTGAATTCTGTCACCGCTTACCATGGGCAGATCCATTGCAATAAGCTGGACTTTGTTTGGTTTGGGTAGGTGAAGAGGTGGATCAAGTGCTGCTGCAAAATCAGACAGTTTCTCAAATTCCATAAATTGTGTTGCATCTGGATCAAACTTCTCCCAGACTTCATAGAACATCTCAAAGTCATCCTCACTCAGGGGCTCAGCACTTTCTTCAGTGGCAACACCAAAGTTCTCCAGAATCACAGCAATGTACATGTTCACCACTACCAGAAAGGATATGATGATGTAGCTGACAAAGAAGAAAATCCCAACGGAAGGGTTGCCGCAGTCTCCTTTAACAGAGCTCCCTGGATGAGGTTTCTCAGGGTCACAGTCTGGCTTCCCACTGTTCAGAATTGGGGCTAACAAACCGTCCCAGCCAGCAGATGTGGTGATTTGAAATAGGCAGATCATGCTGTTGCCAAATGTTTCAAAGTTGAACATGTCATCAATCCCAGCTTCCCTCTTAACATAGGCAAAGTTGGACATGCCAAATATCGCATAGATAAACATGACCAGGAACAGCAGCAGGCCAATGTTGAACAAAGCAGGAAGAGACATCATCAAAGCAAAGAGCAGAGTGCGGATTCCCTTAGCGCCTTTAATGAGACGCAGGATTCGACCTATTCTGGCAAGTCGGATGACTCGGAACAAAGTGGGGGACACAAAATATTTCTCAATCATCTCAGCTAAGAACATACCTAAAATAGGGGGGAAATAAATAAATAAATAAATACATACATATATTACCAATATTACCACTTAATCTCCATATTATAGTGGTAATTTAGAAAAATAGTTTTAAAATTGATGTTTTGTGTACCAGTTAAAGATATTCCATGTATTCTTGCATAATTTCTGTTACCAGTTATACTTAATATTTGCTTGTGCAATATATGTTGAATGATTACAGTTATGATAGCTGGATTAGGTACGTTAACAGATAAAATGAAAACTTGCATGACAGTTATAAACCTTGCAATGGCAAAAGCCAACTGTATAGCTCTATTGAGTAAAAGTTCACATTATATTTATTTGACTGTATTTTTAGGTTAATAAATACAACTTACCTACTATTGAGAGAATGACAACTACAAAATCAAAAATGTTCCAGCCTATAGTGAAATAATAATGTCGGAGTGAAATTAATTTCAGGACACATTCTCCAGTGAAAAGGACAATAAATACCAGGTTTATCCAGTATAAAATATTTTCCATTTCTTTACTCTGGTCATCAGTTTCTACCATCATGGTAACCATGTTAAGACAGATAAGAATCATGATGCTGATGTCAAATGCTTGTTGTGTCACAAAATCAAAGACCATGCCTTGGAATTTGTTCTGAGGAGAAAAAGAAAAAAATAAATAATCCAATACAAACTGTAATTGTTTTTCTTTTCCTTTTAGAAGAAAATAGAAAAATATATGTAGTAAAGTGAAGCTTCTATGAAAATATATCTAGGTAACTTAACTAGAGTAGTCAAATCAAAGTGAATACAACAGTTTAGTTCAGTCTACTTTTTTTGTATGCTACCTGGCAGAATCATGAAGTTTCTCTCTGCTGGGTTCTGATTTCACTGTTACCTTTTTTTTTTTTTTTTTTTTTTTTTTTTTTTTGTGCAAGGTTTTGCCTCATACACTTTCCGTTCTGTGAAACAAGTAAGACTGAGCCCTAACAGAAAAATAGAGAAGGAGATCATGTGATTAAACATGGTCCTTCCTTAAAGCATAGCCATGAAAATGTATCCATGGAAATCATATGATCACTTTTAATTTTGTGTTGTAACTTCTGCTTGTCTTTACTATCTTACCATTCCTTTTAAAATTACTTCAAATAATTGAATGGGAAAACATTTAGCTTAGTCCAGGCTACTTTTTGTTTTTTACTGTGAACATTTACTGTGAACATTTACTGTTGCTTTTTACTGTGAACATTTTTGCTTGAAAATTTCAGGAAACATTACAGCAAATCCAGCAAATACATTAAAAAAATCATCAAATGGTTTCAAAATACAGAGCTTTTATAATGTATTATGACTGATGGATCATAAATCAAGAGAGTGTTAGGTAATTTAAAATGACAATTTTTGAAAGAAGATATGTTACTTATAGTTTGCTGAGTGAAATACTCATTTTTCCTGACTGATAAACCAGCTAATGGTAATTTGTACATGCATAGAAATTGGCTGTCTGTATATCAGTAAAAATTTGCTGTTCATAAGTAGCAATTGGCCTGATATATAGAAATAATTTTACCCCTGGTCTTGGTATAGGTTTTTGCGGTTTTTTGGATCCCAACTTTTTCATTGCATTGTAGTATTTCTTCTGCTCTTCTGTCATAAATATGTCTTGACCTCCAAAGTAAAAACATGATATCAAATCTGGTTATAATCACATTTATATTCAGTGCTGAAATTTTTTTAAAGTGAAAGGTGATTAATAACATATAATTATTATATATGGGTTACTGTAAGGGCATAAGTATAAACTGACACTAGGAGAATGATATGCACAAGCTTGAATTGCTCTTACCAGTAGCTATCTTCAGTTAATACTAATGAAGTAGTATGAAGCTTAGTTAACAATTTAGTGAATTTTTAGTTTAAAGCTTCATTATATCTGGAGATAGGCCTACATACACCATCAGAAATGATAAATAGGACATCTAACTCAATTACATACATAGGCCCCAGTATTTTTTTTTGTCAGACTTTTAGTACCAGACACAGACTAAGAAGTGTCATGTCTGATGAAGGTGACCCCCTTTTGTAACTGTTTTGAAATGGCTTCTTGGCACAATGCCTCTAAATCCAAACATTTTTTACCAGGGCTAGTCATTTTTGTACCAAAACAGACTCTAATTCAACTAATAATGACTTTCTAAAAATCACACCTTATAGAATATCCTGAGTTGGAAGGGACCCATAAGGATCATTGAGCCCAACTCCTGGCCACACAGGTCTACCCAAAAATTCAGACCATATGACTGAGAGCACAGTCCAAATGCTTCTTAAACTCCGACAGGCTTGGTGCCATGACCACGGCCCTAGGGAGCCTGTTCCAGTGTGGGACAACCGTCTCAGTGAAGAACCTCTTCACGATATCCAGCCTGAACCTCCCCTGTCGCAGCTTGACACCATTCCCTTGGGTCCTATCACTGGTCACTAAAGAGAAGAGATCAGCGCCTGCCCCTCCACTCCCCCTTGTGAGGAAGCTGTAGGCTGTGATGAGGTCTCCCCTCAGCCTCCTCTTCTCCAGGCTGAACAGGCCCAGTGCCCTCAGCCGCTCTTCATACATCTTCCCCTCTAGGCCCTTCACCATCTTTGTAGCCCTCCTCTGGATACTCTCCAACAGTTTCACATCCTTTTTGTACTGTGGTGCCCAGAACTGCACACAGTGCTTGAGGTGAGGCCGCACCAGTGCAGACCAGAGTGGGACACTCACTTCCCTCAACCAACTAGCAGTGCTGTGCTTGAGGCACCCCAGGATATGGTTGGCCCTCCTGGCTGCTGGCACACACTGCTGGCTCATATTCAGCTTGCTATCAACCAAAACCCCCAGATCCTTCTCTGCGGGGCTGCTCTTCAGTGTCTCGTTGCCCAGTCTGTACATATAGCCAGGGTTGCCCCACCCCAGGTGTAGGACCCGGCAGTTGGTCTTGTTAAATGTTAAACCTGAAGGAACATCCTTCTCTCAAGAGTTTATAAAAAGTACTGTGTATTAGTAACTTATAGGTTACTAATTCACTATTAAATAGGCAAATGTTGGTCAGTCATTTAGAAAATCGGTATTAGTGACTAAAGACATAGTTGTTTGGATAGATGTGCTTATATTACAAAAAAGTGGATTTTCATGGAAGTTATCATGATTGTCTTGATGGTTAAAATGCCCCAAATACTCCAGGTAACCTGCAAGAAGATTCAATGAGAAAAATGGTACCTTACACTAATCCCTGCCAATCCTTTTCCACATGATTGGATAAAATTCCAATATTGTGATTTTTTAAGTGTGGAAAAGATTTCTGATGGATTCTGAAACTGAAACATTCAGAACTAAGACAGGCAGTGTTTAAAGATAATCTGACTAGATCATAATGTCTTCAGAGAATTCAGAGGTTGTTAAGTAATGTTTATATCCCTTAAAGAATCAGACTGGGCATGCTTCTCTTTTATGAAAATTCAAGTGGCACAAATATTTCAAAAGACAGATGATGTTCATCGGTGCTCAGGGATAACCTGTCTTGTAAAATAAGAGTAAAGATAAAGTACACATCTTTACAATGATTTTGGTTATGTGCTTTGCGGTAGAGTTGACATCCAATGATCCAAAGGATCATTCTTCTAAGTAAAACAGGATAGGCTTGATTCATTTCACAGAATCACAGAATCACAGAATTGTCTAGGTTGGAAGAGACCTCAAGATCATCGAGTCCAACCTCTTACGTAACACTAACAAGTCCTCCACTAAACCATATTGCTAAGTTCAACATCTAAATGTCTTAAAGACCTCCAGGGATGGTGACTCCACCACTTCCGTGGGCAGCTCATTCCAATGCCTCACAACCCTCTCAGTAAAGAAGTTCTTCCTAATATCCAACCTAAAACACCCCTGGTGCAACTTTAGCCAGTTCCCCCTCATCCTGTTACCAGGCACATGGGAGGATCAACACTCACCTCTCTACAGCCTCCTTTAATGTACTTATAAAGAGTGATAAGGTCACCCCGAGCCTCCTCTTCTCCAGGCTGAAGAATCCCAGCTCCCTCAGCCACTCCTCGTAGGACTTGTTCTCCAGACCCCTCACCAGCTTCATCGCCCTTCTCTGGACGCTTTCAAGCACCTCCATGTCCTTCTTGTAGCAAGGGGCCAAAAACTGAACACAGTACTCGAGGTGCAGCCTCACCAGAGCCGAGTACAGGGGGACAATCACTTCCCTAGACCTGCTGGCCACACTGCTTCTTATGCAAGCCAGGATGCCGTTGGCCTTCTTGGGCACATGAACACACTGCTGGCTCGTATTCAGCCGACTATCCACCAATGCTCCCAGGTCCTTCTCCGCCAGGCAGCTTTCCAACCACTCATCTCCCAGCCTGTAGCTCTGATTGTTGTTATTGCGCCCCAGGTGCAGGACCCGGCACTTGGCCTTGTTGAACTTCATACAGTTGACCTCAGCCCATCCGTCCAGCCTATCCAGATCCTCCTGCAGAGCCTTCCTACCCTCGAGCAGGTCGACACACACACCTAACTTGGTGTCATCTGTGAACTCACTGAGGGTGCACTCGATCCCCTCATCCAGATCATTGGTAAAGATATTAAGGAGGACCAGCCCCAGTACCGAGCCCTGGGGAACGCCACTAGTGACCGGCCTCCAGCTGGATTTGACTCCATTCACCACGGCTCTTTGGGTCTGGTTATCCAGCCAGTTTTTAACCCAATGAAGCATACGCCAGTCCAAGCCATGAGCAGACAGTTTCTTGAGGAGAATGCTGTGGGAAACGGTGTCAAAAGCCTTGTTGAAGTCAAGGTAGACCACAACCACAGCCTTTCCCTCATCCACCAAGTGCATCACTTTGTCATGGAAGGAGATCAGGTTCGTCAAGCAGGACCTGCCTTTCATAAACCCATGCTGACTGGGCCTGATCACCTGGTTGCCCTGTAAGTGCTGCGTGATGACACTCAAGATAATCTGCTCCATGAGTTTCCCTGGCACTGAGGTCAAACTGACAGGCCTATAGTTTCCCTGGTCTGCCCTCTGGCCCTTCTTGTAGATGGGCGTCACATTTGCTAGCCGCCAGTTGACTGGGACCTCCCCCGATAGCCAGGACTGCTGATAAATGATGGTAAGCGGCTTGGCCAGCTCCTCCGCCAGTTATCTTAGTATCCTCGGGTGGATCCCATCTGTCCCCATCGACTTCTGTACATCCAAGTGCCATAGGAGGTCACCAACCATTTCCTCATGGACAGTGAGGGCCACATTCTGCTCCCCATCCCCTTCCACCAGTTCAGGGTACTGGGTATCCAGAGAGCAACTGGTTTTGCCACTAAAGACTGAGGCAAAGAAGGCATTAAGCACCTCCGCCTTTTCCTCATCTGTCGTAACTAAGTTCCCCCCGCATCCAGTAAAGGCTGGAGATTCTCCTTAGTCCTCTGTTTTGCATTAATGTATTTGTAAAGACATTTTTTGTTGTCTTTGACAGCAGTAGCCAGACTGAGCTCCAGATGAGCTTTGGCCTTTCTAATTTTGTCCCTGCACTGCCTCGCAACATCCTTATAGTCCTCCCGAGTGGCCTGCCCTTTTTTCTAAAGATTGTAAACTCTCTTTTTCCTGCTAAGCTCAAGCCACAATTCTCTGTTCAGCCAGGCCGGTCTTCTTCCCCGCCGGCTCATCTTTGGGCACGTGAGGACAGACCGCTCCTGAGCCATTAAGATTTCCTTCTTGAAGAGCGCCCAGCCTTCCTGGACTTCTCTGCCCTTCAGAACCACGTCCCAAGGGACTCTACCAACCAGTGTCCTGAACAGTTCAAAGTCAGCCCTCCGGAAGTCCAATACAGCGGTTTTACTGGTCCCCTTTCTGGCTTCTCCAAGAATGGAGAACTCCACCATTTCATGGTCATTCTGCCCAAGACAGTTTCAAACCACCACATCTCCCACCAGTCCTTCTCTGTTTGTGAAGAGAAGGTCTAGCAGGGCATCTCCCCTGGTAGGCTCACTAACCAGCTGCGTCAGGAAGCTATCTTCCACGCTCTCCAGAAACCTCTTAGACTGCTTTCTCTGAGCTGTGTTGTGCTTCCAGGATATATCTGGGAAGTTGAAGTCCCCCACAAGAACAAGCACTGACGATTTCGCAACTTTTGTCAGTTGCCTGTAGAACTCCTCATCAGTCTCCTCATCCTGGTTTGGCAGTCTATAACAGACCCCCACCAGGATGCTTCCCTTGTTGGCCTTCCCACTGATCCTAACCCATAGTGACTCAACCTTATCATTCCCAGCCTCAAGTTCTGCGACATCAAAACTCCCTCTGATATAGAGAGCCACCCCTTCCTTGCTGCCTGTTCCTTCTGAAGAGCCTATAGCCAGACATTGCAGCACTCCAGTCATGAGAGTGGTCCCACTACGTTTCCGTGATGGCAACCAAGTCATAGCCTGCCTGCTGCATGATGGCTTCCAGCTCTTCCTGTTTGTTACCCATGCTGCGTCCATTAGTGTAGATGTACTTCAGTTGGGTCATTGCCTTCTCTCCCAGCCTTGCCATTGTTCCCCCTGGCACAGCTCTAACAAGCCTTGTTTCAGCCCGGTCCCCCTTCTCACCTAGTTTAAAGCCCTCTCAATGAGTCCTGCCAGCTCCTGGCCCTAGATCCATTTTCCCCTTAGAGATAGAGACCCGTCTGCGGCCATCAGGCCGGGTGCTGAGTAAAGCGCCCCATGGTCAAAAAACCAAAGTTTCTGTGTTGGCACCAGCCTCTGAGCCACGTGTTTATCAGGTGGGCTTTCCATGTCCTCTCTGTACCCCTCCCTGCCACCGTAGGGATGGACCACCTGCATACCGTAGGGATACACCACCTGCACTCCCGCTCCGTCCCAGTCCCCTAAAGTCCCGTTTTATGGTCTTCAGGCTTCTCTCTTCAATGTCATCACTGCCAGCCTGGACTATTAAAAGAGGATAATAGTCAGAGGGGCAAACCAGGTTGGGAAGCTTTCTGGCAATTTCCCTGACCCTGGCCCCAGGGAGGCAGCAGACTTCCCTACGGGTAGGGTCAGGCCGTCAAATAGGTCCCTCTGTTCCCCTGAGAAGGGAGTCGCCCACAACAATCACCCTTCTTTCTGTCCTGGTGGAGGCAGTCCTGAGGTGTGGAGTTGACTTCCTCGCCCTAGGCATCCTCCTGGGTAGACTTTCTACCTCTTCCTCAGCTACCGGTCTCTCAAGCTCCAGGGCCTCAAATGTGTTGCGTAAGGGCACCTGGGCCGGTGGGGCCGGTGGGGGGTGGCATTGCCTGCGATGTTGATCAGGGACCTGTCTCCATTCCTCCTCAGCTCCTGGGTCCCCTGTCTCTGCCCGACAGCAACAGCGCAGGGGGTCCACCCCCATTTGGGGTGTCTCACCCCGGTGCCTGTCCTTCAGGCCGCACAGGGAGTCGCTCCACAAGTCTATCTCGCGCTCACACTCCCTGATATCCCTCAACCTCTCGACCTTCTCCTTGAGTTCTGCCACGAGGTGGACCAGGTCATCCACCTGCTTGCGTCTCACACACACAGTCTCTTTGTCCCTCACAGGTGGTAGCAACAGGCTCAGGCACTCCCTGCACCCGGAGACCTGAACTGCTGCAGTTTTCAGCAGGCAGTCGGTCTGGGTGTGTACAGACTTCCTGGAGAGCGCACTGTGCCTGGTGTACACCATTGCAGCTGAACTAGCGGTAGATCGCCATTAGAGGAGGTGTTTGTATGGGCGGGGGGAGTGCTCTGCCCTTCCTGCTCACCCTGCCTGTGTGAACTGCCGCGCCACGCCCTAACTGACATGCCACGCCCTAACTGACACGCCACGCCCTGTTTGCCAGTCCTGTTCGCCGTGCTCCTGGTCGCTCGCGCTCCCTAGGGGCGGCTTTTGAATGGCCAGAGAGGGGGCGCTGGTGGCTCCGCCTACACCTCCTTCTTGCCTCATTCACCGCCATCTCGAGGGCTGGCAGCTCCCTCAAGTGGGCTCGGTGCTGGAAAAATTAGCCCTGCCTGTCCGATCACCTGCTCCGATGCATTATGCCTCTGCCCTGGAGCCGATCGCCAATCGATTATTTGATAAATATTAGGTGTATACTCAACTTGAATCCTGCCTGATTTTGTAGCTCTTGTATTTGCTTAGTCTTTCCACATCACATGGAAGTACTGCAGATGAGTAATGTTAAAAGTTCACTCAATATCTAAAGTGTCTGTAATTTATGGAACTGACAGAAAATGTCATCTAGGTCCCATTGCCTTATGATCAGTCCTGAGATAAAGCTAACCTTCACAGAGTTAATACATTAATAGAGACAAAGATAACAAATATCACGGTTTTGAGCTACAGAACAATTTCAAATGTAACCTGGAAGATGGAGAATTTTGGCATAGGCAGACATTTTCTAAAAATCAAGAAGATAGAATTGGGAAAAATGTCATAGTTATCAAATGTAGGTGTCTGTGATGTAGACATTTATCCAAGAAGTTGATTTTAAAGATAAGCAGTGAGATTATTCAAACCTGAATTATGAAAAAGTTAAAAAATGCCCTGAGGCGGTTATAAATCACTCCTCTAATGTGTAGTTTCAGATTGTTCAGTGCCACAAAACAGAACTTGTGTGAGCCATTGAATAGTCGGGATCATTAAAACAGCACCTGCAGTAGTGTGATTAAATTATGCTTTATTTTTCACAACTAAGAAGCCACTTTTTGTGTGCTGATGAAATCTCTACAAATCATGGAAAAAAAAATAAATAAATAAAGGAAGAAATTATGAATGCTTTAATGTAGAGGCCTAAATCAGGGGATTGATCCCATAACGATATTTTATTTGTTTAGGCAAGAAAAAGAAGATGACTTGAGGAAGACTAAACTGGGCATTGAAAACAGAAGGGTATGTCTGATTCACTACAGTGTAAAATCTTACAAAGTGAATGTATACAACATCTTTTATACCCCAGTATTCCTCAGCTTTTAAAATTTTGAACAAACCTTATGTGTACATTCTATGTATCATGCACCTGCTGAAAGGCAATATTCTGTACTATATTTAGAAGAGAAATGAAACAATACTTATCTTCTTTTTTTGCTGATTGAAGTTATCAATAATGACACCAATGAACAGGTTCAGCGTGAAAAATGACCCAAAGATGATAAAGATGACAAAATATAAATACATATACAGGTTGTCTTCATACTTGGGTTGCTGTAATACCTGAGGAAAAACAATATATATATATATATATATAATTCTTACAGTTTCTGTAGAAAATTCCAACTGAACAAGCATCAGTCTTGGACAAAATATCCTTTATATCCTTGTCACTTAACACCAATGTATTTTTGTCCATTCCATCTATTACTGACAATATCTGGCAGTTTGCATTCATTTTGCTACCACAATTTGCTACAGCAGAATCTCATATTAGTTTATTTAAATTTGTTTAATTCTATTGTATAGATATTAATTGCTTTTGGAAGATACATATACGTTTGCTAATAGGCAGACCTTTAGAAAAAAAAAAAACAAAACAAAACAAACAAACAAACAAAAAGATACTTTAAAATATTTGGAGTACTTACATCTCTTGAGTCAATAGCTGCATACATAATATCCATCCAGCCTTTAAATGTAGCCTGTGAACAGTACACACCTATTTAGGCATATAACTTTAAGAAAAATCATATAACTATTACCGGCAACTGAGTACAATACCAGGATATAACTAGTATAACATACAATTTCTCAATAATATTGTCTCCTGGTTTTCTTCAGAGGTGCTTATAAAATACACTGCTGTTTATTCCCCCCTCCCACTCCCATTTTAAGCAGTAAATGTAATTAGGTTACTTTTAATTATTTATTACAAATGATAGAATGAAGTATCATTCTGCAGTACCATTTTAGTGGATTAAATGCTTATCAGTCAGATCAATGGGATAGGCTATATACAGCTGAGAAATAGCCTTTTATAACACATTTGACACCAATGAATACTGATGTGTAGTTCCTCCCCCTCAAACCAGTTAGAAAGGTAGGAAACAAAGATTTGATCAGCTCAGAAAAAATAAGAATTTTATGTTACTATCAATGAGAATTTTGATTTTTATCTACTTTAAAAATTATCTTATATAGTAATCCTATTTTCACTTTTCATACATTTTATTTTTTTTTTTATAGAGGCTGTATCCCTTAGATGTTTCAAAATGATCCATTAAAAACAGGATGTGTTTTCTGTGCATCACAGGCTTCATATGCCTTATAGGTGGCAGCACTGAGTGAACTTTTACAGCTATTTCCTTTGCCCCAAATCTGTACATTTTTATATTTGACAACTAGTTGTAGATTGCTTCATCTGAGTGTTTGAAATAGAAACTTATTTTCTCAGTTGTGTTTGCAGCCTGAGGCTGCAGATCATTGGTTCCTTCATATTCCTTTCCATAGAGGTTAGTTGCAGAAACAAGCCTGGAAGGGAATGCTCTTCATGTTTATTGCTATACCTCCATAATCTTCAGGTTTCATTTCTAACAGAGGTTTCAAAACGCTTTGCTTATGCAACATACAAAGCATTACCCTGAAGTGAACTTAAAATGAGAAGGAATTATTTTCTTAAAGGAAAGGAGGTGCCTCTTTCAAAATAGTAGAATAATAAAAAGAGCATGATTTTCCTGAGGTGCAAATTGCAAATTCACTATACAATGACTTCCACATTGGAGGTCAACAAACACCTCCCCCCCCCCCAAAAAAAAAAAAAAAAAAAAAGTAATTCAGGCAATTTACAGTGCAATGGTGAAATCAAAATGTAGTGTTGGTGGACCAGTACATCTGAAAAAAGCGTTATATAACTGAAGAATGTAAAGTCCATGTGGAATATTCAAATTGCAAGGGATTGCGAGTGGTAGGATCAGTTTTGTTTATGTAATTCCTAACAGATGTTTAACTTGTTCTCAAAGACTTTCAATGATCCACAACCTTATCAAAAATATTCCACCACTTGTCTTTATTGTTTCCAAATATCTAAATCCTCCTGTTGCCAGTTAGGGCTGTAACTTCTAATAACCCTTACGGATGTGAAGAATTAATCATCCTTTGTGCACCACCTTTTACTTCTTTGCAAACTGATTATTGCTGCCTTTCTTCTTTAGGTTGAATAATCTTCAGTCTTCCTTCCATCTTTTCATGTAGATCTTAGTTTCCAAAACTCAGATCATTCATTTTCCTCTGGGCTGTCTTTAAGTTCATCTCTTGAAATGGTAGCCAAACATGGACTCAGAATTTTAGATGAGGTCTTATTAGATCTAAAGAAGTCAGGATGATTAATTCATATGTTTTACAGACACTACTTTTGTTTCTGTCTTGGTATATCATTTGCATTTCTTGGAATGTAATGAGTTTGGTTGAAATCAGCACTTTGACCTGAAACACTAAATGGAAATAATAGGCATATTTTTATACAGGAAAGATGACACAAGTGATAGAGTGGCTCTCCAGGCAAACTGATTTTTTTTTTTTTTTTTGTAAATTAATCAGTGTGGCCTAGAATAACTAGAGTGCAAAGGAAAAAAAAAAAAAAAAGACTAATTTTAAAATATCAAGTTGCGTCATCATTAGTAAAGAACTCAAACAATATGTGTCAGTCAGAGCTAGGAAAAAGATCTGAAGAATTATCAGAGCTGTTGTATACTCCTTTTTATTATTAAGAAGGCAACTTGAAACGACTGTAGAGAGGGAAAACTATGAGGATGGCATTACTTTCTTGCAGTTCAACCTTTCTAAAATAAAATCTGTGCTTTCAACAACTCACATTCACAAAACCATAAGATTTTACCATTCTTGAAGAAGTGAGAAAAAAAATCCCCCACATTAATTAATTTTCAGTAATACGTTCCCTCATCATATTATTTTCCTTCTTAATTCCTTCTACAAATCATTAGGAAACAGTGACTGTAGTCACTTTGCATCATTATGCAAAAACATTAGTCAAGAATTTAGTTGTGAAAAAAAATTGATTCTGTAATTTCTATAGCAGAAGACTCAGCTCAGTAGGAGAATTTCTAATTTTTAAATGTTGCCTGAGCAAATAATTGAACCAATGGTTCAGTATCAAAGCATCAAATAGCACTGTTTCTGCCGCATTCAGTAGAAACTTAGGCCTCTTTTTGTTAGGCTTACATTTATCAGCAACAGATTTTCTTCAGCAGAAATAAGGTATTTGGGCATTTGTGCATACTGAATATAAAACAATCCATATATGACAAAGAGCCCAAAATCTTAGTTTCATCCTTCTGTACTCAAATATACAAATATGTTGTATATTCTTAGTGACACTAAATCAGGAGTAAGTCATGATTTCAAAGATTATATCTATTCCAAATGTTTTTCCCCAAAGAAATTTGAAAGACAGATTCAAATGCAGATTCAAACATAGAAAAACAAAAATCTCCCAAACTGCTTTTCTGTTGTTCGAGGTACATAAATATTTTCTCCTGATGATTAATTTCCATTGAAGTTAGAAGTACAGCTGAAGTTGCACCCCTCTATTTCCTTACCAGAAATAATCATCAGGAACGTTCTTATGCCCTTTTGGAGATAAACTTTGGCCCTGATTTTTTAAAATACTAGCCTGTCGTACCTTTGAAGCCATCCTAATCTCTCTTATAGCCCTTGACTTCATCTTCTTGATTTTATACCTTACATTTATCAAGATCTGTTTTCTTCCTTATATTGGTAAGAGCAGAATAATGTAATACTAGAGACCTAGAATTTTGCCACATATTATGTTGGATATAAACAGGCCTCCAGATCTACTGACCAAAGAACCCAAACACGAGGTTTAAGTTGAAAAGGCATAATGCCATAAAGTTATCAAGGCAGATGACATATCTCTTTGCGTACACCAGCCTGTTTCTCTTTACTCACTGAAGTGTGAAAGTTGTGAAGGGAGTTTCTCCAGCAAGACTGTCTCTGCTTTGATGTTTTTCTTCAGGGACAGAGAAATACTCTAACAAGATCAGACCAAAACACAAAACAAACAATAAAAAAAGTTTGCAGATCTCCACAGACAACGTGAGCTGTGCTGGATCACAGAAGTAAGTATTTCTTACAGAGAGAATCTGTGCTTATAATGATCAATGGCAAGGATATTTACACTCCAACTTCAAATTATGTAAAATTTTTGGAAAATTTTCTCAGTCTGATCAAAAAATTCTACAAAATTTGGTAGTATCAATGGCACATATTGTTAGCCTGTATTTTTGGGCAAGAAAGTATTAAAACTTTGTTATCAATACTAAAGATTTTCAGTGGATTTTTTTTTTTTTTTTTTTTTTTTTGTGGGGGGGACTACCACACTATTTCTTTTTAAAATATACTAAAATGTTTCTTCTAGTAATATTCACTTGAGACAGAAAACATCAGTGATGAAAAAAAAAAAAATAAAGGTTTATGTTGTATTACCTATAACCCATGTTGTATTACCTATAAACTATATTACTATTACCTATAACAATATATTATGTTGTATTACCTATAACCCAGAAAAACAATCTTCTTGGACTGGGTCAGAAGGCATGAGTCAGAGAGTAGGATGGATAACAGAAAAAATACTAGACTGTAAAAGTTTTCCATACTTTCTAGTCTCCTGCAAAAGGACCTTATATCTGTAATTCATCCATTGGCACTTATCACTGAGCTTATCATTAGAAAAAATTATACACACCTCTCTGAGGTTGTTTTCTCAGGACCATCACAATCTAAACAAGTCTGTGCTTGTGGCTGCTAAGGTGAAGAATCAAATGACTTCAGTAGACTTTTCAACTAACCACTAAGGTGTAAAAGATTAAGTGCCTTAATTGGCACATTGGGTGCAGAGAAATCTTTTCTACTAGCAATAATGATTTTTTAGTCAGATTTTCAAGCTTGATACCTTATTTAGGATCAAACACCCAAGTTTCAAGCTTTATCTTTTTTTTGTTTGACATACTTATGGATCTCTCAAAGTGATTCTTAGTATTTAGTCTTCCTATTACTGCAAACTGATTAGGAAGGTTAAGTAAATATGGAGTTAAGACATATTTATCTACTTGTGTTTCTTCAGAACATGATGGCCTTAGAATCTTTTACTACATCTCATCCAAAGTACTTTAAAAATCAAATAGAAAATCACCTTATAAATATCTTCTTGAGGAAGTGATGTAAGGATCTCAAACATTTATGAATTGTGGCCTTCATTGAGTTCATAAAGGTGAAAAAAAAAATAGACTCTGCAAATTTTAAAACATTAGTTGAAAACTAAGCTACTTAGTATACAAAGTATCATTCTACAACTGCAAAATCACTGCTGGTGGCTTACTTACCAAACCCTAAAAGATGTAGGGTCAAGTGTTCGTTTCATGGAATGACAGAAGTGTCTTGTTTTTTCTGGTATGTGAAACAGAAAATCTCTCACACTTTTTCATGAATTTTAAGAGTACAGAAAAAAATAAAAATATAAAAAATCTACTGACGAAACAAACTCCATCGACTAGGCAAGCATTTCATACCTGTGTGAAATCTAGTTGTTGTAGATATTTTAAAAACAACTGGCATCTTCTTCTGTGAGAGCTATGGCCCTCCTTGGTAGGCCTAGACTATTTTTTCCTTTGGAAGCATGGGTGTTAGTGGCTGGCATATTTCTCCCAATTTGCTTTCCAGAGCAATGCAGTACTCTAAGAATCTAAAATTTCATTTAAGAAATATTTTTTGGAGAAAAAAAAATTCTCTGCTTTTCAGTGGAGATGAAATAACCTATGCATAGCTGAGACACTGGAATACATACGACCCAGCAAATATTGGCGGGGTGGTGTTTGTAGCCACAATGTCAGGAAAAAATGTACCTGTTAACATTTTTTTCACCTGCACATGGGTACACTGAGCCTCCCCTCCATAAAGGTGATTCTAGGTCAATGGGTTTCAAAAATCACAGAATCACACAGAATCACAGAATTTCTAGGTTGGAAGAGACCTCAAGATCATCAAGTCCAACCTCTGACCTAACGCTAGCAGTCCCCACTAAACCATATCCCTAAGCATCTACATCTGACAACAGTCAGAGAAAATAAGTATTCAAGGTCTTTCTACTGCAATCCAATTTTGTTACCAAAATCAAATTATATTCAGCAGTTTCTTTAATTTTGTTGGTCCCTCTCTGCTCTTCCCTAGCATGACAGTAAATAATTAATCATAATGAATTTTAAATCTTCAGAGTTATCAGAGTCTCTCAGTGACATGCTCTGTTCACGAGGAGGCACATTTACCTGTGCTCAAAATTAATGTTTTAGACCCTGTGCAGGCCCATGTCGATACTATTGCATCATTTTAAGTGTTTGCATTAACAAGACTTCTTATGCCAACAGAAGAGATAGATGCTTACTTTAAACTATAAAAATGAAAATTCTTTCTGCAGAATTAGGCAGTGATCTCAAAAAGCCATAGAGGTTGCCTGTTGCCAATGCAGGAGAAAAACTCCTGCATTTTTCTAACTAAAGTTGGGTCAGATTGTTAGCTGTGACAAAATACACAGTTCATGTTCTGTGGACACAATTTTTGACAGTGAAAGCATAAGCATGTAGTATATTTTTGCAAATATAGTCATCTTTCCTTTCTTCCTTCAGTTTTTGCTAAACAGCCACTAGGTGCTTATGCACAGAAATAGCAGGGAAAATATTCCATAGATTGTACTGTCTAATAGTAGTTTTCTTTTGTTTCTCTTCTGGATGGAAACTGCTCCCATAGTAATTGATCACCTCAGACTGCAGTGGTGGCAGCCATATCACTGAGAGGGGGTTTCCCACCTGGAATTATTTTCAATGACTTAATTACACCAATGTGGATTTTTGTTTTTCAGCAATGGTAAACCTTAAAATATTCAGAATGCCAGCCCTAGGTACTTCTAGAAACATTTACAGTTAGAAAGACTGGAGAATTGAGGGAGCTATGAATAGGAAGAATAACAACTGTTCTGTCAGATATAAAAATTCTTAATTCTTCTGAGTAGGCTCTATTTGCTGCTTATTATGAAAGGAGTAGTCAATTATAAGTGCAGTAATGTCACTAAGCCACAGATAAAAATCATCAGGTAAATATGTTTTCTGCTTTTGTTTCTAGAATTGCTTTTCACTATTACATATAAATAATAAGAGGTATATAAAGAGTGATAACTTACTACTTGAAGTAAAGAAAGATACCCGAATCCTACATTATCAAAGTTTACTTTCACGTTTTTCCATCGGGCACTTTGATTGTTTTTTATGAGTTCCTCGCACTGACTAAAATTGTTGATTTGGTCGACTTCAAACCTTTCATCAGTTGTGGTGTTAACACAGTAGTAGAACTTCCCAGCAAACAGATTTACTCCCATGATGCTGAAAATTAGCCAGAATATAAGACAAACGAGAAGCACGTTCATGATGGATGGAATTGCTCCTAAAAGGGCATTCACAACCACCTAGTACACAAATACAGGGGGAAAAAGAAAAGAGTGTAAGAGTATTTACAACAGCAGTTTTGTATACTGTTTTACCAATTCTTAATAAATGCTTGTTCAGAAACTAACACTATATATGTTATTGTAGTACATTAATAGCTGTAACATTGCACTATTTCTTTTTAAATACTTAAAATGAGTACATGTAATGAAATGAAAATAAGTGAGAAAATTAAAATAGTTAAAAGAAAAACAAAATATAAGACCTAGTGGTAGTAAGATGAAGCCTGACACTGGTATGTTCTATATAAAAAAAAAAAGATATACATGTTGAATGTAAATACAGACATAAGAAAATTCTAAAAATGCATCAAATTATAGCTTAAAATGTCTAAAGAAAAAAGGCAACCTGTAAATTCAATTAACATAACTTTGAAATTTAATGTGAAAACACAAAAAATGCCATGAATCTAGAAACTAAGCTCTACATTAAAAGGATTATGCAGGAATTATATACATATCTTTATTGCCTTATTGTTCCATGCAAGAATATAACAAAGATTAATTTCTTTGTATAGAAAAGCAAGACAGTTTTGCAATATGTGTCTACTTGAATCAACAAAATTTATTTCAAGCTCCAGTCTTATGGTTTCATGTATTGAGTTTGTCATTCATACCCTTCATTTATCTAAAGAAGGACATATATCAAGGACATATTTAGGGGTTTTGATTTGGCATTTTAATTTGCTTTTGGCCAGTTGCCTGTTTAGCTCCTTGTAGGCAAGACATCAATAGTTATTTATGTAGAAAAAATTATAGTTTTCTGATATATAATATAAGTTTAAGAAATGTGTCTGTCAAAGCTCCTAAAACTTCTGCAATATTTGTTTGGCTGAATAACTGAGCAATCACTTCTACTTGAGTATCGAATACCAGACCTCATTTACAAAGTGCATATTATTTTAAATTTTATTATTTTCTCTGAAAAACTTTTAGGACCTTCTGGAAAGGTAAAACAAAATATATAGTAGGAATCTGATTCTTAGTAATCCAATTCCTGCAGTAAGACAGGAAAGGATTGGTGTGGAAACTTGGGATGTATTAAATCTATCTTTGTTCCTTAATTTCTGCAACATAAAGGAATCTTCCCCACTACCGACATAATTTTGAGCAAACTCAGAGCTGCTCCATCTTACTACCTGTATTGCACAGCCTCTTGAAGGCCTTTGGAAGCAGAGTGTTGTGGCTGTGCTACTCGTCACTCAGCACCCTCCTCCTCCCAAAAGTTATGGCCAGGAATTAGGACCTGTTTAGAGATCTTAGGTAGAAATGTTATTTTCAGGGCATATTTTCTTCTCATTTTAAGGCCTTCCTCCACTGGATGGTAAAAATTGGAACTTTCTTTAGCAAAATTATCACTGTCATGTATAAAACCAAGATTTTTTGAAAATTTAGCTTTTCTTGGCAGCTTCTGTTTTTGGTGCTAACTTTAAAAGAAGTACACTTAAGTCTTGAGATTTCTATTACAGAAAATGTGAAGTATCTAGGTGATGTAAGCATAAACTACTGTTTAAAAAAAAATATGTTTAAAAAGTCTAACAGGGTCCCAGTAATAATCTGAACACAATAAGCCATTTTCAAAGGAGTAAGAGAAATGTTGTTTTACTATCCTGCAGGGAGAACAACGCTGTTACTACTTAAGTTGATGGAATTGAGAACAACATTTCAATCAGGAATGAAATTATTTTGGAATTTATTCCAATTCAGACCTGTTCTAGAACACTGTATTAAGGTATTTTTGATTGAATTTCTAGGCCAGCTACTGTCCATATATATATATATATTTTTTTTCCTTTTTTTTTTCCTCCCCATAAAAATGTTCTGGATGTGCTATACTGATTGAATTAATCTGTGAAAAACCTGAAAATAGAGATGTCAATAAAGGAAGAGGGAATTTATTTCAGCAACTCAAATATATTAAGGTTCACAGGAAAGAAGGATTTTGTATGAACTAAGTGCCTGTAGCAGTTACCTTTTTAACAACCTAGAGATCCATTGGACCACAGCACAGATCCAGAACAGGCAGCAGAATACTAACTGCTACAGTAATTGTGTAATCGTTGCAACAATTATGAATTCATAATAGTTGTAAAAAGATTTCTCCAAAAGGCCATCAAGTATCTCACATCTTTAGATGAACAGGTAAGGCAGTCTTGCTGCTGTGACTGTCAACAGACCAGCCACGTTCTTGAATAAGAACTCAACAGCATCCAGCAACTGTTCCAACAACAGTTCCAACAACGTATTTCATATACGTCACTGAAAACCCATCAAATGGTAACAATTTTTGGTCACTACTGACCTGGCCTGGATGCGAACTGGTGACCTAGAGATGAAAGGCTCTGTATCCTATTACCAACCCTTTGAGCTATCCAGTCCCCCTGGAAGGTTTTTTAAGAAAAGAAGAAAACAAAATTAAAACTTTTAGAAGTTGTTTTCTGATTGTATTTTTTTGTTGTTGCTGTTGTTTGATTATTTTTTTTTTCAACAGTGTTGAGTCTTTGTCCTATACTATGTATAACATATAACGGGATTTTTCATGCTGGTCAGATACCAGTCTGACTGTAAAGGAAGTCTTTAAATTCTTTGACACATACAGTTGGAGGCAACTGTGTATATACATATATATGTTTTTGTTTTTCCCCTCCCATTTACTTCTCTTGTGTTTGCTTTGGGAGTAACTGAGGTATATTAGGATAACCAGGACCTTATTTTACATAATATATATCCAGGTTGGCACCCAAAATACACACATAACACCTGGACATGAGTTACGTCAAATAGACACAAAAAAGAGAAGCAATTAAAATGAACTGAATGCAGAAGAGGGATCAAGAAGCATTTCTTAATCAGTTAAAAATCTAACAAATAAAAAATTGTCAGTTACTTCTTGTTGGATATAATCTGTAGTGGGTTAACAGAATGTTGGCTACTAAAGCTCTTTTGTTCTTTCTTCAAAACTAGAGCAGATCTGTGTGATTTTAAATGTAGTTTTTATTTTGAAAGAGGCTGTTCTCTTGGGTCTATTTTCTATTATTCCTTTATAGTCCAGAATGTAATGTCAACAAGTTGGGAAAAGATGCCGACAGTGTAGTTATTTTTTTAAGTTACCTATGTATTTCATCAAGAGGGATGTTGTGGGTCAGGCTGATTCCAGTAAGCAAGCTGCAAAAGCCCAGGCTGATTCTGCTTGGTCATAGGTAGGCCTCAGGTGGGTGGAATGGCAATAAGTAAAAGCAGGAAGCAGCACCTGACACCTACAAGGACAAATGGACTCTAGACCATCTTACATCTTAGTTGATATTCATCCAGTTAAGAAAAAAAAAAATCATCATGGGAAATAATAATGACTCCTCTGAAGAAAGCAGTATTTCATATACACAGAATTCTTGTCATGTTTATATTTTCATCAAATGTTTAACCTCCAGCATCAGTTATGCACTTAAAATAAAAGAATTACTACAATGCTAATTATCTATCTTATCTTCTGGCTGATATGAAGGTATGTCAGTACAAATTAGCAGTAAATTTTGTTGTTGTTGTTGTTATCGCTGGTTGTTGTTGTTTGTTTGTGGTTGTTTTGTTTTGTTATGTTTTATTTTTTGACTACAGACCAAAGACAGCAAAATGGAACTGGGCAGGAAAAGATCAGTTTTGCTACCAGAGCCATATATACATACAGAATGAAGATTATAAAGTAACAGCTTATCCCTATTGGAATAGAATATAAGCTTTATTAGATACAGCCTTGTTGTGGCATAGGATCTCAAACACATAGAGATTCTCATAGATATAAATGTATTACAGTTCTCACAGCAAAATAGCTTCAATAGATCATTGCATCTCAGCAGCCGCAGAATTTCTAGGAATTCCTACATGAGACCAGGGCCTCCTGTAACTGTAAACAAACAAGGAAAAATCTTAAATAGTACTTAACAACTTTATCCATAAAAGTTGTAGCTTTTTTTTAAGAAGTTCCAAACTCCCTGATGAAGAGGAATATTATATGATTATGTCTGGAACATTCTTCCTACTGAAAATGACAAAGAATTTTTTTTGGGAGTCATCAACTTAGTGTTTTTAGACTTAAACAGGAAAATTTCCTCAAAGATTTGATATTCCTCATCTCATATCTGAGTCGTTTGAAAGCTATAGTGGTTATTTAATTGTTCTCTCTCTCTTTTTTTTTTTTTTTTTTTTTTTTTTTTCCTGCATGTACATTCTCACATAAGATTCACACATAGAAATGCAGAAAGCTAAATAACTCTTACTTCACCAATACCCTTATGGATGAAATCAAACCTTATTTTCTATGCATGCTTGACAAATGGCTGTAACAAGTATAAGACATGTTCCTCCCATACTCAGTCCCTTGAAAGCTGGGAAAGCCTGAGGAAACCTTCAGGAACTCCAAGGAAGAAGAACAAGGAATAGGCTTGAATACACGTATCTAAAGATGAATAATTTCTGTGACTGTATAGTCATGCAGTAATAGACTTCAGAAAGGGCTTTATACAAAAAGCCATTCATCTCTCTCTTAGCAGTACAAAGATTGAAGAGACAGTAGTTCAAAGGCAGCAGCATGCAGAGAGAGATGAGCAGCAGTATACATAGCATAAGCCACATCAGAAAAAAAAAAAAAAGGAAAATTAATTCATGGCTCAAATGAAATACTGAAATGACTTAGGGCAGGATTTGAGAGTAAACTATGAGTATTGCTTTGTCTTGAACAGATATGATGTAAGAACACCTGTCATAAGATCATGAATCTCCCCTGCTCTCCTGGCCAAAGTCCAGATGTACACAAATTTAACAGAGAGCAATGAAAGATGATGAAGTGAACAAGCAGCTGTTGGTTTAGATGCTTGGTCCACCAGAGAGGATTAATGGAAGATTAATGGAATGAACAGGTAGGTGTGCCATGGGTGGACAGGAATGGAGGCTCAGGTGACATATATGATCTGAGTTAAGAATGTTCTTATAACACAGGACTTTGAGGAATTTCCACAACAAAGGCTAGAAGATGCTGAAACCACACTGACTTGAGCAGGAGGTATCAGGTGTATTCTCTCTTAAACCGTGGAGGAAAGGGAGGAAAAGACATAAGGAATACAGTAACTTTCCCAGTCAGAGGATCAAAGTCAGAGGTCGGAGAGAGACCACAAAGAAAGCTCATACCTGAGTCAAAAATATTAGCATTGCCTATAGGCAATGTCCAGGGCAAGGTATCATTGGAAAAAGGCTTAGTCCTAAAAAGTATCATTCCTTGATCCTGGCATTTGTGAACCAACAGCTTAAGTAGACCTGTGCATCAGCTGATTTATTTATATTATGGCAGCATAAGTATACTACTGGACTACAATATGCTGTCCAGCAGTTTGAAATCATTGTATAGTTGCCCTTCGTGTACCTTTAACCAATTGCTTTTTCACTGTCACTAGATCTATGATATGTATACTATGCATTTCCTAGTTTAACTATCATGGAATACTATCTGATGTTCCTATGAGACAAGTCAGAAATATAAAATATGTACTTTTCTATATATGAATTTTCACATTTTACATTAAAATATGTATTTTCCGAAGACTGGTGCATGTCCATAGATGCACAAGTCTATGAAGAATAGAGAATTTATTGTAGAGTATATCTTAGCTATCTTTTTACACTTCAGTGTTCATAGGTTGCTTGGTATTTATAAGATGGCAGTTACTGGCTTTTCAATACTTGGTTTGTATACATAATCTGCAACCTTGTAGATATGTAATGTGATATAAAACAAGGCATTTTATTTCTAGAAGAGAAGTACCTTAAGAGACATGTACAATTTCTTCAAAGTTCTTGTTTGGTTTATCAGGTAAAAATAGGAAGTACATGGACCTGCAGGGTAATCAGTGATGATAAAGTCTTAATCAGCAAACAAAATCAACAAACAAACAAACATCTCAGCAAATGCAATTTTCATCAATTATGAGATCATCCAGGACTACAGTGATGTTACAGTGATTTTCTAATATCCAAGTTTTGCAAAGACTAACGATGGTGAAGATGAACTTAAACACTTAAATAAACCAGATAAAAATTGTGAAATCCTTAAAATAATTCCATTGGAATATGATCCATTTGATACTAGATGTTCATTTTTTTATGAGAATCTTCTGTTATCCCTAATTAATGTAAACAGAGTCTCTAACAAAATAGGCCTCATTCTTCCTTATAGGCAGAGGTTTTTCATTGAGTAGGACGTGAGCTTGAAGTTAAGAAAGAGTGAACTGTAGCTGTAAAAAGCAATATTTCTGCTGATGCTATACTCCAAATAAAATGATTTTACATAAATATACACATGCATGCACAAGAAAACTTTTTTTTTTTTTTTTCTAATATCTATCATCTTAACATTAAGCTTTATGTAAACCCTTCTAATCCTAAACAATTTAGAACATATTTGGTAGTAAAAGGCCTAGGATATCATCAGGAATTCACCTTAGCTACACAGTTTGCCTTAATGCATGCATGTACATATAACTTATTTTTAACTACATAAGCTATAATTATGATGTTCAGAAAAAAGTAACATTTTGAAAAGGGCTTAAAAAATTAGAAGCAAGGGAAAAAAATAAAATAATTTTCTTCTTGTAGCAGATTAATTCTTATCCTTGATTCAGGATCACTACAAAGTAGAAAATAGAAAATACATAAAAGTGAATTCCAATAGAGAGACTAGAAATTTATTTAATCAAGCAGAGAAGAACAAATGGTTGCTATGTGCAAAAGATCATGAAAGAAATGAATGTGTTTTGTCAGTGTTATAAATAGCATGTGAATTGTCTCCTGTGAAACAATGGGAAAAATTAAGTACAAAATTACAATATTTGTGAGAAGGGCTGCAGTTTTCTAGGTAAAATGAAGACTGCATTGAGGATACAGGGTGAAGACTTACAAATCTACCATTTAGAGCAGCAGTTGTAAAGAAAAGTTTGGATTCAACTGAAGCATGCAAAGAGAAGACAGGCAGATGGAAAGGATCAGAGAGAGACCTGACAAGGAGACATAACTAAGTCTTAATCTTAACAGTAATGAACAAACAAAGTTGAAGCAAAAGACAAAAGATATCAGACGAAAATAAATTTACTCTCTTAGCAAGCTAATGCTGTCATTTCTGCTTTTCCTTTTCTTACTTTCCTTTTCAGCTGACTGAAAAATGGTTCTGGTATTGATTTTTATCTTCAAAGAAAGGAAAACACTGTGCTGTGGAAATTTCATGCTATTGGGTGGTGAGTTTGCATCTTGGAATATTTGAACTGGTAGCAGGGAGGTTCAACCAAGATGTCTGATGTCACTTCTAACTTCAACAGGTCTGCAATTCTAGGACAGCTTTCATAACAAAATGTAACTTAGTTAAAGTAACAACAGAAGCATTTCTTATACTTGTTACAGTCTATTAGAAACAAGCTGTACTGTTGGATTTAATAAAATACTGGGGTTCCCATAGCAGCTTTGATTCTGTTTCTCACTACAGATCAAGCATAGGGCAGAATACTTTTGAAGACATAACATGGAGAAAATATGATTTAACATACTGTGTGATGAAACACAATAATTATCTGTCAAGCAATAAATCACATGGCTGCACTTGTTTAAGAGCAGGTAAATATTGTAAATATATACAAGCATGAAAGCAGAATAATTAGTTGAAGTGGAAATGGTATCTTTGAAATTCACCAGATCTAGTGAAAGAAAAAATAAAAATAAAAAGAAGAATTTGCTTTTGTTGTGACATAAATGTATTGTTATTGCCCTTTATATTTAATTGAATCAAGATCCTAACAGTATTTTCTTCAAGACAGAGCAAACACAAATCCAAACAACAATCATACCATTTTCAGTGATATAAACAACTCCTTTAAAAGCTCTTTTCCAACTGTAGAATTATAGTCTAAGAAACAAAATACTAAAGATATTTCCTGTATGTTTTATGACTCTAAACACAGACTCTTCTTACACTGAATTTTGTAAAGTTTCAACTGTGTTTCGGGAGACATTGCACTTTGAATAGACTCTCCTTAAAACTCAGTAAATAAGATTGTAGTTCTTAAAAAAATCCCTCACTGAAAATTCCTCTATATTTAAGGGAAATTTGAAAAAGGTAGTGAATATACTTTCTTGTAACTGAGTATACAATTCTTATGTGTAAGATAAGATGCTAAAACTACAGCAAATGCAGTTTGTGTTGATTTACCCTTTCCACTGAAGCTATAAAAAAACCTGCAGAAATTATAACCTCCAACAATTAGTGGTTGTAATAGTCAAAGATCAAGCATTTACTAAGGACCTGACAGTAAATGCAAATTTTTTGCATCATTGACATGTTTCCTGTAGAACATTTCTAAACTCCAGGGGATAGTACAAAATAATTATGAACACAATTATTAGCATTTTATGAAAATTATAAAAAGTAGTTTCCAACAGAGACCAGTTTCTACTGCAATGAATACTGAATTCAGGTTTTCCAGGAAATGAATATATATGTTATATGATGTCTCATGTTATCTATATACACTTGGAATAATCTACTGATGTAACATATGAGTTTAAAAATTCTTCAAAAATGTAAACTGCTATTATGGAAATATTTATATTTGTGAGTATTCAGACTGTAATGTTTATTTTATCATAAGTAATGCTCAAAACTCATTCTATGGGATTTTTTTTTTGGAACGTATGTAGCTGTAAACTGAGTAACAAAGTAAAGCAGAGATCTTTCCAAAACAATGTAAAGGAATTTTTAAAGAAAGCCATTTTTTAATCTCAGTGAAAAAAAAATCTCAAAATCTAAAAAATAACTGAAGAGCCTTTCTCTTGCAAAAAGAACTCAGATAATTCTAAATAATGATACTGATTTTCTCAAAAGTTTTCATGTTATATCCATAACATCAGAAATTTCAAACAATTATTTCCAAATATTTAAAGCAATTAAGAAGGGGATGTAGAGTGAATATGTATAATATGGTAGTGCTGCTACTAAGATTCTCAAATGATATTCTCCTTCCTTCCAACCTTAAATATACAATGCAGTGATCAGTCACACTGTAATTGTTAAGGGTAGAAAAGTGGGAAATACTGTACCCATAATACAGATAAGGGGAGGAACCAGTGCTCCACCCCATCCAAGCTGAAGATAGGTTATCCTATATGAAATAGAAATATATAGCCTGTTATTAGTTGTGAATCTGTAATGACAGACACTTGATGCTGTGTTTTATAACTCAGTCATATGAGAAACTCTTTCTTTCTACTAATGAAGTTTGGAGTACTCTTGGAAATGTCTCATTATCTCTTTATTGGTAAGGGAATCTAAGGAATAGCCATTGAATTTTAGAGGATATCAAAGACATAAAATACTCTGATTTATTTTTACATGTTATGAAATTGGACTGGAAATTTGAAATACAGTAAATGTTTAAAGCCATCAGCCAGAAATATGCATAAGGCATGCAAAACTGAAAGTGCAAGTAGTTTTCAGATTGTTTGCTGCCTTCTACTATTTCTCTAATATATAAATCAAGCACGGCATGACATGCTTTATTTGTGAAATTAGACACAAATGCATGCTTTATTGTCACTTAATCATCTATCTTAGCAAAGCAATGTGTACTCAGTATTCTACGTTTACAAGTAGCATACCAATTCAGAACTAGCGCAAAAGCATTATATCGCAAGTACTAAAAAGCTAAACAAAAAGCAATGGGTATATTCAAATCTCATTTTGCAGATACTTCTGCTCGGTACATATAATAATTGAGATGAGAATATGAACCCTATGACAGAAATTTAAATTAAATTAAAACAATTATTTACTTTGCCTTCCAGCATCTGGGTGGAGTTGGTTTTGAGATTCACTGAAGGAAGTATTAAAATTTCTCAGACTGCAGTGTACTAGTAGATATTTTAAATGCCTTAATATGGCACCATTCACTTCTGTGCTTGAGGCAAGCACAGGCTGTGAGCCACTTGTAAGCTATTTTGTCACAAGAGATTCATAATCTTATGTTCACTTTGCCAAGAGAATTTATCTATCCCACTTATGAAACAGCATAATTACAAATTTAAGTTGTAACCACAGAATATAACATGACTTAAAGAGTGAAGTATGTTTGATATTTCGAGATAACAAAATAGCTATTAGTATTTAATGACTGCAAAATGCTGCATTATGCCAATTCACCAGGATGTTAAGCTTATTTAAGAAAAAAAGATCAATTTAAAGTAGCTTAGCTTGTTTTGGCAGCTTGTTTTCCAAAATTATACAAAGCTTCTTAAACATAAGGGTCCTATGAAATACATTTGATCTTATTTTCAAGGCAAATTTTACCTAATTTTGAAAATGGGGGAAAACATTAAAATTATAAATACATACTTTAAAAAAAAAAACCTCAGCTTGTAGGTCAGTGTATAAGCAATATAAAAAAGCAAGGAGGGTTAGATTATTTTTACTTCCTGATGGCAGATTTAAAAAAAAAAAAAGCTTTAATGGATTTTTACAAAATGAACTCAATTTCTGAGACAACTGTAATTTGACATGGCTATAGTCTATAACGAGCTGGTCAATTATTTGTTATTTGAATCTTTTTACTGTTTGTGAGTCATTCATAAAGTAATGCTTATATCTATCAATGAGCTGTTACTGTGAACACTTGCCAAACTCTTTGGAAAAAAAAACACACTTTCAGAAGTGCATGTAACTAATAGTGAAGATAAGGACTATGCATTTGACCAGTCAAATTTGCTAAGTGACTGGAATAAGGTACTTTATTGACTGTCATTAATATTGAAGCTATAACCTTTTTTGCTTTTCCAGGCTTCTCTGTGATTCCTACACAGTAAGTTACTCATGAATTATTCATCTTATGTATCTGAAATTCCACCATATGATCGTGCTTCTGGCATAATTTCATAGTTTTACAGTGAAAAATAAGGGAAAGCAGTAAACAGATTCCAAATAACAGGTACTTTTCTTAGACCATGAACATCCTAAATGTTTTAAATGGGAAATTTCCTAAGGCAATCATAAGGATACATAAAAATGAAATAAAACATATAGCTATTAATTTCAACATTATCTTTCCAGTAATGATCTTTCCCCCCCCCAGCATCATCTAAGGAGCTACGTTTCTTTTCCCCGTATAACTTCTAAACTAATCTCCCAGTCCTCCTGCAGCTGAAAATAATAATATTAAGAAAATAAAGCTCAGAGCAATTTTCTAGCATTTGTCTGCACAAAAACACATTTATCTGAATGGTCATGAGCAATAAGTACAAAGAAAGTCAAAGTGAAAATTGCTAAATGAAATAGTCTTTCTAAACCTAGGTGAAAACTCATACTCTGTAGTATTTGACCAGCTCTTACCCTGCTGAGTTATCAATTCACAAATTTCAAATGATGAGAAAACTGCTAATAGTAAAACTGTAACATGAAATTGAAATTTATTAATCTAGCAATCATTGGTTAGCAGTATTTTTTTCTGATTCTTTATGAAGTAGACATATGTAGCCTGAGGAATACAATTTAAGGAACAGAATTCAGAGATTTGACTTCCTTAAGCTTAGATTTGTATCTAAAGGCTGTTCAGACAGTATATTCTAGGCTATTTCAGTATTTTACAATTGACATGAAATTCATTAGCACAATATTTCTCTCATGTTTCCATGAAGTAGTGAAAAGCATTCTCTTAAAACATACTTCAATGACATGCATATAGAGTTAGTTTGTATTCAGTGGCTTTAAGGAAAAGTAAGCATAAACGGATGAAAAAAAAATTTAAAATGCTTCCTTGAGTGAGATGTATAGTAAGCAGGACCTCTAAATTACTTGGATTAAGTGTGAAATAACCTTATGTATATTGTGTTGAATTTGCCTTACAAAAAGACTAATTTCATAGAGAAATCAAATAGTTTTATTTGTTTTTATTTCAAAAGCCAGCCAAACTCAGAAATATATTTAAACAACTCGACTAGCTGATATGAATATAACTCTGTTATGATCTAGTAAAATTCTGTGGGGCTAGACCAAAGTTGGTTTATCAGATATGAAGAAAAATGAAGAATTTCAACTGATAACAGAAAATAGTTTTATTAACTAAAGCTAAATTTGATCCTTGTATAAATATAATAATATGCTTATCAGTAAAAATTAATAAAAACCTGCTTCATTTTATTCCTTGTTAAGAGTCTGTTGAGAGAGCTCATAGTCAGCAGTTTCAAAGCATTAAACAGAAAACTCCTGAGATTGGCTAGAAAGTAAAGTAACTTTAATGAACATAACTTCTATGTGATACTGCATATGGATTTAGGTGAATTGATGAAGCTTTTTGCTTATCTGTTAGTAAAAGATATGCAATAGATAAAAAGGCAATGCAGCCTTTCTGCATGGACTTATCATTCCTTATTCTGCATGCATGAATCCTTTGTATGCATGCATAGTTTCAGATTCTTTCATTTTTTCTTACCCTCATGCCTTCAAATCGTGACAAAGCTCTTAGAGGTCTCAAAGCTCTTAGTGTCCTAAGGGACTTAATGGCACCAAGTTCAGAGTAACCCAATGCATTTGCTGTTAAGCTAACCAAAGAGACCTATATGAAAACAGGAAAGTAGAAATTATTATATTGTAAATACTACTTTACATACCATAGATGTGAGCTATAAACTCCTTTAGAAGAATCTAATTTTGGACCACTTTCTTCGGGAATACGAAGTCTTTTAAATTAAAAAAAAAAAAAAAAAAAAAGTAATAAGAAAGAAGAGTATGACAGGTGAATAAATAAACAGAAGTACCATATGGTAACAGTTAATTAATATCTGGAAGCATTAATAATTAGGTATTTCATATTGCACTAATGATTTGAGGACATTTAAAACCACAAACACACACTCAAAAAAAAAATTAATCTCTCCTTTTTACCAATTTAAGCATTGTTTTCCATTTTTATCTGTTTTACAGTGCTGTTGGGATCAATAATTACTGTTGATAATGCCCATTCGTTTGCCCACAACTGGAAAGGAAATGATTGAAGCCTGTTTTGAATTAACAGATGGGTCACAGAGCAACATTGTTTGTCTGGAAATTGGTAGAAAGGATTAATTTTTTTATATTTGGTTACACTGAAAAAAACTTTTGGCTAAATACTGAATTTATGTACTTTCTACATTGACATTAACCTGGACAATCCTGGATTTTGCTGTTTCTGAAAATACATTACAAAAATATTTCCACAGTTTCTGCAGAACTAATAAAGTCTCATATCCATATATTCTACATCCCTGCATTTTGTCGATGAGAAATGCCATATTCTTCCTCCACATGCTATGGCTCCTGACCAATATAAGACCTTCAGTTTTCTTTCCATTTCCCCCGAATGCTCCTCCATTACTCTAATTTCTTAACTATTTATTGCACAAATAATGGTATAATGATCTCATATACTATTCTTCTCATCTTCTGATCTGTTCTTCTGACCTATTCTTCTGATCTTCTATACTATTCTATACCTTCATTTTAAAATGAAAAATAAACTAGTTGGCATACATAGATATTATGTTCATAGAGCAAGTAATGAAAAATAAACAAATGAAAAACAAAACAAAACAAACAAACAAAACCCAAAATCAAACACCAGATAAAATTAATATAAAAGTAGCACAAAAGGAAAAGCACTACATACATCAACAATCAGGAAGTCCAGCCAGCACCAAGCATTAGTAAAGTATGTTTGATAGCCATAGGCCACCCACTTCAGCAGCATTTCCAGAATGAAGATGTAAGTGAAGACCTTATCAGCATATTCCAGCATGGTCTTGATAGTTTTACGCTGTTCAATATATATATCTTCAAAAGCCTATGAGAAAAACATACTGGTTGTTCCCTTTTGTTGCCATACAATTTAAGTTATAACAGAAACAACAAAGGTAGGGAAAAAAAAAAAAAAAAAAGGCAAACCTTTCTTCAAGAACAGGCATGTGATTTTCAGTTTTGTCTCAAGGTTCCTTTTCTGCTAACTGCATATATCTGTTCTTAGCCTATGGAACTATATTTTCTTCCTTACAGGATAGAGAAGCAGATATTACACAGCAACAACTTCTTCACTGGACAGAGATCTTTATTTATTCATTGCTGCTGGTCAATTATTATACTCAGATCATTTTCAGTACTTACAAATTTTTTTTGATTCTGCAAAGTGATGGAAGTGAACCGAATTATGCTGAGTAATTTATAATTTAGTTTGTATGTAGGTAGATCCATTTTCAAAATCCAAGGCCATAGCTGTAAAATTTTCAGTAAAATGACAATGCAGTTGATCTTATGCTTTTAAGTCCTGTTAGTTTTTGAAAAATTTAAGCCATAAATCATAAAACAAGTTATTCTTTTCTTAAAAAAAAATCTAAATCAAATACCCTCTCTACTGTATTATTCACATTTTATTAGATACATAAAATTTCTTATGATCCTTTTAAATTTATTTACATGTTCCGTGTATCTTAATTTTTTTTTAGAAGTTTGACAAATGATGTTCAAACATATAATGTCTGCTTTTCAGTAATTATTTCTGTCCTCTAAGAAATTTTCCCTTTAGTCACTTTTAAATTGTAATTATACTACTATTTCATATACGAGTTATTGGTTTTATTGGAGTGAAAGAGCTGGAATGATCTGTAAGCTTGCAAAGATTTGGGTATTTATCAATACTAACATTCATTTTGACCCAGTCTGATTTTGAAACACTTCTGTCAGTTCAAATGATTAGTGTTTCTCTACCAATCATCCAATTGGTATCTGTGTATCAGTAGTTTTGGATGCTCATGTACTTTGATACACTAGCAGCTTTAGCTCACAATATTGGGAAGAGTTGGCATGTACCAATTCCATTTCATGAATCAGACTATGCTAAAGGCTAAGCTTCTCCCTGCCTGCATGTGCCTGCAGCTGGGCTTTGCAAGCATCCTGGAGCTTATGCCTGCCTGATTTTCCATCTGTAATGACAGTGAGACTTGTCTCAAGTGTGACCTTGGGATAAACATTAGAATACAGTGTTGGCAGGTCTGAGGGGAACTTTTCGCTGTCACGAAGAGCTGTCTCACATCTCTAGGGTATTAAGCTAATGCCCTGATCTGTGTGGCATTCTCCCAAGGTAAATGTTCTGTGGATGACATACACCTGAGTTTCAGAAGCATGAGGTGCTAAGTTGCATTTCATCCCAAACTTCCTCTAAACACAATGATGGAAATTGACTTTTAAGCAGTCTCCTGCCACTACTTTTCTTTCATTTAAATTCATGTTGCTAAGGGTTTTCCCCAATCGGTATCATCAATACTGTAGATATGAGTCTATGAGTTTTTTTTTCCTGTGACACAGGAAACTTGTCACATTGTGTTGTGTAAAAGTTGCTTATTTGATTGTTATTTTGATATTAGACCAAAGACAACCAGAATACTTACAGATTTAACCAAGACTCATGATAGGCATAATGGTAAACTGCTAGCCATTAAGTGTATTTTAAAGATTTGGGAGTGGCCTAAAGAGTTTCTAATAGACTTTTGCAAAGTAATTTTGTTTAATGATGCAGAAACTTAGGTAATTTACTGAATGGTAATTACATTTACCTGCACAGATGCCAGATATGCTCTAGGAAATCTCGGGGCAAACAGTTTGCCTAAGAAACTTCAGTTCAGGCTCAACTAATCCAGGTTCAGCTTTATTTAACAGCTAATTTCAATTTTCTATATTATTCATCATTATTTATATTTGTAAAATGATATATTATTTTGTTTTGTTGATGTTGTTTTTTGTAATGGTTTTGTTTCTTTTTTCTTTTTTGTTATAGACTTACATGATGGTTGGCTTCTCTTTATTTTGTCCCCATATGCTTGTTAAACTTACAGCATGGTGATTGGAAAATTTATCTTTCTAAAGATATCCCAGACATAAATCTGTAAGAGGCTGAACTAGAAGCATAAACAATACATTCTTATTCAAAGAGAGGGCAGTTCTTTTCCTGAGATATATCAGTAAACACCAGTAAAACTAGAGACAAACCCAAATAATGAAGTTAAATGTGTTTTCTTCACATGTTCTCCCTCTCCCACGTTCAGACATATCACTTTCAGCAATGGAGTTAAGCCCTCTCTAATCGATTTTGTCTGTTCTTTTTTGGACATTATTGAGAAGAGCCATTTTCAGCATTTTTTTTTTCAAGTCCTGACTAAAATTTGGTGATCCTTTGAAGTCATGGAATTTTTCTGGAAGAGACAACTAAATAAAACAATGTTTTCTGACACAGTTATGACACTCTCTTCATGTTTTACTCACCAAAGCTCCACTACTGAGGAGAATCATAAAGACAATGAAAGTCTCAAACCAGTTGTGCTCAACAATCCTGAAGCAGGTCTTTCTAAGGTTCCACCACTGCTTTCCTCTCCCTTCTTCTACACTTACTTGACAGCACTTGAAACGCCGTACACAACCTTTAAAACAATGTATGTATTGAGAAAATGAGAAATTTTGTTGAATTTCATTAATTTTGACTGCACAGTGGCACAGCACTATATTTCTAGAAGATGTGTTATTTAGTAAAAACTCAATAGAGTTTCACCTAGATGATCTCTTTCCTCTCCAAAACAAGTAGATTTATTACTGAGATGACTGAAATTTACAAATCAATGAACAGATAAGAAAAAAGTATTTATCATTTATCAAGAACTAAGTGCTCAATACACTATGCACATAAAGATAAAAGTCCATTCAACATGAAGCCACATTACAGAATGCAATGTAAGAGATGAAAATATATTAATTCATTCAAGTTTAAGGTAAGTTTATGTAGTAGCATATGGGCAAGTGTTATTACATTGTACTTTCTATTGCTTGGGATATTAAATTCACTATCCATATGTTAAATTTTGGTCTAAAAGTATTACTGCTTCTAATCATTGTTTAAACAATAACAAAAGAGTAAATAATTAAAAACAAATATTAATAATTAGTTAAAACAATTAATTATTCATGAATTAGTGTTTTTTTGTTATTATTATTATTTTTATTATTATTATATTTTTTCATCCCAAACACCTTCAGTGAAGCAAGCCTCTGGCTCCATAGCTTCCTCAGGTTCAGCTTCTGGTTGCTCTTCTGCAGGGAGTCCAATGTCAACTGTGCTACCTTCAGATGAACTGGACATATTTAGCTTCTGTAAAGAAAAAAGAAAAAGGATCACAAATGCACAGTAAGTGTTTTTAACACAAATATGAGTAGTCCTCAGAAAAAATAAATAGTTCTGCTTTTGTTATGGTATTCAATGTAAGTATATTGCTGATCAACTCATGTTAAATTTGTACTTGAAAAAATTTTCCTCTTGCCTTGTATGGATATGTTAAATAGAAGCTGTATCACTGATAAATAATATTCAAAGAAAATTAAGTTTCAAACTAAAAAGTATGAATGATGGCTCTAAGCCTTCAAGGACTTACATGTATGACCACAGCTAACCATAAGTGGCAATGATCTGTTGGATAGATTTAATAAAGCTTAAATATATCTGCAGCAATCTGCAGTCTCTACTGAAAAGCAGGTAAGAGCTTAAATATAACTATCTAAATAAGGTTGGAGCTCAAAGGAATGAGGGAAAAAAGCACAGAAAAAGTTGTATTTTAGTGCAAGTCCAGATTAAAAGTCTTTTTTTTCCTAGGCAAAGAAATCAATGTGAATTTCAATAAAATGTGGCAAAACTGCTACATTTGAAATTCTTAGTTCAAGCTGAGGTGATGCACATTTGTATAAAACGTATAAAATTAATACAAAATTGGAAAAAGGGAACTATTAAGATGGGGGAAAGTTAATGACAAAGTTCCTCACAGATGAATTGGGGTTAACGTTAATTTTTTTCCCCGCTGACTTGTGGCATCTTGTGGCATCTTTGGAGGAAATGAAATATGCTGATGAAAATTTAGGAGGCCTGATCAGTTGACTGAATTGAAACTGGGACAAGGAAAGAGGAGGTCTAAAATGGGGATGAAAAACAGTACAAGATGTAAAAATTAAGACATTGACTTAATCCTGCAAAGCAGGGTAACAGTAGATTCAGCTTAGGGATATGGTTTAGTGGAGGGCTGTTAGCGTTAGGTTGGAGGTTGGACTCGATGACCTTGAGGTCTCTTCCAACCTAGGAAATTCTGTGATTAGATTTACTGTCCTTACCTTACAAACTCACTCCAGTTTAAAAACTAAGCTCTTTGAAATTAATGGTGTGATTTATACTTTTAAGATAATTAAGTTGTTAGTTTGCTAAAGAAAAAGAGGTTACACAGCTGGAGGGAAAAGGAAGGAGGGAAGGAAGGAGGGAAGGAAGAGACAAGCTTTTAGAGCTAATTCAGTCAGGAAAAAGGGATCCTGGCCAGCACTCTAAAACTCCAGGAATGGTGCTGAAGAGCTCAATATGTTCTGAAGCCGGTTGGAACTCCTCTGATTGTTCCCACTGGCCCTGGAAGTGCATATAGTCTTTTCTAAGTGGGTTCTCATCTAAAACTCAGCTAATTCAAAGGCTGCCAAAGAAAGCTGTTCTAGTGTTCATCTCTTTTACAGTTCTTTTTTACTAACAGTCAATATAAAATAAGGAGTTGGACTCAAATCCAAAACAGCAATGCTGAATGTTCTTCCCATAGAAGACTACGTAACAGAGTTGTTCTTTCATAATTTTCTGTGGGAAAAATCAGAAATGTCATGGTGCTTTCTCAAAGGAATGAAAGATAAGGCTGGTCCTACAGGCAGCATTCCCTCTACTTCTCTTGCTATCTTGCAAGGGGATGATTAGGTAGTACACTTACCTAAAGCTTTCCTGACCTGAGTGTATTTACCATTGATCAGTCATAAAACAGCTTGTGTTCCTTCATTTGACCATCTGCCCTCTGAAGGTTTGGAAGACTGGACGAGCCAGCATTAAGGCAGTTATGGGGAGAGTAGATGACCAGTAGTCGTTTTTCTCCAATGAGTCTTTGCTTAAATTTTGTTCTATTTAGAAATTCTTTCAGCTGGGGCAAGTTCTGGATAGTGTGCTCAAAGGAATTTTTATAACATCTATTGTGGCAGCAATTCAGAAGCTTGAATCAAAGTCTATTATGTCCTATAGGACATTTTAGGAAATATTTAATAGGAAAAGAAATATTAATGCTTCAGATATTCAATGGGAAATTGGAACAATGCTCTGAAATAGGTTCCCAAGGGAAGAGGTGGTTTTGTGCTAGTCTGCTTTCTTAGAGAGGATCTAAGGATAGCTCTTAGTTTAGCAATAGATTTTTGTAGAGAACACTAGAGGGGTTAGGTACACCAAAGTGACAGCAGCATAAAACTCAGCTAGCCTAAAACTGAGTGTCTGAAGTACTACAATGTTGAAGCAATACAACAGTGTCTGGTATCCCCCCAAAAAAACAGGATTGCTAACTGAATGAAAGTTAGCTTAAGGTTCCTTAAGGAAGTTAGTTTAAAGTTCCTTAAGTAAGAAAGTTATTCTTCTTAAATGTCTGGAAAGATAATTTTCTGTTTTGACTAAAATATCAGCACTTGAATTTGCTGAGGGTGTAGTTGTTTTGCATGTTAGTATATCAATGGAAATTATTTTGTTAAAATAGCCACAAAGAAGTTATGTAAAAGAATGGTTACATCTGTAATATGTTTTTGTTTGTTTGTTTGTTTGTTTTTTAAATACAGATCTCAACAAAATTTTATATCTCTAGCATGCTTTGACATTCCATTAGGAACATAAGATGTTTTAGTCTGCTGATACCATTTTTCAGTCTTAACAACTAAAGGGATTTCACAGAATCACAGAATCTCTAGGTTGGAAGAGACCTCAAGATCATTTGAAGTATATAGAAACGTCTATGGTTGAATCTTTTATTGCAATCTTTTTATTGGTCTAAAGAGTTGACAATTTTAAAATCTAAATTCCATTGTCTAAAGGAAACAGTAGTCTAGCTATTTTTATGTTTTCTGGTTTATTCCTGCTCACAAAACAAACAAACAAACAAACAAAAAAACACAAACACGTAGAGGAGCATTTTCTTTGAGTGGCAGAGAGAATGTGCGTGTTACTTCTAATGGGATCCTTGTTACAGGGTGCAAACAAAAGTTTCTGGTGGAATAAGCATGTAGCTAAGGCAATACCCTGATCCACCAGTTGTTGCAATTACAAAATACGGGCCATAAGGAGTCTTTATGGATTATTTTGGTCCCTCATTCCCTGACATCCTATCTTCTTTTGGAACTACTGTAACTTTTTAACCCTCTCATTCATCAAGAATTAAACCCTCCTTTATACACTTCTGCTTTTGTACAAAGAAGCGACAAAATAACAAATGATGAATACACTTTTTTTTTTTTTTCTCTGAAAAAAATAAAAACATGCAAAATATCACAGAGAAATGCACAAAGTATCTACATACCTCTTTGCTTTCTTCCAGGTCTGATTCACTACTAAATTCCTCTGTATTTAAATTTTCAAAGTCAGATTCACCCACAGCAATGGGCACTGTCACAGTCAGGCTTGGGTTGTTTATGAACGACATGTAATCACTTTCGTCAATTATGTATTTTTCCACACTGCTGCCTGTGCCTATGCCACTAGTTGTTCCATTTGCATCTTTAATATAGTCATGGTCCTTGCTTAGTTCGACAGTTGTATGGTTGGAAATACAACTATTTTTGTTGTTCAAATCTTCAAGTGGTTTGATTTCATCTAAAGCTTTTTGCTTTTTAACAAAAGCTTTTTGGATGAATTCACGTGCTTTTCTTTTCACATAATCCATGCCCTTCTGCATTCTTGCAACAGCAATTTGGAGATTATTCATTTCATTATCATCATCTGTCACAGCAAGGTTGTCTGCACTAAAAGAACTCAATAGCAAGGCCAAAAATAGGTTCAGTACCTGCAGAAAAATAAGAAAGGACATTCTAGAGTTTATCCCAACAAAGAACATGTACTTTATTAAAAAGAAATAAAAAGGCTCATATTAGTGACATTGAAGACTGATGTCACAATAATTCCCCATAACCAAATAAAAGCACCTTCAAAACTATTTATATTCTCTGTGGAAAACTAAGTGTTTTGTTTGTTTGTTTTTTTGTTTGGGTTCTGTTCACTATTCAAAAATATTACTACAACTGACTAATATCTATAAATGTGTTTTTAAATCCAGATAGTAAAAAAACATTTTGGTGGAAAACCCTTACAACCCAAAAGTGGAGATAACAAATTTGCTATTCAGCATGTATATATATATATATATATATGTATACATATATATATATATATATATGTATTTTTTTTTAATTAACTTATTCCATCACTTCCATCACACAGCAGTAATTAGATTTAGGTGACTAATCATATGTGATAAATAATAATAATAATAATAATAATAAAATACAGAAAATGGTTTATAAAGAGACCATAATCTAAATTTATTTGAAGCAGAAAATATTTACAAAAAAGCCAAAAGACAGATTAAGAGGTGACTAAGTGCTCACTCTAATATTACATCTTAGACTTTTGATGTTGTAAGGTGCAGAATACTTTGTTCTCAATCCAGAAAAGCTCTTAAAATTAACTTTAAGCATCACTTGAAACCACCTCCTTAAGTGTTTTGTTGAAGCAGAGCCAGAGCACTTAGTTCACTTCAGAATTGAACATACTGTTGCTGAATAATTTTTTGTTAATGTTTTGATTACGTACCACTAGGTTTCCAATAACCATGACCATCATGAAGACAGTAAGGCACATGGCTTGGCCAGCGACCTCCATGCAGTCCCACATTGTTTCTATCCATTCTCCACACAGTACTCGAAATACAATCAAAAAAGAGTGAAAAAAATCTTGCATGTGCCAGCGTGGAAGTACACAGTCACTTGCGATTTTACAGACACATTCCTTGTAGTTTTTCCCAAACAGCTGCATCCCAACCACAGCAAAAATGAACACAATGATAGCCAGCACCAGCGTCAAATTTCCCAGAGCTCCCACAGAGTTACCGATAATTTTTATTAGCATATTTAGTGTTGGCCAAGATTTTGCTAATTTGAAAACTCGTAACTGGAAGGAAAAAAAAAAAAAAGAAAAAGAAAAAAAAAGAATGTTAGGATGAGTAAGAAAGACACAAAGATATTAAGAGATAATTTACGGAAAGATATTACTGCAAAATATGCCTTGAGTATGACTGTTGATAGGTTATCCTCTTTTCTAAATGTGTGATGATAGAAGGGTCAGTCACAAATTTTGCAAAGTTAGAGCTGGATATCCTCAAAGCATAGTTTTTATCCAAGGCTCAAGAAATTACCAACCAAAGTGAATTTAAAATCTGTTGCTTATCTCCTAAAATCGACTAGGCTATTTTTCTACAAGTATTTGCAGAGTAGATCTTTTCCCATGATGTTAATCAGAGCACAACACATCTATCTAGTGAATCTATTTGTTTCTGCATAGCAGGATATTTAAAATATGTATATATAATAAATAAATTGGAATTAGGCTTAGACACCCATTGCTATCTGTTTGTCTTGATGTCTATAAATTCCCACTGAGGACAGTAAGATACTACGACTAATACGGATTTGTAATAATGAAAGAGACTTAAGGCTTAGTGCCATGGCAAGCTGTGCACATTTTTAAGGAAAAAAAATAATGAAACCCCATTGAAACATCAGTGCAATTGATGTATATTTACCAATCTGAATGATCGAAGAACTGAGAGTCCTTCCACATCTGCAAGACCAAGTTCAACCAAGCTAAGGGTTACAATAAAACCATCAAAAATATTCCAGCCTTCCTGGAAATAATAGTAAGGATCCATTGCAATTATCTTGAGAAACATTTCTGCTGTGAAGATTCCAGTGAAGACCTGAATTCAGAATGCAGTTGGTTATTTTTTTTGTGAAATATAATATTACAGGTTTAGCTGATGTTTGAGCTACCTAACTGCAATTAGCCTCATCCAAAACTGATACTTAAAAATGGTTCCCTATAGTGATTTATTATGACCACCTTACCTTAAACAAGGCCATACAAACCAAGTAATTTTTTTTTTCAATTAATTGAATTAGACACTGAAGAAATTACATAAACTTCTGTTTTATAACATTTAGAATCCAATTTCAACTCTGTCAGGATATGGACTTTCTCAAGGATATAGTTTGTACTGCACAAACAATATCCCTAATTTGATTTTCACGACATAAACCAGAACGCTTTCCAAGAAATTACATGGCATAACATCATTTTTAGTATACTAATTACATTATACAGCAGCATGAATGAGGCCAAATCTGACTCCTGATAGAGCTCCACTGCTCCTCCAGCCTGCAAGAATCCCATTCAGTTCAATACAGATAAGGTTATTAATAACAGCTGGGAATCAGCTGAGATACAACTTGAAAAAGCTGAGAAACTTCTACATAGGTGTTGCCAGTAAGTTTAGTGAAGCTCGTTGGTTCAATCACTTTAATGTCAGAAATAAAATAACATTTAAGAGTACATTTTAAACATGATATTCCTGGTAATTGTATCTTATTGTGAAATGAAATATTCTGAATGAAGCAGAAATCATATTTAGGTGTTGCTAAAGTAGCAACTCTGAGCAGCTTTGAGAGAGAGCTGTTGTGATTCTGAGTATTAGAAAAAAAAAAAATCCTATAGAAAAGGAAAGTACTGAAGCCACTTTTAAAGGCTGGCTGAACCCTGGTCTGAAATGCTTCTTTCTCCTCTCCTCTTGTTTTTGATAATCCATTTTCAGGAAGCCTGAATAGAAAGTGGAGCAGTTAAATAGAATATAATCTAACTGGGATAATCATGAGATGGACCAGATTCTGACTTGCTCTGCCTAGGAACATCAATGCTCAAGATAGATTTTACTACTGCTTTTAAATACAGATACACATCACAGATACAAACACTAAAGAGGGAAAAGTTACTAGTTTTTAAGAAAGAGGATTAAAACAAACATGTAAAAGGTGGGAATGAATAAATACTGCATGAAAATATGAATAAGGTTCTTAACCATCAGGATGGTGAGGTTCTTGAGGAATACTCCCCACCTGGAGTACTGCATTCAGCTCTGGGGCCGCCAGTCTATGAAGAACATGAACCTGTTGGAGCAAGTCCATAGGAGGAGCACAAGAATGACCGGAGGTTTGTAGCACCTCTCCTGAGGAGACAGGCTGAGGGGGCTGTGGTTGTTCAGCCTCAAGAAGAGAAGGTACTGGCAAGGTTTTTATAGTGGCCTTCAAGTACACCTAAAAGGGCACTACAGGAAAGCTGGGGAGGGACTATTTTTCAGGGCATGTATTGATAGGAAACTCTCTTTGTAGTCTGATATTCACCAAAATTTATATATATATATATTTGTTTGTTTGGAAAAAGACTATAACTTGCTTCAACACAAGATTTTTCATTTTACTAGGGAACTCATATCCCTTATTTTAAATACAAGAAAACCAGCTATATTTGTCTGTTAATTCTCCTATCTGAATCCTGTAGTTATTTACATGATCTGAGTTATTTTTTCTTCATTACAAAACAAGGATTATTAAAAATCACATTGTAAGAAATCCATTCTTAAAATAAGAGAATAAGTAGGACTACAGCTGCAGATGCTTTGCTGTGATCAAACCTGTCAGTTCAAAAGCATCAGAGCTACAGAAAATTAACTCCTGAATTCTTTAATAATTTATCTTTTTGAAGTAGAAGGGAGAAAATATAGTTGACAACATGACAAAAAGATACCTTACTAATTATCTGATTCTAAAAAATGTAAAGACTATGAGAGGAAAAAGTGCTGTGGGATATTTTTCATAGTTTTGCATAAAACATATAAAGAAACCAATCCGCATATCCACATAAAAAGTCATTTAGCCTGGAAAATTCTAGAAATGCCTTTAAATGGCTCTTCTAATGATTGTAGACCTGTACTCAGGAAACAGAGTAAAAGGAGGAAAGCAATTAAAAACACATTCATAATTTACACTTTTGTATTGTATTGATTGAAAATGAAACACTACATTTATTTCCATGGTGTCCTTTTCATGGAAGTAATGCATTTCCTGGTTTAGTAGTTAGATAAATCAACTTCTATTTAATATAGACTTTACTTAATGTAGCATTGGGGCCCCTTTTTAAATATTTAATCTGGTTTTGTGGAACACTGGAAAATATTGATTTTACAGAATCCTAAGTTACATGACCCAGGGTTGACAGTGAAATTTACAAAAATGTTGTATTTTATCTGGAGAGCAATAGATGGACATTAAATTCACTTTCTAAAGAGGTAAAAAACAACAACAGCAATAACACAACAAACTTAAACTCCTTTCAGTTATTTCAGACATACTTTCTTTAAAATTATAAACATAAAAAGACTTACCAGATTTCCAACTGAAAGTACGTTATTGAATTCATCAGTCATCGGATAATGTTCCATGGCCATAAAAAGTGTATTTAAAACAATGCAAATAGTAATCGCCAAGTCAACAAATGGATCCATTACCACTAAGTTGACGATATGCTTTACTTTTAACCAATGCGGACTGCAGTCCCAGATCAAGAAAATATTTGCAAATTTATACCAACATGGTGGGCATTTCTGCCTTGATTCTTCAAGTTCTGTGGGAAATCAAAGTTCACAAAAAAATTCAAAGTTCACAGCAGTAAGTATGTGACTGCTCTAATCTACATCTCAAGCCTATATTACTTGTATCTGTCAAGTTAATTACCATCTGTAATGTTATCAATTAACCCCCTATAAGCACAAATTCTTTATATTTCAATCACTATTCACATCAGTAGCAATTTATATATTATGTATTTTATTGTTCCTTGATTCAGACTGTTCATCAAACTTGCCATTCTATTATGTAAATATTTTACTTTCAAAACTGTGGTAGTAAAGTAAAATTTTTCAACATAATTTTCATTCCTAGTTCAAGAAAAAAAACAAAACCGAAAACTTTATCACCTGTAGTAGCACTTCTTTAAAGAGTAATTGAATAAATATATATGCTAAAATATGCATATAGTTTAGCAATGGTAACATATATATGAATAATGTTCAGTGGTCTTTTTGTGTCCAACAATTCTTTAATTAATATGAGTAAGCATCCTCTTAGTTATGACCATCAGACACAACGCTGTAGTCCTAATGACCACAAGGTATTTGATTGCAAAACAGTGAACTATAAATGCTTATTTGTGTAATAAACTCAATGTATGTAGAGCTTTGATAAATATTTGTTGGTTTGTGGAACAGTATCTATTCATTGAGATATTTTAAATAATTTTTAATGTTTCAACTCATATTTTCAGATGTTTATTGAAAAAAACAGGTATTAAGCTATGAGTAGCACACACCTTCCACTGTGTTTGTAAGAATGCTAGCAATGCTCATTGCTCTTTCTCTTAAAGCTGGATCTTCCAGAAAGTCCATAGAAACATGGAAAGAGCTTGATATTCTTTTCCTTATTTCAGTTTCTGTAGTGGTGCCCTACAAATAAAAAAAAATAAGTCAGACCATATTTCAGTAATAAAATAAGTACATATTGTATAAAACCCTATCATTAATATGCATGTATGCGTGCTTCGTGCACTTCAATTTTTATAATGTCAGACTTTTCTTACTTTTTAGTATGTTAAAAATAATTAAAAATATATATTAGGCAATAGTTACCTACTGCTCAAGAGTTAGCAAGAGTTTATTCACTTAATTTTTGCATTTCTTTCCTTTGATCTTTGAAAAATTGTTTAAACAAATGGAAAAGGACTGAATTCAAAAGATTGTATAAAATTTTTGCAAACTGTATTTTTTCCTTACTCTTGCTGACAGAATTCAGCTTCCTATAACATACTAGTCTTTCACATTAGACAAACTGTAGCAAGAAAAGTATGACTTCCTCATGCTTCCTCATGCTATTATATTTCTAATTAATGTTAGTAGACAATTTTGAACTAAGCAAGACACTTAGAGACCTCTTCTCTTACCTGCATGTATATACACAGTGACAGCAAAATGTGCTGCTCATATGTTCACACAGACACTTTTTTTTTTTTTTGTGGTGTGTGTAGAAACGTGATTTTCCAATGAGCTACTTGTTGTCTAAACTACTGAACTCCACCAGCAAAGGATGGAAATATAAAAGAATGAATGATAGTAAAGAATTGACTACTTTCTTATATTTTAGTGGGCTGATACAGAAGCGTGTTATCAAAATTAACTGATAATGCTAATTTTGATAAAGTGGTAGTAGCAGTGTCATATTTTTTGTAGACATATGATAGCATTTTTGTGTACAATTTTCAATTGTATAGTAACTTTGATTTTGTGGACTATAGCCATAGACCTTTATAGCAGCAAAAATAAAGTATAGCACAGTAATGTAGTATAGTGCTTTTGTGAATGTAGAAGTTAATATTTCAGTGTGTGGAAACTGCAAATAGCATTTGTTAGTTATGAGAATTTTAGTAAGAAAAAAAAAAAAAAAAAGAAAAAAGCTTGAGTTGCAAACCTATCTTATCTGTTTTACTTATTAAAGATTTTACAAGATGCAGGAGCATTCACAGCTTGACCAACCAGGAAGCATTGCCAAGGATTCCATTCTGTAGATAACACTGGCTGGTGCAGTAAGAAAAAGCCATGATGCCTAAGCTATTTAAAACTTTCTTACATTGTCATCAGTAGCTGGTTTATCTATTATCACCTCTGGCAGAAGCTGTCCAACAGGCGATGTAGGAACAGATGGTCCACCAACCAGGGAAACCACCCCATTGCAATCCACAGTGCTGTGCATCTTCCCATTCACTGGAAACACTGCCAGCATCCTGGATGACCTACTGGCCTGACTAATGTTACTGTTGCGCCGTTCACCGTGTCTGCGCGGCACAAAGAGAGAATCTCTTCTGCTATCGTTGTCTTCAAAAGTGCTGTGCTCATCATCAGCAAAGTCATTTTCTGATCCTATATCCTTTGCTCTACCTCTGAAACTGAAAAGACTTGTTCTGCTGTTGCGCCTTGGAGAAAACAGGGAGCCGCGGATGCTCAGCAAAGACTGCAGGCAAACAAAATTTGTAATTATCAGCTGAAATCTTCAAACTTAGCATTGTTATTAGTATCACATAGGTTTTTTGTTTTATTTAAAATGTTTTCCATAAGATAAATGCTGCTGTGAAACATCTGTATGTATTTCATTATATAATTTTCATTATATTTTATATACCTCTCTGCTCATGGATTGTTAAGACAAAAACAGTTTTGATCACTCCTTCCTCTTAATGTTATTAATATCATTAAAGTTACTGAGTAGTTGCACAATACCCATCAAGCAAAAAGTAAAAATATGAACATGCTTCTTTACATGCAGTAACCTTCACATATTAAACCAAACTCGAACATCATTAAAGCACGAGGAAAAGGTGAAGCTATCATAATAAAAAAACACTGTTAACGTTTAATAAGTATAGATGAGGTATAATCACTCAAAAAAAAAAACCCACAGAATCAACTAGAGAATACTTTTAATATGATTTTTGAATAATGCTTTTACAAGAGTAGGGATATGAAGATGAAGTGATGAAGTTACATTTCATTCTTTTTTTTTTTTTTTTTTTTTTTTTTAGGTTGGCCAAGCAGCTACTGCACTTTCAGTCAGACACTGAAAACGATACTAAAATTTAATGAAAATCTCAATGTTTCCCTTCTTTAAGCAGTGGGGTCATATTACTATACCAGGAAAACTAAAGTAGTTGTGTAACAGCCTGTGACACTTTAAAGATATGCTGCTACTAAAAATATCTATATGCAGTACCTGGTGTGGAGAAGAGTATTTCTTTTCATATGTCAGTCTATTGCCTTCAATAGATAATCGGAAACCTTTCCTTCTTATGCTGTCTTCTGATTCAGACTTGTGAAATTCATCTTCTTCTTTTTCTTCTCCTCCAGATTGTTCTTTCTGTTTTCTTTTTTTCCTTCTATTTCTTCTCTCTTTTGCACTCTTTGAGCTCAATTTGGATGCCTCTGAGGAACTTTCTGAGAGCCCACCAGCTCCTTCTGCAGCACTGGGCTCCCTGGACTCGGCAGATGCTGTTACTGCTGCTGCTGCCACTGCTGCTGCCTGCCACATTGCAGAATTAATTTGTGTCATTAAGCAAATCAAGACAGTCTTTAAAATTTTACTTATATGGAATTTTTAGTCCAACTCCCTTAAGTCTTTTCATATAATATTCTAAAAATATGGTCATAGCCTTTGGTGCTAGCCTTCCTCCACCTTTTGTGAATAGCTTTAAAATGCAGAAGTCTAATACACTGTATTGATGATGTCAGACTAAATAAAAACATAATGAACAATGTATTCCTAGTTTTGAATATTTCTTCTTGATTATGCCTCAACTGTTTTCAGTAAAAAGCCTATATTTCGGAAGAGAAAATCTCGGAGCTAACTCTGATGTTGAATACCCAGCAGGGCAGTTTCTGTCTCCAAATTCAGAAAACAGGGGTTCAATATCTCTAGAAAATTTTCTTTGATATTCTTTTGTATTGCACCATAAGGTATACCTGAGCCGCTTCTTGTTGCTTCTTCAGCTGTTCCAGCATCTGTTGAAATTCTGCCTCTTTCTGTTCTGCTTCTTCCATGGTTGCTTGATTCTGCTCTTCATAGGCCATGGCAACCACAGCCAGAATCAAATTAATCAGGTAGAATGAGCCCAGAAAAATCACCAGAACAAAAAATATCATGTATGTTTTCCCAGCAGCACGTAGAGTCTGGAAGTAAGAATACATTTATAAGCAAGAACAAGATAACAACAGTTCTGTTCTTCATACTGTGAAAATTAAGCTAATATAAGATACTTGATTTTCTTGCATTACTGCTGCAAACATATTTAGTCTATTATCCATAAAAAAATTCTCACCAGTTGATAAAGATTTTCCCAGAAGTCTTGGGTCATCAGGCGAAACAGTGACAAGAAAGCCCAGCTGAAGGTGTCAAAACTTGTGTAGCCATAATTGGGGTTTCTACCAGCTTTCACACATGTATACCCTTCTGGGCACTGCCTGCAAAGACAAACTGGGTGTTACCTTACATAGGTATTTTCGTATATTTGGAATGTCCTAAATATACTAATTTCGTATATTTGGAATGTCCAGAAGAAGATTAGGATTAAAAAGTGAATTGTTCTTGTATAGTGGATCAGACTATATATATCATAGAATTTGTAACTTTTAATAGAAAATTATTTTAAAGAATACTAGAAAAATTAAGTGGGAGAAGCACATAAAACCAAATCAAAGCAAAACCCTACTGCGAAAAGTTCAAGCTTCTAAAACATAGTCCAAATAATTAATTCTTAATGTTGTAACTAATGTCACTACTTTCTACTGTTCTTGAACCTGTTAGTACTCCCATGTGCAACTGGAGCTGGAAAATAGCACGTTTTCTAGCTGTGGTATCTGTTACTTTACATACTGGCAGGAGATACACTAATATCAGATTTCTAATTCAGCCATGCAAATACTAACATCATTAACTAATCCAGCGAGGTCAATGAAATCCACCGATTCCATTGCAATTGGAGATCCAAATCCACAGTCTGGTGTAAAAATCATATATTACTTCTTATGTGAAAGAATGTAATAACTCAAAATATAACGCTCCCGCATCCCACCATGCACATCTGAAGACAGATTTAACTTGAACACTGTGAAATAATACTGTGAAATATGGTCTTACCCAGCATCAGAGCTATTTCCACAAAGCAGAGCATCATTTTGCCCTTCCAGAAAATAAAAATGACCTGTTTAGAAAAGAATTTCAAAAAAAATTATTATTATTATTTTTAACTACAGCTCCCTGAAATAAATAATCCAGATCTAAAAGCATTAAGGTGATTTCAGATGCAATTTTAAACATCTCATATTATTTTTTTCAGCAGGATTGTAACTTCAGAGTAAATGCCACTATGAATTGTAGTAAGTGCCATCTCTCAAAGCCTTCTGTTAAAATGCCAAAATGTACTAAAAATCCTGACAAGTGCTGCTTTGTGAAGGTGATACGCACTGTTTTCCTTTCAGACTGATCACTGAACTAAGTCACACTTTGTGAAATCATACTTTACACTTATTTATTACAATAATTAAATTGTACTTGAAAAAAAAAAAAGTTACTGATAATTTATTTTAAGGAGGGAAACTTTCTGATCAACATTGCCAAGGGTTCCAGTTTGCCACTTACAAATGCTTGTGACAGTTATGTGAGTTCTGTAAAAAACCACATGGCTGCCAATGGCTCCAACTGTTACAGGTGCTTACACACTGCAATTAGCTTGCTGACTGGTATGAGGGCTCTCGTACACATCTAAACTGAGTAATAGCAACAGTCACTGACTTGTGCAAGAAGGGTTTTAGGAGTATATGATATGATGATTATTGATCACTTTAGGAAAGAGAAACTGGATATATTCTACCAAATCACCCAGTAGCTAACCAGCCCATAAACTGTATAGTAATCCTGTATTTTTTTAAGAGACTTTTTGGATGGTTTAGGCAACAACATCAACCTGTCCATTTTTAGAAGAATAAAGAGATGGTAGGAAAACAAGTTGTATATATTAATATGTACTTTCACTGTATCCTTGAATTTGTCCTTTTCCTCTCAAAGCAGACTTCCACAGTAGCTAAGCTCTTTATTTCAAAATACTCATCACAGAAGGAACTTCCTCCTGTAGCAAAGCTTCCCATTTAGCCACAGGCAGGACACAATTTGTACAGTCAGACCACACAGCCCAGTGTCCCATTTCCAGCACAGACCAGAAGTGCTGCCTGAGGAAGTCTGCAATCACAGGCCAGAGACATAGTGCTACTCCCCTGAGCACCCTCCCAGCTTCCTTCCAGTGCTTCTGAAACATGGCTGCTTCAGAGTTCGGGTGTTTCCTTTTTTGCTTTGTGAGGAAATTTTAAACGCCTATTGGATTTCTGCTCCATTGAACTGGCCTGCTAGTCTCCCTTAAACTGATCTCATCTGAAATGCTGTTGGTGTAGCTGAGCTTTGATTTGCATGTGGCTGCACATGCTGTGCTGCTGAAGCATGGTCACTACAGAAACTAATGAGTTCTGGGTGTGAAGAGGTGTCAGAAGTCACTGGCTCAGCATGGTGGTTTGCTGCAAGAGGTACACCATACCCAGGCCAGCTGCATCTCTTATCTTTCTCATCCTGTTAGCAAAATTCGCCATTTGGACAAGTTAGGTTTTTCAGCTGCACATAGATTTTGTTTGACAGTCTGTGAAGGACTCAGTTTCAGTATCCAATCATGCATACAGGGTACAATCTTCTGTGCTGCGCAAAGTGCAAAACCCTGTGGGCTGCTGCTGTCATGCTGGGCTGGTATGCAGAACTGCACTGTGCTGAAACCCAGCTATAAACAGCAAAGTTAGCTGACTTGATGCTGTCCACAGCTGACCCATATGAAAGAAACCTTATTCTGCATGATGTCAGCTAATCATGATTAAAACATGCTGGAACGTAACAGCTGGTTGGGAATAATGCAAACCTGACTGCATTATACGTGGGGCAGTCAGTCACAATCAGCACTGCTGCAGCTGAGCTGAACTGCTGAAATAGGGCTTGTGTTAAAGTTCTGAGGTTTATCCAAGATACGGCATGGAGCATGGTGGTCTTGCCAGCTCCACAGGCAATAGCCACACAGGCTTTCTCTGAATACTCTAGTGCAACCATGTTTAGCAGGATGGCAGATACAAAAGTTCAAAATAGCACAACAGGAAATTTTTTAAAACAACTCAATCTGAATGGCATAAGCCCCTAATAGATGCAAAATTCAGAAAGGTATTTTGCCAATGTAATGTGAGGAGTTTATTACTAAATTCAAGACATATGGTTGGCTTCATTTTCTTCGACTCGGAAATATGAAAAAATCCCTGATGGGCAAGTACTTCACTTTAAGGGAATTTACAGTTGGCTGCATAAGCTTAGGGTAATGACTGAGCATAATTGTTATTACATGAAACAGACACTGAGATGTTTCACACTGAGTGCTTCCTAAGTGAATAGTTATGAGCAAGACCCAGTACGTAGGACAAAGATGAAACCTCTGTGAAACCCAGCACAAACGAAAGTAGGAGCCCACCCAGAAAAAGAGAACAGGAAGCTCTGAGAAGATCATTTTTCTTTGTGAAAATGCCTGTAAGCAAGGACAGGCTTATTAACGTCATAGTAAGACTCGTAACTTCATAATAGATGTATATAACTTGTGTATAAATATACAAAAGGTTGAAGCATCCATTCATTAGAGTATATTCTGTAACTAATGCAGCATGATTTTTCAGGTTCTACAGGTCTCCTTGAAGTCAACTGAAATCAGAGATTGAGTTGTTAAAAAACAGACAAACAAACAAACAAAACCAAAACACAGAAAATGAAGTTTGACCCTGAAGACCTTGCTTAACCTTTGTTGTACACCGTGTTATGAGATCTCTCCAAATTCAAGCGTTTAAGTAAAGTGGATTCCACAAAAAGATTACATCTTGACTTCAGAAATTAAGATAGAAATCAATCACAGTCATTGATCAGGTGTGTGATCATGGTTAGAATTACTTCCATTTGAAATTTTTCTGTCTTTGACTTACAGGTATTGAACCCATTATATCTTTGCCTACTAGATCAAAGGTATGTCTATGATGAAATTTCTGATCCCCATGAGTTTTTTTTCAACTGTAATCAAATCACCCCTTAAACCTTCTCTTTGATATGTTAAGTAGGTTGAGCTCCTGGTCTATCTTGGCATAAAGCATGTTTTCCAACCCTTTAATCATTCTACTCTTTTCTGCACATTCTCAATTTTTTTAACATGCCATCTAAATTGAACTTTTTATAGTATTCCAGTGGTGCTAAATACAGGAGTAACACTGCCTCCTAGTCAATAATTTATTTATGCAAACAGGATACTATTTAGCTTTTTGGCTGTAGAGTTTTAGTTTTAATTTTTCAGAGTCCTGGCTGCTCCAAAGCATCTTAGGTGCTTTGCTGAAGGCCTTCCAACTGCATTTCTATCTTGCCTTCATTGCAGCTCTGCAACACTTCATGCAAGCTGCTTTGACAGTGTTTTACAGTTTTCTTTGTTCTCCTGTTTTTTTTTTTTTTTTTTTTTTTTTAATTATTATTTATTTATTTATTTATTTATTTTTTAACGTGTTTTTATTCTTATGGTTAGTACCTGTTAACACTGTTGCTACAGCATGTACTCATGGGAAGCAATTGCCCCTGTGTGAGAACCACCCCTCTTCTCCCCAGCCTATTCTTGCTTGTAGCTTTTGGTTTATATTAGGTGACCTAATAACATGCATGTATGAGCATAAAAATGAACCAGCCATGCAGCACCTGCCCTTATCAAAAGCATGTTCCAATTAGTGCTAATAGCTCCATAAGCAGGAAAAATATCTAGGGAGTTAGAGCAAATCCTGATAAAAAAAAATATAAATATGTATATGGTTACTATGGTAAAAGCATTATGTGGCAATCACCTGCTGCACTAGAAAGGACACCCAGGGGAAGAGACTCAACTGGGAACCCCAACACTTCTCTTCACTGTTTTCAGTTTTCCTTTTCCCTCTCCCTTTTCTTTTTCTCTCTCCCATTCAGTTCTTTCACTGTTAAGAGACGATGTATGCCACCAGCTACAGTCTGGTGCATGTGAACCTGTCTCGACATGAATTGTCCAGCACTGACTTAGGACAGGGAACTTAGGTTTGCCACCTCACATTTAACTGTGTTGAAGTACATTTGTTTGTCTATTCTCAGTTTGCCAAGCGGCTCTGTATCAGCAGAACTGTTTAGAAAATTGTGTGATGGGAATTTATCAAAATGGAAAAATGCATCAGAATGACTACTGAGGAGGTTTCTCTGAGTCTTCCACTACTGAAGATTTTAACTAATCTAGAGGATGGAAGTCTGCTTGTGCATGATACTGATATCATAAGGGTGGCAGGTGAGTTTGAGGAAGATGGCAACATTTAAAAGATTCAGGACAGTTGGAGAGATGGTGAGTAAAATTAGGGTGCTAGTCAGGCTGGAACAATGATCTGTGCAAATACAAAGTGGGAACCTAATGAGGTTAATGCCTGTAAAAGATTCAGGAGACAGGTAGGCCACAGACTAAACATGATTTAATGATGTTGCAATTGTAAACAAAGACAAGCACTAGCCTAGGATATACAAAGCAAAAGTTGTATTCCTATGTGCAATCCTTCTCCTTTTAGCAATCTAATCCACTTAGCAGGCCTCATGTGGAGGTGAAAAGCCTGGATGTGGGTACTGCACTTTTATAAAGAATGTTTACAAACAAGAAGGATCCAGAAGAGAGATCTAGGTCTAGGAAATAAATCCTAGGAGAAAAGGGTGATAGAAAAAAGACTGAAAGAGGAGAGAACAGGGAATGGGAACATGCAAATAGTCTCTAAATACCTTTGAGACATCGATTAATGATGGAGAATAATTTGTTTTTCAGGCCTGTGGTGAAGTTCATAAGAACAATTAGCTTAGATTGTAGCAGAAAGATTTATGTTAGACCTTAAACAATTTTTTTAATAATGAGGATAGAGAAGCACAAGAATGGATATATGGTGGTAATACTGAAGACTCCTCTTCTGGATTCCTCACTGGATGTCAGTACTCTCTGACATCTGTCAGAAATGACACATGCTGAACTTGTTTTGGGGTATATAAAATGCTTAAGACTCTTCTTTCAGGAACTCATTGGGACCTCTGTCTCTCCCAGGGAAAGTGTAGATTTAGCAGAGAGATCTGAGAAAAAGCTGTATCAACGAGAGAGACTGTGCTCTTCCTTTCCACTTCCCTGCCAGCCACTGGAGCAGGTTGATGAGAAAGAGAAAATACTTCTAACTAAATCCTTTCTAACTAAAGGTATCATACTTCCTTCTCCTTCTAAGAACTGAGTCAGCCACAGAACATTTGAATAAGAATTATGCTGACAATACTTACTTTCATCCTCAATGTATCCCTTCCAGTCAAATGGAGCCACTGTTGAATTAACCAATGTCCCATTTTCACCAATGGTGTTGTTGAGCTGGGAAGTAATATTTGTTTCCAGAGTAAAATTTTCTGGAGGCCACTGCAGGCATTTATTCCTCAAGTTGCCCATGAACAGCTGCAGCCCTATTAGTGCAAATACACTCAGACAAAACACAGTCAGGATCATAACATCCGAGAGCTTCTTCACAGACTGAATTAGGGCTCCCACGATAGTCTTCAAACCTGTAAATGTAAAGGAATTTTTATTCTGATATTCACAACATTTTTAAAGCATAAAAATGACATCTCCTAGTAAAGTTATAGATTTCATGCAGAAGCCCAAGTAAATGACTGTAATGTCTGTGAAATAACACTTTTGTGAAGAGCTTTTTCACTTGTGAAGATGAATAAATAGCTGAAGTTCATGTTCATTTGAAACTGTGAATGGAATGAGTTGCATATATTTCAAAATACTTGTTTTAATACTAAAACAAGTGACTTTGTTATTCATGCTGTATGTGAATCTCACATAGAAGTCTTTTTTTTTTTTTTTTTTTTTTTTTTGTCAATACCTCTTGCCCCAAACCTTTGCTATTAACAGTTTTATAACATACTAGATTTAGAATACAGTACTAAAGATCCTGTTTATCAAGAAATACTATCAAAAATTTAATGCTATAAAACTGGAGATGGTTTGGAAAATTGCAGAATTTTAAGATAATAAATCCCCCATGCAATGCCCATGCTATTCTTTATTATCTTATTCCTTTCTCTTCATTACTAAATCAACATTTAAAACAGTTCTATTTTATACACACAAAGATTCACAACAAGTACCACATAACATCATGTAGGTAAAATACACATGGGTAAGAAAACTTCAGGGTAACTGATATTCGTTGAATGTGGAGAAGAAAGCTTGACTTCGTAAGATGCAAACCACACACGCTGTGTACTGCAATGTCTCATGCAAGAATCTGTTAAACTCAAAGGCTGATTTCAAAAGGAAAGAGCTCATGTTAAAAAGCAATGAATCAGAGATCTCAGTGAATTCCAATATCTTCTGATTCCTGCTTTTTTTTTTTTTTTTTTTTTTTTTTTTTTTTTTTTTTTTTTTTTTTGTGGAAATAAGGCTTATGTTTAGAAAATATGAATTCAGTGAATTAAATTCAGCCTCAGTGTTTAACCTAGCTCTCACCTGGAATGACTGATATTGTTTTCAAAGCTCGGAGAACTCTGAATGTTCTCAACGCTGAGACATTGCCCAGGTCCACAAACTCTGTCACATATCTGTAATAGGGGAGTTCACACACAAACACAATGACAGGATAAAAAGGAACAGTTGGGAGGTACAAGGGGCCTAACACCTTACACCAGTTACTTCTTACCTGGGATTACAGAAATAGTTTTCAAAGCTCTCAATACTCTGAAAGTTCGAAGAGCTGAAACATTGCCTAGGTTTACAAATTCTGTTACATACCTGTAGGATTAAATCACAGTTATTCAGAATTTAGGCAAAGTTTATGCTACTTACTTGGGTCTTTCATCAAGACCGTTTTGGCGTTTTTAGCAAAAAATTAAATAGCAACAGTCAGAGGTTTACCTTTCACTGCAGTTTGCCTTTCATTAATATGCTTTCAGAGCCTTCAGTTAAGTTAAATGTCTCTGAAGTGAATCACAGTGATTTAACTTTGAAAGCCTAAATTTTATCTAAACTAGATTGGTAAATTTGTAGAATGAAGACAAAGGGATGATCCTTTTCTGCTCAGGAAAAAATGCAGGACATGAAATTAGCCTCTCTAATACTAACTGGACTAATGGCTTCTGCAGTATTTATGTTTACATCAAAATATGCATATCAGAATGTTAAAATTGTTTTAGATAAAGTAAATCTGTACAAGAATTTCCATTTGACAAAATTGATATGTATTGATACTAATTTCATGCCCTTTTTGGCCTTCACTTTCAGAAAAAAAGCAAAAAACAAACACTTACGCAAAGGTAATGACAGTGAAATCAAGCCAGTTCCATGGATCTCGAAGAAAAGTAAAATCTTCTAAGCAAAAGCCCCTTGCAATGATTTTTATGAGTGACTCAAATGTATATATTCCAGTGAACGTGTACCTGGAAAATATTAGAAAATTTAATTTAAGTAACAGCATTTTATATTCGCATTCTGCTAGAAATATTAAAATCAAATGAATTTTTTTTTTTTTTTAGTTTCAAAACTGGAAAAGAAAGCAGTAAATAAGCAGTTTCTTCAAAAATACATTATATTCATTGTACGTATTTCTGTATTTATATGGATTATTTGTGACATGTTGACATGTTCAGGACAGTGGTCCTGATCTTGTGCATAAATCAAAAGAAATAAAACTACCAAATAAATGACATATATTAAAAATTTATCTGTGACATGGTTTAAAATTATACAATGCTAGATATGTTACTGTAACCCAAGAATGTTTTGAACATAAGATACTGGATACTGTCAGAATCACTAACGTCTAAACCATCTAGTAGTAAGTCTAGAAAAGGAAGAATACAATCATGCACTGAAGTCTTATTTTAGGAATACTTTTGCTTAAATGCTGTCCTTAACTGACATCTACAAATAGACAGACATGGTTCTGTTATTAATGCAGTGGTGTAAAAATGTGGGGTAGATGCTAAAGCATGCAGAGAACATGATGAAGAGATGAAGAGAAGATGCTAAAACATGAGAGAACTAGTGGAATCCAAGTACAACAGTATCTGTAAATAACTATCATTTTTCTTCTTTTTTTTTTTTTTTTTTTTTTTTTTTTCTACCCAAATGTTCTCCAGATGGAGTTTTGAATAATTATTCAACATTACTACGTAGCTGAGAAATGAAACAGTACCTCATGATATTTCCAGCCAGCACACATGGCTGCAGTTATTGGTATATCGTGTCCCTGAGGAACAGAGATATGGCTATCTTTAAATAATATATGCAACTTACTCTACATTCTTTGTCCAGTCCGGAGGGTTACTCATGGTCATAAATACGCAGTTGGTCAAAATAGTGCACATGATAAGCATGCTGAATAATGTAGGTAATAGTTAAGGAAAACACAATAGTAATATGTGCAATATCATATCAGCCATCATCCATTTTAAGTACAGCAAAATATTGCCATTTATGCTAGCCTGCGTAGGTCAAAAACTGACTCAAAATAGCCACATGAGGGCAGCAAAAACTAAGTAATACAACCCATTTTTGCCAAACGATTAATTTTTCCTCTAGGCATCTCTCTAAATGATGTGTTCTTTAAAAACAGTAGCAACAGAAGATAGTTTAAACTAAAGAAAGCAGTTTACAGATACATAAGTTGTATATAAAAGCCCAGAATTTTAAAATATCTTTTACAAAATTAAGTAGATAGTATTTTGTGGTTTGAGGTATATTTTCATACTTTTTCATAGTTTGGACAAAACCCAAAAAACAGCAACAACAAAAACTAAAAACAAACCACACAAGCTTCACTATAGGTGAAAGAGGAATAGGAGAAGTAAGAGCTCAGCCTAAATTTTACAGAAAAGTGGTGCTACCATTAAGATCATTGCTTAAAGCTGCTGAACGATTCCAAATAGAACATATATTTTGACTCAACATTGAAATCACAGGGAAGGATTCACCTTCCTGATTCACATAGATATGCTGGTGACCTTTGTCTAAATTGCTGAACAAGCAGTGAACACTGTGATATCTTTATTTAAGTGACTTAACTCATGTTGAAGATCATGTTGCCATACAAGCTCTGAATAGTAAAAATCACTGTTCTGTGGCTTAGAATAATTAATTACAATGCCCTGAAGTGCCTGTCCACACAGTCCACAGACAGCATTCAAGATTCTGAATTAAGATAGTTGGGAAATTCCATTATAGAAAGAGAGTTCATTTTGGTAGTGGAAAAACTTGAAGATGCCTGTCTGTCGCTTCTGTTGTCTCATAAAACAAAATACATAAAATGCAATTTGATATATTACACTCTGGTAAATAAAAAACAGTATTCTCACTTTTGGAATGTTCTTAAGAATAATGTATCAGTAATTACTATGTGAAAAAAATAACAGAAACCTCAAAACGAATTGGTGGAATAAATACTATCCATTCAGGTTATATTTTTGGTGATAAACATATATGTTTGATGCTGAACTAAAAAGAAGGATATCATGATTCTTACAGGGCTAGACAAAAAACCTCTACCACCATATATATCACATACCACAAAAACTAATTTAAAATAATGTTAAGTCACAAATGGCCGGCATTCAGAAGTCTAGACTAAAGAGGGCCTATACAACTCATTTAGTGGACAGGGTGGACAATGCTCTCTGAACAAACCAGAAACACGCAACAAATTAGATTTGTCTGTAGGATCTCTTCCTTCTTCATCCTATATCCTCCAGGTATGTAGCAAATGAAGTACCTTCAAAAATTATTCACCGAATCCTTATGAATTCCAAGAACAAGGTTGGGAGATAATCTTAGCAGTTAAAGCATTTGAATGTCCTCTTAGGAGAGCCGCAATTCTAGCCCTGTGTAGTGTATTGTATGTTTACAGCTATCTATCATTCATAACGAAGGCCACAGGCAGGTTTTTGCATGTCGCTCACTCTCTGTACATAACTCACCATGTGTGTCTGCTGCATGGTCAAAGTGCTATTCTCTCTCAAAACAAACATACTTTGAAATCCTAACTCTTACCAGGCTTTCCCACATTTGAATCTCCAAAGTAACTGGTACATTCAATGTCTGTGCCACTCTTCCCTTTTCTCCTACATTTGGAATATTTGACTTATTACCTCAACCTTCCATTAATTTAATATTTTATGTTGTATATGTAAAAATTATGTAAGAATTTACCAATACACATATGTAAACAATTCTGATTTATGGTGGCTTCTTCATGGAAATGTATTTTTCACACTCGTCTTATACAAGCAAGGATTAGTGTTAAAACCACTGCACAGCCTTGCGCTAATCAGTTACTGCAGCAGCTGAAGTCTCCTATCAGCTGTGTGGACTTTTTGGGAGATGGAGATTGGAAAAAAAAGATATTACCCATTGGTTTCACAGACAGCTGCTGGCAGTCATGAAATGCTGAGTAACACAGTAATTTCATGTTGCAGAGGCTATCATAGGAGTACTTAGCAAGGTACCACTTTTTCACTTGAGCATCTCCTTGTTCCTTTCTAACACTCCTTGCACTCTGCAGTTCCAGCCACTGCTGCCTGCCTTCTTTGTCTGCAACAACCACCACCTCCCCCCCCCCCCCCATTCTAACCTTTTCATCCTTTCCTATTCATTGCAAAAGTCTGGCCATCCTCCATCACTCTTGCATTGCCCTCTCAGTTGCACACTCTACCTTGACTTGAGTCAGGCAGGCAAGAAGAGAAGAATAAAAAAGGTGACATACCAGGAGGTGAGTCAGCAGAGAAATTCATGCTGTTACCACTTCCTGTGTTACAATGAATACCAACAGTGAAGAAGAACAATTGCAGAAGTCTCTGAACACTGGGGAGAGACACACTGTGCTTCTGCGCTGGGACAGCAACATCTGGCCATGTGTGTGGGCACATGTCATCAGAGCACCATACACAGAGGTTCAGAGAATTTGGAGGACATGCAGATGGAGGTTCTCCAAGATGTGCCCATTTCACTATGCTCAAAACATCTTTCTTGTTGAAAGCAAAAGGCACAGATCTTTTACAGAGGCCACAATGCCTCTTCCTCAAAACATCAGGGCAGGGGGATTATTATTGATAAACCTCACAAGATTATTAAAAATAGTAACCCACACTACCCTCTAATCTTTTTCTTATAAACTAACCTTGACAAAATATGAACATTTGAAATTCAAACGTTATCATAGAACATATTAAGTGGTTAAACACATTAATAGTTGCAGTGTTTGCACTACACTGAACTAAAATAAATAAATAAATAAATAAATAAATAAAAAGGAAAAAAACTATGCATCCATCCTTCTATGTAAGAGAAAAAAAAAAATCTATTTCTCTAATTAAAATAAAAATACCTTCAATTTGATAGTGTTTGGCTGCATTTTCTCACCATCACCGCCACTGTGTCCTCAGGTCTGTCAGGTCCCTTACTGTCCCCAGCTGCTCCCTCACTCCTCTCCTCCTCTCACTGCTTTAACTTCCAGAGAGCTCAGAGGTAAAGGTCTCATGAGCAGTCAGCCTTGTTTCTTACTGTTTCCCAAATACCTACAAGACTCCACCAGCAGTCTCTAGAACAAGACTTCTGCCTTTGACTAAGCGCTCGCTGTTAAAAGTTTTACTATCATATTGAAGTTTTCATTTGGTGGCTACTTTTCCCAGTCCTAGAGTTTTGCAAGAAAGTTTCAGCAAAACATCACTCTCTAGAAACATGTATCAACTGTTATAAACATCAGGCACCAATCTCACATGCCAGACTAAAACCTAATCTTGTGCACTGTCCCATCAGTTATGGTCCCCCAATCTGTCCACCAGCTGCACATACAAATGCACTGCAAACTGCTTGCTGGATAGCTACCTATGCTTTCTGGCAGTGTATGAAATTTGGCAGAAGCATATAGTGCAACTGGGCAAGTTTGTAAGTGTGAGAAGCCTGGTGAGAACCAGGCTTCCAGGCATGCTACTGCAACAGAGATTAAAGCTGTTTATCCAGATGGCCTTAGAAAGACTCTTAAAAGGTAGGAAAAACTTAGACCTGAGATAGCTATTCCTGAGCAGCTATTTATTTACCTATTTTCCAGCAAAAGCTTTTCTGGAATTTGTGAGCACAAATAGTTTTTTAATACACATATATATACATATATTATGGATAAGCTTCATAGCACAAAAAAGAGTCAGAAGCATTTAATATTAAAGTTAATCTGAAGAAACTTTTCTGAAAAATTCTTGTAAATTCAAATCGTCTATGACAAGAATGTTTAAAAAAAATGAAAAAGATTTGAAAATTAAAAGATCAGTGGTATCTCAAATCCACCTGTAAATTTCAACAGCAGAAGTATTGAAATTCTACAGGATAGCTAAAGTATATCTATATGATATATGGAAATTTCCTAGTATTTATAGAAACTTAACATAAGACTTACACTGTAAAATAAAATTAAAATTAAAAGCTTATGGAAAACTTTTATTTACAATGAAATAGAAAGAGATATGTTTTTTTCTTTTTGTGTAACATTTTGAACCACTATTGAAAAGGATATGAATGTACCAAAATTTTAATAGCTATTTTTCTAAGAGGATTGAAGGGAGTTAAAATGTACAGGGCAGAGGTGGCACTGAATCGGAAGATTGCCTTCCCTTTATTCAATACTATAAAGGTCTGAAAAAGAGGAAGAAAAGACATTTTATAAGACATTTTATATTCAATGTAAATGCTCATTTAAAAACCTTTCCTAATGACAATCACCAAAATTATAATTTTTTGAATAGCCAGTACACCAAAAATGAGTCATTTTCAAAATAAGGCTTATTTCCTGTACTTACCTGATGTACAAAAATATAATTTTAAATACAAAATATTTAATTCATTAACATTTCTGTAATACTGCTTTGTTTAACATCCTCAGTATATGATATATTTACATGATCTGTTTCTTGTAAAAAAGATGCAGAAACAATTAACTAAAATTATAATTGTAATTTTGGGTTTTGGTTTCCCATCAAAACCTCTCTCTTCCTGTTCAAAATACCATAAACAGGGAAACTTTACCTGTGGATATCAATGAGGTGTTAATAAGAGAATTCTTTATACAAACTGGTTTAGTAGACTGCCCATTCCTTCTCTCTCTCTCTCTTTTTTTTTTTTTTTTTTTTTTTTAATTCTATTCTGTTTCTTGGTCTTTGTGCTAAAGAGGGAAATAGCAATAAGACATCTAGTCATGACTAGGCAGAGCTCTGAGGACTGTGGACATCTGAATGCACCTTACCAGAGGAGAATAAGAGACACATCCCAGATGACCTCTCTGCAAAATTGTGGTTTGAAGGTGTGAATCTTCCCCAGAACACACAGAACTTGTGAAATTTAATTTTAACAGCTAAAGAGCCTATCAAATTTAGAGAAACATGAAAGCATGCAAGCCTTGCTTCAAAGAACTGATGACGACTTTGTGGGCCTAAAAGCTTGTATGTTTTTCTCAAATAAATCCATGATCCAAATATGAAATACTTGAAGGCAAACCCTACAGACATTGCTTTGCTTACACTGCAGTCCATCATGGCCGCAACAACATTAACAATACAGCACTGGAAATGTGGACTGTCAGGTTTCTTTTTGATGCTCAAGTGCTCTTCAGTTGCATGATCAATCAAAAGAGAATGAAAAACACTGCAGAGGGAAGGATCAGTAAGTTGGAAGAGATCTGCATGCTGTGGAAGGGATGATGCAAGGATTATGGCCTAAATTCAGGTATTGAAGAATCTGACAAAGAAAAAAAGTCTAAAATTGCTTTTTATGTTTTGTCAGAGTTGTACGTTTCTTGGATCAGCTATGATAAAGCCTCCTTTTTATCATTACGTTGCTGAAGAAGTGAGCTGTAAACTAGGATGCCAGTGGAAATGTGGGAAAGGATATTTTGATCTTTTTTGGTATCTGTGAGGTCAAGTTCCACTTTAAGACCATAGGCAAGTGGATTACAAAACTATTTCTGGGAAGGCCATTACACCGAGAAAATATACCAAGGAGGTTCAAGAAGGATGATTCTTTAGTCTGCTTATATTTGGGAAATTTAGTATTTATGGACCGTGAAGTATGGATACCAATCTCTAGGAGCATCCAGAAGATGGAGGGAGATAGGGGTTTCTAACAGTCTGTGGTGGGTACCAAGTACTGAAAGCAGAGAAATCAGGGATAATCCCTGAGGAAAAGTTAGCCCAACTTGCTGGATTCTTCCCTGAGCTGATTCTCTGTCCTGGGTCTGCACAGCACACCTTCCAATAAAGACCAAATCCCTTAATAGTAAGGGTCCTTAATCTTCACAAGTACAAGCTAAAAATCTGTAGGAAAGATTAAGAGGTGTATTTGTTTTCTCTGCTTCTGCACAGAAATGGAGAATTTGCATATGAAACTGACAGCAATGGGATAAAGCTCGAGCTGATGTTCCTAAATTATATTTCCAGTTACAGATAACAACGACCTTTCAAGGGTAACAGGGTTTGACCTTAACTGAAGATTTCATTTTAAATATTGAAGTAACCAAGCAGATGAATTCTTTGGTACAATATTCTGAGGGGAGGCAAATTTCCCCTCTCAGGTCTGTCTCCGGCCCCCAGAGCTCACAGCTCATGCTCCCAGCTTCCATAGCTATGAGGTAGTTGACAAAAAGCACTAAAAATCACACACCCTACCAACTTTGCATCTAAAACTACACCACCTACATTTAGTCAACCTACATCTTTTTAAAAATCTTTGAACACAAGCATATTAAACATACATCTCTTTTCTAACATGCCTTATGGAAAATAACAGCATGCTGGCACTGCTCCAGTTTCAGTCGGAAGCTGCTGCTATTTTAGCTGTTCTACTTTCTGCTGCCCTGCATAAGCAGAACCAACAAGCCTTAAATTTCTTATCTCAGTTCTGATTCTTCACCCAAAACATCTCTGTGATGGGACCCTTGAGAATGATTCTGTTGGTCCTCTGATTTGTAGCCTTAAACACGAACTAAAATTGTATCTCATCTCTGACGGAGAATTTTCCTAAAACATGCAGGTAACAGCTAACATCCAATCCCTGTGTAAGCTTCCCTAGTGAGTCTGTGATATGGCACCCCAGTCCCAGCCCAGATGCAAGCCAGTGTGTAGGCATTGTGGATGAACATGAAGCATTGCACCCAAAGCTGCCAATACAAAGCAGGCATATACCGAGAAAAGCTAAATAAATTCTAAATAAATTATAAGATTAAGATCCGTACATTAAGGATTATGTATACTTTCTAGGGCTTAGGTTTTATAAAGTGCTTTAATGATTTTATAAAGGCAGAGAGCCTGCTCACACTCAAAGTATGCCAGTGTGGATATTAATTCAGTGAAATCCCTAAAGAGAAGTGTCCAATATGCAGCTTTTGTGTCTGTAACCTGGGCCCCAGCTCTGTAACTTCTGTCATATTTGATCTGAACCCAGACACTGCATTCTTTGCAGGGCAAAGAAAGAGGAAGAGTATTTTGACAAGATACAGCTAAGAGGAAAGAATCCACACTGAACAAAAACATAGACTCTGAGAACCTTTCAGGACAGAGAGTTCTTTAAACCTTATTTCTCCTTTCCTTCCCCCTGGTTGACTTCAAAAGTAGTTTCTGAAAGGCTGAGTGCTAATGCATTGCATTTCCACTTCCCACGGTTAGATAAACACCATCTAAAAACTCATAGCACCTTCTGAAAGGCAAGTGGTGACATATTGTTGTGCTGGTAACTTAGATTCACAGCAAATGGTTTCCTGGGGAAAGCCCTAGGGACAGCTAGAACAAAAGACTCATGGCATATTTGAAATTGGCATTTTCTTGTTTTGTTTTTATCTTTTCAAACAATTTTATTCTATATAGACCTTATTTTATTTTTATTTTTTGCTTTGCTAGAACTTTTCAATTCAAAATTATTTCAATTAAAGCCATCTACAATATCTAAAATCATTAGTGCTTTCACATTTTCTGACGTAATGAAGTTAAGTGGTTTTACAGGTTCTTTGATTCTGCAAGTCAAGACAAGTCTGGGACTCCCAGGAGCTAGTGGTTTGATCAGATTAGGTGACTGATATCACCAAGTGCCAGGACAAAAGGCGACACCTCTTCTGACAGATATCAATCAACATCCTTCCGGCAAGAGGCAGGGCATGCAGTGGCAATCAGCAGCAATGCTAAATCTACATTACAGAAGGAAGAAAGTGAAGTAATTCCCATTTAATTCCAACTATCATTTCCCTCCTCTTTAATGTGTCAGCCTAGCTTAAAGACAAAATAGCCTGCCCTTAAAGTAGGGAACTAAGTGGACCAGATTTTGATGCATGCCTGTTGGTCAGATCTTCAGGGATTCCAGCTGATCTTTTCTCTATAGATAGCAGTGTGAACCTCCTTGATCCTTTGTGATGGCAGCTTGAGCATGGACAGGCAGTCACCATTGTACCAGGAACACACAGATTTGCTCTTAAACAGAAGAGGAATGTAAAAAGCAGGTAAAACTCAGGTTCATTTTTGCTCTATTTTAGACAAAATAAAGAGTATTGCAATGACTTAGAATGCTAAACTTAACAGTTCTAACAATAGGCATTACTGAGCACCATGGTCAATAGCGTTTAATTATAGTAAAATCATAAGAATATAAGAACAGATATTATATTATAATAGAAGAATTATGTTCCCAGGGTACAGTTGCTGACATTCAGGCTATCTGGAATACAGTGTAAATCTATACTACTATCAGGTGTGTGACATTGCTATAATAGGCTGTTCTGTTGTCAAACAGAGGTTGTCTGTTTTGACAGATTTTTTGTTTTTGCCTTTCAACTTCAAATTAATATTGGGCATGAATACATCCTCTTTGGTTGTAGGTTTTACATACCCAAACAGAATGCTAGCACACCTATCTGTTTATTTCTATTAACAGGTTTTCCCATTTCTAATCAAAGACTACCTTATCCAAAAATTAAGGCTCTCATACCAGCTCAACACAGTTATTTATTCCTGTCTAATTGTGGATTAGCTTATATAAAATCATGACATGTACAAACCTATTGCTTAAGAAAAGAGTCCCAAAGATGAAATGTGAAACATTCTAGATGCTTCAAATTCCAATGCATGAAAAAAATAATAGTGAATTTGTTCAATCTTGCTACAAAATTGAAAATTGCTGTTGACACATTTGAACCTCACTACTCTTACAGTGTAAGGAGATGATCTGGAAGAATGCATTTTCAAATGGCAGCTTTCAACATTAAGTAAGGAGGGACACTCATTTTTGAAAAAAAAAAAAAAAACATTCCACTGACATTGGAAAAAAAGTGGTGATTCCACAGAACTTAGAGCTTTTGGCAACAGCTCAGCTCTGCTGGCCCATGATATCCTGAAAACAGGAAAAAAACAACAAACAAACAAGCAAAAAACAACCAACAACCCAAAACCCAAGAAACAAATAAACAAAAGCAAACAAGAAACCAACCCCCCTCCCCCGCTGTAGTTAACCATTTTTATACCCTATTTGCAAGTTTGGAAGCCAAACTTATATAGGTTCTGCAGATAAATCAGATATTGTATATGATATATGTTAACAGAGTTGTGAAGCAACAGTGGCATCTGCTAATCCATACACTTGTCTTAAATATTTCTTGCAAATACATATTTCCTTCATTCTCTAGTTTCTCTTTAGACCATTATAATTTCAGATAGCTTCCCCAGGCAGCAGTTTCTAATCTCTAATCATCAGGCAGCAGCTGTCAGACTGTTACATTGGCATACTTTGTGCTGACTGACTCCTTGGCTTTAGAAGATGGAATTCAGAGAGGGGTAAAAAGAAATCTGTAAAATGGTATGAAGGTGAATGCACTGTGCATTAAGAGTCTTTTGATTCTTCATGGAGATGTTCCCTACTGCTTCAGGCTTTTCTCAAACTATTTCTCCTTCTGAGGCTTGGAGGAGCATCAGCTGCTACCAAGACTCTCAAAAGACAAGTGAAGCAAGACAAAAGTCTTTCCAGAATTCACATATAACTATGTAAGAAAATACAGGAAGTAGATATTTTAAAATCAAATTATTGATGTAAAATTGAAATAGCTGTTGGAATTTTTGTTAGGAAAATCTATTTTCCTCCTATTGAAGGAAGGAGGAAGGGAGGAATTTCTAGTGGGTGAGAAAGTTTTTTCATGTCTTTGAATGAAAGATCTGTTTCTTTTCCTATACGATAGAAGACTGAAGCACATAGTGGAATGTGCCTAGTGGAAGTGGATGTGCAGACCAGAATGAGAGAATCCCAGCAGGAATTACTGTATGTGTTATTTGCTGACAAAATTTATTTAGTGTGCAAATTAAAAGATTCTTCATTCCACATAGGCAAGATCTAGAAACTTGATTGAATATGTTCAGATAGTTTTGCTTCATTTCTTGCACCCTGTCAGACCTGCCTAATACAATAGCTTTTCACCTCCATCCATGAAAGGACTGAACAGGTCTTCAGTTTCTAAGGGCTCAAGAGACATACCTGTTGGTCATACCAAGCATGTCTTCCCCTGTGTAAGACACAGAGGACTGGTTGATTTGACTGTAAAGGTCCAGGATGCACTGTGGGCAGGTAGGGATATAATGATGCATGATTTTTGTATCATAAACAGTCAGACACAATTAGTATGGAACTCCACAAGGCCTGCTTTTACAGAAACAGATCTTTTATCTTTGTAAAAGTAGAGCTGTGATTTAAAGATAAAACTTCGTACACTGTGAATGGCAGATAAAGGCACTTTCAGAGGCATCAAATAATAAAGATAAAAATATTGTTCTTTCACATAGTATTTTCTCTCTTGTCAAAACAGGACTCATAAATCACATAAAATTTAGCACGCTAAAAGACACTTAGAATACAGCACACTGTGCAAATCAAAATAACTCCTGTCTTGATATTTATAGAGTTTTCATAACCACAGTATCTAATAATTAAACTATCACCCAAGCTAGCTATCACTATGAGCTGTAAAGCTTTTCTGCTGTACACAGACTGTAACAGAATCATCCTGGAAGGACTGCAGAGTTGTTCAAGGCCAGTTACAACAGAAACTTTAAAAGCAGCTTTACATTCTCCTTATGATATTTCCCACTTATCCTTGCACTTCTCTGATTCCATATATTTCCCTAGAATTTGCTACCAAAGCAGAATCCTGGGACCAAATTGTATTATAGATTGGTTCATGCTGTCATTTTTAAATATAAAGAACCTCAGAGAAAGTGTGTAACCCTGTACTTAGTTTAAATAACTCCTTACTTTTTTTTAAGTTTGCAAAGTATTTCATTTATAATATATGCACTTTTTTGTACATACTATATTATTACACTTAGAATCCTTACATTTATTCAAAACCAAAGACTATTTAGTATGTTTCAGTTTTGATGTTCATATTAATTCAATTATATCAAAGGATATAAATCTGTATAAATTTTGATGTAAACTAAAAGAAAACAATGAATGGTTAATAACCACTAAGGAGATGGGTTGTGTCCTGTGCCATAGGGGACAGTGGGCACTTTGCTACTGATTTAGAGATCAGTGTACAGGAGAATAGATTTAAATTCTATTTATTTATACCCTATTGTTTAACCAAATTATGCAGTCAGTCATCATGTTACATTTAGTGCCATTTGATAAATTCGATGTTAAAAATCATACTTTTTAAAATGCATCCTTCTGTAGAGGACTCATGCATGAAGGGCACATGAGGCTAAATTTGTTCTAAAGCATGCATTAGCTAAAACAACTTTGTATAACAAGATATTAAATATTTATTACCACCTTTCTGGAAGGTGGAACATGTATATGCCACTGGCATCTAACACTTTCTGCTATTGTATATCTAGCCCTTTTAACAATGCTCAGCTGTTTCTGCATTATTAGAATGGCATTTTCCTACATGGTTGTCAGTTAACAGATGAAGAAACAAACTGTATTATCCACTGTAAGTAAATGAAATAAACATGATGAAGCATTCCAAACATTGTCATATGAACAGGATTGATATTAGACTCACTTTTTTATTGATATAATATGGGTCCATGTCTTCCAAGGGCTCTGACACCATTCCTGGAGGTATGTCACCATATATAAATGGAAGTGTTTTTCCTGCTTCCAAGTCACTGTTTGGCTTTGGCCCATTTTCATCATCATTGTCTTTACGATCTTGTTTGGAATTCTTAGCTTTTTCTGCAGCAATACGTTGTTCAATAGCTGCAAGAGACTCTCTAGTGAAGTATTGGAAGCTGTCTGGTCCTGGTGGTACAAGCACTGGCTGCTCCATCTTTTCATCCTGCACATTTTAATTAGCATTCACTCTTCTGCATAGGAAAATTCTAAAAGAAGGCAGAAAATAAAATTTAAACAAACATGTTACAATCACTGAGTAAGAAAGATATTACATTTATTTTGAAATGCTTTTGTTTATGCAATGTGTGCTTGTAGCCCAGAAAGCTGACTGTATCTGGGGCTGCATCAAAAGAAGCACGGCCAGCAGGGTGAGAGAGGTGTTTCTCCCTCTCTACTTCACTCTCATGAACCCCCCAGTAAAAGAATGACATGAACCAGTTTGAATGAGTCCAGAATGTGTTTGAACGTGGCCAATGAAGCCACAAAGATGATCGGAGGGCTGGAGCATCTATCCTGTGGAAACAGGCTGAGTGAGTTGGGGCTGTTCAGCCTGGAAAAGGGAAGACTCTGGGAAGACTTTACAGTGGCCTTCCAGCACACCTAAAGGGGCCCTACAGGAAAGCTGGGCCTGTAAGGGAGAATGGTTTTAAACTAAAAAAAGGGAGGCTTAGATTAGATATTAAGGAGAAATTCTTTACTCAGAGGGTGATGTGTACATTGCAGCTGAAATACATTGCAGCTGAAAAGAATAAACCTGATGAGAGAAAAAAAAAATCCTGTTAAAAATAACAGATCCAACATCTTTCATGCTGCTGAAAATTTTCTGATGACATCAGACATAGAGATGAAATGCGTATTTGGGCACACAATGGAGTATATTTCTCATGCCTGAATTTCATGAGGTGACTTCACTCTCTACCCATTGCTGGGGTGTTTGAAAAATGATTAGTCAACCTTTCAGGAGAGTGAAGGATCAATGCAGGTCAGTACACTTCAAAATAAGCAAGGGATGTAGAATGACAGAGAAGTAAGAATAAAAGATGTGGCTGGGAGGGGTTCATATTGACACAAATAAAAACAAGATAAATAAAAACAGAAGTTAGAGAAAGAAGCTGAAAAAAAAAAAAAAGAAAATAGGACATAAATGGAAAAAAGAGGAGACAGCATATCAGTGTAGAAAGAATTAGGAGAGTGAAGAATGTGCAATGGAAAAATTAGGGAGAATGGAAGATAATAAGTATAAAAAAAATGTAGAGATGAAAACAAAGAAAAATTGTCAAGTAGTAAGTAATAAGCCCCCAAATCCTGTAGATCATTAATGCCAGGGTGAGCACAACCATCTTAAACACACAGAACAGATGTATTCAGCAGTGGAACGCAGTAGATAAATTATGAAAGAGGGGTCAAAATAGTTATGGAATCTGCAACCCATATTTTACCGAGGTGTATACAATCATTAGCCACAATCAGAGGAAGAGATTCTAAAGAAATAAGATTTGTCTTTGTAAAAAAATTAAAAAGGTGCTGATCTACTCGAACCCAAGGTATTAACCCATGCAGACTGTATCCAGAATCAGTTCTCTAAACCTAAAAGACCTAACCTCTTTAAACCTCTGAACCTCATTTCTAATCCTAGAAGGAATCAGCATCTTCCTTCTTCTTTCTCCATTAAGGGTAAAATGGATACAAGTGTACCTGAAGCAATAAGGATTTAAAACCTTCTCTTCCTCTACATAAATAGCATTCTCCAGCCATTCTCCAGATATTCCTCAGCTCCCCGTTTTATGGTTAGGTTTACTTCTGGGAATCAAAAATTCAAGCCCCTAATTACTGAACAATTACAGACATACAGTTTGCATGCTCTGTGATTAGTTTCTAATATTCAGAAACACACTGTTGCTATTGAGAAAGAAACATAAAAACCTACAATCAGGCTTTTCTCTTCTCAGTTTATTTTAAAAAGGAAGGGACAAAGGGACGGATTTCTTACCAACTTCTCTCCCTCTGGAGTGAATGATGTATCAGAGATTTTTTTTTTTCTCTTCTACATCTTCATTTGTGTTTCATTGACTTTCTGATGTGCAATGTATTGGTAGGCAAAACATTTCAAATTCTGTAAAACAAGGTACTTGGAATTTTTATAGAATAGAATCATTGTGTTTCTTCTGAATTTTCCCCGGTGACATATATTTGTATATACTTTGCAGTGTATGGATTGTTTTAAGACAGTTAATTCCAGAGCACACTCAATATACTCTGTGCACAGACCATCTGTAAACCACATTCAGAAGTCTGAAGTTGTTCAGTTGCATCTGTGCTATTGCACAATGTTGATCTGCCCATGCATATTAAGTCTGAAGCATCTAGAGCTGCACTGGATTAGCTACTCACACAACGACCATCTGGGCAATATACATGCAATTAATTCAGCACTTCCATGATGGATCTGATTTACTGTACACCTTACATAGTCATAAATCTATGCATGCTTATGGAATAACTCCAGATCAAATATCCACAGAGCTTTAAAAAAATCTAGTCTTTAAGTTTCACCTAGGTAAATTTACTAGGCAAAATGAAGGGACTTGTCAGCAGATAGATGGAGAAATGGTGTCTCATCTAAAAGTGATGCCAAAACAGTTGCATGCTGGCCTATGTGGAAGTCAATTAGACTATACTTAACTCTCTGAAAAAGAGGCAGGTTTTGACAAGGTTTTTTTTCTAATCTGAAAAACATTAGCTGTTTGCCATTAGCTGCTTTCATGATCTTCATTGCCGTAATAACTAACAGTAACAAAAGTTTCCAGAGAATTTGCTCAGGATGATCTTGGCATACTGCAATACTGCAAATACCTGAACTTTAGTAAGCTAATTTATTTCTGTAATTGATTTATGAGCCATAATAGTGTGCTTCTATATTTGATCTTCTGTGACGACACCCCTACATTTAAATTCATCATCCATTTGCCATATAATTTAATGAATGTTGAGACGTTGAAGTTCCAGTGGACCCTATGTGATAGAAATGTAGGATTTTGATCGTAACAGACAAGTTTAAACAACACTTATGATACAACAGGTTTCATTCATACTTTCACCTACAGAAACACCTACATAAAGTCTTCCACGATCACTTTTCTGTCAGAATGCTGAGATGAAACCTAACCTCTAACAAAACCAAACAAAAACTCTTCCTGCTTCTCCCACCCTTTGAGGTGCCAAAATTCTCAGCAATATAACTTTTAATATTAGTTAGCATTAATTTTACTCAATAAGCATAGAAGTATGATTAACTTTAAAAAAGCTGTAGCTTCTCAGATTTACTGTATAGCAATGTGCTGTGTGCCATGCTTATCTACATACATATCTAGAACTACATAGATATTAACTTTCTCCCATGGTTAATGCTGCAGGTGTGTAGACACGGTGAACAGACAAGAATGGTATTTTTGTTTTTCAGTTGACATAGCCATGTCAGGCACAACGGAACATGCAGCAAGCAAGCATGAATTAGAGAATAACTTATGTACCTTTTGGGGGTAAAACATTGCATGCATCTGAAGTACCAGTGGATTAATACCTCTGCCTCCCCCACCCTACTATATTCAGCTGTATTCTCCAGTTTCTCAGTTTGGGTGAACTGATGGTGAGACTAGATTTGTACCCTTCCACAGTGCAATATGAGATGGTGCAGCTCTAGTTCATCATGGGTGAATGTATTTCCAAGATGAAGCGGAAAGATGAGTGCAAAAGGAAAGGTACTTGAGTCTTTCAACAAATGCATCACATACTCTTTTGCACTGTTACTTGCAGAATTAATGACTCACAGGACTCTTCATTATATACACCCCAAAATAAGATTTTTTACACTTAGTGATGTAAGAAACAAGTAATCTATCACCACTAATAGAAAATAAAAATAGCATCAAATGAAATATTAAGTGATTAGCAAATGAAACTGGACTGTTTCATTGTCTGGTTAACCTTCCTTTGAATTTCAGAAAGCTACCCTTAAATGTCTGTACACACTGCTGTTTCCTCATACTATCCAGTACTGTGAAACTGATTGCTAAGGGAAAACAGACAAGAGCATTCTGCTAGACTAAGCAGAATTTAATCTTTGCCGTTCACTTTGCCCTTGCCTTGTGACATACATTATGTTTTTGCTTTTGGCATAAACTAACAAATCAATTTTTTAAAAAAATCATACATTTTACTATTAAAAAAAAAAAGCATCATCATAAAGACTAGCATTAATACTTTGAATTGCAATAAGATGACATTGGTAACTTCACTTTCATTTCAACTATCAGTATATTAGTAAGGTTATCAGTGATATGCACAGGTATTGTCACCTGGCTGATTCAAGGCACAACATAACAAATCACAGCTACTACAAATCAAGGTAGATAAGTGAATCTACATGTGAATTCACACAGCACAAATCTCTATGGAACTTTGCTTCTTATTGTTTATTGGCAGAGTTTCTCTGTATTTCTGAATTATCAACTAGTCATTATGATTCATGCCTTCAGAACACAGAATAAAATTGAATAACCTTCCGCAAAGTGTAGATTTTTGGGAGGAGAAGTGGGGACGTGTTGCCAACTATTATGGCTTTATATGCGAGGAGTAGAGCTGAGGAGTAGACCTTCTTCCTGTCTTCACAGAAGACGAGCCTATATCTGGCCTGTTTATCTCCATTTTAGGGCTACTACAGGTAGCTCTGAAATTAGGTAGCTTATCCAAAGCAACACACTTAGCAGAAGAACAGAAATCAGATTAGGTTCTTAAGACTGCACAATTTTTTATGACTCCCTGTAGCTCATATATAAAATTAAATTCAATTCTAATGAACAGATTTATAAAGGAAACATGCATATTATCAGTCTGATAATAGTATTCTAGTATAGTATCAGAAGTAGAATGGTATCAGAACAAGGCACATACTTATGCATTGACAAATAAGCGAATTATCTGAAATACTGAAAGCAATAAAATAACATATATTTGCTCAAGTAAACATCTGTGCTTTGCAGCTAGGTATTTCCATTATATAAGCTGATACCCAGCAAAGATACTGGCACAGGAAAAGAAACATAGAAGGGGAGCAATGAGCAGAGTGGATCACTATTTGCCACAGAGTTGCAAATAATTAAGGGTAGCTATGTGATTTAGGAAGGCAGTTTAGTGCCTCAGTCTAGACTGCCCAACAGCCAGAAAGCAGAAGACAAAGAGAGGAAATGCAGTTAATGTCTGTGATATCCACACTTTTGTATAATTGCTTAGTTTACATCTCATTACATGAGTATTTATATTTAACTCCCCCATCAGCTCTCAGAATTCAGAGCCACGATTTTCCACCAATCAGCAAAACACTTACACTACCACAGGCAGCAGACCATCTGATCTGTCTTTGCAGTACTCATAGTGCCATCACTATGCAGGATGAAATCAAGATTTACTGGTACAGAAAGGAAGCCCTCAAGAAAACATGAACTTGGCAACTTAATGGTAAGCCTTCATTTGGGAAGGCAGTCATGGCTTCTGATCCCTGCTCCCAAAGCTATTTCCCTATTGTATCCAATAAATTCACTTGAGAAATTGGTTTAATATTGCTGGAGGTGAGAATAATAGTTGAGAAAAAAATTAAGAATATCTAATAGAAAAGAGGGTTTAGTTGCAGTTTTCACTCCTCCACTCCTACCTCCCCTCAAACATGTATATTGTTAGTCCTTATCCATGTTTGTCATTTAGAGTAAATCAAATGACCACATGATGTGGACACAGCATTTTGTTCATCACTGTTAATTTTATATACGTGTATGCATTGGTTTGATTGCCATTGGACTTCTCATTACATTTTTAAATTTAAGCAATGTATCTCTATAGCTACTGTGCTTTGCTTTAGATTAAAAATAAAGAGCTTGCTTCTGCTTTCTGCTTTGATAGCTTAATTCCATTAACTGCAACAGAGTCATTTCTATTTTAGAAAGCTGAAAAAAATTGGTTATGCAGATCCATAGAAAGAAAAAAATAATTAAAGGGACAAATCACAGGGCATCTGGATTACTACTCCATCAGAGCAAATACATTTAATAGTTTAGAACTACTGGAGTGCTACCAAGCTGAATGAATTCCATGTGTATTTTGTTCCTGCAGTGTACCTTGTGCAACAAATAGCTGCAGTACAGAGTGCAGAGAAGCGGCCTTTCTGCTTTTTTTCATTTGATCAGTAAAGGGACTCCCTCCTATTGAGAATCAACATCACCATTTTAATAATAATTTTCTCAAGCAATGTATGAAATGTTTTCCTCCATTTATCGTAGCAAACATAATAGTGCCTTTCTTTGGTTAAAAAAATAAATAAACAAAGCAATGTAGGCTATGCAGTACAAGTTATATAAATGTCACAGTTTCCTTTTTTTTTCAGATGATTTGCATCTCTGAAAATTTCTTACAATTAATAAAAAATTATCTCATCATTGTGACTTTAAAAAAAAGAAACAAACTTTTTTCAGTACATAGGCTAGGTCAAAGATAAAAAAGTAAGAAAATCTCACCTGTTTTCTGATTAGTTTTGAATAGTTTTCCAATAGAATTTGAGTTAACAATGCTAGTCTAATGCCATTTTGCACAAGCTCCCATCAAACGGACATTCATCAGACCACTATGTCTCAGTCTTATGTCCAGGCACCCCTACACAGGTCAGTAGTCTTAAGACCTGACATCACTCAAGCCCTACCATCCTGTGCCCTAGAAGCAGTATAACTGTGCAGTTAATCTACCCTAGTGAATATTAAATAAATTATTTACACTAACAACTATGAATTATTGCAGCTAGTACACAAGCAATTGTACACGTTTAGAGCTGGTTTCTGTAGCTCAACTTTGTGTTGCAATTGATATGATGTACTCCCTCCAGGCTACGCATTTCCTTGATAAGTCCCTCTGGCACACCTTCTAGACAAAGCCTGTCTGCTTCCTTTACTACAAATGGCACCTATGTTTCAACAGGCCTCATAAAATCCCAGCACCAGTGCTTATTCCCACACTCACTTGTGTCTTAACAGATTCATCCCAAAACACCATACTTCTGACACTGGTGTGCAGCTCACTCGGGAAAACAGCAGCTGAGCCATGTGATTCAGAAAAAAACAGCATTCAAAGCAAGAGACACGGAGACTTTGCAGAAGTCATTAATACCATTATGCTTTACTCTGAAGAGAGTAAACAAGAGAAAAACAAAAATAGAAAAAGTAAAACAGACCTCCACTGCTATCTCTCTGAATTTCTTACTGACTCTTAGCTTAAATTTTGCGCTTTGGCCTGACTCATTCAAGCTCTCTCTCTTGCACACAGCTTTTCTCAAAATGGCCAGGTAATAAATAAACCTTTGGTTTTATTACTCCCAGCTCCTGCATCAGGAGACCACCTGGTCATTGCCATCAGCTCATTAAAATCCATCCACTAATCTGCTGTTTAGTTATCATCCCACTTACCAGAATGAATTTTCTTGGTCATCTCCCTTTCACTAACGTGCCAATTGTCATCCTGTGATTACATCTTGATTTTTTTACTGAAGCAATACTAAATCCAAGGCTAAAGGTCAGATTTGCTTTCTGCTTGTGCAGCTTCCCTGTGCAGCAACCAGGAAGCTGATGGTGGGGTGAGCCATCTGGTGTACCCACAGAAAGAATTACTGAAAATGAGTTAAGTCTAGGTGACATGAAATGGTAAGTTGACTTCCTGTGTGGATGGGTCCTGAGCATATTTAACTCACCCCATCCATCCATATCTGCTCTTGTGATATTCCATGAAGCTGGTGTTGAAGAGAGAGAGAAAGGCCTACATTAATTCCCAGAAGATGCCTAGGGATTTGCAAGAAGCCTGAATTCAGATCAATAGTCTTGGTCAGTACTATCATTCACCTACAAACTGCCATCTCCCATAGAAGCTGACTCATCATAATTTGTGAGGGTGTTTTGCATAGACGTGAAGTATCTTAGCCCAAGAAGCATGCATTAGAATATGCTTGTAATAATTATAAGGTTTGAGGCACACAGAGAAGGAACTATATAGGAATTACTGGCTGTAACACATGACTCCAAATAATCACAGTTGGGTTTAAGAAACCCAGCTGCACTGGGCTTTGTGTATTAACATTCTCCAATCATTTCTCAAGATTTATTTCCCAGTTTTGTTGTTGTTGTTTTTTAATTCTCATTTATTTCCTCCAGTGTTAAGCTTCTGTGAGATCTGAAAAGACCCTATTCTGTACTCATGATAATTTCAGTTTCATAAAGGAAAAAAAATCTCAAAAATTACTAGCAGCAATGAAATCTCTTTTGCTATTAAATGGTTAACTACAGGCAGCAGCAACAGCATCTGCTGCCTCCGCCACACCCTTTGAACAAAGCCTTATTATGAAAAGCATTAGACTTGCAAAGAAAGGCAGAGCCTGGGAACTAGTATTTCTGCAGAAGCAGTGGTTTGAAACCCATTGTATGAAGACTGTTAGCCACACTGACTTTTATTTAAAAGCAAAGATTTCACCTTTTTTTCTTTTAAGGTGCTGGTGAGTTTCCAGTGATTTAATATTTTATATTCTAACCCTTCAATAAATATTCAGGATGCTAATTTTATTTTGAAAATTTAAAATTTAAAGATAAATAATAATACAGTCAGAAGCTGCAAGTGATACAATTATAGACTATGAAATCTACTGGTATTTGTATCTTTTTTTTTTTTTTTTTTTTTTTTTTTTTTTGCTATTTTTTAATCCTAAAGTTAATCCTAAAATTAGAGAAATGTTCTTCTTTAAAATAAATCATAATGTATATGTGCAGTACAGAGGCATTAAATGTTTAGCAGCACAGAAAAGTAGTATTAAATTCATTAATTTTGCAATAAGTGTACTGAGAAAACAGGCAAAATGTATATTGAGGGTGACAAAAGAGTTAAAAAAAAAAAAAAAAAAAAAAAAAAAAGCAGAAATGAGTAAATACCACATTATACCAAAATGTGATACAATACTCAAAGCAGAAGACCATTAATTAGAAAGTTCTGGAATACAGCTAGATACTTAAAAATAGCATAAATTACACTAAATTTTGGAGCAACACACTCAGTCATTGAAATTCTGAACCATTTCTGCTACTTCCAGAAAGACCAGATCATCTACTAAAAAGCAGGCTACACTTACTTTATCAAATAAGTTCTTAACTGTGTGGTTAAAAATATGGTTGTAGTGCATATTTAGTGATTATTTTGCAAAGAAACCCTTCTCAAATATAGGTACAGAAATAGGAAAGATCTGCAGTTCCTATAAATACAATTCAATGCACATAAATTGTGCAGTCAAATTATTTAAAAGAAACTAATGAAGTAATAAAAATTGTTGCCGTTGAACTGAAATTGATATAAGACCTGTTTCATGTTTTTCTGCTCATGTGAATAAGAGCTCAGATAAGAGCAGTGACATGGTACAGTGGAGAACATTGCACACAATGGCAGCTCTAACTAAAGGCAACTACATCTCACAAATTCAGCTTTTCTGTTGGGGGAAATGACACACTACCCGTTTTAAAGGATTTGAGATTGATGATTAAAATGCTTTTCAGCTTTTCTTATAATTCCAAATAAACATTTGTCTTTTTAATGATTTTAATTAACTGCTGCATTTGTGATTTAAACAGCTTCTTGCTGTTTCTAAACTATTTTTTAATGTTGTAATTGAGGTTACAGTGTTTTGGAATATATATATATTTTTTTTTTTTTCTAAATAGTGATTTTTAAGTTAGCATAGCGAGTTATAATATCTTATGGTCATTCAATATCTTAAATGGTTTTAAGATACATGTAAATGAGAGGATTTGTCATTGTTCTCCCAGAACTCTTTACTCTGCTAACAGCATGAAAGCTAATTCTAGTCTGCCTAGATGAGAGAAAGCTTCAGCCATTCCCAGGGTAAGGTATCGATTTACAATACAGCCAGCTGAGAAACAATGCCTGGAGGCATTCCTCAGCATGTCATTCTTGCTGCCTGATCAATGCATTTGAAGGCAGAGCGCAATTTTGTGCCAGACACAGAGTTGAATAATGTTTCTGCAGATGTCACAGATACCACCTTGTTGCATGTGTATAAACCAGTGAGAAGCCAAAGGTGGGTTTTGTTGTTGTTTGTTTGTTTGTTTGTTTTAAAGAATTTCTACATGTGTTTAAGATCAGGAAAAATAATGGAAATAAATTCATTACATAAATGATAATATCCAGTTATGAAGATAAAGTCTTTGGTATGTGAACAATGAACACTGTCAGAGAAGAAATGAATGCACGTGTAGGTCATGGCCCTAAAGAATGGAAGGGCATTTAAGGCTGAGGGAAACAGGTACAATTAAGAAGATAAGAAATGATCTTGTTACCTTGACTGAGGCTGGGATTAATGGGGGACTTCATATACTATTATATGCATATATTAATAAGTGGAAATTACATCAAACAATCTATTTTTGAGGAAAAAGTCATTAAAAGTTATAGATAAAACAGATTTCTCTGGGTTCAGAAATTTTGAATAAGAGTTGGTTTGTTACTCCTTTTTATCCACTTTTCCATATTTATTGCTCTTAACATTCTCATTTTTATGAGATAACAGATGAACTCTTGATCCTATTGAAGCTGTTCTCAAAACATTCTATTGACTTCATTCATGCAACTAAGTTTTATCACCTGATTGATATATTTAAATTTTATCTTGAAGAAAAATTCTGATTTATGCTATATAAAAATGTTATTTCAATTCAAACTCTTTGACTTACCTTAAAGTAGATGCACATTAACCTGTAGCAATACCTCCCTTTAGCTTTCTTTTACATAACGAAATTTTACCACCAGACATTTATATTTGATACAATGCAGTTTCTTTTTCTGAACGTATTTTGATATTTCAGTGCTGTAGGACTAAGGGATTAAAAATAATTGCAAGATACTTGTATTGATAAAAGCACTATTGCAAATTACGTAAATATACATACCCATCATTTAGTAACTTTTTAGTAAAATTTAGTGTTTATAAAATCATTATCGTGGAGGTCCTCTTTCTAGTGTGAATTAGTTCTCAGGCTTTAAGTTGTGGGTTGGTAAAATGCTTTTCACATATGACGTTAGAAGCCATATGACATACAATGTCAATGGAAATAGATTTTGTAAAAGTGATTGTCAGAGTGGGAAAGCTTGAGGATGGTGGCATGGATTTAGTCTGGGGAAAGTCATAAGAAAATATATGAAAACTGTATCTAAATTTTCTCTCTCCCTTTTTCCTCTTCTTCTTTTTTTTTTTTTTTTTTTTTTTTTTTAAATCAAACTCTCCCTCTCACCTCCTGATTTTTTTTTTTTTCACCTTTCTGTCAAGTCCATGAGGATCTTGAAACAAATATTTTCTTTAAGTAAACAGGTTCTAGGGAGTGAGGTGTAGCTGTGCTCCCTCACTCCCTGTCTACTTTCATCTTCCCAGGTAGCCAGGCTTTCTGGAAGCCGAATGCTAGGTGGGGGTAATTTGGGGCTTGTGAGGAGCAGTTCAGGGTTTTCAGGTTCTGAAGATAGGTTTTCCACTGGGCTGGGTGGCAAGGGAGTTCTTGAGTGAACTACAGGTTGACAGCAGAAGCTTGGAGAAAGCCAGAAAGTGGGGACAGAGTTGAATGTAGCCAAAATATTCCCAAACCAATAAAGGCCAAGATCAAAACTACCACCATTGTAAAAGACTTCATGGTTTACCATGATTGCTTAATAATTATGTGAAAGGAGAGGAGGTAGTAATTCTCAGTCTTTTTCACTTTTGTTGTGATAGAGCTGTTCACACAAAATAGGCCACAGGACTGTGATATTTGGCAAAGCTGTCTACCAACATGTCTAAAACCAATGCTGAGCCTGTACTGCGTGATAGAACACTCAGTACATCACAAATTCTTTTATGGAACTGTGGTGTCCAAAATGCTGAATAAATAGTGCACTGGCTGAACTGTGCTCTCTCAGCATGGTCTCTGCTACCATCCTACTGCTCATCAGCACATTCCAAGACTAAAAAGATAGAATACATCTCCAAGTTCAGGTACCTTTGTAATAATATAAACCTGATACTGAATTTAGTGAAACTAGAAGAGGGAGTGGGGAAAAAAAGCTGCTGAATAAACACCTGCATAATCCTTACATGTTTTAGTAACTATTAAAGGTAATAGTGGTGGTTATGAGAGTGTAGAACAGGAGGTATTTTTTCAGTGAGAACACGATGGTCTGATACATAACAGATGGCCAAAGCACAAGAATGTGAATAGGTACCTTACACAGCCTGTCCCAGAAACTGAAGAAACTATGACCTCTAAGAAGGGACCTCGGTGAAAATGTGGGCTATATTACAGCATCAAATCTTAATATGCTTATTTTTAAAATATATTTAATTTTTCAACTTATTTTTCTCAGGCTACTTCTGTACTATATTTTACAGAGTGCAGCCGAATCTGCATTCTGTCACAAGCTTCTCCTGACAAAATACGTATCTGTCTATATTGCCTTTTATAGGAACTCCATCTGGATTTGGGAAGCTGGTTGCTTGCAGATCTTCAAGTTTGCAGCAGCAAGTACCTTTAGGCAGATGTACCCTGTTCAGGGTACAATTGTGCTTTTGTACCTGAACAGCAGACAGCCAAGATGCAGTCATACTGAAGAATGCAGGCAGAATATACAGATGTAGCTATTTTAGTCTCCAAGCTCCGTTCAGAAACATCCTATTCAGCAGCATATATGAAGCCCTGCTGACCCATGTTTTAATTACCTGAGACTTCTTTACACCACCTCTGCAGGTACAAAGTGTTTGCAAATTCTATGTGTAGTGATACGTCCCAGTCTACCAATACTTAATGCAGTAGCTTGGCACATGAAAGGTGAGCAACCAAACCTAAAGGCTGCCAAGGTTAGTGGTGTCTATACTACTAGCACTCACAATAAAACCAACTCTTATATGTTTCATGAGTCCTTGTCTAAGTTTTGGAGCCAGACTATACCTAAATCTTAATGTATTTTTTTCCATACATATCTGAGACAGAATCTTTCTTATACATCCACAAGGTAATAAATGTCTAAGTCTCTCTTTGTTTTCTATTAAGCTTAGGAGAATGAAAGTTTCCTTGGCCTTATCAAACGAGATGCAGGGTGACTTTAGGTCATGTCATCCTGCTGTATCCATTCTCAGAAAATATAGGACCCCTTCTCAGAGGGTCTTTGCAGCCTGTTTCTTCATTATGACAAATACCTTTTTTAGATGTCAACTCCATTGGTCAATTTTCAATTTACATTAACACTGTGCTTTTGAAGAAGGCTCCCAGTCACATTTAGCAGAAAAAAATATCTGCAAAGCTTTCTCATTATTGTCTTCTTAATCTATTATATTTCAAGATATCTTCCAAAACTCTCTTGTGATTTGGCTGATCACCTACCAAAACAACTTCACCTTAAATGTCTTATTTCTGTCTGTGCCATATAACATTTTTCAGTGCACTTATATAACATGCTGTGTTGGGCAGTAATTCACTTTCTTCCCATATTCGAGTAGTACATACAGATTTGTTTCTTAGATTCCATGGAAGAACCCTTACTTTTAATAGCTACACAAAAATATCCATATGTATGCAAGACAACAGGTAACATGGGCGCAAACTGAGGTAGAAGAATTTCCAGGTAAGAATCTGGAATTTAAGAAGTATTAAAATTGTGTAGTTTGGAGAATCGATATGATGGACTGCATTCAGTAGCAGAGCCTGACAGCCAGAAAGCACAAAGTTTTTAAGAACAAAGTCTCTGAAAATTCCAGAGGTAAAAATATGCCCTACATATCTTCAATGCAGAATTTGAATTGAGATAACTCATCAACATCTCAAGAAACAAAAATAATATATATAAAAATATATATATATTTATATATTTATGATCCCTGAAAGTTAAAGATAATTACTGCTTTGGGAGAGCCACCTGAATCAGAATCATTATGCAGAGAAATCAGACCTGCAGACCACTAAAGAGAAGGGTAACTTGCTTATTTTGTAGATTTCAGAAAAGTGCTAATCACAATTTTACTACCCACAGTCATTATTTAGCCATTCACAATCTTTCACACGAAAGAGAACAAATGGCTCATATTTCATATCAGGAATTTTTCTGAACAGACAGCAAAAGGCATAAGCCATTCTTTTCCAAAATGCTAAGCAATCAAGAATTCACACAGAAGTCAATAAGAAATTCTTGTCACACTGTTTTGGACATTGTATTTTCCTGTCTAAGCACATAAATATAGACGTAGACATGTAAGCTTTGACCTATCTTATGAAATTTTAGCTCTAGCTCATAGTCAATCTTTAGTCACTGGAGAAGAAAAAAAAAAGCCAAAATAGACCATAACCAGCATTTCAGAATCCTGCTAAGCATATGACCCTGAAAAAATGTCACTGATGAGATGCCCATAGAAATCCTATGGTCAAAGAGGCCAAAGAGAATGGGAAAATGGGAGATAAAATCTTTATTAAAAGACATTTACTACTAGAAGACATGTACTGAAGAGAGATGTGTTTATCTGTTTTGGAACAGAGAAGTAGCTTTTAAAAATAAAAATGAATATTTATTACTCCACTGCATTTTTTTTTTTATTAATTGATGGACAACATTTTTTTTGTCTTTTTTTTTTTTTTTTTTTTTTTTTTTTTTGGTCAAGACAGTGCTAGCTATTGGCTAGGAATTAGGCAGATGGACATAAGACGGGGGTACTCTATCACCTAATTTACTTTTACTGTGGTAGCATGTCTGGTAATTTATTATTTCCTGCTATTGAGAAGTATGCATTTTAGTCTCTCCCAGCAGAGCCATTAAATATTACTTAGTATTGGTTCAGGGTTAACCTGAACTTAGGCTTCACAGATGTACAGAAACCTCTTAAGGGGAAAGAAGAGGGCATGTCTGAAGTCAATGCCCATAAGTGACTGACAGACTCACAGACAGGCTAGACAGGATATAACCTAGAGTCAAAATTACCAGACATACTATCTAAGAGATATGAGAATCTTCTACCAGACTGCAGATGTAGGACTCCCATAAACTGTAAGAATTCCTGGACTGGCATTAGATATAATAAGTAGAGGTTTTTTAAAGAAGTCCAAAATGTGTAGGCCTTTCTAAACTGTTACTCCTTTTCAACTTTAGTGATAACTAAAGCAGATGTTGCTGTTAGCAAACCAAAGGATGCTATGGTTCCTTCTAGTTTGTATGGTCAGTGTTGCAAAATACCACTTTCAAATAATTAAGAATGAAAAGACTAAAAACATCATTTGAATAAAATATTTTTTGATTGAAATTCTACTTAAAAGGTACTTAAAGTAATTAAGTCTTATTTTATTTTATTTTGATAGCATCATTGCTCATAAATATATCAATGAAACTGCAAACTACTGTCTACTTTATGTCCCATTTATGAAACTTCAAAGCAGGGACAGTCCTCATACCTGATAACACAAGACTGTGTTTGTAGCCTACTTTCTTATATTTTATTGTATAGTTGCCACTTATTACAGGTGGCTAGGCTATGGACATCTTCCACTGTACACTCCTAAAATGTTGCTTTTGTATTAGACTCAGAGACTGGCTGAGGTAGGAAGTCACCTCTGGAGATTGGCCACCCCAACCCACCCTGGGCATGTTGCTCAGGGCTACATGCAATCAAGCTTTGAGTATGTCCATCAATGGAGACTCTCTACCTGGAGAACTTTGCCCAGTGACTGGAACAAACATGTCTCTGTTTTCCTCATTTTTTAAAGGTTAACTGTCGCACAGTATACAAGATTTATCTGTAACTGTTCAGAAACTCTTTGATATGAAATACCCTTTGAATTGCCAGATAGAATTAGTTACAGTGTAATTTTGAAAAATTAGTGGTCCTTTGAAGTATATAAGATCATTAAGTTTCCTACTCTACCAGGAATAGTATGGAAACCTGACACTACTATTGCAAATCACTTGTTTGTTTTCATTATCTTTACCAGACTTACAAATTTTATTTTTTTTCTTTCAAAATATGCTTTTGTAGTATAATAAAGTTATTTCAGAAAATTTTCTTACACTTTTATAGCCCAAACATAAATTCTGTTTCTGTACAATTCTACAACAAGTTTTGCACTTGCCCATCAAAAAGCAGACAACACAACATCCTGAAGTGATATCTTGCAAGCCTTCCCTATCTATGTGTGTCAGCAAAAGTTTTGTAAAGCTCCCCAGTACCAGGAAATAGTAACAGGAGCTGAAGTATTTTCCATCATGTTTTATGTATATTGAGTGTAGCTTTCTTTTCTCACACCCTGCATAAGTCTTACTTATAACGTAAAACAAAATCAATATCAAAACAGTTAAAAAACAAGATTAATCAATAAAGTTAAACAAAATCAATTTATTTTGCCACTAAACGGAAATGTATTTGTGTACACTTTTTCATGTAAGTTTTCAGAATTAATAAAAAGAAATAAAACAGGTCTGGGGTTGATTTAGTCCAGTTAGGCATCTGATTTCACTAGATACTTTCTAAATTGGTCTTGCATTTCTTATAAGCATTGATTAACAATCTTCCAGACTTCAATTTATTTTTTAAAATTAGTATTAAGCAATCTATGTGAAGATGTGTCCCTCTATAACTGTCATAGATTAAAAAAAAAAAAAAAAAAAAAAAAGGGAAGCTATACAGTTCAAATTTATTTGTTTGTAAGTATAAAGTTTCTAAAGGACATTCCAGACAATATTGTTTTGTTTCCTTTTCAATAGTTAATTCAAAAGTTAAAATATTGTATCTCTACCTTATTACCATGTTATTCCAGTTTGTGAATTTATTTAGGCTATTTTAAAGTTATACTCTAAATAATTATTCTGCACAATAAAATCTTATTACCTCTTCCTAAATATATATATATATATATATATTAATATACATATTTATATAAAAATATTTCTTTTGTTTCCTCTGTAGCTTAAGAGCCATTAATCAATGGAAAGAAATACTCCTGGATCCTGAGACACAAGCACCTCTCATTAAATACAGCTGACCCTGGCACAGATTTCACTCATTTTAGTTGGTAGTTTCCCAAAGAATTTCAGGACATAACTTACATGAGTTATGCTCACATGAGAAGTCATTCCCTGTAGACAGGGTGCATATGGTCACTAGATTTTTAAGGACAAGACACTTTGAAGAAACAGAGTATCTCGTGTCACTTTGTCTTGGCATAGAGGGAGCCAAAATATCTAATAAAATCAGACCATTTTCCTTGAAGTGCAGGTATCATTGATAATTCAGAATAGTAGGTCTGTAAGTATTCCTGTTTTGAGACAGTATGAAGTCCTGAAAATATGGTAAAGGGTCATCCTTTCTGATCCATCTCCCCTGGTGTGTCTAAAGAGAAAATAAGTTGATCTGAAAGCATTATTATTTTGAGGTAAGATTTCCATATAACATCTGGATCACATAGTTAAGCTTTAAGAATGCATTTATTTGTTTATTTTAATTGAGGATAACTTATTTTTTCCATTTAGTATCAGTGGCTTACGTACTTTAAGATCCTAAATTAAATCTTAATTAAGATATCTTTAGGATGTCTGTTTCTGAAATATTTTTTGTATCTTTCTGGAAGGGTGTTGTTCCTTGGGTATCTACCTCTTTGTAGATTTACAGAAAAATAAGGTCAGAAACAATTATCAGAGGCCCCTCTACTACACCTCCCTGCCCAAGTCAAATCACTAAACCTATTTCCCGACATATGTTTCATCTAGCCTCTTCCTACAGACCTTCATGACTGATTTCAGAGCTTCCCCTGACACTCTCTTAGAACTGTTTGCCATCCTCACTCTTACAAAATTCCTCACAGTATCTCATCTGGATGAGTCTATTTCTGCAGTCTTTCTTTCTTGTCCTACCTGCTATGGATGCAGAGAACAAAAATCACCTCCAATATTCAGCTTTTAACCACCCACTTGCCTCTTTCATTCCATTTTCATTTCTAGACTTACTCAAGAAATCCTTTCCAAGCTTCCATAAGAGCCCTATTGAGGCATTCTTTCAAGCAGCACCTCTCATCTTCCTCAGAAAGATCTCAGTCATGATTTCCTATTGGCAAGTAAATGTGATAATACTTTGAAACAAAACAGTCAGATACTTTAAAACATTAAATAAAATGAAAAACCTCTGAAGGAAACGCTATTAAAGACTAAGTAGAAAATGGAGTCCAGGGAGGGATGAGAGGATGGAAGCGTTGCAGGCCAGTACATCTGGAACACCATCAAGTCACTTGCTTAAAATGCACTTACATGTAAATAACCAAACATTTGAAAGCTTCCTTCAAATCCATTACTTCAGTTAAAAAGTAGCATAGTTGCTGCTTAGCTTTGTCATCTTTGACCAAAACCACTATTAAAAAAGCCTATTAGAGTCCCACAAGATTTATTCCTATTTTTTTCTTGCTGACCTTGACAGGATTTGTTTGTTGTTGTTGTTTAGCATGATGATCTTTAGTGTTATGAATTGCATTATGAAGTAATTTTTAAAAAGAAAATTCTATAAGCAAATTAGAGAATCTGTTTAAGGAGTAGAAGTAAGATGAAGGAGATTGATCCACATGATAATTTATTTCAATACCTTGTTAGCAAGATAGATGGAATGAGATGGGGAAAAGCACAAACTGATCTGGATGTTTTTGAGACCAAAAATGGAGGGGTCATGTCCTCTTTTTCTCAGAGACTTGTAAAAAAATGGGGAAACAAGTAAAAAAGGAGGATAGAGACACTTTAAAATAGAACACTGGAAAGACAGAAATGCACTGCTGAGACAGAAAGTGATAAAAACTTATGTATAGAAAAAGCAATATAATCAGAATTTCCAAGCACAGAGGAAGGAGACAGAAAGCTTCTGGGGCTGATAAATGCAGACAATAAGTAAAATGGGATCTGAGTCAGAAATGTGGTATTTCAAGTGATATTTAATATGGCTGGGTGCTACCCAGAATTTTGGTAATAGGCTTAAAATAAAATCAATTATATTTTTTCCAGTGCTAAATAGCACATTAGAAGACTGAAAGGGGCCCTGGAATGACACACAATGGTGGAAATGGAAGAGAGAGAAAAGGTGACACAAAAATCTGTAAGAGACAGGGGACATGAAAAGATTGAACACCCATGTATTCATTAAGACATTACTGTAATTCTTTAAATAAATATTACTAATTGAATAAAAATGATCAGTATATTTTACAGAAATTGGACTAACCTGGCTACAGAACACACTACATTTTCTCAGTCTGTATTTGAAATTTAACTGATTACATCACCTATACCAAATTTTCAAATGTTTCCATAAAACTTTTGGAAGTTTTCATTGAATGAAATCCATTGAGAATAAACCTACAACTAGAAAAAATGGAAGTGACATATACCAGAACTATTCACCTTTGGGAAAAACATTTGGAGATTTTGCATGATACCGCCAATCTCCCTACAATAATCAGCTCACTCGGAAACATCATCTGTAGCTTTTAATGGGTAAAAGTTACCCAAAGGTTCTTTTTTCCATTTTAACATAGTCCAGCTTTACAATTTTTCCCTTTGAGCAACTTGGTCTCTTAAGTGTTCTGAATTATTCTGCTAGAAAAAGTCTAATGGTATTCCTTATCTAATATGTCTTACTGATGCCATCATATTTTTTCTCAGTTTACAAGTGTGGATATATATTGTTCAATTTTTAATACATCTGCCAGCAAAGGAAGTTTGGTTTGTGTTTTGCTGTGTTTCTTCTGGCATCAACACAAAGTCTACAGGCCAAATACAGCTCTCTCTTACTCTTGTGGAATCCTACTGCCTCCGATATGTATCATCTGTCTTCATTGGAGAAACAGAAGGATTTGCTTCTGCAATTGCAAGAGAATCAACAAATCTATTCATAATATTTTGCCCAAAAGACCCAGCATGTTTTCCCGCAGGTAAATTGGTACTGGATTCGAGAAAATGAATAAAATGAAAAAAACATATATATCTAGAGGAGTATCGAACACAGTTCTAACTACATACACAAAATTAGACCAAGCATGTGCCACTTTTCAAAAAATATTTGCAAAGAAGTACCCACTTCTTCCTAGTACTGCCAGACAATTTCTCATAACCAAGAGCAGAGCAATCTTCACAATTTAATCTTAGTTCTTCAATTTAAGTTAGCCAAACGGATCAAAAAATACCATTTAAGGGAAAAAATCCAGTACTAAGCTTTTCCATTCAGTACTAGGCTTTTCTACCTGAACGCATTTGCTTCTCTTAGTAACATATAAAACTTCTAGAATAGGAGCCCAAATGTTGAAAAGAGGGCAGGCTGTGGTGTGATACAGATAGTAGCAGTGATATCACCTTTAAAAGTCAACAATCACCTGTCCTTTAAAGTCCTTGGCATTGGGATAATGCATTGAGAAGAGTCATATTCACTGACATTCAAAAGGCTTTCTACTTCAAGGCCACCTTAGTTTTTAAAATGCAATAATCGATCATTTGCTTTAGCTTCCCAACTCTTGACAGATCTTGAAGATTCTTAACTCCAGAAACTTCAAAGCAAGTTAAGGTTCTAATATAACAATTTAAATATAGATTTCAATGATCCATAGTAAAGTACTCTTACCATTGATATAAAGTAGTGTTGCTAACAGCTTTTAGGATATAGGATTCTATTATACACATCTACACCATTTTCCTGAAAGTCATTATAGTCATGCTTCATATATGTATTTTTTTCTAAAACGATACCATGCAAATTGCTCGTTTACCTAAAATTTCCCTAGAATTGTTTAGATTATATGATTCTGGTTCCTTATAAAATAAAAACTTGACTTTTCCCCTTCCCTCCCATCATGTTTACTTCCTTTAACATAATGAAAACTATTTGTGACTCTACTTGACTAACTGAGGACAATCAGATTAAGGCTGACTTCCTCTAACTTGTTTTCTTCTGTCTAAATATTTCAGCAAATATTCAAGATCACACAAATTAGGCTCAAAAGAATAAACTAACAGGGTGTCAGTCTTGACAACAATCATCCTGTTATTGCTTCACATTAATTCTCTGAGTCATTTTTAGCACAATTTTAGTCTTTTTTCCTTTGTACTTTATATTAACAGAAGGGTCAAGCTTGAAAAACATAGAAAAAGCAGGTGTGTTTCAAGAATGCAGTACTAACATCAGGCAATACAACTCACAAGTTCAACATCATAACTACAAAATAAGCATTTCTGTGATAAGTAAGTTTGGATAGATTTTTAACAGTGACAGCAAAACACAAATCCATTTTCAAATGCTGCAGAATGAGCAACCACAACTTTTTCAAAGAGGGGATGCAGCAGCCAGCCCAATCCAAAAGAAATTAATTCAGTGGGAGTGTGTTAAGCACATACCTCAGACAAGCAGCAGAGAAGAAATCCATTTTAGAAAAGATGCTGAAAGAGCTTGATGTCCACCTGGCAAATTTCTTGTGCTGTTTGAAAAAGCAAGACGGTTCAGATTATGAACCGAATTATATTTATAGCAGTACAATCAGTCTTGATCTGTATGTAAATAAAAACAAGGTTTTCTAGCAAAGTACAGAATCAGAAAGGCTGGAGGAAGAGGTAGATGTGGAAAGAAGGGGGGGTGGGGGGGGGGAAGAGGAGGGAGCCCCTTCCACCTTCAATAAACCCCAACCATTTGGATTTAGCCTTAAAGAAGAGCTTCTCCATGGGAAGGAAAGCTGTACACTCCTGCAAAGCTAAGGTCAGCCCTTTGTATGTTTTCCATGTGAAGGAACAACATAACCTCTGTAACTTCTAAACAGTTTAGGGGAAAAATCTTGAATAATAAAATTCAAAAAACAAACAGGCAAAAAAACAAACAAAAAAAAACACAAACAAACAAAACGGCAAGAATTCAAATACATAAGTCCAGTGAAATCCATCTTGTAACAGAATATTGTACTGCTAAACACACCTGACTGCAGCTTTAAAATCATTTTTAAAACCACCAAACTGTATTGCTCCTTACTTATATGCTTAGCATTAACTACAAAGCAAACATTTGAATATGATATTAAAATAAAAAAAAAAAAAGTTGGGTGGACCCCATATGAACAGACAATGTAAGTAAACTGAGGTCTAGGATTTCATGTCCTGCTGGCTTACCTGATAAAACATGAATTTCAAATGTATTATGAGGAAAAAGAAAAATAAAACCCCAAGATATAGCAGTGATGAAATTCTCTCTAATAAACGTGTTCAGATTCCCAGTTCCAAAAGATTACCAAGTATTCACAAATTGCTGCATTGCACTCGCACTGGGAAGAGAAAAAAAAAAAAAAAAAAAAACACTCTGCAGTATCCTCTCTGCTTCATCCTCAGCTTCCTGTTCTTGGCTCACTCACTCTGTTATACCTAATACAAATCAGCAAATAGCAGGCCAGAATAAAAAAAAAAAAAAAAAAAAAAAAAAAAAAAAAAAAAAAAAAAAAGGGGGGGGTGGTGGATAGGGGGAGGATGGAGAGAGACCGTCAGGGGATAGAGACATCACCTTGAAGGACAGCCCCATCTACCGGCAAAAGCCGTGAATCGGCTGTTACCAGCAGCTTTTTAAGTGGCTAACAAAATCTACAGCTCTGTGTTCTTTCAGCAAGGGGGCAAGGATTGTGCTGAGAAGTAGATTTCCTCATCTACTGTTAAACAAGTAAAAATTCTTACTAGTTTTCATTCTTTTCCGTTAATTATTTGCCTCTGAAATGTGAGATGGAAATTGGGTACAGGTATTCCATTACAAAAGCACCAAAAAACTTTTCAGACCAGCCTCTGCCACCGCTAAGTGCTACTTATCCTTGTCTTATTCTACAGTTCTCCACAGAGTAGCAGAGGTAGATTCAACATGTTTAGTCATGGTTTCAACCCAATACATAAATAAATAAATAAAAAGGAAAAAGGTTCTTTTGGTAGAGTCATATGATATTTCCATCTATTACAGACTGCATTGCCAGTTTCCCAGCCTGGTACATGACTACCTTGTCAGTATCAGATCTATACATTACAGTGTTTTCAGATGGCAGCTGGGCAGCCAGATCTGGAATCTAAACAAAAAAGGCTTCTTTTTAAAATTCAGACTCCTAAATAACAGTAAATACTAATACAGCAAACTGCAGCTGTGCTGGATCAGTCTCAGTTTTGAGCTAAATCAGACAGCATTATACATTTCCAGCTTTTCTTCCTTGACAAAAAGTGGAACTGGGATGGCTTTCAGAAAGCACTTGAAAACCATAGATTCACTCATGCTGGAAAAAGATGCTGGGCAGTCACTGAGAAGGTGGAAGGTGCACAGTAGAGGGGCCAAAAATAAAAAGACAATTTTTCATTATTTCATTTTTGGAATGTAAAGATAGAACAAAATAAAACAAATTAATACCTTCATGCAACAAGGCTGTCATCTGTGATATAACAGATACTTACAGATATTATAACATAACCTGCAGTTCAGTGATCCAGGCAGATATTGTGAATTTGATCCCATAGATTCAGATTCAGTATTGTTCTGATTTGTTCATTTTAAGTATTTGTATATCTTGAAGTTTTGATTGCTTAAATTTTGTCTGAATCTAAATTATGTAAATTTCTCTAACTCCAGGTTGTGGCTTGACACTCTTGGCCCTTTACCACAAACACTTGGAGTCTCTTAGTATAATAACTAATTTGCAAGTAGGTTTGATAAACCTAACTTGCAATTTAGGTTTATCAATAGAAATGTCGTTCTAACAAGAACAATGAAGTCTAATCTCAAAAATTTTTAAATATTTTCTGTGCAAATATTACAGTGATTAAAAGAACACAGCAAGCAACCTCAAGACACTAAATATTTAGTTAAAATACACCATCATACATCCAGTAACAGTCAGATACTGAGAAAAAAGTTGTATAGCCTACATCTCTAACGGCAAGTTTAATAAAAATACTATCGTTTCTGAAAAGGTTAATATCAATAGAAAAAAAATGTGGTGGTGTGGTGGGCGATATTTTTGCATTTTTATAAAGCATGCTATGAAAACTTATCACCTTTCATATGTCCTCTGCACAGAAAAAGACCAAGCTGTAAACAACCATGCAGCTTTTATCCTTTAAATGTGTCTTACCACTGATCTAGAAAGACTTTACATGCTTTCCAGCACTGCTGTCATGCTATCACCAGTTTTGAATTTAGCTTTCATGCTGGCAGTACTGGTAGGCTACTAAATAGTACAGGCACGTCCCCACTACCTATGTGTGATTCCATTCTATGACCCTAAGGTATGAAGAGTCATAAACCTTTATCTTATTATTATTATCAGCCAACAGGCTCTTGAATTCTTAGTTGGATATAATTATAAAAGCTGTGCAATATATATATTTTTTCATATCCTTGCAAAGTTCTTCAGGTTCACAAAGACAGGTGACAAATTACTTGCAGGTGACAAATTACTTGGTAGTGACAGTAGCACTTCTGACTCAAAATCATCCTTAAAATTTGAAATACTAAAGAGATGTTAAGAAATCATTGCTGATTCCAACTGATCATTCCCAGAAATCTTTCCATTCATGGAGGATATTTCTGGAAATGGTGAATTGTTAGATGCTTATAAATACAGACTTATCACTAGGTTAAAAGGCAGAATAGTTACACCTCAGCTTGGAATTTTAATATGAATTCCTCCAGTATTGGCTACAGTTTGGGCATATTTGATATTTTACAGGCATAGCTCCTGCAAGATGTTCCCTTTTGAAATCAGCTGAACACCAAAATGAAAAAAAAAAAAAAAACTAGAATCTGGATAGCTTAAACAATAAATATAGTGTAGTAAAAGTCTTTTAGGTACACTTAGGTGTCTACAGGTTTAGTCCTGAACATAACACTGAACATATTAAGTTTCTCTCCAGCTTAATAATAATTTCCGTGTATCATGAAAGCATGCAGTTTACAGAAGTCCTAAAAGGACCTTCTTTAAGTATCACTAGAGGTGCAGAATAAGATGCTTAATATAGCCACTGACTTCAAGAAATCTTCAAATATCTTTAGCAAAAATACTGAAGGCTTTTTCAGGTAACATTTCCTTCAGCTCAGATTTCACTGGACACACTGGTATTACCAAGTGCTCAGGTTCAGCTCCACCAGTATTTGGTGTCAGGAAAATTAATATTTGTGGTTATCTTAAAAAGATCCTTTCATGGCTCCTTGAACCACAGCAAGTCATCTGATACAGGGTTTGAGAGAGTCAGAAGAGTTTATCAACACAACAGCATCTTCCTTCTAACAGCTAAAGTGCTAAATCCCTTGATCGCTTATAATTTTAATGTTTTAAACTTACATGTTATACCACAATTGCAGAAAATAATCAAATGAAAAGTATAGATTTCTCTATCACATTAGCTGCTTTGACTCTACGATAAAGTGAAAATTAATAAACATGATCTCCCTGCCCTCTTCCCCTCGAAATGCAACCTGTTTAGATGTAGAGCTTAGGGATATGGTTTAGTGGGGACTGCTAGCGTTAGGTCAGAGGTTGGACTCGATGATCTTGAGGTCTCTTCCAACCTAGAAATTCTGTGATTCTGTGATTCTGCCGTTTTTACTGTCTGAACAAATAAGACATTAGATAGCTAGTAAAATAAAACAATTTTCTAAACTAAGAAAGTCTACGATAATTGCATTTACTTCATAAACTTTTGATCACTTCTCCCTGCAGGTACTGTTACAATTTCTTCTGTTCTGAGTACAGTAGAAGCAATCACCTTAATGGACATGGGCTGAAGCGGCCACCCAACAGAACCAAAGGAGAGCACCTACACAACCTGCAGAGCATGGACATGGTTGTCAGGCAAATTTCCATTACTTCAGCCTTGAGTTTGCAATCTTGGAGATTTCAGGTTCTGCAGAACTGATAACTTTGCTTTAATGCAGGTTTGTGGTTCACATACCCTCCTACAAGTTTTGACCAGTTCTACTCTTGGTTCTCCCTCAAATGTGCAAATATTTAACAGAACTGGTGAAGAACAGCACAGTAAGGTTTTGGCTCAAGTGCCACAAAGTGCCCAACCTTAGTGATCACCAGGCAATGGGGCATTCTGGTTTACTTCAGCAGATGAAAGGATTCATCTGGAAGTCCTTCTCTGGTTATCCTTCGCAGCACAGTTTTTTGTTTGTTTGTTTGTTTGTTTTCTTCTTCCTCTCTGACACGGACATACGAAGTCCAGATTAAAATAAAAGAATATAGTTTTTTTTGAGACTATCCTATTTCAGCTTCTATGTTGCAACAATTACAGTTCTTTTTAACATAAAGAAATCTTTAAAATTAACTTTTAAAAGCTTAGGTGTGCAACCATGGTGGCAAACCATGAAATCAACAAAGCAAAAGTGTGTTCTATATACATAGTTAATAAAGGGCTAGGAGCAATATTTTCTTTCTGAAATAACAATGTCTGAGGAACATTTTATTTGCCTATGCATTAAGAAATTTCCCTCGATTCTTCACAGTATTCACAGTAACTGTTTCTATTTCTGGGAATGATTTCTGGAAATTGCAGTGTATGTAGAAATTGGGTAATGGAGTAATCCATCTAATATATAAGGAAAGAGCCATCCAAGATCCTCCATAGAGAAGCAGGTGAACAGGATGATCCAGGAGGCTTTTGTTGTTTCAAAACTATGTGAACGCAATGTACTGCAATCACAGAAAAGCTGTGATACAATCAAGAATATTGTCATAGAGAGCCAGTCATAGAGAGCCAGTATCTGCAAAAATTATACAGATTATAGCAGTACTGAATAGAAGATTGCTTCCAACTTATTTCAATGAAAACTAGAGAAATTATTTTAATTAAAGACTAATAGCTGTTTGCCAAAGTAAGAGAGCACATCTGTCAGATGCTGAAAAAGGATCTTCAAAAGAGATAAATACAGTCCATTTCTATAGCAACTGGTTTTTGTCACAATTCTAATGTTTTTCTCTACTAAATTCAAATAAAAGTGGGCACTTTTGGACCGTGAAGTATCTGAATTTCTGAGAGTTCAAACTTACATGGAAAGCTTGTGAATCATAGTGTTACAGACTTAAATTTAGATGTTACATCAGATAAATGCAGTTTGCAGTCTTTCTTTTTCAAATTAGCACTAACGACATACATTTGTCATCACAACATATATATATATATATATCAACTACTCAAAGTAGGCAGAAATCGTCTGAGATATAAATTTATTTATAGAAACTAATAGTCTAATTTGCCTATGTGGTGGATCATAAAAAAGTGGTATTCCCATTGTTTATGCTAAACACATTTCTAAAATACTTTAATTCACACTCCTCCATATTGTTTCCATGCTCCTCAGTTTAAGTGGCATTTCCATGACTATGAAGGAAGTACAGTCCCTTGTAGATCAGAAAACACTGGTACTGTGAGGAAAAGTGGAGATAAACGTTTGTTAGAAACTCCAGCTGCATATTGTCATGTGCAGGAATATGCAAGATATCAAAAGCAAGCTACTGATGTAGCCATGAATTGGGCAATACCATAAAACCACAGGAAAATACCAGGAGGAGGCAGTGACCACTAATGGTCCATATCCTGTATAATAGTGGGTTCATAACATACCATACAGATCAGAATCAATTTTTCAGCCATAAAGTGATATACCAGAATATAGTATACTTAAGTACACGCAGGAAACACCATTTTCTTAGTATCCCAGTTCCAGCACCTGAAGCTTTTTGTGCTGAGAGACACTTTGCCTGTCCTGATATGAACTGTGCAAAAAATAAAAATAACATTTCCAGAAAAACACCATACATTTAAAGACAATGTTTTGTGGTTTTGTTTGTTTGTTTGTTTTAAATAGATTCTTTAAACAAATAAGAAAAAGCTCCCACTCTTGAAACAGGACAACATACTAAAATACAATAGAAAACTATTTTAAAACACTTCAGGCAGCAAGAAACAAAGAACGTGAAGTACATCATTACAATAACGCATAGTGCCTACCAGTTTTGTTCTAAGCTCCTATAATATACTTTTATTTTGAGTTTGTTTGCAAGACATACTTCTGTATTCTGAACTATAAAATGTTGTCTATAAAATATTATCTGGTGTAATATATTGCATTGCAATATATTATAATACATATATATATATAAATACATATATTATATATATATGTATATTATAATAAATATATATAATATAAATTTCAAAATACCAAAAGGATATCATATTTTCTTGAAGCTAACTTCTCTCTGAGAGTAGTTTATAAACTGGCCTGGTGTTTCTACTAAATCACAAAATAGATCTACCTGTTACTAAAAAAACAAAAAAGTAAAAAGTGATTAAGTAACTGATGAAGAGAAAGTTCTCTTTATCAGAAATGGCAGTTCTCTTCCAGAAAAAGAAAGCTCTTAAATATGATTAGCAAATGATTAAAAAATAAAATATTATTTTGTAATAATTAAATAAAAATTATTTATAAACAAGTGCTAAAATTGAATTCTATCAGTTATTTCTAGAACAATATGAAGAACCACTTTTTTTTGGGGGGGGAGGGGTGGAGGTTAGAGTGAGCGGGACAACATGGCGTATTTAAATTAATTCCACTGTTCCCATTGAAATCTTATATTCATATAATCTTATATTAATATTCAACCTCATTTCAATTTAAGAAAAGACCTTCATATTTATTCCTAGAATGAACAAGTACCTATTAGACATGAAAATTCTGTAAATACCATGTAGTCGATAGAAAATATTTTTTTTTTATTATTTTTTTTTATTTTTCTGTTTTGACAGCCATTAACATAATAAATGAAATCTTGTTAGCAAACTGTTAATATAACTGATATACATATTGACTAAACTTCATCTCAGGTAACTGTATTATTTCCCTATATTTCAGAGTTCCTTAATGAGTCTTACATTTGTAATGTTTAATTTTTACAAGTTCCCAGCTGCCATGAAGAAGCTTCTGCAGTACTAGGGGAGGAAAAAAGTTGCTGTCCAAGGTACTGTACAAAAACATGAATTTTCTAATTACTCTTTCAAATACATCAAAAATATTTTTGAATGTATTTAATTCTAAGTGTCCTTAGCAAGCAAGCTATCCTTGTTGAAATTCCCTACATAATACTGCAGTATCAGTGCTATGCTGTTACTTTCCAGGGCCTCTTCTGCTGCATTCCAGTATAATCACACGTTCCAGCACCCAGCAATGCTCTGTATGTATAATCCGTCTGAAAAAAATCTTTCACTACAGACTAGTATTCAACTACATGTAAATATATATAGATCTTTGAATTCTGTATGGTACATGTGAAAAAGCTACCCTCTAACATAAATCTAGCTAACATACTATCCTGGCATTCTGCAGAGCAGTCACTTGATGTAATTTTATCTGCAGTATTTGTCTTATGCATTTCAGAGGCATATAGGTTCGTGCATTAATGCAGTAAATAGGAAACAGAATCCTGGATTTAACTACTACATTCAAAAATAACCAAAGAGTGCAAGAAAATTTAATGCATTTTTTCCTTTTCGTTTAATAAATAAAAGCGTATTTTTATTTTGAAGTGTAAAACAATGCAATAGCCAAGAACTGCAGTAAAGCTCTCAGAGCTGATAGCTGTATCCAATAATGGTTCCAAACACCACCTTTAAGCAAATGGCTTTCATTCACTGTTTAATCAGTGAAATCAACAATAATCCCCATATGGCTAGAAAAGATGTTTGTTAAAGAAACCTAATTTATGATTTATTTATTTGTAAATTGTCTTAAAGCTGAGATGCTTAGAAGAGCTACTATTCTGATAATTCAATCATGCTGACAGAGCTGGTTTCACCTAGCAAATTCTCTCTGCAATTCACAGTATGGCTGACAGCTATCTGCATAGAAAAATAGCACAGTAACCATTTAAATCATGCAAAAACATTTACCCAAGAAGATGTAGCAAAGATCAGGATCCAGCTTCCAGACCCCATGAAGCATGAAGCTGAGAGAACAATCCACTAGCTTGCTCGGGCCAGCAGTGTCTCTCCTACACTTGACCTAGACTGCCTTACATAATGAGGAATCAGTGCTGTATCCTGTGTGGAGGAGCAAGCTGAATGTCATCACTGGCAGAAGTAGGGAGAACTGGCAGCAGGCAGGCTGGTAGTTAGCATGGAGATCACGAAGTCTGCTTTCCCTGACTGCTCTGGAAGAAAGCACAGGAACAGCTCAGAAATGCTGGTGTCATTCCTCCCCTGGAACGAATGACCGGAAGGACTGAGGGTGTTACAAATGTGAGGCAGAGAGCAAGTGCAAAAGCTGCATCTGTACTTACTATCAAGGTAACAGAGCTCCTCTCACGTTGTCTACAGGATTGCATAGCTACAGCTAATAGGAGAGCAACAGCAAGGCAAAATAAGAAAGGAGAGAGGAGAGACACAGACTGCTGCTGCAGACGTTTGTCTGTATATTACTCATTGTGGTGAGTAAAAGAAAAGTATTGGTATAAGATAAAGTACTAGGATAAATTTCCAATAGGAAGTTCTGTTCCTTTACATAAATCTATCTGCATGCAAGTAAGTTAGTTTCTGGGGAAACAGCCATTTGATATCTGTTTCACCTGGTGTTACAGAGGTTAAACTGCTTACTCTAGAGAGATTTTGATGTGTTCAAGAAAATGATGGGTAAGATACATTCCTGATTGTGAAGATGTTTACAGTTCTTTTATATATTTTCCAGGAAGAAATCCTGGGATATTTTCTAGTTTATTATTGCTTGAAACATATTAGTACTTCCTCTGTGGTGGGCACAAGAGGAGAAAAAAGTATCCAGGCTTAGCCAGCAGTTAGAAACCTACACAACTTTGTTGTCTAGAAAAAGCAGCTTTATATTAACGAAAATCATTGCTTATAACTTGTATTTCATATTTTGTTTGAATATTTTAATAGTAAGTAAAGAGCCTTAAACTCTAATAATGCATATATAAATTATTGTTGAATGAATAGTTTGAGTGGTATAGTTTGTCCTCATAAAAGAGGGAAAGGTTTCACTAGGATAGTACATCTTATATTTTCTAGTTATATTTGAAACAGTTGTATTAGGCATGATCAAAAGTAATTGAAACTGGATGTAAATTTCTAAAATCACAGATCAGTATGGTGTTGACAAAGAATATGTTACCTGCAGAATAAAAGAAAGTATGACTTAATAATACTTAATGTCATTTTATGAAAGTACTTTCCATGAAACAGTACTTATGAAAGCAAATTTGATGCGCCTCCTTTTTTAAAGTAGATGTGATTGGGGTGAATTGATTAAATAATGGACATAATTTTCCATAAAGCTCTGAAACTTGCCACAGGCTTCATTAAATGCTAGAGAAAGGAGCTCAGCAACAACATTGTGGCAACACCAAAAGACACATTGCTGAACTCAGCAAAAGTTGTAATATCACAAAGCACCCGTATAAAATTATTCCTGCCTTAAAATAATAAGATGGGGAACACTGACTGGAATTTGCAGAAGTTAGTTTAGGTACAGGGAGTATTACACGTAGTTATGCCATTAGCAGAGTAAACACGATTTCATCTGAAATGGGAAAAGCAAGGTGAAGGTGAAAGGGATAAAAATAAATAAATTAAAAAGATCTATTTTAATTATAATTTCTCTTTTCTAAATAAGCATACTATAGCTTTTCCACCAAATGTGATCAAGTTAAACATTTTTTTTTTCTTGAAATATATCTTTCATTAGTCCATTGTGTAATATGATTTTCTTTGCTTTCTTGAGAATATCAAAAAAAAAAAAAAAAAAAAAAGGAAAATCAGTAAAGATAGATCACTCAATATACTAACTGTGCAGCTAAATTATTATTTGGAAACAAACAAAAAGAAAAGCAAGGGACATATCATTTGAGACTGATTTTTTAAACAATCATTGTCGTATTTGAAATCAGTAACTTTTTATCTAACCATATCAGCAAATAATATCAAAAATACTTTGGTGTATTTATTCTTTCATGCATTAGTATTGGCTTCTGAGGGTTACCTATTAAAACTTTTTATAAATTCAAAAGCCATTACTTTTAGTGTTGCATTTGTTAGAAAAGTGTACTAGAAAAACAAGAAAACTGTTTACACATTGGACCCAGGTTAATCAAGAGATCAAAATATCAAGACCTGTATTAGGCTATGGGAACATAGAATGAGGGCTTCCTTGAACTGCAAAACTTGGTGAGTTCGCTGATCATGGCACTCAGAACTACAAAGCAGCCAAACTACTCTACAAAAGACAGCTCAGATGCCTCCACAGCCATGGCATAGTTAAGATATCAACCCAGTTATCTGCCTACAGAAAATGAAAAGTTGACTGCATCAGATAGAAAAATAAATAAATTTTATGGAATAAATTATAGGTAAACAAACCCAACGCACAGGAATTGCAATCATGCTATCTAAATGAACAGACTAGCAAACTTGACTGTCAGCATTACAAAAACAATAAGTAGTTTGTTTGATGTTCCAGTTTAGGCAAATATCTGTTAGACAAGGTTGATACAGCTGATTCCATCTCTGGCAAAATGATGTATCAGATAAAGCTTTTCCAGAATTATTTTCCATGATATTGCCTACAACCTATATATCTAATTGCAGAACGATTACTTAGATTCATCATACTTCTTCATAACAAGGACAAGTAAAATACAAAGCAATCACTCGTAAAAATTAAATTATTATAATTCACCTGCAAACCATAGTTTCTGTCTGAAGCATAAAAATCATTTACCTCACTCAGGATTTATCTAAGTTGTTCTGCTATTGGGCTACAAAACTTCTTGATTTATAATAGTTCTTACAAGCATTTTTGCTCTGGATTAACTTGGCCTGATCTTGTGCTGGCAAGTCAAGAATATCTTAATACAAATTAATACAATAACTGCTTTCATATAGGGCTGTTAATGAACAACTCTTTCTGAGCCAGCTGCACTGATAATGTGAGTGGTAGAGTGTAATGCTTGACAGCAGCAAGAAAATAAGTCTTTTATATCAGTCTCCAAACTACATTATTCTAGTGTCTCAGTACCAGAAAGATTTCTGTCAAAGTAAGTAAGAACAGTTTAAAAGGAAAAAAATATTTTCTAAATTGTATTCTGCAAAAGGATACAAATGACTGTAGGACAGTCATTTGTAAAATGGTTAGATTGGAAAAGAATGGATTAGATTGCCTATCATGCATGAGCAGAGATAAAAATATAAATGTTTGAGAGTGTAACATATGAGTTGTAGGTACAAAACAATCTTAACTTCAGCTATAGCACGTCTTATAAAGATACTGCTAGTATCACAGAAAACTGTAACCTTACGGAATAAATTCAGGATTTTTCCTTTTATGTAAAATTTGTCAGAAGTTAACAATGCTCATCTCTAACATTATCCTTACTGGCTGAGTTTACTTCAACAGGGTTCTATTGCATGCTGAAATGAGGGAAGCAGTATCTCACAGACATTATTCCTGCCAACAACCTTGAGTAAACAGGACGATTTTTTTTAGACACCTTGCTTTTAAGATGCTTGGTGCATAAATAAATCATTACTTGAGGTTTGCTCATACTAAGATAGATTCCCTTTGGGATTTGGTAAAACATTAAAATGCTCCAGTATCACTGACTGGAGAGACTTCTACAATATCTTGAGGTGCAGTTTTTTGGTTCTCCACCACCACCACTATCCTTCACTGACCTTGCTTTCTTTTCTCAAAATAATTTCTCCCTTGTGTTTTTGAACAACTTTCACAAGTGATTCAAGCTGAAATGTGTAAACAGTGGATCATAGTTTTCAAAAAATAAAACCCAATACCACAATGAAACTGTATTTAGACCTGATCTCATGTACTCTTATCAATAGACTGATTTTTTTTTTCCGTATACAATAGTCCATTATCCCAGTCTCTCTGATATCATTGGAAATTTTATTTTAATGTATGTGCTACTTCAGTTAGAAAAAACAAAACAAAACAAAACAAACAAAAACAAACAAACAAACAAAAACAATAAATGCACTTGTTTTTTTGAACTAGGTAGCAAAAGCTTTTAATTTGTTTCTTTGAACAGTACCTAACAGGTCAAGACCATCAAACAGCATGCTAAATCTACTTTGCATATACTTTTTATGATTTGATCCAGTCATATCACAATAACGATCATTGGCAGGCTAATGAAAAAGGAAGTTTCTTCTCCATTACTTGACTAAACTTCATGGAGGGTCTGACTAGAACCAGTACCTGAATAGGCAGAAGTACAATTTTAAATATATATATATTTTTTTTTTCCTCAGATACCTTACCATTCTTGAGACTATATTACAAAGTATTTTAAAAAGCACTAATATTTCCAGACATATTAACTACTACGTTTTAAATATGAAATGTGTTAATGTTTTCAAGTCTCCTTTCTGGACTATTCTGTTTGTTTAGTATTCTACATATTTACAAAAAGATCCCTGATTTTCCTCCAAATGTTTGAGTATTCTGGTGAATAATAGGTGAAAACTGAATCCCCATATTCAGTGCAAATTCTTCAAATAGGTATCACCAATAATATAATTTTCTACATACATGCAGTTTCAGATATTTAACATTATACATAATCCTAAAATATAACTGAATAAAATATAAACCAAATAATAATAAATAAAAAAGTTCAAAAATTCAGTGCTATGAGCATTGAGTAGGTCAAGGTCACTGTAATCTTAATGGTCACACATTATTCTTTGACTTCTCTTCAGCATCTTTTGCTCTGCCAATAAGACTAGGTATGATAGCCTTTTAAATTTCTTTCCCAGATTTTGGTAAGATTTATAGGGCTGTTTATTATACCCCCGAAAGTATATATATGCACTGATTTCCAAGGCCACTGTTTTTGTACTTAACTCATTAAAAACCAAACCAAAACAAAAACAAAACACACACAGACACACACAAAAAAACCCCTCTGCTGTTTTGCATTTTTATGTTTTGTTTGTTTGTTTTGTTTTGTTTTGTTTTTAAATAAAACTCCCTAAACTAGTTCCTGTAAGCTGAATAGTAAGTAATAATACACATGTAGTTTTGGAAACTAAAAATTGTAAGTCATCCACAAAAACTTTTCTATACATGAACAAGTTCACAAGAAAGGCCATACCCTCTATCAACATGCAAACTGCAAAAGACATAGAAAGATCAATGTAATTCTGAATCCAAGTAGCTAATTTTTAAAGTTCTTCAGTTGACAGGGAAGGCCTGTCAAGGAAACTATATTTAGGCCTGTGTTAGGTTTTAATCTCTTTTAGTTCTTAGAAATACTTACAGTTCTAGAAAAAAAAGAGTAGAATTCATATCTGGTTCTTTATAGAAAAGTGATACTTTTTGTGTTGTACTTTGCCTGAGATTTTAGAAATCTGCTTATTAACTGTAGTTAATAAGGTAGCAAGGGTGTGGGTGACTAGTCATGTGCTTTCAAAATATGTAAATGTTCCCACCAAAGATGATGTTCCTACTCCTGGATTCTGTTCCTCCTATATCCATCATTTGGATGCTGCCAGAAGATGAATTCTCTTTGATTTCTTTCTTTTAATCCCAGGAGATTGATAGTTAATTGAGCATAGCTCAATCTATAATAGCTCAAAATTGCCTTAAAAAGCCTGTGTCTCTGGCATCTGCAGCTGTTTTCAATAGAGGACTTACTGAGCACTAATCAGAGCTTTTCAGGATGTATATTCCACATCCAAACTTTCAACATGCACACTGCAGTTACCATTCAGCCTTTTTATCCAGTGATAAAAAGGTTAAATGGATAAAAAGGATAAATGCAGATGATGTACAGGTCTCTAGGTCAGAGCATGACTCTGTCTTTAGTTCTTCTCCATCAACCCAGAGAAAAAGACTAGTAAGAACAAGACAAGTCTTTCAGGTAAAAACCTTTTGCCTAAACATGAAACCTGTATCCATACCAAGAGATAATGATCCAAAATGCCAGATATTCCAAATCTTTGTAAGTTGTGAGAAAGCCTTCCAGAGCAGGAGGATTTAGGGTGCTGTTATACCCTGCAAAGCCCAGGTTCTGAGGTCAGTCCTTGGCTGACCTATATGCATTGTATTATTTATTTATATAGCATGACATTTCTTTATAGAGTCAGGCTTGTATACACATTTCACTTACAGCTTAAATGGCCCCATGTCTTGTGCTTATGAGCACTACATATAAGCTTTAAGAAGGATTTCAACTCTGTTTAATCTAAAGAAAATTCAGTTACTCCTAGAACGCCTTCTTTTTTAAACCTTTGTTACCTGAATAATACCTCCATTTATGTAAATGCTAAACTAAAATCAACATGATAATTGTATAATCATCAATAGTATTTTGAATCTTACAGGACAAAGAGTCATGTAACTCTGTGTTATTTTTGGACAGCTAAATTATTTTGCTTATCTTGCTCATCTTTTTGACACAGCTGTCTCTTTTTCATTCCCTCTTGTTTAAAAGTAAACTGAATGTCCTTGTGAGCCACTGTTTGGTTTGCTGTCAGGCAGACTAAAAATAAAATTAACAACAAATTGACCAAAGCAGTACGTAAATAGCTGTGTGTTTTAACGACATTAGAATTCTATGTTTGTCTCTTTTGGATTGATTCAACACTCCCTCAAACAATGAGATCTCACAAAAATCTGTTGCAGAAATTCCCCTTTCCTCAGCCACTTCTACTGAGTGGCTCTTCAAGATTCAGCTATAGCTATACTCAAATCACTAACTAGAGGTCAGCGAAGGAAAATGCTTTGCCTACTTTTTCCAGATCACCTCAGCTGAATTCAGCAATTTCTATTATTTATGACACTTTAATAAAACAAAATTATTTATTGCATAGTTAGTTCTTCAACTTTATTATTATTATTATTTTTTTTTATTATTTTTATTGGCACCTGTGGTAATGTGACCTTGAGAAAACAAGTTTCTCCTCTTCATCCTTCACATTGCAGTACTAGGGTGCCTATTACAGCCCTGTCAGAGACCACGTTCCTCCTGAAAACCAGTATCTCAATTTACATCAGTTCTGGGTCATTTTCTTCCAAAATGCAAATTTTGGTATCCTTGTGTCTAAAGGTGGAAGTAAAGCAATGCAAACCTGTCTGCTCTCTTATCTCAGAAGAACTGACTGAAGCCAGCTAAAAGCTCCAAGTCTAAATGGAGTCACTTGGGAAGGAGATTGAGCTCTATCCCACAAGAGATGTGAGGATTCCTGTGGTATACTTAAATAGAAAAGTTAATAGAACTCTCTGCCTATAACCACAGTTCTGTGGTCTCAAACCTTCCTCCAGGATTTCTATTTTGATTTACTGTCTTTCTGGAAATAGTGGGTTTCCCACTAAATTTTCCACAAACCTACTCCAACACTCAGAGACCAGGATCAACTCATTTTTTCTTGCCCTCTCCCCCTTTTTTTTTTCTTAAACATAGGACTTCTGTAAGGATGCTAACTATGCAGTAGCTGCTTGCCTAAGCAGGGTTACTCTGATATTGGTTGTAAGGGTCTACAGACGTTTTCCTTCTTCCCTCTCCTTGTGTGTCTCAGAGTCTGCTAGAGTAGAGTAAGGCCAGTCTGGAACTGGAACAATATGTTTAAATCTGCCATTACCAAGAGATAATCTTAATTATTTTTAATAGGAACCTAGAAATTAATGCTATTTCCTCATGATTTCACTCACTTTCAGTAACTTTCAGATAGTTAAATTATTTTAAGCAAAATAAAAGTTGAAAATATAAAAGCAGCATTGTTTCATAGAACTGCAGTCCTCACAGGCTAGAATGCTTAGTCTGAGCTTCACTCCACTAGATTTAGCCCAGTTACTTCTCTACTGAAACCATGGATTTATTTCTTTTGACTGAAATCAGGAGGAGACGAAATAATTGTGTGACACAGGGTACAGAGTAGAAGCAAAAGAAATGTTGCCAATGCCTCCAAGGGCAAGTGATTGCTAGGTCAAAGGCATCAAGATGTCCTATGCTGCAGGATAGGAAGAGAAATGCCCTTGAAAACTTTTATCTGCTGAGCTGCAGCTTCAAGCCTGACAATCACTTTAAAGCTGATTTCATGAACAAGGTACAGCTGGCTAATTCCTGCTATTCCTTCAGACTACAGGTGCATTCCAAAAACTAAATCCCAGTGGCAAATTTATATTGCCTCAAAGGAATTCAGAGAAAAAGGAAAAAATAGAATACAGCTGACTAATATGTGCATCAGGGAGAAGTTCTTTTATGACCTCTAAAGGACACAATTTGATTACAGTCATCTTAAAACAGAACTATCCATATTAGTTGTAAGAAAATATTCTTTTAAGTTGAAATGAATTGAAAAATTGTTAAGCTAACAAATTTCAAAGTGGAATTGAACAGCTTAAGCCTTATTTTCTTTGAATGTGAATTAAAGTCCCAGACCAGTGGTATTTCCTTTTGTGTTAAGCTGTTCCAAAACTTATTTACAATAAATTGCATTTTACAAGGTGGATATATCTACAATGAACTGCTGGCTGTTATGTTATATATTACTTCGTTGACAGACATGCTGAGAAGTCCCAGCATAATATATTCTCCAGCAGTCACATGGGCTTTTTAATTTTCTCTTCAGAAAATTCATAATTTTAATTCCTTAATCCTGGATAAATCTCGTTGCTACTACCTCAAAACATTTTTGTGGCTCCCCCATAAAATATTAGAACTCCAAAATGTTTCTTGAACAAAATGCAGAATATTCTGAGGAGACCTGATGGGATGCCTGATACCTGATACCATGCTCATGTCCCCGCTTCCACTCACTGCTTCCCATTCTGTTCATCGCAGGATCACATCAACCTTCTTTCCCAGACCATTTACTTTAAGTCCATTTTTGTCTTTTGAATATTTTATTTATTTATTTATTCATTCCATTTGAAAATGAAATTTTCTATTCTGCTTTCTGAAGTCCCAATTGTTGTATCTTACACTTGGCTAAACACAAACGTAGTGGTTAACTTAAATTGTTAAAGCAGACTACCCAGCTTGCTCTGAAATAGCAACCTGGTTGACCTTGTTCTTCTTTCATGTCATCTATAAACTTTACCACCAAAAACATTACAGCATTGTTTATATAACTGACAAAAGTACTAAATAAACCAAATCAAGAACTTATTCATAGGGGGATCCTTCCTAGAAATACCACTTAATTACATCTTCTCATTACTAATATTTAAAATTTATCAGTCCAGGCTTAGCACACATAATATATTCTCTATTATTTTCAAATAAAGTAAGTGCTTAACAAGGTAATACTTAGAGCCTTAAAACAACAACAACAACTATCCTTCTACATTTTCCTGTTTAAACACATCTATGATCTAGTCAAAAAATAATAATTTGACAAGATTTATCTTTATGTTGATTACTGTAGTTACAGCTTTAGCCTCTAAACATTTTTTCTTGCTCAAGTCCAAAATTCTTCAGTATTTTACCTAGAATTGATGTGCATGTAACTAATCAACAGTTCTTTCAAATGTAATTTTTAAAATGTATAAATTTGGAGTAAGATTGGTGATCCTGCATTGGTAGTTCCAAATTTCACAGTTACTGGGGCTTGCTATAATTAATGAATAATAATATTGTTCTTCAAGCCTTCAGTGCTTAATCTTCTTTATTTCAGCTTTTGATATACAGTCATAAAATGGAGTCCATACCTGATATGTCAACATTCAGCGTCCAGAATACCAAAGATAAAATTATTTAATATTGCTCTCCTTTTCTTCTCATTTGTGTTAAGGATGTGTTGCTTAACTGCATTCTGCTATTCCGGTAAAATGTAATCTGCCCGTAACATTCACAAGGATTACTGTTAGTGTACACTTACTTTTGAACCACACTGAAAATGCTCACAAATGTCTTTGGGAATCACAGACTTTATTTTTGGTATCATTTGGGCACATATCTATAGAGGAAACCTTCTGTGAGTCACAGGAGTGCTCACTGAATGCCACCCCATTTGGAATAGCATAATTGCCTTTAGTGAAACATGTCAGTTTCTTAAAATGTCAATAGTAGGAAAGCATTTTCTGTATTTTTAGCAATCTTTTAATTGAGATCTGAAAATGAAAACAAGGAGAAGCAGCAGGCCTACGCAAGTCAGACACGACTGAGATGTGACTCCTGACTTTGGAGCTGAAGGATCCTCTACTCTCCAAATTGTATTAATGATTCTGTTAATGTTTCAAATCTTTTAAAATTTTAATTGCAAAGATTTTTTTTTTTTTTTTGGAATTGAAAAGTTCTCTTCTGGTTTTACTTTCATAAAAACTATGCAAATATATTTTTCTGGTCCTATTATAAACCCTTGAAAGCTAATGTTCTGGACATTGCCATCATAAGCAGCAGATGAAGTGTCTGAAAGAAAATTCATTTTTGTGATTTGCTTTTCAATGCAATAAAATTATAAATGAAATGAGGGGTGGGTTGGTTGGTTTTGGTGCCTCCCAGGAGATGCAGAACAGCAGCATTTTTTGAATCTCTTCACATCCAAAACACAACCAGAGGGCGCCACAAAGATGCCTGAAACTCATGGAACAACTCAAGAGCGGTATGAAAAATGGTCTTTCCTAAATGGCATCACACTGAAAAGTACAGTTCCAGCTATTTAGGATGCATTGGTAATGCTTACATTAATTCAAATGCTTGTCTATCTTGCTTTTCATACTTTATATCCAACAGAATCCTGAAGTCTTAGAATCACGATTTTCTTTGACTAGGAATAGTCACTAGAATACATTAAACTTAAGGAACATTTCCAAGATTCCATCATCATTTTCCCCAGAATATAACCTTCCTATTTCCATATATCTTTGCAGTCTACCTGCTATGAATATATCAGTATTAGGGAAAGATTAATCACAGAATCACAGGATAAATGGAGAATAAAGCGTTTTCTGCATTTTTTGTGGTGATAAGAATTCATTGTTTATATAGGTTGAGATTTCTTGCCTGCAGAGCTATTGCAGGCCAAGAGCTATTGATCTTAGCTTCTTATTGAAAAGAAACAAGAGGGAATTGAAATAAATATAGACATATAATGTGACAGTCTCCCAAGGGATCTTAAGCTTGTAATAACAACAAGAAAAATAATTACTAAAGCTGACTTAGATAATTTTGACCAAAATCCTGCAAGTATATTGTTAAACAAATGATTAATTTTGTGAAAGAAAACTAATGATTTTTTTAAAAAAGATAATAAAACCTTTCATCTAGAACATTATCTTGCTCATTGAAACACTTAGGGGGAATTAGTTTTCCTCCCTAAATAATAATAATAATAAATAAAATAGAATAGTTTAATAAAATGCAATATATAATACAGTACGAAAACATGATTTTGTTTTTATTGATATACAAACCTTAGAATTTTATTGGTTTTGGTAAACTAAGATTCCCAAGCTTACTATTGAAAAAAAAAATGCATAATACTATGTACGAATTTTTCCTCTATTGCTGTGGCTCAGTTTTCATCTGTGGTTCAAAGTTTTTGCTACTGAAATGTTAACTGCTTCTTAAGGTATTCATAGTATGCACCCATGTGAAGCTGCCTACTTCACTGCTTTTACTGCTGAAATTAGATTGCATTTACATCCTAAAATATAAAGTGATTGCAATCACAATTTTTTAAAATTATTTTTTTTCAATTTGGCAGAGAAAGCAAAATGAAATATGCTTCTTTGCTTACATTAACAATTTTTTTTAACCAGTAGAGATGGATACCTACCACAAGCAGAAATTTCAAACTGGACAAATTATACTGGAAAACAAAACAAAACAAAACAAACAAACAAACAAAACAAAAACAGGCATTTCTCTGTTGTATGCTTACATGCTGTAGTTCAACCTTGCAAGGCCTGGCTTCCCTGCAGATGCTGTAGGGTAGCAACACAAGAACAGTAAAAGCATTTCTACCAGCTTATCTCTTGCTGCTTGTACCCAAATGATATGGAGATAAAACCAGTCTAAGCCATATCTGGATAAGCCAGCATAGCAGATATGCTGGGAATGGCAACTTGTTTGATCACGAGAAATAAGAACTGATCAGAGACAGAAATTTTGTGCATGTATAGAGACTCTTCTATACAGAAGCATATCATGCATATATACTTTCCATTAGAGACTCTTCTATACAGAAGAGTCTCTAATGGAAAGTATATATGCATGATATGCTGTTTTGTAATAATAACCTCTTATTTTTTCAAATGTGCCTAGTATCTAATATTTCTATTTTCAGGAAGATTGAAGCATTGTATATCCCTGTAATATGAATATCCAAACAAATGAAGTTTCAGAAGATTTTAGACTATTGTTACTTAAAATCTCAGTCAGCAAATACAAAGTAATTTGTTGGTAGAGCATCATGCCCAAAGTTATTTTCTCCAACCATTTTGCAACATAAATATCTGTGGAAATTAAAAAACAAAACAAAACAAAAAACATTTTTGTTTGTTGGAACTAAGCCTGGGCCTAATTTTACATATTGTCGCCTTCTAAAGAATTCAAAACTTTTTTTTTTGGCCAGCATTCTTTAGCTGTTGATTGCCTTTCAGTGCTCTGTCTAAATGTTTAGAACTAAAGATTAATTCCCCTTGCTCTCCATTTATTGTGCTCAGATGCTATCCAGAATACTTAATTTCAGAATTGACCACGTAGTCAAGAGCTTCAAACACAAAGAATACTTTCAATTATCTCTGTTTGTGTCATTACATTGAAGCTGTCTTTAGTGTCTAAGTTAGTTTTGCTTGAATTTACTGATAAGTGTCTGAAATATTGATCCTCAACCTGTTATTTGCTTCTGTGGCCTGTTCTAATGCACTTTCAGAGTTCAGTTGGCCTTTTTCATCTGTTGATCACCTCCCATTATCCACATTTTGAGAGAAGCTATACAAGATCAGCTTGGTATTCTTTCAGCCTGTTGTTTAAAACAAATATGAGTTTGTCAAGATCCCTTTGGGCCACACTTATTGCAAAGTATATGTTGATATTTGTGATGGTTTTAGATTATTTAGAATAGACTACTGATATTGAATACTGACGTGAATACCTCTATTTAAAAGGTTCTTGATTTTATGGATGGGTTGTAATGTTAATAAGGAGTGTCTGGTTGTATCCTAACCTAAAAAGTGATAGCGAGCTATCCCACCAATTTTTCTGAATTCTTATTACTTTTTTTCCAGTTAAGACTGGCACCTACAGATCCTCTAGTTGGAAATTTCATGAGTGGACGATGACCAGACTGTCATCAAATCAGATGACTCTGATTTAACAGAAACAATCAGGTACCAACAGGGAAAATATTCAGAACAGTCTATATAGAGTATCTGTTTAGCTAACACTTACTAACTGAAGATGCCCTAGGTTTCTATATATTGAACAGGAAATTGAATAGCTGCAAACACCTACCACCCCTCTTAAAAGACAGTCTACCACTGCAGGCAGTGCTCCTGTAGTCCTAACAAGTTCCAGGCACTAGCTTTGGTGGGACAGCTTTAAACAGCTGAGCCAGGAGTCCACTCACTCATCTGTTCTGACTTGGTACCTTAACAGTCCTCCAGTCCGAAGCCCACAGACTAACTGCTTTCAATTCCCACTTTTTTTTCCCCCCATTATAACTGCTTGTCCAATTAAAGCAACCAACTCATTCATAGACCAGCGCAATAAAAGTAGAGCGCATAGAATACAGAAAATATTACAGAGATGCTTTATGTTTGTCATGATTGAATCACATTTTTTCTTCTACCTCTCTTTTTTTCTTGAATATTTTTATTCATCTCTTTTATGCATGCTTCAGGTCACCCTTTTCCTACCTCCTGTAATTTGTTCCCATTTAGTCCTTTCATTTCAGTTACAAAATTCCCTCTCATCGGCCCACACATTAACATTTAGCACTTTGTTACTAGTTGTGAAGCCTTCCAAAAACTGGTCACTAATTTTGTGACTCTGAAATAAATGGGACTGAGCAAACATAACTGTAGGCACAAAATACCAAATATGTCTTGTACCCTTAATACAGAGGAGAATTTATAAAAATAAAATCATATGCATTCTAGTTTCAAAATACAGCATATATAGGGCAGCGTACATACTTCTGTTTTTTCAAGTAAATACCACCTTTGCTTAACCTATTAATTCTTTTTTATTTATTTATTTATTTTTATTCCCAGGAAAATCACAAAACCTTTTCCCTTACGGAGAAGGGAACACACACAAGTCAGAGACTTACAGATAGTATCATGCCTCTTCTGCTATTCAGTATCTGATGACTCTCGCTTGTCTTCCCACCCAGAGATTTGTTCTTTCTCTTAACATGTAATTTGAGTTTAACATGTAATTTGATAGCTTTCAAAAATGGTTTGAAACCTTGAATAAGAAATGAGAGTAGCTGGGACTAATTGTAAAGAACAGTGAAACCTGTCACAATGCACATAGCCAAGTATGGTCTGATAGTTTTGTTTTGTTCTTTCTCTGAGCTGGTAATCTGAAAGTCAGTAAAGCAATGTTATATAACCTGCTTTGAAGCCCATATTATCAAAGTTTTAGAGAATTTCAACAAAACAGAAAGAAAACAGTATTTGTTGCACAGAAGAAGAATGAGTTGGTTTTGCTCATCTTCTAAAGTAAGCTGCTCAGGGTAAGACTGTATATTTCTACTTTTCACAGTATCAAGTGTGGTCGAAGCACTTAACAATTAATAATAAATCGTAAGTAAATTCAAAGCTTGTGAGAAGTGCCAGACTGACATCTCTGGAGAATTTTCCTGTCTATTTATACAAAGAACATGCAGAGTGGCTACACAGGCTTGTTTACGTTGCATTTCACGTAGGGTGCTGAACAGCCATCAAATGGTAACTGCTCACAGTCACTAAAATCCTAGAGAGATCTAGACTGCTGTCTTCATATCGTAAAGCAGAAACAGGGCTTGTATCTTATTATCAACCACCAGAATTAAGTGTTGTTTTTTTTTTTTGTTTTGTTTTGTTTTGTTTTTTCCCCATTGGAATGACACTACTCCAATAAACACAGGTTGTTTTTTTTAGTGGATAATTTTGGTGGTTAATAATAAAACCCAAAATACTGCAAAATTAAATTTTAACATTAGAGGAAGCACTATTTGCCAGACATCTGTTTATGTACCATAATGTTTTCTTAATATATGAGTTAAAAGTAAGTTATTTGCATTTTAGCCCCACAATTTTTAGTTAGGATGTCTTGCCATTTTCTGAAATGCTGAGACACAGTGTTATACTATAAGTGGTAGAGAATTGGCAACATTCTTAGGTAATATCTAATTATTCTTCTTGAGCTTCCCATTAAAAATACTGGTACTTGATGCTTTATAAAGACATCCTGAACAAAGCAGAAGGCAATTTCATTCAGTATTGTACTTACCAGTAATTCTTTGCTGGACCTAGGGAACGTTAGGAGTTTCTTCATGATGTGTAGAAGAAAACAAAAAGAAATTTCATGAACAACAGGTTTTCCTCTGCATCAGTTACTTTGCAATTAGTTCAGCAGCAGCAAATCAGGCTCATCTCCATTACACCTGCCAAAATCAAAGTCTTTCTCTGTATCCAAATAATGGAGAAGAAAACAAAACAAAACACCACACACACCAAAAAAAACAAACAAACAAACAAAAAAACACAAACAAACAGAATGAAACAAAAACCAGGGGTAGGAGGATACCAGTCTGTGAAGGCACCCATCTGCTTTTGCTTTGAGAACAAATGGCACAGGGCTGATATTGAGGCAGTAAATAACATCAATCTGACTGCAACAAACTCCTGCAGACCTACATGTGTGTATTCTGAAGGCTCTGGGTTCAGGCATAGTATAGCACAAACGCTTTTAGGTCTAACTACACCACCAGATGTTTAAGGTGCTTGTCTAGACACCAAGGCTTTTAGGAAAAATCTTGCACTGCTTGCTACCTTTCAGTAGCTGCCCCGTCCAAAGAACGGGTCCTTTTCTCTACCACAGTCTTCGGCTTTTAGGCTTCCTGAACCCTGCCTGCCTCTCTCACCATATGGCATATAGAAATGAACTCAACTAGAGTTGAGTTCTAGAAATCAACTAGATTTGATTTGCTTTTTTAATTGTTGATAAAAAAAAAAAAAAGATCAAAGTACCTTCTGACTGATTTGTTTATAGGCTGGGAGGTTAGCAGCTGGCTTAAAAGTCATGCACAAACACCGCTGTAGTACTGACTTCACATGTGTCACTGGCCATCAGCTTGCAGTTTTTTCCTACCATTCTTGGCTGTTCCTCAGGTCACAATACATTAGCAATTCATTTGATCACACTTCAGTCCATCAATTTTAACCTAAAAAAATTAATCAAAATGCAATAAACACATATCAAAAATTCAACTTGAAATAAATTCACAGACACTAAAAACAGTTTCTGTTTTGCTCCCCTCAGTTCCCCAAAATATTGTCACAGTGAACAAAATTAGCATTTTTTTTTAAAGTTGAAATTCATTATTAGATCAGTTTACATTTTGCACTTGGAACAAAACTCACAAAAGCTAAAAAGTTAATACCATTCTCTGTTCCTACAAACATACACAGTAACACTAGCAGGTTTTTTATTATTTATTACAATAACAGACACTTTTCTGAATCTGTATAGTGCAGAAGAAAGACATCTTTTTAGCCAGTCCATGCCTCTCGATTTCATACTGTTCATTTATGCTCATAAGCCTCTAAGGAACCAGGATTTTATTGAATTTCTCAATATTCCCTTAAAAGGCGTCAGCAAAATCACTGGGTTTCTGAGAGCTCCAACCGCAAAAGGCTGCTGTCCTAACTACACCTGCAAACTACTGCAGAGTATGCTGGCTGTCTGCTTCAGAAATTTAACCCCTGCTTGGCAGACATGCTGCAGAATTAATCCACTCACTCTCCATTTTAGCTTGCAAAGCCTTGATACATTTACTGATTATACCATTGAAAAAGAGGTGGTTTTCTTTTTTTCTTTTTTTATTTAATTAGCATTTGTGGAGAGACAGGTGAGATCTAATTTTAAAGCCTTCAGTCTAATTCTTTGTCATACTCAGAAATCTTGGCAGAGAGCTGAAAGATGAGGGAGGATGATTCTATTAATTTGTAGGGGAGTATTGCTTTGATTAAATTTTTTAAAGCTTAGAATATATATTTTTATATTTTATATTATGTTTATTTTAATGTTTTTATATTTATATTTTAATATTTAAAATATATTTTTATATTTTATATTATTTACATTATTTTTATATTTTTATTCTCTTACTGCTTTAAGGGGCATATGTAATTATTAGATTCATATCATTAGATTCATATTAGACTCATGCATACATTCAGATGCATGGCTAAGATATGAATACCAGAAATTATGATTATTCAAAGTAGACTTCTGCATGTTCTTTATCAAAAGGTTTATTGCTACAAAAAGCTGAATTTGTTAAATTTAATGATTGAGGGGAATTTTGAAGGAGGAACAATTTCTGCCTTGCTAATAAATGTAAGATAGTTATATGTTACTTTTCTAGTTGGATTTAGATGGTAGTGGCCACTATATAGATCTGCCTACAGACTGCCATTTTAATTCTTCAGTTAAAGGAAGAAACCAAATGACTCCTCATCATAGAGCAAAAGAACAAAGTGAAACAAAATACATCTCTATTGAGTTGACTCACTATCTGGGCATCTATGCATTTAGCTTAGGTACAATCTACTTCCTAGTGGTACTTCCCAGCTTGGTAAATTGAGGCAGTGAAAAGCAATAAAAACTCCCACCATTAGAGGTGGGGTGGCAAGATGGTAAAAAAATTAATAATAATAAAAAAATAACCCCCATTGGACATTGTCTTAATAATATTGTACAACCTGGCAGGCATTAAGATGTGATTAATCACATTTTTGATTATATATACCTTAAGAACAATTAGTGGAGAAATATAAAAACAAACTGCATCGTAACAAATGTGTTTACAACATCTTTTGTTTAAAAAAGAAAAAACAAAACAACAACAACAACAAAAAACATGGAGACATTTAGCTCTATATAAGATTTCGAGAATCCAAAGTCTTTATCTTTAATTGAATAAAAACTCTTTAAAAAAAAAATCTCTTCTGATCCCTAGAAAACCTGGCTGTGATATATACTTATGCATGATGCACTTCCAAATTATGTAAATCCTGAAGAGGAAAGAGGAAATCGTATTAATTTCCTGATTCTATGCAGTCTTCACTAATCATTTCTCATGCATGCCTAAAATGCAGAAAGAAAACCTAAGGCTTTGTTTGTTTGTTTTTTTGTTTTTAAATAACTAAACATTCACAGAATGTCAGGAGATAACACAGTAAGATGCAACCAAAAGATGAAAGTTGACATGAAAGTAAATTAAATTCACTGAATGGATGACCTCTTATAACATCCTAAATTTTGTACAACTACCACATACCAAACATATCAAATTGACTGTCTATTATAAATGCTTCCAGATAAGATGACGCTGAACTTGAATGTTTATGAGACTCAATTAGTTATGGACCTCACTGCAGTCATACATCTGTCTAATTGTTTGTGGCAAGATTGGGTAAGGAGAGGTCATTTCCAAGAAGGGCCATAAAGGATCCAGGTTCAAAAATACATCTCTCAGAAGTCAATGAAGTTGATAGACTATGCAATTTTTATTTCTCTTATGGGCAGACAAATTACTTGCTGATAAATCTGCAGCTACATATGCAGTAGTCCATTTTGGAAGTGACAAATGTATGGATTATTGGGATTAAGATGCTGAAAGATCAAGAGAAGTTTCCTGTCTAGACAAAACTTTGAAGAAAATACTTTAAATATTTTGCATCATGCAGTTGATGCCATAAAATGAGTTACCACAGGAGGCATGCAAAATAAAGCTATGTAAGCTAAAGCTACTTCTGAATATATTTTAAATATTTTGACTGAATTTGGAGAACATTGCTTTGCAGCACCTTCTGCATCCTACTTTCTACTAGTGCATTTGATTAGTGACTGAATACTATCTTAAATAAATGAACTGAAAATAAATTAATTATATCCTAATTTCAAAACGTATTGTATTTTGAGAATTCTGATGAATATCAGGCTGTTGATATGGAAAAATTTCTGTTTTGGGAAAATGAATTTTATGCAGCAAATGATGTTCAATGGAATGACAAACAGATTTTTCATCTATATTACAAAAGTGAAAAGATACCAATTTTAATTAATGATTTCCAGTCTTTAGGAACAGACTATGTAGCATTGTAAACTGAACATACACAGTACTTTGTGTTTGCCTTAGATTGGCATTTCTATTTTAGTATAGGGTACTATAAGCTCCAATTTGTCATTTTTAATTTTCTTAATAGAGAATTCATAGATATTTTTTCCCCTCTTGACTCTGTCCTTTCCTTTCTTTTCTACCAGGGAAGCAAAACACCAAGGCTTAAACTTGAGGGACCACCAGGAGATATCCAGAACTATAGTTTGCAATAATTTGGTATTTGCGAAAACAGCACTGCCTGCTACAGCTCACCTCCCTTTTGCCTGTCAAAAGCATTTCTACGGCCATATGATGAACTACGTAGGAAAATTATCTAGGTTAAATACCAACTTCTGTTCTCACAGAGTTTTCAGTTCTTCAAGCTAGTTTGTTGCAGAGCAACACAAATGGTAGTGCTAACCTAGGGGAAAGGGAAGAGCATGGCTTCTTTCACTTACATCATGGCAGTTAAATATGTTTGTGAAACTACGGCCTAATTTAGGCCTTCTACTTGACAATTAGTTAGGATGAGATACTTCCAGAGAAATCAGCTGTCAAAAGTGCTACTGAAGCAAAAATCACAATGAGTCACCAGAACCAGATCTTACTCACTAAACAGGTCTCAAGAATGTAAAGAAGGAATGTAAAGGAAACCCCAGGTACATAAAATATACCCACTTAAATGAAACAGTGATTGTAGGAAAACTAGTTTTATAAAAGTTATGGCTATCAGTATTGTTCATACTGTATTCATACAATCTGGAGATTCAAGATAAATGTATGAAGCTTCAAGGAAGGAAGCTGGAATACTTGAAAATAATTTGATGCAAGTCTATAAAATAAGAGCATAATTTTGTATTGATAGGGGTGAGCATTGCTAAAATCAGTGAGGTGACCCAACACCTCTCCCAGGTAAGAACAACCAAGATTAGGAAAAGGTAGTGATATGAAAGATTAATGGAAATACACTGAACTATCTGTGATGGTAGCAATTAATCATGTCTATGGTATGTGTCAGTATTATTGCCAATCTAGATTATTTTAAGGGAATTTACAGTAATCCCTTAATCATACAGAATCTGATCAGATGCATCCAGAAACTCTTAAGTATATGTGCTTTATAAATACAAAGGGAGAGACATGCAATGGCTCAATAGACCTTGTCCTACAGAATCCCCTTACTTAAAATGAAGCTGAAAATTTTTCATCTTTCTGGTGGACTCATGATTTTATTGCTTCTTTTTTTCTTAATGCTAAATTAAACAGTGGGTTGCCTATAATGCTAGTCATAAACCAGTTCAGCTAATTCAGTCTTTGACAGTCTGGAACAGAAGTTACTGCCCCACTTCATTTTGTTCCTTTGTGTCTATGCCTACTCCACCCACCTCCTTGTAAGCTTTCTGAACTGAGGAGCTGCTTCTCCTCCTTTTCATGTCTTACCTTTTTTTTCTCCCTTCACCTCATACCCTGGTAAATGGTAAAGATAGGAAAACCACGATGGAGAAACCTGCCTTATCCAACAGAGCTGACCAGTTCTGCACCCAAGATTTCCACCACAGTGGGCAGAATGGAGGAATGAGTTGTTAACCGTTGTGTTAATAATGTTGTGTAACAAACAGATGTAATGAAGGATTAAGATGCTGTGCTCTTTGTGGTATGCTGAAAGACAGAATTCTCTGCCTGCTTGGTAGCTGCCATAACTTACCCTGTGCAACTTCAATGAACAGGCTGGGAATAGTAAGGAAGTAATCAGCTGGACTCTCATCCAGGGAATCAGCTAAGCTTCAGTTTAGCTTGGTAATATATATATGGCAGCTTTTTGGCATTACAGGTGCCTCAGGGTTCCTCATCATGGGAATGGCCAGCAACCAGTAGTCTCCAAAGAAAGGCTTTCCTGACCAGCATCCCAGCTGTACTCAGACAAGCCAGAAATTCAGAGCATGCTCTTAGTGATCAGCAAGATTTTAGAAAAGTTATTTGGCACCACAAGAGAATTTTTGAAGTGTTAGAGAAGATCATAGCTGAAATTATCCTGAAATTTAACTACACTCTAGAAACTGCTAGCAAAATGCAGCCAAACATAAACAAACTCTCACAGGGGTTATGAATGAGCTAGATACTGTCTAAAACCCTTTATCACTTTTGTCAGATGGTATATGTTTTAGAAGAATAGAACTAACTTCTTTACAAAAAATAAAAACAAAACAAAACAAAAAAAACAGTATTAGTGCAAGTAGGAAGTAAGTTGTTTATTGGTCTCTAAGAATGAACTATTACCTGTTTCTGCTTACAGGTAAACAGGACATTTTTAGACAGTACTTTTATCATGTTTCGGAATTGTTCTAAATCACTTTGAGAGTGTCTTCTACCCCTTTGGGGGAGGGCTGAGTGCTGTGTATTTGTTTTTTTTTGAATAATACATACATAGGTCTACAGCTTTATGTGGAACAAACACAATATTCCTTGTGACCAATTATCTAATTAATCCTAAAAGACTTAACTTTTCTCTAATGTCTTCACTAAAGAACAATGTTTTATTTTTTCATTCTTTAACATTTATTCTAACTGCTGCTGAAGTTTACTTGATAATGAGGTTACCTACCACCGTTTGCTGGTGCTGTCACATGAAATAACTGCTACAGCTGATCCAATTACTCTTCAGCTCCACTGTTTGAACCATCTGCTGCAATAAATTGATTTTGGGTCTTCCTACTTGAAAGGCATGTCCTTTCACTTCTAGACTGTGGAAAAAGCAGGAAGGGAAGAAGAAGGAAAAGAAATGGAGACTATATTATATTTCACTAGAGCTGCCTTAAATTTTGAAAGAAAAAGAACCTGTGTTTAGAGGAACAAGTGTACACTCTTCAGTATGGTATTATAGATAAAAGTAGTAAACCCTTTGTATCAAAACAGTGTTACATGAATTTTGAGATGGTTAAAAAATTTTCAGCTGTTAGACATGCATCTCAAAAATTCACTAATTCTTTACCTCTGGAGATTAGTATCAGAACTGTGGAAGATAGAGAACTTATTTATTTGACTCACATATGGTTGTTGGCCTTCTTATGTATCTTTTCACTGGACTTGATATCCTAAAACCAAGACCTGGGGGCTATCAAAGAATTTGGGCATTTGGAAAAGGTTTTGAGATACAGCACGCTATAATATTACCAATTCCCACTTTCTCCAAAAACAGATTATTCACTGAACATTTGAACAAAAAGTGCTATACCTTGTTCAACTAAATGGACACATCATATATTATTTATGAGATCATAACCATATGTGTATTTTAAATGCATCTCACATACACAAATAGAAACTTTGAGTGGAAGCTTATGAGAAACTTCATACTGAGAATAACACAATTTAGATTATATATTTATACATGACCCCAATGACGGCTGCTTTTGTTATTGTTGTTTTGGGTTATTGTGGGTTTTAAAATACTTCAAACTATTTGCTGTAGTAGTATTCTTATACTTATGCCACCTATGCCCAGCTGTTGTCCTCATCTTTATAAATACAGCACTTCCATTAAAGTGAGTAGATATTTATGATTTCTTAACTCTTAAACTTTGGTTATATGAGCAGACATGACCCTCATGATGAGTTTAAATACTTACTTGTGTTCAAGTAACTCTCTCTCTCCTGGGCTTTAACCAGTTGGTTGTCCTCTGAAAAATTTGACTACTTCGAGATGGAGGAAGGAAATAAGAAATCATCAGATTGTCTTTTAACATATTTCCTGTTTTATTTTTTTCCCTTTTTGGCATTTTTTTTTTTTACTTATTCTTTCTCTAGGTTTGTCATGAATACAAAGACAGCAGGTCCTTAAAAATATCTCAATATACACAAATGTGCTCCCTAGCTAATAAAAACTCAGACTTAGCTTCCCAAGTTCATACATTCATACATTTCCAGCGCATATGAGATAACTGTCAATGTTAAAAGGTAAAAGCCTGGAAAATAGTCAAGACAGTAGAACCAGGCATTCTACATAATCTGGTATCAAACTAATGTGATGACAATACAGAGATCATCTTAGACTTGACCATCATGGACAGCACAGTGTCAAAATCAGCTGTTGGGAAAAGCTGACATTCTTTAATAGTACATGAACATTAGCAAAACAAATATTAACAAAATTATAATAATATCTAAAATCAATAAACCTCTTTCTAGTACATGGTACATAATTCAATCCCCTAAAAAGGTGCTGGTAATACCTTGAAAAGAGCCATTTGTTTATTAAAAAAAAATAATTTTAAAAGCTTTTTTAAAAGCTTTTTTTTTTTTTTTTTCCGTAACTGGAAAAGAGTAAGTCGAGGGCTTGATTTTAATTCTACTGAATGTAGTTGTACAAGACACGCTAATTTCTGAAGTGGATATACTGGGAAATTAGTTTCCGTTTTTAGTTATAATCAAAACCATTTCTCCACTGCTGCATACGTGGCATACCCTGGGCATGTGACTGGGAAAATGAAGCTGGAGAGCAAGTAGGTACCAAATAATACAGAAAAGTTGAGCCTACATGTCCCTCCATTATGACTTTTTTTTTTTTTTTAAAGGAAATTGGGAAAAGTTTTACTCTCTGAACTGATTCAAAATGTTTATATAATAAGAGACTTGAATAGATAGGGTGCATACACATACATATATACACATAAAATTTGGATGTTAACAAACGTGTAGAATATTGTTTGACCTTAGGATTTCAAATATGTTTTTCTCTCTCATCACATAAAAAGAGATTCCTTTGTACTGAGACAACCATTTCTAATCATACTCTGCTACAGATTTTTCCCACTGTCATGTTCTTTAGCACTTTCTTTTAGTTTTAGAATGCACCAATTTCCAATTAGCTTCGCAAAAGATTTTACATTAATAACCTCTCAGCGGTATCAGCACTGTAATTTCCTTTGCTGTCATCAGTTCTTTCTTGTACCTTCTGAAATTTCCTATGTATGAAGCTGTCCTCATATGGGAAAAAATCAAATGTGAAAAAGGTTTTATTCCTAAAATACAAGTAGAAAAATCATGTTCACATTTTATTATCTGTCTTCTCCACATTTGAATTGGTTACTATCTTTTTTCACATTCTCACTATTATTTATTATTTATTTTTTATTTTCATACAATAACAACAAAAATCTAAAAGATTGTTGCAAGATGTCATATAAAAAGTTTTTTTTTGTTTTGTTTTTTGTTGTTTTTTTTTTTTTTTTAATTTTTATTTTTAAAGCAAGAGTGGTAAAGCTGGCAAGTTCACAATGCTCTTCAGTACTACTCCCAAAATTCTTATTTCTTGACTGTGCATGCAGCTCCGGACAGAGGCTGTCAGAGGCCTGAATTGATCTAACCACCTATCCAGCACTATATAAAGCACATCCAATTCCCTATTTTCTATGATTAAAATATATATACATAAATATACTATTTTTATTTGCAGAAATTCTGCATGAACCTCTACTCATTAACATCACATTGAGAGACATCATGAAGATAAAGTTATAGGGATTCATAGTGCTTATCATTAAATAAAGTCTTTTTCTTGTTTTTGTTTTTGTTTTTGCCAGCAATTATCATGCCTGTGGTATCAGGCAGGCAATAGTCCAATTTGCCATATTCAGTGGGTGAAGATGCAGTACTTACATTATATACAGATATTTCTACAGATAGATATTAGTGCAAGTATTGCTGCAGAATATGAGCATAAAGCTATTATATACTTTGGTAATTGAAAAGTACCACATGACAGGGGTTGCTATGGTATCTACAAGCGTGACATATTTATAAAGCAATACTACAAAGGGGTAAGCAATTCCCTGGCCATTTATGAACATACATGCTACAGATATTTACTGCTTTGAAAATTAAAACAGTTTATTACATTGTTTCAGATATATTTTCTGAAAAAAATAGTTTTATTTTTAATTGGCTGTCTCATTCCACAAAGATAATCACCAAGATTGCTGTAAAAGAGAAAGCAACATGATTTTAAGGCAACAGAAAATGCAAGTGCATAATATATCCAGCACTGCTGTTTTTGTGTGTTATAAATTGTTGATGAAGTGCCATTCCTTCATTCCTTGTTTTCATCAAACATTATTCTTGCAGTAGAGCTCCTGTGTGCTTCAGCATGCAATTTCCCCTCTCCAGAGGGATGAGAATGCCGCAGTTTACTTTGCTTGGGTTACACTGCAGTATGATTTTTTTTTTATTTTTTTTTTTAGGCAAGCACTAAGATACACGTGTTTCTCTGTGTCTCTGTGCACCCACTGATCAGCAAGGAAATGTAAAATATGCAAAGTAACAGAGACTGCATGCTGGATCACACAGAAAACCTATCTGTGCTTAGAGAATGATGTGTACCATCCTCCACTGAAAACGATGTTGCTAATGCAGGGGTTTGTGAGCCATTATATATTCCTACACTGCAGACATTTCAGGATATTTCTTCTAATGCATTATAAAGCTAGATAAGCCTTTCTGAATATATACTATACTACTGTATGAGTATTGTAAGAATTTTCTAGGTCCAAAGAAAACCAAAGCATTTTTAATAAAACTTCATGTTTAGGATTGTTTGACATGCAAATGAGACACATCAATATTAGACTCTTTTAGAAGGTGGAAGCTCTTTTATATGTGCACAGTGGAACTGAATAATGCATATTAATAAAAGCAACTTTATCTGTGGAATTCCCCAGTGCGTTTAATAGACACCCTTACGTTGTATTTTAGTAAGCTGGACAAGTGTGACAGTTCTTAACATCATGTCAGCTCTAGACAGATATAGGGCCACATATTATTGTAGAGAACCTAAATGCAAAAGCTGCTAGCCGGGTCACAGATCATTACCAACGAGGCTATCTTTACAAAACAAGATGAATTATCATGTCCACTAGAAAAAATAATAATAATAAAAAAAATATATATATAAATTTATAAATTATGTGCAAAGCTATAGGATATTCCCTGCATCAGTGACTGTAATTTTTATTTCTTTATTCCGTGGCAGAAGACACCATGAGTACCACGATCATCTGGTAGGTGTTTGTGCCCTCTACTGGATGCTGTGAGGTTTAAATTTCTATTTCAAGTCTTAATGCAGCTAAACAGCTAAAGGAGAGATGCTCTTTTAATGAATTTGATGTATTTATAATATCAGGAACATACATTTCTGCTTAAAAATAATGTGTGTGTGTGTGTGTATGTGTGTAAGAAAGAGTAAAGAAGGCTCTTTCCTCAGAAAATTTTAAGGGAACCTTTCTTACTCATCTTTCATTTTCTGTGAACCATGATAGTAAGAGAGTGCAGAGACCTCCTGCTGTGAGAGTTTTGCTTAATGTTTTACATGCTTATATATGACTGAACCACTATGCTGAAACATCTCTCATGTATCAACATTAAAACGTGAATATTCTTTATACCTGCACATTAAGGAGGAAGACTGCAAGTCAACTGTCTGCCATTATGGCAAATAACTTCCAGGTATACTGGAATAACTTCAAAGAAATATAAAAGGATCAAAGTTTGTTCAAATATTATAATATTCAAATCTGCAAATACATTACTCTTTCTGCAAAGAACCAAAAAGTTTACAATTGGACTCAACAAAAATGGTGAATGACTTCACTTAACATTTTGTTTATTGAAACCATAATCAAACTGATATTATAAATGATCTCACATACACTTCTGCACATTACCATATTCATAGTAAAAATTTTTACATAAGCATTCCATGCTTATTCCACATAAAATTTATCTACCTACCTATCTAGCACTGACTTAAAATAGTTTTGTCCTTCAATCAGCAATTCAATGACCAAGAATTTTTACAGAACATTTACGCTACTGTTTTGTATAAGTATTCTCAGCAATTAAGATATTAGAACAATAACTACTCTGGACACGGACACAAGCACAGAAAAGAAATTAACTGAAATTAGGTATAACTACAATACTACAATAAACATACATGTTGTCCTAGAAAATATAACATACTTGAGGTTGTCTTTTTTTTTTTTCCTCCTGTTAGCCCTATTAACCGAAGTATACAGTAGCCTTCACAAGAGATATGAAAAAAAATCATTAATTACTCCATGCACATGTCCACTTGCCCCACATCCTGCTGCCTGTTTGCAACCTCCTGCATGCCTGTAATGGCATCAGCTGAAGTGGTTCACCCTTAGTTTTAACAATTACTCGTTAGACTGTATTAACTTCATACAATAAAAACACAAAGACTAAAATGAGTACATAAAAATGTTATCTTTATTCTTTTGGGTTGTTAGTAATGTTGTTACTTTTGGTAAAACAACTTCCTGCATGCAGTTCACCAGTACACTGCAAGTAAACAGTTTCTGTAAAAGCAGAAGCCCATCTATATTTTATTTTGTAAGAAATGCAAGGTATTCCACTGTCCATTATAGAAGGTCACTATTTATTCTCACAAAGAAAGATTTTGAATAGCAAATTATATTTAAAATACTAGTACTGCAGCATGAATTAACGGGACCAGCAGACAGCATGAGACTAACATGGCAAAAATAAGGTTTCTGTGACTAAGAACAACCTGAAAATCGACAGACATCAGTATGATTTCAAAAGAAAGCCTTCTATCTTGTGTCACATACAAAGAACTACTTTTTTCTTTACTACTATTTCTTTTAAAACTATTCCTTATTAAAGTCTATTTTGCAAAAAATTGCAACTGCCAATTCACATTGTATCTTAGGTTTCCCAGCAATAAATTGTCACAGATAGAAAGCAATAAAAATGACTAACAGTGTGAACATATTTGTAGTATCCTCTCATATGTACAAAATGTTTAAAAATGAAATTATTTGCAAAACAACATGAATAGATCAATATTGAGAGATATATACTATAAAAGTTATTTTCAATAACCCCACATTTTTATCAAGTTAAGCAATATATTTATCCTGTGTGGTCTGGTTATTCATTGCATGTTATTGATTACTAAACTCAAAATAAACTCTATAATAACAGCAAACTATTGCTTACTGGTATGAGGAATGATGGTCTCGAACGTTTTTTTTTTGTTTGTTTTTTTTTTTTTTACTTTCTACCATTCACATGTCTTTCCATCTTAGACTTGAATAGCTGTAGGATAATAGCAGCAAGCATGCTAAAAGCAAGCAATGCTAAAGCTTCCCAATTATTTGGAGTATTACAGAATATATCAAGCTATCTATTGAAAGGTTATAAGCTACACTTAGTAGGGTACATATTTGATGCAATAAATACAGTACTTAGGTCACTGTCTCTTTTCAAACAGATACCACTGTGTAAAACAACTGATTAAGTAACAGAGGACATTTTACTTGCATATGAAGTATAAGCCCTGATGAGAAAAAAAAGTGATGTAAACCACAGTGCAGGACAAAGCTGATTCAAGCACATCCTTTTGGTCACCTCAGCCTTGTATGGAAGATTGCATTTCATACAGTGGAAACCTGACTAGAATGCCATAGGGGTTGAAACCACCTCCAATGTACAGGTCTCTGTCATGGTCCATTTCTACAAAGTACAGAAATTTCAGCCTTAGGTATACACTAAAGCAATATTTGTCCCAGTAGGTATTTTGCTATCAGTTTATACATATAGCTTTTCTTATTGTCTTAAATGGGTTTTATTTATACAAAATAAATAAAACCTGTAGAGATTGACTTTAGAATGGAGTATCAAAGCTACTTATTAGTGGGTCTAAAGATTTCCTAAAAATAAATTAAAAAAAAAAAAAAAAGAAAGAAAAGAAAATATTACCACTTTATTTCAGTAATTCCCTATAGGCAAAAATTGGTGTTTACAGCTTTTCTGTGATAGAATTGTTTAAAACCCTCAGGAACTAAGTGCTATCTTGGACCCTGAAAGATTTTAGATTGTAGTTTCATATTTTTCAAAACAGGAATTGCATATAGCATGATTTATTTAATTATTACCTGAATAGGACTGTGTAATAAATGAAGATTCAATAAAGAGATCAAACTACCAACCTTCTTTCTGTGAAAGTGATTTCTTCCCTTGTTTTGTTTCCTGATAAGTTATTTTTTTAAGCTCTGTTCTGTATCATTTGCTGTTGATTTGATCTAGAGAGGCCCAAGAATCTGGAATCTTGTCTTTCTGCTTTTAGAAGTGGTCACTTGAAGATAACTATGTTCACATTATGATGACATAAGTATGTATTCCTAACATTTGTGTTCCTCTGAAAGAGTATTTACCTTTTTCCTCAACACAGTAGAATTACAAATAATTGTATGTGAATTAAAGCAAATGAGATCACCAAAAGAAATTACACAAATGGAACTTAGCAGATGAAATGTACACAGTGGATACATTTATTCCACAAAATACAGACTTATGACTGGTAATTTTGCATCCCATTCAAGGTCAATACAGTCCAAGAGGAAATTTAGAGTCTTCTCTCCATTAGTGTCAGCTGGTAATAAAAGCTACTTTTCTGGCAAGGCTGTTTCCCTCTTACATACAAGGTTTACTAATGACAAAAGTCATTATTTGGTACAGGCACTGACTGAAGTAAATATGGGTAAATATGTAAAAATTTGTCATTTTGGCATAATCCTCCAATAAAAGTATTATTGATAAAAACATCATCTTCTCAGGCTGTAAACAGCTATCACGGACCATATATTTATGTCCTCTTTTACTTTTTATTTCCTTTTCTGTCTTTCCCCTTGTCTTCTTTTTCTGACTTGTCATCTTCATATTTTTCCTTTTCTGGTTTTGTTACACTATCATAAGAAGGCGGAGATGTGGTGGATGTAGTCATATCCATTTTCTCTGGAGGGGAGTTTTCATTTAGCTTACCAAAAGTCATACATTTTTTGCTAAGGAGATCAGCCCCATCTTTGCGATACATATATAAAAGTTTCTTTATTGACTGTCTTAAAAGATAGCATCTATAAGCACGCTGAATAATAGTAGCAGACACTTCCTCCTGTTTGCGTTTTAATGTGGTTGTGATTGGTTCATAGGAGACTTTAGAAGGATTGGCTGCCATAAAACGATCTTCCATCTGGATTCTGAGGGCATCCATCTCATCACTTTCCCCCAGGACACGCTTTGTGAAAGCAAACAAGATGTCAAGGCAGTGAATTCTGTCACCGCTTACCATGGGCAGATCCATTGCAATAAGCTGAATTGTGTTTGGTTTTGGTATATTAAGAGGAGGGTCCAGAGAAGCTGCAAAATCAGACAGTTTGCTATATTCTATGAATTGTGTGGCATCTGGATCATATTTTTCCCAAACCTCATAGAACATCTCAAAGTCATCCTCACCCAAAGGTTCAGCACTTTCTTCAGTAGCAACGCCAAAATTCTCCAAAATCACAGCAATGTACATGTTCACCACTACCAGAAAGGATATGATGATGTAGCTGACAAAGAAGAAAATCCCAACGGAAGGGTTGCCACAATCTCCTTTAACTGAGCTCCCTGGATGAGGTTTCTCAGGGTCACAGTCTGGCTTCCCACTGTTCAGAATTGGGGCTAACAAACCGTCCCAGCCAGCAGACGTGGTGATTTGAAATAGGCAGATCATGCTGTTGCCAAATGTTTCAAAGTTGAACATGTCATCAATCCCAGCTTCCCTCTTAACATAGGCAAAGTTGGACATGCCAAATATCGCATAGATAAACATGACCAGGAACAGCAGCAGGCCAATGTTGAACAAAGCAGGAAGAGACATCATCAAAGCAAAGAGCAGAGTGCGGATTCCCTTAGCGCCTTTAATGAGACGCAGGATTCGACCTATTCTGGCAAGTCGTACAACTCGGAATAATGTGGGGGACACAAAATATTTCTCAATCACCTCAGCTAAAAACATACCTGTGAAAGATAAAAATAAAATTAAAAGGGTAACATAATCCACAAAAAAGAGTAAGAATAAAGAACAACTCTATTTGTGGAATTTCTGGAAATTTTAATTGGAGGATGAGTCAATAGTTTTTACTCTGCTATGGGTAATTTGAGATTTTTTTCCAGCACTCTTCGAAAATATGACTATTAAATTTGATATAGAATTACTGAGCAGGTACTATTCTCAAATATGCTTCGTACTTCCTAAATTATCAGGAGAAATGAAAATTAAGTATTCCTCTAATCAATAAAATTTTGCAAAGATAAAACGTTTAAAATATAACTTACTGTATTTCATTTGAAATATAAGAGTTTCTTACCTACTATTGAGAGAATAACAACCACAAAATCAAATATATTCCAGCCAATGGTGAAGTAATAATATCGTAGTGAGAACAGTTTGAAGACACATTCTCCAGTGAAAAGGACAACAAATACCAAGTTAATCCAGTATAAAATATTTTGCATCATTACACCCTGGTCATCTGTTTCTATCATCATGGTGACCATGTTAAGACAGATGAGGACCATAATGCTGATGTCAAATGCTTGCTTTGTTACAATATCAAATACCAAGCCTTGCAATTTATTCTGAAGGGAGAAAAAAGAAAACGTATGTTGCAGTATGCTGCATGTAATTAACATTTTTTTCTATCCTACTTCTTTGTTCCTTCCTCCCCTGAAACGTACAACCAAGCAAAAAGCTGAAAAATCTAGAAGCACTCTCTAGTAACTTTTCTATTTGCCAGGTTTTTTGTTTTCCCCTCAAAACACAACAGACATTTACTTTACCATATCCTTCGATTCTGTATTTCCCCAGGCATAACAACTATGAGAGACTTTTCCTGCAGAATATATACGTTTCCGCTTTGAATTCAGAGAATTTCAATCAACTCTAGGGGAGACTTTTGGTAGTAAAGATACTTCTGTTACTAAACTTAGATGACACCAGAGTAGCACATATTCTTACCGTTGGTCTAGGTATAGGTTTTTGTGGTTTTTTGGAACCCAACTTCTTCATTGCATTATAGTATTTCTTCTGTTCTTCTGTCATAAAGATATCTTGACCTCCAAGGTAAAATAATAAAAATAAAAACTGATTACAGCCAAGTATTTAAATCAATTAATTTACATTTGTATGAACCATGCATTTGTTCTTACATGTTGATATTAAAAAAAAATACAGTAATTATATCAAAGATCATTAAAGTATTTTGCAAGCCTTGCTGGAAGAATGAAACAAATTAAGGAAATGAAATATGAAACAACTTTTATCTGTTATGTAAAACAAACAAAAAAACAGAACTGGTTAAATATAAACCATTTAAATAAGTATGGAAAAACTTGTAAAAATACACATTGTATGTAAAACAATGTAAAAAACAACTTTTAAAAATACATCCATTGTATGGATGTGTACATCATGAACTCCACACTGTAAATCAATCAGTCAGAAATAAAAGAGCTTCAAAGATAGAAAGGTTCATTTAGAGCTGACAGGTCTTCAGAGAGCAACTATGAAGAGCAAGAAATCACTGACGTCAGTCAGCTATCAGAATCCTCATTTTATCATATGGGTACAGTTATCTCTGATCAGCTGCTTGCTGCCACAGTAGTACTACTGTGCATGTCTGGGGTATGATCATCCCTCTCCATCAATAAGGGCATCAAAAAGCATTGGAATACTCTTTGTGTTTTCTGGCCTGAATAATGGGACAGCAATCTGAAGAGAATGCTATTAAAACTGTCGTATGTAATACTTCTTAAAATATTATTTTTGACAAGTAACTACTTTTCTTCCATGCACTTGATTTCAAATACATTCCAGGTATGCATGATGCCAAAGCAATAGCATTTGAAAATGAATTTCAGTCACAGTTGAATATGACTTTGTCAAATACTGTGTCAGCCTTCTCAGTCAAGTAATAATGAATCTGAACATGTGTAGCCTTTCAGCTATAGCTACACACAGATATGAAGATTTAGAAATCAAAAGGGATTTTGTACAGTCTGCTCTCCTCATAAACCACATATTGAAGTAAAATTCAGGTATTAGAGACCTAGGGTTCTGGAAAAAAAAAAAAAAACAAAAAGAAATTAATTCGCTGATTATGGTCGAAGTGTGAATCTATCAGATTTTACCCAGAAGAAATTTCAAAATGACAAAAACAAAACTAACACACACAAAATAAAAATAAAAATGAAACAAAATAAAACAAACAACCACAACACTTTAAAGGAACTGGCATTGAACTGGGCATTTCTTTTGCTGCCTCACTGATGACTATAAATTGCTATAAATTGTGAACATCACTGTGTCTGTGATTCATTGGAAGAATGGCTGTCTCAAGGTGTCATACACCTTATACGCCTTTGAGGATTGAAACAGCAATTTGACAGCTAGTGGAATATATTTTCCCCAAGGCAACTAATGTGCTGAATGTGGGTTGCACTCAGGGACCACAGAAATGCACGTAGTTTAACTACACAGGGAGAGTATATTGCAACATGTCTTTCCCATTCATATCCCAGCAACATTGCGCAAAACAGGTAGCTTTCCATGATGTGAAGGTAGAACAAAGACAAGAATATTGCTGGGTAACTACACCCTACATGTCCTATTCATTTCTATGAGCACAGGTGCCTCTATATGTTCAAAACACAGGCCAGTAATGATTGCTAATTAGCTGTGTGAAAGTGAATAATAGCACACAAATAGAATGTTTCCCAGCCCATTTAACTTTTTTGGTGACAGTTACAATAGCTACAAAAGTACAAGGATACCACAATGCCAGAAAGACACCTTCCTATATACAGACCAACAAAAATGCCAATAGCATGTACATAGCTTCCTTAGTCTTTCTCTTGCAGGATCAGATGAAACTGAAGCAACTGTAAGTACCCTGTAAGTCTTAGAAGCCTCTGATGTTAGTCAATGTGTGTGTGTATGGGGACATCTTACTGGAGGATAAAGACGACCTCAGTTTTGTAAGCATAAACTCTCTTTCTCTTATTTGGGTGTGCAGATGAGACTCAGAAGATCTGGAGCAGCAAAATACAAAGCTACACACTCCAATCTCAAGTGGTAGGCTTTTTTCCATGTTTCTTTCATGTTTATGACCAAAAACCTTGTAGTCAGATATACTGAACTGGCAGATTTATAAATAAATAAATAAATAAGAATCTTAACTCCAAGGGTTAGATTTCAAAAGCCATGCTGGGAAACCTCTATGATATAGGCCAAGATCTCTCCTTCTGAGGGCTAAAGAGAGAAATGGACAGAAAAATTGAAGCAAGATGGAGGAAAAATCAGAAGAAATGAAACACTGCAAAGCTATGAGGAAAAAGAGGACTAAAAGAATTGCAAGACCAAAGTTCCTATCCAAGAGACAAATATTTCCATACACCTCAGTAAGAGAATAAATTTTTATGACAATTTATGCTCTCTCTACAGAGCACAGCGAGAGGAAAAGTACTGTCAAAGAGACAAAAAGTTAAAATCTCTCAGAATTCAAATGAGAATATAAAGACAGTTGTCAAAAGTGTAACACATTTATTTGTATCTTAGATTTCTTAAAATATTTAATCTTTTTCTGTAGACCATGACTGAGTACATTTCACTGGACTTATTCAGGCAAGATTATCCAGAAAACTTACTGTCAGGATTAGATTACTTTAACAGACCATCTGAAGAGTTTAAGAGGTAAAAAAAATTGTTTTTGTTTTTTAAAGATTTTTTACAAGAACTCATTCCAGCATGGTATCTTCCATGCAGATTTCTATACATGGCATATGCAAAGATTCACTGGAATTTTCCATCACAGTAAGTCTATCAGTATCTTTCTTTGAGTACAATGAATCAAATTTAACAAGCCATCCAGAATCATGAGTATGAGCCTAGGCAATAAGTCTATGTTTCTACAAAATTATGTTCTGCCACTTAGTGGCACCCTTTTTATTAAACAAAATTCCAGTATGATTCTGTTTCAAACAGAACGCACAGAAAAATGAGACTACTGTATACAACATTTAAAGTTTATAGACAGCAAATAGAATTTAACTTGCCATCATACGCCAAATAGAACTTAACTTGCCATCATAGTTTGCATTTTGATCTACTTTAATCCTCCTGGAGTTCTTGACACAAACCTGTGCTTGTCTGAATAACATAAACCTTTTCAGTTGGAAAAAAAAAAAGGCAAGAGAACACATTTTCACACATCGATATTTTTTTCTCTTACAAACTCACTACCAACTTATGACACAGTTTTCTAACTCTCTCTCATCTTGCAGTACTGATCAATAGTTTCAGGATCCTTGATATAATATATAACTTTGCTGGATGCTCAGTGACAATGAGGTATCATGAAAATGAAACATGGTGATACTTATCTTCTTTTTTTGTTGGTTGAAGTTATCTATGATGACACCAATGAATAAATTTAGGGTGAAAAACGATCCAAAGATGATAAAGGCAACAAAGTAAAGATACATGTATAGGTTATCCTCATACTTGGGCTGTTTCCCTTCCTATATAACACAGAAAAACAGCAATACATCACTGATAACAGTGAAGACAAATTACAAAAGACTGAGCAGAAACAGAAGCTGCAACCAGATGGAAAGCAACAAGGAAAGAGAGGGGGGATGCAGATTAGCTATTTTGGAGCATATCCTACACTTAATCTTTTATCTTGCAAATTTATTTTATACAGGCATCTGTGAATGCACCCACAGACCCACCCTTCCTCCCCTTTAAGTCTGCCAGCTTGTCTCTAATAGCACTTGATGTTTCATGTATAACCTACTAAATTTGACAGAAGTATGCAAGTATCAAAAGTAATTCAGCTCCTATGGATTGTATGCAGATCAGTAGTTTGATAGAGGAGAGATGCAAACAAATACCTGCATTTAAACGGGAAAAATTCTGCCATTTTATTTTTTGAGATTGTCAGAGTGCAGCATATAGCTCTGGATTAGCTGCTGCAGGTGCTGTCACTTGCTTTATTTATTTATTTATTTTGGAGACGAGAAAAACATGATCTATACAATTGTACACTCTCAGTGACAGAAATCCATAGGAAACTAAATTTCAAATTTCACTAGTTATGTTACTCAATGTTAGGCATAGATTACTTATTAACTTATTAAAGCAGCAAAACTTTATGTAGGTCTACTTCCATATATTTTTTTTTAACTTATTAAAATGTATGCACTTAATTACTTTATAATTTAAGATCTATATAGAAAAATACCAGTATTTGATATTTATTCTTTGTTTCTTTATTTCAAATGCCATTCAAGAAGCATCACATTAACCTTGTATTTGTTTAAACTCAGTGAATTTTACATTGCACTTACTTCTCTAGAGTCAACAGCAGCATACATTATCTCCATCCATCCTTTAAATGTTGCCTAAAAACAAAGTTTGTTAACATTTTCCATCAAATCTTTAAATAAAAAGACACCTCAAATATTGTAAACATTCTGAACTATAAAACACTTTCTTGCAACATACTTGCACACAGAAAAAGAAGGGAATATTAAGAGATGGTGGTAAGAAATGAGTGATTTATTGACAAAAAATAATTTACTGTGGTATATTATTAGTTACTAATACTTAAACAATAAACAAATTCTAGCCTTCAGGCAAATTCATATGAATTCTATGTGGAATGAGTTAAAATAAATATCTGAGTAAAACAGCCTTGTTGTAAACTGCAGTCTTTCTCTCAGCTCCAACTTTTTGACAACCAAAAACTAGAGAATGCCACCACTGGTTGGCATTTTCCGGACAGAATATGCAAATAGTCCTGAAAGAAAGTCCTTAAGATAAGTAGTCTCAAGAAATCTTAAGAAAATATAAAGTTTTAAATTGTCTAGACAGACGGTTTCTACCTAGAAAAAGTAAGTTACTATTGCATTTACTATGTGAAGAGAAGTTTTAATTTAACCATTTTATATGACTCAGAGAAATAAATTATTATTTAAAATTGCTGCAACTCTACTTTTAGCTACAATTTTACCTACACAGTCTCAAAAGTTTATATATATATATCTTCGAATATGAAATACCTTCCTACCCTATATATATATACACACATATATATAAATAATATATATATAATATTTTATATAATATGTATAAGATAACTGCACTGGATTTGTTAGCATGTGTAATCTCTTTGCTGTCCAGTTTACGCACAGATTTTGTACCTCCTGTGTCTGGTAAGAATGACTGTGAGATTACTGAAAATAACCTCTCTGTGGTTCAGGATGGTGGTAAGGGAATGAAAGTTCTGCCTGTGTGAAATGTCTACATATTTTACTTTTTTAACTAGTAACATTCATAGTATATACAAAGTACAGATGAAGGGATTAAAAACAGACACCATCAATGTAATAGATCTGTCTCAATACGGGCACCACTTTCTGATTGCCCTCACTGATTTTTGTGAACAAAGCTTAAAAATTGCAGAACATGGTGTAAGCTATTACAGGTGTGGGGTGCAGAGATTATATAGCTCTACTATATAAACAGGTAAATAGTATCTACTACCATACTCTTTGAGATAACACATTTTAATATTTTCTACCAATATGAACATAATCCTTATGTTTACCTGTGGACTGTAGAAAATGAAGGAAAAGTTAATTATTAGCCTGAGGTGCCTAGTAGGTATAGAAAAAGTGTTGGCTACAGCATGACACTGTATCTTATTCACAACATAGGAAGAAAAAACAATGTTTCTTCCCTGTTCAACGTATCAAGTCTTCATTAACTAAGCAATTTTCTTTTGGTTGTGACAGAGAAAAGAGGTGTGACAGTGGGCCCAGACATCTTTTACTGAATGAAGTTATTGAATGAGTGGTATAAATTCAACTTCATTGTGTATAACTGAGTCCTTCACGGAACTATAATGCAGAATCCAGCATTTAAGTTACTACCTCCCTTTAATTCTCGCAAAGAAAACTGAGAATTCCCACAGAAGATGAACTGCTTGAGTAGGAGAAGAAAAAAAGTTATAAACAGGTTTAAATTTACAGTACTGCAGTTAATTGACTGTTCAGAAGTATAATGGCTAACCAGGCCCAACTGAGCTTTTGGACTTTTGGATGAGCGGAAAACTACCACCAATATTAAATATTTCAGATTCTCCATCTGCTTTTGCTATTCCTGTGCTGAAAGGCGATGAGCAAAAACCATGCCTGTGGGAGTCTGAGAAAAAACACATTTTTATCAAGACCTTGTCTCAAGAGAAGCTGACCAGCACCTTTGTCCTTCTACCAGTTTTGTTGATTTCTGAACAATTTAGCCTGAAATGGTGTTCCAGAAAGTCACTTTTTGTTACAAGAAATAAAATAAAAAGACTAACTATTGAAACCCAAATAGGAAGTGACTACATGTGGCAACAATAATGTTAATACTTGTTGTCATGAAAAATTTTCAGGAATTCAAATATTTCTACTGTTTATCAGATATAGTGAAATAAATCCAGGTGTGCCTAATACTCCAGGAAAATACTCCTGTCCACCATGATATTAAGGTATAAATGTTTAGTTTATTGGAAACATTACATAGCTGAACAATTCTATGCAAGATGAGTAACAAAGGCGAAGACACTGCTGTCCTCCAGATCAGTGAATTATGCAATAGCCTAGTGCCATTTAGAAATAGCTACTACTTCTCCCTTGAGCTTACCATCCTTGAGATGGTAACTTTCTAGCACAATACAAGCTACTCACTACCAGCTGGAGAGTTTAAGAGACAGAATAATGGCCAAGTGCTTATGAACACAAATGTTTTCCCAGAAGCAGTGTGTCAAGTGAACCTGATTACGAATACATGTTTCTGTCCTACTGGCTCCAATCTACACATGCTGCTTCTGAAAGAGGTTTCTACTTTGGCAACTGCCCATCTAGAAAAGAGCTACAAATTATCTACTAAAAAATAATAATAAAAAACCACAAACAACACTTGACAGACAATAACTAGACTAGACTAATAGGAATTATAAGAAGGGAAAGAACAGAAATGAAAAAGTGAATTTAAAAACTTTTTCCTTCATCTCCTTATCCCCATACCAGTAGTGTACTCTTTCTAATTTGAATGAGCTGTAGAATGTATCTATTTGACTACCATGGCAGAAAATTAATCCTAGTTGCATTTATTTATTTATTCATTTTTAACTAGATTTTAACTAGTTCTGTAGAACTTGGAAATATAGTAATGGTTGGGTGCAAAGGAACTTTATACTCATATGACATATATTAGATATTTTTCTTCTTCCAAAATTGCCATAGAATCTATCAGATTTTCACTACAGTCCATAAATAGCTTAATAGAACACATTTATAAAAAACAATCATTTATCCATCCATATATTGTAAAATAACATTGGAAATTATGGAACTGAATATTGCTGCTACAAAATTTAAAGCTGGAAAACAAATTTATCAAAACTGATACACTCACGACTTGAAGCAGAGAAAGATAACCAGCTCCAACATTATCAAAGTTTACTTTCACATTTTTCCATCGAACGTCTTGATGAGCACTCATAAGATTTTCACACGCAGTTACATTATCAACTTCTTCGGGTTTTAACTGAACACCAGTTGTGGTGTTAACACAGTTAAAAAACTTGCCAGCAAACAAATTTACTCCCATGATGCTGAAAATTAGCCAGAATGTAAGACAAACCAGAAGTACATTCATAATGGATGGGATTGCTCCAGTAAGAGCATTCACAACCACCTGTTAAACAAAAGAAAAAAAGCTTTTTAAAATCTGCATGCGTGTGCCTATATATAAATATCAGCAACCATTTATTTTTCCAAATTAAGCTGAAAATTTAGATTAAATCATTAAAATACACAGAAAAAAAATGCCAATAAAAATAGAAATATACATAATAGAATAAAACATGTTACTATGTGCCTTGTTAACTCACATGCCGATTGGACTTCCTCTGTGGTTTAATAATTTATTAAGCATATTTTTATGAATTTGTTTTACACATTAATTCATGATTTCCTTTTTTCTTACCCTCATGCCTTCAAAGCGTGACAAAGCTCTTAGAGGTCTTAAAGCTCTTAGTGTTCGGAGGGATTTAATTGCACTGAGTTCTGAGAAACCAAGGGCATGAGCTACCAAGCTAACCAAGGAGACCTAGATGAAAGAATATAAAATTAACATTTTTAAATTTTAGAATAGCCTCACAATACAAGTATAATGCCTACTGGAAATAAAACATCAATTTGGGTATCAGAAAAAAAAATAAAGTTGCCTGTAAATTTCAGAACAATTTAAACTAAAAGAGACTTTAAAATCTCTGAAACTTTCATAACAGATGTGTTGTTATGCATATATAAAAAAGCACATAATAATTTTACAAAAGGCAGGGCATAGGCTGTGTTGAATTACATGCAACATTTTTCTCAGGTATCTGGGACAACATACTAAATAGTGTATTTGCATTTCTCATCAGTTCTTAATGGTGAGGAATTCATCCAACATTTTAGGACAAACCACTGCAATAGGTTAGGGGGACTACTAGAAATTAAAACGATGATGTGCATCATTATATACAATATTAACAAAGACACACAACACAAAGGAATAAATAGATTCAGAATTAGTGAAAGAACAGCTGGAAAAAACAAAAAATACTAAATATGGTAAATCCATTGCATTTGTTGGTGAATACAACGCTTTATTCTTCCGCTTCAGATGTCACAAAAATATTCTCAGTCAAGCAGAAAGTGAAAACCACATGCAGTTCCAACACTGGTTACAAAGGATACATGATTAGGTATGTCCACAGATGTGTGTTACACTAAAATTTTGCAGTGAGTTCAAATGAAAGTAGTAGCCAATTAGATTCAGCACTTAAAAAATTCCAAGCATTCTTTCACTTCTGTCATCAGCCCCCCTGAAGTTTGTGAGGGCATGACAATCTGAATAATAATAATAATAGTAATAATAATAATAATAATAATAATAAGTTGAATAAACTCAGTCAAAGCCTGTAAAGTACTAAAAACCCATCCCATTCTGCGTGCAACATTCAAGCACTAAACAATACTCTAAGACTGATGATTACAGACATGATAAAATGTGACCCAGCAGCATTTGCTTCTACTAATTTGCACTTAGAACTAATTCACATAATAGACGAAATATGAATAACTAGCAATTAATATTTCCTGCAGATGGTAAGTCGTCATGTTGGTATATGGTGAATCAGACAGGACACTGATAAGCATGAATACTAACTGTATGATGACATAAATACGAATGTTAGTACAATTACCTAAAAGCAATGCACTCAAATGCATGTAACAGCAGACAGCAGTTTCCTGGAAAACAATAGCTGTGACAGTAACAAGAGTTCTAACAAGAGTAACAAGACCTTTCACCTAACATCCAAGTTTTTTTTCTCTTAGAATAACTCAGAGAAGCTAAAAGGGACATTCTCTATGATCTGAGACATCACCAAACAAAGTAATTTCAGCTTCCAAAACAGTAATCTAAAAAGGTAAATCAAAGAAAAATGGAAGAATTGCACTGAAATTATCCTTTCAATCCAGTAATAGTCAAAATGAGCATTGCAAAAAGTTAGGAATCATTCATTAGCAGTTACCATTAGGAATCATTCATTAGTAGCTATCACTACTTTGTTTTCCTCAAACCTTATCCTTACTTCAATATCTGCCTCCTTGCCCTCCCTTTCTTTTTCTGTCTTCATGACAACCCGATATTCTCTCCCCACAGTTCTTCACCGGTGACTCATTAAGCTCAGGATCAACTGTCCTACGCTAACCCTATATGCTCACTTAAATCTCCCTCCCTCTCCCTTCCTCTTTGCTTTGTCACCAAATCCAGAAGACATAAGACCTTCCAGATGACACACCTCAATCCCTGATTGGGACCCAGAGCAATAAAACAAAGACAGAAGAGATGAAGTTAATAACATATACAGACAAAGTCAGATTTAGTTACTTATGGGAACAATTACAGTGGAAACATTCACCAGCACGTCATTTTCTCTTATATTTAACTCAATTTGTATTCTTCACTGCATATGCATGTGTCACATATAATACAAGCTGCCTAAACAAAAGCAACGTGCTACTTAGAGACCATAATACCTACATCAACAATCAGGAAGTCCAGCCAGCACCAAGCATTAGTGAAGTAAGTTTGGAAACCATAGGCCACCCATTTTAGCACCATTTCCAGAATAAAGATGTAAGTGAATATTTTATCAGCATATTCTAGTATGGTCTTGATAGTCTTACGCTGCTCAATATATATATCTTCAAAAGCCTGTTGGAAACATAGGTTGTATATAAGTAAGATATTCACAGGTCTTTACAAACTAGAATTTAAGCCACAAGAACTGAAGAAAAAAAAGGCAAGGTAAAATTGCTGTCATCTTTATATGTTTTACATTGAAAAGCCAGGATGTACTTGTAGTCTCTGCTTATGCTAAATTTTAGACTTTATTGTCTCCTGACAATGGGATTACAATATAATGATTGAAGTTGCCAAAAAGCGTTTTGGAAATTTGAGTAATAGTCGCACAGAATGCCAATAACAGAAGTGAATAATGAGAGAACACGAGGAAATCAGTATCTGTACTACTTCTGGAGATTATTCTAATTTACAGCAGAATAACTGTTCCAGTTACTGCATAAAACTTCTGCATGATTTTGTACGATTTTTATAATTTCTTAAACAAGAATTTAAACAAAATCATCTCAATAAGCACTCACATGTATCACGTTATATTAATCAAAAACTAACCTGCAGAAGGTTATTTGGCAGCAGAATTTTAATAATTTATTTTATATGCACTGGGAAAATATTTTAGGAACTTCACTCCAAGCTCTCTTTCAAACCATTTCTTTTTCTTTATGACCACAGATGTGTTATAACCATGATTTTGATAAAACATTCTTCATAGACACAGTTTTTATGGGTGTACTTACCAAAGCACCACTACTGAGAAGAATCATGAAGACAATGAATGTTTCAAACCAGTTGTGTTCTACTATCCTGTAGCATGTTTTTCTAAGGTTCCACCAGATTCTTCCTTTTGTGCTTTCTATATTGCCTTTACAGCATTTAAACTTCTGTATACAGCCTAACAATATAAACAATGACAAGCCACTTTAAAGGTGGAATTCTCATTATTCTGAAACAGCAGTATCACTTTCATCTAGCTCCTGTTTCATGAGGTACATGTAGTCAGCCTTTCAAATTGCTGGATTCTGCTTAAAGCATACTTGCCTTCTTGATTTAATACGTTGGATATAAGAAGGCTTGCATTGAAGTGATTATTTTTTTCCTACTACCCTTATACTCCATTAAGCTTAGAAACAATACTGGTCATCTAATTGAGCTAATTCTCATTTATAAACATATTTTCTGTCTATATACAGATAACTACGGACCACATAGAATTGCCAGGGAGTAGAAACAACATGACAATGTAAAAACTTTCATATGAACTAGTTCAAGAGTACAGAAGCTTTTTTTAAAAAGGACTTTTGCCTCTCAGCTACTGTTTAAATAAACCACACAGATGTGAACACCCTTTAAGTTATATTGAGGGTTGATATCTACTTCAAGAGTTGACTAATGATACTTCCTTTCAAGACAAACACCTGATTTAAACGGAGATTGCAATATAATCTAGAAGCTATAAAATAACTTCCAGATTCCCATCCAAGGTAACCTAGTAAGAGTTGACTTTTATATCCATAGATTGGACTTTTCTCTTCAAAAGTGAAAATCCCTGCTTGAGCAGGAACATGGAAGTTATGTAAACCGTATGAAAATGTATAAATAAATGTCCAAAGAAAAAAAAAAAAGATGTATAGGTATTTTAACAAGATATATTATAGGTACATTTTCAATTCCAATAACTATTTAAACCGTATATTGAAATATTATTTTCCATTAATAATACTTTAAATAATTTATATTTTCACTAATTCAAGGTAATTCGAAGAACACATCATAATTTCTCAGAAAAACATGAGTAGATGAGAGCAATATATTCTAAGTATAGTGGAGAAGCTTTTCCACATGGTAGATTCATGATAGCCATTCGCAAAATAAGCCTCACCTTGGAGGGCTCTCTACCACATCATGGGACCACAAGAGTTTATTTGCGCTGCCTACAGTCTAAGAAATACATGAACCTCACTACCTGGCTTTTCTTTCTTTAAAAATGATTGATCATATAGAAAAGTAACCATGTTTAAATTATTTTAATGGGTCCCAAAGGCAGTATTCTAGTTTTCCGATGAGTGTTGTTAGGTTTGTGTCCTACAGGTTACACTGAATTTCATCAGCTCACATAAAACTACCACCATGATGAAGAGCATGATGTTTTTGTTATTTATAATAAATAATAAATAAATTCACCTTCAACTCCTCAAAATGCCTACATATTGAAAAAAATAACTCTACACCGAAAATAACAGATAGCATGTAATATAACAAAGAATTGTAATACAACATAGAAGTATTTGAGAAGTATAAATATTTTTAATCAAGAGCCTGCACATCGCCCCATGTTCCAAAACATTATTTTAAAATAAATACTCCCAAGGACAAAAGCTCTAGCCTAAGTCAAAAATGTCTTTATAACACTACATCAAAAGGTATAGCCAATAAATGATAAGAGCATTATAAGATAAGATGCATTACAAGATAAGAGCATTAATGTAGAACATATTTTATTTTGAATGACTTTCTTTTAATCATGACTTAAACGGAAGGTAAAACGTGTAATATCACAAAAAAAAAAAAAAAAAAAAAAAAGGTAAAAGCTCCTGTATAGTAAAGTTCAGTAGTCTATAAAAGGATATTGCTATGCAGAACTGAAACAAACAATCTTCTAAGGACATTTAAGTATGCCATTAGACTTCTTTACTTGAATGAAAATGTAGGATCTCATTCAACCCATTTAATTTGATTCACCTGTTGTGTCCCTCATTATGTTTATGCACATACATGTGTATTATATTATGCACATAGCTTCCTGCCCCCAGTCATTAGTGGAACGTCAAGATAAAAAGTCTGTTGTCTGAGTCAGCCTTTCCAAGATGTGAATCGTCCACTGGATTACTTTCTAGCACTACGGAGGGAACACAGGTAATCACATGACTCTGATTTAAGCTTCTCAGTGAAGTAGCTCAAATTAAGTGGAGCGAACCTGGTTTACAGTTTGGTCTCACAGATTTCACTAACGAGACTGGCATTTAAATCAGCAGGAATACTGATTGCTAAGAATCAGTTTTTAAAATTACATCACGATAAATAATCAAACGCATATTTAATTTTGCATCACAAAAATGGCTCTATTGTCTTCAGTACAACCATCTAAAAAGGGCAAAATTAATCATATCCTAAGACTTAAACAAAGATATGGGACTGCATTACAGAATAGTTTCCTTGGACTGTGAATGCTTGTTGCAAACAACTCAAATGTAATTGCTAACCCCACATTTTATTTCCATACCTTCTGTAAAACATGCCTGTAGCTCTGATGCTTTTTCTGGTTCAGTCTCAGCTTTTTCTTCTCCAAAGAGAGCTAAATTAACTGTACTGCCTTCAGATGAGCTGGAAAAATTTAGCTTCTGAAAATAAAATTCCACAGTAGCAGTTATACTCTAATAATGTTGACATTTTGGAACTGTAATTAACATTAAGCATGCAACACAGTGTACAAGTAACAGTAAGAACAATATTTGTCACATACAAGCATCCACATATAGCAGTCAATGCTGTTGAAATGTGCATAAATCATCCAACTTTCTACCTATAGATTGCAAGGTGTATCATGTAATCTTTCACTGAATTTCAGAATTCCTGGTCCAATTACACTATTATGTTAGCATTCCTTGAAGCTAACTACTACCAAGTAGATTTTTTGATACATTTATTTTGTGTTCTACTGTTTTCCTAAAATACATCTCCATTGTTACATTTTAAACCAATATGAGTTATACAGTATGTTTTAAGTTCGTTTATCTTGGTAACTACTTTCATCATATCAGTCTTCTCAATCTTAAGACAGTAAATCCTTCACAGTAGTATGTTACACTGTGACCAAGCAGGATAAACTGTTCAAGGAAGAAAATGAAGCAGAATTTTATGGACTGATTTTAATAAAGTGACATTTTTTCATAATGTAAAAGTAAGGGAAAAAAAATCAGTTCTTTTTCACTGGCATCTTAAACGTCAGAATGATGCAAGCCAACTACTTTTTGCATATGACAAAAATTGACAATAAAATTCGGTTACCATTGAACACAGATAATACATTTATTTACTTTTGGTTTTAAGATCATTATCATCATCTAGATTACAAAGTGCTAAAGTAAAAAAAACAGGATTGATACAGAATCCTGTTATGGAAATGTTCAAACTCATATTCAAATCTGAACACATTTATGAAATTAATTATGCTAATATATTAATATGCCAATTTTATTAATATGCTAATTATATTAACACACTATTAATCATTGATAATAAATATGCCAATGTATTAGCATATAATTATCACCACCATATGAATATTTATGTTTTTCTCGTATCTATTAAAATTTTCAAAAAAGAAAAAAGTATGATAAATACATTTCAACTGGCATTAATTCGCATTCTCTTTTGTCAATGCACATATGTATTACATTGTGCATTCAGAAACTACCTGTTACTCTGGTACACATACCTGTACAGTTAACACCCAGAGAATAAGGATATGTATTTTAAAATAGTTAAAATGATATTAATTTAAATTACTACTAAACAAATGCTAATAAAAGAAAATTCCTTAATTTATTTTTTATCTTGTCATCTTAATGTGTCTTGCACTAAATCCATACTCTGGAGATTTTAAAGGAAGACCATGGTGTCCCGTACACTTGATCTGAGTATGAGTACCAAACTAAGTGAAAGTAGTTTAGGTCACAGCATTCTCTGTCAATTTATGATCTTATTATTAGAAAAGTACATAATGTCAGTAATGGATTAACTGAAACACAACTAAATGTCTGTAGGGATGTAGGGAATGATGTAAGCACACTTTGTAAAACAGCCTCAATTTTGTAGAATTAACCATGTTTTTTCATGAATTTTCATGAATTTAGCTAGACTTGCATGATTAAAAGATACTTAAAGAGATATTTAAAATGAAACAAGACAAGTTGCGGGCACTATCCAATGAAACTATTCACAATATTTACACCTCATTTTTGAAATGATGGAGGACAAATCTATTTGAAGTATGAAATAAAAATCTACTTTTTTCTTTGCTATGTTTGTGAAAGAGGGCGGAGACTACTGAATAAGAAAAAGTAATTCAGTGTTCTGCATTAACTTTTATTAAAAGGCAACTTGATATTGCCCAATTTGCAGCTACTTTAGAAGCATAATAGGAAATAAAACCTCAAAGTTATTCATACTTAATGTAAACATGTCATTATCATTTTTAGAAGTGCTGATTTTAAAATACCAATATTCACAATAACTCTTTTCCCAAGCACAAATTCTACTGAATCTGAGAATAGCTCTACATATACACATAATTTATTAATATGTTGCTTTCATCATTCCACGACTTAGCATATATTTTGAAAAATGCCGCAGCAGTGGTGGATAAACTGAAACAATGAACTGAATTACAAAACATAACTAAATAATTATATATGTATAAATATATATAATTAGTAGTTAGAACATTTTGTGTCATGGTGTTAATGAAAATTAAGAACAACATAAAGTGCCCTGGGTTGTCTAAATTGTAAGCTGATTAGTGTACCATTTGAGCGAAGACATGAATTGAACTAAAAAATATATATTTAAGTACTAACAACAGTAAAAGAAGAACTGTAAATACAGAAGAAACTGCAAAGAATCAATGAGTTTAAAACATGAAGTTACATATCACATTTATTCCATGGTAGAATAATCAGAGATTAATCAGAGATTATTGAGATTTTTATTTTTTTAGTTTAAGAATACAATTTTCTTGACTCTATGGAGTCTAGAGACTCTTACTCTAGAGACTTCAAACTGGAAGTTCTGAACTGTTTTGATATCAAGAACAGCTGGTCTGGTTCCCTCTTTCTTCTAGGGGCACTGTAGGATATAATCCTGGGCTTGAAGGATAAACAACAGTTGTCTTTTTCATATTTTATGCCAACATTTTTCACTCACATTAAGATAAAAAGTATCAAACAACAACAACAAAAAACTCTGACACTAAAAATCAGTATGTATAGAAAAGTTTCTTGTTCTGACCAATTTAAACATTCAGGTAGTTTCTCAGCCACACACAATGTTTGCAGAGATTCAACTGTTTTTGTGAACCACTCCAGTAGCAGGAGTTTTAGGAAAAATTCCCTTCATGTTCCAGAGCATTTGGTTGCTCTTCAAAGTTTACCAAACTAAGGTAAGAAGGCCTCGTTTTATATGCACTAAGCACTGGATTGAATGGATCAACTCACATATTCAAAAGCTGATTAGGTTTGCAAATCAGCACCTAAAATATTTTTGCTCTTTAATATATATCCCTCATTAATATATTTTTTAAAGATGAAAGTATTAGCACTGGCAGTGAAAATAACTCAGATTTTGAATATGTTAACTTTTTCAATACAAATATCTGTAGTACTGGTATAAGGTCAAAATTTGGAGCTCAAGTTTTCTTTTTCTGAAGGAACAATGGCACACTTATACTTAAAAGAATAATTTTACTACAGCAAATAGTTCCACTGAAGCCACTTAGGATTGCTTGAGGTAATTAAAGTGTCAAACTGTAGTGAGCATCATCTTCCATACAATAAATGAAAGCGTGCAAAATTGCAGATGATGAATTTACAGAAAACTCCATAACAAGAGTGAATAAAGAGTAGTTCACTGATCATTCACATGCTGCTGACTATTGTGCATCAACTTATAGTTCACATTTTGATATTCAAATAGTAAAGGAAAATCTGATACAGTTCCCAATTTCCAAATCAAAGAGAATATATACTACCAACACAACTGTAAATATTTGATATAAAAGGGAAAAATTATCATGTTTAAAAAAAAAAAAAAGTAGAAAGAAGCTAGGAAATAAATTATCAGTGTTGCTTAAAATAAGGAGGACAAAACAATGAGCATAATTCTCTAAGAGTGCAAAGCAAAAGGCAACTATTAGTAACAGTCCTTTGGTGAATATGTTTCAGGAGTCTCCTAGATAAGAGAACCCAACTACTAGGTAGAAATACAATAGAAACTCTTAGCACATCTCTGTTACACATCACTTACATTCCATCAGTTATTTCCCTGCTTAACGGGTTCTATTTTCAGCATGAAATATGTCTTCAAATCTTATTTTTCCATTTAGTCTCAGCCTGACTGCCCCCCGAGTATAGAACTTTAGTGTAAGCACAACCAGTAAAATTAGGTTTATTGGGGTCTTTTCATTTATATTAATAATAAAAATAGAATATATAATCATTATAATATAATGATCACACAATATATTAGCACAGTAAAGTATAACAACAATAAACAATCATTTTTATTTATATTGGAGTATTTTTAATGAAGAAAATAAATATTTCTAAATAAGGCTCGCAAATTATTATTCGAAGAGTAATCCCCATATACTTTTTTTTTTTTTTTCGCCAACATAAAATCAAAACCACTCTCCCCACCTCTATGTAATAGGGAAAAAAAACCTGACACGCACAGAATCATCTAGGTTGGAAAAGACATTCAAGATCATCTAGTCCAACATCAATTTTTTTTTAAATAAATTATCATAGTATTACCCAAGTAAAGCAGTAGTAAGATGATGCAAGAGCCAAATGAAAATTCAAGTATTTGTGAGTTAAAACATTCTGAATCTTTGGATTGCTATTTTACACATTGTTCTGAACCTGTCCAGATTCATGGCAGTAGGAGATTGAAACAGAAGCGGAGTCACATGAATAATATCCATCAAAACAAAATCATTGTCCCATACTTAGCACCTGTAAGATAGAATACTACCATGGTCTACTCTCTCCCACTTTTCTAAAATGGTTTGAAATATCAGTAGGAAGACTGTTCATCTTTCTGAACAGCTTACAGGTTCCTTGGTCACAAAATTGAGACCTGAAATACTTGTAGTAAATAATATAGTACAAAAGAGTACATGAGAGATAATGCAGGATCCCACAACAAAAACACATGAAAAAATGTATTTGGAAAAGGAATACCTCAATGATTCCTAAATGGCAAGTGGAACTGCCTGCCTATTCAGGAGAGAAAATGAAGAACAGGAAATACATAAGTTGGTAGTTTTAGAGTTCCTTAGTTTAGAGATTTGGGAAGGTACTAGTTGTTATTTTGTCTTTTTAATAAATGCCTTCATTTTAGCCTTATTCTTAATTTTCCTTTCATTTTTTTTTGCTTATCTTCCTCATTTTAAATTATTTTAAAATACACAGATTTGTTTAGACACCTAAATGCTACACAGATTTTCTGCTTAAAATGTTTTGTCTTTCAAAAAAAAAAAAAAAAAAAAAAAAACCAACAAAAAACACCCAAACAAATGGACTAAATTCACAAAAAACAACTATTATTGACAAAGAGCTAAACTGATGTGTTATTAACTTCCAATTTTAGACACATGCAAACTTCATGAGTAAAACTAAATTAGTATATCTAAATTCAAAAGGACTATACATATGCATAAAAAAGCTTGTTTGATTGTTCCCGGGAGTGTCTTTCATCCTATTATTTTAGCTTCTCTTACATGAGAAAACTGCAGTGTAAATGATAAAAACATTGTGAATAGACATGAAACGATTTATGTTAAAAGATATAAGCATTTCAGCATACACAAAACTGTAATAATAAAGATCAATAGGCAATGGGCAAATGAATATGATCAGAAAAGGTTTGTAATTACATGACAGCTAAAAACATGGTTCAACAGATGAACAGAAAAAAGGGAAAATTACCTTTGCACTTTCATAAAGTTATAGGCTGTTAATCTCTTTAAACCTTGAACAGTCTTGACATTTAATTCAGTTAACAGTAACTAAAGCCTACAAAGCATGCAGCGTATGCCACAGTAGTATAGAAAATACCAAAGATGTAACAAGGACAGAGGAACACGTTGGGGTTGCCCCCAACCATGCTGTGATATGAGTCATGGGACTCAGTGGCTGTGCATGTTTCCACTACATTGCAATGGATGGGGAAAAATATATTGTAGCTGAGTAGCATGCAGGCCAGTCAATCTCAAAAGTGATCATATATGCATGACTTGTTTAGGTAACCTGTTTAAACATGCTGACACGTTGCTCTGCTTGGTTAAAAAGCACCAGAGCTGCGTTCTTGAATGATCCAGCTTGATTTTACTCCTGTGAGAAGTAAGAATGGTACGCAATGAAGTTAAAACATGGTACCTTTTTTTTTTTTTTTTTTTTTTTTTTTTTGAGTACTGGATACAGAAGAAGTATGGATTCCTACTTATTTAAATATGTGTTTTCAAGATATGTTACACATTGGCAAAACATAGCATTTATTGTTATTGATTAGTGCTTCAAGCTTATCTAAGGACATATTAAAAGAGGTAAAACTAGAATAATATCTGAAGATCACAGATGTGTATTGGACTTGGGCCTGAAATTTAAAGGAAAAAAAAAGGAAAGAAAGAAAGAGAAAGAAAGCTACACCTACAGCATGTATATTTGAGCTTTAAGTGTCCTTTAAATACTAGTAATTAACAGAGATATATTTTTCCTTGCAATTTATTTTCAAGGTTATTTCTAGTCTTCCCTACATGCTGAACGTGTATCTAGGATGTGCTTTCAGAAAGAAGCCATATGGCAAAACAAAATCAATTTACTGGGTCAAACATGAAAACTTCTGGGTAAGCAATATCAATAATTTAAGGTACATTATGGATTGTAACAGACGTTGTTACCCAATTCTTAAATATAGAATAGTGCAGAACCAGGTATCTTCAATTTCTGCATAATTTCCAGGCAAGGTGTAGATTTAACAGTTATCCAACCAGGAAAAAATTACCATCAATATCATCAGATATTCCGCAAAACCAAGATTTAAACACACTAAGGCCAGTATCCTTTATTCACATTAATAGTAAGCAAAAGATATAGCTGCTGTTCAGCAGCTTTAAATATTTTCTGTTTCACTCTGAGAAGGTCTTTTGTTAATCTAAGATCTTCTCAGCTGAAAGGTTAACGTAACACACAAAGAAGTACAACCTCCAAAAAGCAGATGGAGGACATCAAGTGTCAGGAAACGAGTTGTTCAGACAGCAAACAAGTCTAATATTATTAAATACTTCATTGTACAATAAAAGAAACACTTAAAGAGTCAACTTATTACACCTTTCAAATTTAATGTAATTACACTTTGCTACAACAAGCTTATTTCTAAAATTTGGAAAGAAAGAATAAGGCAAAATCATCTTGTTCAAAACCCCCATAAACAAGAAGTAAACATTGTATTTTTTCTCATCCTGTTTATTTGGTAAATTCACCTTATAATACTGCCATTGTTTCCTTGGCTTTTCCTAATCATTCTAACTTTAGAACTCGAAAATTTACTGCTCTGATTAGCCTGAGTTAGTACCTTGTTAGCTTATCCTATACTAATAATTCTGAACTCAGCAAGCTTTAAAAATCAGATACGAAGGGCATTATTATTTTAAGATATCCTTTTTTTTTTTTTTTTAATAGCAGTTTACTTTCATCCTCACTTCATGTAAATATTATGATGATAATGTACTAAGGCAATACGCCTTTTGTCTATTTAATTAAACATATGTATCAGTTTATCTATCCACCTGAAAAATTTAGAAAACCTTGCTTTTCAAAACACTTTTATAAATTGTTTTATATGTCTTTATATAATTCTGCTTGGATTTCCTACTCTCTTTAGCTACGCTTTTCCCAATTCATCACAATTTATTCACTTTCAGTCTAGTCTAACAATTTCAAATTGTAATCACTTTCTATTTCTAAGCAGGAAGAGCCATACTATGAAAGAATACAAGTGTTATATGTCAGAAGATCAAAACCATTCATTCATACAAAATGTAAACAATTTAAATCTTACCTCCTTACTTTCCTCCAAATCTGAGTCACTGCTAAACTCTTCTGTATTTAGATGTTCAAAATCAGATTCTCCAACAGCTATTGGTACCGTAACAGTAAGGCTTGGGTTGTTTATGAATGGTGGATAATCACTGCTACCTACAACACCGGCTGTTCCATTCTCATTTCTGTGGTAAGTTGTATCTATCCTTATTTCAGCAATGGTACAGTTGGAAATGCAATGGTGTCTCTCATCATTCAACTGATCTGTTGCTGTTCTTTCATTTACAACTCTTTGTTTTCCCCAACAAGATTTTTGGACACATTCACCTGCTTTTTTCTTCACATAATCTATTCCCTTCTGAATTCTTGCAACAGCAATCTGTAAATTATTCATTTCGTTATCATCCTCTGTAGGAGAAAGGCTGTCTGAACTAAATGAACTCAGCAGCAAGGCCAGAAAAAGGTTCAACACCTAAAAACAAAGATAATAGAGCTGGGTTTTCTCAATTTTTCATTGACATGTTTCTTCTATCACCTATTATGAACAGCTTAGAAATGCTCTCCTCTGCTGTATATGATTCTGGAAATTAAACAGTAAATAACATGTAAATGCAACGTAAACACAACAATACCCAATGCAGTTGCTTTTTGTGGTTTTACGTTGCTGTATGACTACAAAGACACTTGTAAATTCCACTTCTGCTCATGTTTGTGGAAGGGTATTAAGGCTAGAAATTAGTATCTTTGGTACCAACTGCACAGATCCAAAATGTTTAACTTCTCTTGCACAGAGAAGCCCTCTGCAGTAAGGCATAGCTGATCTGTCCAGAAAGAGCTTTCTTAAAGGCTGGTCCAAACCCACATAAGTATTTTGCTGTATGTGACTTAAAACACATGAAGCAACCCCTTCCCCAAATCTTACTTAGCTCTCATCCTCTTCCCACTGCAAGACAAAACATAGAATAAATTTCAGTTATATAAACCCAGAGTTTACCAATGGCTCAAAAGTTACTAGGATTGAAGTAGCCAAGGAACTTGTAGAGTAGCAGCTCAAATTCTTTAGACCAGGCTCTTCTAGGCACCTCTGAAGAAAACAGGGTAAAAACTACATATTGGGAATACAGAAAGACAACTGGATAATAGAACCCTGAAAATGGAGTAGAGACTGTCTACTCTAAATAAATAAATGAAAAAAATCTGCTAGAGCTAAGGTATAAAATAAGAATACAGTGAATACTGTAAAAAAATCAGAGTTCAATAGTACTTTCCACAGATTTCTCTCTTGTGGTTTACAAAGTTATTTGAGGAGGATATGTTGCTTTTTTTTTTTTTTTTTTATTATAAGACAATAGATTTGCAGAAAATCCTGGAGAAAGTGGCTGTGCTACTAGTAGCATGTCTGGTTTGATAATCAGCTTATTCCTATTAGAAATGTTATTACTAAAGAATGAGACCAGGATGGCTAATTCAAGAGCTCTTTTGCTGCCAACAGTTCCCTAAAGAAAAGATCTAGAACTGCATGGAAAGACTCTGTGTGTAATGAGAAAAGCAGAGAAAAAGGCTGAGCAGTGAAGGCCTCAAATGCTGTTCAGTTAATAAATATAAAACATTTTAAAATAAATTTTTGCATGTTAATGTACAAACTGGTCTGATACTTTCAGAGAAAAAGAAGATGCAATAAAGACTGCTTTTAAAATCATAGAATTATAGAATATCCAAAGTTGGAAGGGACCCAAAAGGATCATTGAGTCCAACTCCTGATGTTTATAAAAAGCACCTAAGAAGTGGCAAGAAAAAAGTTGAAGAGATGAAAATGTGAAGTATTTCCATCTGTTTTAATGCAAAACTAGTGCCTTCCAATTCCAGTTTCCTTACCCTATCTGTGTAATATGTTAGGAGCAAGCAAGGTTTAAAATGGCTTTATCTTCAGTCTAAGAATTTTAAAGCAGTCATTTGGACAGAAAAGAGTAGGGGGAAAAAAAAAAAAAAAAAAAAAAAAAAGAAAAATGGTTATGTGTGATTGGAAGTGTGCTTAGGAAGAAAGTCCTCTTCTGCAAAAAGCAAACTCCCATTTTGGGAGCGTAATATTTGTGGGGCCCATCCTACTCTAAGCAACAAGTACTAGTCCATAAAAATCTGAACACATGAAGCTTCTCCCTCTCACCCATATTCTCTGAATTGTACTCCATATCGTGACAGGCCATTTGTTAATTTTGAGGATTCTACATAGGACCAGAAATCTAACGAGCAGAAAACTCTATTTCAGAATCCATATTCATAACATTGAAAGTCATACAAAACATTTAAATAACTCATTTAACGCTATAAACCACTTAATTTCTGGTTCTGTTACCATTCTTTCTCTACATGAATTCTCAAATTATTCTGACTACATACCACTAGGTTTCCAATCACCATGACCATCATGAAGACAGTAAGGCACATAGGTTGGCCTGCAACCTGCATGCAGTCCCACATTGTTTCTATCCATTCTCCACACAGCACTCGGAACACAATCAAGAAAGAGTGGAAAAAGTCATTCATGTGCCAGCGTGGAAGTACACAGTCGGTGGAGATCTTGCAGACACATTCTTTGTAGTTTTTCCCAAACAGCTGCATCCCAACCACAGCAAAAATGAACACAATGATGGCCAGCACCAGGGTCAAATTCCCCAAAGCCCCCACTGAGTTGCCAATAATTTTTATCAGCATATTCAGAGTTGGCCAAGATTTTGCCAATTTAAAAACTCGAAGCTGAAAAATGAAAATACAGAGACATTATTTATAAGTAGTTATAAAAATGCTATAGAAATAAACAGATTACAGACCTGTGTCTCTTAATAATAAGGAAAAAATAAATAAAAAACTAAATAACCTTCAACAGGTTTCCAACATCCATAGCTTATACAGAAACAGGAGTTTCATAAAATCCACTCTTTTTAGGCTTATAAATTTTAGACCTTTTTATCCTTATCTTTTGTATATCGTATCTGTATTCTCTTCTACACGAGTGAAACAGCACACTAGTGGAATTTATTTAGCTAGTGAATTCTGAACACATCTCAACCATTTTGTACAGAAATGCGTTAAAAAAAAAAAAAAGGTGCAACAGAATTCTGCTGAAATAAAAAAAAAATAAAAATAAAAAAAAATTCTGAAACCTTGAAGGATGCATCTTAAAAAGTATGTTGTCTCCAGCAAACAGAAAAAGGACCAGACCTACAGTCTGGAAATAAAAACCAAACATAAGCCCTAAGTCAAACCTTTCAACTTATGAAGGAAAAACGTATAATTCTCACTCTTTCCACCCAAAATAAAACCTATATAAAAACATATTTTGTTTTTGAATACATGCAAAACATGGGAAATATGTTTCTAATTTAATTTCTCTTTTTACTTTTCTATTAAAATAAAGCATTTTTTTGCCAAGAGGAAAAACGATCTGTTAAAATTAATTTATGAAATTTATAAATCCTGCATTTTAAAAGAACAATTTTTTAAAAAAGAATAAACTTTTGACAACTTCCACATTGGAGGAGACAGAAGACTACAAATGTTTTATTTATTTACATCTTCTCTCAGTATGCACTAAGTAAATTGTACACTCACTGTGCTGTTACCCATTTGTGTTAATACAATTAGAACAGTATCACAGTTCTTTCCCTTGACAAGCACTTAGCTTCTTCTGAACCATAAAATGGAACACATTATTCCATGATAACACAAATAATTTTGTAAAACCTGTTTGCAGAGATATCCTGTGACAGTTCAGAAAAAAATATAGTATTAATGTAATATTAAATATATGAGTATAAAAATACTGTGTCTATTTACATGGGTACAATTAAAATTCCGAATTCCATACATAATTATAATCATTAATTTATTTACCAATCTGAATGATCGTAGAACAGATAATCCATCCACATTTGACAGAAAAAGCTCCACCAAACTAAGGGTCACTATAAAGCTATCAAAAATATTCCAGCCAACTTGGAAATAATAAAAAGGATCCATGGCAATTATCTTGAGAACCATTTCTGCTGCAAAAATTCCAGTAAAAACCTAAAAGAAGAATGTTTATTGTTACTTAATAGATGAGTATGAGTTAAACCAGAAGACCAAAAATGACTTAATAGCAACAACCTTCTTACAGCAGGATGTCAATAAGAAAAATCATCACAGGTTGAACATCACAGAGAAGTGGCAAAATCAAAAGGAGCTGTAGAGTAACTCTATTAACGTTTAGTTAAACCCATGATGCATTTAGTGACTCATGAAGAACAATCTATACCTAACGGGCCTCATGTTTGCTTCCCACATCTGCCACATTTAATTAAAAGAACATTCCCCAGCAAGATAATAAAGTCTCTCTTGCCACAATGGAAGCTGCTTTAGCTAACGTGTGGAAAAAATATGAATTGGTCATAAGGTGGAGAGTGATGTGCTATTTACCCTTCAGGAGAGCTCACAGTAAAATTAGCACGTCTTTTCTCGCTAGCTGCAAAAAAAAGGCCAATTCTGTCAAGGCTCATGTTTGAAGCAAAACCTTTCAGCCTCTGACAGAAGCAGAAGGCAAACAACACTTCTGAAAAGGGAGTAAATTCATTGTATTTACTGTAAATGTATGCCCACCAGCACCTACAGAACTGCAAAACCATGTTTAACTAGAAATATAAGCAAGCTTATTACAAAAATCAAGAATATCTGTCAATCTTTCAAAGAGTTCAAAAAGCAAGAAATCAACTGCTGAAACTACACAAATACTGTTCTCCTAAAATACACCCTGAATCTTTTTTAAGATGGCAGTATGACATGATTATCTTCCACAATGATCTCTTACGCCATGTAAACAATTGAACTATCTCTGTATTGGCTAAAAATATCAAGATACAATTCCAATGTTGACACATTAACATCTCTGCACTTAAGCCAAATGTATTCCCAATATATACTGGAATTTCATTTATTGTAATAACTGAATTACACCACAATCACCAGAAATTCCACTTAAAATGAGCATAAGTGAGAAGTATAGCAGATGATCTGTAGTATTGCCATTATAAAAACAAGCAAAGAAATAAACCAAACCACCTACAGGCAGGATACAAAACTATCTCACAGGGAAAACAACTGTATCAACACTCTTGGTATAAGTCACAAGTTCTTTGCTTTCCAAATTATTATGGACCAGTTGAAGCAACACTCTGAACAAAATTACAACTAAACAAAACAAAAAAGCAAAACAAAACCAAACAAACAAGCAACAACAACAAAAACAGTGCAAAATATTAATCCATAACAATATCCAACATCTGGTGCTTTGGTGCTTTTAGTGATACTTACAGTATAAAGTATCTAATTTGGCGCCTACTTTTCTTGCAATACTAAACAAAATCAAGTCAGATTTCTCTTTTGATTTTCTGTCATCCAAACTCTGGTCATTGAAAACTCTATTTGCAGAAATGTCAATGTGGAAAATCATACGCTTCAATACAACATACCTCAAATGTTATTTTTAGACTATGTTTAGTAAAAATAAACCTTTAACATGTTGGATGGAACCTTGAACATTATGGGATGATGATAAAAATAATAAAAACAAAAGTAATTATATTTCAAAGAGAAACAATGTTCAGACTGCATCAAATTAAATCATTTGGTGGACTTACCTGATTTCCTATTTTAAGTGTATTGTTAAAAGCGTCAGTCATTGGATAATGTTCCATGGCCATAAACAATGTGTTTAAAATTATGCAAACAGTGATAGCAAGATCAACAAGTGGATCCATTACAATAAATGAAACTATACTCTTCACTTTTAACCAAGGCTCCCAACAATTCCAAATCAAGAAAGTGTGGGCAAACTTATACCAGCAGGGTGGACATTTTTGCCTGGATTCTTCAAGTTCTGAGGGGAAAAAAAAAAGAAATGCAGAGTAAGCAAGTTGTGAAGAAAGCGACATTTTTGTTTAGTCTGCTTTTTCACGTTTATATTCCTGGAACCATTAAGGATGTTTGGAGGAACCTTCTTAGAAATTACAGTTGCTGAATGAAATAGTTTCAGAAGACTAGAAGAAAATCAATACAGGTTTTCAGCTAATAACTGAAAAAAGTTGTCTACTTATCACACAACCTTGTTTTCAAAAACACCTTATTTAAATTTAAGGACACTTTCCACAGAAAAACTTCCAACTTCACAGACCCCTCAAATTTCTAACTATTGATTTGCAATAAAAATATGATTAATTTCAGCAAAAACAGTTAAAAAAAAAAAGAAAAAAACTATTCAAGCTTTTTCATGAATTTCAATAATAGTTTCACTACTACAAAAGAAATTACCACTACAAATTTCCTTCTTCCTATTAACTAAGGCCTGGCTTTTAATTTTATGTTACATTCTTACAGTATAGGTTACTGGAAGACTTACCGCAAGGCACTTCTTCCAATATGAATAAGTAATATAGAACACATACATTTTATCTGTTTTATTATAAATTTGTGTTTTTTTGTTGTTGTTGTTTTTTTTTATTATTATTATTATTTTAGTTTAGCCTGTTTATCAGACTCCTTCTTTTCTGTTTTCATTTCGTCCTACCATTCATTTTATGCATTTGCAGTAACTACTTATTTTTAGTCTTCTGTATTTTCATGTGATACAATACCTATGACTATCTCAAGAAAGTTCATTAATCTGTAGTTGTAACACACCTTCCATTGTATTTGTGATAATGCCAGCTATACTCATAGCTCTCTCTCTTAAATTGGGATCCTCCAGCAAATCCATTGGTATTTGATATGAACTTGGACGTCTCTTTTTTATATCAATTTCTGTAGTAGTGCTCTATAAAAAAAAAGGGGAGGGGAAAGGGAGGGAGATAAATATAATTCACCTTTAGAAATGCTGACAGAACAGGCATCAAAAAGACTCTTCACTTTCAATGAATTCATAACATACACAGGTTCATATTCGTGCTATGACATTATAATTTTTTCCACCTTTTTTGTTTGTTTGTTTAAAGAAAATGTGTATTTTCAGGTATTTTCAGGTTATACTTTTGAATACTGTTAAGCACCTTATAAAATACCTTATAAAGTACTAAGTCTTGATATTTAATTTCCAGAATATCTTTGCATTATAGTTTACTATTAACTTCTTACTAGATGTAAGGAAATTTTGGAGGAGGCCATGGCCAAAGAAACAAATTGATACTTCTCAGTGGAAGCATGAATTTTTCTCTGGATTCACTGTGAATTTATTGGAAGCATGATTTTTTCTCATTCCTAGTCCCATGCTTTCTTTACCAACACTTAAATTCCAAACAAGTTCAATCATAATATAAGATGTGATTTATGCTATGAAGTTTCTGCAATAGCAATTATTTTCTGAAAGTAACTTTTACAGATCAGCCTTGATCTCTAATCCTGAAATCTGGAGTAATTAAAAACTTTCTTACATTGTCATCAGTTGTTGGTTTGTCTATTATCACCTCTGGCAGAAGCTGACCTGTAGGTGACAAGAGACACGGTGGTCCATCCACTAAGGAAACCACTCCATTGCAATCCACAGTGCTATGCATCTTTCCATTCAACGGAAAAAGTGTCGGCCTTCTTGACGATCTGCTGGCCTGGCTAATGTTACTACTGCGTCGTTCACTGTGTCTGAGCGGCACAAAAAGAGAACCTCTTCTGCTTCCATTATCCTCAAATGTGCTGTGCTCATCATCAGCAAAGTCATTTTCAGATCCTATCTCTCTTCCATGATCTCTAAAACTGAAAAGACTTGTCCTGCTACTACGTCTGGGAGAAAACAGGGAGCCACGAACACTTAGTAAAGACTGTAAAGGAAATAAAAAAAGTCACCAGCTGAAGATATTAAATATACAGCATCCATATCTATTTTATATATGTATCTATTATATATATGTATATATTTATTTATTTATTTATTATATATATATTCCCCCAAAATCTTTCAGCTTTACTCTTAATACAGTGCCTTAGATAGACTTCAGGCACATGAGAGATGAGGATCATCTGAATGGGTAAATTTACAGTACACTTAAAACAATTATCAGAGAACAAAATCTGAACATGCATGAGGCTGTAGCAGTTTCCATCCCTGTATTATAGAGGAAATAAAGGCTTAATGCATAGTCTACATGGATCATTAGAATTCATAATGTCAAATTACATTGTTTCATACTTAGTCTTCTATGCTGATGCATCACACTTAAATTTTCCTTTTATGAATTAAAAATGAATTTCTACTTCAGTTGAACTATGCAAATGCACTACTGCTGTGCACCATGTCGAGACTCACCAGATCCCAAACAAGAAAGTAACACCCAAACTCTTGTTTGATATAGTTGGTAATTAAAGTAATGCAAATTATTTTTCCTATGTTGTATTACTTTACAAAGTTACAGCAAAGTTTGCTGCATATTACAGTCATCATAAATCCCAACAACATAAACTGCACTAATCACAGTACCTGGTGGGGTGATGTGAGCTGTGTCCCATAAGCAAGTTTGTTCCCATCAAAAGAAAAACGGAAACCTTTTCTTCTGATACTGCCATCTGATTCAGATTTTGAAAGCTTTCCCTCTTTTGTGTTATCCTCTTCTCCAGAGAGTTCCCTTTGCCTCCTTTTCTTCCTTCTATTTCTCCTTTCTTTGGCACTTTTTGAACTAAGCTTGGATGCTTCTGAAGAACTATCTGAAGGTCCACCAATCCCACTTTCACCACTTAATTCTGTCATCTCTGCTGCAGCTGCTGCTATTGCCTGTCAAAGCAATTATTTAATTTATTTTATATTTTATTATTAATATTATTATATTTATATTTAATGCAACGTCTAAAACATATGTGAATGATCAAATGCTTTAAAATTCCACAATCTTTTAAGAATGCTATAGTGCCTGTTTCTGAGGTTTATACCACATGACTTGTAAATGTGACAAAAGCCTAGGTGGATTTGAGTTTAAAAAAGAAAAATAGCAGTAAATTTATTTATTTTTTTAATTTCAGTGATTGTAATTGCATGCAAAAGAGCTGAATGCAGTTCATCACCTCCAGGGATGGTGACTCCACCACTTCCCTGGGCAGCCCATTCCAATGCCTCACAACCCTCTCAGTAAAGAAGTTCTTCCTAATATCCAACCTAAAACACCCCTGGCGCAATTTTAGCCCATTCCCCCTTGTCCTATCACCAGGCACATGGGAGAATAGACCAACCCCCACCTCTCTACAGCCTCCTTTAATGTACTTATAAAGAGCGATAAGGTCGCCCCTGAGCCTCCTCTTCTCCAGGCTGAAGAATCCCAGCTCCCTCAGCCACTCCTCCTAGGACTTGTTCTCCAGACCCCTCACCAGCTTCATCGCCCTTCTCTGGACGCTTTCAAGCACCTCCATGTCCTTCTTGTAGCAAGGGGCCAAAAACTGAACACAGTACTCGAGGTGCAGCCTCACCAGAGCCGAGTACAGGGGGACAATCACTTCCCTAGACCTGCTGGCCACACTGCTTCTTATGCAAGCCAGGATGCCGTTGGCCTTCTTGGCCACCTGAGCTCATATTCAGCTGACTATCCACCAATGCTCCCAGGTCCTTCTCTGCCTTGCAGCTTTCCAACCACTCATCCCCTAGCCTGTAGCTCTACTTGGGGTTATTGCGCCCCAGGTGCAGGACCCGGCACTTGGCCTTGTTGAACTTCATGCAGTTGACCTCAGCCCATCCGTCCAGCCTATCCAGATCCTCCTGCAGAGTCTTCCTACCCTCGAGCAGGTCAACACACACACCTAACTTGGTGTCATCTGTGAACTCACTGAGGGTGCACTCGATCCCCTCATCCAGATCATTGGTAAAGATATTAAGGAGGACCAGCCCCAGTACCGAGCCCTGGGGAACGCCACTAGTGACCGGCCTCCAGCTGGATTTGACTCCATTCACCACGGCTCTTTGGGTCTGGTTATCCAGCCAGTTTTTAACCCAATGAAGCATACACCAGTCCAAGCCACAAGCAGACAGTTTCTTGAGGAGAACACTGTGGGAAATGGTGTCAAAAGCCTTGTTGAAGTCAAGGTAGACCACAACCACAGCCTTTCCCTCATCCACCAAGCGCGTCACTTTGTCACAGAAGGAGATCAGGTTCATCAAGCAGGACTTGCCTTTCATAAACCCATGCTGACTGGGCCTGATCACCTGGTTGCTCTTTAAGTGCCATGTGATGACACTCAAGATAATCTGCTCCATGAGTTTCCCTGGCACTGAGGTCAAACTGACAGGCCTATAGTTTCCCTGGTCTGCCCTCCAGCCCTTCTTGTAGAAGGGCATCACATTTGCTAGCCGCCAGTCAACTGGGACCTCCCCCAATAGCCAGGACTGTTGATAAATGATGGTAAGCGGCTTGGCCAGCTCCTCTGCCAGTTCTCTTAGTATCCTCGGGTGGATCCCATCTGGCCCCATTGACTTCCGTACATCCAAGTGCCATAGGAGGTCACCAACCATTTCTTCATGGATAGTGAGGGCCACATTCTGCTCCTCATCCCCTTCCACTGGTTCAGGGTACTGGGTATCCAGAGAGCAACTGGTTTTGCCACTAAAGACTGAGGCAAAGAAGGCATTAAGCACCTCTGCCTTTTCCTCATCTTTTGTAACTAAGTTCCCCCCCACATCCAGCAAAGGCTGGAGATTCTCCTCAGTCCTCTGTTTTGCATTAATGTATTTGTAAAGACATTTTTTGTTCTCTTTGACGGCAGTAGCCAGATTGAGCTCCAGATGAGCTTTGGCCTTTCTAATTTTGTCCCTGCACTGCCTCGCAACGTCCTTATAGTCCTCCTGAGTGGCCTGCCCTCTTTTCCAAAGATTGTAAACTCTCTTTTTCCTGCTAAGCGCAAGCCACAGTTCTCTGTCCAGCCAGACCGGTCTTCTTCCCCGCTGGCTCGTCTTTGGGCACGTGGGGACAGACCGCTCCTGAGCCATTAAGATTTCCTTCTTGAAGAGCGCCCAGCCTTCCTGGACTCCTCTGCCCTTCAGAACTGCCTCCCAAGGGACTCTACCAACCAGTGTCCTGAACAGTTCAAAGTCAGCCCTCCGGAAGTCCAATACAGTGGTTTTACTGGTCCCCATCCTGGCTTCTCCAAGAATGGAGAACTCCACCATTTCATGGTCATTCTGCCCAAGACAGTTTCCAGCCACCACATCTCCCACCAGTCCTTCTCTGTTTGTGAAGAGAAGGTCTAGCAGGGCACCTCCCCTGGTAGGCTCACTAACCAGCTGTGTCAGGAAGCTATCTTCCACGCTCTCCAGGAAACCCCTAGACTTCTTTCTCTGGGCTGTGTTGTGCTTCCAGGATATGTCTGGGAAGTTGAAGTCTCCCACGAGAAAAAGCGCTGATGATTTCGCACCTTTTGTCAGTTGCCTGTAGAACTCCTCATCAGTCTCCTCATCCTGGTTCAGCGGTCTATAACAGACCCCCACCAGGATGCGTCCCTTGCTGGCCTTCCTGCTGATCCTAACCCATAGGGACTCAACCTTATTCCCAGCCTCAAGTTCTGCGACATCAAAACTCCCTCTGATATACAGAGCCACACCCCTTCCTTGCTGCCTGTCCCTTCTGAAGAGCCTATAGCCAGACATTGCAGCACTCCAGTCATGAGAGTGATCCCACCATGTTTCCGTGATGGCAACCAAGTCATAGCCTGCCTGCTGCATGATGGCTTCCAGCTCCTCCTGTTTGTTACCCACGCTGCGTGTATTAGTGTAGATGCACTTCAGTTGGGTCATTGCCTTCTCTCCCAGCCTTGCCATTGTTCCCCCTGGCACAGCTCTAACAAGCTTTGTTTCAGTCCGGTCGCCCTTCTCACCTAGTTTAAAGCCCTCTCAATGAGTCCTGCCAGCTCCTGGCCTAGGATCCGTTTTCCCCTTAGAGATAGGGACCCATCTGCGGCCATCAGGCCGGGTGCTGAGTAAAGCGCCCCATGGTCAAAAAAAACAAAATTTCTGTGTTGGCACCAGCCTCTGAGCCACGTGTTTATCAGGTGGGCTTTCCATGTCCTCTCTGTACTCCTCCCTGCCACCGTAGGGATGGACAAAAACACCACCTGTACTCCTGCTCCATCCACTAACCGTCCCAGTCCCCTAAAGTCCCGTTTTATGGTCTTCAGGCTTCTCTCTTCAACGTCATCACTGCCAGCCTGGACTATTAAAAGAGGATAATAGTCAGAGGGGCAAACCAGGTTGTGAAGCTTTCTGGCAATTTCCCTGACCCTGGCCCCAAGGAGGCAGCAGACTTCCCTACGGGTAGGGTCAGGCTGACAAATAGGTCCCACTGTTCCCCTGAGAAGGGAGTCGCCCACAACAATCACCCTTCTTTCTGTCCTGGTGGAGGCAGTCCTGAGGTGTGGAGTTGACGTCCTCGCCCTAGGCATCCTCCTGGGTAGACTTACTACCTCTTCCTCAGCTACCGGTCTCTCAAGCTCCAGGGCTTCAAACCTGTTGCATAATATCATGCAAACATCATGCAAAGAGATATGCTAAGGCTCAAGTTCTTTTTATAAAATACCTGAGCTTCTTCTTGCTGCTTCTTCAGCTGTTCAAGCATATGCTGCAAGTCTGCCTCCCTCTGTTCTGCCTCAACCATAGTTGCTTGGTTCTGTTCTTCATAGGCCATGGCAACCACAGCCAAAATTAAGTTAATCAAGTAGAAGGAACCCAGGAAAATGACCAGAACAAAAAATATCATGTATGTTTTGCCAACAGCTCGTAATGTCTAGAGGAGAAGAAGAAAAATGATCCATGTGGTGAAGACACGCATCAGTTCTGCAATTCATAAACAGACTGATTTTTAAAAAGACAAAACTTTTAAATTACTAAAGATAATACTTGTTAAAACCAATTTTCACACACATGAAAAAACTATGGTGAGAGAACTAATTTATACAAAGACAAATTAAGATTCATATTTTGCTGTGAGAGAATATACATTGTACAAATGACAGAAAGGATCAAAAAATGTACGTACCTCTTCAGAAATCATGTGAGATTCTGTACTAAGAACCCTTGTCTGCTTAATTCTGCAACTGAATTTGCTTTCTTTCATAAATACTGCACTTTTTCAACTGCTATCAATAGCTGTGGTATGTAATATAAACAAAGGCCCTTTCTGTGTTTGGTTTGGGGACAGTTGGACACAATGATTTTATCATATACTCACCAGCTGATAAAGATTTTCCCAGTAGTCTTGTGTCATAAGTCTAAACAGGGACAAAAAAGCCCAACTGAATGTGTCAAAACTAGTATATCCATAGTTAGGGTTTCTTCCAGCTTTCACACAGATAAACTCTTCTGGACATTTACTAGGGAAAAAAAAATATTGTAATGTGTATAAAAAAAACTTATCATTAAAATGGTTTTAAATTACTGTATCTTGAGTTTCCAATAAAGATTAATTAGACCTTATCTGTCAAGGTAGCTGCTGCTATTTGTGGCTTACGTTTTAAAAATTTTTGAGGAGAGGAAAACAGTGCTCTTTTTTTCTAAGCCAGCAAATGGCAAACAAGTAAACAAAAATCTTTCTTTCAAACTTTTCACCATTCTACACAAAATAAAACTTATTCCTAACAGATCAATATTATATCTGCAGGTGCCTCTTCAATGGAGATAATATTTTTGCTTAATACAGAGGTTCCATAAATTGAACACTTCCATGCAAGAGAAAGAGTTGGTATAGATATTTTTTTTGTTGACTTTTTCATGCCTGCAGGGTTGGTATACCAGGTTTCTTGATTTCTTCGGGTTTGTGAAATAGTCAAGTCAAGTTAACAATTCCGCAACAGGAAATAACTGCCAGTGATATTATTTTAAGCTCCTGAAACTCTATGTATCAGTTTTGATAGTAGGTGATCCAATTCTGTGGGCACAGTATCTCTGTTATGATTCTATTCCTGAGGGTTAGAGGAGGTTTTGCCAACAATAAACTTCATGGAAAGACACTATAAAGATTTCTTTCCATACATGTGTGTGCGTATATATGCATATATATATATATATATATATAACATTACTTGATATTTACACACAAAATGTTTACAAAAAAAAGCTTAAGTATATCTGTTTTAGACATAATTACCCAAAATAAGGGATGGACTGATATATCAGTACCGTCTAGTAATGTTATTTTATTACAAAGAATTTTTGTAAAGATAGACCAAGATAGTGCCATGCATGAAATCCACAGACAGAAGAATACTGAATATGTCCTCCCAAAAGTCAGTCTTAAAAACCCAGTTCCCCATGCCTTTTTTAGAGATGTGGAATGACTTGAAGTCTTTGAAACAGAAGTACGCTCTCAAGTTATTGATAATGCAGTATCTACCTGCTGAAATAGTATTTGTCTAGTTAGAGTTTTTAATTTTACAGCGAAGTATTTTCTCACTTAGTATTTTTACTCATTCAAGTATTTAGTTACTATGAACCATGACCATACATTTTTCATTATGGATTCAGGTAGCTAAATTAGCTTTTTAACTTTATAGTGGTATTGTTTATGTTTTGTTTAAACAGGTGGTATGTAGTTTTCATTGCATCTTACCCTGCATCTGAGCTATTGCCACAAAGCAGATAATCCTTTTGTCCTTCTAGACGATAAAAATGACCTAAAAGAAAAGAAATGCTAAATTATTACAATTAAGGCAAGGAAGTACTACACCGAACTACAGTAATGTGTCAGAAGATGCAATCTTGATTTGTTACAACCCCCACCCCCAAATAAAACCAAAAAACATTTCTTCCAAGGCCAGAGAGACTTTGGTGTCTCCATCCTTGGAGACATTCAGCACTTTCCTAGACACGATGCTGAGAAGCCTGCTCTAACAACACCTTGCAGCTGGACCTCAGCAGGACTGGATGACCCTGGAGGTCTCTTTCAACCTGCATGATTCTGTGATTTCCAACATAACCCTAAGGTTTCAAAGCGCAGTTAAAGGAAAAAAACATCATGTCAGTGTGAGTTTGGGAGGCAAGATATAAAATATGTACTCATTGTCATCCTATTTCATTGATACTTATCTTCATCCTATAACATGACATGGTAATCTAATGTGTTTGTGCATGTATGTGTGCTTATACACTAATACTTCAACACATCATTTCAGCAGTGTTTCTTACTTTCATTCTCAATGTATGCTGTCCAGTCAAACTCTGTACCATTAAAGTACGGAGCTACGTATTTTTCAAAAGTTGTTGAATTTTTTGATGGCCATAACAAGCATTTATTCTTCAAGTTGCCCATGAACAGCTGCAGTCCTATTAGTGCAAACACACTCAGGCAAAATACAGTCAAAATCATTACATCTGAGAGCTTCTTCACAGACTGAATTAAGGCTCCCACAATAGTCTTCAAGCCTGCAAACAGAGGCACATTTTTTATTAAATATTTACCTAAGCTAAAATACAATGTGGATCGCTCCAACACACTATTAAACATCATGCACAGCTGCACAAGAATAGTCTTAAAATATTTTTCAAAGGAAAAAGAAATCACTAAGTCCCATAGCTCCTGATAAACTAATCAGAAGCTATGAATGGTATGCATTCCAAAATACCTGTTCTATAAATAAACAAGTAGCATTTTTTACTCATGCTCCCTGTACATGTTAACTACATGTGAAGGGAGCTGTTCCGGTTTTATTTTCTGCTTGATGCCTCTTCCTCCAAACCTGTGCCAGTGTCCTTACCCAATTCACAATATATTGGTTCTATAAAAGCAAACAAAAAACAAAACACAATTGCATCACAGCGGAGATTTTAATGGTATCATTATAATGTGTCCTATTCAGCTGGAGGTGATTTGGTGAAGATAGGCATCTCAAGATAATAAATAAAGCATGCAATCCCGATGCTACTCCTTAATTTCTTATTCCTTTATCAAGGTTTTAGCTTTTAAAATACATTGAAATTTTCAATCTGAAATGTCATTGATAAATGGTAGCATTCAGATTAATAATAGAAAAATGAGAAGATAATTAATTTTGATCTTTATTGTGGGAGAGAAAATTTGACATCACGAAATAGAAATTATAGTCTACGTAATACATGGGCTATATAATTCAATTTCTCATGCATGAATTTATTAAACTCTGAGGCTGAGTGTTTTAGAGAATCAGAAAAATAATCAAGTTTAGTTTAGTTTAAGTTAAGACCGGAGCCTAAATCCCGTTAAAAACATGAATTCAGCTTCTGTGAAAATTTCAATCAGCCTCAGTGTTTAACCTCGCTCTCACCTGGAATGACTGATATTGTTTTCAAAGCTCGGAGAACTCTGAATGTTCTCAACGCTGAGACATTGCCCAGGTCCACAAACTCTGTCACATATCTGTAGTGAGGGATTCCACACACAAACACAATGACAGCACACACAGAATTAAACAGAGGTGATGTAGAGAGCTTACTATGTTACACAGTTACTTCTTACCTGGAATTACAGAAATAGTTTTCAAAGCTCTCAATACTCTGAAAGTTCGAAGAGCTGAAACATTGCCTAGGTTTACAAACTCTGTTATATACCTGTAGAATTAAATCACAGTTACTCAGAATTAAGATAGAGTGTATATTACTTACCTGGACCTGTAATCCAGACTATTTTTTAGGAAGGGTGAACATTAAATGAAAGACTTACATTCATATTTTCCTGTTTCAATGGAGTTTTCCCTAGGAAGCATACCCTTAAGTATTTCCATTGAATGTAAATTAATATGAAACTGATTACCATGATTTTATTGTTTAAATGTACTTTATACTTTATAATAGATTGTTCAATTGTAACTTCTCTTTTGTACTGTGCAATAGTACACTAATTATGCTGTGTTCTAGATCACGGTAAACATTAAAATGGGAGAAGTTGAAACACATTTAGACTATAATTCATTTTAAATGAGCTAACATAACCCAAACAAATTATTACCATTTCAGGAAAAAAAATAAAAAAAAAAGTTATGGCTGGTATTTTACTTAAAGTAAATAAATGTATACTTACGCAAAGGAAATGACAATAAAATCAAGCCAGTTCCAGGGGTCACGAAGGCAAGTAAAATCATCTATACAGAAGCCTCTTGCAAGGATTTTTACCAAAAATTCAAAAGTATAAATACCAGTAAAAGTGTACCTATGAGAAAACATCAAAGTAAAAGTTTAAGATCGTCATTTAATAATATAACAATATAGAAATAACAGAAAACCACTCAAAAGCAGTGATTATTAAACAGACTGTAATGGTAATTACAAACTTACATCAAACATGACTGTTTTCCCACAATTCTTCTGAATAGTTATGGGATCTTTACTTTTTAATCTGAAACATATTTGTGCAGTTTCTGGCACGCATGGGTTTGAAATTTGAATACAAAGTAGTAATCAGTACAAATACAAATAACATATTTTTTTGTAAGTGAAAATTTCAGTATGGTTGGCATTTCAGAAATAAAATCCACATGTAAATGAAACTTAGTGTTTACTACCATTACCAAAGTCAGACTTTAATGACAGTAATCCTCATATTTTGATATGAAAAGCTTGGGTGTTAATTTTCTACATTTTATTAAGCATTAAGGTGATTCAGTAGTGGCTATTCAAAGCATCTTACTGAAAAGCAATAGTGTCAGTTTGATAGGATTTTTCTTCTTCTTCTTGTAATAAAAATGCTAACAGAACAGCTGAAAAGGGAGAGAGCACAAAAACATTACAAGTACAAAAATTATGATCAAAAGGATTAAATCAGTTTTATTCAGGGAAAAAGGGTAACAATATCACAGCTTTTTTTCTTACAGCCTGCAGGCCTGTAGTGAGTTGAGTTGCAGCTAGTATTAATCAACAGGCTAGAGAAAGAATACCAGTTTGCACATGATATTAAGTAAAACCACACAGCTTAGCTCCTAATTTAGCTTTTCATTTTAAAACCATTAAAAAAAATAAAAAATAAATATATATGTATACACTTTTACTTACTCCACATTCTTTGTCCAATCTGGTGGTTTATTCCATGTCATGAATACACAGTTTGTCAAAATAGTGAGCATAATAAGCATGCTGAACAATGTTGACTGCAGTTAAGGAACTTACACTTTCCTCATGCTGAATATGCATCACACAAAACATGAGTAGTTGACCGGGCTTTAGAACACTGACAACACATTCAATACAAATCAGTTTAAAATGACTAAAAATGCCATATTTAAATCAAAGATGTTTCATATTAATTATACTATTAATTCTGTAAACTAGGTATCCTTCATTCATTTTGAGAGAAAGAATTAAGGGGATGAATACATTTAAATACTAAAACAAACATTATAACATATTTCAAAAGACCAGTAACTATTATGTTTTCATTTTAAGCAAACTAGATAAAAAGGATATGAATGAACTAAAATCTTAATAGCTATTCTTCTAATAATATTGAAAGGAGATAAAAGGTACAAGGCAGAGGTGGCACTGAACCTGAAGATTGTCTTCCCTTTATTCAATACTATAAATGTCTTAAAAAAAAAAAAAAAAAAGAGAGAGAGAATAGGAAATTAAGGATATGTTCGCAACCTCACCATAAATAGAGGCTGCACTTACACAGATGTAAGTAGCCAAATTTATTTTCAATAAAATTATTCAAGCAAGTATCTGATTGTGCATTTTCTCATAAGCAAGGAAAACTGAAAACCATACATTCTTTTTCTCTGTGCTCTTAATGTCTGCATTTCAACATTTTCCTGGATTATGTAAGTGAAGAATATAATTAAAAAATTGTCCTTTTAAAACAGTAAAAATGTGTGCAGCTGTATTGTATGCACTTCAGATGAAACCTGGCAGTGCAAAACACAGCACCTAATCAACCTTTTTTGGAGACTCATCAGCAACTACTTAATCATTTTTGCACTTAGAAACTGCTTCTGAAATTAGATATCCTGGTTCTTAAAGACTTTGCTGCCTTTATTGTCTGAGCAGTTATTTCTGGTACCTTTTACACAAACATTTTTGATTTAGACTAAAACTGTTATCTAATGAAAACTTAAGTCAGTATACATTTTATGATAATTTTCCCAAATGACAAATATCTGGAAATAAGTAGGTTTTAATATTGATTCTTCCTGTTTTATGCCAATATTCTATTGTAACAGAAATGGATCATTTGACAGTAGAGCTCATGGTGTAGAAACAACAACTAAAGTAACTGAAAACACTATACCTAATTATTAGTCTTCAACATTCTGTACTAGAAAAATACTGCTTTAACGAAGTTGCTTCGTATGGAAGATGGTAACCTGTTTATTATCTATTCTGTGTTTCCAGAACCTATTTTGTGTTTTTAATTCAAACGTTTTATTGATTTCCACAATGAAATAAGAACTTACTTATTCTGTACTGCCTTTTTAAAGTAAACTCAATTTTGTTTTCATTTTGAACATCATTCTGCTTCTCTTTTCATCATCTAAGATCTATACTTGCTAAAGCCACCACCCTTGATCTTGCCTCCTTTTGTTAACGGTTTCTCTATAAAAGAAATTCAGTTGCATTATAATAGATGAATATGCATCAATTTATTTTTCATTTTCAGGTCTATTCTGGACCTATAACAAGGCTCAATACAGAAACAGGAAGTAGTAGACACAGTCCTATTTCAGAAGAGGCTACTCACAAATGTTTTTATACTATTTTGCAGACATTTTGTTGTTGCTGCTGTTAATGAGCCACAAAATCTCTTTTACATTAAACAGAAAAAATAAATAAAAAAAACATTTAGGTAATATTTCCAAGAAAATTCTGCATACATGCAGATATAAAGTGACTCTTAAAGGAATGATGGAGAGACTTTAAATAACTTCCTTGCACTGTAACATAATATTGAGGGCACGTGACCTCAAGATGTCCTACCAATTACTGTCTTCGTGTTCCTTGTGGGGTAGCACTGGGAAGGATTACTTACTGGTAAATTGGTATTAAAATCATCAGGAAAAACGTAACTGGACAGAAAATCCAGTCAGACTCAGAAAAAAAAGTGCATTGATCCTAAAGCAAAATCAAGCAAAATGAACTCATGTCTACACATGAGCTGTTACCTATCCACAGAAATCATATAATATGAAGCTGGCAACATGTGCTAATAATCACATTTTTATTTTTTACTTACGTCCCTCCCTAGCCAAGTAGAGTTTAACAAGTAACTCCAGGTGAGTTTTGTTTGGCCTTTTTTTTTTTTTCCCCAAATATTTCAGTAAGTTTTTAAGGCATGTTTGACAGTAGATCACATTGGCGGGTGACAGACAGAACAAGCACTTCATCCAAAGTAAATCTGTTGCTAGACTGGAAGATAGTGCAAGAATTCTTATAATATCTAATAATTTAATTCTCTGAGGAAAACAAACCAAAAACTTTAGCTGCTTAATTAGTTTCCTTCTTAGCCTGCTGAACTACATCTTAGTACTATGTTTCCTCAAATACCCAGTAACAGAGTAGCCAGAGAGAGATGAAGTTTTCCAATGCTTCAGCATTTCATCAGATCTGAAGAGATTAAAATACATTAATACAAAATCCAGTAAATCAAAAACATCATAAGGAAATCTTAGACATTAAAAAAAAATCATAAAAAAGTAACCTAAGTAGAAGACTCACCATCATATTTATATTGCATTCAAAATAATTAACATGGTATCATAGACTTTTAAATACTTTCAATAGGGCTTCTGACTACCTTCAACAGGTAGTAAACTACAGCATTTACCACTTTGCAGTTCAACAGGTATATTGTAATTATAATCTTAGTAAATGCTTACTTTTTTATTGGCATAATATGGATCAAGGTCCTCCAGGGGCTCAGAAACCATTTCTGGAGGAATATCACCATAAATAAATGGCAGTGTCTTTCCTGCCTCCAAATCATTACTTGGCTTTTGATGATTTTCTTCATGACCACCATCATCTTTATGTTCATCTTTGTCACGATTAGACTTTTCATCAGCAATACGCTTCTCAATAGCTGCAAGAGACTCTTTGGTGAAAAGGAAGAAGCTATCAGATCCTGGTGGTACGAACATTGCCTGTGCCATCTTTTCATTCTGCAAATTTTAAACACTTTTGTGCTCTTGTGCAAGAAGATCCTAGGAGAACATGAGGGATGGGGAGTGGGGAGAAACAGAAAAATTAAGAGAGTGCAACAGCAAGACAATTCCCCAAATAACAATTTTCTGCATAGTATAGTAGTTATCTGCCTCTTTTTTAATTGTAAAGAACATAAAGAGAAGGATTTGAATTAATTTTCAGAGACAACAGAAAATTATCTATCTTAGCTTTTCTGAAGTACCAACATGGCAAACAGACACAGTTTAGGTTGTAAAGAAAAACATGAAAGGAAAAGAATTATAACAACATTTGCATGCAATTTATTTGTCATCTCAGGTTAATATAAATGTCACGAGATAAAGGAAAAGCATTCTCACTTTCCCTAATCTAAACAAGAAATCCAAAACACACCTTATTATGAAAAGTTAAGAAATGTGTTAACATATTACTTTATTCAGTGTTTATGAGGAAAGGGATTTATATAAAAAGTTGGGCTAGTGTCTCCAAAACACTTACAATTTATATTATAAAGACGGAAAGAAAAATAATCATGTCCTTCCTATTCCTCCCTTCCTTCATTTGTTATGAGAACACTACTCAACCTGGTGGCTTACATTATGATAGCTGAACTAATACTGCTCTATTAGACAGCAGGTACTATATTTAAAGCCATATGCACAAGCAGAATGCAACTAGGCTAAGGTTTAGTCCTTCCATTTTTGGATTTCGTGACTAGTATTTTCTTGACTTTCAACTGTAAATTTGACTGTATTATGTTCTCTAATTAAGGAATTTATGAGGGATGAAATGTTTTAGATTTACACAAAAAACACGGCACACTCTCTCCGAAGTTACACTACTCTCTGAGGCTTGATGTATTTTCAAAAAAAAATAATATATTCATTAAAATTTCAACAAATGCTACATTTTCAATAAGTTACTTCTTTCTAGATTTCTATTTTCTACAGGGAGAACACAATTAATACCCATGGGTGCAATTAGTTCAGGATAAACAGATTTTATAAACTGAGACAAAACAGAATCAAGTCCTCCTTGGTGACATTCAGCAGTGCTATAGTTCTTAACAACACTTCAACAGAATTCAGAAATTGTGGTAGGTTGATCATTGCTGGCTACCAGATTGCCACCCACCCACTCTTGTACTTTCCCTCATCAAAATAATAAGAGGGATAAAATAAAGTAAAAAATCTCATGGGTTGGGGCCAGTTCATAACAGTGTGCTCTCCACGAGCTGCAGTTCCTTTGGAACTGCACCAGCTCCACCTGCTCCAGCACACAAATCTGTCCTGGCATGGTACCCCATGGACTGCAATGAAATACCTCCTCCACCATGGGCTATCCCACAGGCTGCAGATGAATCTAATGTCTGGCACCCAGAACACCTCTTTCTCAGACCTTGAGGTTCTCAGGGCTGTTTCATGCACTTTTTTCATCATTCCTCACACTGCCATGCAGCATTTTGACACTTCTTGAATGTCTTTTCCCAGAGGCGCCACAACATTGGGTGAGGGGTTAAAGATGAGGGAACCATTTTGCCAGCCAAAAAGTGAAATCATGTCAGAATTAATGCTATGAATGCTATCATCGAGAATCATAAAGGTTCTGAAAGACACCAAAGCTGGTGAGGAACTGGGTGCCACAGGCACCCAGTGCAGAATGGCCTGGACACCAGTCAGGGCCTTGATCCCAAATGAACAACCTGAAGCTGGTCTAGAACGGCTCCATTTGCCCCAGGCTTCTACCACCAATGTCATGGACCAGGCCTGTGCTACACAGCGGGTGAGAGTTCCTTAAAGACATAGCTTTTCCTCTGGTCACAGTGTCAGCTTAACAGTAGAGATGTGCGGAAAAGAAAAAAAAATTGATGCCAAATACTTACATATGAGGTGCAATAGCCCCACTGAATTACCACACCATGCTATCAATCCCAGGAACGTTAATGCAGCTTCCTCTTCTGGAATCACTTTTAGGTCTCCTCCAAATTAGTTAATAACATTTTCTACATTTTAACAGTTTCCCAGCACAAACTGAATTCTCAAAGCCACTAAAACCTAGCCTTATGCCAGCCTTTTTTTTCCCTCAAAATTTGCCAAACAAGGGTATGCATATATCCAAGTCCTAGCATTGTCAGCTGAGCTATGACAGCTTCTGCATCCCTAGCAAGTACTCTCTACTGTGACAAAAGACAGAAAAAAGGGGTCTTTGCACAGGCCAGTAAGGATATGAGAAATCTCCTGATTAAAGGGGTACAGAAATTGGCCTTATTTTGTGTCAGCTATACAGCATCCTCGGAACACAGAGCGATAGTTATTCTCAGGAACAGGCAGCCCAGGAATGACACATCTTCCCTTAATTATTCCAAAATGGACAATTGGATCCATTCCATCTTTAAAAGATTCACCGTTCTCAAAGGGAAAGTCCTTGATTCCTGTTTGGCCTTCTCCACTGAACCTTCCTAAATCCCTAACATCCATGCCTCTGAAAATCTGACCTGCAATGCTTTGATTGAAGCATTTCCTTCAGAAGTTGGATGATGCCTGTGGCCAGATGCCCAGGGAACATGCACTCATGCACCAGCAAAAAATGAAATCACTCTCACAGGAAGAACACCAGAATCCTTTCCCTTAAAGCTCCATTTTTAACCTAAGAAATAATGTAAGTAATGACATTGTGATTTGGTACCCTTAGTTCCTTTATTTAGCTTACACCTGTTTTTGTTGTTGTTGTTGTTTTGTTTTGTTTTTGTTTTTTGTTTTCTTTTTTTGTTTGTTTGTTTTTTGTTGTTTTGTTTTTTAAATAAAACTTCCTATATGGTAAATTAATCACTTCTGCATGTGTCACTACAGATACTGAGAACTGTACTTATGTAAGATTTACCTCTCCTGCATTAAGAGATGCAAACTACTGTTCATATTATAAATATGGCTGTATGTACTGACTGTACAGTTTCTGAAATGGTTAGATAGTTGCACAAACTCTGAGGAGTCTGAAGAGAAAGGACAGGAAGACCTACAGCCATTAAAACAACCATCTTTAAAGCAAATAAAACTGGTGCTTAAAACCAAATAAAACCAGTGCTGTACACACAGTACTGCTTTGGTAGTGCTGCCCTTTGTGGAGATGACATTGGACATGACATTACATGACATTACAGATTTTTCAGCACATCTACACACCAGTTCACAATGTCTATCAAAAAGTAGGGACATGCTTGGAAGTCTAAGTAATATTTACATGATTTTGTGCTTTGATTTTCTTCAGAAACAAAAAAGGCAGAAAAATCCATGTTAACTAAAAGAAAGGGGAGAAACCCTAAGAGAGTTTTACAGGTTATCTACTACAACAATCAGCCTTTTGGGGATGTTCTTATTACTTGGAGGAAGATGTTTAAAAGCTTTAAAGAGTTTCCACCTTGACGTTATGAAGGCAGATTCAGAAGGTGATGAATATGACCACAGAAACTACTTTTAATTGAACACATTGCTAACTTATGCCTGCCTATGCACTTAGGCTAAATTTCCTCTTTAGAAAGCTGTGATACGTAAAACCAAGAGTCCATGTCTGCTCATTTTACGAAATACCACTATGGCCTTATGACACTTTTTCTGAGTTGTTACCGATGTTATCAGAATAAAAACCAATCCTTCTGCTTTCATGCTGATATTCCAGTGGTATATTCAGCAATGCTTAAGTAGTATTCTTAGGGTTGACACAAATTCCATCCAGCATTTCTCTCTAGTGAGACCATAGCCAATGACTGCATCACATTTCAGTGTCAGCATAAAACAAATAAACAAAAAGGATCTTTTCTAATACCTAACAGCAACCTCTTCTGTCAATGATTTGCCATAGTCTAATCGCAGCCCATACTTCTGGAAAAAAAACAATACACGTGTTAAACAGATCTTGAGTTATGGATCAGAGACTACGTTTTCTCATCATGATTTTTTTTTTTAAATGAATGTAAATATATACTCTGTAAAATACTGACATCATTTATGCCATTCCACCAAGGAAATTCATTTATCCAGTAAGGAAACAAACTGAAAGAATTATAACAATAGATGGATTAGTTTAATGACTTAAATGTTCTCTTTTCTGCAGTCATGATGGCTACTGTACCACAAAGAAGCAGTAACAAATCACATCAAAAAATAAGAAAGAATATGAATCCTGAAAGGAGGGGAAAAAAATAAAAATGAAAACCAACACTTCTCTCCCCCCCCCCCCCAAAAAAAAAAAAAGGTCCCTATGCAAATCTTCATCCCTCTCTCCTCCCTAAAAAAAAGCAAAGAGTAATAATTATTTTTAAGTGAAAAACTCAATATAAAGTTTCTGACATGTTCATCATTTTCTACAGACATTTACAAAATGTTTATTTTTGCATTTATAAAAATAATGTTCAAACTTCAACCCAAACCATATAGAATCGAAATCTCAGAATGAAGGAAATACATCTCCCATACATAGTATATTTACCTTCATGTTTTTTCAGAGCTGGATACCCTATATCCCATAACACAAAAATGAATTTTTACATTATTATTTTCAGTGTTCTCTCTATCTGTTAATTACTATTGTACATTTCATAGCACTATTTAAATAAAGTTGAATGCAATTTTCAGCATACTAAAGAAGCCTGGATAAATCACTAAGTCTCGATAACCAAATAAATTCTCCTAAGTATGAAAATTAATTAAGACTAAGAAGCTGCTACCATGACAGTCTGTTGATGATGTACACTGAAATTCAATTTGGCAAATGATCACATTTGATGAGTCATCAGCAAACCTACATACATTTTCTTTGTTACGCTCTTTTATTTTTCTGCATCTGTGTATATAAAAGAATATGGCATTTTTATTTCAGGGATACTAAATTTGACTAACTATATAAATTAAAATTTGCATTATTAACTACTATATTGCTGTTACTCAATGATGCATCCTTCAGACTGTTCTAGCTGCTAGACAAAAGAAACTGTTTTGATTCCAACTACCCCAATATTACTATTCTGAGAGTCTGCAAAACAAAAAGCTGATGATAATACAAACCAAGAAAGTTCTTAGGAAAATGGGTTAATCTAGAAAGCATCTCCTCTAATCAACAATTAAAAATCTAGTGTCCTTCCTTCCCCTCTCAAAGAATTTCATGTGCAGACACCAACAGTACTAACACTATTCAGCCACTTATGATCGTAAGCATCAATAAGAACTGAAACATTTCTAAATTATTAATTGTTCTGAACCTGAAGGAATTAAACCTATGGCACATTTCATCCCTTGTACTTCTCAGCAGAATATTGTGGCAATGCAATGGGACTAACTGGGACAACTCACCTTTAAAGATTTTGCCATGCCCTTCATTTTCAAGTTGTTTCTTTGTAGTTTGCTCATAAAAATCATATTGAAGAATAAAACAAATGCCTACTGAAAACAGACAACTTCTGTACAGTTCTAATGGTTCAATTTCTTACATGCAACTCACCTTACATGTCCTTTATCCTTTTCAAGTTATTTCAAACTAGCTATTTTCAATTCAGGAATCTCTGATTCAGTGTGTAAGTTTATAGTAATACTTAGAAGATACCTGCAAAGTATTAATGTTTCAGGAAAGCAAAGTGTTAAAAAGGCAGAGGAAGCTACTCTTGATCTTAAAAAGAAGATTTATCTCATATAAATCATTTTAGGAATCTGCAACCACTTGGGCAAGCTGATCAGTCTCTTTCCTTACTATCAAGCTCAGATCCAGGAAACTCAGTTCTCACGGACAAGCATTCCAGTCACTAACACATTAAACAGAAAATCTTAAATAGAGCCAACACATAACAAATGAAAAACTGTGTGGTTGTTTACTGTTAGCAATACAATAAAAAACAGTGAAAGACAGTATTTACTTTGTCAGCAAGGTGAAATGCATTCATTTTTACTTGAGCAAGTATGATATTCCTGTCATTCGTATGCATGCCAATGACTTTTTTCTCCAGAACACAAATGTATTTTGAAGTATTAAGAACCTGGTTTCATTTAGGCCCTAATAAATCATGCAGCCAAGTCTTTGGATAATAATCCTAATTTACATCTTCCTCAATAGGTTAATCCTTTTTACAATCTAATTAAAAGTTTGTATCAAATTTACCCCTATGGTAACACTAATCTTCAATAACTTATCAGTCACTTGTGTTTCCTTCTTTAAGGTATTTATGCAAAAAAAAAAAATAATCTCATTTTCTGGCTAAGCAAGTTCAGAGAAACTCTTCTTTAAGTCCAGTCAAGCATATCAGTTGCTGAAATTTCTTTTTACAGTTTTTGTGTCTATGGTATTTTGTACAACAGATTTGCTTTTGTAAATACCGGTGTTTGATCTTACAACATTTCATTATCACATTTTGTTCTTTTTATCCTCTGTTCTCCACATTCCTCCTTCAGTTTATGAGATATCGTCATGCCAGCTTATGGCACAGTAAGACTTTATGCAACTTCCAGCACAAAGCACCAATAACGTGTGCTGGGTAACCTTTGTTCCAAAAGACTTCTTTTATTACACCACAGATGATGACATCAAGATAATCACATTTTGACTTTTACCTTTATCAGTTTTGGTAATTTTTCTACATAATTTCTTAGTAAAGACAACTGCCAAAGCTTTTAATACTGTATCTGTGGATGTAAATGAGTATGCATCTAACTCCTTGTTTCGATGCTTTTAAGATAAATAGATAAATAAATTCAATATTGCCATGGATATAACAACATACTGTAGTTGCTTGAAGCCATAGAGCAATAGTCCCTATACGTATTTCAAATAATCATGGTACTTGTACAGTGTTTAGTTTTCTGCTACTCATTAGCTGAAAGAGAGTAGAAAGGAAAGGCAACCATCACACAAAATTAGTTTTTTTCACACTGAATACTTTTTACCTAATAATTGTTTTCAGTTACAAAACTGAACAGACTACTTAAATTCACTCTAGTGATAAGAACTCTTCAGGATACAACTGCCAGTCCCTGTTACAACCCAAAATGTATTTTATCCAGAAATCATATGAACTTAATCTCATATTTAAGGAAGAAAGAAAAACATATTAAAAAAAAAAAAAAAAAAAAAGAAAGAAAGAAAGAAAAAAAAAACAATAAAAAGTAAGGTTTACATTTACAGAATAAGACCTCAAAGGTACATGGGTCAACACAAAAGAAAAACAAGAATGGCAATAACAACATTGCAAGTTATTTTTCAAAGTTAGATTTCTCTTACGTCAGATTTGCCACAGTGGTTCCAAGAAATCAATAAACAACACTTTCAGAAAAGAAGAAAGTACTACACTTCCAGATTAAACTTTTAGGAGCTCTCTGGCTCAAATTTCATCTTCACTGAATGAATGCCAGCTGAAAAAGGAAAGCACATAGCCTCAAAAATGAAATTGTGAAGAAAAGAATTGCCACAATAGCCAGAAGAATTACTTTAAAACATTCTGTCTACTTAAAATCCAGACGTTTATGAAATTCTTACAGATCATGGCATCATCACCAATGCTTGAGCTCACAGAGCTCTATGATATTCTCTTCTGCCTCCCATCATTTCATACTGATGGGTTATAACAACTAACGGTAGAAACAACAAAAAGGAGGAAAAAAAAAAAAAAGACTCCACAAAGCAACTGATGTCAATGAAATGTCTTTTTTGAATGGTTATTAATCCCTAGGAGATTACTAAGAATTATTTCATAAGAGAGACTAAGTAGTAAATAAAAAATAGCATTTCTTTCCGAACTGGATCCCAACAATGCTGCAGACTCTGGTCCAGAAAACAAGAGTTTATATTCACATACGTGTACAAAGAAATCCAGAAACTACACCATTAAATATTGGAAATGTTTCTTTTATGTTCAAAAGTTCATTTAGTATCTGTTAAATGCTACGCTAATACAAACTGAAGAATCAGAATTTGCTCCAAGTTCCTAAAGCAGGAATTCTTATTTGATTTTAGCATATATCAGAACTGAAGCTTTTAACATAATATCTAAAACTGATGATGCGGATGCTCCTTGCGTAATGGACCATTTATTGGAAGGCGCTCAGCTACTCTGCTTTCTAGCACAGCAGAAGAATAAGCATAATTGTATACAGCATTATATTACGTGACTAATGTTAAATTGGTTTTATCCAAAGCCACTCACAACTTCCATTAACATTTGAAGGATATTTAAAAAAAAATAAATAAATAAATCAACCAACAACTCAATTATGTTTAAAATGGTTAAAGTCTCCCAAACAGTCTTTGTTACTATGAGCAAACATTTACAAATAATTGATACTTAGAAGTTATAAAGTTGGAGACAGTAAGCACTGTTTCTTTTTTGATTTAATGCAAGAATGATAACTTTGACAAGTAAATTTGCTTTGCATTACAGTTGCGTATAAAACCAGGATAAGATCTTTTAGCAACTCATGTGAGTTACTTGGAGAAGAATGTGTTCAGTAAAAAGCAGAGGCATGTCTTCATATATAGAATACAAACATTTCTGCAAAATAAAGCAGGCTTGGATACAAGATTAATAACATTTAGCCTGCCACCATATTGTGTTGCTAGAACACTTATTGCAAAACCACAGCCATGCCACTCCCCTACACTAAATACATTTACATTTAGTTTATTCATGTTGAGATCACACTCCAAGATATACTTTTCAATATCCGTGTTAACCGTTGTGTTGTCAGAGACCTTTTGTCACCCTTATTTTATATATATACATAAAAACAAAACAAAACAAAAACAAAAAAAAAAAAAAACTAAAGGAAGAAAATGACACAGCTACTCTATTAGTCCTATGTCCAGAACCATATTATAGAAGAAAGTTTCTGTTAAATCTCCCCAAACTCAAGACTGTGAATAAAGATGCTAAATCAGAGGCTATTGCCAAAAACTGTCGGGAAAAAAGGTGAACATCAGATTTCTCTTGGCATCAGTCATTCTTAGAGTAAGGTGACGTCTTAACAGCAGTCACACAGCGAAGTAGCATTGTACTGCAACCAGAAAACAACAAGCCACTCTAACAGAACAAGTTCCGAGATACCTCCATTTTATTTGTCTCTTTAAATACGGTGACCTGTGTTACCAAACAATGGCAAATGCCTTATTTTAAACAGCACTGAGAAAAGGAACATGCATTTCCTCTAAGCATGCAGGAATTTCTATACGTTTCTATAGTTCAGAATTTTCTGTTCTTTTAATAAAAAGCAGTGATACATGAAACAACAATTCTCATGATCTCTGCATCAAAACAGTTATTATTAAACAAGGTATATGACTTTCAATTGAAAGAAATTATGTCTCCTGATATAGGTCTTTTTAAAATTACAATAATTAAAATTAAAATTATTATTAAAATAACTTTTTAAAATTACCGTATTCTGCTTTCCTTCAGAAATATAGAACTCCTATCTATATGCAAGCAAAGATTTGTCTTTCTAAACAAGCATATGATGTGTCTGAGATTGACACAAATGACTTGAACTTCTAAATGAATCTGCCCTGAGAGAGAAGAGCTCAACAAGAAGTAGATTTCAATGGAGAAGGAGGCTATACCTCACACCACATGAATGAAAATGTGCTGCAATTAAGGAAAGCAGGTGAACCTATCTTAACTATCTGCATTGGCTCTTTAAAGAAAAGGGCTTTTCAAGTTAATATTTATGATATATTGGGTTAACTGAAGCCTGGTAAGATCATTACATAAAACAAAACCTATTTTGTTAATTAACTATTATTTGTTTCCTTGTTATAGAGTAGTACACTAATAGCTCTTGCTTTTTATAATCAAATCTAATTTTCTATTAATCATTGTAAGCTTACTGGGGTCCACAGAACTGACTAAAACAACAAGAAGGCATTTCTTGCATTTGTTTACAAAAGACATGTTCCTCACATTGCTAAAATGTATTATCATGGTATAAATATTTACAGAACTCTGCCTGTGATCCTACCCTGGAAGACTATCCAAACTTACTGGTTGGTTGTTCTTACTAATTGTTAGACAAAAACACATTACGCAGGAAAAGCTGAAGATGCTGAACAGAAGGAAAACCCCACAGATAAATTAGTTGTTCCATTAAGGATGAAATTTGGGAAAGAATCCTTGAAGGTTGACTCTCCGCATCAGTGCCTGGGGGAACCCCACACACATTTCACACACAGACACAGAATTTCTAGGTTGGAAGAGACCTCAAGATCATCAAGTCCAACCTCTGACCTAATACTAACAGTCCCCACTAAACCATATCCCTAAGCTCTATATCTAAACATCTTTTAAAGACCTCCAGGGGTGGTGACTCCACCACTTCCCTGGGCAGCCCGTTACAATGTCTAACAACCCTTTCGGTAAAGAAGTTCTTCCTAACATCCAACCTAAAACTCCCCTGGCGCAACTTTAGCCCATTCCCCCATGTCACCAGGCACGTGGGAGAACAGACCAACCCCCACCTCACTACAGCCTCCTTTAAGGTACCTGTAGAGAGCAATAAGGTCACCCCTGAGCATCCTTTTCTCCAGGAGGAACAAGCCCAGCTCTCTCAGCCACTCCTCGTAGGACTTGTTCTCCAGGCCCCTCACCACATCCAACAGAACTGTTGTCAGTATGTTTTCACTGCAAGTTAAAGGGCTGGGAGGACGGACAAAAGGAGAAAAGTTTCTTTCACCTTTTTATAGCTAGGTGCTGGGATTTCCACAGTGGATCCACTAAAACAAATCCTCTCAAAGTTCATTTACTTTCCAGGGAGATCACCTCAGCAGCAAATCAGAACTGGCCCATAATTTTTGTTTCGATCTGAAGTTATAGTATTAATACAATAAATAAATTACATACAGACAGTAATTCAGGATACATAAGCACTGTGCACAGCAGAGAAACTACACATCCATGAGCACGGGATCTTTTCATTAGCTTGTTCTTGCAAATGTGGAATCAGAAGTTCACCCACATTCACCCACCGATCCATGTACATCAGAATACTCCATGGAAATTACTCAAACCTTGTAAACAATGTTAAGATACTGGGATATAAACACCTCTACGTAATTTATTCCACCTCATCAAGGTGTAGTGAGATGAGGCAACAGGACGAGGGGCAACAAGCACAAACTGAAGCACAGGAGGTTCCAGCTCAATACGAGGGGACACTTTACCATTAGGTTGACAGAGCACTGGAACGGGCTGCCTAGAGAGGTTGTAGAGGCTCCTTCACTGGAAATACTCAAAACCTGCCTGGATGCCATCCTGTGCAACATGCTCTAGGTAATCTTGCTTGGTGGGGCAGTTGGACTGGATGATTTTTAAAGGTCCCTTCCGACCCCGCCCATTCTGTGATTCCAATTGCTATTCATTTTTCAGACTTTAGACTGCTACATGGCTCAAACTTTTAGTATCCCCATTCCAATAACTTTCCCGTAAAACTGATTCAATGACAAAATTATCTTGAATGCTTTACCTCTATCGTATTAAAGCCAATGTACTTGGATCCCACTCAGTGCTGGCACCAACACCCATTGTTAAACTTTCAGTAATGCAGAAAGTGTTACTCTGAGTTATAACCAACTACACGGAAGTTAGAAGATGCTTTTTTCCACAGAGGGAACACATATGCTATGTCCGAAGTCAATGACTTAGTTTCTTTCGATTGCAACTAAACTGAAAAAAATTAAGACGCCTGTTTCTGACAAATCTCTGGTATTGTATTCATAACCAGTTATGTAAAATAATGGTACAAAAGTCAGAGAAAAGATGAGATTGGGAAGCACATTTGGAAGTGAGACAGTCCACAGTCCAGCTCAGAACAAGGCTAAGGTTACTCTCCTGGTATGGCCTACATACAGAACCCTGCAGGCTCATGGGGTCTGTTTCAGGTTTCCTCTCCCTCCTCTCCACTGCATCTCTTCAAGATGTCCCAAGGTGCCTTAGTAAATAATTTGCCCACCACATCCCAGCCTACTCTTTGTGCTAGCCCAGGCTTCTCTTTCCAGCTCTCTATTGGGTTCAGCACTACCTGCTCATCCAGGTCCCTGACTTGTGTTAAAAACAGGTGGCACCGGAATATTTCCTGCAGCTTTTTCTGGTCTGTTATCAAATTTCTTTCTCTGTTTTTGTTCCAGTCTTTGACCATTACTAATACAAGTCACCATTGCAAACTAACAGAAATAAATGATGTTGAATCACCACAGCTCTCAAATAACTGCTGCTGAAAGCTTCCCTCCTGAACAATGGGAATGAAGAATTAGCCAAACCAAGTCAAGGTTTAAAAAAAAGGAAAACTTTTATTATTATATTTAGGTCTTCCTGAATAACTATAAAAAAGCAGAGTAAGTGTAACAAAACCTTACAAGATAAAAGTTGTTAACAAATTGTTATTAACAATATAAGTCATTGCAGAATCCAATACCTATGGTTCACTGGATTTTAAACAGGCAAAAACCATGTTCTTTTATTCTTAAAATGTACACAGACCATGGTTTTCCATGTACCAGAAAGCTCAATATGTTCTTGTTTCCTTTAGACCACAGCAGCAAAACAAATATATCTACCTACAGTACAAAATAGTTTTCCCATTTCTTTAAACCTGCTGAAATTCTGAAGCAACCCTGAAGTTTATTTGGTATTATGCATTGTTATGCTATAATAAAGGCGGGGGGATTTTTATTAGGTGTTTCAAGGACTACTTTAAAAATCAGTACTTTTGCTCTGCTTTGATTTTCCATGTACTAAAATATAAAAGGTCTGAGACAGCAGAACTGAACAGACATACAGGAAAGATTTCAGAAAGCATGCGTGCTTTATGGAACTTGTGCTTTGCACACTTAGTCCATCTTACAAGCTTTATAGCCTGCAAACACAATTCCCTTCAGGTTTTCTCCCTTAGACAGAGAGAAAGGACAAGACTTTGAAAAAAAAAGAAAAAAAATGCAGGGGGGTGAAGGAAGCATTTCTCCCATCCACTCCAAGTATAAAGGAGGTTAAAACTGGCTACTGACTGCAAAAGAAATAAAGCAAGCAGTACAGCCAGACTTCTTTCAGTTCTACATTCTGGCTAGACAGACTCCCTATACCTCACTTAATGGGCTCATTAGTGTAATCTGAGTCTACTTTTTGTGCCTGTCTAATTTTCTAGAGGCTCAGCTGCTGTTCTGCAAATCGATACAGGCTGGAGGTGATCAGTAAAACCTGGCTTGGATTAGAGTGATAGAGAGGCAAAATTCCCAAATACATTCTACCAGTGTTTATGTATCTTCATGCAAACACCCTGAAAATGGAAAATTGCATCAGCATTCATTATAACAGAGATGTACGGCAGGATGTTCTTCTTAAAAAGGCTCACCTGTCAGGTCCAAAAAAGATTTAGCACCTCCAATATATTATTGATTTTTCATTAGAACAACAAAAAAATATATATATATTTACTCATGGCATCTATTAAAAACCCACAGAAGCAGAATAAGCCTGTAAAATTGAGATGAGAGTTCAATACCAATTATTCAGTTTAACAGCCTAAAATGCAGTGCTGTGATGCTACAGCAGATTTTGGAGCCATCAAGCACATTGGCAAAGTTCACTACCTGCTTCCCAATGAGCAGGATGGCACAAGAAGGAATGAGAAAACATGCTAGAACACTTAAACAACATGATAGGAAATCACAGAAGAGAGACCAAGACTAAAGCAGATGTGTGAATCGGTTCCATTGACAACAGCTTACTAACCTGCTTCCAGCTAACACTAAACTTGTGTCCACAGGAAGGAGATCCTAAAGCCACTGTTTTTACTGCATCCATTTCATACATAGAAAGATTTATTTTCTAAATATTTGAATCTGTGCTAAAAATAAACAAAACATAAACCAAAACCAACACAAACTGCAGAACATATTATTTTCTAATAAAGCAACAAGAAAATACCATACTTCAAGAGTTTCTTATTCAGTTCTTCACAGAGGAGTGCCCTTGACAGAGGAGTGCCCTTATCACACTCTGCCTCCCAGGTAAAGCCAGAATGGAGGAGCAGAAATGGACAAAGATGCTGGCTACCCCCATGTCCTCCCCAGAGGTAACTGAAATAACACAACAGTGATTGCCACCAAAGCCTGCAGAATTGTGACAACATGATTCTTAAAAAGGATGGAATGAATAATAATAATAATTAAAAAAGACTCTTATCTGGCAACCTCAGTTGCCCTTTTTCTTTCCTCTTACCCACTAAAATAGTACAAAGTCTGATTACATATAAACATTTATATGTTTATTAAGGAATGTTTATATGACCTTAATAAACATTCAAATGTAGATGCATTTGGGAAATAAGGAAGTACAAGTATTATTCATTTCCCAAGTCTGTAGAACAGTTCACACAAAAACTTCCAAATAATAATAATTAAAAAAAAAAAAAAATATTAAAGAAACACAGAAGGAAAGATTAGAAAAGAAACATGGAAAACAAGTTTCTTGAATTTCAAGTGTTTAAATATCCTAGTGAGCCTAGGATGATAATGGTAGGTGTTTCACAATCAAATAAGCCCTGCACTTGTTATCCTCCCACTGTTTTACTCACTTTTCTTAAGGAATATAGTGTTTGGTGTTTTTGTTGTTGTTTTTTTGTTTGTTTTTCTTTTGAAATAAGCTTTTTCCCTATGACCACCAACCCTTTTCTGTAAGTAATGTTAATTCACTTACTCTGTATCAGCCATTTTCAGTCATTCATGTGATCATAACATGATCATATCATGGTCTAAACTTTTGGGCAGACCTGTGTGGTGCCAGGAGTTGGACTTGATGATCCTCAAGGGTCCCTTCCAACTCGGGATATTCTATGATTCTATAATAACTGAACAAAGGAACCTGCAAGATAGTTTTGGCAATAGTTTTCTCCAGGGCTTGACTCCAAGTCTTTGTATTTTCTGAAGGATTTGTCCTCCCTCATCCCTTTTTTCCCTACTTGGCTTTCTATTTTACTTGACTCTGTATTCTGAGACAGCCTTGCATTAGAATTTATTTGAAAGTGCATCCAATGAACAGGAATAAAACAGGAAATCTTCCTCCACCACAGAAAACCATACAAACCCCACAAAAACTAAGGCTTTGAAGGAAACTTGGAAACACATCTCCTGCTTTAATTCACTTTTCTTAATTACTTGATTTTGAAAAATTATTCCCCTTCTAGTTTGCATAAACAATTATGGACAACACAAAATGAACTCAACTAGATCAAGTTATTTTAAAACAAAACCTCGAAGTTATACTAGCCTTGCACCTGCAAGGAAAAGGATGAACAAATAAAAAGACATGGCAGTATTCTCTAAAATCAAACAACAGAACCTGTTGAATGAAAAAGGAAATCCAGATCTGAAGGAATTTAATTTCATAATCATTTACTTTGCACTGAAAAGGTTTTCTCCTTCACATTTCAAAGTCAAGGATGCACTGGCTGCTATCAATTGCAAGCTTATGTATGAGTAAGAGGCAGTAATAAAAGACATACAGCACTGAGAGGTTAACAAATATTGAAATTACTAATAGCTATTAATGAAGCATTAATTATTACTACAATCAAACCAAGGAACTGTATTCTGAAACCAATTTATATGGATCAAAGTCTAATTTAAAGGATGTCACTACTATAGGTAGTGAGAAACAGAAATTTCAGCAATTAAGATTCTGGAAAGGCAATGAGAAAAAGATTAATTTCTATGAGCTATTTCATCAAAATGTGTAGGCAAAGGTAAATGCAGTGTTTTGGTGCAATATACTCTTTTAGTCACTGACAACATAAAAATAATTTAAATGATTTTTTTCACCTACTATTATTATAAGAGATATCCGTATTTTCCCAAATATGCTTCACTTTGCAATTCAATGCAAGGAGACAGTTGTTTTAATGGCTTTTATTTTGACAAACTTTGAAAAAAATCAAAATATTTGCAATTGTTGCATCAACTGCAATTAAAAAACAAACAAACAAACAAACAAACAAACAAAAAACAGTGGACACTAAGCAGGTTATCATGATGCGTGCCATTCACTTCAAGAGAAATGCCATAGAAAAAGTATCTGCAAATGATACCTACTCAAAAGTCACAGGACCATCTTCTTGCTTGGAATCATTAATTTCCCCTGCCTCGAATCCAGTGATCCACAAAGCTTCTGAATTGAGCACACCTGGGCACTTGGTATGGCTGTGAGACTTCAGAATCATTTGCCCACAAAAGATTTCAGTTACCCTGATGAAAGCCAGGCTTTCTCAGTGTTAACCTTTGAAAGAAAAACTAAGATATACTAGCCAAGTCCAAGAGCTCATCAACAGCCTCCACTGGAAAAATAAACTAGGAGTCAAGTTTTAGATACGATGAGATTACTAATCTAAGAGGTCAGCAGTAACTCACAACAGATGACTCCATGCAACAACCCAGAGTGAATTAACAGCTTTGAATGAGCACCTTCTAAGCGTAAGCAGGTAACTACTAAAATCTGAACTGAAAACTAGCCACTGAACAAGGTACAGGGTAGGCAGATTAGTTCAAAACATCTGTTTTTGTTGTTGTTTAGATGCTGTCCAACAGACAACCAGACGAAAGAACAAGATTTGGGTGCATTAGGCAGTAAGTACTATCAAGAAAGTGTGCGTCTTAACTAATGCCAATAAATAAACAATATCCAAAATCAATAAAATGTGCATGGGGAATTGTTTTGTCTTCCCAGATCTTCACATGGAAACATCTCCTAGGCTATCTGCCACCAGCTGGCTACTTCATTGCCGAGCAGAACTGAAGACAGAAATTATCATCTTTTTATTGAAACTACATTTCACACATAATTGTATGTGTTGGAAATAGATGTGATTTGAACTGGCTTGGGTGCAAAGGATAAAGTTATTTTAATAATCACATTCTGTCAGTGAAACATTAAATCATATATAAATGATACCAAGTTAAGTGTTTTCTCACCTCATCATAAGCGACTGCACAAAAAGACCATGAAACTTCTGTCCTCAGCAGTTTTTAAAACCTGGTTGGACAAAGCTCTAGGCCACCTGGTTTGATTTCACCACTGAGCAGCTCTGAGCAGGAGAGTTGATAAAGCTCCAACATGAACAAATCTGTGATCCATGGTTGCCACGCATAAAGCTTTCATCACAAGCTTTTTTGTTGCAGTGAGCCACTTTTATTTCAGTGTTTGAAATCTTTGCAGATGAATACAATGTTTTAAAAGCTGTTCATAATAGAAATATACAATTCTAAGAATGTTTTCTTAATACACTTGCAGTAGTACATAGTTCCGTAGAAACAAGGGAGTCTTTGCCCCAAAGTGCTACATTGCTACAGAAAGCAGCCATTATATCGTACAACCACAGTATAATTTCAAACGGAATTGTTAGACATTCACTAAAAACATTTACTAAAAAAAAAAAAAAAAAACAAAACACCACACAACACTATACAGAATGCAGCATTTGGATTTAACCCCCCCCCCCACTTTTTTTTTTTAAACTTAATTCACCACCATTTTCTTTTTCAGACAAAAAGAAAGCAGCTGTTTCAGACCAGACCACCAGATTCACTGTACTTTATCAGCAATGCGGAATGACACTCATCTGCAAAACCTTCCATGTTCCTTCCTCCCCAGTCATACAGTAGGAATAAATAATTTAATGAAGTACTCATCAGGAGAGGGGAATAGACTATTAGTCTGTGCCTGCGTTCTTTTCCCCTCTCTTCCTTGAATCTCTTAGATGTGTATATTTTATAGCTTAGCAAAATAACAGACATATAAGCTTAAGAAAAAAAAGCTCCTGGGTATCTTCAAATTCATGCTCAGCATTGTAAAATTAAAAGTGAATAAAGAACTATCGTGAACGTAGATTGTTACAGCTTTTGAGAAAGAACCAGAAGAATCATGCTGCTTAAGCAACTAGAAGAAAGGCAGTAATATTTCTCTCTATATATACATATCTACATATCTACATATAAAACAATCACTCTTGGAAAATCAGTTACCAAAGAATTTTTCAACCCTGCAAAATTAAGCATCCATGAGCTTCTAAAATATACCTGCAAGCACGCAATCCCCATTTGCCAGTAAGCACATTTACATATATCAAATTACTTAACATAGGACCAAGCTAGTATGACTTGGCCCATTTCTCCAAAATGGGAAGGGCATTCTCCTAATCTGAGTGACCAGGGGCAGATTTTTGGTAGAAAAACTTGAAGATTATCTTTATTTATTATTTCAATTTGGATTGTACTAGAATCCTAGCATCAACAAGTACAAACAGAGAAGAAACTGGTGTCATGTCAGGTTCTTGTCCTGCTCCTAGAGTTTTTAATTAAATTTTTAATCAATGTAAAAGCTTTAGAAAAAGGCATCAGTACTGCTATGAAACATACAGAATGCCTGTGCCTGACCCTAGAAATGACACAATTTGCTTAAAGCTATGGGTGTTGCTGTTCTGAAGTGTACAAATGGTTGATACTATTTTCCTTCTGACTTTTTTTTTTTATGGGATTCAACTGCCATATACTGTCAACCTTTCTCTGAAAAAAAAAAAAAAAAAAAAAAAGAAACAAACAAACAAACAAAACCAACAAACAGCACCCTCCCCAGAAAGTAATTTATTTATTTACATTTTTCTTAAACCTGAAGCAAATTGAAAGGTATACAGGCAGTAAAGGAAAAAAAAAAAAAAATCAAAAACACTAAAAAGTGTATTACAATAGAAAAAATTGAGATTCGCTTGTAGAATGGAGTGACTGTGGTTTCAGTCCAGAACACCCTCCTTTGATATCTGTCCCTCAGCAAAATGATGAGAAAATTGTTCAGCATATCTATGCAGTATTATTTCACTTTTAAGTAATTGCTATGATTTCTCAGAGTTGTCAAATCAACAGTTTTAGATTAAAAGAAAAACTCTCACCCTATGCCTTTCTCACAACTATTAGGCAATTGTTTATGTCTTGCAGGCTGCTGGTCTATTTGGCCCTGTGATCAACTGAAGAAATCCAGAGAAAAAGTACGGAAAGCATTATGCAGCAGAAAGTGCACAAACAAGATCCAATTCACATCAATCTAGACAAGCAGTATTTCTGAAAGGTTCTGGAATTTCTTTTTTGGAGTCCACAAAACAAAAAGGATGAGAAGCACAAGTACTCTGTTCTGATTATACATATATCTTCTCAAAAAAAAAAACAAGCGCCTGAAGATTTTATTGAAAATTAAATCAGCTTTCTACAGCAGAAAATGAGACACTCTTAGTTTTGTAGCACTGCACCAAACCGTTAACCCTAAACAGAGAAATAGTGATTAATTAGTAACAAACACAGATACTTATGCTAATAAGTGTACATCATCACAAGTACAGTATCTGCTAAGTATCTGTTTACTTAGTGCAGCAAAACATCTGGAAGTCGTTACTTAATTCCTTTTCATCATCCATGAAATATATCACCACTATGTAGGAGAAAAGAACACTGCTTGAATTTTGTGAAAGGACAACGACACAACAAGATGAAAATAAAATATGCCTCTAGGGATCAGGAGACAGAAGAAGAGTGCAGGAAAGAAATACAAAATAAGTGATCATGGCTATTTTGTGCACCAGACAAATGGACTCTTCTTTCATTCAATTTATTACATCTAATTATCAAAATAATCTTTTTTTAAGCCACAGAAACTGCTACAAAATATCATTAAATATCATCTCTGAAACATCATTAAGTATCAACCACAAGTATCTACAACATAAAAGCTTTATATCACATCTTCCACATGACAGACTTTGTCTTACAAGAGAAAACAAAAAACAACTGTATATTCGTAAATCTATTGTATGCCCTTCAAGTGATGCAAGTTTTTACGACTACAAGGGTCTGCAAACTTAGCGATTCTCATTTATTTTACTTAATTCTTAAAAAAAAAAAAAAAAAAAAAAAAAAAAAAGTCCTAGAAGGTGTCACTCTAATCCTGAAACATCTTTTCCCAGATGAAGTTAAGGGTCATGATATCAACAAAGTATTGGGTAACAACTGAGTAACTTGAAAGTAAACTGAGATTTAATTTTTTAAGACCCATAAACATGTGAAAAATAGGGTAAATCCTTCTAAAAATGACAGCAACTACCCTACAAGAAGAAAAATAAAATTCAATGAATTAGGATTACTGAATTCAACTTATTAAATATATATTTTTTCTTATCAAATGTGGTATAAAATATCAAATCTAAATGAACTTAGTGGTTGTCCTGGTGTCAGTTGGGAGAGTTAATTTTCTTCGTAGTAGCTGGTATGGTGCTGTGTTTTGGATTTAAGGATGAAAACTTTGTTGGTAATTTGCTGATGTTTTAGTTGTTGCAGTGCAGTGCTTACACAGAGCCAAGGACAGTCGGCTTCTCATGCTGCCCTGCCAGCGAGGGGGCTGAGAGTGTACCAGGAGCTGGAAGAGGACACAGCCAGGACAGGTGACCCAGACAGGCCAAAGAGACATCCCATAAGTGGTGTGCTGAACAATAAAACTGGGCGGAGTTGGCCAAGGTGTGCGTGAGGCTGTTACTCAGGAACTGGTTCGACATCACTAGGCTGGTGGTGAGCAATTGTATTGTGCATCACTTGTTTGTTTCCTTGTTTTTTGTTTTTGTTTTTCATTTCTTTTTTTTTTTTTCTTATTAAACCATCTTTTTCTCAACATATGAGTTTTTGCACTTACACACTTTCAATTCTCTCCTCTGTCCCACTGTGGAGGGTGGTAAGGAACAGCTGTGGGTTGCTTAGCTTCCTGCTGGGTTAAACCACAACAGTGGTTTAGATAAACCACTAAACTTGAATTCTGGGAAACTGCACAATAAAAAACAGCATACAAATCCCTAGAAAGAACTGGAAACAGCAACTGAAAAAGAAACATAGCTTTTATGAGCTCGTTGCACTGTAAAATGCCTAGAGAAATTCACAAGTTCACTCAAAATTATCTAACACAATGGTTCATTATGTCAGGTAGTCACATCTTTAGAAATCCCATGCACAGGCTACCAAAGAAATACAGGCTATGTTAACCAATAACTTGGAATCCAGCAGTGGCAGGCTTGACTGCAGGCAGAGGTCAAGCAAACCACTACCTTACAACCTCTAAAAAAAAAAAAAAATCATGCATTCAACAAAAGCTCAACACAACCCATCAACACCTTGTTCTACACAAAAGCCAGAATTCACATCCCAGGACAGAAATAGCATAACAGAAAATGAATTTTATTTGTTGCTGGCATAAAGGGAAGAAAAGTAGATTGAAAATGAAAATTGCTGTCTCCTACCCAGCCAGTAAATGGCAGTATTCCTGGACCAGCCTCCTCTAACTGTGCTGAATCTGCTGTCTCTAAACAAAGATCCAACAAGTTTTCATGGATTTGCAAGGAAGCCAGTCACTTTCATGGCACCTTAATACGAGATAACTCTAAATACAAAGTTCCTTCATCTTCACTTCTCCTACATCCATGTATACCTAAGCAATGCCTCTATACATGGTCTTCCTCAATACAGAGGTCACCTCACTGACTATCTGTAGAGCACCACTGTCTCCTTCCTCTTTCCTCAGATGGTGTGTAGATATTTAAAGATAATGAAGATTTGAAGTACTCTATCCAGGAATTTAAGCTCCTGGAAAATGACTATCCACTTCACCCCTACTACAAAGTAAGGGGGGGAAAAAATTAAAAACACCTTATGCACCATATAAAGAAATCCAGTAAAACTTGTAGCAAATGAGAAGTTTTTACAGCAAAATGCTGCAGAACACTTATGAATACATTGCAGCTACACAGCATGTCATGTTTTCCTCTGCATCTGTACCAATTAATTTGCCTGTAACATATTAAAAACTCTGAAGATATCACGTATGTTCAAATCATATTTATTTCAATTCTTTTGAGGTTTCCTGCTTGAATATAAACCTTTCTGGAAGAGAAGATAGACAGGTAGCTTCTAGATAGAGCTGGAATGAAGACACAAGGGCTGAGCAGGCACAACACCTTTTGCTGGCTTCAAGGTTGAGGAAATGCACGACTCACAGGCAGGTACCAGAGATGTCACTGATTGATTTAGGGCAAAGAAGCCTAACTCACTTCTACGTGGCTGGCCTCTAAAGCAAACGTTTCCTCACTGGCTGGTCAGCATCCCAGAAGACACATTTCTCACTATTATAAAGGGTTTGCATGCTACTTAATCAAGCTGGGCAGCCAATAAGCATACTTATGCTAATTAAGCATGTAGGTAATAGAAACAAAAAAGCTTCTTCCCGGTTGGTATCTAATCAAGTATCAAACATTTTGCCTACACACATAGCTAACTGTCAGCCTATGAACTACACAGTGTTATTTAACTTGGGAGGGCAATCACCAAAGTGGGTGCAGGCAGCAGCCTGTAAGTGAGGAGGGAATTAGGGAGACACAAGGGTGGCTATGGTAAGAAAGATGAGGCATGAGATGCTCAAGAATTACTAACAGAAAGAAGGGAAAGGCTGCAAATGCAGTAGGAAGGGGAGAATACAGCCTTACAGAACCTTTCGTGGCCTATCCACTTGATTAGAAATTATTTACACACAGGAAAAATATGTAGGCAAAATACTTCCCAAGGATGTTGTAAATATTCTGAGACATGCATTATACATTGGGGAAACTGGAGATACATTTATGAGCACAGTCAGATTTCAAATAGCATACTTAACACACACAAACACACACACAAAAAACTTTGCAACTGCACTGTAGCAAAGTCAGTATCTATAACAGCATCATGAAGTGATGCACCTTATTATAAGGTCCAAGTGGGTTTCAAGATTGGTTTAACTTTTTTTGTTTTTTTCTCCTTAGTATCTTCTCACCATATTATGTACTTATTTCTATATGAAGATAACCAGTATGGTAAATCAGAATTGTCCAGATACACGCCAAACAGTGTGTCAAATGCTTGCCGTGCCTTTTCCAGGAACTCAGGCAGCAAGACTTGGTGGTCTCTCAGAAGTACCTACAGGATAGACCAGAACGCCTAGAGACAACCTGCCTGCTGCTTTGGGTGCAGTATCAATAGCATCAGAAATTTATAACCTGGCAAGGATGCCAGGCAGCAGTACCAGTTCCTATGCTGCTGTGGCACCCAGCACTGCCTGCCCCTGGATGCTCCTAAGTGAATACATGCTCCAGCTCACCTGCATCAGTGGGCAACACGGCAAGGGCACAGATGGACACTGTGGCTCTCCATGAGCACACTTCTCTCTCTATGATTGAGAGATTTCAAACAAGAATTTTCTGTCCAAAAGTTCAGGATAACAATTGGATAATGGTTCTGCAAAAGCACCTTCTTGAAAAGACACTGCCCGGGCTAAATGAAAAAATAAACTAGATCTACACGTCAATAATTTCAGCAAGACAAAAATAACCCAGGAGGATCAACTGAAAGCATAGATAAACAAGGGACTGATGCTTTAAATGTCACAGATATGTCACAAAAGTACATGCTCTTCAAGAAACTCACTGGAGCAGTTCTTGTTTTTCCCTTATTTAACTTACATAACTCCAGGAAATAAAATTTCATGGGATGGCTTTCAACAAAGAAGTCCATTTTTGACAGAACTCCTAATGAAATAACTATATTAAACTTTACCACTCACATATGAAAATACATTCTAACTTCTGTGTTGGTTTTTTTGTTTGTTTGGTTGGTTGGTTTTGTATTGTTCTTCCAGAATGCAACAACTAAATGTTGTGTTTTTTTTTTCCTAAACTTCGTTGTTCTTAATTCTACAGCGGATTTCTCACAAGATTTTAAGAAAACTTTGTATTGAACTTATTACATAGCATGGCAATATACAACCTATAGTTAGACATGTGAGAAAGGGTTTATCTCCTATCTGGAAATAATCTAGTTAATGATAACAAAAGCCTTAACAAGAGAAGCAAGACAATTAATGGAAATTCTCCCCTGGTAACAGAACAGTGTGCTTTGGACTTGGGTGTTTCAACCAGCACAACCACTCAACATTGGGAATGACTCAACTGTCTCTAAGGAGCATGACATCTGTGATTATTATTGATAAATATATTCTTGTCTTGGGCTGAGCGCACAATTTATTTCAAGAGAAGGGAAAAATCTTCTTTAAAATTAAATTATATCAGTCTCCACTCTGTGGGTTGAGCATTGTATGCACGTATGCACTCCCAGAGGACACACTGTACTAGGTACCCAACTTAATGTCCCAATAAAAAATTAAATGAGGACATATGTGCTTAACGGATTGGGCCCAGGGATAAGTTTCCTTTCACTAGAATAAGGTAGAATGTCTTTCTTATTCTATCGCTGCTTATTAGTAGCAAGGATGTATTAAAAATAAATGCTTATATAAAGAAAAGCAAAGTATTTATCATCTGTTCAACACTATGTCAAAACTCCGTCTTTTCCCTCAAACAAGAGAAATAAGTTTTAAAATAAAATATTGAAGGGGAAACTGTTCCTATCAATATTGTACTTCTGGTAATAAAGTCTGAGATTAACAAAATCGATTTAGAAGCCCAGTAATTTGTTCACGTCTCATACTATTTATCTACACTTTGCATTTCTTTTAATGTGTATAATTAAAAATCAATACAACCCATTTCACTAATTTCCATTCCTCTCTGCTGAACTTCAGCTGCAAACACTGAATAATGTTTTGAGAACGAAATGGGAAACCCTTGTTTTTGTGTCTCTTAGGAATAATATAGAAGTATCTGTGAATGCCTTAGCCTTGCTCAAATCTTGCATTTTCATCAGGTGAATGTTCATATAATGTTAAAATTAAATACACCTTCAAAAGACCATTTAAAAAGTCCACAGTGTTTTTAAAAATACTCAAGAAAGAATTAAAAACAAGAGCCTAGATGAGATTATTCTCTTAAATCCCTCACATATGCAGGTGACAGGGTGGGTGAAGATGACCTGAAATCACTGTGTCTGTCTGTTGGCCAGCCTAGCCCTTGGCAAAGGTGCCCACCTCCAGCTGCTCCAAGCCTCTGTGCACAATGCGTGCAGCTTGGCTCTGTCTTCCCTTGCTGACACACCCTTTTCCACCAGAACCGCCAAAGAGCCTCTGGGTTTCTCCCGGAGAGCTTGTAGTCAACACACAGAATGACTTCTTTCTATTTGTGTCCAACAGCTTGTTGGATGATAACAACACTGCAACCCATCAGGCACAACTAATAAAAGGTAAATTTTCAATCCACATAGAAACTATGGGACATTAACCCCCCACTACTGACATGAAAATGGCTGTGTCAGAATTGACTTTCTTTCCATATGAAAATCCACACCTTAACAGTGCTGGTGTGCTATACTTCAAATGACAAACACACACAAGACACACAATATAGATAGAAATACTCAAGCTAAATTGCAAATTCTGAATCTATGTATTTACAGGAGAAGTGTATTGAAATTAATTTATTTGATGAAAACCTTTCCCCTGCATGACTGTTCAATGAACAATCATGTACTTTAGTACGAGGGTTCCTTCCATCGTTCCTTTTCTTACCAAGACACTTGGATGCTGAAACAGTACCACTCATGCAGAAAGCACAAAGCACATGTCTCTAAATAACTACCGTTTCTATAGAAGTCGTGACCAAACATTTTAGGTAAGTAAAACCACCTCGCTCTCTCTGGAATAAATGACGGGTTGCAGAAAGCGTAGAGTTAAGGTAACAAGGTGCATAAGAGCAATCTGTGCATCAGGTTCCCCACCAGTAAGGTATGTCAGACATGACAACATACTGTTGCTTGTTGTAGCTTTTCCTGTTGCTTTGCTCTCTGCCACGCACTTCTTCGATCTTTCCACAAATGCGGCCACCACTGCCTAGCAACCAAGGGGACATGATGGCAGAGAGCAAAATCCCCCACCCAGAGCTCATCCTGCTCCATCCCCACAGCTGCAAACTATCTTTTATGGCAAATTAAGAAGAATACATGTTCTTTGTTGCTCTGGAGACACTGAGTGGGGACCTCAGAGGCGACCTGGGATGCACTGGGGTTTCTCTTCTAAGGGTGGAGACTAAGAAAGTATGAGATCAATGGGTAAAACAGTTCCCCGGACGCTTATACTAAATAAAAACAAACAAACAAACAAACAAATAAATAAATAAATAAAGAGGGGGAAGAAAGAGAGAGGGAGAGCAAAGAAAAGAGAAAGCCAAGTGCCGCAGCGATGGGGACCAGAAGAGCCATCAAAAGGCAAGGGGATAAGGCAATGAGGCTGCCTCCCTTCACCCCCTGCCCCAGCCGCTCCCAGCGGCGGGCCGAGGGCAGGAGGGGGCCAAGGGATGCGCGAGCGGCAGCCAGGAACAGAGTCGGGGCGCAGCCCCCCCCCAGCCGCTGCTCACCTCTGCCATGCCACAGGTACGCGCCGCCTCGGTGCTGCGGGACAGCCGCTGTCCCGTTCACTCCTCGCCTTGCCTCGGCTCCCTTCGCCCCGAGCGCCCAGCTCCGCGCTGCAGCCGCCGCCCCGGGAGCCTCGCCCGGCCCCACCAGCGGAGGGAGGCGGCCGCGCCCCGTCACCACCGCGCCCCCTGGCGGCGGGCGCGCAGCGGGAGGGGCCGGGCGGGGCACCGGGGCGCGGCCGGGCCGCTGTGAAGATGTGGGTGGGCTGCAGAAGGCCGGTACCCGGGGATGGGGGAGCGTCCGGCTGCGAGGGGGCCCCGCGGAAGAAGGGGGAGCAGCCAGCGGGGGTGCTCGGGGCCGGGCGCACGGCTGCTTCCCGGCTGGGCAGCCGCCGGTACCGCGGTGATGGACAACAGGTCCCTACAGACCTCGGGGAAGCAGGCATCGGAACAGCATTAGGCCGTGAGACCCGACAGCTCTAGTTCTTAAAACGTGTATCTGAAACCATTACGGACAGCTAGCTACAACTAAAACATTTCAACTTATCCACCCAACTGGGCTCCTTGGCACTTTCAACATCAGTGGCTCGTATTCCTGCAGGTTTCTGGCTATGGCCTGGGTGTACCATCTGCACCAATTCCCCATCTGATGTTCTTAGGACCTCTATTAATCTGCAAGACTGGATAAATTAATTAATTTATCAGTCTGTAGTTTTCGTCTGTGATAATAACCTGAAGGCATTCAAAGTCCCATCATCTTCCTTAAATGTAACTCTTTCCCTTCTTGGAAACTGGCAAAAATACATAAACACCACAGCCATGAATTTGAAAATGTGCAGATGTGATGTGTCTATTACACTCATATTTGCTTGCCCGCAATCCATCAATCATCCTGATGAAGAATGTGCATATGATGGGAGGAATTGGAGCCCTCACTTCTACCATTTTAGCACAGCTGTTGGTTATGTTTCTGTGGCATACTTGGGCATTTCTCCCAATCTGGTTGTGTCAGATTTCATACCAGCCCCCAGCCACACAGAGCCTGCTTAAAACAATATCAATCGTTGTCCTGACTGAATGTCAGAAGCCAACTTCTAGATTGCATCTAATATTCTCTCCATTTAAAACAAAACAAACAAAAACTTAAAAATTGCATTCTGTATTGTGCCATGTATTCCTTGCAAGGTACTGTAACAGTGTTTGATACCTTCAGTCTGGCTCCTTTGAGCCATGCATATTCTGAGCAGCTGTAACAAAGCACCAGAGGCAATCTTACCTGCCTTTGGTAACTACAAAGAAAATGCTTTGGTTTTCCGTAGGCATTTAATGTTGAGTGTTCAACCCTAAGAGATCATGGGCAAGAAAAGAATAGTTTTTTTATTCTTTTTCCTTCTCTCTTAGAGGGAAAACCAATGAAAGTTAAAACACAAAGCGCACACACACACACAAAAAAAAAAAAAAAAAAAAAAAAAAAAAAAAAAAGGTGGAGAGGGAGAGAATAGGATGACAATATCTTGTTTCCAATTTTTTTTCTTTTCCTTAGCATTGTAGTGCAGCTGTACAATCGCTTTCTGAACACCTTGGCTATGTTGAAATCCAGCATATTTCCATGTCAGACTACATCTTATTTATTTATTTATTTATTTGGTCCCTGTCTTTATGCAGACCAAGTCTTAGTCACACTCCGTAACAATAATAAAGTCATTACTACTATTTCATACAAGTGGTAGGATCCTAACTATAACAGCTAATCACAATGTGAAATCTGAGGGGTTTATCAGGTGGTACAATCAATCTGTTTCTAAGGGAGTAGAGTGAATTGCAATAGTTAATGTCATAGCACCACTCAGTGTTCAACCTGGATATTGCTTCCTATTCCATGCATTTCTTAGAATCCTCGAATCATAGGATATCCCAAATTTGAAGGAACCCACAAAGACCATCGAGTCCAACTCCTGGCTGCACACAGGACCACCTAAAAATGAAAGCACATGTCTGCAAGTGCTGATCAAATGCTTCTTGAGCTCCAGCAAGTTTGGTTTGTGACTACAGCCTTGGACAGCCTGTCCCAGTGCCTGACCACGCTCTGGGTGCAGAACCCTTCCCTAACACCTAGCCTGACCCTCCCCTGTCCCAGCTCCATGCCGTTCCCTCGGATCTTGTCGCTGTCTCCAGAGAGCAGAGCTCAGCGCCTGCCCCTTCGCTCCCCTCGTGAGGGAGCTGCAGGCCGCCATGAGGCCTCCCCTCAGCCTGCTCTGCTCTGGGCTGAACAAACCAAGGGCCCTCAGGCACTCTGCACACATCATCTCCTTCCCACCCTTCCTCATGTTTGTTGCTCTCCTTTGGTCACTCTCTAGTAGTTTTAAGTCCTTTTGATATTGTGTCACCCAAAACTGCACAACTGTACTTGAAGTGGGGCTGCACCTGCGCAGAGTCCTGCTGTGTTGCCACCTGAGAAACACAGTGACCAAATTGTTTATAATCCCATTAATCCCACACAAATAGCAATGTGCACCATTAGAGAAGGAAAGCATGGACACATATATGGTCAATATAAACATACTGGAAAAGAAATGTCCAGTGCCTATTGATATAAATGAGCCAGATGAAGTATTAACTGCATGGAAATTTCTATGGCTTATAATCAGACACAGCATTTTTTCTCCAAAAGCTCAGAAGCAAATTTTGACCCTTACAGTCCCTTAGCTACTTTCCTACTTAGCAGTAGATCATCCTGAAGAACAGAACAGACACTTTGCCCTCTCCTGCTGCCAAGTAACAGTATTACCATATAATGCATTACTGGTCTAACTCTCCTTCCATGGACATGAACAAGAAAACACTCAGTAATTGGCTTTTGAAGGTCTAGCCACTTGCATCACATTCCCAGCTTGGCATTGGGCCATGCTGAAATCACAGTGCTTGTATTAATGGTTTCCTCCCAAGGTCTGGATAGATGTGAAATGAAAATAATTCTGTTCTGTTCTCCAGCAATCCTTGTTAATGTCAGTCTTGAAATACTGCTTTCTAAGGAGCTGCCTCACTGGTGTCTCAGCAAGATGCTGATCTTGGCTCACTGCAAAATGCCTGTGAACTGTCAGAAAATTTTATCACTGGAATTTTTTAATGTGTACTTACATTAATCTTAGTTGAGTGTTGCCCTTTTTCTTCTAAAACTGTACCCTCTCATTCCACTAATCATACCATCCAGTTACATGTTCCTTTCTGGCATTGTAATACCGACCATCTCCTGGCTTTTCTTTGCAGTAGCTCCTCCTGCACATTAAGTCATTCATATGGCATCCTACAGCAGAATTGTCCTGGGTGCAAACTCGTTCTATGACAGTGGTCAACTTCCATGCAAGATTCGTTTTGATGGTGTTGAGTCAGTATAGCACAGAAAATATACATGCCAAAATATTCAACAAAGGCAAAGTGCTATGTCATGAGACACTGCTGCTGTGGCCCCATGGACTAGCTTCAGCTGATTGATTCTGAAATGTTATTGCATCAGACTGCTTACTAACTGTAGAAAGTGATGTGTTGGTCTCTCTGCGATTCCTTTGCTCTCCCCCATGGCTTGTGCCATCTGGCTTGTGCTGCTGAGCTAGTGGACTACTAGGTATAGTAGTATAAAGATACATATATATTTCAATATATATATACATATTTCAATATATATACATTCTCTATATATGTATTGAGGTATGAAGTATGATTCATATTGAGGTATAAATATATTTCAAAATCTGCTAGTGAACTAGAATTTGGCTAAGAAATAACTGAACTTAAAAATACTGGAAAAGTAAACAGCAGTCAAAAAATGCAATTAAGACTTTTCCTGCAAAACATCCCATTTAAGTTTAACCAAAACCTAACCGATTAATGTGTAAAGAAACCTAGAAGAAGCATCTGAAAAGTCTCATTAAGCTGCTCTGTCTCTGGGCATTAGAGGCTATACAGAAAAAAATGCTTCAAGACAGAGGGTGTTGAATTAAGGGAATTAATTTGCTGCTTCCTCCTCACCTTCTTTCAACAGTCCACCTACTCCTACTCCTACCCTGTACTCCTACTTTTTGCAGGATTTTACATGTCAGTATTTTAATGTTCAGTCACATTATATCAACATGTCCACATGAAGAAACTTCTGCGTTTCCATATATGCCATTATACCTGTGAGTGTGGAATATTAAAAGACTGGCAATTTGTGGACTGGTAAAAAATGAGTGTTTAAAATTGTCATTAAGAAGCATTTTTAAGTAGAAAGAAAACAAAGAAATGTATTTTAATAATAAATATGTTTTAGTAAGAAATGGGAAAAAATATTTCTTCTCATAAAATTGTTCACCTACATCACCAGATCCACTTACATCGATGTGAACTGGATCTATCACTCAGAACCACATCAATGTAAGCTCCTTAGCTCAGTTTTGGGCACTAAAACAGACACAATTATAAAGTTGGATCCACATTACATACAATGAAATATATACCTGTATTCTGACTTAAGTCTTAAATAGCTTCTATGTGATTAATACTGAAAATGAATTCAGGCAGAGATTATATTCCTTTTTAAAAATAAAAATAAAGCTTCCCCCCCCCCCCGGAAAAAAAAAAAAAAAAAAAAAAAAAAAAAAAAAAAAAAAAAAAAAAAAGGGAGTAGTTTCTAAGGGAGTAGAGTGAATTGCAATAGTTAATGTTATAGCACCACTCAGTGTTCAACCTGGATATTGCTTCCTATTCCATGCATTAGAATCCTCAAATCATAGGATATCCCAAATTCGAAGGAACCCACAAAGACCATCGAGTCCAACTCCTGGCTGCACACAGGACCACCTAAAAATCAAAGCATATGTCTGCAAGCACTGACCAAATGCTTCTTAAACTCTGGCAGGCAAATCTACATAAAGATTCACCAAACAAGACCTGGAATGACAGAAAAGTCCCCAGTCACTGCAGAAAACAACATAATTTATTCTCAGTGGCTCATATAGGCAGAGTATAATCACCACGTTTGTTACAATAGATGCAGATAGGATTAAGGAGATTCTTATGAGCCATATTATTTACCACATTTTTAAAATGATACTTCCTCTTTTTATTTATTTATTGGAGAAAAAACCTTAACTTTCTGAGAGAAATCATATACAGATATTTCCTTTTGTCTTAGACAGGTCAAGTATTCAAGGATGATGACTAGTAAGAACTTAGATATCTTAAGTACTAATTTTCTTTGTTTTGCCATTTTAAAACTTACAGTTTAAATTTTAAGTTATTAAACTTTTCTTTGCATATGTAAGTGAATCAAAAGATGCTTAGAACATAAAGAACATAAAGGAAAAAAAAATAGAAAAAGAAAGGCTGCGTAATAAATTTTGAAATGCTATTAACAGCACATGTTCTTGAAAACACAGAAAAAATATGATTTTACCTCACAGTACTATGATACGGTACTAGAATTCATTCTCCTACTTTCTGATATAAATGATGACCCTCTATTAATCACAAGGTTTTACAAGTGTTCTTGCATATGTGTAAACTGCACAATGCTGCTTCTCCAAGAAAATTATTTTTTAAACAATAGTAAAACAGCATTTTATAAAAGATATATTCTCTTGATTTGTTTAACTGTCATGAAATGGCTGACTACATGGAAAATATAGGCACAGTTTATCAAATTGCTTTCCTATTTCAAAAAATGTAATTGTTATTCTTTCTTATTATTCTAATAACATAGCTTTGCTTTTATTCAGGAGGAGTTGTGAATGTTTTTGGTACAAAGACAAAAAAAATGGGCATGTCGTACTCAACTTTCTTTAGCAGCTTTGTAGATGCTTAGTATTTGAGCAAATTTTTTCAGATTAAATAATTTGTAATATAAATGAAAATTTCTCATATGCATCTGCATAAAAAACAGTATTTTTGCCTACTGAATATATATTCTCTTTAGAAAAGAAAGGCTTGAATTCACCAAAATACAATAAAACATTAGGTAACGAGCCCTAAAGAGAATATTGACAATTTCTAGACTGAAATTAACAAATTTGAAAATGTCATATTATCAATTTGTCTAATGTGAAATTGTAAAATTGATACTTCATGGTTGCATGGTCAAATCGAGATGATATGAGATAGAAGATTCCATATTGATTGTATACTTGGTCATCCACAATAACTTCATATCTACACAATGACACCTCATTAAGACTGAAATATTAAGATCTGCAGTGAAAATTGAACAAATTTATACCGCTTACTGTGCCAGTCTCATCATATTATGGAAAAGAATATATTAATGTTGTACAGTATCTTTCTCCCCTTAAAATCTCTGTCATGATGATAAGGTGTAACAGGCATTAATACACAGAATTAGTACCTAGTCACAATAGCAGTTGTGAGAATGACAGATAGATAAAACTAATCTGGTTCTTCTTGGATTCTATAAAGACAGTAAGAGTGGCATTATTTGGAGGGTAAAAGATAAAAGAATAGTTAGGAATCAGGGACATACACTTTTTAAGTAGATAAAATAGACCTATACCTATTCAGTGATTTTAGGGCTGATTTGCCATTCTGAATACATTTATATCTGTCAAACTTTCAGCCTTGCAATCTGCTTTCCAATAATAAGCAAAAGCAGACCAAGAGAAACCACTCTGAAACGAAGCAAATAAGTAAAGCAGAAGTCTTAACAGCTTTCAGCAATGCACAAAACAGCTGCAATTTTATGCATCGATCCAATGGTGCACTATCGATTGCTGACTACAGAGCAGACAGATGGCAGCAGACGGCCATACATTTGTGAAATGAAGTAGTATTTCAACACTCTGACCTTCTGAAGGTACCCTAGTACCTTTCTAAAATAAAAACATAGAAACTTGTAGAACAGACTTCAAGAATGAATGATAAACCTGACAGAAAACATTCTGTATATAATAACCCCGATATAAGTGCAAAGATGTACTGATGTATGTGTCTTTTTTTTTTTTTTTTTTTTTTTTTTTTTAAGCAGGATATCAGCCTGCATATGGCCATTTGAAGAACAGTTACAAATGTAGGCTAACATATGGTCTCAGTTTGAATGCATATATTTTAAAGAATTATTTTAAAACGTTTGAATGTTGATACTCATACACAAAGAGATTTCAGTAGCTTCAGTGCACAGCACACATAAACAAGAGTTATATTCATGCTGGTGACTTTTCAAACAAGCAGGACGCGTGCAAGCATGTTTAGAAACATTTCACAAAACTCACAGTCTTCAGCAGAATTTTGTCAAGAACTTGCCACAGAAACTATTGGTAACTCCCACATGAGCAGAAACAATACTTTATGGCAAAAAAAAAAAAAACAAAAAAAAAAAAAAAAAACTTTTTAAAACTTTGTTGAACTGTCTTATTTATGGAAAAATCATCATATGTAAGGGACAAGTTAAGGAAATATGTGTGAAAGCTTATTACTAGCACCTTTGTTTTCAGTATTGCTTAATAGCATTAAGAAATAAGTCTATGCAATAATTACCTGCATTAGCATTTTTGCTTCTCTGTTTGCCTTCTCCTCATTGATTGTTTAAACCCATCGTGTAATCTCAGCCTGATGTGATAGAAGTAGATACCTGTTAGCTAATAACAGTCTAAAAGTTTCAGGAAACTAACAGCTATGCAGAAAGAAGAGGTATTATTAGTGCAGTGAGGTAAAGACTGGAGCCTGTGCATGAGAATTATTAGACACCAAAGCATGCAGATGGGATAAAACTGTTGAGAATATTTAATTAAAGCTTTCCTCTCATTAATAATACAGATAATACAAAAACCATTAATTTATTAATCTCCATTACTTCCAGTATTCTAAAACAATCAAAATAAACCCTACTGGAAATGTCCTTTTGACATATGGCTGCAACAAGTTCTTGCCTTTTACTAATGGCATGACTTCCTGGAATTAGTCACGGTGACACTATGGATAAAACTGGAATTCTTTAGCATAAATCTGATAAACTGCACAACCTAAGACAATTCCAATGTCATTCCTCTGCTCGCTACTAAATTACTTCTACCAGTCAGACTAATGAATGCATTGGGCTACATTTGTAGCCCTTATTTATACAGTTAGATTTAGAATCCCCTTCATAATCCTTCTTTGAATGAATCCCTATTAATGTCCTCATTTTAGTTGCATATCTCACACACGCCTATTTTGTATTTAATAGAGCAATCCAAAAAATGAACCATCAAGCAAACAACAGCTCAGAAAGCACAATTCAGAAAAGACTCTTTTGAAACATATTAGTGAAAAACATACAAAAACATTCTTTCGTGCTGTAGCTTTAATGCTGTAATTCCTACATCTATAGATTGAGACAGCTTCTAGATGATATGCTATGGGAACTACCCTAATTCTCTTAGGAAGGCAATGCTATAGTTCAGAACAATAACATTGCAAGATCTTTGCTTAACTTCCTATGATCACCTACAAAGATGCGTAAATAATAAATACATTTTAAGGCAATTTTGCTGATATGTTAGAGGATAACATTAATGAAGAACTGTACCAAAACCCTGAAGCTGGCTCTGCAGATAAGCCAGCAGACTTTGAAATCTCAGAGGTCTTTCCCTGAGTTTGATTGATGAGCATGGCTTTGTAGCAGTCATGCAGTGGCAGGATATACATACTGTCTGAGCAGCATGACAAAGAGGCAGTTGAATTGGACTGGAGCAGAAACACATCTGGGTCAACTGCACAGAAATTTAAGTGGTGGTTTCTGCCTGATTTTGTCCATGTGGTCATGAACAAACTCCATGAGAACATGCATTTAAAAAAAAAAAAAAATAGAAACAGCCTACATGTTTAAATATAATGAAGAGAACTTTTGTCCCACAGGTTATTTTGGGTACTTTAATATACCTTACTTGCTTCTTACTATTTCTACTAGATGGCATTTTATTTTCTGCCTTGCTACCCTGGAACACTGCTGCCACCTTTTCAAACTCTCTTAACTGTTGTCTTCTACCTCTGTGGATTCACGGACAGAGTATTTTGCACTTGAGACGGTCCTAGTCCTGCATCTATATTTATCACGAAGGCAGAGTAGAATGAAGAAGACTACTTTCCTTCCTTTGATGTAGGATATACATAATATCCTTTTAAAATGGTAGAATCACTCAGCAAGTTTTGTTCTGGCTGTGTCAGCTTTTTCAGTGCCTCAGCCTCAAAGCTACTTTTACAATGTATTTAAGTGAAGAGGTTGAGAGATGAAGACTGTAGACAAATCTGCAGACAGCCCAATAGCCAAAACTATTTTTTTTCCAGACTGAGTATTCTGTTGTATTTTATTATATATCTCCTTGAAGAGTTTCATATAGTTAAACCAGATTACAATTTTCTTTTCTTACTGCCTTCACAGAATAGTTTGACATAGTCTCCTTATGCTTTTGGCAACAGTTCAAAAGTGAACTAACAATTTCAAGATATATCAAAAAATACAATTCATATTTTGTACATTTTTAAAAATATTTTTCTGGTGAATTAGACTATTATATATGAATGCTATAAAAGTTAGGTAGAATGCTTTAAGTAGTTACAACTGAATGAAGAAGAACTTCCTTTTAAATTCCCAGTATACTTTCCCCATCTCAGTTTAATAGGAGAAATATTTTCTTCAGTGTATTACTTTTCAGCCTGCAACATATAATCATGTTTAAGATTTTCTCTTATCTTATGCTTGGAAAAAAATAATACTGTGTAAGCCATCCTCATCTTTCAGAATTCAATCTATCAGCCTGAATAATCATATGAATTTTAATAATCACACTAAGAATCTGTTTAATAGTAAAAGCAAGCAATTGCAATAGATGAATAATTTAAAAATAGTATATGAAAATTCATTTAGAAAAACTGCTGTTAACCGTTAACTTCACCTGATACACACACACACACACACCCCCCCCAAACTATAACTGGCTTTATAGTTTAGTAGCATCAGAAATAGGTTAATTACTGTCAAGGTCCAATAACATATTTTAAGTATTTTTTCTGAAACCGAAAATCATCTATTTTTTACCTGAAAAATCTGTAAAGGAAGATGAAGAACAGACCCAATGATTCAGAAATTATTTAATATTCAATTATTTAATATTCACTTGTGGTATTTTGGCTATCAGCAGGAAATGTTTCCAAATTACTAAGGGCATTTCATAGGTCTTTTTCAAAAATACACCCTTTTGATTTTAAAGATGCAGCATATTTGTGAACAGTGGTAATTTAAAATAACATTTCTGTTTCAAGTCATCTATATTAATTTCACATCTGGCATTGCATGTGTCTTAACCTTGAAGTAATGGTTGCTGATAGAAGAGCTGTAGGACATCTGAAGAAAATGTAAAGCTACCAAGGGAATGTTTGTTGGCTCAGGCTTGGGCGATGCTTCATGACTACTATTCTCTCAAAAAATAAAAAAATACAAGTACTTCTTGCTGCAATCAGCATATATTTTCCATCTTGAATAAGATTCCCCATTTGAATTTCATTTTTGTGTGAGTACTATCACCAACAATCTCTCCTGGGTACAGAGAAAACAATAACTTTTCATATCAAAATTTAATGTATGGCTTTATACTAGCATAACTCTACATGGTCATGATTAATGACCTACCTACTGTATTTTCATAAGGGTTGGAACTTCAATGTATCAGGTAAAATACTGGCTTCATTGAAGTCAGTAATAATTTCCACTGACTTAAGAAGGTTCTGAATTTCATCCATTGTCCTTTTATTTCCCATTTTTCTTGATTATTCATTTGTTTGAGTATTCAGGAGATGATTTGACAGAGAAGAAAAAATATTTTTATCTATTCATATTCAATTAGATAAACCGCAAACAGTTTTTCTTTGTTAAACATGTGCAAAGATACCTGCATTTCAAACACCTCAATCAAAAACATCTGAAAGCAACAAACCGAGGTGATACTTCTCTTGTAATACTTCAGCTACATACACAAATGAATTTATCTACAAGTTTATGTAATTATGTATTCATATATTTATACCTAAGTATGCATTTTGAATATTGATTGTGCTATGACCTGAAGATTGGAAGAAGCATAACTGTTTCTTGAGACTGTTGATTCTTTGAACACTCTACTAGAGATGACAGATAAATAGTTTTCTGTTCTTACATAAGTAATAGTTCGATCACTTTTCCACACCTGGTAAACATGGAAATCTAATACTAAGTAAACATAAATCTACTACTAAACTATACTAAAAGGCATCAGAGATATAAATGTGACAGAAACGACTTTTCAGCATGTTCTTCCCTTTGGCTCACTGTGGAGTATTCCAGAAGTCAGTGTTGCAGAGTCAGAAGCAAGTCCACATGGACAGAGCTACTTCCTTTGATGGTACTTAGGAGTCATATGAGGAGCAGCTGAGGGAACTGTAATAGTTTAGTCTGGAGAAGAGGAGGCTCAGGGGAGGCCTTATTGCTCTCTACAACTACTTGAAAGGAGGTTGTGTCAAGGTGAATGGCAGCCTCTTCTCGCAGATAGGACAAGATAGGGAAAGTGACAGGACAAGAGGGAGCAGCCTCAAGTTGTGGCAGGGGAGGTTCAGTTTGGATATTAGGAAATATTTATTCTCAGAAAGAGTCGTTAGGCTTTGGAACAGGTTGCCCAGGGAGATGTTTGAGCCACGTTTTCTGGAGATGTTTAAAGAAAGGGTAGATGTGATACTTAGGGACATGGTTTAATGGGCAATATTGGTGGTAGGTAGATTGCTGGACTAGATGAACTTAAAGGTCTTTTCGAACTCTAATTATTCTATGATTCTACTATTCTTCTCTTCCGTGTCAGCAGAGTTGTATTGTTTACTCTCTATGACAACATGGCCACCAAATGAACAAATCTTTAGAAACAAAAATGACCCTAAACTTGACTCAACTTTACTATTTAGTGTTGTACAACCACTGAAGTCCTTTGTCTTCTGTTGTTTCTGTACTATTGGATCCTTATGCCCTTATACTCTTCCATTGAATGTGCTAGCTTTCTGATCTATTTAGTGTAGCACTGTGTCCTGAAATCACCTGTCACCCTGATAACTAAAATGCCTAATTACAATAAAGATCTCCAAAGATGAAACAGCAGAAAAAAACAACAACAACAAAACCAGAGAAACCTGTAGGGCACCAAGAGACAGAGCTTGTGGTTAAAATGAATGTTGTTACTTCATTTTCTATATGCAAAAAGCATTTGCATGCATATTTTAAAGGTGTTTTGTGACACTCATCTCACTGCAAAATGCTTCAGTATCTTGGCTGGAAGAGGATATAGAATTATCATAAGATAGTATTAAGGCAACTATAATATTTCATGGGTAATAATGTCGGAACTGTAAAGTTTATTAAGTTGTGTTTTAACCACCTAAGGAAAAATTAAACACAAGTAATTAGATAAAATTTTGATCCCACATAGAAGAGACTGACTGATCCTAAATTTATTGTACTGTAAAACAAGTGCTGAATAGCATCAGAGCAATGATAAATCCCTGCTGTTTGACTATGCTGAACATCAGCAGTATTGCTTAACATATCTATCGTTCCTGTCCCTAGTACATCAGTAATGATATAAAGTTCAGTGCTGTCATCTAGAAGAAAGGTACTAGAGCTGTGAAAAAGATTTTTACCTGAACAGCCTCATTATATTGGGACTTGAATGCTTTTTTTCCCCCAATGAAATGTTGGATTTTTCAAGAGAGAAACATATGAAAAATGTGTATGTGTACACATACCGATGACCTAGAATAGGAAAACATATAAACAGTAATTTGTAACTGTAACTATCACATAGAGTAGATGAGCAGCTGAAATTGTAAAAAGCCATGCTAGAACCCTGACAGCCTTCTTACAGAAGATATCCAAGGAGGTTTACAGAATCCTATTTTATGCTTTTACTTGCAAGTATGAACAGAGAGATAAAAAAGCCAGCACGTTTCATCTTCCCTCCAGCCTGACCAGGGCTAATGGACTTCTGGCTACCAATAAAACAAAAGGATGATTGAATTTTGACACTTCCTGTGATGGTGTATTAAGCAGAAAAACTTCACCTCTGACCCTTCCTGCATTTTATGTTAAACTAACATCCCATTTAAAAATTGGTTATAAACACTATCATTTAGTAACAATATTTTTATTTCAATTTGATTAGATGTGCTTCAGCTTATTGTCATATTAAGTACATTCTCCATAGCAGAAGTGTAAGACTAATCTGTTTGTATGGATTAATTTTTCACAGCCAAACAAAGTGGGAAGAAGTTAAGTGCTTTCTGTTCTTTTTTTTTTTTTTTTTTTTTTTTCCTTTTTTTTTTTTTTTTTATGGATATGTAACTTAAGGAAATCAATTGAAAGGGTGAACCTGAGATTACCCTCCCTGCTGTTATCATAGGTTTAAAAAAAAAAAAAGAAAAAAAAAGACTGAAGTGCCACCAAAGTGCCAGGCTGCTGGTACTTACCATTACTTATCATGATTCATAAATTGATTTTCTGCCCTTAGATATCTTTAAAAGCCAGTTGGGCTTTTTAAATACCATTGCTTTTCATAAGCTGATGAGTAAAACAGATTTAGAGCCTCCCAGCAAACATTCCTGCTATGAGCCAATTCTCAAAAAACAGATTTACACTATGAACTTCTCAATTTTGTTTTTCTGCTGTATGTTGTTTGAGAAAATCCTTGGGACACCCAGGAGCATTATTCTTCCTTATTTCTGTATTCACATGAAGATTCTCACTCCTAAGCATTCTGTTTGGAACTGAAGCAAATGGGACTTTCTTTTGTAAGTATTGGGGGAGTATGTATCTGCATCACAAATCATGTCAGCAACGCTGTGTTGCATCTTTTATTTAGTCAGAATGTGAGTAAAACTGATAACAGGATAACCTTCCCTCATCTCTGTCAGATATTCTGCTTAAAATCTTCTGCATCTTGAAAACTCAGAATGAAGAGGGCAAGTTAAAATGAAGTTAACTATTACAGGCAGCACCAGACCCATATAGAAAACCAGACATGAATCCTAGGCTACTCAAGATTCAGTAGTACCATATCCAAGTACCACATACTTGGATGAAGTAGCACCCAAAGAAGAACTTCATGTACCCAAATATCTTATGATCTTAAATACTCAATTCAAAAGTCTTCTGGAAAAACAGCACCTTCACAATCCGAGCTAACCATGAACTGATCTTACCAGAGGATTACTTAAGAACACTCAAACCAAGACACTATTTAAACGTTGATTATCTTGAACATAAGAATTTCTGTGTTGGACTTGGTAAAATTAGCATAGAAACGATAAACAAATGATGCTTGGATAACAAGAATTCTGTAGTGTTTACTGAAAAAAGCTCAACATCATCAAAATCTGTCTCATGAGTTCACTCTCACACATGAATAATTCCCAAGCTTGAAAAAAGAACTTTAAATTTTTTGAAAATTATTTGCTCTTTTCGGAGAAGAGCTGTCTTCAAAACTGTCACTACAGGGCTTTTTTAATTTTATTAAAAAGTAGCAACCACATAAACTGCTTTCACTGGCATGTTCACTTACAAATCACTGACTGCTGCTAGCTGTCCCTCAGTAACTGTTCTCTACCAGAGCAGAGGAATAGCTTTCCTCTTTCAGAAAGATTTTTTCCGTTAAATTACGTTCTCAATATCTGAAATTAAGTGATTCTTTCATGCCAATTGTACATATTTTATTCTACTATGTAGCTGTTCGAGAGCTATTTGGAAAAAATACTTGGATGTCTAAATATTGGAAAATAAAGCTTATACTATACATTGCAACATTATCATTGCATATTCAGCAGTTTAGAAGTGTTCCTCTATAGCTATATAGATTCTCTGGAGTTTGTGATTTTAAACAAAAGCATCAAACAACTTGTTTATAAAAGGGTCACCAAAAGTTCAGATTAGCCATAACCATTGTTTCAGATAACCATCACCACATCAATGGTACTCTTTTGGGAAGGTTTTCTTCTCAGCCTGGAAAGCCAGTAATCTTTCACACCTGTTTGTTTTTGTTATTGTATTATCATATATCTAAGTTCAAATTGTGCAAAGTGTGCTGGGTCTGAATTGCCAATGATTGCTTTGATAATTGATGATTGCCTGAACACTTTTCCACAAAATGTGTAATGTTGATACCCAAACCTCTAGTGATTTCACAAAGTGAGCACAGTCTGGGACTCTTTCCCTTTAAGTTATATCCTACGTAATAAATCCAATCACTAAGCAGAACATATGGAGCATGCTAGGAAGGTTCTTTACAAAACATTTGGTGCAAATAGAAGAGGGATAAGAAGGAAAGAAGAATAATGGAAGAATATGTAGGGCTTTTAGCAAAGCCAGACGGGTATTCATTCAAATTCTTATTCTATCTATAATTTATTCCCTCTGGTAGCAATGAGGGGACAGTGGGCTTAGGAGGGGTCAAATGTCTCCAAGTATACATTGAGAAGAAGAATTATCCATGTGCATCAAACCTAACAGCAGTAGTAATATTTTCAGCATAGGCCTTGCTATTTAGGTTAAAATTATTCTTTGCTTTGCTCTGCAAAAGATTCACAATGGAGATTTAAAGGACAAAAATATAGTTATTTCTTCCTATCCCAATCATTTTAAGCTCACTAGCCAACAGGACAGAAAAAGTACACGTGAACTCGTATTTCATCCTTGGTAGTGAAATAAATATATCCAGACTAACAATTCTCTGTTGTGAATTTAGCTAAATAAATAAGGTGAGTAGTAAGAGGGAAGAGTAAACACAGAAGCCAGCTTCATAGTTTCTGGTGGGCCCAATGACACAAAGTATTATCTTCTAACTTAAAGAAATTTAAGCTTTGAGGCCTAATATTTTCTTCAGTCATTAAAAGATGTTTGTATTTTGAGTTTGAAGTATAAATGGTTTAGTGTAGGAAAAAATAACATTTCATTTTTTCCCCACTGTCAAGGGACAGTAGTAACATATTTTCTTAGACTTTCTGTGTATTGAGCTTTCTAGGGTGCAAAACACAGATGAGTACTGATGTTGTTAAGGGATCTTGGGATGCTAAGTGGCAAAATAGCTAACCCAAGGGCTTCAAGCTACTGTTATTACACAAGGCAGAACCATCTCACATACCTGGACAAGACATCTTCCTAGACCTAGAAAATTTCTCTTGGTTACCTAATGGTCCTGAGCAGCAGATGCGTGATTTATTAGAGGATGGAGAGAGGTACATCAGCTGATTCACTGTGATCATTTGTCTAGATGCAGACAGATTTAAAATAAATAAATAAATAAATAATTAGGATCTTTAAAAATTAGGATCATGTACCATAAAGTCAGACATGGATCCTTGCTACTATGCTTTGCTTTCCGAGTTTGTTCTGTGTAGCCAATGCCAAGCAGTGCCTCAATTCTGTTATTTTGTGTGTAAAATGTTGAAGTTTTAACACCTGAAAAAAGTCAAACCTTTGAGGAAAAAATGAAGCATATTGAAGGCACTTGTCTCATGTCACGTTCTCAGTTATTCTATATATTACAAAACAGGGTCACTTTGTTGAACATCTTGTGTTGCCTATGTCTCTATCTTGAAAATTTTGAAGATATTTGAATAGTAATAGACAATTATCAGACAGACATTTGTCAAGACCAGACATACCAGAAGCAACGATGTCGTGTGGCTGTTTTGGGCTGGGGTGATTGACCCGATATTCTCCTTCTTCTGCAACCTTCTCTCAAAGTCACAAACACAGTATTTGCAGACTGCATCTGTTTATTTATCCACAGCCAAATTTGGATCTCTTACAATTTAGAACAGTACCATAAGCATAACAGAGAAAGCTGCCATAGTAATGCAGATCCTGAGGAGATGAACAGAGATCTTTTTCTAGTAATAATATCACAAATATCTTGCAAAATTAATTCCAATACTAGAGTTAATATTTATATCATTAAGTGTCAAGTGCAGGATTTTCAGTTTTTCCTCACCGACAAAGCTTTTAAAATTTTACTCAACACTTCTCATTGTGTCTTTTATTTCAATCTTTTTCACTTTGCTGCTATTGTCACAAATATGAATTACAACGTCTGTTTGAATAGTATTGGACTTTGGTATTATTTTCTCCTTGGTTTTTATTTATTTATTTATTTTCATGCAAAGTGAAACCAAATGTTTTAATTCTAAGAATTTAACTATTAAAAATGTAATTCACTAAATCCTGTGGACACAAGGTCCACATCAGCATGGATAAAAGTCCTCAGGCACAACGTAAAACTGTTTGGGAACTAATAAGTAGACATAGACAAGGGGAAATAGGATATGAAATTTTTAAGCTCTAGGTTCCACCTCATGTAGTTACAGCATAAACTGCTCTGTTCACTATCAATCTCTGGCTTCTGATAATGTGTTAATGTATGAAAAGTCTCACTCTTGCCTTTGCAGAACTTATGAAAGAATCCTGATGTGCAAAGCAACAGGCAGGCAACAGGAAGTTTTTAACAACTTCACAGATAGAATTACTCTTCTTCAAATGCTCACAATCCAGTCACAATCTGATCTCCTCCTAAGTAAACCTAATTCTATCAGATATTCTTAATAACTGTTCATGAGTTAAAGCAGCAGAGTACAGGTGGGTACCCTAGAATGCTCACTGAAAACTAGTTTACTATTTACAATATTGCAAGCTCCTTAGGAGTGCCTACCGTCAAACTACACTGTGAATGCCAAAATGGGAGAAGAAATAATTTTATATTAGGGTAATAACAGAAAACAGTGCATTGTATTTCCAGATTATTATTATTTTTTTCAATACACGAGTAACTTATTGCAGTAATATCTTAAGGAGATATAAGAAAAGGAAAATAATAATGATTTCCACTGCTCAGTGTCTTTCAATTATTTTTAGGCATGCTGCTGACATGACACTATTTGTTACCAACCCTTGCACAATACAATAAGAAAGTCACTGGCTCAAAAAATAGTTATATGTAAAAATATGATGCCCCTCAGTATCATAACACAAAAACAAGCAGTAAAAGTGGTAGTTAAAGTTGAAAATATGGTATCATATGGTTACATAATATAAACAATATAGCTTGAAAAAAGGTATGTTTGTGGAAGTCAATTAAGTTGTTGAATTTTTGTTTATTTATTTTAAAACAGAAATTAATTCATCAAGTTGGTTCCTCAGCATTCGTAATAGTTACATCCCATCAGATGTGTTAAAACAAAACTACAGTAGCATATTGCACATTTGGAAATATAGAAATCTACACTGTGCATTTAGACTGCTTTGTCTGCAGAGAATTTGTCTTTGCTGAAATTCAAACCATGCTGAAAGCACCTGCTAGGATATCTTCTGCCAAAGTAGTGTCTGCTGACTTTTTCTAAGGAGTCAAGTCATATGTGGGACCTAAAACAACTACTTGTGTAAAAGGAGGAATACGCTTTCTTAAGAAACTGAATTTAACGCTGAATGTAGATCATGACTCACATTACAATAACATTTAGTAAAATGAAAGCAGATGAAGCCAGAAATATGGTATTACTGAACAGAACAGCTCTTATCACTTCTTGGGTGACTAAGTCACATGAAAATTAAAATATTTGGAGAGCTTCCAAATGACCATAAAATCCTATTTCTACCCACTCAGCAAGTGAGCAAATGTTTCTAAAGTGGCCTTGAGGACCTATTTGTAATATGTGAAAAAAAAAAAAATACGTGCCAATTCACACCTGTAGGCAACAAGAAAATCCTTTATTTTGTATCAAAGACACTTAGAGAAGGTAAAACACTTCACCCTGAAGCACAAATTCTACAGTTATATGCATACTCCATATATCACCTCTGTCCTGACCCAATAATACTATTCTTTGATCGGGTATCCTCACACAAAACAAAGAAACAAAAAAACAGCTGGACTGGAATACCACAAAGGCAAAGCTGAATCTTCCAAAGACACTGAAAATATAGCCAAAATAACCTTTAAATTTAGTAGATAAAATTATCATTTGAAAACATTTGCAGAGAAAATTAAATAGCTCTACCTCTTGCCAAAACAGTAATTTAGGTTTTGAGCTGCTTAAAATGTCATGCAGGGTTTAGTTAGAATTTTGCTGGGTCAGCTAGCATGGATGTGTGAAACATCCCATCTTCTTCTAGGAATGTGTAATGGAGATATTTTGCCATCATCCTCCCCTTTCAATTAAAGCATTTTCTTAATGATTTATAGAAACAAATAGACTTTCCAAATAAGTAAACAAATTTAATGAGGATATGTAAAAAGGAACTACAGTAATATATGCAGCTTTATACTTGAATTCTACAGGAGATTCTACAAGTGTTTTGTTAGCAGCAATGCAACATTATTTGAAATGTAATTCCAGAAGACAAAAAAAAAAAAAAGTTAGTCTCTATTTTATCTGTTTTAAACACATATAGTTGTGCAGCTGGAGTAAATTTTCAAATTCAAATGAGCTTGTGCATGGTGCTAGCCTGTCTGCAATTACTATAGTTATAATATATAATGATCAAGAGACATGAAATGGGCAGAGAGAGACAAAGGACATTTAATCATTTGAGGTTCTTTCCCAGAAATAAAATTAGAAATACCTCTCCTTCATTCAGTAATAATCTAAAAGAGCTCACAATAAGGTGGGAAAACAGCATGGGAATAAGTCTTAAAATTATGATCAATGAGTAAATAACTGCTCAAAGATCCAACTCAATTAAAAAAAAACATTGTTCCACTAAAAGTTTAGGCAAAAGGTAAAACATCTGTTTCAAATACACATTGAATTTATAAAGCAGGAAAAGCTTTAGAAAAATGCTACCTTTGGGGTTCTTATTCTGCATTGTGTTGCCCTTATTCTACAGGGCAACTCATTTTAATTATTCTTCACTCAGATTCATGACATAAAAGCCTGCAGTTCACTGTGAATTTACTTGTACCTAGCAGCTTACTGATATGAACATTGTGTAAATGTTCAACCCACTTCACAAAAACACAGGAAAAAAAAATGCACACGCATCTACCTGGTATTCTCCTCTAGATCACCAAAAAGGAGAAGTCTTAACTTAGACCTTCTGTCTCCATACAGCCAGAGGCTCTGATCTCCCTTTCAATCACTTTCATCCAAAATTTCACTTTTTTTTTTTTTTTTTTTTTTTTTTACTTTTGGATAGTTGCTACTGTCACATGTAGACTTCACTGCTTTGAGGGCACTAGCTGCATGACATTTTGCTTTTAAATTCTTGGAAAACATATGTTTGTTCTAGACCCACATGATAATCTCCCAGAGGCCACAGAAACACCTACGCTGAATATCAGACAGTCAGTGCGTGCATATGTCTTTGCTGTTTGCCCTTGTCAGTGTAACCCTGCTTTGTAAAGATGACTCCCAATTTCAGATTGACATTCCCAGCAGTGCTAACCAGGGGAAAAGCTGTTTCATCCTATAGTACCTAGGATGGCAAGACTATATATCCCAGGGGAGTCTCACCTTTGCCAAGCCCAATGGCCATATCTAATTTCAATAAAGTGGGGGGCAAATTGCTGTAGCCATAATAATTCTTAACAGAAAACTGGCCTCAGGAGAGTACATTAATATTAATACATGGAGATGACATATCATTGCACTCTGCAAAGCCTTGTTACCAGACATCATGTGGTCAAGGTACTTGTATGCTCCCAAATACTGAATGAGTCATCCCAAACACATACATATAGTCTGTATTCAAAATAAATGAATAATTAAAATACATAAAGAAAACAGACTAAGCTGTTTGTTTTACTATTTAAAACAACAGGCTTACACAGTGCAATGAAATATTTATTCACAATGTTTTCCTTTTGCTGATCTATTTTTTCTGGATTGATTACCTCTGAAAGCTTTTCCGACTTCAGCTTTTGTATGCTGACAAAAGGAAGGTGAAGCGAAGCATCCTGATTAGCCACAATGCAGATCAGATTCTAGTCAAGCTTACCAGACCAGGAAAAACAGGGAGCATGCGGTCAGAAGACTGCATCTATCATAAATTAGGTTTTAAGGGGAAGAGTAATTCATCCTCACATTTTCAGAGAAAGCAGAAAAACTACCAGATATCACTTAAAGTTGAGCTTTTAAATTAGCTGGCTCAGTTCTTTTGAGAATTAGTATCAGAAAAAGCAGTTAGATTTGATTGTCCCACAAACATTATTTGTCATAACAACTCATGCACTGTCTCAAAAGGGGTGGGAAGAGGTTGTGGGTGGCTTTTTGTTTATTTGTTTGTTTTTATTGATGCTGTTTTGTTTTTGAAGGAAGAAACAAACTGTTTTCCTGTGTAACACCTCACTGGGCTGCTTGCTTGCTTGGGAAGAAAACAATGTTGGAAAGCAATATTGGAAGGTCTTGGAGCCTCCAAATAGCTTGCTCAAAAGCTATTACCTACTGTCTAGTTAAAATAAGCATCATTAATCCCACTGTGTTTGTCTCTCTGGATAATTATAGCAGTATTCATTGTGTCCTCTGTATTACAGTACCCAGAATTCAATGCCTGACATCTACTCCCTTTTTTTCCAAGTAGAAAAAGATAACTTGAGCATGCTCTTGCCAGCATCGGTCATCTCAGATCTTTATATTCAACTGCAGTAAATCTTGCAAACGAGTGCTTCTTTGCTGAAGAGTAAGCGATCCTTAGTAGGCATATGCATTTCTTTAACAAATTAATTTATAAAATCCTTTACTTCTATTAACATAGCATAACTTGCAAGAAAATAAAAAAAATAAAAATCATTAAATCTTAATTTTATTAGTAGCAGAAACGTAAAAGAAACACTAAATCTTTTAAATTCATAACAGAATTAATAAAATACCGCATAAAGAAATAGCTAGTTTTTAACTTTTTGACTATTATATTTTTCATTATTAATTTGGAGTATGTACAGATTTCAGTTAAATAAATGTGTACTCACTGCTTGATAACGGTTTGATAACTTGGATCATGTAAAATATACCAAAATACTTTTTATTGTTATTATTATTACAACACAAAACACATTGATTTTTTCCTATCTGTGTCCTTGGTATAAAAGCAAAATTTGGAATTTAAGAGACACACAGCACAGGGTAAGGATGAGATTGAGAATGACATCAGACTTGTCAAAGTATCAAATGAAGGGCCACAAGAGTTGTCTAAGCTCTTCTGTCAAAGTTCCTAATTCAAATTCTAGTGCTAATTCAAAATTCTAGTGCTGTGCCAAGTCAGAATCTATAATTCCATCCATGTACATGATGATTTGGTTTCAAAATTTCCCACTAAGGTGAAGAGGGGAAATACACACCTATCCTGATGTGACTGCAGTTTGTGACTGAAGCAAACACTTCAGCAAACCACATGTGTATTTAACACTTCTTAATGCTGTTTTGCTGTTAGCAATTTTCAGTAATCAATCTCTAATAATGGGAATAGTTGAATTCTTTTATGTCATAATTGCTACTACTGATAAAACAATCCAAAAACAGACTGTTTGCAGTTTTCATCAATCCATCAGCTCCATTCATGTTTGTACTGCCAAAAGCAGAAAGGACACATGCTTAAAGTCCAAAAAAATGTAGAGAAGCCCAAAGGAAATACAATATCAAATTTTTGGCCATGCTTCTAACAATGTAAAAGATTACAATCTGCATAGCATATCTTATTATTGCATTATGGATGGTTGCAAATATTCTACTTACAATGCTACACCCTTGCAACTCATTTGGTTTTGAAACCAGTAATTTGAATGTCAACAGTTCCTAACAATTTTCGATCTGAAATGAAAAGAAACTAATGCTTGAATTATTTTTTTTTTTTTTAAATGGAAAAAAAAAAAAAAAGTGAACAGTACAGAAAGTTTTGTTTCTATCCACATCCTCAAGGCCACTAGTTATTTCCAAGCCTTTTAGAGCATTCAATACATTTCATGGAAGTACAGAGACACTGCAGCTACAGAGTATTTATTTTTTATTTTTTTAGGTTGCTGGAATAGCAGCCTTCAAGTTAAAAAAAAAATAAAATAAGAGAGAGAGAGACAAAGAAATGGGCAATTATAAATGTCTGGTTTTCTAACTGAGATGCCCATGTAGAAACTATGGCTTGTGTTATACAAGGCCTCTCCTTAAAGTCTTGAATTCTATGAATAGTTCAGCAAAAATGCTCAAATGTGCAGCCATATAAAACAGCTAGAATTTAAACACACAAAATTTGCCTGCCAAAGCTGAACAAGGGTAACTGCTAAAGATATATGCTGCTTTTATGACAGTTTATGACTGTTCACCAACCTGAAGATGTACGATTAAATATGTATTAACTGCAATTGATTAATTAACTGGTATATTTTCAGAATATAATGCATTATATTTAAATAGAAGAGAACAATTTACTTTGCTTGATAAAGGAGTTTGAGTATTTTTCAATATAGCATATACATTTCTGGGTACAACATATACATATATTTTTGTGCACCAAGTTTTCTGAACATTGGCATACAAAAGTATATATCAAAATGTAAAAAATATTTCTAGAAATTCATCTGAAGCAGCAATTATGAACAATTACTGTATCTTCTCATCTTCTTCTTGGAAGCTCACCATCCCTTGAAAATTTAGTTTGAAGGCCTCTGATTTCTAGATTAACTGATGAGAAAACTGTAAGACCTTTTGATGCTTTCCATTTTACAGTTGCTGTGTAGGCCAAAAGACTAAAACATTTTTCCATAAAAGTATAAACTGATTATTGTCTAAAATAAACTCTGAGTTTCTTGTGCTTTTAGTGTAAACTTTTTGGTATCTTTTTATGTTAGTTTATTATTAAATTATTATTGCTTCAATTAGTTTGCAATTGCTTCAATTAGTTCAGTGCAGGACTTCTGTTATGAAGGTATATACTATCAACCATGTTAATCACAGAACTACTTCTGCTTCATTATGTAAACAAGTTTTTTTTGTTGTTGTTGTTGTTGTTGTTTTTCTTTCTATAATCATAGATGTTTAAACAGAAGTATCTTGACACAGCACAGGCTTTCTACTTTCTGGTTCCTGTTAAGAGGTGAAGACATTTTTCTGCCTCTTCTACGTTTACTTGCTGAAAGTTAATTGCACAGTTATTGAACTAAGAATACTAACTGGATGGCATAGCCACAAAAATAATCATACTTGCAAAGGCCAGTTAATGCTATTTACTTTTAACTTTTGAAAATCATTAGGCTGTGCCTAATCAGAATGATCAGTGAACCCCCCTGCTCACTTCATGCACAACACGGATTACATAAATTCCCATCATCTGTTGAATAAACTAATACTGGAAAAAAAGCCTCAAAAAATACCATTTTCCAGAAAAAGAAAACAGGAAAGATCCAGAATACTGACAAATTCTAGAACAACTGTCCTAAATCAAAGGAAAGGTCTATCAAATGTATTTGTTCTGCTTCACATGGTGGCCAAAAAATGAGGATTAAGGAAGACTGGAGAAATGTAAAGAAAACACTGAAGACTCAGTCATGATAATATATCCATGAGTTCATTCAGAAATAAACAAGACAGCATAGTGACGGACAGCTGACCAGACAGAAACCAGCAGTCCTCTGCATCTGCTCCCTGTAACCGTTATCCCTGCCCTATGAGATAACATGCCGTTCAGTATTGCTCCGCTTCCTATTTTCACATTATCACTAAGCTGTCATCAAAAGGGTATCAGTGCTGTGACATCTCTAAAAATCCATTGCACTTAGTCCGCTCTGCAATGCACTAACAGGCCATTTCCATACGCCCCTTTGGTCTTCTCATGCTCTGAGAGGAAGCACAGTAAAATGAAGTACTAAGTTCCAGAGAGTTCAAGTGTTATAGTCATACCTGACTGTAATGTGTATGTGGAGGTGACTAGCACATTTGTTAACCTGCATTCCCCCTTTCAGGCTGGGCACACAGCAAGGAAGCAGAGTAACTTTCATTGTAATATATTACCTTATCAATAATAACTCATTTTAGAGCAAATTTTGCTAGATTTGAAAAAAAAAAAATCTTTCTGTATGTTTATGATATAACTCTGGGAAAGCACAACGATATATTTCATTAGCTGTTTTTTTATTTTTTCTCAAGGTACGATTCAGTCAACTCCAACATGGATTTGGTGATCAGACTTACATCACTTGTATGCAGACACCTGAGTAATTTTACTATCCTGCATTTCAAATCAGAAGTATGCATTCTGGATTTCTCTACTTTGTAATATTTGCCTTATAATTATTTGCAAAACCTTTGAACTTTGCTTCTGCAGTGGAACATATCAGGAAAACACCTCTCTTATTTTTAAGTTTAAAGGTTAAAAGAAACCACATGAACTATATGTCTCCATCTTTCCTGGCATCAGGAAATGTGCTGACCACCTGGAATCCTTGTGGTTTATTTCTGAATTGATGGATATTACCTATCTAATGATAACATACCTTAAGCACCATGCCTGTGACACAACTGTTGCTATTTGAAAAGAAAGAAAACCAGAAACCCAAAGTGCTGCTTGCCTCAGAAAGAAAATTTGGGTATATAATCTAAAATAAACTTGACTCACACAAAATCCATTATATTTACAAACAGAATACATTAACAAGACTTCATACTAAAATGTATGCTAATTAACAGAGATGAACAGACCATTCATCTAATCTGCAATGTATTTCAAAAAGAAGTTTGTATAGAAATAGATGTTAAGATTCATTTTAGACTATTTTATATTTTGCATCAGTCACTCAACAGGTCCTTGTTTGATTTAGTAGTTGGGATGTTTATTTTTCTTCAAAAGTTGTAGACCCTTTTACAGACACAAAACCTGTAAAACTGCTGGGCTTTTTTATGATTAAATGAAAGTCATTTTATAATGAAATTGCCTGATTATGGTACCATTAATGGGGCAAGATAGTTCAGCCACTTGAGGTACAAAACAAATTATACACAAAATGAGTGTTCATTGGAAAACCACAGTTGAATCATTGAAATAAATAATGTGTCTTCCAATTTCTACTATATCATGTAAAAATACCTTTAATTTCATTACAGTGCTTTTTATTGTAGGTAGGTACTACTTGAATATTGATTAACACTGGAGATAAAACACCTTTACATACAATACCATGCCCTTTGGAGAGTTTCTCAGATGACATAACAGCAGTCAGCACTATGTTTATGGAACGCTATAACTGATAGAAAAGCTACTACTGCTCATGGAAGGGTTACCTATAAATCCCTGCCCAGATGGTTGGAGAGCAACTTCACTAAGGCTATTTACATCATAGTACAGGGATCTCAAATCATGTAAAAGCAATTCTCAGGAACCACCATGCGGGTGCTCTCTCCCTCCCCCTAAAGGAACAGGAAAGAAATACAGCTTGCAGCAACCCTTGGATGTCTACAGGGCACAGTAGAGTGAGGAGAGAAGGAAAGGGAAAAGGCAATCCCCTGCAGCCACAGAACAATTGCTATTTTTGTTGTTGTTTGTTTGTTTTTTTGCTTTTTTGCTTATGGCTTGAATGGGTAGAGACTCTGAAGAAAAGTTGTGGTATGGAAATCTTTAGTCTTCTTTTCCTACTATGAATCTAAATTGGTAGTCAGGACAGTTATGCTGCTAAATTGGAGGAGCTACAGAGGTATCCCATTGGACAGTAAAAATAAATCCACTACATTTTGACACATTACATAAATTATGTCCTCTTGCATACTACCACAGAAGAATGATAAATGCTTTACACCTTAAGCCAAGTCTCTAATATCTCTGGAGCACAATGCAACATTGCCTCTTGGCATATTCACCACTAAGATGAGTGAAATCTCCACAGTGAACTAATACAGCTGTTCAATTTACGGTTTTAAGATAAACTCCTGAACTTAAATTCAATTTATGTCTTTGTCACCATAAGCCTGGAGGTTGAACCAGTGAAGAACAGTTTCTGAGATAACTAAACTCAGAGCTCAATATGTCTTAATAAATCAAAACTTTGGTCTAACAAATCAACTGATATATTCCTCTAAATCCAACCATATGGTTAGCCTGACAATCCCACCAATGCATTAGTCAGTAACTCAGATTATTACACAGCATTAACCAAGCTGCTGGTGTTCTGCTAATAAAGTAGTTGGACCTGTTCTTACCTGTTCATGCCTGAATTAGCCTCCAAGCACGATAAGACAAAATGCATCAAATATATACACAAGAACAAAAAGCTTTTTTTTTTTTTTTTTTTTTTTCCTTTTTCTTTTCTTTTTTTTTTCATTTTTTTTTTTTCCCCAGATAGTCTAGATCTCTTTGTGCTGCTCTGGCCACATGGCAACCAGAAACTAACTCCATTTTCCCACCTGAGAATTTCCTTATGACTGCAGAACTGCTGCAGAGGCCCTCTGGCAGACACAAACTTTTCCTCCAGCTCCCAGCCCCAGCACAAGGAGTACAAGGGGCACTGCTGAGCTTCAGCTCTTCTCTTTTGGCAGGCAGCTATTTAGAGGCCAGTTGGAAGAGTTTAGAATATCTCCAACACTCCTCCAAACCATAGTGGACTGGCATAAAACTAGTCTGGGAATTAAATGAGACTGCAAAACCCACATGTTAATTTTTTGCTAAGTCTTTTACAGTTAGTTATAATGTGCTCTACTTTCTGCTCATTTGACCCCTTTTCCTGTTGCAGTTTTCGAGCTTTTCCAAACGCTTTGCTTTCTGATAATGTGAGAATTTGTAATCGGAATTAATACAGGCCTTCATTACTGAGTTTTCAAGTTATCTTTATTCAAAACACGACTGTTAGTAAGGAGAAGAGATTGGGCATCCCACAGAAGCACGTTTGAGGTTTAAGCTTACTCAAGCCAAGCAAACTTAGATAATCCTTTCTTTAGTTTGTTTGCTCATCACTAAGCAGGTTCTTCAGTAACCTTTACACCTTTTCTCAGTTTATCTCAAACTACATTCTGAACTCTTCCCCTTCTTTCTGCTGCAACACTGTTTGCCTTGCAAAATTGCAGTTATGTACAGTAATTATGGACTGTGTTGCATCCTTCCAATAAATACTTATTTTAATTAGCTCCTTAACAGATCATTTTCTAACTGGCAAACTTTATGCTATGTGGCTGGCAACATAATATGTATCTTGTGCACTGAGCTTCATTTGCTTCAATGCTATGTGTTCCTCAAAAGCTGTAATAAAATGCCAACTTCCTTGTAAATTAGAAGAGATTGGAAAACAAACAAAAAAACACTGTGTGGATGACATATTAAGATAACGCATTTTTTCCTAATGGCAATGTGGGGATAGTAACTGTGCTTTGCCAGTAGTTGTAGCTTGCAATTACATCCATCAGCTACTTATATGCTCAAATGTTAACCCTTCAGAGTACTGCAGAAACATTAACTGGTTAATCCTCAGTGTCACTTGTGCCTTGTGACCAGGAACTGATGCTATGCCTGTTCTAGAGAGGAAGAATTGAAGGCAAGTTTCTAAAGCAGACTGCATTAGAAGATGTGATCTGTCTGTGGCAGCAAAGCTCTTTGTGCAGACTACATTCACTGTGCTGGTAGCTCAGCTAGCTCTAAGAGAATCACCACACAGATACCTGCTGTATCTTTACTGTCAGCACAGGCTAAGAGGCAAAAAGACCAGTGCTTTCTGAGTCTAAGTATGCATTGAAAAATAAGGGCTTCTCTGGTTCTGCATACTCTTCAGTTGGGTACCTACTGATTTATTCTGTAACTACAGCAGTGGGAATGACCCTGCAGTGTTTTTACAAATGTATGTGGAAAATCAATACTTACCTCAACTGGTTCTCTGGAAAACTCTGATGTTTCAGGTAATGATCCCCTTGTAAATGTGCTCAATTTTGTTGTGGATATACTTCTGCCTGATAACGTAACAGAAAACGGACAAAGTATCTGTCATACTCCTTACTTTTCTAAAGATAAGAGGCTTATCAATAACATACACACCACAGAAATAAAGTAGACAGAAGAAAACCTTGGGAAATACACTCAATTTCTGATCTTTCAAGCTGGAACATGCACTCTGTTGTATCTTTTTCATGTGGCAAGTAGTTATTTCAGGTACTACTTTTTCACCAGTAGACTCCCTTCTCCTTAGAAGGAGGTAAGAAAGAAAGATGTTTATCGAGGGAAACCTGCTCTGCAGGGGAAGGTGAGCTGGAAGCAGTAGTAAGGACAGCACAAGCAACCTCACCAGCAAGAGCCAGGTTGCAAAGTGGAAAGTCCAGGTGTCACAGCGTACTCCTAACCACCCCCCTTCACCAACACACAAACACACCTTGCCTCAGGCCTAAAAAGATAACCATCACTGGCAGTTGTGATGGCTATGTCTGGCACTGATGGCTGTCTCCTAGGTTTGGGGGAGGCAGAAGACAAAAAGCCGGGGGTTAGTTTGAGTAATGCATCCCTCACCCCCACTGTGCTTGCCAAATCACCTTAGCCCAGAAATATTGAGCAACTCAAGAGCCCTTTGAGTTCTTGTGAGATGACATCGAGCTGCACAACAGGACCTCCCCTTGGGCAGGGGAGTAACCTCCCAGGGTTACTTCTGCTAATTGAGAGCACCCTTACTGGTACAGAAAGTTGATAAGCAGATTGGGAAAGTAACAGCATTCTAACATGCTGTAATGGTGCTTCATGATCACAGTTCATAATCTTAGCTAAGTAGCATACAGGATTCAAGAATGCATATAATTCTTTAGACATAACTGGTTGACTAAATCTGGGACTAGGAGTGAATTCAGCCACACCTGGGCTCCTGATCTCTGTGGTTCCAGTTTAGAAAGCATGGGGATCCACTCTGAGAATTATTGCTCAACAGGAGCGTTTTCTTCATGTAATGTCACCTAATCCAGTACCTTTACATAGTACATAACATCTTTTGCTTAGTATCATTGAGGAGTGTCTTTTATATAGTGTGCAATTAAGCGTTATCTTCCAATTACAATCAGTTGTACCTTGCCGTTGTTGAATCTTAAGTCACATAAGCATTTTTATCAATAAATCATATTGCTGCTTCTGTCTCCCAAGCAGAGTGTGTATCATTTCTCTTTTTCCCACCTGTGACTCCAGGTCAGGGTGGGAGACAATGGTCAGGGTCAGACTTTCTCACCACCCAGAAAGTCTGCAGTGACAAGACAGGTTTACTCCCTGCTGGAAAATTAAAATTGTTCAGAACCAACCCCTAATGCTATCAGTGGGATTATTTCCTTATGATACAACAAGAAATTAATTTCCCCTTCTGATGACCAGAAGACAGATCCTCTTTATCTTAAAGAAGGGTTTGGCCACTCTAATACATGATGCCATCAGAAAGCAGAACACTGTTATCACACCAAATGCAATGCTAACATTATGGGAAAAGTGCAGCTAACAAGCAGAGAAATGCATGTCAAGCACAGAAATATCTGAGCTATCACTTTCATATGATTCTGGCTTCCTATCTCTGGAGTTAGTCTCAGTGTCCAGTCTTTTTAATAAAAATCTTTAATTTATAAAAGCCAGGTTTTGAAACAAGACTCTGAAAATCCTATCTGGACAGTTATCATCCAGAAAGATTGATGTGGATGAAGAAGTAAAGTCCAAGATCTCACCTTACAACTTCAACCCTTATCAGAGGGTTAAATTAAATACGACGAATGTAAAAAAAAAAAAAAAAAAAAAAAAAAAAGTGCATGCAGTTTATCGGAATTGTTGTATGGTCACACAAAGGACAAAAAGGATGTAAAAGAGACAACATTTGAAATATCTACCTAAGTAGCATCCTTACTGCAAACTGTCTTAAATCAAAGAATAGCACACAAAAGACCCCTTAAGACATTATTAATTCTACCTAATCACACTGACACATACTAGACCAAAAAATCCATTACAAATACTTAATAGGGATAGATAAAATGAGTTTCTTTTACACTTAGTTCTATACACACATTTAAGGCTGCCCTAAACCCTTCATGAAACTTAACAGCATCCTTTAGTCCTTTCCTTTTCTATTTATTAAAAACTTGAGATTTTAAATTGGAAATTCTGTATTAATGATATACTAAGACTGCAGAATTATATTAAACTAATCATAAATTTTTCAAATATATATTCCAATGACCTTGACATTACTTTTTGTTGTGCAATACAACACTACCTTTCCTACATTACTATCCTAAGAATCATACATTTTAAACTTGATTTTCAAAGGCAATCTCCGAGTCCTTACTATTGCATTAATACATAGATTCCTTTAATTATTATCTTCCTTCGACTACAATGGAAAAAAAAAAAAATCTTGACCTACACTTGAAGAGGCAAAATAGCCTGAGAGACAGCTTTTGCTGCAGGCTTTTACTTTATTTCTGTTTTTAAAGGACAGTTAAAATATGCTCAAATTAAATTTGGGGGAGTTCTTATATACAAACATAGCCCACAAGAAGAACAAATCAGCTGGATATCAGCAAAGGTGAAATGTAACTAAAGCTGGACAGGAAGATCTTATGTTGAATATGTAGGTAGGTAGAAGCACCTGGACGGATAAAAGAGTTAGATGAACTAAAGAAATTGCCACACATTATTTCACCTATGACACATACTGCCTAGGAAGCAAAACTGAACTGCAGCAAGTAAGTGGAGCAGAAACTGTTTACACAAGTCAAGACTCCTAGAAAACCAACAGTAAAATTTGGCCGTAGGCACTTTTGTAATTTGGTGTTTGTTTTGCTTTGGGGCAGGGGGCTTGACACAACAGAAGGATGTTTCATCTCTGCATTGAAAAGGCATTCAACTTTCAGAATGAGCATATACTTTAGCCCTAACACTCTTTGCTGTTAACAGCACTAAAAGCTATCCATCTCTTAACTTGCAGCTCATCTACTGACTTTCCTGACTTTCTCTTCTTGGTCTATACTGTCAATATTTAAATTATTCCTGTTGTTTTTTTTTCACTTAAGCCCCCTTCACACACACACCACCACCTTTCAAAACTATTTTTTCCTAAATAACTTCTTTTTGTCCAGTTCTTATCACATGGCCACACAAGATGTTTTGACATCTCTTTTTTCATTACACAGAAACACTTTCTTTGTTGATGCAGAGACCACTAAAGGAATCATCAGCTCTGGGGTTAGGATGCTCTGATAAGGATGATTAAAGTTGACCAGAAGACAGATTTTTTTTCCCCTCCTCACAATCCCCTGAAATGAAATCAAGCTATGTGAGAATAAATAGATGATTAATGTTGCAGTAGAAACAAACCCACTATTTCTACATCCAGATGGCTTCGAAGAATTATCCACGTGCCTATGTGAGGTGAATTTTTTTTTTTTTAAGGAAAAAAAGACAAGTTTTTCAATAATGTAGTACTAGATATAGTGTAAGGTTCAAGTTTGTTATCCACATGAGACCCATAACCTGTGAATACAGTCCTGTTAAATAATGTCATTCTTCTCATAAAGTATATATTTTTCAGTTGGGTAAAAGTTAACATAGCTTGGTATTTATCTTGTTGTAGGACTGATGTGGAGTTGGACATGAAATTCATTGTGTAACTCAAAAAAATTCTCCAGGTAGCCTTTCTCTACTACACCAGTCACATACAATTCAATACGTGCTCCAAATGATTTAGTTCTTCTAAAAACAATGTCAGCTAATTTTCTAGAGCTCTTTCATATCATTAAACATTTTAATCAGACTGAAACACAAATGCTTGTTAGCAATAAGTCTGCATGAAACACAAATGCTTGTTAGCAATAAGTCTGCATCTCAGTGCTGAAGGGTAAGCAAGATAGAGTAAGTGAAGAGATCAACAGTACAAAGAGTTGTATTACTAGATTTTACCAATACTTTTCCCTTATCACGTAACTAACTGGACCAGTGGTTTACTAACAGGGTCACATTTCAGGTATTCAAGGAGCCTCAATGTCCTGATGTTCTGAAGCCTCACGCCACAGGCATACACATGGCTGACATCTCAAGTGGGCTCACACTCACTATCTGACACTGTCAGAAATCTCTAGTACAATATTGTTGCCTGAAGGATGTTTCTCACTTTCAGCAATGGCGGGAACTGTTTCAGAGAACTCCTGAAACCTCTGAAAAATGAGAGATGTCACACAAATTAAAACAATAACTTAGAAAAACAAATTATACAGTTTTACCTAAAAAAGAACACATTATATGTCATGCATTTAACATAAACCTGCTGCTATGCATGTTGATGTGGCCAGCACAGAATGAGCACACTAGTAAGACTTATGTACAGAGCGTAAACTATGATTTGCACAGCACTATTGGACTAGTATAATGTTCTGTTTTTTATTGCTGTGTAGCAGCAATAAAAAAAAAAAAAAAAAAAAAAATACTCCAATTCTTTTTTTTTTTTTTTTACTATAAAACATCTTCCCCCCACCCTCCTCAAAGTCTTTTTATTTTTTTTTAAGGCACATTAAAGTCAAGTTTTGAATTTGTGGTGTACTCTCCTTCTCTCACACTGAATTATCTAAATCCACTGCCAAAATACAAGAGCTTTGTATTATATTATTATTAATAATAATAATAAATAATAATAATTTGTTGTTATTGTTGAAAAGAGGTCTACACAACACCAGTTTTCAGGTTTTTTTTTCTTGTATGTCAGAATTTTCCTAATGTGATAAATATGAAAAAAATAGACGTTACTTATACATTGATATAATGGAAACCTCATACTGCATGCAGTTTTCTGTTTTTGCCTCTCTCTTACATGAAACTAAACAGAATATTTTTTTAGCAGTCACATGCTAATGACATCTGTTTTCATAATGAACAGTAAGTTGGATAACAATGCCTGTAAAAGGACCAGTCCCCAGATTTCACATTTCATCAGTCTCCTTCTGTTTTGTTTGTTTGTTTTCCTTTCCTTTTATAACACCAAATCCCAGAAACTCTGAGGATAGTTACAGCACTTCTGTGTTAGGCTCTTTCCAAACATTACAGAAGCAATCTCCAGGGCAGGGAGCTTATAATTAAACACTTTACTCCTACAGGGTTTGGGCACACACATGGTAAGTGGCCCAACTGATGTCAGGCCTGGCAAACAAACTATTTATTCAGATAAATATAAAAAGCGAGTTCACTTTCACTGAACTAATTTTAAACCACTCAAACTCACTGTATTTAGAAGCAGGGAAGTTCTGGACTGACAATGATTCCAGCTTCACAACAGCTTTGCAGATGTGTTTGGGGAGAAGTTGATGACAGAACAGCTTTAGCACAATGCATTGGATCATAGGCACAGGGGACAGGATGAGGCCCTTCTCTCAGGACCTCCACGGTTTAGAACTTACAAGGCAGGATGTGTCATTTACACTGAAACTCTTAGTCAAATACCACCATATCTGTCTTTATCCAAGTCTGGCTGGATATACATGTAGTACATTGAAAGAAAACATGATCATTCTAGAAAAAGGCTACTGTACCACACAAAAACAGGCAGGAAATCAGGAAATGACACTGTTCAAAACAGTGTCATTTCCTCCTTGTACATGGAGGCCAGGGTTTCCTCTCCTGACCCATCCGTGCATTCACTAGTTCACCAGTCACAGGAAAGCAGGTAGTGTGTGAAGGTGAACCCTATTTCTTTTCCCTATTAGTAGTCTTCTCTGTTGGAAAAGCATTCTGAACATAGATTTTACTAGTGAAACCAAGGATATTATTTGTAAGTATTCTGTAATAGGTTTATGTGAATGCCAACAATACCTGATTTTTCCAGTAATGAGATAAATTAGGTAATGCAGCAAACTGCCTCCCACAGCTGACAAGGTTCAAGAGCCATACTCAAAGTGCTGCTCCTTCTCTTGGGCTTTGGAAGGCAAGAAAGGGTCAGTAGAGAAACTTGAAGGTAAATTAATCAGATGCACATTGCAAATCCTGATCTTGACATTCAATACTTCTTGAATGATTTTTAATTTTTCTTCTGAATAATAACTTTAATGACAATATCTGAAATGACATCCTTCTGCACTCTAAGCAACATTCCTTGAATTTTAGAATTCCTGAACTTTACAATTTTAGAATCCTGACAGAACCACTGGCTACAGTGTGGTTGCTAACACATTGCAGAAGACTTATTGTTTTCCTGTAAAAAGTTTTTCCTCCATTAAAGCACACGCAGAGCAGGAGTTGAAAACAAAAATACCATGAACTGGCAGTAAAAATGCCAATAAGCAGATTGTTAATTTCTCCACACACATGCCAAAAAAAAACCAAAAACCAACAAACAAACAAACAAACAAACAACAACAACAACAACAACAACAAAAAAAAAAAAAAACAGAAAAACGGAGTTTACCTTATCTAGGTATGCTTAACTCAAACCTGTAGTCATAGCACCAAGTCACGTATCACCAGTGTTTTGGAGAGAATTCAAAAATAAATAAATAAATAAATAAATAAATAAATAAATAAATAAATAAATAAATAGAGACTTGGAGACTAACTAATTTCTGAGAAAAATGTAAGATATCTAGTAGCTTGTAGCATGGCTAAAGGATGAATGACAAGGTATATAAATGACAGTCTAGATGTTTTAGACTGATTTAAGGAACACTGATAATGTGTTTAGAAGTTGTATCACAAGTAGTAAGAAAACACAGATGAAAAAAATGTCTTAAATTTGATACATAACTGAGGTGGGAGAGAAAAGCCAGCTACTGTTAAACCTTGTTGCATGAAACATTGTGGCCCCACATGAAAATTGCAAATTTTACTATAGCCATTTGACAAAAAGAGTCACAGCTAGACCCAAAGGGAATACAAGTTAATAGCCCCTACTCACATTCTTGTGGCTAAATGTAAATCAACAGAACGCACACCAGACAAGCCCCCAGGCAAACAAAAACTTGCTAAGATTTGTTACTCATACTAGTCCTTCAGGGTTCAAGTTGCACACAGTCAACTTGCTTTTAAATTACATTTTTAATAAAAATATTGCACTCCCTACATGCAAGAAAATTTTACCAAGTATTCATACTGAATCAACATGAAATTTTAGATGTGCATTAGTATGTTGCAGTTGCAGAGTGAGCAGTATGACTACTTAATGTCTAAATAACATTAACAATGTCTAAATAACATGAAATAACTGTTTTATTTTATATCTACCTGAAACAAATTTCATTGCTTTTTACAGTTCTCATGGTCACATTTAGCAACCCAAGTGAGAACAATATCTGTAACTATTCTGTCCTCATAATAAAGTGTAATCCCCTCTCTCTGCTGGGACAAGAAATTAGAACAGTGCACTAGAAGGGCTCCATCAACTGTTCAGAGAAAGCTGAGTATTTCATTTCTTCTTTTTAATGTTGCATCTGTAAGCTTATTTTATGGGGCACAACATAGCTTAAAGAAGAGATGTAAACAAAAATGCAAGTTTTATTTTACTTCCCAGTTGTACTCCTTACCACTTACCTACTATCTCACCCAAAAAAGTGGAAATTTTAAGGGAGGAAAGAGAAAGCTAAGAAAACTGCCATTAGCAGCAACAAAACAAAATAATGATTTGTATGTGTTTTACTCAACATTTCTTGATGTATGCTTTTCATTGATTTTGAATGTCAGGATTTTAACTCTGTTTCCAGCAGCTCATCACCGTAGGGCTATAAAGTCCTGCTGAACAAGGATTGTTCAAAGTTGATTTAGCTATGGCTCTTTCTGTTCAGTTATGTGATGTCATGTTCACTCCTTAGAAGAAATCCTCCAGGTTAAAAATTACTAGTATTGTTGTTATCTTCATTGATAGCAGTATCTGAAACGTCTTCCTCTCTTCGATTTTTCCTTCTAAAAACCCCATTATATGTGCTTCTTACTCTGACCTGCAGAACTTTTCATAATCATTCCCTGAAAACTTCTTGCCGAGTTTCTTTCACAGTAATTTCCTACAACCTACTGACTCTGTGCACATAATTGAAAACTGAACAGTACAATAAGAGTGCATCTGAATGTAAATGTAACAATCTGGGAAAAAAAATTAAAAAATAGTGTTTAGCTCTAGCTTAATTTTGATTTCAAGTGCTTCATAAAAGCTGTTTGGAAAGCTGATGCCTCCTATTATTTTTTCCTACTTACTCAGCAGTTCATCCAAGAAAGGCTCAAGATTCTGTCTTCAGAGTTTAGCATTATTTTTCCATTAGAAGAAAGAATTTCTTTCTGGTACTATTAGTAATGAAATCTCCACTTTCAGGATGAGAAGCGTATCCCAAAGCTGAGAAGATGACAGAAGAAAGCGGTAAAGTTCAATCTGATGCAGACAAAAAGGGATTCATTTATGAGATGCTAAATGCTGTCACCTGTACTCTTGCACATCCAATGGAGACAAAGGACAGAGATGGATTCTTTGCAGAACATGCTGGCAGCAGGTAAAGGCAGGCTGCAATGCCATTTCAAGTAGACAAAACAAACAGCATTTTTAAGATTGAAAAAAAGAAGTAAAACAATAGACCAGAGCTGTTCCAGGCTCCTTGAAATCCTAAAAAAAAAAAATGAAGAAAAAGCTGAATGAGAGAAAACCTGAATGTTTAAGTCTTCTGAATAACAGCTATTTTTCTGAGTTGGTACTTGCCAATACTGAGGCTACAAACTGGTCCCTTGAGTAACGTATCCATATTTTTGCCTCTAGCCTCGACAGTAAGGTTTTATCTCTGTTAAGCTTATTACTTTGGAAAAGAGCTCTAGTTTTCTGGCACATCTAGCAGAACAGTAAATGAGAGTCATGAAAAAAGCACACAGCAGCTTCCCATTCAAAATATCATACTCCTAAAAGTCTTTTTTTTTTTTTTTTAATAATTAAAAAAATCACTGCTAGTACAAAGCAACTGGACCTGCACTGCAGTGGGAAATAATAATCTAAAAGCTTCAACAGAAAGGCAACATGTAACTTACTCTGTTTGAAAACTGCACATGCTCATGTGTATCTGAATCAATTAAAAAGAAAAAAAAAGAAAAAAAGAAAAAAAATCTCAACGGTTGGTATCTCCTCCTCAATTCTCCAAACACCCAGAAGAATCACTGCACTTCAGTGGGCAAGGAGCATTTGGAGATCACTACACCTTATACCATACAGTTTTCTCTTTGTACTTCAGAGCACATTGTCATTTGATCTTGCTCTCAAAGCAGAGAATTTGCTTAAGTCTTTGTTTCTTAGTTTTGACAATAGGTTTGAGGCTTTCCAGCCTTATTATTCTTTACATTAGTGAAACTCCCTCTTTGATTCCTCAAACATATATACCCAAGAAGTCCAGAAAATTACAGGGCAACCAGGAGAACTTGACGGAAGTATTTTTGAGTATAAGCGTCATTGCAGACTCACTTTTATTTAGATTCATTATTTGTTAGATCTTCCAGTACATGAAATGGTGAAGTTCTGAGGTACCTGAGTACAAAATTCTCTTCTTCAGCTGACCTGCTCTGTCTTTGTGAACTCATGACCATCCGTCTTTCTTCTTAACTTTTTGCAGTCATTTGTCAAGAGGAGACATGCAGAGATTTACAGCACTATCCTCTTCTACTACATCCCATATTAAGCACATCTAGCATCTCCCGCTTCATTGGCTTTCTTATTCCAGGACTATATAAGACCTATTGCTTACACACAGTAATAACAACTCCAAACCTATTTGTGCCTCTTGGCCATAAGATTTAATTGAAAATAAGATATGTCTTACACTAGTGCTCCAACTGTATCGTTGTGGCACAAAAACAAACAAACAACAACAACAAATCCTACTTGATCCTTTTCATTTATTTTCTTCTGCTACATAATATTCTGAGAGGGAAATTCCTATACATATCAGAGAGTGAAGGAATACCCAATTTCTTGCTATGGATGCTCTCCAGCCTTCTCATTCTCCCCTTAAATCTTGTGTGGAAGAGACTAAACAATGAATTACATAAGGTGCAAAATACAAGAAAAATTAATATGGTTGCTCTTATTTCATAAGATGGAATCCACACAGAGACCTTTCCTTCTCGCTGTATGTCAGCAAGAATGAATCTGATTACATACATGTTCCATGAGCTACCTCTAAGATATAAATATCTCACTCCTAATAGAAGCATGACCAACAATGGATTTGCCTTTCTATCTTTAATGTTTTGCATAATCTGCATTTTATAGTACCCTTTTGCCACACGTAACTCACTATACAAATCAGGTTATACAACTTTTCTTGTGTGCACAGAGTATTTAAAAAAATATATTCCTTCAGGCTTTCAGCAGGCACTTGTCTTGTTCCTTGACTTTGCCCATCTTTGAGGTCTGTCTTGATACTAACACTTAGTTAATTTTCCTATTGCTGGAACACTTTCTTTGTCCTTTCTTTTGCACCTCATACTAGCCTTAGTCTTTACACCCAACACTTGTGAGTTGCTTAGGCCAGTCTGGGGCATGTCCACACAAATGGTTTGATCTCTCTGCTTCCCTCAGTGAACTAGAACACTTATCTCCTTGGTTTCATATCTAGTACCAAGTTTGAAATCACAAAATCCTTTTCAAATTATTTAATAATGTCAAAACGGACACCCAAGGTTATGCAGTCTTAACTGATTCCAGCATGCAGGACTCGGAAACACTAAAACTCCCATGTCCCATTTCCCTCTCAAATGCTTTTCCTGTCTGTACATACAGAGGCCACAGATCAAGAAAATAATATTCATAATTGTTCTGCTAAACCCTTTGTCCTCCTACATGTAGATATATGACAAGTGCTACCAATTAGAGGACCACAGATAATTTAAGCAACACAATTCATTAAAATCTGCATTCAATATGAAAATACAAAAAAAAAAAAAAAAAAAAAAAAAGATCATATTTCAGACATAACTGTAGTGGTTTTCTTTCATGAGCCCTCAGTATAAGGCACCCGCCAGCTTCAATACAGCAGCATAAACAAAAATCCATCAAGCTGAAAAGAATGTCATATAGCATTTCAGCAGCCATTTGAGAGATACAAACAAGATTTTGGCATCCTAAACATTTGTCTCTATAACGGAGCGGCTGACCAAGCACGGTTATCCTTGATCTCTGGAGGTAGAAGGGTGACCATACAGTTTCATCAGCTTTGCTTTTAAATGGATGCTGCTGCCCCTTGAAAGCTCATTCACCTAAAATAACACTTATGTGATAACAGCATGATCATTAACATACTTGTCACAAATTCTTACCAACAAGTGAGCCAGATGCAGTTTTTCCATTTCAGAATAACCATCCAGTTAAAGGGTCATCCAGTCTGGATGACTCATGCTGTGATCCTAGAAATTTCACCCGGACACTTAACACGTGTTGCCAACACTTGTTCTATTCACTCGTTTCCCAAATGATGCTGCTTTCTGTGCTAATGTATTCCTGCACCACAACACTTACAGGTGGGTCCAATTCAGAGCTCCTAGAATGCTGGCTATGGTGTCAGGGTTGTAAAATCCTTCCTTCTATCTGTATAGAAAGTGGAAATCCATTCTGAAAATAATCAACTAAATCAGTGATAGTTATTTAAACAAACAACAGAACTTTGGTTGAAAAAGCATGGGAAGCTCTTTCTGCCCTCTCTCTCTGCAGTGTATTGCTAAGGACAATTATTAACTGTCAGCTGAACACAAATACACAACAAACGGTATCTTAATGCAGACATGCAGCACATTCTTCTGGATCACTTTTCAACCTAACCCTGAGCACTGATGCTGCTTTATGAATTCCAGGTATGGCACTGCAACTACAAACTTCTGACTTGTTTGTACCTAGAAAGAGAGAATCAACAAGAGATGTCTATATTGGATTTCCTCCTGAGTTTTCCATTTAGAAAGATTAAGTTAACCAGAACAAGCCACTTTGAACGGACCACATTGTAGATCAAATATCCCTACAATGAGTGAGCTTGAAGCAAGTGCTATAAGCAGTGATAAGCAGATGGGAATACAGTATATTCTCATTTTAAAAGACATAGTTCTAATAAATAAAATTATTTAAAAGAGATTAAACATCTGACAAAAACAAACTAGATTTAACACCTTCTTCTTTAGTTATAGGAAGGTCAGACTGTTTTGTTATAGGAAACACTATGAGTAGACATTAACATTTTACTAGCTCATTCAAAAGGAAAACACAGAAGAAATAGGTAAGAAATGTGGAGATGTAGAAATGAGAAGGATGAGCCTCGGGACAATTATTTAATGCTCAGCAACATTTGTCATGAATTTTCTGAGTCTTCAATTTAAAACACAATGTGAAACAAAGGGCCAAGACAAAATTCTCTGTTGCCTTGTAGTCATTTATCCATGATCAAACTTGTGGAGGAGAACAAATATATTGTTGCAAGCCTGTGTACCAACTAGATATGAACATAAATAACAGTCAAGGGCATGATAAAGGAAATTCTGATGTTAAGAAATAATTTGTAGCAAAGTTATTTCAACCACAACAGGGGATTAACTTTGACTTCCCTTTGTGTATTTATGGAGAATTTCTGCACACAGATTTAGGCATCTGACATTAAATGCTAGACTGAAGCATGGGCCATGTATAATTAACTCAATAAACTCACAAAAAAATAAGTTTTATTCCATTATAAACTTTGATCTTATTTCAAAGGTAGGGGGAAAAAAGTATTTTGTAATTTTGAGTTATTTATTTTGTATATTTTATTGTCTGCATTTCTTTAAAATAAGGTTTTGTCTCATTTTTATGAGTTACAAAACACACAGCACAAGAGCTTCTCTTAATAAAAAATAATTAAAAAAAAAATAACACAACCAAATGCATGTAAATGAAAGTAAACCAAGCACGCCATGCCAGACCTGGTCAAAGACTTCTGCCTGTTAGCTCTATGAGAGAATTTGAAGTTAGTTCGGTAGCAGAGAATAAAAATGAAAAACCAGTGCTCTCTCTTTGAGGGCTTTTATTATCTACTGCAACAGTCCACCCAAGAACTTGTCCGGAAGGACACCACATTCTTTCTGGAAGAGGTAGTGCACCAGTCTTTTGGGGTAAGGAATGCTAGGATGCTGGCTTGGTTGTTTTGGTTTCCGTATGTCCACGGTTGTAGATGGTAACCTGGCAACTGCAGACTGAGCTCTGTGCCCATTATGCAGACAGTCAGGTCAGGCAATAGGTTTATACCACAGCAAATAAAAACAGAATGAAATGGAGAGGAGTATCTTTGAAAAATCTTCGTATGTTTTTTCCTGTATGGATTGTAATGTGTACTTTTGGTCCAGAATTAAACACTTGAAAAGCAATTATGTTGATTATTTAGACAACCAACTGCATTGACATACAATATCATAATTCAGTCTGACACTAAACATACATTATATATATATTTATTTTTATTTTTATTTTTTATCTGTTTGACTCATGAGTTATCAGTTGAAATTTTTCTCCAAACATTTTCCAAGTACTTTAGAACAAATTATTTTTTGCCAGAGGGTGCTTTGTTTTCTGCTTAAGAGCACTGAAACAGAAGCTGTTACATCCAGCCTTTGCCACTGCTAAGCAGTGTAATGTGAGTACACACACTACAGCCACAGGTATGGCAGAAAGCACACTTTTCCTCCATGCCTCACTAAATAATACATTGGCAAAACAAACGCATAAGAGATTTGGTGTCTTGCAACTGCATGTGTCAATCAGGCTTCATGTTTGTTAGTCAAATGAGACCAGTGAATAAGAGAACGTTTAAGTTTGCCTTCCTTTTAACAGGCACACAATGAGTGCAGCAGTGTCACGAGAGGAAAACTTGACTGAGAAGAGCCCAGCGGTAAGACAAGCTCCTTACAAATACACAACTTCATGCGTGTTTTTTTTTTGGAAATAGGTTGTTTGGTGCAAAGCCTGATACTGTTCATATGATAAATGTGCGGGAGGGCGCAAAAGAAAGAAAAAAGAGCATGTATTATTTCATAGAGTCCCACTACTGAATAATACTGGTTTTTTCTAATAAGAGATGACTAGAAACTATGCGGTTTTGTGGGTCAGATGTGCAGAAGGTTAACAGAGAATTAGTAGTCCAGTGTGATTTACCTCAAAATATCAGAACCTTGTAGTGTTTGCTAGAATAAGCATCTCTCCAAACTTACATTTGAGACAAAGTTTTATAATTTAGCTATGAGTATTTGTAGTATTTGTATCAGTATAAAGGTTCGCATGTTAAATGACATCCCAGACTAATTTATTTTCCTCTAAATACAACCAGGATTTTGGAAGTACTTGAAATTTTGTAGTAATTGAGAACTACTCTACCTCTTTTATGCTTGTCTGAGCTACTGTATTATGAAGCGTCTGAAATGTAACTGAAGAAATGCTATAGATACTTGCGGCTCTGCTTACCTGCAGAAGAAACTACAAGCTCTTCAAGTGACAGTGTCAGAAGTGTGCAGCTAGCTCTCACATGTACATTCAGGGAGTATTCAGAGGAGAAGAGATCTTCTAGTGTGGCCAGTAAATATTAGTCACCAGATAGAGGAAAGAACTGGAGCATCTTCTGTTCCTCTCTCTCACATTCCCTGCCTCCCTTCCCAGCATGGCCATAAACTAAGGGCTTGTCTGCTTTTTTTCTGGCCCTTCCGCTGGGTCCTGGTGGTTGGGCTGCAGTCATTTGGAAAACGCATCAGCTTGAATGAGCTACAGCCCCCATGGACAACATGTTGGTCCTTCTCTCATAATGTACATGCTTTGCTCTCCCCTTCATTTAAACAAGCTAGCTTTACAAGTGGCCAGTTTGTTAAGTACAGTCAGCAAAGACGGTAAGAAATACTAAAGGTCATTGAAGCCCAACTCCAAATCTCTTTGGTTTTTCTTATTCTCCCAATTTTATTCTTCACTTTTGTAAAGGTTAAGAAGGCTCTACAAAGCCCAGGAAACAATCCAAATTATTGACAGTTTCAGAAGTGCAGTCGTCATCAAGTATTGATGAATGAATTCAAGTACTCATCAAGTATTGAGAATGAATTTCAATCAGCATTCCGTAGTGATTTAAGCAACCATGAACAGGTGGAGAAAGTGTCTTATAGTTAGGTTTAGGCCTAACTTAACAAATTAGTTGCTGACAAGTGCAGATGTCACAATGAAATTTCTCTTTTGCAGGGAGAAACAAAAATCTCCACGTAGTCTCAGTACAATCAACTCACAGTAGTTAATTAATCATGCATACAAAGCAAACATGCCCATTTTTTTCTGTTGTCCTACACCCAGGTCCCAACCTAGACAAGCAGAAAAGTTACCATTCTCAGTTAAATCTAGCCTGAGAGCTGAGGCAGAGCAAGACAAATTTTAGACTACTTTTGAATGACCCCATAACACCTACTCTGGAAACCACTGAAATCAACTAAAGGAGCCAACAGCACCAAAGCATTCTGAAGCATGCTTAAAGCAGAATATAGGAGAAGGGAATATTGCATAAATCTACTCACCTAAATTAAGGAAAGCTTGGTTCCTCATCTAAAGTCAGACACAAGTGCAGTTTAAACCAGGAGCATTTCTAATGTGCAGCTCTGAGTGAGGTTGAACAGTCTCACCTCTGGTGAATTTACCAGTGGTGCTTCATTTTGGATTAAAATCCATTTAGGGTCTTTGGAACCAAACAGCCTAGACAAACAGACACATGTGGTGGAGTAAGGAAGGGTGTGACCTTCTTGTTTACAGAAAGAGGAGAGCACAGGTGACAGATTGCATCATTCCCAGGGATGGTACTGCCAAAAAGCTGAGGGAGAGATGAGTCTTAGGCAAATTTCTGGTTAGAAGGGAGGGGAAAGCTGTGAGTCAAGGAACTCCTTCCTACTGCGCTCAAAGAAAAGGGATCTTGAATTTCCTTTATAACTACCCTTACAGTGCAGATGTCTAGTGTTCCTCCTGTGTTTCTTCCTTCTAAGTGAAATACTGCAAAGCACTCAAATTCTGGTTAAATATTTATCTCAAAGCAAAGCAAACAAACAAACAAAAAAATAAAATAAATCCAAACAACCCAACAATGCAGACTGAAGCTGAATTAAATGTAAGCATGTTAAAGCACATAACAAAAAGGGAGGTGTTAATGAAGTGAGAGTTTGATGAGCAGTTGAGTTTTAGTACTTGTTAATCTTTATTTCTCCTTATGGTTTTAAATGCATGTTTTCTGTATTCAAACTCATTTTGAATGAGAGATGAAAAATTAGATTATTCACTACAGAGCACTTTATGCCAAAAACCTTGAAATCAAAACTCTTGCGAGCTGATTTCAGCAAACAGCAAACAGGTAGCAGATTTTAGCAGTTGGTGGAAAATGATAGAATGGCAATTTTCTTTTCCAAATGTGCTGCGAGAAAGATGGAATAAGTCTCGGTGAGAACACAGAAGGTCAACTGATCAGAAAGATTTGATATCAGCACTTAGTAATTTACCTGCTAGAAGAGTTACTTTGCAATTGGAGCACTGTACTGGGATGTGTTTTCAGACTGTAGAAGTGCTTAGGTTCTCACAGCTAGTACAGTAGCCCTTCTATCTCATTGCTGTGCATCAAAATGCTGTGCCTTGCTCTACAATACTGACAGCTGCATCAAATCTGAAAGAAACCAGCAGTCACCTGTCACAACACCTTTCAGTGCAGCACACACTGATTACTAGGCACTCATTCATTAGCCCCCACTTTGTTTGAAATTCTTCTTAATTGTGTGCTTGCTGCCTTTTCAATCTTGAAAGACAGCAATTCTGCTGGCAACCTTAAGAATAAAACAACATACTTAATTCACTCTTTAATTAACTTATTCATCCTTTATGAGCACAGTGCCCCTTTTCATTGACTCTTGCTGTAATATCCCTTCATTAATTAAATTTTAATGGATATGATTTTAAAAGTGCAGCTTTTAGACATGAGGGAAACCCAACGGTATTCTAAGATCTCTCTTTTTTTTTTTTTTTTTTTTTTTTTTTTAAAGAGTCATTCTAAAAAGTCGTTCTTTTAGCCATTTTGCACAGCAAGTCATTCTTAATAGAATTATAATGGAATATCATAATGCTGAAATAAAGACGTGATATTTTTTTCCATGGAAAAAAAGAAACCAAAATATTGATTGTATCTGCAATAATAATAATGTTTTCTTATAACACCAAAGGCTGCAATAAGTGTGAGTTAAACTATGTTTTAATAAGATGGAAAACTGTTCTGTGTTTGGGAATGGTGGCTGACAAGTCCAAATATTCCACAGGGATGTAGGTATTGATACTGATCCGTACTGTGACTTCCATGTACTCTGATATTGGGCCCAATTTCCAAGACTTTTTAAACCTCTTATAAACATATTATAATAGCTATAGGCTAATTTTTACTATAACTGTATTTCAGAAATGGCCCTTCTGGATAATTTTCTCAGCTGTATGAAAGATCATGCTATATATTAGTTTCAACAGCAACAAAAACCAAGAATACATACTTTGCAGAAGTAAAAAGAGCTGCAATTCTGCATAAATACAAATAATTTCAACATCTTTTATAGGTATTGCTAATAACCAATAAATAAAAAAAATACCCACATACGATTGCCATGATGAAATCTGTTCAGAGACCTTATATTGCCTCAATGGAAGGATCCATATCTGCTGCTGCCAGCTTGGATGGATACAAGAGTAGATGGTATTTTTGCTTTGTCCAGGCCCACACTGTACCCAGAATTACAGCTTATGTCTTAGTCTCTGGGTGGTCCAGAATATACTTCAGACTTGCTGCCTGCCTCAAGATGAATTACAACATAGGAAAAAAAAAAAAAAAAAGCATAAAACTTCCAGAGTCACGGTCTTCCAAAATAAAATATCAATCTCAGACGTTTTAGAATTTTCCCAAGCTACACACTAACTATGCAGTGGATTCAATCAAGCTTGCCCCACAAAAACAGGACACTGCTTGTCAAATTGATGAAGTTAAAATAAGAAACTCAGTTCATCTCCTTCATTCAGATATTGCTCTCATGACCTGCAATATGCATTTCTTATCCTACAACCCTCCAAATACAGTGCCCTAAATGAGATGCTAGTTCCTTTTCCTCTTAACATGTTTAAACTTATTTTTAACATTTTCTCTTTACTAATTGATAGTATATAGTAACTTTGGTAAAATACATATTCCTTGATTTTTCTTTTTAGCATTTCCAAATTTTGTAAAGTTCATTAAGTAGCTCAAGTTCATTTCATATCAAGTTTAATTCACATCAAGTTATTGCACCCTAGTCTAAAGTTCTAGTAACTGTTTATTAGTATGATATATTTAATTACTGATTATATTTAAGAGAAAAAAAGAATGATTAAACTTAAATAGTCAAACAACAGCAATAGAAATAACCTGTCAGAAATGCACACAGTCATTTCCCCATTTCCTATAAACCTGCAATGTAAACAATAATTGGAATTTATTTTCCAATAATTTTCTGTATCTGACATCTTTTGTCCTCCACTCGGTGCAGCTAAATTTGTAGTATTTGTCAAAATGCAAGGTCACAGTGGCCAGTGCCTCTAAAATTTCTATCTGTACACAAAGTGGAGAATTAGAGTTTGCTAATATAAATAACTAACAACACATGAATATAGACACCTTCTCAACTGAATCTACTCCAGGTTGATTTACTAGTGCTAGATTATTTCAGCCTGAAATGTGCAGAAAGATGGATAAACAATTAATCAGTCTATGGCTTACTCATTAAAGTACTGAAGATCAGTTCTTTTGCATGAGCTAGCACCACATTACAAATGAATTCAGGCACAAATCTCATATTTTCTGCTCAGGATAAATCCAGATAGTGACAGTATACAGATGGACAAATATGATCATTCCAACAACTCATGTTCTTGTAAGTTGGCAATTCCTGCTATTCCAAGGAAATTTTTCTTCTTAAAAAGCAAACAAACCAACAAAACAGCAAAGAGGAGTTTGCAGTTTCTGCAAAATTCATTTGGCTGGGGAAGGACAATACAAGGGTCTTAAATGTATGTCACTGCACAAATCCTTAACATTGGTAGTTGGACATCCAGCTGTGTACCCAGCAGCTCTCACACCAAGACCATTCCAGCATCTTTCTTACACTTTTTCTTAAAAGTCACGTGCAAGTAAGTCAGCAAGTACATCTCATTTGATATCTGTTTGTCTGGGTGAGTGGAAGTAGGTGTAACGACATCCTGGCACTCATCCGCAGATCCATATTTAGGAATGGGATTCCAGTTAGTGAAAACACACCACAGTGACAAAATTCTGTGCTATTTTGAGCAGATGCTTTTAAATTGTTCCAGAGCAGGAAATCTTGGATCTGCTCCAAACCATGAACCTGAGTAATAACTAGGTTTGGAGTAAAGGTTCCTAATGATGCTTGCTCCAGCTCTAAACCATGACGGGGCTAGTTTTCTTTTTGCTTCCTTCCTTTTTTTAAAAAAAAAAAAAATCTATAAAAGCTCTTGTGTGGGTTTGTTGTGCTTGTACAGAAACAGAGTGGAACTGGCATTTGCCTGCCTCTGTTTCCTGGTGGCAAAGATTTCTCTTTCCACTGGGAAGTGGCTTCTGTCCCAGTCTGTAGCTGCCCTGTTCTTTGGCTTGTGCTGTGACCCATGGGGGTCCTAAGCAGCCCTGTGATAGCCTCTACCAGTGCATGACTGCTGTCTCTGACCCCACGTACCTGTTGTACATATATTGGCAGGGTACACTGGAGCTGCCTGACCTGACCCTGCAGAAGGGTTCTGTGAAGCTCCTCAAGGAGAGATGGGAGTCTGCCAGTGCTCTGAGACCCAGCCTGGCGCTTCGACGCCTGCCAGCCCCACGGTCCACGGCACCAGAGAGAAGCAGCCATGGCAGCACCATCGAGAAAGTCCCAGCAGACAGCAGGAGGGTGGATGTGTTCAAGGAGGAGCCCCTGGGTGGCCCTCGCTGGATTGAGCCCTTCCCCATCACTGTGAAGGAACTGCAGAGCCGCTTTGAGACCCTGGGTGGCAGGAAGGTGAGTGCCTGGGCCAGGGCAGATAGCTCAAGGGAATGGAGATGGGCCCTGAGGGTGCAGGGAGGCTTCCTGAGCCTTACATGGCCCCACTCCTCTGCCCCATTGGGAATGGGCAATGCTGGTGGTGGTGCTGATGGACTGTGGCCCCTGCCACCCTGGAGCAGGCAGTTCAATTTCCTGATGAATTAAAGGAATTGAAGGCTTGGATTTTCTACAACAAAACAAAGTTCTGCAGTTGAAAATGATTCCTGCAATATTACTGAGGATTTTATGATTCTATTGCTTTCAGAAACATGAGAAAAGCACTTGCAACTATGCCAAATAACCTTGTTTTGCAAGTAAAACGGAATGGTTAGTAAAGTTCCCTTCCCATGACGTTTTTGTTTTGTTTTAATATAATGCAGGCTTGTGGCTGCACTATTTTAATTACTTCAGTATTATTAAGAGACACGCCCATCAAAAACAGCCTCAGAAGCATCTTGCTTTTTTGCTGGTACATGTACATTTACTAATAATACATAGCACAGATGCTTGGGATTTGTGTCTGTCAGATAGGCCAGTGGTATCACTGTGTTAAATTGTACGTCTACCATCTTGTCATAAATAGAGTTCTAATAATTATTGAAGTCTGGATCTGAAGTGGAGTAGTAGCAAGCTTAGTGATAACACCTGAAGACTTTTCAATTTGACTTCCGTGCAACTTTTTCACCAATATGACTAAACTGGATTTGCTCATTACAAGAATTTCCTCTTTTGATACAAACTTTGTGTTTTACCACTTTTTAACTGCTGCAGGATAATGCTGGCAGTCCATATAGTCACTCATTCTGACTTACCCATTTAATTGTAATGCCTAGACTGATTTGAATATGGATATCTGGTCCAGAAATTGGAGTTCAGAATAATGTATGCTGACCACAGTATAATTCATACTCAAAAATCTTCTATTAAAAAATATTAGAAAGCTTTTTATGTGAACAGTAAAACTGAAATTCATGTGATTCATGAAAAATCTTTTAACTGGTGGTGGTATACATAATACAGTAAGTAGCAGGTCCCAATAAAATACAATTTAAACCTTACTGGGATTATTGAACACCTGTAAAGCTTTAAACATGCGAAACAGTCATAGACTCATTTGAAGTTACATATACAAATGATTTTTAAGGTGGAGGCCATTTTGGTTGATCTGTGTCATTTTTTAATAGCAAAATAAACTTCTGTTTCCTATGAAGAAAGAAATTCAGTATGTAGACATTACCATTCTTGTGGGACCAAACTGTTTTTTTTTTTTTTTTTTTTTTTTTTTTTTTTTTTTTTTAATCTTACTCTTTATAACTGCTTACTTAGAAAAGTAACAGAACTTATTCCCAGTCACAGAGCTTTCTGGGGACTGATTTGCTCTGTATTGCACCAATTAAGGATTTTTTTTTTATTATTTTTGTTTTTGTTTTTTTTTCAAAATTAGCTGCTACTCCCCCTGTAAATGTTTTGAATTCAAATACAACTTAGAACCTTACCATTATTATTTCATTCATATACTTTATAAAAATTATTTCCAAGTATATAAGAATAAGAACACCTTTTTGGTAGGTGCTTCTTCAAGTGAAGATTTACCCTTTCTAATACAAAAGGGAAGCAAAGGTTCAGTACAAGGAAAATACAAAATACAGATGCTTAAATAATATTCTTACATTTCAATTTGTTTTGTAAAAAAGGAATATCACCTGGGTGTAATGTGTATTATTTCACGGGCTGTTAACAAGAAGTATCTTTTCCCCTAAGGTAAATAAATAAAATAAAATAAAGTTCCATTATATCAAGTTAAAGAACATTTATGTAAATTGTATTCATGCTAGTATGTCTTTAGTACAAAGGACAGCATTACTTCTTTCAACTTATTTTAATACTTCTTTACTTTACCCCATATGTCATTTGTTCTTAAAATAAACCTCTGATGCTGCTACGTAGTTATCTATTTACATTTCCTTTGGTACTTTAATGTGCATCAAGCTGCTTCAAATAGAAATGAGGACATGCAAAAAAACAACAAACAAACAAATGATGAAATGATAGTTAATAAAATACATATTGATATTGAAATAAAATTATTAGCAATCCCCCTAAGTTGTAATATTTTTTTCACACTGAATCAAATCGTTAAATTACAAATAGCCAATTACGAGTAGATTTCAGAAACTTTGGATTAAAATTTTTATGTATCTCCAGAGCAGTTTGAATTTTCAGTTATGTTTTTTGTGGTTTGAAAAATATTTACAAAATCACAAGTACATTCCAAAAAAAAAATTAGTTTGCACTAAAGTATCGAGAATTCCAATTAGTATATTTAATTGTGGTGAGATCTGGGGATAAGTCTTTGTCCTTTTATGTATAGTCAATGCAGGGAGAGTTATTAGTTCTGACAGCCCCAACTTACATATATTGATGGAGAGTAGACTGAAAGCTTGATAGGAAAGCAAAGCTATGAAAGCTGTAATTAGTGGAAGCATAATTACAGGCAACTATTAAATAATAAAACCTAACATTATTAATACATTTTAAAAAAAATCATTTGCAGGTTTGAATATAAGTTTTATGCTATATATATATTTCCCTATATTACTTCTAGTAGTTTAAAATTAAAAATAGTGTTTGTCACATTAACCCAAGGGAATTATTTGCTATCATTTCCCTGCTGTTTGGTAGTATTTATTTTGGGATGTCAGAGATTTTCTTTACTACCTCAAGCAGCTAGAAAGAAGCAAAATAACATACACATAGATAGATACACATATATGTAGATGGTACGTACATGCAGAATGTTATATATGTATATACACAAATATATTTATTAATATTGTAAAGCATTTTTCTTTTATTTTGCCTAAGCTCATTTGAATATGCCAGTGTATGGGAAGAGTAGAGTAATCTTCTTAACACTTACTGTGCATACCATGTGAAGTAAATGAAATTTGTAGAGGCTACTGGTAAAGGCTTCAAAAGTTTAAACTCCAAAGTTGAAAAAATAAAGGGTTAATTAAAACTATTGTTTAACCTTTTTCACCAGTACAGTTGTACAGTCTTAGTGTTTCCCGTAGGGAGCAAAATATTAACATCTGAGTGTTAATAGTGTAGCTGTGAATCAGTTAACTGTGACTTGAAGTTGAAAGCCAAATCTTTTCTGCATCCATTGCCATAAGTCTCAGCAGAATAACATTTATATATTAAATGTTTATATGCTCCATGTGGAGCCTGATCTGCAGCGTGGGTCTGTACTCATAGTATCTGCTTCTGGGGTTATCTCCCATGGGCAAAGTAGATGTACTTTACTCAGCTGAGGCTTCTGGAAGTGTAAAAATGTGGCTCAAAATAAGTAAGTAAAGACCTTTTCATCTGATAATTTTAAAGAAACATGATAGGAAAGGCTTGGCAATCACAGATTCTTCTAAACACTTTTGAACAAGGGACTCTGATTGGCATGCCATGTCACTAATTAAGACTACTTTCTAAGACCAGTATCTATTCTCTGTAGAAAAGAACATACCTGAAAAATAGTTCTGCTAGAGAAGCCAGTAAGGAACATATCTAGTTTTTATACGACAAAGAAGAGTTGAGGACATGCAGCATTGCATTAAAAAGCAGCAAGCTAAAGAGTAAAATATCCACATGATAAGTTTGCACTATTTTATTTGTATCACTAATGGGGCCTATTACAAATAGAATGATCTTATCTAAGCTGATAAACATGAAGCTGCATAAGAAAATACCAGTAAACTGTGGAAAGAGTTTACTTGCATCTCCACCAAAAGTAGTGGAGATACATTTTGAGTATAGTTCTACCAAGTAATCAGTGATATAAGAAAAAACTGATATCACAATATAATAAAAAGCCATGCACAGGTTGTAGCAAACTGATTGCTTAAGAGTTGATGTATCTAAGCCCTTTCCACGGGCATAAGGAGTGAGGGACAGGGAATTAGCTGATGTTTTTTCCTTGTGTTTTTGTAGTGACTTCACCCAGAAGCAACAGGGAAGGTTAGAACAGAAAAATGGCTATATATAAAACAAAGTCAAGGCAATAGAAATCACAGTGGATTTTTTTAAATTTAAAGAAAATGTCTTTTAAGGCTCTGTGCCAGCTAAGTTTAATAAAGTTACCTTATGCATAAATGAATGTGCTCATTAGCCTTATGCTCAGAAAAAGACTGCCAACTGTCGTCACCATGTTTAAATTAGACTCTCTCTTAACTAATCAGACTTTCAAGACCGGGACCCATATTACTGCATTTTTCTGAGTTAAAATATATTTTTATTCTAAGAAGGCAAATCTCCCTCATTAAAAATTCTAAAATCTCTCATTCAGGTTTCATTTCCATAGCAGTGCTGTAACTTGTATATGTATAAAATCAATAGAGAAAAATCATGGCAATTAGATAATGTTAAATCATTGAGTGACTTCTACGGTATTAGATCAGCTATAGAAAAAAAAATCTCAGATGGTTCAAAAGAGAAAGATATTATAGGCCAGCTGCAAATGTACTTAGCCTTTTGGCAGATTTGTTCCTGATGGCTACATGTAAATCCTAATTATTTGAGTGGAATTAACACTTCATATTAACATAAGTGAATACATAAAAGAGTAAACAGAATGACAGACTAAGTTTAATAATTTCAAAGCTAAATCATTTGGTCAAGTCAAATTGAATATGATCAACCCTTAGTTTATCCAACTGGAACTTGGATTCGTTTCCTTCTTCTTAGGACTATTAATGAGTTAGTCTGTTACTGGAGCCTTTTAAAGAAAGCATATGGTATCAGGCCTGCCCACATCTTTCCATTATTTAGAAGTAAACTGATGTCCCATTCTGATCAAATGAAAATAATGTTCTCTTTTTCTGTAGAAAAAACCCTGTTTCTTATGAAGTGCTAATACATTAAAGCATCAGTTTACTGTACTGACTTAGCATTCCCATGCAACTACTTTACTTCATTAGCACTCAAAAGCATTGGAATGTTAATGCAACTAAGGCTTGTGTTTGCTGAAAAGTAATTATGTATTTTTCTTCTTGAACTATGCTAAGAAAAATCCAAACTAAGAAAGTAATTTCATGTTTACTTTTTAGAGAAACCTATGCAAAGAACTTATTAAAACCATTCATTTAAATAATCTGGTATATGTTCATTAAACTGTGTCCTTTGCAGAAAACATATGAGCTGCTGCCAGAAAGTAAATGAAGGGAACAGATGTCTAATGTAAAAGGTTAGACATTCATTAAAATTGTTTAAACAAGCAGCATCTTCTTTCTTCTATGAAATGTTTATATTAACTTAGCAAAGACATGTAACGTTGAAAATTATGGAAACCCCACTACAAGTGTAGGTCAGTTTTGTACCCTGCTAGCACTACAATAAATTTTTTTTTTGTTATGGATGAGTAAAAATGAATAGTAAGGAATGCATGCAATGGCTAAATAATTGCCCTTGATTAAAACCTTGGTCTTGAGGTGAGTGCTGCATGGTCAACCTTATGAATTTGGGTTTAATGTATTTCTTAGCTCATTCTTTTTTATGACATAATGCACTCCTTCCCTTTGTTTTCATAACATTTCATCTACTGCCAAAAGATTCCCCGTCAAACAGAGGAAACACTGTCTAGGGGACTAGAATTGTAGATCATGAAGAATAGGTATTTTCTAAAACTTCACAGTATTTTGGAAATCTTTCTTTCTGTACTTTTACAATTAATGCATTGGCTCTTTACAGGTATCTTAGAGGTCATCTGAAGAAACAATCCTTCCAGCTCTTTGTTCATTCTCAGTTAACTCATCTTTGATCTGGTTTGCCTTTTTACAGTTTGGAAGATGCACTAAATTTTTGCCTTAGACATGTTGACAGAATTCTCACTGATCTCTACAATCTTGTACACCAGGGAAAGCAGCTGTTCTGATGCTGTGAATGAACTAATACAATATTATATGTATATATACTTATTTACTTATATATACACAAAATAAATATAATGTTCTTCTATAAAGTAGTATAAAGTAAAGTTTAATCAGTGAATTTGCAGTGATTAGTATTCCATTGCAATGTATCACCTGCAGTTCTTTAGTTCTGAGCTATTTTCTTCACTGATTTCACTGTTATACTTGTATAACTAATTGTATATACAGACAGAAGTGACTGTTTTCTGGAAAGTGTACCTGCCTTCCTCGAGGTGTTGAGGACTTGAAATCAGCATGAATGATTCACACATGTCACAACTCAACATTTGAGACCTTGTTCTTCATCATGCCCATCTAACTCCAGTATTCCTCATCACTGATTTTAGTTGTCTGAATATCACCTATGCTTAAGCCAGATATATCAATATTTTCCAAATAAAAAGCTTTAATATACTCTTTTAACACACAATAATACTCATTCTTCTGCCCTAAGTACAGCTTTACCATTTTATCTGCTTTAGTTGGAGATGTGTAACAATCTGTAATATGATCTCACCTTAAGAGGGTAGAATCATGTCATCTACTTGTCCTCACAGTGAGATGTTATTGTTTGAGTTACTGCAACATGAAGTTTGCTACCACAAAAAAAAAAAAAAAAAAAAAAAAAAAAAAAAAAAGTAGAAGAAGTAGGACCTATCAGTTGGAAAATTGAAAGTTTTATGTCTGCAGTTCTTTATAACAAATAAAATTTGTTTTTCATTTCATTTACATACAAAATACATTTTTACAAGGAAGAGAACAGGATGAAATATAGTCATATGACCTCAAGGAATATTTCCATTGGAAGTCACCTTTGTCCTATAGGTAATATTTTTTTGTTTTCAAATGTTCTTGTTGTTTACTGCTTATCAGAATCCACTAAGATTCATCAGTGTATCACGTGCATAGGATAGGGCTGGCTTATTTTTGGGATCACTTGTCCTCAACAAATTGCATTGATTCCAGGTATGGGTCTCATTTTTATCTGATTGTTGTGTGGCTGCATTCTATACATTCTTTATGTACTTATATTAGAAAGATATTTTGCCTGCTTATTTGTTAATTGTATTTCTAATTGAAAGAGGCACTTTTATTTTGTTATGATGAGTTGATTCTTTTGTGGAGTACAGTTAGCTAATAGAAAAAGCATTTTCTACAGAGTATCCAATGCTACTTCCTGGGAAGTCTGTTTAAATACCTAAAAGTCATTTTGAACAGGGAAAAATCACATACCAGTTTAAAAGGTATTGTAAAAGTCTAGAAAATGAGAAAAGCGCATAGCCAAAGAAATGTTTTGTAAGGCATGGCTTCTGACAGGTTTTGAAATATTTTCAGGCCTTCTACCTGTTTCATTGCAGCTATGACATTGTTTTGCATTTAGTTCTGTCAGTAAACAACAGTGAAATTCAAGAGAAATACTTTATTTTGTGCTAACTGAAGTTCTCCAGCTGAGTCTGTAATTTGATTATGGAGTAAATGTGGGAGAAACTTACTCACTTCAGGAAAACTGAAAGAACTAAAAGCTTCAGGTTGGGTTTTTCTTTCCAGGTGCTATAAGTGTAATATAAGGCTATTTCTAGTAGTAGAACAGAAATGACAGGATACATGGGATGTCTGTTTCTATAAACAATGTTGAAAATGCCACTTATTAGAATGCCAATGTGTAAGGATAGAATTACTATGTTGTCTCATTTTGCTTGCCTTCCAGTCCTTGTGTTTGGTTGATTGGTTTTAGTTTTCACAGTGCATTGTAGGCTGCAATGGTCACAGGAAAAATGAGATTTTGAAAGAAATTGGCTAACTTGATTTATAAAAAGCTGTTAATTTTACTCTGAACAGATATGACATTTGATGTTATTAATATTTATTTAAGTCTTGATTTAGCAGAATCTACCTTCTTTTAAGTTCAGGGTTACATCAGACTGACTAACCTTTGGGTCAAATCTCCAAAAAGGAAAGAAAATCAGAGAAACCTTGACTTCCATATACTGATACTATTTCTAACATGACTGTGTGCTATTAAGGAAGCACATTCACAGAATAGAAAAATGAGGAAAATGTTCCTTTGGGCTTCCTGGAGAAAATTAAGATAAATAAATAAATAAAATAAAATAAAATCATGAAAGGGCTTTTAACTTAGAAGTTGCATGTGATGTCCATGGAGTTTTGTACAGATTGATCTTGAGGGTAAAGAACTGTGTTTTCTGAGTCATCAGAAAAATCGCCTCTACTCTATGCAGACAAGTAAGCCCGTAAATACCTTGTTTTAGCAGAGGCAGTTTTTGTTGTATCATTTTTGACCCACTAGCCAGCACTGGAGCTTGATAACCTCTGTGGGAAACTGACCATAAAACACTTGGAAAGGCACACCTCCTTTCAAAGAGCAGTGGCTGGAAAATGATGTTTGAAAAAGTATTTTTCATTCATACCATGTTCTTTAACTTCATCTCCACGTTTAGCTTAATGTTAGTTTTCAATATTTTATAGACAACACTTATTATCCTGAGTATATTTTTCTAAAGTACTTGTCAGTTGTGGCAGAAAACAACAAATCTTAAAACATTTCACTGTCATTCTGTTTGCTGGTATTTGGAAAAAATCAGCAGTCTGTGGCACCTTAATCAATTCTTGAAGCATGAAAGTGAAGTGGAAAGATGGGAAGTAAATACATTCATTATTAGCACATCTTGGGAAACAGCACTGGGAGGGAAACATAATGTCTAGGTTAAGTTGATTAGGAAGGAAATAAGCTTGTGACATAAAGTCTAAGAAATCAACAGGTGATGGTATGCAGGGGAAAACAGAGCCATAAATTAAACAGGAATGAAAGACATTACTTGCTGTTGCAGAGTACAATGTCAAATGAACAATTTCAAAGTAACAGTCAAACAAACACCTGCACAAAAGTGTTCTTACACTTATTATTTCAAGAATCCACCAATTATGGAAAATAAAATCCCCAGTGTATCTATTCCTGTTATTTTTCCCTCCAATCTGTATATGAACAAACTGCTAACAATGGTATTATTCTCTGCCATTAACTAGTAGAAAGTGAAATGGACTCACCGTGCCATCTGAAGTTGTTGTCAAGAGGTTGAAGTAACTTGGTTCAAAATAACTGCACTCAGGAGTTTCACGGTATTGTTCTAAACCCACATGAAAGTGCAAGACTTTCTGCATTTTCAATAAGAAATACAGAACAAAATAAGTTTGATCTCTGTTATCAAGGTACATGTAGTACCAGTATATGGGTAGATGTCACTGTGGACCATTAGAGTGCAGGAGTGCAGAAGGTACAAATATCCTGCTAAATACACCTTACTACATCAGCTGTCTTAATAGATCCTTTAAGGACTCTTTTCACAAACAAGACCTTTCATCTATGTTTCTTTTTATGCTTTGTTATCTCTGTGTCTGTCTTCTCCATTTTATGACATTTTCTTTTGCTCTGTTGAGTCTCAAAAAAAAAAAAAATCTGTAAAAAAAAAAGTTCTGATGGGGTCCTTTTTTTAGATGTTTTCTGTCTAGATTTAAGGTTACTTGGCATGTTACCCTTAAGCTGGGTGTAATCTCTAAGGCATTTAGCAAATGGGGGAGAAAAATGAAAAGAAAATACCACTGCATATTATAGTCCTTTTTCTTTTCTCTCTCTTCTATGTTATGGTATGTTTATTTCAACAGTACGACTCGATGAATAGGAATAGAACAGTACATGTTACTCAGGATTGGGCAGTTCCTGAACTTTGTATACCCAGGATTGTTCAAGGTATGCATTGTCTTTTGCTGAAACTGTATACATGAAGTCTTGTCATAGATAATAAATATAATTGCTGGACTACAGGTATGAAAATGGTCTGGTGATGCTAACTTAGAGAATCTCTCTAGTTATGCCCACTGTCTCAGAGTCTCTCCATCACTGACCATAATTTCTAGCTCATCTTGAATTCTGTGTAGCTACATCTCTTACATAATACCAGCTTTATGATCTCTGCATTAATCTTTTGTTGTAGAATGTTTCATTTTCTCTCTTAGTACTTGTTTTCAAACTTCAACCCAGAACAAAGAAAAGACTTTCTTAAAAATAAGGAATGTTGATAAGATAAAATTATATGTCTACATTTTTCTTTTTGATCTGGACTACAGCAGAGGGATCTGCCTCAGCTGCCTGAACATGTGAAGGAAAAGAAAGTGCTTCTTCTATCCAGCTTCTAAGAGTAGTGTCAGTGGACTTTGGGAAATAGCCTGCTCAGAGTTACAGGAAAATATATAATCTTAGAACCCACCCAGTATTTTGGAAGGAAACAAGATGGAGGGTAAGGGGAGAATATTGGCATATGTGAGACTGTGTAGCTAAAATCGAGTGCCTACTATAAAACAGAAATATTAGTAATCTTGTAAGTCATTTGCTTCCATACTCCCTGCTAGTGCTTTTGTTTCTGCTTTATTATTTTTGCTTTCTGATTCACACCACAGCATATTTTCAATAATTTCTAGCTATTTAAAATAATTACAAAAATCATGGAATAGCAAATGACTGTGGAAAATGACAGCAGAAGGAACGTATATGTCTGCAGGAACACTAGACACAAAATGATCATGTTAGAAAACATCACTGTCATAATCTGTATTTTGTTTTCTTAAAGGCAGAGGCACACAGATATTTTAAGAACTTTTAAAGGTCTAATGCAATATGTTTCTGAATCTAAGAAAATTTCAACAAGAGTGTGTGCACAGAAAAACATATATTCTAGATCTCTCTGTGAACTTAAAACAAACAAAAAAACAAAGCCCACACATGCTTTCATGAAACCCAAAATAAATAACATTTGTTTTGAATTCTGTACCTATAATTAACAGTAGTAGCACTGATATTTGCAGACGGCATAACCAGTAAAATAATGGATCTTCAATTTCCACTCTAAGGATAGAAAACACTGAGAATTATAAAACTACATCATTAAAATAAGTATTGTAAAAGGAAAATTATAATAAAGAGCAAAAGTATAACCTTTGAGCTGGCCTGGGAATGTACTATGCAAAAGTGTTCCTTTTGCAATTATATGAAAAGAGATTAGTAAATTTCCTACGGAACACACATCTTTAGAACTTTCTTCTTTCTTGTGCTAAAACAGAGTGGGATTATTTACAATGGTGGGTTTTAAATGTTGTGGTAAAACTGCTTTCCAAATACTTTGGAATTATTATAAAAATAGGAAGTAGAAGTGATCATGTTTGATTGAACTGTTTGATATATATTATATAAACTATATATAGTATAGTATATATAATATACTATATAAATTATGTGTATTATACATAATATAATATATATAAATATATAAATTGTATAAAGTGAATAGAAATGTTAAAAAAAAAAAAGGAGATGGAAGAGGAAGGCTACTGTGTTTAATTTTTGCTACATTTCAAATCTTATTTTTACTCTCCTGTGTAGTGAGATAGTGTTTTATGCATCTACAGAACAGTTCGGAAAGAATAACTCTGGAGTTATTCTTAGGTACTAATCACTTTCGTTTAGAAAACAGTTTCTACGACCTTTTTTCAAGTCTGAAAACTTTAGTCCATTAATTCTGGTTACAAAGCTACATTTACTGTACTGTCTCCCTTTCTTTGTTATTGCTCTTTCTAGTACATTTCACATTGAACACAGATGTCACAAACCTGGACTTCTCATTCTGCATATTTTGCTGCTAATGTGTTGCCAGTGACATAGGGACATAAAATACCAACTTAATATAAATTCTGTTTGAGTAGTTTGTGATTTTATTTCAGTTTGCCTTAAAAATCCTGTACTAAGACTTACCTCTAAAAAGTTTTTTATTTTATGGTGTCATATATTGTTTGATTGCTTGATTTAGCCCTTTGTAGATATTGGCCTACTTAAATGATTTTATTCAATGAATGTAATATCATGCTTGAAGAAAGCTAATTAAAACATGCTTGGTCACTGTCACATGGCTTAACTGTTGCTTCAGTTTCCTTATGTGCTTCTAAAACATACAACTATTTTGTCCTAAAAAAAAAAAAAAAGGCAAAGCAAAACAAAACAAAAATGAAACAAAACAAAATATAAAGTCAAAGTGGACCACTGCACATTATTCATTTAAGAAGGAAAGTTTCTGCTGCTACTGTATGCCCTAAACTTATTTAGTTAATCCATAGTCCAGATTTAGCACAAGTATTCATTATCATACTGTGAAAATTGCTGTAATGTTGCAAATTAACATTTTATGATGAGCTACATATAACTGATGCTTCTTCCATGGGATAGAATATGAACAGCTCAGCACTTAAATGTAAGCTAAACCCTTTTCTCATGGCATAAAACTGAAAAGAGAAATTAAAATTTCTCTTTTGAGTTCATAGAATTAGGCTGTTAAATCTTAAGGAGTAAGACCAGGGACCTTGTATCAATTTTGCTATGGTGGTAAACAGCAGATCAGTGGGAGTTTTGGTAATTAAGAGTGAAATCTATAAACTACAGAATGAGCCCTTCAATGTTTTGTCTTTGTGTAGAGCCCCATTCTGAGATGGAAATTCCACAATTAGATCTTAGTTTTTCTCAGGGTAACAAGCAGCTTTTTTTCAGGGCATCTGTTCTTTGTATACAACAGAGTTATTTTATACCTTTCCTCCAAATGAAAATACCGTCTCATTTCAAAACTGTCTGTAACAGCTCAAACAGCTAAACATCTCTGGAGCTGGTCTAGGGATAAGATGAGTGAGTATGTTCCATGCAGCCATAGAGGTTTTTCTTTAAGCCTCTTGAGAAATTTTGTCTTAGTGAAGTGGTGCATTGCAGAGAATCAACTAAGAATCGTGGCTTTGTCTCAACAGTTTACTTACTGGCTTCATAGAGTTTATGTAGCAGGTGTTATTAGCACTCCTCTGTAATAGTCACTTTAGGGGGTTTGTCATCAATCTTAATAATGCCACCAGCATTTCAGCAGATGGTAGACATGATTCCATGCACTCACTGCTTCTAAATTGCACCAGAATGGATTTCCATCATATTTTTAATTACAAATGAGAAATATATCAGAAACAGACTTGTCTCATGCTGACATTTCCAAAGGCTTTCTTCCAGGCAGGCCATGGCTATGCTGCTTTCTGTTTCATTATTTTTTTTCTATATTTCACAAAGATTGAATGATTCACAGGAGATATTTTCAGCTCGTTCAGCAATAGAATTAACATTAAATTGGTCTTCTGTACTCTTCAGCTAAGTAGTCTCTTGTTTTGAATTGGAAGTTGAGATGCCTGCTTTAGTGGTAAAATTATTGTGGCAGAAAGCTCTCAAAACCACAGAATGTCTTACTCCAGTAAGATCACCTCTTCTCCAGTCCAAATTTGATTGGCCAAAAATATTATCAAGGGTTATGAGAAATAAGGCAGACAGGAAGATAAAAGGAGGTTTTATATTTCTCAGTAGTTGTGTAGGTAGCTTAAATGTGTAGTTACAAAGTCTTCTAACTAGAGTGAGCCCATGAAGAGTTATGTCTGAGAGTAATCACTAGCTTTGGGTATTTTTACACTGAAGAGTAAAAAACTACTTTTATAAATACAATAAATTCATAGAGTAAATACAGGAACTAAGTTCTGTTGATAACAGGACTTCATATTTAGGCACTGGTCTTGTAGGTAACGGCAAATTTTAGGGGCCAGTTCAACAAAGCACTTAGACAAGCACTTTAATTTCTACAGAAAACATTCTTTGAATAGCAACCCTCAAGTATTTAAAGTGACAATCACAATAAAATGCATTGATGGGTCAAGGTTTTATGTAACTATTTTTATAGCAACAGATGAAATTTCTAAATGCTTATCTAACTGCTTCATTTGTTTTCCATGACCCATTTATGGGTTTATTATTTTCCTTTGAACATATGCTTTTATCCTTTGTCCGTGGGCCCATTCCTTCTTAGCCCTGTTAATAATTTCTTAAATATGCATTCTTTTACTGGAGACCATAAATAACCAAAAGTTAGGTGGTAGCTAGCTTTCCTTTATGTAGTGCATGTAACAGAAGTAGTTAAAACATCATCATGTTTTGGATGGGGATGAGAAAGCATTGTACCAGAATTTGGGGTAATATGTATGCATTTTCCAAATACTTTTAAATATGTTTTCTTTTTTAAAAAGATGACATACTTTGTACATTAATAGTAGATTTTAGCAGTCTACTTAGTATACCAACAGCAAATTTCTCTTCCAATCCAAGGTAGTACAATGTATGCAAAACAGGTGGTAGTAATTTAGTAAATAGTTTTCCTCTATTTAAAACTTTATGTGTTCTGGTTTACTGACTTTTAGATTAGTGCAGCACTGGATAGCAAGTGGAAAATCCACTATCTAAATGAAGCATAGTCAATCAGTGGGCCATTGAAATTGGAATCTTTATCTTTGACATCTCTAAGTGTAATGACTGCATATTCTTTGAAATTTGTCACTCCGATGTGACAAATTTCTACTTTTCAGCACGTCTAGAGTATGATATCAGAACATAAAAATAGCTTCTTGTGTCACATTTTTCTGAGGAGCCCATTAATAAATTGAATATAATATCAGTCAGTAAGTAAACTGAAGGAGTTATATGGTAGAAAGTTACTTACATGTAGACACATTTCAGCAGCTTGTGTCCAACAAAAAAAAAAAAAAGAGTAAACACTGTTAAACAGGGTGCTCCACAAAACAGTCTGTGCCCCAATTAAATATTTGCTGTCACCAAGACTAGACACATAAACAGTTAAAAAAAGGTTGATGTGACTTCAAGCCTGCAGTAATCAGGAAGAAAAAAATCCTTTAGTTTTCATATGGCAACTTTTGCAGAAGTTGCATATATTAGCCTCTAATTAAGCACCTCTTGGAACTACCTCAGTACTTTTTCAATAAGTGTCATTTTTGTTAATTCTATCCTTATTAAGCAGACATCTTTGCCATTCACTGTCAGTAGGTTATCTGGGGAGATATCTCAATAAAGCAGTATGCAAATAAAATTTTTCCCAATTAATAGCATTTAATGGCAATCCTAACACCTTTCAATAATATTTTCACAGCAGGAAATACCATTTTCTTAGAATAAATCTGGGCCCTAGCACTTCAGTGGAAGCAACAGTGCCAGAAAACCATCCTTCAGAAGTCCAAGTAAGACAGGGATGATGTTTGGGAAATGGGACTAAGGCAGCCTGGAGACTGCCATGTGGGGGCCACTGTGGTAGCGAAAAGGAGGGACAAAAAAGAATGTACATTGAATTGGTTTGTTTAAAGCAAAAAGTTCTGTGAAGTGCTAAGCATGCAGTTCCTCTGCCCTAATAGTCATCAATGTATACCATAAAAACACCATCCTCACAAAGACTATTAAATGGATCATTCACCTATCAGGGATTTAAAGAGTATGGATAACTGTGGAACATTGTGATAAAGGCTAAAAGTACCTAGGAAAATGAGGAGAACTTAATTAGAGCATCTGAAAGAGAATAAGAGAATTAATGTATTTAAAGTGGTAGATCCACTGAAGTGTAATCATTTTTTGGACAAATATATTAAATGTGTCCCCCCCCCCCCCCCCCAAATGTCTGTGTAATTATAGAGCAATAATCAGTTATTCTTTTTTTTTTTTTTCTTCATTACTACAGGCAGGAATACATAGAAATCAAAAGACAAATTAACAAAGTGATTTGGAACAATAAACACAATTTTGAACTACTTAGTATGAAGCTACAGTAAATTACATTCGGTTGCCTATAATAAAATGCTTCATGGAACTAGGATAACAAATTAATATCATGGCATAAAACTGAAAAGAGCTTTCCTAGAACTAGTAATTGAGTCTGTTTACTGAAACCTCTAAATTACAAAAACGCTGAATAAAAAACTCCACTGCCGTCTTGAAAAATGGGAATGAGGTGCACTAGAAATCAAAACCTGAGAGTCAGACAAGCTTGCAGATGGAAAAACTTAACACTAAACACAAGTAATATTTAATGTCTAAACAGCTTGCAGTAGTAGTATCCCAGATATTTCAGTTTTATTTGATAAATATGCTTTTCTAAACTTCCATGAATAGAATAAGCTTGAATGAAAATACCTTCTTGCATGGTGGCCACCATCTTAGAAATCTGTCCATAAAAGTATTTAGGTGGAAATCTCTTAAGACCAATTTGCCTGTAATTGATAATAAAATGGCCAAAAAATATAACAATATATATACATTACACTTCCTATTAAAATTAATGTGAAAAAAAAAAAAAAAAAAAAAAAAAAAAAACTTATGTAAACTTCACAGGTAAAAGAATTTCTAATAAAGAGATGAAAATTTGAAAAAGTTATAGAAATATAATTGAAGTTACCAGAAAATTGCAAATGACATTTATACTGGTCCCCAGCTTGCAAGAATCAGAATGGTATATTCTGAAGGATATTTTAGCTGTTACCAGTAACTATGGACAAATATATTAGGAATACAAAAAGAAGAATTTTTTTTTTTTTTGGTCTGAAAGATGCCAACTGCAGTTGAAGACACAGTACATTTGGAGCTTTCTATTTTGTTCTAATACTGCAGAAGTTAGAGCATCATTAAAGTGATTCTCTGGTATCCTAATGACTCTTGAAAGCACACACAATGCTGTGGCAATATGATCCTGAGGCTGTTCTCATTTATGCCAGGCACTGGCTGGTTGTGGAACTGGAGAAGCAGGAGACGGCTATGTTCAGGCTGATCTCGCAACATGCACAGCTGCATTTTTTTTTAATTTTTCCTCTGCATAACTATTGCTGCATCACAGATTGCCCACACCAGATTTTAGATGTAATGGTCAGCTCTTCAGCTGTTTTAAACAAAAATATCATCATTAATACTGTATTGTAATTGTAACTGATAACCAGCTCTGAGAAAGGGTACATAATGATTAGCAGTTTGAACTGTAGCCCTTCCCACACAAAACACCCTATTCATTTCAACCACCTGCTGTCTCCTGATCCCTTGGCATTGAAGTATCTCATTCCTCTCAGCATACCTATGTGCTGGCCAAACCACCCTCCAGTGCTGAAACTGCCCACTAGCAATGTTGTGTCTGCACTGTAACCCAGCCTGGTCTCAGGGATTATTTTACTGGCAGTGTGCCACTGCATCATTTCTGAGTGGGCTGAACAACCCGTAAGTATGCGACAGACTGCTGAGGAAGGGGTACTAGGAAGTGTCATGCTGTGTAAGATGGCTACATTCTTCACTCCAGAAATCCTTCTCTTGCTGTTTCCCTCCAAAAATACTTTCCATAACAGCCAAGGGAAATACGCTTCTAACTGCAAAAGCAATTAGAGAATAATTTATTTTTAAACCAATTATCTCCTCCTGCAAACCTGCTTTAAAAAAAATAAAAATCTAGGCAGACTTAGGTTTTCCAGTGTGTTGATTATACCTCCTGGTCTATCTGCCAAAATACTCATCCACTGTATTCAAGATTTCCTTTTATGTCCATTTCCATAGTAGCAGCACTGTTCTTTTTGAGGAGAGATGGGGAGGGGAAGACACTGGTGTGACAAGATACGTAATGACTGATGCCCCAGCATTTGGGTTTATGACTATCATGCTATCATTTCATTTCTGAAATAGCCTAATGAGGCTTTCATATTTTCCCAAAAATTTGGCAAATTTAAAAAAAAACATTTTCATTTTGTAGATATGTTAATCTACAACAGAGGGTGTGAGGCTGCATTAACAGATAGCATGACTGATAAATAGGCTACTTTAGATTCTTGCCCCACTCACCATTAACTACCATTTCATTTGTTTCAATTATTTCCTGAGCAACTACATCCCTTGCTTTCTGTGGCCTCTATCAGATGAAGCAATAGCCTAAGGTACACATGCTCTCTTGATCCTCATAGCAAGCTAATTTTGGTTCCATGTTATGCCAGGAAGACGAACTCCTCCAGGACCATATCTTTATCTTCTAATTTTACTGGAATGTCAATTGCTAGCCAACAACTGTGCCCTTTAAGAAAAATGTTGCATCAGCCTAGTTTTCTTTAAACATTTTTAGTAGACTTCCTTTGATTTTCTGTGAAATTGCTTATGTGTATTCCTTCACTGGAGTTACCTGTAGCCTTCTACTCTGATCTTTGCAATTCCTTGTTTAAAACCAAACATTTTGTTCCAAACCCTGGAGGCTGTTTGAAGGCCAGAGGCAGTAGGGCAGAATACTTGGCCATGCTACAATGCTGTGGCATTTTCAGTGGTGTTCTGACTCAGTGACCTTATGAACACTTGTCCTTGACCCAAACTTGGCTCTGTTTCTGATAGTTTGAATCTTTGGCACCATAACCTCCAAGAATCTTAATTACTTCTGGAAACACAGTGAATTTACATGTGCTTCAGCACAGAGTCATGTACAGTTGATTGGCTGGAACATAGCACAAGAGTACTGTGAACTTGCTTCCATATATTGAAGGCATAAATTACAAGTCTTATGTTGTTTAGGTGTGAAACTGCCAAATATTTCCTTCTGAAATTCACAGTTCTTTGGCTGTGGGAATAGCTTCAGACAGCTAACACCCAACAGTATCTCCATAATAAATTACATCCCAGTCACCTGTAATACTGTGGATTTCAGATGGGAATATGAAGTACTTTTTGAGCATGATGGCAGCTGGAACTGCTGATTACAGAATCATACAGAGCACATTTAATGTTGATAAAAGGAAGTAATATTTAAAGAACCTAACTGACTTGTTGAGCTCAATAACTATGTGAGATGTATTTGAAAGACAGAATGGTAGAATGCAATAAAACATCTGATGAGTTTATGTATAATAAAATCAGTCACACTAAAGATTGAATAGAAAGCATACCAAACGAGCTGTTTCAGTTGCTTCTAAATCAGCAAGCACTTACTGAGGTTAGGAAGAAACTATCCCAATAGGAGACTCATTTTCCAACTTTCCACTTTTCTGTGTTGTATGTTGGTCATCTACCAGAGCAGAGCTCTTATGTAATTTAGCAATTTCAAAAAATTGCAGCTGCTTATTCCATCCTTTTCTCAATATGCTTCAAATAAATGATCACCTGTCTTTCAGATAGGGAGGAAAGAGAACTCTTTCTTATGTAATTCTAACACATCACCATTTTCTTATTGTTTCTTTGGAAACAGACATACCTATCCTCACATAAACAATGGTATAGGACAAAATTATCATTTTAGTGAATTACTAAACTATTGCACACAGATGAATGTACATTTTATTAATGTGTGTTGTTTTATTGAGGCCTCCCTCCCCCAGATTAATTCAGTGGTTCAGCTTTCTAACATCTCAACAGTATTTCATGACCGGACTGTTAAACTAGTTTTAGCTGTCATAAATGATCTTTAAAAGTTGTCTTGAACAACAGATACTCAGTGGCTCCATATAGAGGTCCTGAGAGTCATGTCTTCCTTCTAATACTCCTAAGGACTTGACTGTTACCTTATTAACAGGAAAAAATGTGTTTAGAGGAATTTACATCTGTACTCTAAAGAGACAGGCGTCTCTTTAGCCCAGACATGACACCTTTACATTCTGTTAAAGCTATGGCTTCTTAAGTAATACACAGTTTATGGCTGAACTTTGAAGAGCTCTTTAATTAGTGGTGGCACAGTCATAGTTATTCCTCTCATGACTAATTAAAAATTAGAAGCTCCAACTTTGTCAACAAAACATATGTTTAAATCTCACTGACCAATAGCTAAGTTCTTCTGAAAGTCTTGTGTACAGCTCAATGCAGATGTGGAGGAAATTTTACAGTGAATGTGGAGGTCCATTTTCAAGTGCTTTACGTTGGTGGAGCAATATAAAATTGTGCTAATACAATTCAGTGAGTTCTGGCAGGAGACCAAATCTAACTTGCAAGAAAATCAATGCCAGAACTATAACTGCCATATAGGAGGGTCCCATAAACTGTGAGAAAAAAAATATCTCTTCAATAATTCGACTTCAAATCAGAAACGACCTTACTGGATGCTTCTCAAATTTTGGTTTGAGTAGTTTCTACTTCATTGATATCCAACTCTCTATAAGGATAGCTTGTACAGCTGTAATACTTAAAAAAATAAAAAAATAAAAAAAAAATCCCTATGACTGATTAACTCCATTTCCATCCCCAAAATCTCTTTTTCAAATACTTAAATATTTACACACAAAACACTCACATAGATATAACATTTGTATTTCATTCTGTCATTTTGTCAGTCAAAGTTTTGAAAATGCTTTAAGCCAATACACTATTCAACAAAGAACTTTTAATTAGACTTACTAGTCAGATTAAACACTATTTCATAAAATTGAAACTTCTAAGTAATTTTCTGATACTCTCAAGAAAATCTTTGTCTTGTTTAATATGACAACTATAAAAACAAAAATGTAATGAAGAAAACTTTCATACAGTGTTTGAAAAGCTGTAAACCATTAGATCCCATTCCCACACAGCTCTAGTTGCAGCAACTTTAAGAAAATGTTATGATTGACTTGGTACTCTCTCTCCCTGCAGTACTCTGGAAACATACTTTGTTTATGCGTAGGCTAGTAAAATGCACCCACAGTTTACAGGGGACCTTTCATCTTATTCCCTTGGAAAAAATACATAAATTATATATATATATACACACACACACATATATATACACACACATATAATTTTACTACTCCAGCTTTTTCAACTGTTTACGTAATGTAAGAGCTGGGATTGTGCAACTGTTGTGTCCAACACATTGAACTTCTCCATACTAACTAGTATATATTGCATGGGATGAAGGAGAACATGCCAAAACACCAAGTTTGACACGTAAACATTTTGCTTAGCAATAATTTACTCATTTAGCTTAAAAGGGCTGAGGCCACAATGTGATACTAATGATATTCTATAAACAAGCTGTATGGAACATTGACCTACTATAAACAAAATTCAGTTGATTTATCATAGCAGAATTGAAGATCAAATTTCTTAATACTGAACACCCATGTACATCTGGTCTCCAACCCATCATTTGTTGCTTTTATGTATTCTTGCATTCCAGGTAATGAAATTAACAGAATTCCATCTGGCAACTTTTCTATGTACTAATACTTTTTAAATAAGCAGATGTCATCTTTGACTGTGATCCTTACCACTACCCCTTTTCACTTCTGGAAGAAAGAACATGCAAGATATGGCAAATGAAAACTGCAAGATACTGCCAGGCATGATGGTGTGTTGAACTATAAGCTATGTAGCACACATGAATTTCCACCCTGCACTGCCACAGAAAATTATCCTAGAGCATTTTGGAGAATACTTCTTACAGAGCAGCACCCCTTTCCAATATGCTGCCTCTTCATACACTGACCTCCCCCCCCCCCAAAAAAAAAACAACACATCTGTGTCCTACCAGTAACTTCTAACTCACATCCCCTCACTGTCTTCGAACAGGAAGGAGAAAGTGGGAGAAACTCACTGTCACCAACATCAGTGAGTCAGCCTGGGAGCCATTCAGACATTTCTCTGATGGAGTCCAGTGTGAAAAGAGGAAGAGCAATCTTTGAGAAGATGTCATCAGAAAATGGGCAGAACAGCAATGCTGAAGGTTAGCCTTACCACTTTGATCTGATTTCTCATTTCAGTTCTCTATGGCAGTGATCTCCAAACTTTTTTGATTACACACACTTTTCAATAAAATATTTTCAAGCATGTACTCCCAATATATGTATATTAATTTATGGATTATATACATCGTACCAATATATTATATATATGATGAAGCATACACAAATGTAAGTAATAAAAAGAGATGAAAGATGAAATAAACACTTTAAAAATGTATACTATTTATAATGGTACAAAAAACACATTCTGCCTACAAATCAATTGATTGTCTTGTGCAGACCCTAGGGTCTGCACCCCATTGGAGACCATTGCTCTAGAGTATCAAAGAATGTATGTACCTGTGTTTTGGTTTAATAGAGAAACAATATTGATGATACACTTTAGTTTTTTAGGCTTTATATAATGATATATAACATACTAATACATGAACATACTTGAAATTTCTTAATTGTATACTTCTGATGGTATTATAAAGTAAATTCATGGTACAGATCAGTGATGTTAGTGCAAAACCAGCTCACTGCATGACTATCTCCTTTTATATCTTCCCCTCCTGATTTTATCTCCTATTCTCTAGAATCTATGCTGGTAATGTCAGATAATACAGTGCATTTAATTCCTTCACACACAAATTAAACAATGCACTTGATCTCTGATGTGACAATGGGCAATCACACTCATATAACCAGTGCAGCCTTCAATAAGAGAATGTGGTGGGCTTATCAACTCAAAACCAGCTTTCCATCTTTCTTTTTGTTTTTTTTTTAGTAATTACATAATTTTTGAACAAAATATGACAGAATAGTGTAGTGTGAATAGTGTGATATGTTTTGAGGATGTATTTTATATGTTTCATTTATAAATGTTTTTAAATGTTATAAGTAGATCAATAATTTAAAACTTACTCTTGTCATAATTTTTGATGAAGACAACCCAAACCTACAAATATATTATCAAAAATATGAACAGCAGTCATCAGTTATGAAAAAGCAATAATTTGACTTTATATTTTGGTGAAGATAGTTCAGATTTGGCAATGTGTTGTTTTTATAACAGTACGTTGATCAGCCTCCTGAGCATTATTTTTATTTCATGCCCTTAATATTTTCTTAGTTTGATCATAATGTTTTTTATACTAGCAATCCATAAACTTAACCTGATCCATCCACATGAAATTGGGAATAACTATAGTGAAACAAGTGAAATTGTATTGTTTAGGAACTAAGTAATAGTATCATCCACTCTGCTGTCTTCAAGAGTTTGTAACCCAGATGTAAATATGCCTTCTGGGCTGAAATATGTCAGTAGTTCTGAGACCAAAATTATATTGTTTCATGTCTAATTTTACAAGTTGTTTGCAAACTTGACCTGCAATAAAATGTAAAGAAATTCAAGCATTCAGGAAGATACTGAAAAGATTATTACCTTAAAGTCCCGTATTTTCTTCCCTTTAGGTTTAAATCTTTCAGATCTATTCAGCAATTCTCTTCTGTAATCTGTGTTTAGGTGTTATCCCAATGTGCTCTATAGTACAGAAAAAAAAAAAAAAAAAAAGTATAAAAAGTATATATGGGCTTTCAAAACATATTCCAGCATCACCATTTTTTAAAATGAGTTGCAAGTTCACCTCTATGTCAAAGCAAGCCTCTTAAATGAATATGTCCAAAAGAAAAAATTACTGCAATACACAAACCAAATCTGAAGAGAACTGAATCTTCTCAGAACTACAAAGTGGGGGTTTATATAATAGTGGTTTTATTACTTCTCACATTATAGTTGCTGGCAGCACATGCTGGAAATTTTGAGTGAACTCTTAAGTTTTCTCTTTCAATGTTTTTTCAAATGTTTCAAATCCTGAAGCAAGGTTTATAGATGTATTGCTAGATTATATTACCCAGATCAATATCTTTTTGGCTAAGTATTTCAAAGCTCAGGGATAAGCAAGAAAAGTTACCTAGGTTAGGAGATAGAAATCCAAGGCTCTATGTATGCTATGACCTAAGAAGTGTAATGTTAGATCCAGTTAAGACAGAACTTAAAATGGCAAACAGATACAGGTATTCTGAAGCTTTCTTGCGTGCAGATTTTTAATTTTAAAATTAGACACTATTAGTGGAAAAGTTAATTATTATTTAACACTTTGCAATATAACCCTAATGTAGTCCTAATATTTCATGGCAGTATTTGTTGAGCTCAGTATCATGCCAGTGGATTGTGGAAAACTGGAAGATCAAATAGAGAGAAGTTAGGCCCATAATATATAGAAAACTGGTGAAAAAATATTTTAAGATTGCAATTTATATTGATGACATGATATAAAGTCAAGATCTGAATAGCTGACAAACTGCCAATATGTAGGTGAGTATGCAAGCTAAAAGTTAGAAGTCTCTGAGGACATAATGGGAAACTATAATAATCTGCTGTTTGTATCTCTATTGGTCCTAACCTCCAGAACCAAACAGTTCTTCAAGAGCTGCATAATCTGGAAACATGATGAAGACTATAAAAATTCAGATCACTCAGATTCTTCCCATGTTATTTTTAATTCCTGAATCAGAATGAAAAGGGATAAAGTCTGATTCAGAATGGCGGGTTGAAAATACTGCATGTTTCTAGTATGCTCCTTTCATCTGAATCTTTACAGTAAAACTAGTTTTTAGACTTTATGTAGGAACTTGTTGTTGGTGCCTTTTAATGAATGTTTGTTCATTTCAAGATGATTACATGAGAGCAGAAATACTTTTATAACATAGGTCTTTTTTAAAATGATATATGCTATTTTTAGAATTAGAACTGTGAACATTTTCAGGGCACGTATTCTTATAAATAGTAAAAAATAGTGCTCATAAAAGCTGTGCCCCTCAGCCATTATTGTTACCAGTTTACTGTTTGGAGAATGAGTTCGTATATTGAACATTAAAATAATTTTCGTTGTAAGGATTTTCTTCAACCCAGGAGAACAAGAGAGCCAATGGAAAAACCTGATGTAAATTAAGGTTGAATTCTGCCCAACTTTTTGTGCTTTTTTGTTTCTTTGATAATCAACCACTGGGAAGCAAGCCCTTGCCTGATGTTGTCTATTTATAAATGTTGAAGCATTTCACTCAGTGTCACCTCAACTGCTGTCTTCATTATGGAAAACCAAACACCTTAAATGTCAATATAGATGAAGTTAATTTCAATGCTGTACTGAAGAAGGAAGCTAAAATGATTAAGTATGTTGAAGCTGCAGTAACACATTTCTTCTTTCTCACAGTCAATGCACAAGAAGCATAGACTGTCTGTTAGGTTGACAAAACCTACAGAATAGGCACATCCTGTCCCTCTAGTACAGTTTTTCTCACATCGTGGAAAGGAAAAAGAGATATTCACTGAGGTACAAAATAGAACCCTCTCTCCAAAACCTTTGGAGGAGGTGTTTGCAGCTTCAGGCAGAGATCAGGACATAAATAACAGAGTATCCTTTAAAGATGGGTCACAGGAAAAGTAGTTTCATAAACATGGCTCTGTTGTTTCAAGTAACTAGTGCTTTAATATATCATTATCATTTTCTTTCTTCTCTGGAGATTTCAGTGACTTATTTCAAACATCAATCTCCCTCTTGCCAAATTTTTCAGATTCTAATCCAGTAAAACAAGGATAATAAATCACACTGACATACGTAAGAGGTGGTTAGCTATGTGTTCTTCCAAATACTTGCACCCATTATTAGAGACTTGTAATGCTGTAGCTGAATGCAGTTTTTAAACAAGCAACCAGAATCAGATCAGGAATGAAGAACACTCATAACACAAACATTATATCATTAATACTGCAGGGAGAGAAGAATGGAGATGTCACATAGATTAACTGAAACTCATTGGGCTGGGGCTGTTTTTTCCACTTCAGTGGTAAGATCAATATTTTAGTCAACCTTCCTTAAGCCATACACTATATATATTTTATGACTTGAATAAAAGTTTCATCTTGGTGAAATGAAGTGACATGAGGAAAGGGAATCTGATATTTGTTTGAACCTAGCCCCGGACACACATCAACTTACTGTTACAGTCACTGAGAGGAGGTTCCATAATGGCATTTGGAGACTGCCTGGAAGCTCAGGCTGGAGGAGATTTACTATTTTGAGAAATATACTGGAAAGGGCTACTCGTTATGTTTACAACAAGGCAAGTCATAAACCTGCATCTTGTAACACCATAAGAGGCTCCTTGGTGAGAGGTTAATATGCAGGCTAAACATTACCTGTTACTTACCCAGTTTGAGATATATTGCAATGTAGACTTTAAGTAAAATTAGAGCATCAGATAATATTAAAGATGAACAGAGAAAGAACACTATTTTTTTCTAATGTCTTAGACTGAGTGGAACATGTATCACATGGCTAACTATAAGTGAACGCTTGTTCATCTTCATTTCAGAAATGTGTCCAAGCATTCTAGTATACAGTACAAACAATTATTTCCTGTCCAAAGCACCACTCCCTGGGAAAAAAAGTAAAATAAAATAAAATAAAAATAAAAAATAAAAAACTAAAAAATAAAAAAGAGTAAGAGGATTCTTCTCAGTTTCCTAAATCACAAGAATCTTTTTTTTTTTTTTCTGGTTTTATTGTCTGTACTAAGTATGGTATTGTTGTTGTTTTTTTCTTTTTTAAAAAAAAAAAAAAAAAAAAAAAAAAAAAAAAAAACAGTTCTCTGTCAACAAACCTTTATTTTTCTTTAATCCTGATCCTGTGACCCTGCATCTAGAACCATCTAGAAATTTTAAAACTACAATAGTATTCATTCTAAAGTCAAAGGATAAAAATGCAGGATAATTGTGGCTAATAGTAAATCTTCAAAGACTCTAGGATCTGACTTTGTGTAAAACATTAGATCACCCAAATAATGACATAAAAAGACTTGTCCACTGTCCAAATGAAATTAATAAACCGTCTATACAGTATCAACCTATTACTGCCTCCATTCCATTTTTGATCAGAAGATGCTTAGCCTGCATGTTTAGCAATTCCAGATTCAAGGAGATCAAAGGGGAAAGTAAATCTCAGCGAGCAAGACCTCTTATAGCTAATGCTGACACTACTTTATTTGTATATTAACTGTGACGCATTCAAATATCTCTGTTGTGATGTTTTAAAGGAGGATTGATAGCTTCTTTGGTAATCAGTATGGATTAGTTATCAGTTAAATCGTTACTGTAAACATGGAGCTATTTTGAAAAAAATATTCTCTACAGATGGTGTTTGAAATTCTCTGTTCATTGGCTTTCAGTGACATAATTTGTCTCCTTTTTTGATCTAGCTATTTTCTTCACATGCTAGGCTTCCAAAATCATCTTTGTTGACAGCCAAGATTATTTTCTGTTGTGGACAGTACTGCCTGTTTTACTAGCCCCTTTTTTTTTACCGCAATAACTTTATTTTATCCACAGAGGCGTAAGTGACAGGAAACCTGTCTAAGTTTTGGTTGATGACAACATAGAGAGAGAACCCAACTTTGTGGATTTAAAAAAACTGAAAAGTCTTTTGTAACAAAAGACAATAGTAGTAGATAAGGTTACATAGCAAAGAGGAAGAATATTCATAAGAAATTTCCTCATTTATAGTTTGTATTCTACAATCCAGACAGGAATTAGTTCGAGGCCAGAGCAAAAATTTACTCTAAGTAGGAAATTACTTTCTACACAGATTTGGCAATACTGGCTTAAATACTCTCTTTCTCTGTCTTTCTCTCTCTCTCTTTTTACCTTGGATCAGTTGTTCACTCAAAGCCACTTTTTCAATTTGCAGTGCAGATTCTTAAACCATTGTACCAGCACAAGTGACAGGAATGGTGTACTGCAGCCCAAGGGCAAGAATGAAAATGAATAATGCTTAAGGTACCCCTGCTGTAGAAACCCTGGAGTTGTGAAACAGTCTCCCAATTACCAGAGACATTGAGTTGCAGCTGCAACAAAAGCTGTTAAAATAACACAACTTCGAAATGGCAAAGCTTTGCTAATGGTACTCAGGTCTGTATCTGAGAAGAAACACACACCCCAACAAAGGGACTCTCACCAAAGGACTGACACAACTGAGGAAAACTTAGGGCTGAAACTGTCCTAAATTGCACATGATTTCAATGCAATAGTTCTACCCCTCCATAAACTAAGGATGCTAGTGTTAACATCTTTTATTTATGCATGAATTTAACGTAGGCCTGATGCTGTAGCATGGAGTTTGTTCATAACTAAAATAAGTAATAAGTTTGGGGAGTATGCAAATAGCAGGCAAATAGAAGTATTACTACAGGCAACCTAGTACTACTAGGTTCTATATGAGGTTTAATTGTTCTGAGTGTTCTCTGCAACAAAAGAGATACCTCTAAGTATGTACTATGAACTGGAAAAGTCTGTTGGGCTTAAGTCAGGTTCTGTCTCCAAAAAAAAAAAACCAGAAAATTACTGACAATAGCATGTTTTTAAATTGATTGTTTTCAATTGACTGTAAAAATGATTTACAGGAGAAAGTTACTGTAAATGGCAGAGTTTTTGCAGAAGAATTGGAACTGTAGTTTAATTAGATTTCTCATTCTTCTAATACCAGATTCGGTGGAAACATTGTTTTTAGTAAATAGTATGGTCGAGTTGAAACCATCAGCTGAATTAGTCTGTATGATGACAATACACATGCTGTTGTGCATACATATCAACTACCTACAAACTCTAGACAAATATTGGACATGACAAAATGACAGAAGAATCAGAGCTATAGTTGATTTATTTAAATTGCAGCTTGTTACTAAAGTTTTACAAAGCCAATACTAACAGTTTTTTAATAATGCTGTGCTCACAGCAACTATTTTGCACATTTAAATGAAGTATACAGTCTTGCACACCTATTTTGTCCACTGCCTTGTTTAAAAATCTGTCCCAGTACAGCTTATAAAAGAAGATCCTCACTAAAGTCATTTACAACTAGTCTACATTGGTCTCTAGGGCTGCACGGCTTTATAGAAAGTTATTTGCATTTCAAATGACTTGCAATGAACACTGATTCAGACAACTTAAATGATACTAGGAATAATTAATTACTTGAAATAAACCTGTTTAATCATTAACCAATGGGCTGAATCCTGAGTTGAAGAGGCCTGCTTTTACAAAAGAATAATAATGTGTAATAAGAAAGTCACAATCTTGCAAATAACATAAAACGACCCAAAAAAATATGTATGACATACTTTAAAAAAAGATAGGATCAGCTCAGTTCACTCTGTAATAAAAATGTTGTATGATATTCTTGTGAATTAATACAAGTTGATGAATGCAAAGACTTACAAACCTTTGCAGTTAATGGGCCTTACCTCCCATCTCTAAATTGACAATCTTGCAATTACATCAACTTCAGTGGAGTTATCCTTGATTTATGTGGTTGCAGATAAGGAAGATCCAGGTAGAATGTCTCAAGTGTTTTGTTTGTAATCTGGAACAGAGTTCTAAAAAGCATCTAGAGAAATGACACATCGTCATGTAGAGTCCACTTGTTTGTGAAGTAGTCCTTTCTGGCATTTATTTGTACTAGATGTATAACCCCTTTCTACACTAATTTTGTCTGGCCAAATCCGATATGTTTATCACTACAACTTCTGTCTGTCTGCCTCTGGTCTGGTTATTTACCCAGTGCTTCAGACTACTTCTTCAAGCCTTACACTACAAGTGTTTAGACCATGAGCTTCAGACTATTTCCCATCACAAATCTATAGCCATTCTTCATTCTTTTCTGCATCTCTTTCCCAAACTTCCACCTAACAAAGTCAGAAAGGTCCATTATAGCCTCCTTTCATTAAGGACAAATATAATTGCATGGGAATAGGTGACATGACATAAAATTATTTTTCTTTATGAACTGATCCTTATTTCACTTTAAACTAATTCACAGTAGTTCTCTAATATAAAGATAAATAAATTTACTAAATGTTGCCATTCTATGTGTGATAATATTTCTAAGAACTAACTTGTGCAGTATTTTACACTTATACATGAAAAATAGCCTTTCAAAGCAGTAACACTTGCAAATTCTGCAGTAAATGTTGTGAAGTTTCTTTGGAAAGATGGTAATTTTAATCTATAGTGAAATAATATTCAATTTGGATAAGCATCTTTGAGTAGTACTTTTCAGCCACTAGATAGATTCCTTTTGGTTTGTTTGTTGTTTTTTGTTTGTTTTGTTTTGTTTCTAGACAATCAAAGAGACCTTTAACCTGCTCATTTCTTCTTGGAAGTATGTTTATACACTATGATCATATTACTCCATAACTTTATTTTCCATCATCTAGACACAGTTGCATTTCTCCATGTGGGAATATTTTCTCTGTTTCTTCTCTACATTTTCTCAAGTTTTTCAGGTATCTGTAAGGAACCTTTTTTCCCCCTCCTTTTAAGTTCTTACAGTTTAAAGATGTTCTTTCTCTGCTCCATTCCATACCCTCTGTCTCTGACTGCAAATTGAGCAAAGTACATTTCAGAAGCATAGTTTGGTCCATCAGGAATAACAAAGCATAAGAACTACATAAAACTGCACACTCAACAATTCATGCCTCTTACAAATGAAGCTTTTTCTAAAAATGTGACAGACCCATAGGGGATAATGTTTTTTTCTGAGCTCCTGTGAGAGCCATAATATCCCATTTTGCATTCAGGCAGTCTTATGAGAAGCAAATTCCCTATAGACTCATTTGAGTATTTGAAAGCACCGGAGAAAACTCTTAAACTTCTAGTGGCACTGAACTTAGGCACTGACATCTGCAACTATGCACTTGAATAAATATTCAGGAACTGAATAATATAGGATAATGTTAATCCATAGATTATTTCTCTCATCACCATGAGTTTTGAGTTCTCAATACCAAATACTTCAATTTCTCAGCAAAAGCAAAACCCTCAAACCACTGAAGTGCTGTGGAACTTTTTATTAAATCTTTCAATTATGCCAAAGCCTTATTTTCCTAGAAGAGTTATCAAAACAACATTTACAGAAAGCTCTATAGCTAAGTACCAACGACTTCTATTGTCCCCGCTGAAAAACAATGAAGGCAATGCTCATACTGCTGTTTAACCTATCGTGAAAACACGAAGCCCATAAGGGATAGCTAATGTATCATTGGATTCAGATGGAGGAAAGCCAGAATTCTCCAGTCCTATTATGCATGGAAGACTTGTCAAGCTCTGTTCACTTAATATAGTTGATATGTTACCATTAATAAAATAATTATATCCTCTGAAGACCCACCTGACAAAGGAAAACAGTTTTCAGCTTTTTCTTGGCATACCTCAAATTGGTAAACATAAGACTCTTCTGACAAAATATTTCATCACAAGCACACATTTATCCTCAAAAGAATCAGAAGATATTACACTTAGGAGTTCTCTTGAATGAGCAAAAGCTTAGAGCAAAATGAATGTACTCAGATTGCTTAAACTCTCACAGCATCAGAAAGAGTTTTGCATTATGTTATAAAACAACTACCTTCTAAGGAGACTTCATTTCCTGTTTTAAAGGTAACAAGAGAATAGTTTCTATTACTTCACTCCCCAGGTGGCTATTAATACGTATCTATTAAAATGTTTTTTAAAACAGTCCATTAAATTCATTGGCCCTTATTCAGCAAGGAATTTAATCACATGTCTAACTTTAAGCATATGAGTATTCCCATCGCACTTGAGGAAACTATTCACATGCTTATGATTAGGCAGAATCTAAGAATCCCTTGCTGAATCAGAACAATACTAAGAAAGGTTTCAAACCTGTAAACATTCTTGAAAATTAAAGCAAAGGCTAATAAATATGCTGGTAGTAATCTTTGTTAACCAATACATTGCACCTTTAAAATGAAAGGATATTGATGGGTTATGGGGGAATATCCCTCTGTTTCTGAAGCATGTGTTGAACATCTCCACTGTTTTGGTTAGATTTGGTTTAATGTACAGACTTCTCACTTGGAGGACCGCAATTTTCTGTCTATCCTGATTTCAACTTTCTCTGAAAACTATTTTTTTTTTCTTCCAGCTGGCTTTCATTGACTGTAACTGCTGCTATTCTTTCTTAAAGTGTAGCAATTCTTTCGCCTATTATTATTGCTCCCAACATACAAATTCATTGCATGTGATAAGGATAATTAAACAGAAGATTATCCTCATAGATGTTCTGAGTAGGGTCACGTGAAAATATTATGAAACTGAGTAAGTTTACACTGAAAGCCAGTCTTCAATGGGTGTCTACATCTACGTCTGTTTTTTACAGAAGATTTAGGTGACTTTTTTTATATTTGCTTGTGTTGTGGTTTAACCCAACCGGCAGCTAAACACCACACAGCCATTCACTCACCCTCTACCCTCCCTCTCTGGGATGTGGGAGAGAAACGGGAGAGTGAAGCCTAACTGAAACCAGGACAGCTTGCTGTAAGCGGACCTTGAACACTTATGCCAGCTAAACAGTTTTGTAGTAACACAGGCCAGCAGGCTAGATGAGGCCTGGCCTCTGTTTGGTGGGATACCTTTTCCTTGGCACTCTGCTCTATGCCAGGTGAAGGTGAACGGATAACATTTTGGAAAAGCTCTTGTTGCAGTATTTCATAATATTAAAGCTAAGCTGTGGGCACTTCAAAAGGAAAAGGGTTGATTTTTGATCTGTGTCTTTTCTTGTCAGCCACCGCCTTAGTAAAATAATACAATAATGAAAAGTCAGCCAATTTAGGTAAGAAGAAATGTGATTGACTGAACATGTGTTTTTGTCATGCATATGTATGACAATATGTCTTATAGTTGGGCTTCCAGAACAAGGAATTGACTCTGGCAAAAGCTGTGCAGGCTTCAGCCCCTAAAAACATCGGCCAAGTTCCACCTTATACATGTGGGGATAAAACAAAATCAGCTGTCCCCCTCTACTTACTCCAGAAAAGGAGAGGTGTGCACTTTTTTTTTTTTTTTTAAGAAATTCAAAGAAATATTATCCTTTGATTTTGTAGGGGGTTTTTTTGTTTGTTTGTTTTTGTGCGTGTGTTTTTTGTTTTTTGTTTTTTGTGTGTGTTTGTTTGTTTTGTTTTGGTTTGGTTTTTTCCAGACATTATTTCAGCTCAAACTTGTTTCATTAATCTCATAAAATGCAATTTTTTAAGAAGGAATGCAGGTTGCAACAAATTTATTCCCTCCTATTATGCAAAGGCAAGGATAAATGTAGATGGATTTAGAGAAGATTAGGACGCTCTGATTTGTGCAGTACTAGCACAAGGGCTAAAAAAATAGATACTGGTGGCTCTACTAAAAATACATGTTCTTGAAATCTTACAATTCCCTCTTCACCTAAAAAGGAAAGGAGAGTCCTGTTTACAGAAATTCAGTGTTATTCAACACAATTTTCCATGGATGGTAAAAAAAACCTTGGCAGGTCAAGAGGAATTTCCAGCCTGTGGGATTAGATTAAACCTCTTCTGCTTCTGATTACAGATCGTAGAGATGCTCACAGCATACACTTTTCCCCCTTGTCTGAAACAAGGAGGAAAAACACCTTGATACCAAATTTAAGGCACCTTTCTGGGCATGTGGAATTCTAACAACTACATATGTATGTTAAAACAACAACAAAAGACTAGTGCTATTAAGTCTGTACTGCTCTTTTAGGAGTACTCTGAACTGCTGTCTCCACATCCACTGTTTCTGAATTGCAGGTAGATAAATTGTTACTCCTTGTCACAATGGTAAGAACCTTTGCATGCTAACTTTTTAAAAGACAATTCAGTGTTAATTCTATTATATGGTCATGGCTAAGTATTCTCTTTTTGCACGGTCCTGCATGGTGAAAGCACAGAGAGCACAGAGATACCATCTGATCCTTGTGAAACAGCCAGGAACATCTGATGACCTATAAGATTCTTCCAATTGCAGTTGTAAAATCCCTCTAGAAAATGCTTTATTTCAAATGTTTACTTTAAAATGAAATTACATTTCTATAAATCAAACTCTCTGTAGCTGATATGTTCTAAATTGAAAGTACGACACAGTTGCTAAAAAGTTGGCAATACCATTCATTTTGCCCACTGCTTTTCTTTCAAGATTTGAAACACATGCAACCCATCTCCCTCTCCCCAGCACTGATGTCTGTTTGTAGTTGCAGTGGGTGGTCGCAAGCCTGTAAGAGGACTACCAGAAGAGAGCCCTCCCAAGACTGGCAACATGCTGCTGGACTTCCAGGAGAATGTCTCCTTGAAGGAAAAAATGGCTCTGTATCAGGCTGCTGTGTCCAAGGCAGAGAGCAGAAACTGCTTTGCCAATGTAAGATATCAAAGTCTCATTACCTTCTTAATTCTGTGTTTGCTTTGTGCAGGGACAAATTACCACCATCTTTATTTCTACAAGCAAGCTATCAGATGGATCACAGGGTGGATCAAAATTTAAATCTGAAATTAGGAAACCTACATAGCAAACATAGTCATCCATAAGTCTCTGTCTCTACCAAATAAGATTTTTCATGCTACATGCCTTTGGTCTTTTTGGACCTTTTGGTCTTTTTGGACCCTTTAATTCATGGAAGTACTCTTCTTTTTAGTCCACTTTTGCCTGAACTTCACTTATGATGACAAAAAGAGGCAGTTTCTTTATCACAACAAATATTGTCTATTGCCAAATAATAAAATCATATTCAGGAGTACAGTGAGTTTAGAGCTCTTGCTGCTCAAACTGAAGAATTTGAAATTAACACATTATAAAATAGCAGCCATTCAAGATAACGTACATGAAGAGGTACATGAAAGAGTCTGACTCAGCTCTAAGCCTAACCAGCCAGCATCTGTCTATATGCAAGAACTGTAGAAGGATTCCAGTCTTACCTTGCACTTTGGTCTTCAGAGGAGTGGTCTGCAGCAGCTGAAGTGACCTGGGGGCTCAGGTAGCCCGGAAGCCACCTAGTGGAAGCAGACACCACCCATGCTCACCTTCTGAGTCCAGGTGTTTTCAAACCACACAATTCCTGCCCACTGGCTTCTAATTTCCTTTGTGTATTCCTAATTGCTTTTGTGTACTCACAGCAGATTCCTGCCATTCTGTGGGCCAAGAAGGTTCAAATTCCCTCCTCCCACAACTGCAAACAATGCTGCCATTAGCTCTCTCCCCAGAAGGAAGAACTATAGGAAGCCTGACCTGTGCTGAGAATATATGAACTGCTTCATTTGCGTTCTATGACACTTTGCCCTTTCTTATATTAAGCATATTAAGTTCCATTAAAGGAAATCAATATGTTTCTTTAAAGGACCATAATTGCATTTACCTACTTTAAATATCTTCAAGTGGCTCACGAGGTGTGCCTAAAATGTTCATTTACTACAGTAATTACTCTTTGCATATCCATATATATATATAGGATTGTGCCATCTTCATCATTTTTTTAGGATCTGTTTACTTATCAGATGTTATGTACTAAATTTACTTTTTTTTTTTTTTAATAGCAATTTTTATTACAAGATAATGTTGAATGACTGGATATTTTATTTCCTGCATATTGTTTAACAAGTTCAAATCCTTAAAGCTTTTTTTCTCATACCATCTAAGAAGCAACACACAATGGACAGAACTGAGAGCCTGAGGGCAAGGACACTCTTCTGACCTTTGTCACTATTGTTAGGGAAGAAGGATCATCTCACAAAGGCCTGGTTTAAGCTCTCTCTTTTTAATTCAGCAATAGCTACTGAAAAAATACAAAGAGGGCCAGGTAGCAACATCAAAGGCAACAGAACTCAGAACAGAAGATGGAAAAGCAGAGGATCACTCTGAAGTGATTGCTACTAGCAATCAAGTACATGGGAACTATTATGTTGGTGTTAAAGGTTTTGGTCAAACATGCTTATTTTTTCAAATGTAGTCCTTTAGTTCTCCAAATCACAACGTATGGCTCTTGTGCAGTAGTCTGTGAACTTGTCAGATATGCTATTTATAACTGTCTGCTGATAAATGTGTAATTCTTGCAAATAAAGAATATTACATGGCTGAAAATATGTGACTGACCCCTAAACTTCAGAGAAAACCACTGAGGCAGCAGTTTAGGCAGAGATGAATATGCAGCTATACCATCAGGATCTATTTCACACAGTAGCATTTACTAATTAGTGTTAAATATATTATAGAGTGTAAAATTTCAAAAGGACTTGATAACTTTCAGGTCCTAATTTTGGAACAAAAAATAAAAAGTCCTAGAGTAGGCCAATAAGATTTAACAATTAATCTTAGCAGTATGTATATGATATGTATTTTGACGGTAACTGTAAAATAATTGTGTTACTCCTGTATCTATTTTGAATACTAATGTACATTCATTCATACTGTTGAAATAACTAGAGTTTACAGACTATATCAGTTCAAGTTGTATATAAGAGGGTACAGATAAAACTAAGTGCTTCCAAATTCTCCATTTAAAATTAATAAGAATTATAGTGTACTGCTCTTAAGTAATTAAAAAAAAAAATCAACTTGTGGAAGTATGTTCTTATTGCAGATGCATAACAATTGGCCTTATTTTATCATTCCAGATTTCAGAGAAAAACAAGTCCTGCACTGTGCCTGGAGGCCTAGCTGCAGTGAGGAAACAGTTTGAGAAAGGGCAGATGACCTCTTCAAAGATCACCTTTGCTCGCTCCCAGCACCAGCACAAATCTGCACAGGTAACGATGGCATTTTTAGTACTAAAAGATATATGCCCTGCTAAAGAGTTGGTGGGAAAAATATGCTTCATTAAAGAATTTTCGTTATAATTAAGACAATGTTTCCATAGTGTTCATATTCTCAGAATTTTCTCTTCGAGGATGTACTACAGTACACATGCAGCAATCTGCATGTCTTAAAGCATATTTATGATATAACCAAACAAACAAAAAGCACAACCACCAGATATCAGAAATGATGCAGTATGCCACGTCTAGGATACACAACAGCATAGTAAAGCAGATTTTATCTGGAGGATGGATGTTGTGCCCCTGTTTCCTAAGCAAAGAATAAATTAACTCAGTCACTGCAAACAAGGACCTATGAAAAGTTTATTTCTCTCTATGACAGTGTTTTAAGCACTGTTTTATGGGTACTGTCTGGATCCTCATCAAGCTGTTTCTCTCCACTTCTCCCTGATTCTGGAGCTAGTGAGGGCAGTCTGGTCCACAGTACAACGGCACTATTTTGCAGTGATAACTTATAGCACACAGTAATGCTGATAGCAGTATTTTTATGGTGGGAAAGAAAATAAATATTACATGAGTCCACCTGAGTTTGTACAAACCCTTATCTATTGCTGGGTGATGTGAACTCCTTCATTACAGGGAACTCCATCATTATAGGGAACTCCATCATTACAGGGAACTCCGTCTTACATAGTAGTAATGTTTTACTGCTTTTCAATTGAAGAGATGAAGGAGTATGGATAAAGATGCACAAGTAAAAAGGAGGAATTTAAAAATACACTGTAAGTGTAATTGATTTAAATGCTGAAACAAGACCACAAACTAATCATCACTATAGTGATTATTCTACAAGTAGTTTAGTCTAACAACTGTAAAATCCTTCTATTAAGGGCAAACAAGAAGGTAATGAAAGAAATGCTTGAGTAAGCTAAGAACAGAAGAGAGACAGGAAATTAAGAGACCCATGTTCAAGGTCACAATAAAAAAGAAGAAAGGCAAATTTCAGATTTCAGGAAATATCAATAAAAATTAGCACAAAAGCAAAGACTAACTTTCTTCAAAAAACAGCTCTTCTGACTACCTAGTTTTGGGTAGACACTAATTTATCTAGGTAGTCTTACTAATTACAGTAAAAATTAATCATAAAGAAACAACACAGTGCAAAAAATAATCCTAAATGACTTTTTTTTTTTTTTTTTTGCCTGGACTTCAGGTATTCTTTTATTAACAAAGAGACTATTAACTTTTTTTTTCATTCATACCTTTCCCTCTAACTTTGACTTCTACTTCAAATACATAACTTGTTTGCATGTACTTTTCTGGTGAGGTGTTCCAACCTTTCTGCCATGGAGAAATGCAGAACTGTTACTGGGTGGAGAAATGCAGAACTGTTTACAAAAATGATGTGACTTTTTCTCTTACTTAGAACCAAAGAGTTTAATTCCTGTGATATGAAGATGAATCTTTCCTGGCCTAACAATTAAGTTTAGTTCTCTATGAAGCCACTACGATGGTTTCATTTCTTCAACAAAGCTGTGACCTCTAAGCACATTTAGTAATGTGTGTCTATTTGATAACTTTCTCTCAAATCATCAGCAGAAATGGTCATGTTCACAGGAAATAGAATAAGACTATATAGAATAGTTTTAAAATTTAGATTAAATAACTTACGGCAAGACCATAAAATCCCATTTATATCTAACATAACTGCACTCTCATAGAAAATGGGATTATACACTTAGGTAGCTGAAAGATTATTTGAGGTCACTGAGTCAATCCTAGGGCAAACTACAGAAAATGTGTTGTTTGAACACAGATTTCCAGAGCTGGATAAATCCAAACCAGTAAACAAAGCTTAAATAAGAAAACTTTTTTTTTTTTTTTTTTAACAGTAATCTAAATTGCTGAAAATTTTACCATACTCAAATATTGCATAACAAGTGCATGGGTTGTCATTCAAAATATGTACATCAAATATGCAAGTACTATTTAATTATTTATCTTTCTGTTTTTCTCAGACCAGTCATCACTCAAAGCTCTCTTCATTACAAGGGAGATTTGTTCCTTGTGAAAGGTGACCAATTATTGGTAGAAAGCACTAAAATCTTGTCCAATATGCTGAACAGTAATGAAAGCTGACCACAGAACTGTGATGTGCTCACAAACTCAACTTGATTGTTTAAAGACCTAGTATTTAACTTGACCACAGATCATGAACATCTTTTGTCCACAGCCACTGAGCTGAGAAGAGGTCATGATCTTCAGTATTACTGTTCTGAAAATGCCAGCCTGGAGTTGTTTGCTAGCTTGCAGTCTGGAGCACAAGATATGTTTGCATATGGTAGAGCTGCTCAACATGCAGCTGAATGACGAACAGGCTGAGATGTTGTGAGAGCAAAATAATTACAAAAAAATTGGCCACAATATTCCGCACATCAAACCCACAGGTTGCTGTTCTTCACTGCCAAAATAATTAGATGAACAGTATAAGCAGAACATTAAATCAGTGATTTAAAACAAAAACAAAAAATACACAACATTCCAAATCAGAAAAGAACTGTTACTAACCACTCTGGAAATGAAAGTAATTCCTTTATCTTGCCACAGAAGCTGTAAAATCACAGTTAGAACAGTTCTGAAGGGCACAACAGCTGCTCAGACAAAATCTCATTATCCAGTGTCAGACACAAGCACTTTCTGGCAAGTGAGCTTAACCTCCTACATAGACAGGATGAGTGAATTATATTGAAAGTATCTGATTTTCACTCAACATAGTACAGTAGTACAGTATGCCAGGAATGACACAGGTATAGCTAAACTGCCTTCATTGAGGGTCGTTCCAGACAAATTTTCTAAGATTTCTAGAGTAGCAATTGCCAATTTTCAGGTGATTGCTGAGGATAAGATTGAATAACACGACAATTTTAGTGAATGGCAAAAACCTAACTTTTTAATGAAAATATTCCATACAGTACCCAAAACAATATAAGTATTTACATAACACTAAGCAAAGCTGACAAATCATAAAGATGAAGTGTAGAATTACTTATAAGAAATTTCTGTAGGATTCTTACAGCACTGACGTGCAGATGATACCATAAGAACATAAATACGTAAAAGGACATAGCTTTGAGGAAGAAATGAAAATACACACCAAGTCACCACTGAGTCCCTCTATTAATAATTTTGCAGATGAAACTTAAGAGTCACAATCTACTTCTGCTGCATAAAGGAAACTGTAAGTTGGTACAAACTGAACATTTAGAACAGTAAGTTCTAAATATGCTAATACATAAATGATATTGTCTTAGCTAACTTCATACAGAGTTAATATATGATTATGCAGTTTAAAATAAACATGCTTCAGATAGGAGTGAGTAAAAGGCTTCCTGTACTTCTGCGAGGTTTTGGACCATTTGATCCCCTTGATCAGTTGTTTTTTCCGTACATACATAAACTTACATACCTGTTTTTATATACACATGTATATAACAGAGTATACATAATTTGATTCTCAAGACAATTTTATTTTTGAAAGGGAAAGTAATTTTTGTCTGTTGTCAGAACAGAGGAAAACTGCGAAAATGTCAATAAAATAAAGAAAACCTTGGTCTAAAAAACATGGTACAGTTAATGAAAAATCAAATCTTGGCATATTTTGCAGTAAGAATTCTATATGAATTATTACAGACACCAAAATTGATGTATGTGCCGCTAAAATATAAACTGCATGTAGTAAATACAGTTCTCTTCAGTAATATAATCTGAATACCTAGATAAAAATGCACCCTTGTAATATAATATATACAGACATTAATAACATTTAATACTTTAAAAATATATTAAGAATTTTCTAAATCCTAACAGGTAAAAAAGTTTGAATTTTACTTTTACACAAATACATACCCTGTAATATTAAGGAAAAAAAAAAAAAAAAAAAAAAAACAGAAATTTTGAGCGTTACCTTTTCATGGTAGCTTCCACAATTATAGTGAACTGTTAACTGAATGCACCTGTGTGAATTGTTTTCAACCACAAATTTGTTGCATGGTTTTGTAATGCTGTTCAGTTTAGCCTTGCAGTTAATAAACACTTTACTTGATTTAATAATGGACAAAATTGTATATTCCACAGAAAGAAACGAAGGGATCAAGTTACCATAAGCACAATTGTTAACAAGCATTAAATCTAGATCATGATTTTCAGCCACAGTCCTGTAGTGGAAGCTGGACTTGCGCAACTTAATAAGAGCAACTTTATCCCATGAATACCATCAAATAATTCTTAAGGACATTCTCCAAAATCTATGTGGTATACAAAACTTGCCACATGCTCTAATGCTGTAGACTAAATTAATCCTATCCATATCCTGCAGCTGGCCATTGCAGAAGGAGGGATAAAACCAAGGATCTTCCTACTCTCCACTTGTTTTGGATAAAGAAGCAGCATTTTACCCACTGTCAATGTAATTTCAATTAGCCATTGTGACAGACACAGAAAACATGAGGACCTCCAAGTCCCTCTTCCTCCTTTCATACTCAGAACCAGACCATGTAATTATATTGTCAAAATCTGGCCCATAATGTTTAGGCTGCAGTTTAGACAGCTATAGATATCACATTAAACTATTACAACCTTTTGCAATATGGCAGCTACTCCATAAGCAGTACAAAAGTTATAGCAATAAGGCACTACTGATGTTCAGATTAGATCTGCTTCCTGACTGACTACATTAAGCCTCATTATATTCCTTTTTAATACCCCATACCATAGACACATAATGACTATCATGAACATTTCATATGTCTCATGAATGAGCTTTTCCAGTAATAAGAGCTTGACTTATATATCTAAAACATTCATTTTGGAATGGAAAAGTATATATTATGTGACAAAAACCATATATATGCATAAATATATTGAAAAGCATATCCATATAAAATGAAAAAGCATATTATACATATACCCAAACATCCTCATTAAGCTGAGAAGACATGGAAAAAATTGCACCCCATTTTCTTTTAAACTTGCTAGGGTGTTAACTCTACACCTCCTCATGTTGTGTGGCTCTCTCAGTTGTTACACTGACACAGCTTGCACGTGTATATAATGCTTTGACTTGCCCTCATCAAGCTCCACCTAACTTTTACAGTTCAAACTTCTTGGTATATAGGGTTCCTTGTGGTGCTTGTAACCCGCTATATCATCACAGCACACTGCTGTAAATGAACCATTTGGGGTTACGCCTCTTAAAGTAGAATTGATTTGTGACAGCCCTTCACAGGCAGAAACAAAAATCCCGATTACTGTTAAAGACAAATACAAAGAATTGCATAATTAGGAGACCTCAAGAACCACTCAGCCCCCAGTATCAAGCAGTACCAGGGAAGCTGAATGCAATGGAATGACTTCCAAAGAAAGCCCAGTGGAAGCCTTTCAAACACAAGAGGTAACTTTGTCAATTAAGAATTATATCATTCAGCAGGTATACCGAGATGCTGATCCTTACCTGCTTTGCCTCTTACTCCAGCACTACTTGGTACAGCAAGATCTTCATGTTCTGCCAATAGCTGCCCTCATATGGCAGTGCATAACAATGTCTTTTGATTGGTGTCCTACACAGTGTTGTTTGAATGTGGTAATGAATGGGGTTTCCCATTCATACTTTTCTGTGATGTTTCAAAGACAGTGGCAGAAATGTGGAAAATTCTTACATGTTGCACTAAATCCTGCAGTAAAGTGAAGGTTTTATGCACAGGTTTCTTGCGAGGAGCAAGTTATTCCAGAGACAAATGGGGCTTCTACACTGATGCAGCACACTGATGAAACAGGTAAGTGGCTTGACAGAAAAGGCTCACAAAGGAGCATACTGAACCAAGTTCTATCTTTACTTCCACAAAAGTGAGACTGCTCTTAGGATACAGATATGGGACATTGCTCCAAGTTGTTCAGTGCCTCCCTCCTCAGCTAAGCATATTCACTGATCTCAATGGGACAAAAGAAAAGGTTTACATTTTGGTACACGGAGAGGAGCTTGGCGTAAGGAGGTAGCTTCAAATATGTGTTGAGCTGCTGGAAAGAACTGGGCATTTTAAGAGTTGCCTGAAAACATATGCAAATGCTTGCCCCTGTATAGACAAAATTGTGGATGATAAAGGCTCAATTTATAGCCAAGTGGAAGAGGTCTGGAGACCATGAGCATGGTGTTGATGTGCAGCTTCTGCAGGTTAGTCCTGGTATTAGATTTCACACGTTAAGTTAATTCAATTGCAATTCAGGTATGGCAAAACAGCAGGCAATAATGCGTCCCTCAACAATTCTTCTGTCCTTTTTTGTATGGATTTCTGTTCATGACCAAGCGACTTGCTAGAGTTCTGCAAGAGTAAGTATAATTAGTCTAATGTAATAATGTTTTACAATTCACTGATCAAGTTAATTTCACAAAAGGCAGGGTGAAATCACTTTTTTTTTTTTTTAATTATTCTTATTCTTTCTATTGCAGTAACCAATGCAGCTATGAATGAGGATGTCCCGAAGATTTCTATGCAGATTTTAAAACAGCAGTTTGAAAGGACAGCTGAGGAAAAGGTTGTTCCCTCTGAAAGAGAGGCTGCAACATCTGCACAAGTTGGACAGGTCTGTAAGAGGAATCTTGATGCTACTTAGAAGTGTGGAAGTTTACATGTTGGTCCATCCCAGTCTGAATTTCTATTTTCATTATGTAGTTGCAATTAAAAATGAAACCTATGAATGTTGTAGGAATGTGTGGAGTTTAGGAATCAAGGGCACATAAAGCAGTAATAAGTACATTTACTAATTCAGCAAATACTTCTACTATTTGACAAACACAACAGAAAGTAGAACTCGGTAAACACTTCTGCTTTTCCTATACTCCTCTGCTGAACGTAGTCTCCCCTTTCCTTGTTTGCAGTCTGTAAATGTATATAATTTTTGTCACTAGTTTCTCAGAAACACAGAAAATGTCAGTTTGAAGAAAAGAAAACAAACGTAATCCACACTCTTCAGAATGTGCAGAAGCACTGCACCATACTCTTGAATTCTCTAGAGGACATGTCTGCACAGCCACATGGATGTTTCAAATGCAGTGACAGGAATCTTTCAATAAAACGTACCATGATGAGGAACAAGCATCAGCTGAAACTCACATCAGAGGAATTTCTGCTGGGGCTGTAAAAACCACTAGGCACATGTTAGAAACACAACAGCTGGATAGAGTTTGGCAGCTCTACTCAGTGGACAACGTTAACTTGTTGCAGCAGAAGTCAAAACTCAAAGAGATTAAAGGAAATGTGAAGAGAAGCATGTCTTGAAACTCAGACATCTTATATTGTCAGAGATAAAGACCGAAAAGTATAATTGTTCACAGAGAAGACACTGGAAAAGGGGATGTAAGAACTGCATGCTGGTTGTTGGTAACACAGCCTTTAGATGTGATTAACACAGCCCCAATGGAAATTCAAGTTGCATGTGAAACCTCTTTGGAGGAAAGCATCAAAGTTGTTTGCACACAAGGCAAAATGTTTCTTTTGAAACACAGCCTTTGGAGAGTTGTATTGAAGAGGATTCAGAGGAAACAATCACTGCAAAGGAAACGTTCTAAAGGATGAACATTTCCAGAAAATGCTGGATTTTTGAAACTCAGGCTCTTGAAATGCTAGAAGATAACGACAACACACCTCTTCCCTTACCTGAAGAAATAATAGGAGGTGATGTAACAAATAGTAAACATTTATTTTAAAATATTCAAGGTCATGAAGGCAAGGAATTTAAACAAATAATGAAAATTGATATTCAGGCTGAGTATGTTTCAGCTACGAAGAATAAATCTGAAAACTAATCATTAGACTCGGTAAATTTCAGTTCAGTGGAACTTATAAAAAAATATTCAAAAAGAGGATATAAAAAAATAAAATGTTTTACATTGCCATTGGCTTGTAGAAAACCATTGAACTGATGCTATAAAAGAAAACAAAGCTGACAAACCCTCAATCAAACCTATTATAGACATAAAGGTGGGGAACATGAGGAAAAGCTGCTTCTGAGACTTTCTCTGGGCCAGTCTGAAGATGAATCTGAAAATATTAGCACCAAGAAAATCATTAGTGAAGAAGTAGTAATAGAAGTAAGTGGTGCAATGTAGAGAATAATGCTTGAAACCCAGTCACTTCATGCATGCAGTTGCTGGGAACAAATCCAGGCAATTAAAATAGGAGACCAAGGCAACTCAAGTCAGAAGTTTCCACTGTGACCCAATTCATCAGACAAATGAGAGCTTTAAGGATCCAACACTATATAAGCCTCAGGAGTCAAAGGTGAGGGAACCATTGTGGCAGCCAAAAAGTACAATAATTTCTGTTGCTTTCAGAATTAAAATCATAAACCCAATTGTAAAGAATGATACATATTCTTTAAGAATTCATGCAAGTGAGGACCTGGTCTTGCAGTTCAAAACTTCTTTGAACAACAAAATCAGAAGTGTCAAACAGGGGAAGTCTGTGTGGATCAGATGCTCCCTACACCTCAGGAGCCAAAGGTGAGGGAGCCATTATGCCAACACAAAAGTCAAATTGCTTCTGGTGCTTCCAGAATTAAAGTTATCAATGAAATCCACAAGAATCATAAAGATTTTGAAAGACATCTGATTCAGCAAGGAATTTATTTTCTGCCTGAAAATGTGCAATGGTTTGAAAACACTGGAATCAGAAGAAAAGAATAAAGATACAAGCCTTACCATTAAGAAAAAAAAAAAAAAAAAAAGGAAAGGATTGCAATGGAGGATCACCAAGATCACAACAATGGGATATGCTAGTGGAAAACCACATCCAAAAGAGGAGGGACATGAGTCAGTATTACTCACAATCTACATGTTGTATAGTAACGCACAACAGGATACAATAAAAGGCTGAAATGATATAAAACTAACAGACTTCTCTTAATTTTTGCTGCCCATCTCTCCTCCTGTCTCGCAAATCTTTTACCATCTTTCCTTTTCAAGGGTATCTGGCTTAAGTGATATGTCAAATGCATGCCTAACAAATACTAACAAGTGGAGGTTTCAGGCCCTTTTTGCTAATGTAATCACTATATTTCAAATAGAACCAAAGAATTACCTAAAATTCAAAAGAGCATTACTGTTGCATTTGACAAATAATAATATGCACGGAATGCACCTGATTTCTTATCCTTAGAAATAATGTAACATCCTCTTAACCGAGAATGGAGATCCATGCAGTTATATAAGCAATGAGTTGCTCAGCCCTCACTTGTCTGTTCATATGGCTTTCAAAGTAAGTCATAAATCAAGACAGAAGAGCTGTATGGATGTTCCCAAGCCCAAAAGATTGCCCATTATTTCTTTCTGCCCTTTTTGGTAATAAAATAAACCTTCTAACTGTGCTTTGCATTTTACAGAGAACTAGTTTCCTTTAGAACTAATTACGCTTAATGAAAGAAAGGATTTGATAGAGTTAGCTATGTTATTGTAGCTAACTCAGTCTTGAAAATTCACTCAAGTAAGTAACAGGTCTGAAAAGGAAAACCGTAGAAGTCAGAAATTGTAGGGTCCAAATATGCTACAGACCTCATAAGTGTCCAGATTGCAGCTTACCACAGCAGTGGAGCTCCCTGATGTGCTTTTGGCACAATGAAAGAAAACATCCTCATCAGAATACATATGTTCTACTCAATTCCACTTATGCTGGTAAACCTTTAATTACCCTATCCCAGTTCAAAAAACATTTATTAGACATACCAGGGAAACATCGTGCCTATGTAGTGGATTGAATAGTCTTTCTAAATGTATGGATTTCTGAAAAGGTACAAGGTGCATAGCTTTTCCACTTTCAAAGCATTACAGTTAGTTGAACAAAAATGAAACCCTCAAATTGATATCTATCAGCTCATGGTAAGAAAATGAACACAACTCTTAACAAAAAAAAATTTCCATGGACCTTGTACAGATAAAAATAAGTTGCAATATGTGGCTTAGACCAAACTGTAACTTTCTGATATTTGCATCTAGAAACTGCAGCTTTGGGAAAATGAAATATGCAAGCTCTGTCAACAGAAAGTTTACCCAATGGAACGCCTAGTGGCTGACAAGCAACATTTTCATAAATCATGTTTCCGATGTCACCACTGTAGCAGTCAATTAAGGTAAGAACTAACACTGCATGTTCATTCATAGAACATCTGCACTTGAATAAAAAACACACAACTGGTGAAATTATTTTCAATAGGTGGTGGTTCCCTGCACTAGCAAACTACTTTTGTAACCTCTATATGAAATGCAGTGGTTACTGCTCTAATAGACTGTAAAGGCTAGCAGTTCTGATTTAACACTTCTGAGATTAGCTATACACATTTAGTCTATTTCATCTGGGAGCCGAAACCAAATCTAAGTGAACACAAAAAGGCTAAAGAAAATTGTCGTGGCGATTTCTCCTGTTTTCTAGGAAAATTGAGGCTTTGGTCTTCAATATTATGTGGAAAAAAACCCCAACAACCCCTGAGTGCTACAGAACACCTTGTTTGAAAGCTCATGATGCAGTAACTGAATAAGTTTATGTTCTTTTTTAAAATCACAAGGCATGACTTCTCCTTTCAACAGATTAACTTAGAAATTTTATGGGAATTGGCAATCGAAGAATTTAGACACTAGCTTTTGGGCATTAGAATTGGCTGATCCATTGAATTTGCTCTCTTTTTGCTTATCCTTCCTTTATATTTACTGTCATGTAGGGGTACTTGAATTATCAAGTGAAGTGTAAAATTCATGGTAGATGTAGGCTATATGAAAGTGTAAAACAAATTTTCTTCCATTTGGCAGCTTGGGAAATTATGCATCTCTCCATGGACAAGTATATTGTAAACCTCATTTTAAGCAACTTTTCAAATCCAAAGGAAATTACGATGAAGGTTTTGGACACAAGCAACATAAAGACTTATGGAATTCTAAAGATCAGTGTAGCTCAGCTGGCAATATTCATGCTGAAGAAATAAATCCCATTCACTGTACACCTGTTGATCCTAAAATAATTACAGAAATTGATCAAGACTTGTACTCAGGTACTGAAGGTATCCATCCTGATATTTTGGATAACAATTTAATAATAAAATCTACAGAAAGAGGTAAATTAAAGATGACATGGCCTCCAGCAACAGATGATGCAGCACCTAAGAAAACATTTTCTATTGAAGAAGTAGCTCAAGTAAATAAGCCAAAGTGGCCCCCAGAAGGCTTTGTGCAAGAAAGCTCTAGCTTGCATGCCAATAAGCCTCTGGGCAATAAAAAGAATCTGCAGAAAGGAAATGCTCTGAGAGAGCAAAAGGAGAATGATGCTACAAATGCACAACAAAATCAACACTCAGCCTTTAGCTCCCTGTCTGAAAAAGAAGCTAGGGGTACCTGTAAAAATAAGGACAGTAAGGGAAAAGGTGATGAAACTGAGAATGTGCAAGGTAAACTGAATAAAACAGAAGGATCACAGATTAGGGAGGAAAGTGGAAAGGGAAATAATGAGGGTGATAATGTGGTTGGGCATACTGTTGAGAAGGAGCGAGATAAAAAAATTAACGGAACTGGTGATTTCGGAGTTGTACAGGTTACTAACATTGATGAAGAAACAGTCCAAAAGAATCATAAAGAGTTCAACTTCAATAACAACAATAACAATTACACCACGTTTTCACATCCAGGCATTTGTAAGCAAGAAACAGTTTTCTCAGCTCCATCTAACCCAGTGACAGAATTAAGCCATGCAATTTGCACTGCATCGCAGCATGCCCCTGAAAAGCTGGAAAATCAGTCTGGAAATGAAGAAATATTTGAGATAGCTGAATCTTTTGAGAGCTATTCTAGCAATACTGTACCTGTTTCACTGGATGAACAGAATTCAGAAGATAAAGATGCTGTTACCTCTAATAGTGTTGCTCAATTTAATAAAGATGCCACTTGTCAGAAGCCTTGTACTAATAGCATATTAGTTCTAAAGGAGGCAAGGAATACATCAATCCCTGTTGACAGTGACTTGGTATGTATTGGGGAAGAATCAAGAAATGACATAACTGTAAATACTATTTTATCTGACACCATGAAAACATCTTTTCTTAAAGACTACCTCATTTTAGACTTCGGTCCAATAGACTCCATAGACAGAGCTAAAAGCACATCCAGCCCATATTCAAAAGAAGACAGGAACTGTGATAGGGAACTGAATGGCTGTCAGGAAGATAAAATAGTCCTGAGTGCCCAAGAGTGACAGAAGCACAAGTTTAGATTTAGTAAGCTCAAGATGTACAGTTTTTCCAGCATCCCAAGAGAGAAAGTCAGGTCCAAGCAGCTCACTGTAGAAGAGCAAATTAAAAGAAATAAATTCTATCATAAAAATTAACAAAACAGCTAAGCAATCAGCTATGTCTATCACTTATTATCAAGTATGTGGTAAATTGAAAAGTCTTCACTTATTTTACAGTACTTCTTAAATAATTTAATATCCAGAGATTATATATGAAAATGTGTATTATATACCATTAATTGTTTAGACTTTATTTACTTAGTTTATATTTAAGGAAATGAAGAGGCAAAAAAAGAGGATTTTTTTCAGTCACCAATTAAAACAATACATATTTCTATGTTCCTGAACACTGCAAATCATGTTTTACTATATGACAGTTTTTCAGAAAGATAATAGATCAGTTTTACTCTTTATCATTTACAAAAATGTTAATAGGTGAAGCACCTGGTGTGCACAAAATAAGGAAAAATATATCCCTAACTATTTTTTGTATGTATTATTATTATTACTGTAACTGAGCTGTTGCTCCATGACGTATTAAGCACATTCATTGTGTTAACTTATACTACAAGATGGTTTTTTTTTTTTTTGTAATATCAAACAGCACTTAGTTTGAAACAGACTCTGATTTTTGGCAAATGTACTGTTTTCCTATATTTCTAGAGTTGCTATGGCATTATATTGGATGACGGGAAAAAAAAAAAAAAAAAAAAAAAAAAAAAGTGTGTAAATTTTAAAGCAAATAGGATAAAAACAAACATCATAGGCAGAATTTGAACAGGGTTTGGGAGCACTGGGCAATGAAGATTTGTAATTGTTTCAGTAACGAATCCACAGTCATTTTTACTGAAGCAGCTCTCAATTTTCATATTTAATTCTGTACAAACTTAGGCAGATTTAGCTCTTTTTTTCCTTAAATGGTTTATGGATTAGTATTTACTCTCCTTACACTATTCTGGTTTGTATTAAACAGTAATATAATTTAACTGTTGACAATACGTAATAAAAAATCACTTTTAAAATAAATATTTTGTGAAGGGTTTTTATATATGAACATATGCAGGTGGTTTTCCTTAACATTTTTGAAATTCCTCATGTGATAATTATTTTAACCTAAGCTCTGTGCCAGAATGTGACTCTTCTATACCTGTATAGAAATATCTATAAAATATACACATACACAGAGAGAAAAACTATATACAGTACTTCATGAGAATACTTCAGGAGTGTGAAGCCTCCTCTTTATGCATCTTGATTTACTTCTGTGAAGTATTCTCATGAAATGCAGAAATATAGAAAAGACCCCTTAAAATTAATGTTTCCAGAAGTATGATTAGTCTTCACAGAAGGCACTCAGACACCACTGTATCTGTTAACTTTGTAAAGCAGCATCAGCCTACAGGCTATTGCAATGTGAACCTGCTGACAATGTATGAGCAACGGAACAAGGTAAATCCTTATCTAAAACCCTTTAAGTACAGAAATCGTATTGGCTTTCCACTTACCTTGCTTTGTTTTCATGCTAACTCTAGTAAATGTCAGTTGCTGAAGTCATTAAAAGTTTTTTGAGAAAAGTCTGAACAAACACATGAGAAGACATCCAGACGTTTTAAAATTGTTTTGGTAAGATTTTGTCTGATATCTCTCTCTCTTTCATTTCATTTACCTTAACCAACACAAACTACTTGCAGGGGGGGAGAGGGAAGAAAGGGGAGGGGGTAGAGTGTTTAAAATATAACCGACTTTTCTTCTTTGAGTCACTAATGCAACTAAAAATAAGATCAACAAAAAATTCCTGTTAAGGCAACAAAAATATTCTCAGAAATTAAAGCAGGAGTAATCCCAGACAAAATAAGGTTAGAACTCACTCACATGTGTTTGTCTTGCTCCCTTTTCCACAGAAAGTGAAAGTGATGGGAGATGGTAATATCCCTGAGTTTTCTGAATGTACATTATCACTACAGAAGTCACGCTCTGGAGAGAATACATATAGCAGCTGAAAGTGAGATTGGGATAAAAGTTGTAGTTAGAAAGCAGCAGCTGTACAGACTTAGTTTAAAATAAATGCTAAATGAATAGCAACTTGGCTGCCAAAAAGCCTCATGCATTTTGGGGAAACCATACAGATTTGCTGTAGCCAAGGAGTCGGTCTTTTATGGTTTTGAAGTAATGGCACCCATCAGAGCTGTACATTTTGTGATATAGTCATCACTCTAAGTTTAAAGATCTTGAAGTTAACCTTCAGGCTTTCTAAATTGTAGTATCTGAGTTTAAGTAACTTTGTAAAAGTCCCCACCTGACTCTGTGAGGAGGTGCTCGATGGTTCTTTAGAGGAATCCTGCTACTGAAACCCTCATTTTCTGATGAGCCCTGGGTTTCATCCCTAATCTCATGGACGGGATATTTAGCAGTGCCTAGGAATGGGACCTTACAGCCATGGAAGGCATAGCTGATGCAGGACAGGTGTAGCCAAGCACTACTTAATAGCAAAGGAGCACTGACAAGCAGCAGTGAAACATAATGTCACTGCATCGTTATTTAGTAGAGAAGTCTGGTAGTCTGAGAAGCCTAGGCATTCACTAGGTCTTATCAGCTAGTGAAGACATCCTACTGCTTTTAGAACACAGCAGGGTACATGTATTCTTCTGTACTCAAAAGCACCAATTAGAGAGATTAAAGAGCCTGATTTCATGTCTTGTTATGGAGCTTCTGCATTGCTGGACCAGCACTGGACTTTATAGGACTTCTAAATTTGCAGTCCCTTTGCAGTCTCATTAACATAATTGGCACCAAGACTTCCTTTGAGCTACTGAAATTGTTTTTATAGATGCAGCATATCAACTGATCCTTTTGAAGACTTCATAGAGTCAGGGGCACCCTCAAAGCTATAGAGGGACCTAAATACCACTTTTACTACACTGCTGCAATACACTACTAAGTGAAGAACTTCCTGAAAGCAAATGCTTGATTAGTACAAAAGGTATACTTACCGTGTCTGTCTTCTCTTAAGCATTTATCTCCTTCATGCATATTAATAGGCACACCTACACTAGTATCTTAAAGACATAGTGCTCAGCTTGGACATTAAAGCCACACTAAGGATCTGCGTTATTCTAACAGAGAACATTTCTTGCAGTATCCCTCCCACAAATAATTATAGTTCAGGACTTATTTTAAAAGTGCAGGATAATTATCAGAATTATTTATATAAGATTTGGGTCACTTCAGTCAAGTACACCTCCAACTGTTAGGTATAATTGCAAAAACATTAACTACCCTCAGTACACTCGCAACAAACAGGAAAACATCAAGTCAGAAAGAGACAGATTAAAACCTTTGTCTATTTTCATGATTTAGCACATCCATTAAGAGGCATCTAAGTTAAATCATTTGGGTGAACTTTACTGACTTTCACAAGCAGCATTTCACCCTGTATGTGGGTTACATTTGATGATTTTGACATGAAAAGCATTTTTAAATGTTTTAAAGAGAGGAACTGTGTTAAAATGAGATTAGGAAAATAATCAGAGTGACCTTGCTTTGTGGTTTTCTAATACATTAAATGACAATTTAAACAAAAAACGTCCTGATTTTTCAGTATAATCCTCAAACAAAAAATAAGGGAGCTGTGTACTCTTTCAGGGAAACAGGTGAAAATTTCAAAAAGTTACCTCTCAATCGACCTATTTGCTATACTTTCTTCCTTTTCCCTCTCTTAGGATAGAATGTGGGAGAAAGACAGTAAGAAAGAATAAAACCTTCAAATGTGTTACGAATGTGGTTTTTATTAACTGGGTAATTACAATTTTATTAAGAACAGACATGAAAAATCTACTACACATTTGCAGCAGGTGATTTTCAAAATCTCATAATCTGTTTAAATAAAATAAATAAATAAATAAATAATAATAATAATAATAATAATAAAGATTGTCCTAGAAAACCCTCCAAGGGACATCTACGTGATGACAGCTAATTTCAAACACCCTATACTTATTGGCTCTTTACACTATAACCATCACTATCAGTAGCCATCTAAAATTACTTTCAGACCAACATAAGGATGCACGTGACAGATGCTAACACAAAATAATATTCAGTCACTATAGCTACTTATGAATGAACCATTCCTGTCCCTCAGAAACCGCGTATTCCAAACTGAAAATAAAGCTGTTTTTCCAGTCACCCTTATTGCAGAAACATTGACCAAATAATTTATTTCATGATAAAGAAAGTCACCCCATAACAAAAAGAAGATGAGTGTTCACTACAAAAAGGTGAAGAAATAGTTAAAAAGTTATGGGTGAATGGAGGTGTGGATGTACCAATAGGGAAAGGAAACTGCATAGAAAGTAGTTCAACGTATGGTTTGGTAAATTAGATTATGTCCTTAGTTGTAATATGGTTGCACGTATAACAAAATGAATAACTAACCTCAGAAATGTTCTCTTAAAACTTAGAGTATGCTTCCAGTTTCTTTCTGTGATAACAGTTAAAAGATCTACATGATATTAGATAAAAATGAATAAATAGAAGGCTGCATATTCAGCATGTAAAGCTGGACACAGAATTTTTTTATTTTTTTATTTTTCATTTCCAATATCAAGAAGTTTTGTACAGCTTTTCAGAAAGCAATGTTAGGTGTGGAAATACATGTAGCATGTTCAAATTCTCACACACTGTTTGGAATCTTTTATCCTTTATTGCCCCCAGTAAGCTGTTCTAATTTACTGGGATGGTACTCTTGTATTGAAGGCTGCAGATTCAGTCCTGGTGGCTTTGAGAAAACTATTTTGCTGAAGTTTGCGGTGGCTTTTATGTGCCTGGAAAGAAGGTAGCTTTCACAAGCTCTGGCAGCTATCCATAAAACTATCCAGTATGCCATAAAGCAGAAGTAGCATAAATTTGGCTTCTTGGGCCAGAATATGAAACCTAAACCTTCTCCTTAAAAAAAAAAAAAAAAAAAAAAAAAAAAAGTGTTTGTGTGTGTATATATATATTTATGTATGTGTATGTATATATATATGACATCAATCAAGAATACCCTCATATGCTCTTGGACACACCATGATATGAACATCTGGCAAATAATAGATGGCAAATAATAGATGGCAATATATTTTCAAATATATTTGAAAATACTGTAAAGTAACATAATACAGAGTGCTCCAATACCTTATTATTTTTTCTTCTTTTTGTTGTTAAAGAAGGTATATGCACACTATAGACAGTGGCAAGACAGCAAGATCAGACTAAAAATTAATAAGTATAATTCACTTTATTTGTGAAAACCTGTGTAAGAAAAAAAGCTCTATAAAATTCTGCAAAATGGCTTCCAACAGATATGGTGAGGATGCAATTAGGTCTCCAGACACTTACATTTTGTGATGATATTTCAACATTACTGCAGCACTCCAAGAAGCAAAACATTTTCTTTATCCAGACACAAAATTCGTCAACAACTCAAAGAGACAGAGACAACATAGCAATACAGAGCATTATGTTCCTGTGCTCTGGCTATTTCCATTTGAAAAAGTAGATTATTATGGTCAAGTGTTGTAGAGGGATGGTGAAAGGAGCCATCTGTACTTGCCAGCACTCCACCAGTCCTAGAACTGAAAAGAGACATACATTTCTTTATATTGTCATTCTCAAGTCCTGCACAATGGTTATCCAAAGTAAGGGACATAATCAACACCATCTCCAAAATACCTAAGATAAATATTATGTAAATCAAAACAATTGACTTGAGTATATATGGTAACCTTGATTAAAAGCTATTAATTTCTGTAATAACCACTGTAAAGGCTAAGTTCAGCTACTTTTTGTTTTGCACCTTCTTAAAGAAAATTTGCTTTGATAATATGTCTGTCTAGTAAACTTTCATCATACTAAGGAACAGCTGTTTTGTTGGGCATGTTTGGTCTCATCAACCCATTACTCTGTCTTCAGAGGACATTCCGTAACATGGATCCTTGTATGCATTTGTTTGCAGCTGAAGTTCAGGTACTCACATGGTCCCTTTTAAGACACTAACCAGTGTCAGTCTGGAGCTTATTACATCCAGAAACTCAAAAACAGGAGGGCAGAAGATAGAATTAACCATAGGGAACTTCTTTGTTGCCACTGACTAAGAAAGAGTCTTGCACTTCTACTGTACCCTCTGTAGAGAACTGGAATGAAAAGGCTTTCTGAACTGATAAGCTGTATCTGAACAGAAGAAACCTTCACTCAGAAACAGAGGTGAATTAGTATGCTCCTCTTTCATAATTACAAACTACCATTCACTGAGAACTTGTTCGAAGTGTTTTTTTGTTTTTTTTTTTTTTCAAATAAACACTTGGCTACACTAGGAAAGTGGATAATGGCTGAAATTCTGCACCTCCTGCACCTTAACTGTGTTTGTTTCACTTTTATTAGTGCTTGTGTTGCTATATTTAGTAATATTTACTGTATTGCTGATTCATTATTATGTGACAATAATTTTTAAAATGAATCACAGTTTACAGCAAAATGAAATAAGGTCAAACGGACAACGTAAATTTTCACATTTGATAGTCTCTGAGTGCTTGATTTCAAAAAATTGATGTTATTTTAATATATTTGCTGAAGACATCCATACATATGTGCCAAATACTGTTACAGTGGTTGAATGCTTGGAAATTCAAAATCTGGATCCACTTGAAATTTCTGAAAACTTTAAAAGTTCAGAACCAAAATCTAATGCTTTATAGACTGCTAGATTTTTAAGTTTTATAAAATTAGGGGTAATTCCTCACAATAGATTTTAAATGTGACTCAAGCCTTGAACGGTCCCAAAATGCTAGAATTTTCAATAATATTCTGGAACGATTTTTCTTTAACACCCATGAAATGTTCTGGTAGGGCAAAAATATCACACCAATAGTTGTCTGGGGTGACTTCTGTAAATGACACACTCCAACTTCAGCAATATTATCCTGCTAAACCTAAATGCTAAAATCTAGGTTCTGTTCTATCTCACAGTCATGTCTTAATTGTAGTAAAAGGCAATACCATTCTAGTAATTCATTTCTATACTTCCCAATTAAAATTGTTGTTTTCATTCACTTAGAATTTTGTCTGATACTATCTATTTGCGTTGAAGCTTTCCACACATAGGAAATGAGAGACAAGCTGATTTCTTTTTATAGCTTTACCAAAAAGACTTCCTCCATATCCAGGAAGAATATCTGGTAAGAGTATAGCAGTTTGCCCATGCTAAAAAGTTTCTTTCAGCTGAATAAACTTAGATTAATCTAGTACCTTGGTTTCTATATGGTTCTATTTTGACTATATTCACAATCTTGTTTTCAATTTCACCATCTCACATTATTTTTTTTATGGTACAGATCATGCTTTGGTGATATATAGCCAGGAGAATGTTTTTATTAGGACTTCTTTCTGAATTGCTGCAGCAGCTGGAAGATGCATAGGAGCCTGTAATCAATAAGACCTGAGGCCATATTTTTAATAATTCAATAAAACAAAATATTGAAGAATTGTGCAAGTAGAAGGATTCATCCCTTCTATGCTATGAATAAGGTAAGCAAGTCCTAAGATCCATGCAATCACAAAATTAAAGACTGTATCAGACAGCTTCTGACTTCAGGCTTTCTGACTTTCAAACTTAATGCTCTTCCAGTGCAATATATGAATATCATATGTATGTATGCATATAAATAGATAGATACTCATGTATACATAAGTAGAACCACAAGCAATCAGCAAATTACTTTAACACCAGTTGTGTATATATAGAAATAGCAATCTCAGTACTGCTGAATTTCTGAATTTGATGGCTTCGTTGTTTTTCCCCTCACTCTTTCTATCCATATATTCCGTTTTTTCTCTTTTATCATTACTCCACTTGCAGCTCATCTCTTTGGAGGGCTGAGACTATGGGGAAATTTTTCTTACAGCTGATAAGCAAAATCAAGTGGTCAAACATTCTTAATATAGTTCTTCTATCCTTACTTTGAATAAATTTTGGCAACAATGTCCTCAGCACCTTGCCAAGCAGACATCCTTGCCTACATGGATGCCACTACAAAAAAAAAAAAAAAAAGTTTATTTTTTCTTAAGATGTTCTTCAATGTAAATGGAGGTGACAGAACCAGGCCTCCATGTCAGTCATAAAATAGTAACAGTGATGGCAATTCCAACCTTTGCAGTGCTTGTCCCTTGTGACAGGAATCCTGACTTCTGATAGATGTATTCTTTGAGCAAGTAGAATTTAATGTGAAGTCTCATCCCTCTACGCTTGCTGGTAAGCAAATCAGATGATATCTTCATCAGATGACAAAGAACCAAGACCTCTGGTTTATGCATAGCAAGTGCCAGGTAATTTCACAAGATCTTTAAAAAGAAATACAAAATTATGAAATCAGTAAAAACTTTAATCGTGATTAAACAGAACCGCTGGATTTCAAGCTGGATTCAGCTGCTGACTATGCTGTGAAGGCTATTCTCTCTTGGTTAGTCTAGCTTTTGTGTTTTTGTTTTTTTTTGTTGTTGTTGTTTTGTTTTATGATTAAATTCTTAGGTAATTACGTAAATGTTTGTCAAAACAAATAATCCACCTTAAAATAAAATATGGGGTGGGAGACAATAAAATCTCTAATAGATAAAAAAACAAAGATAAAAATCCTTAAACTGACAGGGCCAGTGTTCATTCTATGTCCTGGTCACTCATGCAAAGAAGAATTGCTTGTATATGAAAGCACACTCCATGATAAATCCCTTCATTAATACAAAAGGACTATCTTATACCACTGTTCAAGGCAGTCACAAATACATATGTATTTATGTATTTATGGAGTCTTAAAATGCTTCTAAGTATATTCATTATGATCTTCATAATGACATTGCTATGAAGGACACTATATAAATGGAAGCTGTGCTTGCAACTGATCACTTATGATAAACAAACATCTTGAAGGACTCACCAAGCACACAGAAGTTGCCTTGCTTTGTTTACAGGGAGATTAGCTCTCTTCAGATAACTTAATATGTGGTAGATAAATCTTAAAAGAATAAAACAAAATTTCTTCAGGCAGTGTGAAATCAGATCACAATGCACTTCTGTCAGAGATCGCGTGAGCAAACTCCTTGGGTCAAGGACCTTGTTTCCTTACTTTTCTATATTGCACCTAGCACAGAGCTGTGAGTGGTATCTTACAACATACATTGACATAATATTAGCAAATGGGTTACCAACTGGGGCTGAATAACACTGGCAAATTATAATGCATTTTAAAATAAATAATCAAACATTCCTCCCACAGATATGTACAAGCAGCGTTCCATCTATATATCAGCCAAATATTCAACTGCTACCAAAAGGGAAGAGGGAAATAATGTTCATCTCTAGAAGGCTGCCTTATAGTTTTATGTCAAAGGTTTGCTCTTACACCATGCCTCTTAGAAGGGCTCACTTATGACAGAGTTTGCCTTCTAACACTGCCTGCCAATACTCAGAGGACAGGACACAGCAAGGCCAGACAAAGTAAAAGATAATTCTAATTTCAGTTGTAATAAGGTGCCAACCTATGAATAATACTATCAGCCTAACCAGGCTTCAGCAGAGGACTGATCTGTCACTCCTCAAAAGAAATAGAAGGTATTTCCTGCTGTGTGAATCACCGTGAAGCCAACTAAGCTGTGGTGGAGTCAGCCGTCCCCCTGGCAGCCCACACAGTGCTATGCTTTGCCTCTGAGGCTTGAGGGCCGGTGAGAGCACACCACCAGCCTTGTGGCCATCACAGCAGTGCTCCCACAGCACCAGGGCTGGCTCTCCAGCCCCCCCCCTCCCTGACCGCAGGTGGGCAGGAGGCTGGAGGGAACTGACCAAAGGACTATTTCACACCCCACAAAGTGGTGCTCAGGAGTAGAAGCTGGGGGAAAGGAGGAGGTGGGGGGACAGTTGTGGTTACAGCATTTATCTTCTGGATTAACCACTGCACATACTGAGGCCCTGCCTCTCAGGAAGTGGCCTGCTGATGGGAAGAAGTGAATAAATTCCCCCTATTTGCTTTGCTTCCATGCACAGCTTTGCTTTTCTCATTAAACTGTCTGTATCTCAACACACCTGAGAGCTTGCCCATCTGTTTTTCTCCCCCTGTTCTGCTGAGGAGGGCATGAGGGAGCGACTGGGTGAAATATCAACCCTCTGTAAAATGATTCCCTCTAAAAACAATAAACATCTTCTGTATAAAAAGAAATCTGAGGATAAAAGGATAATACAGAAACTCTCCCTCTTTATTTATTTGCTTGCTTATTTTGGAGCTGAATCTCAGCATCATTCCCAGCATCTGCCGAAGTCCCAAATGCCAGAACTTAGGCCACAGCTTGCATCTACCTGTCAGTCCTACAGATAAAATGAAGATTTAACAGGTGTCATTCCTGACTTTCTCTGCACCCCTGGAGGTTCGTTGATCCAGGACAGAATGGACTTGTGTTGACAGAGCTGTATGGGTATATTTCTTACATTGTTTGTGCTGTGAATTAAAGTAGTTCAGCTTGTGTACGTCCTGTTAGTACTTTTCAAGTATGTTGTATTTAGAAAGAACCATCAGACTCTCCTTCCTTAGACCTGCCCAACGTCTAAATTAAAGTTTTGTGGACTAAGCCAACCTAAAGAGTTTTAATTGGGATACAAAACAAAAACAAAAACAAAAACAAAAACAAAAACAAAAAACAGTTCAGCAGATATTATGAGCTCTGTTAAATTTTAGAAAATAGTAAGAGTACTATAAAGCACTTTAATGAACAGCCTTATATTTTCACTGTTCCACTTTCTCATTCTCACATCTTTTCTACTTTTAATTATTTGGTGCTTTTAAACCTGTAACAGCAAATCTCCCCCCTGAGAAGTTTTGTCTCACAAACGGGGTATTTAGCTGTTAGATAACATACTGGCTTTCTATTTGGAATAAATTATATTTAATGATCTCCAGCACATTTGAAATACTGGTAGCTAAACTGCAAGCTTTTCCTGACAAGCAATGTTTTAGTTACCATACACACTGAGCTGTGTTTGTGTTTGGGAAAAACTGCTGTTGAATGTTAGAGGCTACTCTTTTAACAGGAAAATAGTACTATGACAGGATTTCTGAATTTCTGTTTACATTTTTAGATAAATTTTAAATATTACAAACAATGAAAGTTTATTCAGCTTATTTCATAGCACGTTATACTTGCTATGAAAGGGCTGTACTTGCAGAGATTATTTTCATATTTCCTCCTTCTTTGCAGGAGTAAGTTGTAAGTGTGAAACGCTTTAGTTCTGCAACATTTGTAAAACTGGGCAGTAAAATAAAGTATGGTGTTTTTTTTTTTTCCAAGCTAAAAATATGCCTCTCTGACATCAAATATTAAAAACACCTCCTGCTTCAACAAAAATTAAAAAAAATCGTACTTTTTGATACATATAAAATACTATTTTTGACACATTATTTTCTCATGGCTTGGGGTAGCTCCTGAACTAATAAATAAAAATTGCCAGGAAGAACAACAACAACAACAACAACAACAAAAAAGAGAGAGAGAGAGCCCTGAGCATCTAAACCCATAATCATTTAAAACAGTTCTCATTGTTTTCTTCCAAACAAAGGTGAGTGTGTTCACTGCTCACACTGGACACAAATCCAAATGTATCACTGTGACCAAACAAGAGAAAACAGTTGAAGAGTGGAAGGGAAAGAAACCTGCCGCTGTAGTGGATCAGTCTCAACAGAATAAAATTTGTATTAAAAGGTGGTTCTGAAAGGAGAGGGCATGACTTTCAGGTTGCCAAACAGTTGGAGCAGTTGTGAACTCAGCAGATGAAGGTACCAGCATCTGGTACAACTGAGCAAGGAATTCTGCCCATAAATAGTATCCAATACTAACATGAACAATAAATTTCTTCATTAAGTCACAACAAACCCTTGCTTATCAACAGATTAATTAAAGAGATTGTTTCATTTTGGAAACAGATCTGAAATGCACAAGATATGATGGTAAGCCATGAGGAATTGATGAACCTTCACACCTCTGGGTCAGGTTTTATGAATACACCAGCAGATAAACCACATAACTGGGTCAGGGGCTTTTCTTGACAAGCAAATGCTGAAACTGTGGGTAAAAACCAACAATACCAGAAAGAACACAGCAGTGAAACGCAGTCCGGAAATGTTTTCAAATATTTGTTTGAACTATTTCAAATATCACCTGGCTTTTTAGAGAGACCAGAGTAGAGGGAAGTGTTTGTCATTATGCTGAAATCTTTACACTCTAATCATTAATTACGGAAGACAAGTAAAACAGTGCAGTTAAGTTTGTTGCACGCGGTTCCTAGTTTGCAGCCCTGTCCTGGCATTACATTCACCCTTCTACTCATCCCCGGTGGGCAAATTCCTTCTAGGTTGGGGCTGGGTGAGAGGGTGACACCAGCACGTGGCGAGCATTTGGAGTCCTCGGCCAGGAGGAACATCACGTTCACGGTTATGATTTATTCTTCCTCCCCTAGCATCTTCTTCGCTCATTTTTGTTTGCTAACATGCTTTTACACTTTTTCTTCCAGCCCGCAGCTCCGATCGCAAGCCTGTCACAACGCCGCGCCACCCCTGAGATGTGTCGGGTGCTGTTCCTTTGTTACCCCCGAAGGCATTTTTTTTTTACCCAGCCCCAGGACAGCGCTTCCCGAGCCGTTTGCAGCCAGGAGCTCTCCGGGACGCTGCCCGCGGGCTCCTCTCCGCACCGCCCCGCTCGGCGCTGCCACCCGGGCACAGCCGGCACCGGGGGCACCCGCCCCGCCCGCGCCATCGCTGCTGCGGCTATAGCGGGCGGCACGAAGCTGCGGCCAACTTCGGAGGCGGCGAGCGGGGCAGAGCCTCGGCTCCGCGCCCTGCAGCGATGGCAGCGGCGGGCAGCGCGCCTACCGCGGGGGCTGCCCGAGCGCCCCTGCTGCGAGGGCGCCGAGGGAGCCGGGCGGGCTGCGGGGGGACCGGCAGGGTCCGGGGGGCGCTGCCTGCTGCGGGGCGGGGCGGCCGTTGGGGCCGTTACGGCCGTTGGGGAGCGGCCGCGCTGCCCGAGCCCCCAATGCTTGCGGGCGGACCCGGCTCCGGCCCGGATGGGGTCCGCCGGGAGAAATAATACTAAGAATGGGTGCGATGGGAACAACAAATCCAACAAATCCTCTCCCGTTTTTTTTTTGTTTTTGTTGTTGTTTTCTTTTTTTCCCCCAACAAGGCGCCCTGCCGTGAGGCTCGGCGCCCCGCGGCCGCACGGGCAGCGAGAGGCGCGGCTCCCCCCGGCAGGGCATCCCCAGCCCCGCAGCCGGGGAAGGGCGAGACCGGCCCCGGCGCACGCGTTCCCGTGGCCAGCAGCCGCCGCCGGGGACAAAGCGCGCCCCAAGGGGGGCCGAGGCCAGGGCCGGGGCCAACCCCGCGGACCCCGTCCCGCACCGCCCGGCCCTGCGGGCTGCGCCCCGCGCTCACAGCCGCCGCGACCCCCGCCTCCCAGCCTCGGCTCCCCCCTCCCGGAAACGGCGCGGCCGGAGGGGCGGCCTCCCATTGGCCCGGCCCACCGCACCCTCCCGCCTCCTCGGCGCCGCGCGGGCGGCGATTGGCCGCCGCCCCTTGTCAGTCGGAGAGGGCGAGTCCCCCCGGCGCTCGGGCTGCGCTCTCCCGGGGCGGGCGCTGCTGCCGGGCGCCGCGGCGGCGGCTGGTGCGGCTGCGGGCGGAGCGGGGATGCCGGCGGCGGGGCGGCGGGCGGCAGCGGCACTCGCGGTCCGGCGCGGAGCGGCGTGCGGCCAGGCGGGCGAGCGCAGCCGGTAAGCTCCGGCCGCGGGGAGGGCGGATGGGTGGAGGGATGGATGGAGGGATGGATGGAGGGATGGATGGAGGGATGGATGGAGGGATGGATGGAGGGATGGATGGAGGGATGGATGCCCGCCCGCCTCCGCTGCGCCCGGCGCCGGGGGGACCGGCGGCGGCACCGGCACGGGCGGGGGGGCTCGGGGCGGGAGGTGGCGGCGTGTCCCGCTGCGGCCCCCCCGCCGCCCTCTGCCGTGCCCTTCGGCGGCGGCGCCTCGTCCCGGTCCCCGGGCGGCAACTTGGGTACCGCGGCGAGGGGGCGATGCTCGCCCGGCAGGCGGCGGGGCGAGCCCCGGGGCGGGCGGAGCGCCCCGCGCAGCAGGGCCCGCACCGCCGGGAGGTGCCCGAGCCCCGCGAGGCGTGGCCGCGGCCGCCCGGTGCCGCGCCTGGAAGTTGCGGAGCGGGGAGCGCGGCGGAAAGTTGGGGAGAGGGCGGCGGGACGGCGGCGGGGGCCGGGGGGTGCCGGGGATGCGGTCCCGCCGAGCCCCGCACGCTCTCGTTCGCCGTGCTGCGACCTCCTCCGCTTCCAGCGGTTGGAGGTGGTACTGGGAGGCTGTGGAGCGTTGTCCAACCTCGCTGATTTGGGAAGGAAAATAGCTTTTTAGGTGCTCTTCGTGGTCGCTAGTGTAAGCGTTCGGAACCTCAGTTCGGTCGCGGCTCGAGGATCGCTAGGGCACTGACGGACTAAGCAGTGGACACGGTCCTTCGGTCAAGGAAGTGAAGGGGAGTTGTGACATTGACTCGGTGGGAAGCAAGCAGCATCCGAAATTAACAGCTGAAGAGAGAGTGGTCTCTGTTGTGTCTTGGTTACTTTGCATATGGTGACATGGGCATTGCCATCATGAGGAAACTGCCTCATGTCTCTAGAAAACACCAGGAGCATTTCGTTCTAACTTTCAGGATCTTGCGTGGCTGTGAGCTTCCTTCCCTGCTTTCTAGGCGTGCATTGATTTGGTTCTCTCTCTCTCGATATGTAGCATTTCAATTCCTTAATTTAGTTATAAGGAGGCATTTAGCCATGTGATGCACGACATGAGTTCAGAATTGGTAAAAATCATGTGATAGACGACAAGCATGAACACCCAGCATGAACCCGTTGTTACAAACAGCCAGCTGAGTGGGAAGTACTAGTAAAAGGTTAGAGGTGTTGAATTTATAACTGAGACAGGCTAATACTGTTCCCTCCCTGCATACTTACCCAATAAATATCTGTACTGAGAGAACATAAATGGCTAATGACATTTCAGTTTCTTGTATATCACTTATTCTGGATGGATCCAGTAAAATGTCATATTGGCAAACCAGTTTTTCAGAAACATCATTCAGTTACTTGAATCGATGTCTTTGGAGTATGTTAGGTTAATTTAGATGCCTAGGGCAGAGAGTAATTCTGATCCAAGTAGCCATGACACAATGTCTGAGATGCGCTCAGTTGTGCCAGTCTGCCTCGTACCTCACCTATGTTTTCCTTGCATGGCTTCTTAGGAAAGAAAAAGGCAAATTTTATGGTGAGGATGAGTGGATTTTTTTTTTGCAAGACTATAGACTGAAAACACTAACTTTCCTTTCCTATTGTGGATGATATACAGAATCTAAAAATCCAGTTTATGAATGGGTAATCTGTAAAACCTTCAGCACATAAGTAGTCTTAATCTGTGATACGTGCTTCCCAGGTATTGCTTTCAGGAGGATTTACATGCAGGAGAATGTATGCCACCATATTTGCTCTGTAGCCTTTTTCTTAACTGTTTAGGCAAGTTATTTTGATGCAGCTAAGCAAAACAAGTGACGTGTTTTTAGAAATACATATTTACGTTTAGTTGAACTACTGAAGAGTTGCAGAAGAATGTAGAAAAGATGGATGATGCATCATCATCTTCTAGTTGCATTAGATCACACAAACAGTATACAGATCTTTTTCAAAAAGCTAATGTTTTTTCTGAGCTGCAGTTAAAATACTGACTTGTAGCTGTTCATAATGTCTCCAGCAAACATAGTGGCGGTAGACACTGCTGTATGGAAGCTTTGCAGAATTGGAGATAAGCAGAAGTGTAACATGCCTCTGCATCCAAGTGTTCCCTGTGCTGCTTGCTCACAGGCTTCAGATGTTTCCAAATGGTGATAGTATCTGCTGCTGCCTAGCACTGCCATAGGCATATGTGAATGCCCAAGACTGCTCTTCTTTGGTTTCCCTGTCGTCAGTGAGTGCTTCCCAATGAAGTTAACAAAGGAGGCTCTTAAACAAGACGTGGGAATTCAGCTGCTGAGGCTGAAGATGTAGATCTTCAACAGAGTATAACAGAGGGCGAGAGGTGAAGATGGGCAAGTTGTTCTTTGACTGGTGCTCAGTCAGGCAGGAGTGAATTTCAGCAGAGCTGTGCAGACTGCAGATGCGTTGGTGGCTGAGATCAGCTTTCTAGAGCTCATCCAGGAGAAACAAAAGATGTATGGACTCTCTCCAAGCTTTGGGCCTGCTTAGGGATGGTATTAATGCAGAGGTGTGTCAAGGTGTGATGATGAATAAGCCACATTTACAAGCACACCTCTCTTGTATCACTACCTAAAATGTAAAATTGCTAGATATTTTGCATGTATAGTGTGGGGTGGACACTTTTTTTTATTGCCTCTTCATTCAGATTTTTCTAGCTCTCAATTTATCCTACCAAACTATTGGGAACAACCTAAATATCTGCAATAGTTACTCATCAAAACTATACTTTATTATTCCCTTATGAATGAAAATGCGTAATTTAATGCATATATAAATGTATAATTTAATGTGTACCATATGTATTTCACAAATATACATAGTGATAGATTACATGTGTACTCTTTCCTTTTGAATAACAACAAATTACCAAATACTGGAGAGGGAGCTAATGGTAAGGGTGAAGAATACATTATACAACTGAACCCACGTGAGGATTCTGTTGAGCTCTGTTTATTTATTTCTATGGAGTACTGCCAGCATACCTTCTCCCTTTGCATATGGTGTTGTGTATTATCCATAGCCTCAAAATACTTCAGCTATAATGTGCCTCCAATTTCACATATACATACTTCCTGTAAAAGAGAAGAGGGTGGAAAATACCCTATAGATATTGGCTTTCAGCCTCAGTTTTTTAAGGCTGCTGAGTACTATTAAGTTGTAACTCTTACTACCTTCTGAGATTTGCCATAGTAAAAACGTGAACGACTTACGTGCCTAACCTTGCCTCCTTTTGAGCTATTCTGCAGTTCTGCTGTTTGAGGAACTGATGTTTGTTTCTTTTGTCCCTCAGCAGGTGGCTACATTTTCACTAAAATAGCTGGTCCTGCTGTGGAACAACATCTGTGGCTTTGTGGGGGTCACATTGGCTGGAATGATTCAAATATTTCCTCCTGGGTCTGACCCTTCTTTTTGCTTAAAGATATAGTGCTAATTTCATGCTTAGCATAGGATATGATATGTTAGAATGTATACTGAAGGTCTGCTGTTACTCAGGTGTGAGCCATATCCTTCACAGCAGATAAGAAGCAGGGGTGTAGCCTTTTGTGTGTGTGTATGTGCTCTGTAAGAGCTTAAAAGAAGATGCTTTAGAAAACTGAAGCTAAGAATATAAGGACAGAAAGAAAGCTGTATTGAGTCAGACCAGTGGGCTCTGAAACTTGGGGTTCTGTCTCCAGCAGTGGCATTAAGAGATGCTTTTTAGGGGCAATACATAGACCTGGCTACTTCATGTAGTCTGTTCCCTTACACTCTCAGCATATTTAGTTTTTGTATTAGGGATGGTGAGTGTATTGCTGCTTAGTGCTTTTAGAGCCCATTTACGAACTCGCAATCCAAGAATTGTCTAATTTTTCAAACTTGCTGATGCTCACTGCTTTTACAACGCTCTGTGAAGGCAAGTCCCTGCAGTTTACTACTAACTTTGTAAAGAAGCACTCCAATCTCTTTTAAACTAATCTCTTGCTAGTTTCATCAAATATCTCCTAGTTCTTGTATGGGAGGATTTGGCAAGCAGAAGTTTTACATTAGTTTATTCACTCCCCTTGTGGTTTGATCAAATCTTACTTCAGCCTTCTCTCCAACTGAAGAGCCTCTTCAGTCTCTCTTTCTAAGGCAGACACTCAGTCTTTAGATAATTTATTTGCCCTTCTCTGACTCCAGTTTGTCCTTCTTAAGATTCAAAGACCAGAACTTCACCCAGTTTTTGAGATGTAGGTGCTGCACCAAGGTTATACAAATGTCCCATCTTGTTCCAAGTGCCTTTCCTGAGGATATCTTAGCCCAACATTTGTTGGGCATATGCTTTATGATTTTTTTTATGGTTACTGTTTAAAATAAAACGGATAATTCAAGGGATCTGTAAATCATAATTCCTAGATTTCTTTTGAGTCAGCATGGTGCATGCACGATTTTGATTTTTCATTATATGTATTAGCTTAAATGTATCTACACCAAAACTAATGTATTTTTTTTTTGTCTGCTCTTTGAGTTTTATGAGGTACTTCTGCATTAGTTCCAACACAACTTTTTGTCTTTGTCCTAATTTTACAAACAGTATCATTCCTTAAGAGATTTTTCACATGCACACCTGATGGCTAAGAGGGATAAAAGTGACGTGGTAGATCAGTCAAAGTATTTGAAGGTCTAAAACTAGTTTGTCCATAAGTGAAGCTTTGCCTTTTTTTTTTTTTTAATATCAAAAAACATGAGCTCAGAAGAGTAACAGGTTAAGACTGTGTCAAGAAACCCACACCAGGTAAAAAGAAAAACTCTGAAAGATGCCATTTGTAGCACTTAATCCAACTACACTGATTGGGGAAATGGGAATGGCGGTATATGGCATTTGATCCACATTGATTGCTGTTAAAATTATGCTTAATTAAAACCAAAGAAGCTTTTAAAAATATTAGAGTGCAAAGTGACGTTTACTCGAATAACTTTAATCCTTTCCAAGCCTCTCTACAGATTCACTACAGAACCGTCTTAACTCCACTATCATCTAATTAATCACCTCCCATTTGTGTGCTGCATTTCACAGTAACATGAAAATTATGAGCAAAGCTTCCCCCTGCCCCCCTTCCCAGTTTCATTAGAGGTCAGGCTGGAAGCCCACCATGTAGAAAGGATCTCTTCATGTTCCTTGTTCAAAAACAGGCTCCTCATTTGATATTCTGAGCATGTCACTTAGAAGAGCGGCTGCATTGCAAACAGCATTGAGAGTGAGGTTTAAAGAAACATTAGAAATGTATTATTAGTGTGCTGCATTATTGCTTGGTGTTACTTAGTAATAAATGTGGTTTCACAGCAGCATAAGTAACTCCAACTGCTGTCTGTGCTGATCGTGTCTTCCCTTTCTCCCATTCACGTGACCCCATCCTTCTGCTGTGCCAGCCCCAACCTTTTGCAGAACCACTTCAGCACATTAATCTGGCAGAAAGAAGACAGCTCCCCCCCACTGGCCCCATGGTTTAAAAAACAAAACAAAACAGCAAACCACTTTCTGCCAGCTTGAATCTGCTTCACAGCAGACCCTATGAGGGGTGATGAAGGGAGGGAATGGAATGATGAAGGTAAATGCAAGGGGAGAGCAAGATGGTTGACAGGCAGCAGTTAAATTGGCTTATGCACTTGTCAAACCACAGCCTGAAGTGCTGTTCTGTTCCTTGATTTATTGTTGTTAAAGTACTTGGCAGAAGCACAGGACTATTTTAGTAGTCTACCTATTGTTTTGTTAATTAAAATATTTAGTTTAAGGAATTATATTTTATGTCCTTTAAAGGCCCCAGCTGTTCTACTATCCAGTGAGGTCATTTGCTGAGTAAATCTGGCTGTCTAAAAGATCACACTACCAGCTGTAGTTATTTGCAGAAATTCTTCTTTCATTTTGTTTTCTACCATAACGCAGTTCTCCAGACCAGGCTCTTCATATTAGCACGCATTCAAGTGTGTAACAAACATAATATTTCTACTATTGGAATTTAGTAATGTGTGGTCACAAGTCCTGATCTATTTAAAGGGTGCTGTTTGCTAGACTGTCTACCAACCAAGACAATGCTGTGGTTTGCCGCAGAAAAAGGTTTTGCTTGATCGCTTTTGCACAGTATGCTGAAAACTCAGCTCGTGCTACTTCAGGACAGATGGGGTGATCCTGGCCCTGTCTACGATAGCTGCACAGTTATGGTCAGCTTTGTATGAGTTGATACTGCTCAAGATTGGTTTAATGTGGAATAGTGAGTTCATGATAGTCTGCAAGGATGTCAGTGGTGGACATAAATGCTCGTTAGTGCATAGTCATGTGATTTTGAGAGCTTACAGGGTGCATAGTGTTAATTGACGAATCTGTGCTGAATGAGTTTAGAAGCATGCTGATAGAGTAGTGCCACTTAACTGCTTATCTGCTTTAAACAGACTATCAGCATAAAGTGGAGTTTGTCTTCCACTGTTTACTATGACAGTATCTTCTTGTTTTAAGATGTAAGCAGTTGTTCATCTAACATTTTTATAAGATACTTAGGCAAATTTTTGTATGTTCTTCCCTATGAAACATTACTTTCCTGTGGCTAGGGCACACGTGGCTTTCACGGGCATCAGAGTGGTTATGTTAATTGATAAAGTAACCACAAAGTCTAGGAAAGTCATGTATTGCTTAACTGAGGTCACCTGGAAATCATCTCTTTCAGAATTTGAAAACTTTAGGAAAGGATTACTTTTTTTTTTTTTTCTTTTTTTCTTTTTTTTTTTTTTTACTAAAAGTAAGCAACATACAGTGCTAATTGAACCTGTCTTCCCTCGAGTATGTCCCTCTTTTCTATCTAGTCATTCAGCAGAGTTCCTATATGCTTTCATTTCACTATTAGGAGTTTGAGGGGATTATCCTGTAGCAAGACTTCTGATATCAGAAAATAGGTACATTATGTCTGAGGAAGTCCTATAGACTTTGTACGGTTGTCAGTGAAATGAGGACTCAGACCTATTATAACTTCTGTGTAAAAACTTCTGGGCTCAGGTGACTTAAATTTTGGCTACAAACTACCCTGTATTTTTGATCAAATTTAGAGTATATACTATCCAGAATTATTGTGAATGCAGTTCTTTCTAGCAAGAAAGAGTTTTTCATGGTTTCTCACATTGTTGTAGATCTACCCAAACTTTCAAAAAGTGTCCTCTGCCCACCTTTCAAACTTGATTAATTGTGATATTATTGGACCAGCATGAATGGGCCAGGTTACTTCTACACAGCAAGCACCTGCTTGAAAGTTATTTTCAGTGACACTTGTAGCAACATGGCTTTAAGCAGCTGTATTATGAATGGTACATGGGTTTAAAGGCGTTCTGTAATTCTCAAAGACATAGCATGTGTTTGTAAATAGAAAGAAGTGCTTATTATCCTGTATGTTGAAACATCATAGAATAGAATCATAGAATCATTTATGATGGAAAAACTTCTAAGATCATCTGGTCTGACCTTTAACCTAGCACTGCCACATCCACCATTAAACCTCATCACTAAGCACCACATCTACAGGATTTCTGAAGACCTTCCCCCCCTGTTCTAGTGCTTCACAACCCTGAATAAAAGATACAGCAATTAGTACCAGAATTAATTTTTTTATTAGTTGTATGACAAATTATTTTAGTAGTTCTTGTTTCTTTATAGTCTTTGAGACTGAGTTATCTGCAAAACAAGTTAAATTTCTGTGTAATGCAGCAGAGACACGCTGTCAGATTTGGCTCCCCGATTCTCTGCTGCTGTGAACATCGGAGCAGATTTGCTTAGGCCAGAGAAGAAAAAGAGCAGTGGCTGGATATAGTAGATCAGTTTCCAAATCACGTTCTGGCCACTGTGTGCTATAACTAATTGGTCCCAACAGCTTGAGAGCAGCCAGGAGAGCCAGCTGAGATCTGCTGGATCTGAAGGAGCTCTCAGACAGGCAGGCGTTGGGTGGTACTTGTACTTGCTTGGATGGGTGAAACTTAAGGGTGCTACAGTTTGGTCCTCTAAGAGCCTGTCAGAGAGCATCACCCGAACCTGCCTTGGTTCAGAAGCCACCACAGGGTCAAGTAGCTGTTAATGGCTTCATTTACAGAGTGGAAGCTTCACACACCTAGGGACCTGGCCTAGCATATCCACAGCGATGATAAAAATGCTGGTCAGAACTTCTGTTTCACATGTGTACTACCTGTGATTCTGTAACTGGTTTGGTTTTGTGCATGTTATGTGCCAGAATTTCATAACTAACTGGATGATTTGCCTGATTTGCCAAGAAGGGCACGGTATTAATTAAAGCGTTTGTTATCTGAAGGGCTGCTTCTGGCGAGGGGTGATTTGTTGGAAGACAGCAGTGTTAAACTTTCATAACTGATGGCTACATCTTTCCTGTGTAAAATGGTACCAATTGTTTTAGCCACTGTGATGGCTAGATAAGAACATACTTACAGTAATAGTTTATCTCATATTGCATATTAAAATTTGTGAGTATTCTTTCTGCCTAGAAAGACAAAAAATTCTAGTCTTTAAATAATTCTGAGGGGTGGTATTATGAAAAATGATTAGAATAACCATGGAAAAGTGCGGGGTTTAGAAAATCAGTAACAAACCCTTGACTGTTCAAATAGAAGACTTACAACTAGAAAAACACATTTTTACAAGTAAAACTTAGGCTAGACGTTTTTCAATGAGATTCAGTGACCCACTTAAAGACAAATAGATTTCCTAACTGTGTAAGTAATATAACAATGTGTTGTAATGAAAATTCAGGAGGTGTTCCCTATGAAGCATAGCACTAATATTTCAATATTCCATATTCCAATATGGAAGTGATTAAATTGCTTTACAAGGAAAAGTTGGTACCACAGTAGCAGAGAATATTACAAGCTAATGCTGCCTCTATCTGAAGATGTATTGTTTTGTGGTAATGAAATATTGTAATAAACTCAACTACCTCTAGAGAAGAACCTCAGCTATAGCTCTCTGGAGTTATTCTTCAAACACGATTATTATTCTGCATAAATAACTTTTATGCAATGAACAGTTACAATAAACAGAACTGTAAGAATGAAATGACCGTATTCAGAGTTAACAAATACATAAAAGGTAGGCTATCTGTCTACATATACAAGTATGTAGATAGAAATAAAGAGGGGGGGGGGGAAAAAAAGGAAAAGAATAGGTTTAAAGATATTTGATATCCAGGTGAGTTTCACATTAAATCCTAATCCAGAGCCTACTGGACTAACTGAAACAACTGTTAAGACCTCAGTTAATTTCAGTTGGCCTTGAGTTCTCTACCCTCTTCCACAAGAGTGCAAAGCCAAGACTTCCCTGAATTTTAGTGAATTAGGATTTAAGTAGTTCATACATCTTCAGTGCATGTAACAGCTTTCTCTTGAACACAGCCTTGCAAGGACTTACAGTTTCCTTTTCCCCAAACACTCTGATCTGTAGGTTCATCAGGATTCTCTCTGTACTATTTAATATTTGTTTTATCAGGGCTTATGAAGATTTGCTTCTATAGTATTTGTTTACTGTCAGGAACATTTTATTCAGTGTTTGTACTACGTTCTGGAAAAGCTAAGAGAGAGCAATGAGGACTGTTTGAGTTTGGGCTAGAAATGCAAGTTGCCAGTGTGGTTAATACTAAAACTGACACACATTCCAACGTTTTAGAGGAGTTTAAAATTCTCAGAGGAAAAGGAATCTTGTGTTTGTTTTTTAGATCATTCAGTCATCAGGTTTCTCTTTAAATGGCGCCTTCCAAACAAAACAGTCTCTTCTCCATTTAGTGCTCAAGACATTCAGCTTTTTTTGGTATTAATGTGAGTTTTGAATGTGCATATGACACAAGGTGTAATTCAATATTCAAGAGAGTAAAGCAGAGAGATGATGGCAAATATCAGATGAATAATATTTTTCCCAACCTATGTTAATCTTTTTTTTTTTTTTTTTTTTTTATAAGGAGTAAAGCTGTGACACTTAGTAATATCTTTAATTCTAAAACATTTCTTCTTCTCTTTTGCACAGCACCTTGTATACAGTACTTGGCATCTTCAACCAGTTGAACCTTCTTTCTTTACCTACACTCCTTTTCTTTCTTTTATTTAACAAAATGTGTACAAATTATCACTTAAAAAAAAAAAGGGGGGGGGGGTATGCTTGGTTCTAAAAAGGTTGTCTGAGGAGAAAGCATTCCTAGGAAGTGTGTGTGTGCATACATAACATATGATTAATAGCTTGTTGTCTGAGTGTGAAGTATGAAAAACTATTTTTTTCTCTTTTGTCTTCTGATCTAACTGGATTTTCATATGTAGAAAGGCATATTATATGAATATAGTGCTTTCTTCCCTTCAAATAAAAAGCTCTTTCATCATTTGTGGACTACATTTAACCCAGTTATTTCTTGTTAAGAGGAAACAATGAACTCTCCTATGGAGTGTGAAGACAACTGTACAAAAAGGTGTGACCAAGAATTTTGGTACCTGTTACTAGCTTAAAAGGGAAACAGCTTTCCCTCTCTTCTTGCTATGTCATACCTTGTGTATTGGCATGAGAATTGTTCTTTTGATTAGGTCATTAAAATATTTACAGAAGACCTGACCTTGTGTTATTTTTTTGGCTGGGAAAGTGTTAATTTCCTTTGCAGAGGCTCACACAGTGCAGTGTTTTGGATTTTTGATGAAAATGGCAGTGCAAACACACCAATGTTTAGCTGTTGCAGAGCAGTGCTCACACAGAGCCAAGGACTCTCAGCTGCTTGTGCTGCCCTGCCAGCAAAGGGGGCTGGGGGTGCCACAGGAGCTGGGAGGGGACACAGCCAGGACAGGTGGCCCAGACTGGCCAAAGGGATGTCCCACACCCTGTGGCATTGTGCTCAGCAATAACAGCTGGGGTAAGGAAGGAGGAAGGGGGGATGTTTGGAGCGATGGCGTTTGTCTCCCCAAGAAGCTGCTATGTATGAGTGTTGGGCCTGCTGCCCTGGGAGTGGCTGAACGCCTACCTGCCGATGGGAGGCAGTGAAGTGATTCCCTGTTTTGCTTCGCTTGCTTGCACAGTTTTTTCTTTACCTGGTCAACTGTCTTTACCTCACCCTGTGAGTTCTTGCACTTCTACCTTTCTGATTCTCGCCCCCATCCCACTTGGGGTGAGTAAGCAGCTGGGTGGTGCTCAGCTCCCCACTGGGACTAGCCCACAACACCTTGCAGACCTAAAACACATAAGCTCACAGAAATTTCAGCAGAAACTTTGTTCATGAAAGGAGAATCTCACTGAAATAAAGACTGTGCTACTACTAACAACACTTTGCATCAAGCGTACATTATAATAGCAGGTACACCAGATTCAGCTCTCTCATGGAAGTGCAGTTTGAACTCTTAACACTACCCAATGCAGAAGTTATGAATTACCTGGCTCTAATGGAAATTAATGGAAATGCTTTTTTTTTTCTTCTGTGCTAGGCAGTTACCAAGTGACACTGAAGATGATTACTTTCCTTCAAGAATTTAGCTTGTCATATAGCTAAGACACATTTCAATGGCATTTTATTAAATATGCCAACTTCTGCATAGCTTTTGACTTCTGGTGGCAGCGACATATGTCTTAGAAAACACGTCTGCTTCACAAAGTCAAATGGTCTCCAGGATCATGTTTTAGAGTTAGGTTAAAACTTGGCATGAATTTGTATGTGAATTTTATTTGCATTTATTCAGGGTCAGTTTCCCTAAAGGGTTGCAAGGAGGATGCTTAAAGGGCAGTCGCATGTAACTGATCCTATACTTTTTATCAAAGAGGTTATCAGTCAGCAGAGGGGTTGTTTATTGTCTTTTCCTGATGTACTGAAAGGACAGATTGCACTCCCTCTAGAGTTCCCTAGCAGTTGCAAAGATGGATAGGATTTCCTAAAGGGAAAAGCTAAGTCTGCTCTTCATTTGCTGTTTGAATTGCTGTTGTCTGGGGCTAACAGGTGCTAGTTTCTCCTCTGTCCTGGAATGGTCTGTGACCATCTGCAAGGCTACGTGCCAGTGGAAGATGATGTAGGTCCTAAATTGTTAAGCCTTTATAGGATTTCTCTTCTGAATTGATAAAGCTGCATGCATGTGCTTATTTTTAGATCACTTGTAACTGAAACACACGTTTCACAGCAGGATAGAAAGGGTACAGGAGAGCTGCTTAGGCACAACTAGCAGTTTTGAAACCACGAGTGTCCTGGGCTGTGCACCTTTTAGAAAGTAATGTTGCATAAGAGGTTTTTTTTGAAGGCTTTCAGTAGGGGCTTTTCAGTTGAATGTGGTAGTGGTGACAACTTTGACATCTGTAAAACATGAGCTCATCCTTTTCTCCACAAAACAAATGCAGCACATGGAGCAGCATCTTAAATAATCTCCTCTATGCCAATGTTTTATTTTTCTTATAACCTAGTGTCAATGCCTGGTACATGAACCTTATGCACATGCTTTATTTTTTGTGTAGTTACTTAGCAATCACATGATGTTTTTTGCACATTAATTTTTTTTTTTAGGGTTGACTTAAAATTGCCAGCAAGAGCGACAGTTGCAGTGCTTTTTATTTTTGATGTGGACAAAATGTGCTGTAAACAACTTAAAATGAACACAACTGCACTGAAACTCTACTCTCTCCATGAGCAAAGATACTCAAATGACCCCTGTACCTGAAGCAACATAATCACAATCACGTGGAGCCCCTTGAATATTAATTGCCCAGCTCAGAAGATACGGCTGTGTAAGAACAGGGTAACAACCGAACTGACTCACTGGCCTCTTCACTGAACCCCGAGTCAGACATAAAAATGACAAGGTCCTTAAAGTCCTATGTTGAAGTAGAATACAACATTTCTGGTAACTTGGCTGCCTGTAAAATCTCAATTAATCAGTGTTTATAGCTTTCATGTGTTAGGTAGAGACAGCAAGAGAGAAAATGAATTAATGGATGTTATTTTGGACAAAACTGTTTCTCTAATGTTCCTTAAAATATTTGCTGTTCAAAAGAAAAAAAGAAAATGGAGCTGTAATTTAATAAAGACTATTTGCCAATATTAATTCTAGTTAGCTTTGGAATATGCTCTTTTGGGAAGAGCTGGAAATTCACCTTAAATATAATTAGAAGATATTAGATATTGTGATTTGGTTGGGTATCTTTCTCTAGAGTCCAGATTAAATTATTTGTTCTAATGTTCACTAATGTCATTCCAGCCCCATGCGTGTGCACACGAAAATCAGTGTTATAGGCACTTGCTTTTCTTTTATACTGTGAATCCACTACTGTGTTTAAAAATAAAAAAACTCATGGCAATTAATAGTATACAGCCCTTTACATGTATATAGAATCTTTTAGCCAGTGATTTCTTCATTCTAGAAGAACCTCATATTTCAGAGTTGGAAACTAGTGCTGTAAAATAGTTTTTCAAAAGTTATTCCTTGAACATCTAAAATTTAATAGATTCTGTACTTACTGCTGTATCATGAGCTTGATATAATTCTGTTTGGCAGAAAAATATTTTTTTTTTAAGCTCAAGAGGGTGTCTCAGAAAGCTATTATGTATGTTGTATTTTTTATATCTAGGTATATATTTTACTGTGTTATTATTACACTGTTAAAAAAAGCTGAATTTTAGACCTTACTCAAAACAGACACCAAAACCTGCACATCACTGCAGATGTGCAAGTTTGGCCTAGTTATTATGGTGGGTAAGAGCACTGATGCTGGAAGGTCAGAGGGAAAAGGATGACTTTGCAAACTGTTGCAGAGAGCCTCTCTTCATCACAGGACCTTGGGCTTTGAGATGCTGAGGGACTCATCCACTAGGAAATATACTTTGCATAATGTACGATCAGTGCTTGCTACCGTTGTCTGCAGTTACTACCACTATGTAAAGTACATCAGTCTAATAAACAGAATCCAGGCATGATACCTATTCTAACCCACAGTATGAAATGCCTGAAGTCACTTTGACATTGTATGTTGTGAAGCACAATTAACAGTCTAGGTTCAAACCAACTGGTACCAGAGGACTTAAGAGATGCATCCCTCAGCACATCCCTCATCATTGTTTTGGTTCACCGCTAGGCCCCTGTCCGGCAGTACAATACTAAACTAGCTGTTCACTGAATGTGTTGGCCTCAGCAGCCCGGATAACATCCACCTTTCCATGGGGATGATGCCGTCTGCTGTCACACCTTCCCTCCTGGCAGAGGCCTGAAATTGCCTAGACTTTTGGTGCCATTTGGTGGAAGGTTCTGTTCATTTGTGAGGGGGTAATTAGCTGCTGCTGTTGAGTTATTTCCAGTAAAATACCTTCTGGTGTGTTAAATGACTACAAATTTCACATTGGCCACATCTTCCTATTGCTAAGTGTGATAAAAGTGTGAGGCTAGTGTTTTAAAGCAAGGAGTAGTAATTTCTGGCTTTCCCTGGAAGGTTCATTTAAATAGACTTTTGAGGTAACATAGGAAGCAATAGTCCACTCAAAAGTATGTAGTCCTTTGAAAATATGTGCAATCCCATTCAGTTTGTGAATGAAGTCCAACCAAAAGACAGCCTTCCTGATATTCCACAAAATAAATCATGTCACTCTTACCAGCATACTAGCAGTTTCATTTCCCATATAAAATGTATTCTATGTATTTCTAGTTTATAACAATGTTATAATTCTAGTATAAATGGTTAGTTTTTATTGAGAAGAAATTCCTCATGTTGGGAAAAAAAAAGAGTTCTTGATACTAAAATTATTGAGGTGGGAGTTTTGCAAGAGGCAACACATCAGTATTGGAACCCAAACAAGGCAAAGGGCTAAAACTGCATCTTAAGGACCATTAGTCGGAATAATTTGAGCTGACAGTAGCCAAGATTATTTTATATATGAAGTTCATAAAATAGCAACTTGGTTTCTTCAGATAGGAAAAATACCTAAAGGGGGAAATTTTTGCTGCAGTTGCTAGGGAGCAGCTTACGCTAGGTCTGTGGGATATAATGGGAGTCATCTGTGAAATGCGCTATGCTGATAATTTATCGCAAACTGGTTAGAGCTGCGTATTATATTCACAGAGCACATCTCCTTGTACAAAATAAGATGATGAGATGGATGATGTTAGTAATGTTAGGTGACAGAGCCACTATGGTATACAAGGTACAGTACACGTGTCAGTAGGCTGTCAAGAGCATGTCATTCCTTAATGATTCATAGATGGGGGCATGATTAGGTGAGTAGAAAATTAATACGTTGGATAGATGGGAGGAATGAACAGACAACATGAGCAGAAGAAGAACCTGTATTTTGGTCTGTTTAACAGATCTGGGAATGAACAAGGTCCTGTTGTGTATTCCTTTTTAAGACAAGTTCATTGACTGGATATCTCTGTTGCAAGTAGGATGCTTAATAAAAATGAGGTTGGGAAATGCTGGGGGGACTTGATGCACCCTGCTTTACAGTGGTTACCAATGCCTCTGGGAAAACTGCTTAGTTATGAAATGTTGACATCTTTAGTAGAAAACTTTATAATTACTTGGCTATTGAACTTCATTATTTTCTTTCAAAAACTGTTAGATTTTAAGCTAGTCATACTATGTCATACACTAGTGATAGGACAAGCTGTAAAAGACAGGAGACTTAGATTAGATATTAGGAATAAATTCTTTACTCAAAAGGGTATGGGGCACTGGAACAGGTTGCCCAGAGAAGCTGTGGATGCCCCCTCCCTGGAGGTGTTCAAGGGCAGGTTAGATGGGGCTTTGAGCAACCTGGTCTAGTGCGAGGTGTCCCTGCCCATGGCAGGGGGATGGAACTAAGTGATCTTAAAGGTCCCTTCCCACCCAAACCATTCTGTTACTATATGTTATTTGGGAGATTATTGTGCTGTCATTTGACTTTATTTTTGTTGAAAATAGAGCCTTAACTGTTTGGTATTCTTAAAACTATAAATGAGATAACCATAATATATTTATTATTTTTTTTACAGTATTAAGCATTTTCAAAAAATATCCAAATACTATAAAAAGGTTTACATTTTAATATGTTTAAAATTTCAAAAATATTTTTTCCTTATTGAATCAAGACAGTGATACTGTCTTGAAGCTTAAATTAATTGCTTCACTCCTTTGAGCGGTGATGCACATTTTTCTCACATGCTGTACGTAGAGATCAAGTGTGTTTTCCTCAGCAATTACTGCATTTGTTCAAAGTGAATTAGAAAAATCAAAAATGTTAGGAACTCTCTTTAATGAGATGATTAAAGAACCAGGCAAGCAGTCTGATGTTCAAATGAAAATGAAAGGTATTTCTTAGCATTTTTTGGCCATGCAAGAATTCAGATAGGACACTAGTTGTGCTCTGTGGTTAAACTGCCATAAGGGTTTGCAGTCTCTAGGAATGTTCTTTGGCATATGTTTATAGTTACTCAATCAGTTTTACCTTCCTGGACTCAGCTGCCTTGTTCTGAAGGATACTTTCAATAAGCAACCTTGCTGAAAGCTGTCTGAAAACATGATATTCCTAACAGGAGTTTGAAACCCAGTAGACCTGGCCTTCACAAAACTTTGTGGGCAGATTATTGACTAATACATACTATCAAAACACAATTGAAATTAATGAAGTTGTGATGGTGTACACTAGCTAAAGATCTCCCCCCCCCAAAAAAAAAAAAAAAAAAAAATTATTTTTTGCAGATTATTAACTTCTCAATTTTTTTCCAAATGTTAGTTTTTTTCTTCTCTACTCAACCTTTAGTTAACTGATTCTTCTTTTAAGACCTCCTTCCAACGGGTCTAACTTCTGTAATTTTTCATCAAGTTTCTGTGTTTGTTTGTTTTTATGTTTTTTGTTTGTTTGATTCCCAAAGAGATCTTTGGGTATTGAAGTAAAATCTCTAACTGATTCCAAGGGCTCTGTCCACTGTTTAGACTTTGTGCATTGCCTTCTTTTGAATAGATTTGATCCAGACACATTGTACTGAGAAACATTTCCTTAATTAAAGAAATGCTCCTTATTTGATAAAATGCAGAAACTTTTTTTGGAAAAAAATATCTTTTTCTCTTATTCTCTTTTTTCATAATTGATTTCTTTCTGGTTTGTATTATCGCGGTCATTAAGTATTGTCGTGTACATTTACATGAAATTCATTTAATTGTTCGGGTTTGCTCTTATGAATGAAACTTGTAAAATTAGTCACTCCAGAAGGAAAAAGGACTAGATATAGTTGCTGTTGTATATAGTCCTCTACTATCGCACCTTCTTCTGCTTTACTACTGAAATAGCATAATGACGTTTCCAGTATTAGTACATAGAAGAATGTTTCGTAAAGAAACAGTCAAACATCTGGAAATTCTTTTCTTGGTCTGTCTCTTGAAACATAACATATTACTTCTATTCCTCCTAACATCCCATTACATTTAACTCTTTGGACCTAAATAACAAGCATGGGAAAGATAAAGGCAGAGTTAAATGTTTTGCGTTCCTTGGTACAGTGAAAATCTGTCTTTTCCAAAATATTTACTGTTGTAAATCTTCCCAAAGTATATTCTTTCTGTTCAGTTGGCCAGCACTTACAATAAAATTGGGAAACAGTTTATATGAGTATTAGGTTCACTACCGGTAATAAAATAACAACGTTCTTGAGAAGTCTGTATAAAGGCTAGCTAGTACTAAGAGACTCTTTATTATGCATTCTTTCTAAAGTGTTAGAACTATCGGAGCAGTGAGAAAATGATTAATTATAGTTGATTTTGTGGTTTGGCTTTATTAAAGTCTTCTTTCCTGCCCAGAATAATGCCCATCTTATTTAAAAGGGTGGATCAGAAGAGACAAGTTTTGTGTGTCTGCTGTGACCTTTTTGTACTAGACGTAGAATGTGCTCTCCAGCCACTTTAGCTCTCTGCAAACGGCTAACATTTGTTTTATGAGCTTGAATCAGAAGGCTTGATCCAAATATCCAACATCTTGTGTTGCTTTAAACCAAAGCAGTAATAGTGGAATTTTTATTGGAGCGATATGGTTGGACTTTGGCTGTGATTTGCTGGAGCTTCTGTTTTGTCTGTCTCCTACAGATCTTTTTTTGCCCTTTCTCTTACAGCTTGCATAACCAATTCATACCTGTCCCAAACTTGGGTGGAAATGCTGTGGTAAACACTGCAATGAAAACCACCAAATTATGAAATAATCATACTTTTTATGTATTTAATTATGCCAATATTTCATATTATTATGAATATGTTGAAATCAAAAGTTATGAAACAGCTGTGGTATGCACTGTAGGAAAGATTAATATTAAGGGTGCAGTGGCAGCGTAAGGTGACTCACTGGTGTTGAGAATCTCTGGATCACTTCTGTGCTTCAAGGCCATACTTTCTAATGCATGCCCACGCACATACACTACCTGCACTGCAGCACAGGGGCACAGTGCCTTAGGCCACATTCTTGAGTAGCTCCAGAGCTGCCTGCCTGGAACAGCCGCCAGCCTCAGCCCATAGCTCCTCCAAAGAACAGAAGAATCCTCCTTGGGCAGCCACAGTTCAGCCTCTTGCAGACATGCAAAAGCAGCAGTTGCAGTGTTTTCCCTGTGCCACATCTCAAGTTCCTGAGCGTTTCCCTGGGAGGGCTAAGGATTTGCATATGAGTGCCTACACTTTGGGTGACTGCTGCTCTGGAAAGAGAGATTTCACAGATGTTCACTTTGCCTCCTGTAAATATCTGAGATTTCACAGCTCAGTGCCAAAGCCTACTTGATTTTGTTCCCAACAAAATCAACAAGAAGTACAGTGAATGATAAAATTAGATGCTCTACTACTACTATATGCTTTTTCCCTCTGTAAAGTGTGATAATCCCAATCTTGTGAAAAGCGTAATTCTCCACAAATGCTGTACAAATTTCCAGAAAATACAAATTCACTTTATTACTGCATACAGCCATCAGTTTGATAGTTATTGTATAAAACAGGTTACTGCTAATGTGCTTATTCATTGCATTCTTTTTCACTAGTAATGTTTTAGAATATTTTTTCTCAGTCAACCTTCTTGAAGGATATTTAGAAATTGAAAAATGTTGGAAATGCAAATACAGTTTGCAGTCTGTCTTTAAGACATTACTACTCATGTTGAGTTTACAAAGTTTGTAACTGTGATGAAACTGAATTCTCAGTTGACCTAAGATTTTTCAAGGTAGAGAGAAATCAGTGGATTGTCAACAAGCCCATCATATTTGAGGCTAAGGTCTGTGGAAGATACAGCTGACTAGAAAATGCTTTTCTTCCACTAAACATGCTTTTCCTTGACAGCAAAAATTACAAATTCTGAGGCACCCTGTAATTCATATATAATATGGATTGAATCAATAGCATCAAATAAAGTGCCTTGGAAAAGGAGCTGTTGGTTTTAGTTACGTTTACACTGCCTAATGCAAAGGGATCAAAACTACTTATGTGTAACTAAGAACACTAAAGTAATAATACCAAATAACGCTATTATATATAATACCACCAATAGTAATAGAATGCCACTAAAATGAAAAGTGATTCTGATGGATGTTCAATTTTAGTGTTATATGGATATCTCAGAAATTAAACTACATTGCTGTAACAGACTTCTCTGAATATAATCACCAGCAGAGTATCAGTTGACTACAGTCTAGTATACAAGCCCCTCAAGAAGATATATTTACCTAAAAATCCCATCTTTCTTCACAGGCATAAAAAAAAAAATCATTATAAAAGATGAAGTATGATACCTGGGAACATCTGACAACTTACTTTACATTTGCAGATCGAAAGAGTTACTTTTAAACAAGATGCAAAAATTATTTTAAATAAAATTTCACATAAAAATGCCAAGAAATTAGAGCTGGACTTCAGGAAAAACCAACCAAACAAACAAACAAACAAAACAGATTTTGATTTAAATGGCTAAGAAATGAACTTGGAGGGATTTTAATCATTATAAATACCAATGCCATTTACACATTCAAATCCAGTTCTAGATTTGGTTTTGCTTTTTTTCTTTTCAATTTTTGCTTATTCCTCTCAGCCAACCCAAGATGTTGGATATTTGGATCCAGTATTTTGGCCAGTAAATATTAAATTCTAAAAATCCTTTTTGTCTCATTAAAATCCCTTGCCCCTGGAAGGAGAATTTAAGCTGGACTGTGTTAAAGCTGGATATTATCAGTCTACCCAGGGAGTAACCTCCTTTTGGAACCACAGAAATAAATAAATAAATACACTTCACTGACCATTTTAGTATGTCTAAACAGAGAATGACAAGTGACCATCCTCCTTCAGTTTGTATCGTGGCATCAAGTTTTAAACTGTGGTTGCTTCCAGTTGCTGGTGATAAGGACCATCACAATCAAGCATGAATTAAGAGATGGTGCTGAGTTGTCCCTTATACAGCTCTTTAGATGTAAATAAGTTTGTATTATAACCGTTGAGCATGGGAATTGCAATGCAAGTAAGTTTTGTTACGATGGTCTCTTTTGTTAGATGTTCTATGTTCCTCTGGGAATGAAGCTGAGAGCTCTGTTTTTTCTTAACCAATGAAGGTACCTAAATCAGTAACCATTACTGATCTCTTAATTTAACAATTGCTTTTAAAAGAAAAGCAATAAGGCTAATTTGGCAAGCACGTTATTGTTACTCCTGCAAATTCTGGAGATGCTGGACAGGTCTGAGCATCATGTCCTCCGTGTGAGCTATGCTTGTTTAGCATAGAGTTGGTTTTGTTGGTTTTTTTAGCTGCGAACTAATTTTAAGGATGCTTGCGATCAGCATATCCTTGATGATAAATGAAGCAGGTAAGCAGCCAAGACAGAGCTCTTTTTCTGCTCTGCTGAAGTATGGGACCAGTCAGATTGATAGCATCCAGAAAACACCACAGTCACTGCACTTTCCTTGTCTCCTGCTGCTGTTTGGTATCATAAGATAGGATGGAATGCCAAAATGAATTATTCCAAGACCTGGATGAAAAAGAGAGGGCTTTTTGTTTACCTGTTTTTTAAAAAATACTGTGATACAGTGCGGGGATCTTTCAGTAGCTTTGAACAGGTTGCATTAGAGAACTGGAAAGGTAAATGATAGAAAGTTCCTGTCTCCCCTTCCAGGACGGAAGATCGGCATGGTATATTGATTAAATGGTGAGAGCTTTTAGTCAAAATAGAGGCCTGTAGAGCCATAAGATTGTCATGTGCATGCAGTATTCTTTCTGTGCATGTGTCTGGCCGATGGACAGCCTGTGAACCACTGAAATAAATTAAGTGCCCTAATTTTTATTATTTTTTTTGCTATACCTGACAGGCAGATAGTAGCCGCTTTAGAATGTGATTTGTCTCAAATGCCACAAGGGATTTCTGTGGTCTAATCTGGTATATTCTGGACACAAAACATAAGAGGTATTTTTACTGAAGGGGAGTACTGTACCAAATACGATAGTCTTCAGGAATCTATTTGCATTCAGAGCCCTCTTCAAATTAATATATATATATAAAATAAAGATACCCTTCTCTGATAGCAGCAGTTTAATTTCACTTTTTTTTTTTTTTTCACCAAAACCAGTGATCCTTTAGAAAGTTAATTCTAATTTATGTACTGAATCGCTGTTAGTATCAGTGAAGATCATTGTTCTACCATTCAGTCTTTGTTATACCTAGTGACAGAAAAGACAAACTGTGATTTATGGGTACTGTACAGGATTCCTTGGCCGTGCTGCCAGCTCTTTATCATTTGAAGTGCAAAACTTTTTGCAGTTGGGCTTTTGACCCTTTGTAAAGGGCCTCTCCCTTTGATGGAGAGGTGTTGTGTGTCAATCAAAAGGTGTTTCAAACACAAGTTAAGAAATAGCAGTTGCCTGCAGACTATGGTCAATAAGAAATAAGCTAAGACAAGATGCAAACAAGTAGAAAGGCAAGAAGGAAAAAAATAAACAGATAAGGATGCAGCTGCTATTTGTTTACTAGTAATCTCACCTGGAATTACCTGTTTTGGAAAGAGAGTTGAAGGGATTAATAACTAGATTATTTTGGAAATGTCAAAATAAAAGGGAGGGGGAGGAAATGTGGGGGGGAGAAAAACTTGCAGAAGCCATTGCTTTCTACCTCTGCACTTAACTTGTGAATTATACTAATATAATTCCTTTCATTTATTCCTGAAAACTGTTTGTTTTGTGCACACACATTTCTACAGAGGAAATGAGATTGCAGTAGACACGCAGATAATATCTAAATTATGCTGTATGATTATAAGCATTCAGAGACCATACAGCATGTCCAAACCATTTATTCCTACAGAACGTGAAGAGCCTAGCGGACAGTAACCCTAATGGTGATTGGTACTATAAGAGGTAGAATAATGCAGATGATGAATAAAAATGATCCTGTTCCAGACCAAGAAATGCTTAGCCTGACTAATTCTAAAAAAAAAAAAAAAAAAAAAGTTTCTACCATTTTCATAATCTTCCTCATATGTATGAGGAAGCCTATCAATCAACTTTCTTTAACTGAAGCCAGCTGGCAGATAACACTACAGTTTGTCAACCACCAGTAAATAAAATGTTATGTTCCAAAAAAATTCAATTCTCAAAGCCCAGCCCTAAAGATTAATGAAGCTTTTCCTCCAGCTAAAGAATTTTGTACAAACAGTGAGTTTTTATAAACATTTTTCCTCACCTTTCTTAAAAACAGATTTGAACCAATTTTAAAGCTATGGAAGCTATAGGACTAGAAACTATAAATCTGGCTGTATTATAATTGATATATAGATATAGATGTATTATATAAAATCTTCAAAATACATCTAGATGATGTATTATATAAAATCTTCAAAAGGTAAAACCATAGTTCAATTTATTTTCTGTTTTGCATAGTTACAGTAAAACATAATATTCATTTTTCTGAATCTCCTGTTCTAAGGCAAGACATCACAAGACAAGATGCCTGGTTGTATGCTTTTTTCTTACTTCACCTACGGTGCACTAAGTTTCTTCTTTCAGTTAGTTGTGATTTAGTTTGAAATATCAAACTGTAAAGAACTTCCAAAATCCAAGTTAATCTTCATTACTATTTACATCTTTCCCTTTAAATACTTTGATGCAAATTCCTCAAGGAGGTGGCAGGGAAGGAATATGAGCAGTGCAGTCATGGAGGCAAAAGGGTCCATGTGTTTGAAGAATCTGAAGTCCACCTTAGTTGCCAGACAGTGCAAACACTTCTTCCAGTGCCTTCCAGCACATGCTCTTGTTCTTAAATATTTTCTCAGTAGGCTCAGTTTAGTTATCCAAATATTTATCTGGAGCAAATTGAAACCCAACTCTGCTATCTTGCAGCAGAGAAAAAATTAATTGGTCTCTGGACAACCTAAACTTTTGAAGACTTTTTAAATCTTTGTTGGGCTCTGTTTTAAATCATTACATTCTAGCTAACTCTTGTAATGAGCAGCACTTGTTTTTTCGTCCAAGATACTTAACACAAATCACTGTATCAAAGCTGAAGATGTTTTATCAGATTATATAAACCTTCCTGGTGTTGTAGGTTTTGTAAAATTAAGCTTTCTGGATTTTTGTGTGTCATCTTCTTTCTGGCTAGTCTACATTGTTTGGAGTCTTGGTCTTAATGCAGCAGTCAGCTTTGTGTTAAATTTTAGGATATTAATCATTTGATGCATACCCCTTCTTTATCTTTTCCAGTGGCCTCTAGAGCTCTCTACCTCAAAGAGCTTTCTACAGCTTGCTGTTGGTGCAAACTGAAGCATTCAGCCATTCATGGGATCAATGGAGTCTGATAATTTTATTGTATAAATATCCTTAAAAAGATTCTGGGACCTTCAATCATGATCGACACTATACAATTATTTGTCCATTTGCTCTGTATCCAGTGTACAGAGTGAACTACGTTACTTTCTAATCCCATCCTCCTCTTCAGAGAAGCCTGTATAAATCTCTGAGGAAATACCTGTGCAGACCCAGATATTCCCACTTTCATTCCCACTTCTGGGTGGTGAACCACCACACTTAAGATGAACCTCAAATGTATTACAAAACTAGAAAAATATCTATATAGATTTCAAAAAAATTGGTATGTTAGAGAGCTTGTTCACTGACTCATGTTTTTGTTCAAAATATTTTGTGTAATATAGGAAGGAAAGATTGTATTTTGTTCATAGTTGTGCAAATAAAAATATACTTAAATTTGTTTTGGTGTTGGTTTGTTTTTTTTAAACTGGAATTCTTGGGTACTTGTATGTTTCTGCATGGGATTAACACTAATATACCTAATACTTTAAAAGGTCATGGAGCATATTTTCAATAAGAAAGAGTATCACCCTCCTATTTTGAAAAATCACATAGATATGTATACTTTATCAAAAATAAAATATAAAAATATGTCCAAAAGATGAAACTCAAAGTCATCATCAGTTATGACTCAGAAGTAATCTCAGAAAAAAACGCAGTGTTAGAAGTGAACCACTTCACTAAATTTAAAAATTTAGACAAAATATTTGTGTATTTTTGGCACCTGATGTTCAGCTGTAATCTTAGAAAATAAAGGACATTATAGCCTGATATATTTGGTACATCTTATTTAATAACTAGAAATACATTGAAGCTGTATACTTTCTAAGTAGCATTAGCACGGTGATAAACACTCAAAATTCTGCCAACTGTGTAGAACAGGCTATTTGGGGGTTGGCTTTGTGTCAGCTCTCTGTTTATGATTTAGAGGAAAAATAATTTTCACTAAGGGAAATTTAGAAATATAATGAAGAACCTCAGAGTTGAGAGGTTTTTGTGTTTTTTTTTTTCCCAGTTGTTTTTGCTTGTTGGGCAATGGGATTTATGTTTCTATACTGAATGTACGCTACACATTATGTCCGGGTGGAAAAGGACAGTGCTTCCTGCCCACCCCACCAAAAGTCCTGCCGAGATTTAGAAATGGAAATGTAGAGCCCAGCATTCAGCTCCATTCCTGCAATGAGGTGTGTGTCTGACCAAAGCCAGCACAAGAAGCAGAAGCATAGTGGGAATTTGTAGTAATAATGATAGAGATGGTATTGACAGTCTGACATGGCAAATCCTTGCTTGCCGGGGGAATGACTTGCAGTTAGCAGATAAGGTCAGACAGAGGATGTTTCTTATCCAAGCATCATCAGCTGCACGAAGTGTTGCTAGTTCACCCCTAGGCAAGTGGCCTTGTCATCTACACCTGCTTCTGCCATTATACCCTGATACAGACCTGACCTTTTTTATCCTTGAAGCTTTTGTGTTACCTATACATGTGTATCTTGGGCTTTGGAGGTAAAGGATGGAAATACGAATTTCCATTATCTAAACAAATATCTACTTACGGAAACAAAGCAAACAGTTCCTTAGTTTGTTCTATAAGGTATTCTGGTGTGTAAATATGCTAAAATACCCTATTCTTAACTGTGTTCATACCCATTTTGCCAAGGAAAGATCTACATTAAGATCTAAAAGACATGCATCACCCTCCAGTATTTATACCTTTGTGGTATTCCTGGTATTACCTTTGTGCTATTCCTGAATCATCCCATCTGTGGTCTTCATGTATGCATGCAAAGAGGTACTGAAGGTCTCTGATCCCCAGAGAAAATCAGGCTGCATTATAGTGAGTAGGGAAGATGACTGCTCCTCTTACCTGCTTCCCTAGGATAATCCCTCTGAAAGAAGCCATGTAGAGAAATTTCAAACAGACGTGAAGTTTTGATGCTCCTTTTCTGCTGTGAACTGGCTAGCCAAAGAATCAACGTGCTGTTTGAACTCTTCCTAAAAGTGAAATGATCTACTCCCGCTCTGTAGCTAAATGTTGTAACCTCTTTGGATATGTAGCAGCCAAACTCTGTATTCTATTTACATAAAAGTGGCACTTTTTTAACTTCACTGTTACCAAACCTATCTCCTTATATTCATGAGAAATAAACATTTTTATATCTTTTTATTCCAATTTAACTCTCAAGAGCAAAGCGTGGCAGAAGTTGAATTCAGTGCTTTTTTTTTTCTTCTCTCCCTAAAAACATCAATGAGCATGCAGAGGATACAGGGAGATGGTGCAGTTTCTTACTACACCTTAAATTCACTAAGATAATCTTTTTTTTTGATTAACTATAATATATGTGAAAGTGAGCTTCAATGGACTGATTGCTTCCAGGTGCTCTAACTATACAATGAGAACAATGAAATCAGAGTTTTCAGGGATATGAGTAAGAAAAGAAAGCATTTAACATGTTCTCTTAAAAATAACTTCATTCATCTTATGTGAACTAAACTAACCACGTGCTTCTAGTACATATTCAGTTCCTGCACTAATCTAGGATTTTGAGTTTTTTGTCAAAGCATCCTTGCTGCACCTTTGTCAAGCAGAGTTTGAATAAAATCTCAAGACAAAAAGTAGGAAACTGAGGAAAAAGTCAACTCCTAGTAAAAGAATTCATGTATCATACTATAAGAACTATATGACATATTGCAAAATGAAACAAAAGCAAAGCTCAGTGATCTTTCCACTGCTCTTTTCTGGCACTCAACCCTCATCTATGTCATAGCTGTTACAGTACTGAATTAAAGTGCATTCATTTTCTGTTTTCATTGTCTGTCTGCTTTGCTCTCTCTGTTTTTACTTATTTATTGTTATTGAGTTGACTTCCATGAGGCATTGATGCATTCTGGTGGAAAAGACAGCATATATTCAGGTTCTAATGTTTTAAAACAGAGAATAGACTGCTAGAAAGGATGGGGTAAATTGTTTTCAATATGAAATGATATAGCTGGAAATGGAATCTCTAAGCTTATTCTTAGTTATGTGTTATTATAAGTTGAATTTTGTATGACATAAAAACACATATACATAGAAGTACAAAAGGAAAATTAAATTCTTCCACTTTTCTGATTATCTTTAATATATTTTTTTCATTTTTAGCAAAGAACAAGAGCCTTCTCTTTATAGTTATAAATAAAAAGCAATAAAAATGACACTGAGATTGAATGAGGACCTTGGTAAAGGAGGTTGGAGCCAGGCATTGCCAACTCAAGAAAATTAATGTGTGTATACACACACGTGCTCTGAAGGGAGGACAGAGATGAAATAGGAGAGGGTGGCAAGAGATCATTAAAAGATTGATTGAAAACAAATGTCTAGAAAGTAGAATTAATAAGAATAACTCAGCATGGAGGTTGAGAACAAAACTTGGAGAGGCGAGACAGCACTGCTGGCAAGGGGAGGTGCTGGGACATCTTTCTGCAGCAGGCTGCTGCAACTCTGCAGACAAGAGCTGTGTGACTGCAATGAGAAGAAGGGAGCAAGACCGAAGAGGAAACAAAGAAGTGGGCAGTTAGCCTCTGCACACCTCCCAAGGCCTGAAACTAAGACTCCTAGGTCTCATGGCTCCTCTGCTATCAACAAATATGTACATCTGCTGGCATACAACCCATCTTTGTGCAATACCCTAACTTATTTACAAACTCTTTGGTGTTTGCTATCCACAGTTATTTTCAATAGGGTGGTGAGGTGTGGGGAGTGCGTGTGTCCGAGGATTATCATTAACTTTTTACAAATGTCATGCCCCTTCATTGTGCCAAAGTCAATTCTAAAAAGAACAAAAGTCAGATTTGCATGCTAAGTCAGCTTTGTTGCTTACCTAAATACTCCTAAAGCTCTCAGGAACCTGACCATAAGGTTTTACCTGTCTTGTTACGTCAGGACAGTAAGCAGTAACTCAGATTGAAATGTATAGCATGTTTGCCAGAGAAATGACTCCACTCTTTCAATATCTTTCTTTGCAACATAATATAAAAGGCACTTTGTCATTTCGTTGGGCAAACTAAATAACTGCAATTCAATACAAAAAAAGTATAAAATATATGAAGAGCTAAGTCCTGGTGTCTGCCATATCTGCATAGCTGATGGTTCAATATGTTTTTATTGTTATAATTTTCTAACTCTTAATATTTTTGAGAGAAGCCAAAAGGATTCCCATTTATTTATAGATTTTCCCTTTTGCAACAGTATGATGTAGCCTTATGGTTGTTTATGGAGTAATATCACCCTGTGCCTGATATTATCACATACAGATTCCATGTAGTTCTGTAAGTATCAGGAGAACTTGTAGATTGTAATTTATATAATCAGACATTGTGTGACATTTGTAGATGGCTTTTTGTAGGTATTCTCCAAATATAAACAATTTTCTGTGCTGATGATCCTGTTATGAAACTGTTGAGAGTAACTGTGGAAATAAAACTTTCCCCAGGAGTAATACACTTTTGGAATCAGATTTTGAATCCTTTTTGTTATAAAGACGAGAGCCTACTGTTTAAGGAGAGCTGTGCAGTTTCGCATGTTTGCATAATTCTTCCTTCATTTTGCTAGCTCACCCTGGAGAGCGTCATAATGGAAGATGAGAAAATGTGTTAAGAGTGATGGGCGTCTTTTTTCCTGAAAAATCATCGGTAGTCCTCTGCTATTGTTTTAAAATATGTGTTAGGACATACAGAGAAAGTGTTCTTGTAACTTGTCATTTTATTACAATCACAATAACACTTCTCTCATGTTCACATGCAGTTATTACCTTAAGGGAGCACTGAGGTTATGAAAGAAGGAAACACACCCACAGAAAACTTGGGTATCCTAGTAGTAGAGTTTTCCTCTGTTGTTCACTTTATTTTTGGTTCAAATGCAACGTCTGTTGAGAACCTGCATTCTCTGAACAGGAGTTCAGAAGCATTTCAAGTCTTACTGATTGAAAATTGGTGTTTGGCAATGAAGGTTGTAAAACTGCCTGCTTATTGCAAGGCTACTAAAGCAGTAGAGATGGATGACTGGATCAGTAATAGGCTTTTCATATATTATTATTTTAGTGATGAAGCAGAGCAGTAGGGAAATCATAACTTCTCAGTGCCGACATATGACCAAGTTCTGCAGACATGGAATATTAATTAAAATGATGAACACTTGGCAAAAAAAGATTTGAGAAGTTTGTCTTCAAAAGATTTTAACAAGTTCACTTCTGAGAGCAACCTAACTCTTAAGGCAACCTATTCCCTACTAGGAACCTTATTTAAAGTCTGTTGAAATCATGCAAAAAGATTCCCTTTGACCTACATGATCATTCAATCATTCAGTTAAGTCTTCATCTGCCTTATGGCAGATCCCTCGCAATGTGATGCTGACCTTTGTGAGGCTCTCATTCTGGAGTCAGTGTGGTCTGGCTAGCAGGGAGAAAGACAACAGAAGAGATAACAACAACCAGAAGGTGATTCACAGTAAAGCTTTTGCCTTCGTTTACAATAGCCTACATTGTCTTTTACACTCAAAGCATCTCTTTATGCGCCTGAAAGAGGCTCTTGTTTAGGTAGCAATTCCCATTTTATTGGTGTGCTGGTTTTCCCACTTTCAGAGCTGGAAACAATATGTCCGCATCATTGCAGCACCACGCCTCAGCTAACTGGCAAGGGCTATGTGACCAGCAAAGTTTTAAGAACAGGAGGCAAAAGATCAGTTTTCATAACAATGCTTTCCTGGAATTCTGTTATGCTTTTGTGATGCAAATTGATCCCATAATTCACAGTTCACATGAAATGCTATACCATATAGCCAAGAGCGGCTGATCACTGATGAGTCCTTTTTCTATCAGTATTTTGACAGCAAAACAGTATCACGGAGTGTACTAACATCTTAAACCACAGTGGAAGGCAATCAAGTCAAACTGAGAACTCAAATTTTCCTCATCGGGAACAGCATACAGTACCTACTAGATTAAGATCCCCATTCAAGTAAAGGTCCAGTACCACCAAGAAAGGTGAAAAATCCACTGCATATATTGATGATATTTTACTTAAATTATAAAGAAAGCCCTTTGTCAAAAATGTTTCAGTATTCTATGAAAGGAACTTAAAAGTAATTTGTATTTAGATTATTTCATATATCATTTTAAAAAGCAAAATATTTTTTTTACTGAACTCACTTGGAGAGAATAAATTTGGTGTAAAGATAGTTATTTAAAGACAGATAATATTTTATCCTTGCCAGTAGTTGCAGTATATGTCAGAAAGCCAATCAATTCTGTCATGGACCACGATGGTGCTTAAGAAATGGAAAACATCTCTCCTGGCAGGTTCACTATTCATTTCTGACACCTGGCTGGTACAATATTGAGCACTTAAATTTATGAAAGATGTTAGTCTGAAAATAAAGCATAATGCTTTCATCCACTGAACCTCCTTCTGATTTTCTTCACAGCTGATTTGTACACATTTTTTATTTTTTTAGTAAAGGATTTATTTCAGAAGGTTTTCATATAAACGCTTGGTTATATGTGGACAGCCATTCTTTTGCATGCTTAAGAAAAAGATAATGAAATCTACCTAGAGGTTGGTTGCTGCTTCCTTTTTCCTTTGTGTTTCATGAAGCATTTTTTTTCCTCTTAGATGCTGATTAAGCTTACCATAACTCTGGATGGGTAATTCACTCTGCAAATGGAAACAGTATTTTGCTTGCATACTGTTTGCCACAAAGGCTGAAATTTTACTCACATTTTTGGGGTGTGAAACTTGCTAGTCTACTGGTGGCAAAAAACCCTCCTCCCACCTACTGAAAGAACAATAGAAACCTGTATTTTTGAAATGGCAGTCAACAGATGAAACAAGTAGTCTCCTTCTGCAACCCTACATTTTTCTATATGCAGTTGCCTTCAAAATGCTCCAAACAGGGTATAAAATTGATCACGCAGCCCCTGCTACAAACAAGTTTCCTTGTTTACTATTCCCTTTTTTACTCACTGTATAAACAAACACACACAGTTGCAGAAATCCCAGAACTGTTTATCTGCATGTTCTATAGCCTGTACCCAGAAATTGTATTTGTTTCACTAGCTGTAGAGAAGACTAACCTGCATGTGTTTGTCTGTAGATTACCAAGACTACACAGAAAATAAGACTGTTGTACATTAAATGCAGAAATCTGCAGTCACTTTGTGGTATTGGATTTGGTATGCTTTTTGCTTCAGTACAACACACAACACATGCATGAATTGTTGAAGAAAGGAAACTTTGCCCTATGGGTAGTCCTGAGAAGATTTAAATTACAGAGGGTCTAGAATATAATACCATCCTGTGCTGGGGAGGGGCGGGGGTGGAGATAATAAAAGTTATAAGGGTGAAGACATTCAGGGACACATTTTAAATACAAATTTTGAGTAACATTTGACCAGTCAGTTTAGCTTGACCAATGGATTGATTCCCTTTGATTGTATTTTTACTAAATTGAAAAGTTTGCTAAAAGTTTGAAATGCTTTTATGTGGTAGAAGAGAGTTGTACTCAGTACAAAATGTTTTAATGTCTGGGCAAAATCTGCAGCAATAAAGATGTGATGGGAAGGTGGCCCATGTTTAAAATTGTTAAAGTTAGCAGTGAAGTCCGGATTTCATCCACTCTGTGTTTCAGGTTATTCTTAAAATACGTGCTATTGGAAATGTAACATTAAGTAATTTTAGACAGATATTCTGTTCTACCTGGACTGTGCTCAATTATGTAAAAGTAAAGTAATATATATTTTTATTTACATTTGAAGGCTATAAATTGGGTCTCATCAGTGATGGAGAAACATACTATGTGTATTTCTGTACAGCACTGATCAGCTTGGGAGAAAGTCTTTCAAAGAAACTTACAAGAACTTGTTTGTTGTTTTTTTTTTTTTTCGTTTGTTTCTTTGTTTCTTTGTTAATGCCATGCTAATTCTGTCCAATTTTATTTCAAGTAGAGGATAGGACCATTATCATTTAATACAGTGGTCTGGTCAAGACCTAAATTTTCCACCATGGCAGAGAAGAAGGCAAAGCATCTATGGTGAGACAATGGCTTAGCAACCCCTTACAGATGTCTGTAGATGTTTTAGGCTAATTTGTAACAGGGGTTTTGTCTGGATTCCTCTCCTCCTCAGCTTTGCATGCTGTTGCTGACCTAAAGACACAGATGAAATCAGTAAGTCTGGACTTGTCAGAATGATCAGGACAGCTTATAGACATTTCAAACCAGTACAATTCATTCTTCAGAAATACTGAATTCTCTTTGGTGAGAAAGTGTTGAGAAAACTTGTTTGTTCTATAAAAACCCTTGTGTCAGCAATGCACCACAGAGATTTACAATGGGTTTTTCTTCTAGAAGACTTGACATATTGATCTTTGGGCACTGCACAGTACAGTAGCCCATCATCAGTAAAATGCTAAACTGGCATTTCTCTTTTAGAACAAGTTAACAGTTAAATTCAAGCTCATTAGCGTGAGTTTTCCATTGATTTCTGTAGCACCTGGACGTATGATCGTACAAAAAAAGAATTTGCAAGCGAGAATAGCTACATGTTAATTACTTTGTGATTCTTACACATCTGTAAAAACAATGTGTAATTCATGTGATTTCTTTTTCGATAACTGATAACATTTTCTAAAGAGGAAAATGAATCAGTAGATAAAAATCTGAATAAATTCAAATAAGTGTACAGGATAATAAATACATGTCCATCATGGTGAAGTTATAAAAGATTTTTTTAAAAACTAGTTGGAAGAATAAGGAAGAAGTTTAAAAAATTTCTTATGTCATCCATGCTGTAACATGTCAAGAGTAAATGATGAAGGAAAGATGAACAACTGAATTTGAATGTAAACTGTGCTTGTGGAATACTTTAAAAAAAAAAAAAAAAAAAAAAAGGACTGAATTTTTTTCATAGTACCCATACAGAGCTTTCTGTAACTTGGAATAAACCCCCCATTAAAGGTAAATTGGGTCTTCTCTCAAAATAAAACCAGTGCAATGTAGAAGAAGACTATGAGTCTTTGTCTTTATGTAATACAGATGAGGTAGCTGAATATTTTTTAGACCTAATGTAAGTGGGAATTATTTGTGAAGGAAAAGGAGATGTTAAAAGCTAGGAACATGAGTAACCACTATGCAGTTAAATGTAGTGCAAGCAAATCAGAAGGCTTTTCTACGTTACACATCTGTCTTATAATAGCAAATGTTCCTGTAAAGCCATTGTCAATCTATAAAAAGAGTAGACCATTTGTCTAAAGTGCTTCTCAGTCACACGGAGACAGACCATAAGTAGTACTGCATCATTTGCAGAGATAAACCTATTTACCAGAGATAGTCAAAAATGTCTGCGTTATGAAATTGCCTTTTATGGAAACTTTTGGAAAAGTTCTTAAACTTAATGTTCTCCTTGAATAAGCTTTCTCGTTTTGAAATTTACAAAGCTTGCTTATCCATGTTTGCTAAACATTGTACAATATACTATTATTTATGGAGTTTGCAGTGAGGGGAAAAAAAAGATTCATGAAGCTTTTAAGTCAAGTCAACTCTCCATCGTCTGGGATGAAAACAGACTGGAAGAAGCCATCTTGTGCAGACTGTGAAAGCGTATAATTCCACTGCTCCTGAAGCACAGTGACCAGCTCTCCTGGAACTGCTCAGTATGGATGCTGCACAAACACATGAAGCCTGCTCAGGTGCTACAGCTGGGTCTGCCCAACCCATCAGGATATTTTGGAACCAGAAATGCTGTCAGGGCACAGCGTACGTGCTAAAACTGCCTTCACAAGGAGCACTTCACAAGGAGCATGTAGGAGCTTCATGTTACCACCCAAAACATCTCATATTTGGTTCCTCCAGATGCCACGTTCTGGCTGCACCCCAGCACTGCTATTGCCTCTCCAGACCTGAGCTGGCCCTGTCTGTATCCATTTTTATTATGCCCATAGTATCCACAACCCAGGCACTTACATACCAAACCAGGCCACACGCAATGCACCCACAATTATCTCTTATTTACAGAAGTTTTTAGCGAGTGACTTCAGGGATACTGTCTAGAGTAGGTAGTAAATTCCTCTGAAATAGGGGAATACCTTAGTTCAGAGCTTGCAAAAAGTCCCATTCCACATAAATAGAAATATAAACTACGCCAGGAAGCAACACCTTAGAATAACCAATGGACAACCTTCCTGTGGCTGAGCAGCAGGAATCTTGTATCAAACAAGTCATTTGCTGGCATCACAAGGCACACATAGATAATAGTGTCTGTCTCTCATATGCTAGAATGCTTTTAATTGTGCTGTCACTAAAATTGTGGTAGGAGAAGGAGAATTTGTTTTCAGTTGACCTTGCCTTTTGACCCCTTCAATTTCAGGCAAACCTAGGTCCAGGAGGAGAGCGATGAGAAGCATGAGGGCCAGGTGGGTACAGATCTCACACTTGAGGGAAAGAAGCATTTTGGAAATGGAAAAATTGCAGTTAGGATGCACTGAGTGCAAAGCTGTGGTACAAATTTAACTGTACTGCCAAGGAGTCAACACAAGAGAAAGTGATTACAAATGAAAATCCAGAAAATGGTAGTGCTCTCATAAGTTCCGCAGTTTGCAGAAATGCATTTTTTCCTCTTGTCACTTAAATTCCTTTCAGAGAGCATGTTCTGAATTTACACTTTTTTGTCGGGCATGTCTGCTGCCTGCAGTCACGACAGTGATGGGGACCTAAACTGCTTGTAATGAATCAGCAAATACCCTGTATTAGAGAAAAGAAAGGCGAAGAAAAATCATTTGCCTCATGACAAGCCTGTTAGGTGGTTTTCAACTGGCTACAACATAGTCTAAATTAGCACTTTTTTATTATTTTCCTAAAAAAGATACTGCTTAAATTCATTGATTTTAATTTTGCTGTACTCAGAAACATTAAATGGTCATTTGCCTCAACTTCTGCTGGTATTCTTGGCTATCAGTAGTTTTCTCAGAAGCTCAGAACTGCCCTTGCAAGGCAGTTCAACTTTCTCCTGACTTGAGAAGTATTTTTCATCCAACATCATTATTTTTGGATTTTTTCTTGTAACCTTTTTTACTAGGTCACCATCTGTTACAGCAGCTGCATATTTTGTGTGAAGTAGATAGGACACTCGGTTTGTATTTAGGAGCACGCACCTGCGAGGGCCCTATGTCCCATGCAAGCAATGACCTTGGCAGAGCATGGAGCCAGTGAGAACAGCAGCACCTTCTGAACTGCTGCTGTCATCCCTGCCACACGCAAGACATCTGCTTGTGCTTCAAACCAAGTGGCATCAATTGTAGGGAGGGCATTAGAAATGTGATAAGCAATAATGTTATGAAATACTTATATAATTTAGGGCTATTCAGCCCAATAGGCATGACAAAATGTTTTGGAAGAATTAAGGTTAACCAAATGAGAGGTTTGACTCTGCAGTTCTTATTGAATAATGACCATAGCCATTTTCTCTTAAAAGCGATCATGGGATTCATCTATAAATGCTTAGAAGAATATAGACACAGACTGATCTGAAAAAGTAAAAGAATGAAATAAATGGCTGATGCCAATATGCATCTTTTAGTAAAAAGCACAGATTTAACCATATCAGTAAACTACAGGTGCTGAAGGAACTTCCAACATTTAACATACTGTGGTAGAATAAATTTGTGCAAAGCCTGCTAGGAAGGTAGCAGTAATGCCGTTGATTTAGGATGTACTGGGCATATTTTTGGAGCAAGTTTCTACAAGGAAAGTTATAACTAATCCATTCTTTGTACAAATAAGGTGAAGGGAAGTGAATTGATTGCTATTTCTTCAGTATATAAAATTATGACTTGTTTGGAAAAATAGTAGTTGCAGGTTTGCTGTACCATTTAAACTATTTTTAACTGAGAAATAAGAGCTTGTGATGGAGTTGGAAGGATTTTCTTCTTAGAAACATTACAAAATTAAAACCAGCCACAAAAACATCTCTTCCACTACCCCTTATTTTAACTTGAAAGAACAGAAATAAGAGGTGTTTAACAAACTTTACCAGTAGTTTATAGTCTTAACCATTTTCTCAGCTACCTAGATCAATGAGCAGATACAGTTATGGCTCTGTGTGCCAGCAGTACATGTTGAGTATGAGTTACCCTTATGCAGAAGTCTGTTTTGTCTATATATATAAACAATGTGTGTTTATATTTATATATATACACACATATGTATACACACACACACATATATATGAATATATATATTACATATATATATAATATATATATGAAAAATATATTTCCGACTATATATATAAGAAATGAAATATATATGCAATTATATATTTTGCATATACTAGTAGTAATTAATTTTTAAGTAATTTAGGAAATCAACTTGACTCTGGACCACTAAATCTGTTTTGAATAACAGCAAAAATTGCTGATTTCCACTCAAGTATACAAATTGAGAGAACTCCACGGCATCTTAAGGCATTCAAGTGACTGCTATAAGAACCAGTTGCAAGTGTGTCAAACAAATATAATGCAGCAAGTGAACTAGTTCTGCTTCAGGCACCTGTGGATCAAATTCACTGCCAAGTCTGGAACTTTTTGGTAGCTGCAGTTTTGTTATAGAAACTATGTATTCACCTTAATAATTAGTTTCCTTACTGATACTCCTTTTATTAGTAGGAACTCACCAGAAGAAAGCCCCTTTTTGTTTTAGCTGCTTTTTCCAATACTTTCAAATTAGTCCATGACTCCACACAGACTTACTTCCTCTGCAGATGACAAAAGCTTTCTTGATCACATGAATGTAATCTTCTGTTAATGAGAACTCTTGAGATTTCCAACACGAGCAGCAAATTTACAGAAAATTGTTTCTCTTTTTTTTAGGATTCATTTCATGAAATACTACTAAATTAGGTCATACATGAAAGTTTTATGCTCAGATCTCTAAAAAACCCATAACTGTTACCATTCGCTAGTGATAAAATATTCTAATAACATTCTACTTAAATCTCCAAGCATCCATTTACTGCTATTTAAAAATACTATAGTATAAATGAAATACTGCTCCCAGGTTTCACACAAAGCAAAAAAGTGAGATGTGACTAAACTAGGCTGGATGTGATTCAAGAAAAGTTTCACTACATATTTTACAGAGCTATTAATAAAATTATAAAATAAATCAATAATGAGATTTATGTTTCTACTTAATATTACTGACTTTTTTTTAGTGGAAAGACTATATATTTTCCAGTTTCATTACTGAAAATGGCCTTTTTTCTATTTTGGAGTAGCCAATGCTCCAAAAAGAGAAGGAAAATACGATATTTTCCCTTCCCATTTTTAATTTTTGAGTCCTGAAGATTTGATATGGTGCATCTAGTGGTAATTTCCCTCTCATTATTGCACATAACATGCAAAGCTTTTCAACAAACTTATTTTCCTATAAAAAGAAGTAATAAAGTCTCTTATTATCTGCCCATTATCCTATGAAGATTTCAGTGCAAATGAACTGTTTATCACAGCTTTATGATCATAATTAGTGTTCATTCTTAACACAAAAATTATGTTTAAAAAGCCAACCCTTATTTGTAATATGTGATCAGTGTTAGATTGATTTTCCTCTGCTAGGATAATATTTAAAATAGAGTTTACAAGATTTCGGTGACCACTTGGCATTTTCTTTGCAATCCTCAGGGGTTTTTCCTCTGTGTTCTAGTGTAACAGAAGCAATTTTAATTAGTATCTTTATGAGATAATTGTAGAATGGTTCTTAGGATGACTGATAAGAATTCACATGTAAAACTGGTACCATCAGAGCACTCTGCTGGAGTCTGAGCTATTGATTTTCTCCATGGAGAAATAGAGACTACTTAGAATATCAAGGTTTTTCAGCTGGAAAATTATAGGAAATAAAAGGTTTTAAGAGAGAGAGAGAGAAATGCCTTCCTTCAGTACTTTCTGTTTTATAGAAGTCTTTAAACTCTAAATGAATTTAAGCTTATTTCTGGAGGCAGAAGATTGATGATTGGGGAAGACACATGAAAGAGAAACTAAAAACAAAAGGCAAAGGTCAGGCAGAGGGAATCATTAGACTTACAAAGAAAGAATGCTGAGTTCCCTTATGCAGGATGTTCCTCTCAAATGTGTTCTTCATTCAGTTTGACTTTGTGGTGCTGCAGTACAGGTATTACGCTAGACCAGCTATATCAGGAAATCCAGTCCTAACTCTTGAAGGTTACAGAGCTACAGTAACTTACTTAGTAGTATATTGGAGAATATCCCTGTAATCTTTACTATCTAAAATCCTATGTATCAACTCTATTTCTCAGAGTGAAAGCTGCAGCATTATTCAAGGCTAGTATGTAGTACTGGATTTTGTAAAATCTAGCTGTAAAGCCTGAACGTTTAGTGCCAGAGATTCAGGTTCTTTAGGTCTGTCCTTGTACTTATCAAACAAAAAACAGTCTAGCAGGTGTTGATACAAACCAGAAAACCTCCTTCTACATCTTTCAACTCATTAAAGGTTTTCCTAGTTCACTCTGTCTGTTCAATCATCAGTGTAAAGACCCATCATTTGGAGTGGACACAAAATGATGGAGTAAAGACTATACTGGGGAATCACAGAGGGAGTGATTCATAAGGTAGTTCAGGAGTTGCTACTGAGGCAGTATGGGAATAAAAGCTTTTAGAAATCTATCACGGGGGAAGAAGTACAAGGAGAAAATAGTTATACAAATTAATGAAGACTGTACGAAATTCATCAGTTCTAAAACAGTTGACCTGCAGAATAAACTCATTAAAAACAAACAAAACAAACAACAACAAAAAAAAAAACTGTCTTCCAGCACATAGAAAGATCAGAATATAATATCAAACCTGTAAAAAAATATACTGCAATAATACAGATACGGAAATGCTTAAGAAATTTTAGCATACAGTATACTGTCAATCTTTACTCTCATTTTAAGATGCTAAAGTAAGTCTTTAATGAATTTCTTGAATGTTTGAGAGTTGGTTTTCTAAAGACATGAACATATTTCCATGAAATCTTGAGAAATGGAGATAGAGAAGACAGAAGCAGCAGTTTTCTAAAATTTGAAGCTGAACAATTTAGTGTTACCTGCCATTGCCATTCATTTGCACCATCTGGGGGTATTGTTCAGATACACTATGATTCTTACACAAAGCAGACAAGAACTGTGCATGTCAGAGACTGTTACTTCTCTAATAGTTTCCTACGAAGAAACTAGGGAATAGATGGCATAAGTAGTCTGTTAACTCTGTTATGCAAGGGATGTCAACAGAACAAACAGATGATTTTTCTGTGCTGAATCAGAACAGTGTTATTTCCACTAGGGTCTGCTGCTTACAAAAAGGCAGTAAGTGCTGACAAATTCTTGGAACTTTTAAAGTGTGATTTACAAGAAAATTACCTAGATTGTTCAACTGGGAAGTCTTAGACATGTTTGTTCCCCAATCTCCTGCATTCATTATTTGTATTTCTACTCATTCTTCCTTACTAGTTAACTGCAGTTTGTGGACTGTAACAAGCAGTAGCAAGAACATTTGTGATATTGGCTCCTTCTTTTTGTTTTAGTCTTTTTTGTTACTTTCATTCTATAAGGTCTTATCAGAAAATATTTTAAATCTGTTCAGGTTAAGAACAGAAAAAGAATATCCTTCATTCTAATAGTTTTGGCTGAATGATGAGTAAGTGATGATATACCACGAAGAGATCTGAGGTGGTCTACATTCTATTTCATAATGATTAAAGTAGACATGAAGATTTGTGTTTATTAGTTTTAACTACCTGAATTAAAAGATATCAATTAAACATATTGTAATTTAACTTTAAGAAACTTCTAAGAATTGAAAAAAAAAATCAAAAAGAAATTACTGCAAAAATAGCTCCAGCCATGATTAATGCAAGATTGTGTTTGTGAATGGATAAATAATTCATGAAATAAGAGGTCTGACTAAATATTCATAGATATTCTGTTAAATACAAATTAAGTAAATATAGATTGATCCTTGGGGTAATGTTACCAATATTCCTATATTATATAGTGTCATCTATGTGAGAACATGAATTTGTGAGGAAAAGAGCAAAGTGAGCGAGGTGAAGCTATAGAAAAGGCAGTTAAAACCTGAGGGGGGTTGCCTGAGGGCAAGTGAAATAGAATTTGTCCATTCTCACATTCTAACAAGAAGGGACGTTTTTGTTTACCTTTTTGCTGGCCCTCCTTTAAAAGTCTCAGAGTTGCCTGAAAATTTGATTGGTAGTGGTAGCTAAATCTAACGGTGAGAGTAATGTTATCTTACATCAACACCCCGGCATTTTAGGGTAATATATGAAGAACTTGGATGCCTGGGAGCTGGTTGATTACTGAAATACTGCCTGTTAAAATGTCAGAAAGATGCCACATTATGTAAGTCAAAGAGGAACTTCCATATGTTAGATAACTTCATAGCCATTCTAGTCATTCTGTATAGAGAAACCAAATTTTTTTCTCTTTCATTCCCTAATGCAATTGTATGGATAGGAAGATTATATAGGTACACAGTTTTTAATGTTTGCTTTTCAAGGTCCTATTTTATTTATTTGTTTTTGGAGGGTCTATATACAATGGATAACAAATACCATAAGAGACATTACCAAGGAGGGAACCATTATTTTTGATTTGGTGGAACAATTTTTTCTTTGTTTGTTTGTTTTATGCTAATAATTTAATCTACAGTGCTCAGTATTTCTCAATTATACAATTTATAAAAACTGTGAAAATCCCAGCTCACTCCACTCCTGGATTACCCAAAGAGGACAGGACACACAAGACATCATATTCCAGATTTTTTTTAGATTAAAGCTTGAGCAGGTTTTAGAGTGAAATGAAGTGTGGCACCTTCTGTGAACTGCATTAAAGATAAAAGGGGTGAGTAAAGCCTCTTGCTTTCTTTAGTATCTACTTTTTATGACATATTTCTCTCTCTATAACAAGCATTTACATTTTGAGAAGCCAGAAGTCAAGTCAATTTTTAAAAAACATACATTGGTAGGGAGGTGTGAACTCCTTTGACATCATTCTGATACTGTTTGAATGTCAGTGGTTAAAAGTTCAGTGCTACCATCCTGAATTCTTTAAGGAAAAATGAAATCAAAGAGTAGAAGCAGAAAGAAAAGTTCAAAGGGGGGAGAATAAGCAAGGAGAATAAGGAAAAGCAATAGAGAACTCTCGAATAAAGCATGGTAAGTGGAAAGACTAAAAGGAATGGTGGTTGTGTGGCAGTGACTGACATTCTCAGTCCTCATGGATACCTTGCTATATAGGTTATCCTTCTATTCTCGTCCACTCATATAGGTCACCTCCTATGCTATATCTCTCCTGTAAATAGGAGAGTTTTTCTCTCTAGAAAGTAACAAAGTTTTCAATTAAAAAGAATCTTTAAATAGTGTATTTTGTATATATTTTCTATTATTGTACATTTGTTTGTATGTTAGAGTATATTATGTATATCTAATACATTTTATATACATGCATGTATACATTTGCATATATATGTATATATATATATACATACACATGCTTATATTCTTACTTTTATTAAAGTTTTAGAATTTAATATTTTTTGCCTGGGACTGTTGTCCTGTTTCAGGGACTATTTTTAAATATGATGTCTAAGTAACAATAGGTAGTAACCTAAAATGTTTACATATTAACAGTTTTAGGGTAATGCAGTCAGAGAAAAGTTTGCACTTTGTAAACTTTCTTCTGAAAACAATGCAAATGCAAGTCTAAAACAAATTACTGTAATTCACATGCTAATTACATAATATATTAGGTTATAATTATAGCATATAATTATGAACATAATTATGTCATTATGCTCTTTTCTATTTATTTAATGTGATCATTATTTATTTTCTTTGTGATTCATATGGCTTTATGATAGCAATTTCTAATACTATAGAGGTAATATTTTAAAAGCTTGCAATAGACAAGAATTTCTGAAAGCTAATAAAATGTTAATTTAAAAGAAGTAGGCTTATATATGTTATTTAATTTTATAACAAAGACTGGACTCTTATGGTGGGTAGATCACTTTTCTGCATACATTTCCAAGACAATACATAGCTCTGAGAATGCCCACCAAGTGTGATATTACCAGCTCCTGTTTTTCAGAATTCCTCCTTCAGGTAAACAACCAAAGAAGTGAAAAGAATGATTTGCACTGCTATGTATGTCCTTTGCTTTGCAGTAAGTTTAAGAATTCTGTTTACCATGGATTTTGTAACACCACCTAATCAGTAAAACTGAATTCTCAAACAGCTGAAAATCTGGCTGAGATCTTCCATAAAGTAGAGCTCCCTCTAGTCGTTGGATATACTCAACTGTGTTTTAACCTACACTAGAAGCTAACTGGCTAACTGGAAACACAAAAATACATACATCTCATGTGTCAAAAACTTTTAGGCCAAGAAATCATAATGCTCAATGGAGTGGTAAACAGGTGTCAGCATATTAAGATGATTTTATATTTTTGGTAATTCAAAGGGGAGTGTAGTTCTTTGCTTGACTGGAAAGACCAGGTTTCTCAGGCTGAAAAAGTGAGTCTCAGTAAAATAAAGTTGAGAACTTTGTGTGCTTTGAATTGATTGAACACGTGTCTTCTTTCATCTTGAGAAGTTATGGTTTAGAAAGACTAAATATTAACTTAAAATGCCCCCAGTATTATATGAAGGTTAAATCATGTTGAAAACAGCTGATTTACTACTTGAGTGAGTTACAGTAATATTTTTTTCAATGTTTCCCGTAAAGTATGTGAACTGAGCCAGGGCTCTTCTAATTTTGTAATTATTGTAGAGGCTGAGAATAGCATTTTAATTGCATCTCTCATTTACCTAATTTAGCTAATCAAATATTAAAATATTACTTTGAATGATACTACAACAATATGAAAGCACATAGCATCAACGACTGTGTCATTAAAAGCAAGGTTTAGTTTTCCATATTCCTTCTGTGTCTTGTAGTAAGTGGCAAAAATACTAGACAATCAATAATATCTATTGATGCAGGTTTCACATTTTCTTCTACTGTGTGGCAAATGCTACTATATTATCTAATACCAAAAGATGCGGCAAAACAAATATAGTTTCTTCATATTTAGGTTCACCAGTCTGAAATAAGTGAATTTTAGAAAAAGTTATTACAAACAAAAAAAAGTGGCTCAATACAGAAACCTCAAGGTGATATTAGCTAGACTCTATCGGAAGGAAAGGTAATTCTTGCTTTCTTTGCTCACTGTTGGAATTTTGCAGAGCCATTCAATGGCTGCATCTACTGTTACAGCTTATAACACTTTGCCAACTCCAAAATATGTCTTAGTAAACTTTATATCTACACTCAAGAATTTCTAAACCTAGTTGAGTTTGGCCTTGTGAGAAATTGGGCTCTGTAATTGTGTTGTTTTCATGTGAGAGTGATTGTTGTAATGCAAATATTCCCCTCCTGCCTAACATTGTACATGGTCTAAACTCTCTTCAGAGGCCTTTGTGTGGGTTGCTTTGGGGTCTGCCTTTACACTATTGACAATTATTTCTGGATCAGTTATTTACTCTAAAACAGAGCCTAAAAATGAAAGACGCCTGTCTATGTAGAGACTCATCAGGACTCTGATGGTGAAATGGAATGGAATGGAATGGAATGGAATGGAATGGAATGGAATGGCATGGCCCAGGGACCAGCAAAGATCACCAATAAACAGCAGTTACTTTCATTTTCCTTACACTAGTACATAAAGTTGACAACAGAAACTCAGAACTGACAGGAAGGTTGGTTACAGTAAGAAGAAACTTGTTTGTAAAATGTTGTTTAAAAAGTAGAGCAATGCATGTAACACTGACAATGAAATAATTATACAAATTCATAACATAATTAACATTTACTCAATTAATGTAGTGATTTGAAATGTCTGTAAAAACTGATGGGGTACAGTAGCTGTGAAGACTTTTTTCCTTCTTCTTAGTGGAGATAGAATGGGCTGGCTGGACATAATACAGTACCACATACATGTATACCAGCTAGGTACAAGATTGTTGCTAACTCTGGAAAATTACTTGTTCTGCAGCAAGAGAGCTATGTAGATAATAAGCTATGTAGAGAATTCTGTTGCTTGAAAAATGAAATCTGGCTTGAGAACCTTGATATACCCATTTGAAGATAACTATGAAGAAAAAAATGTGGTAGTTGCCCAGATGTGTTGACTGGGAATTGATATGGGGATAAAATGTTTTATCCCCCAATCCAGGAGTCATTCCTAACATACTCATTTATGATGTCTCATTGATGAAATTTTCAATTCCATGGAAGAGACCATGACCAGTTGCAGATATACATCCATGGATCCCACTCTGGCTGATTTGGCAGAACTGTTATAGGCATCAATGTGTCACTATTTCACTCAATAAATGTGTAACAGTGTTGTCGACGGAAGGAAGACACAGATGCTCAATATGAGTGAACAGTGAACTTCAACTTTAATGGATAGCTCAGTCGCCTTTTATCTAGTTCGAACATAATCAACTCATACATATTGCAAAAACTAAGCTCAGGATTGGCTAACATTTCCCGCTCTTTTCAGGTAGTTCCTCCTTCTTTTAGCCGCCGTCCCGCCTTAGGGACTTTCCCCATCACTCAAGGGCATCGTGTCCTTGAGCCTGATTGGCTCTCAGCCAGCTGCGTACGTGCCAGACTCATGTGAGTTGAGTACGGTACTTCCCTAGCCCATTGCCTCCTAACTGCCCAACATCCACGTGTCCTATTTCACTTAACCATTCCTCCACATAACAGGAACATTACTAGAAAGTGAACTGGAATGCTTTGGAACAGAAAACTTCAATGATGCCATAGAGGGAAGACCTTAGATGGGAGCATTAATACTAGTTGCAAGTAACTTCTTACTGGCCAAACTAAAGTCTGAAATATTTGACCATCTGTCCTGTTCATCTCAGGAGAGATACAGGATATCAATTAATTGTTGTCATTTTGCTAATACTCAAGTATTAGGTAATGCACAGGAAGTTCTAAACAATAAATGCTATTTACTAGGCTGCGGGGGCAGAGGTTTTCTTCACAGAAATAATTCACAAAAATATACAAGGCAAAAATGGGATCAGTTTGAATTCATTTTTGACATTTAAAAAGAGGTTACTCATTTAAATTACATTTTCAAAAAAGCAATCCACAATAAACTGTTACTTAGAACAGTAACATGCCAGTTAAGTATAACTGATTACTGTAATTCTTTGTATTAACCTGGTGATTATGTGTTTTGTAATAAACCTAAGATTTAAAAGTAGTTAGAATGCCAAGAAAAAAAAAATCTTTGCCAGTAAAGTAAACTCATGCTCAGAATCAATAAAACTTTTCTTTAGTTAAGTGGTAATTTTCTGATAATATCCACATTTTCTAGCATGTATATGTCAGAGTGTCCTGATACATCTTAATTTTTCATGTAATTATACCTTATTTCATTTAATACAGGGATGCTTTGTCTGTGGAATGAAAAAGAATGAGCAAATGTCACTATAGAAAACCTGCAATCTCCAGATACACTTGCAGAAATAATGCTGGCAGCTTTGCTACTAGTCTACTTTCAACATCTCTCTCAAAAGAAAAAAAAAAAAACAACACATGCACACACACAAAAAAAAACAAAAACAAACAAACAAAAACACTACAGTATATTTCCTGTACAGAAATACTTGATGGTGCTACCTGAAAAAAACAAGACTAAGATCCTCAAACATCTGTTAAGCTCTGTCCTTGTAACTGCATGCCTTCCTCTTCATTTTTTACTAGTCATTTTTGTCTTTTTAGCTATTAAGAGAAATTATCCAGTCTTCAAATTCTTCCATCCTGAATTAACTGCTACTTTAACCATTGCAGCAGTCCCAAATCTAAACCTAAATTCTGATGATTTTTCAAAAAATCAGAGTTCAGCAGGTTTTTGTGTATAGAGACATTTTCCTGTAGACACCAAAAATGGTACCAATTTAGCCTACAATTTCATGACAGGGTCAGTGCTTGTAAATTGTGTGTCAGGTTTGTTTAAGTACCAGTCATCCAAAGTCACACACTGCTTGAATACACATCACCAGGGGAGTATGACACAAGGTGGCTTTTCAATGTCAGAAGAGGCTATTCAAGAGCAAAGGACAGTAATTTGTTCTGAATGGAGTTGAAGTCCAGTGCACCACATGTTGTGGGTACATATCAGAGCCTCAGCACTGGACTCAGAAAGGTGTTGGGATTCACTAGTATTTCTGCTAGGCTGGCATCTAAAAGGTTTCACTGCCAACTACCTACTAATCAATCCTTAAGTGCTTGAGTATTTTCAGAAGAAAGATGAGAATAATAAATATTCTGAAGCTTGCAGGATTACAGTGGAAACAACCAAATTCCAATTCTAGTTGATACTGAGATATTAAATACAAAGTCTACCATGTTCCACGGGTCCATTTCAGGACACTGACACAACAGTATGCTTGCAAGAATCTGATATTCTGGGAGATGCAAATTACACGTTCCAAGCCTTCTCAAGATTAGGTGGGGAGTTAAAACCTAAATGTGGAACTAGACTTTCTAATACCTACTTAATGGCCCTGATCATTGGATTAATTGATATGAAGCTTTTCAGGCTTTTTGAAAGAGTAAAATTGCTATCTGAGACCCATCTCTGTGAATGCTCACTGCTCTGAATCTTCCATGGAAATAGGTAGCTTTCTTCAGCCCAGAATTAAATATCAGTATGTCTCGGAAAGGTTGAATTTAGGCTTTCATTTCCATCCTGTGAACGTAAGTGGCTACCTACAGGCTGGTTACGGTAGCAATCATTTCTAAGCATCTTGCAGTCCCTGTTGATAACATAGAAAAAACGTGATAACCAGTGTCAGGACTTTGATTACTGCAAGGGATCAGGGGACAAATGAATATAAGCTCCCTGCAATTTAGTCTATGTTTTCTAATACCAGAAAAAATCTTCTATATTTCATTGCTCTGTATTTTTCATAGGTTATATTGCTTGCCAGATTCTCCTCTTGTCCATCACCTTCTAATTTCCATTATGTGAAATTGTAAAGTATAAACCTAGAAATATTACTTGTAGACATTTAGTAGGGCTGAGCAAACACTTCACAGAAGTGAATAATTTATTTAATAGCTTTTAATCTCTGCTCACAGTTGTCAGTGAAGATATTTCTTTTCTCAAAATACATTTTTTATTCATTTTTTCTGTGAAGATATGGCTATGCAGTGTAGTATAATACGTAACTAAATTTTATTGATTATCTATTTGACATTATTCAGTTTGAGTATAACAAAGTTATATTAAAGAAGGTAGTGTTAGGAAGAGTAAACTGGAAACAAATTAGTGGTTGGAGGCAGGAAAATGTTTTGTGATATTCATGATATTAAGAAAATAATGGCTGGTCAGGTAGAAGAAAAATATCAAGAAATGATAAGAAACATTAATTTCAGTGAATATCTACTTAAGGACTGACTGGCCAGAGTGCAGGTACTTGAACTGGCAGAGCGCAAAATAGGAGGTGAAATAGGTTCTCTTCACAAATAGGTGAAGAAAACTATCCAAGTGCTGCAGAGGTTGCATGGTAATGTGGGATTCACACAAATGGAGGGAAAACAAACGTCCTTGAACATCTTACAAGATTTGTTGCTTGAAAGAGCTAGGTAATACTGAAGATCCAGCTCAGGTACATAGGGTGGACAGTACAGTTTATCTTGGCATGTAACAGGAAGGTAAAAAATACTGCTGTGAAACTGGTAGGCAGTAAAAGGAGTTTGCAATAAGTCCCTGTTAGCACAACAGTACAGCAAGGATAGGGTGCTTGAAGAATGACAGATTTCAGCTGGATCACAGATTGTAGATTTTCCTGGAGAAGGAAACTTGAAAGTTAAACAGATCATGAGTGCAGCTTGTCTCAGAACCACAGAAGTTATGTTTAGAACTACAAATAAATCTGATTTTGCCTTTGAATATTGTTTAGGTGACACAGGTGATTAATGAATAGGGGCATGAAGGTGCATCCTCATCTAAGAATTTAATATTGATGGTTTTTAAATCTAGGAATATTTTTCTCTAGTATAAGCAAACAGACTGCCTGTGTCTACTGCCAGTTTACTACAGACAAATATAACTGAGAGGCAATAGACAGTGGGGTTTTAACTCCTACAGGTTGCACTATTTGTTAAACACAACAGGAATGTAAACGATTTTGCATCTAATAAATGCATACTGACTGCAACATTAGAAGAATTTATAGGTCTTGGGAGCTAGAGGAAGAATATGGAGCTTGTAATCACAGCATAATGAATGTAAAGTCATGACATTTTGAGAGTCATTATATATAGATGGGAGTTCAGTATAGATAAGAATACCTATGGATTTTGACCTGTCCTTGAAATATATAAATGGTGCTTAGATGCTAAATTCATTATGGCCTCTAGTGAGACTGAGCTATTCATTTTTAAACTGATTAATTTAAGTAAGTATTGATGAAAGACTTTATAGCAGTAAATATGTAAAGATCATGGGCAAGCACACTGTTTTATAAGCATATTATCGTGTCTGCAGCAAAAAGCAATTACAGGTAGCTATTTTGTCAATTTTTTCTATATACAAAATAACATTTAATTAGAAAATTTAAAAATTGAATTAATTGTGCTATTCCATACATGGAACATAGTTTTAAGTATTTGCAGTGAAATGTGCTGCAGACAGATATGATTAAAGAACCGTAATCTTAAAGAACAAATGGACAGCAGCATTCAGGCTCTTCTTCAGGATATGAAAAATGACAAAGCCAATGGTACCTACAGGTTGGCCTACTAAATAATTTCCTGTAAACTATAAAAGATATGAAAATGTAACCATATGTTGGGCTGTCACTCAGTATTACCAGGATTTGCACAGGCAGGAACCCTCACTGGGAGTCTGGAAATTACAGGGAGTGGAACAACCTTTAATCCTAGACATAAGACATGGACATTAGGACATTCGGGGAAAACTGCTCTGCTGCGGGCTATTTTGTGCCTATTTTGTGAATAAATAGAGCAAAATAGTCATCAGAGATAGCAGGTATCATCACAAAGACTGAAAGTCCCTGAAAAAATTAAAGCATAAAGTGAAAATGCTATGTTAAGTCATTCTCTAGGTACCAAGTGTAAATCAAATTGGATGCAGCTCCAGTGAGAAGAGACCCAGTACACTTCTTGTGTTTGTTACATGCTGCTAAATTTGCTGATTAATGAAAAAACAGTCCTTTTCTACACTAAGATTCAGCTGTAAATCTCAAAGGATTAATGTGCACATCTACTGGACATTATCGCCACCATAACTGACTTCTTATGGCTAATAATAGCTACAGTTCCTTAGTACTATTACCTTTATTAACTGCATTTACTGAACCTCCCTACCAGCTCCCCACCCCCTGCCCCAGTTTACAAATGCTATTCCCAAGAGAGCTTTTTTTTAAAACAAACAAACAAACAAAAAAAAATACCCAAAATAAAATGGCCTATTGGCAGTTCCAGCAGGATGTTTTAAAATGATTTAAAAACAAAATAAAAGGCAGTTTTCTGTGTGTTCTGTCTACTGAAGTGATGTATGCAAAATATAATACACATTTTAGCTTATCATTGGTTTACTGTACAGACAAAATTGAAGACTAACAGATAATGTGTTCGTAGTACAAAGTTTAGGATTAACTTCCATGTTTAGAAAAATTATATAAATTATTAACTCTGTAAAATTATTGCTTCATTTACGCTATGTCTTTTGCAGCATCTTGAAGCCAAACAGATGTCTTGAATTAATTTGGGTAGACAGGAGTCATAAACTTTCAAAGCTCTGTTGACCTTCGGGTAACTATCAGAAATTACTGTACCTGAAGATCTTATCCCTTTGCTTTTATGGATAATTCTATCTTTGGCTAAAGGTCAAAATTGGTCTGTTCAATAAGCAATTTAAAATTAAAAGCTGTAATAATGGTTCAGCAAAGATCTGTCATTCTGCTGTAAAGTGATTAGATATACATAGTTATTTGATTAAATTTTCCACTTAATGGTCTGCATGTATAAAAAAAAGTCTGAAACTACCTTAAACTGTTGTCAGAATACTGTATGTAAGTGCATTTATTTTACATAGATTTAGTGATGTTTGTAAGCTTTGGGATGTGTTTGTTTTTAAACATCTTTTTTTTTTTTTTTTTTTTTTTTTTTCCCCATGGGATTTACTTCAGAAGCCTTAACTGTGAAGTAATGCAATACTTGTGATGAAGTAATAAAATATTTTTTTTTAATACAGGTATCACTCTTTTCATGCCCATTAAACTCAGGTTTCTATGTACTTCCAGTAGAATAATCTACCCTACAGTATTTACTCATACTGGTTTATATCATATAACTGTTTAAACACTACTCTTATAAAGCACGGATACAATTGTATTAGCTGAAATAATACTACTAAAGACAAATTGACTCATAATGAAATAAACTACACTGAAATAGCTAAAACAAAATTTAAGAACAAGGAAATTTTGTGCAGTAAGAATTTTTTAGTATAAATAAGAAAATATATTTCATTGCTAGCAATGCTCTGCATATAAATCTTGAAAATAAAATCTAATTTTGGAATGAATAGAATGGAAAAAATCTGTCACATATGTTCAGGTTTACCTTTTGTCAAGGGGAAAGTCCGAAATAGAAGTCAGAAATTACAGCTAGAAATGAATCTACAAATTTGATCTGTCTGCTCAGACTTGTTAGAGGATTGTGTAAAGATTTTACTTGAGCTTTAACTTGCATTTATATAATTTTCAAACAAGTAAAGGTTTTAAATTAGCCCAGGTTTTCCAGGAGAAGTTTAGTTCTTACTGTGGGGGTATCCATGCAGGTAATGACCCATATGTTTACAATCAAACATTATATCTTGGTTACAACGTGCAAACTGCACTGGAGAGATAAGATCAAGAAGATGCCTTTAGCTTGGCAGTGCTTTTACATATTCTGCATTGTCAAGATTTGAATTAACGGAATGGTTCCATTTTCAGTCTGCAATGTGATTTCCTGGGAGAGTAAAACTGGAAGACAAAACTCTATGAACCTGGACAATGTAAATGATCTCTATAAAAAATATATTACTAGAAGCCAAGGGCCAGGAGGCAGAGGAGGGAGGAAGAAAGGCTGAGCTGTTTTACTAAAAAAATATTGCTCAAGGACCACAAATAATCATTATTATTTGAAAAGACCAGTTGAACTGTTTCCTAGAGACAGAGATTTAGAAAGAGTAAATGTCTCCAGAGATTCTTTATCATTACAACTGCTTTTCCTTACTTTTTTTTTTTTTGATACATACAAGAAAACAAACAAACAAAAACCTGAGTTCCCTTTCTTACATCTCATTTTGTGAAAAATAATTTTAAATATTCTACCCAAGAACAGGAATTACAACTCCTGCTGTGCACATAAGATTGCTTCAAGCCCAAAGTGCCTGAACCTCCAGATTTTCATTTTGTTATCCGCTAAATGAATTGCTCAGGTGCATCATCCCAGTGCACACTAGTATCAGTTTAAGGTTATGTAAGCTTCAGTACAAGTTGACAAGGTGTTGGTGCTTCAACCTCAAAAGAAATGTTAATTTTGAGCTCACTGGGCCTTTCCACTGGACCTAAATCCCTTGATCTACTCTTACCTGAGGTGCTACAAAGAAGCACAGTAGTGAACTTACTAGAAGGGCTGAGGACACACTGTTTAGGGCATCTGCAGCCTTTGCTGGCCCCAAAATTTTAGGAACAAAACTCAGTGTTCCCTATAGCAGGCTGGAACATGAACAACAGGGACAGCACTACATAAAAGGACCTTTGTACCATTGACAATATACACAGTAAAAGCATTCAAATATGTGATACAGGTTAAAAGAAAGTATTGTACATTGGAAGCTGGGGCAAAGAAACAAACCTATCAGGCCTAAATGATGACTCCTGCCAACTTTTTTCTTGTGTTCATATAGTCACTTCTATTCAGGTTTCTTTATTTGCCTTTTACTGATGGTTGAGTACTTGGCATAAGCCTTGCCAGCACATTCAAACCCCTGAGGAAGCAACACTGAGCCTCTCTGTCAGAAATCCTGCTTCTTCAATGCCCTAGGCAGGTCATGAGCGAGGCCGATAGCTGCCCAAGCAGCGCAGGCAGAGATTAATGATTACCTCGTCTCATTCTGACCATTCTAGCACAGCCCTGGGCAGTTGTTGGATGCCATCCAGTCAGCAGTTTTGCAGTCCAGGAAGCTGAGGGTAGCTGGGAAGGAGCACAAATCATAGCTAGCTATCCTTGGCTTGTGCAATAACAGCCCATGGTCAAAAACCAGTCAAAGATAAAAGAAACCCAGGGATCTGGCAATGTTATTTGCACTGATGTCTGACATCAGTGCTGTCTGTAAGGCCACTTGGCTAAACCTATGGTACATTTTGAGCATCATTGCATGGTCTCTTTTTCATATTAATGAACCAAGATTATGCAGTGTGAAGATCTACTGTACCAAAAAATGTAAAACCATATTGTGATGTCTGTTAATTAGTATTATTCCAACTACTAATTTAGTGCCTGTTTCTTTGATATAATCTGCCCAAATTTTTAACTGATGATGTATAACTTTCAATCCATTTGTTAGGACTGATGACATCAGGGGCTTGTTAATAGTAACAAACACCAGCTCTTGGACTTGAACCCTTGTCCTTCTACTTGCATTGTATGGGAGGTTGTTCAAACTCAAGGTTTCAGTGGCGAAAGGAAAAAAACCTCCCAAAGTAATATGAAGATAGATGCAACTGGTACAGTTCTGCACATTCATTTCTTTTAATCTTCTTTATCACCGTGCTGTCAGAATATATTTAATATCATGTAAATTCTGATCTACTAAGAGAATTTGATTAGTTCCACATCCATTGCATGACTACAGTGTTTTAGAATAGTGAAGCCTTTATAGCATAGAATTAAGTTGCTGGCCCAGCATACTATTAGCTTCAGATTATCAGTGCAAATTTTAGTATATTAGCACTGTGTTTAATATAATGGGGCCTAGCCTGCTACAAAATTCCTGGGACCCTGACAGAGAAAGCTGTCAAACAAAAAGAGCCTAGTAGTCACTGGTAATGGCATATATTTAAGTATATGTGCTCCTACACAGTAAATTAAAGGTTTTCACTTAGCCACTACTGGACTGGGCAAAACTGGCTTTAGAGAGAAGCAAAGTGAAGGTCTGCTGGCCCTACAATGTGTGGCATACATCACGAGCATAGACAAATGGCTTTGTTTAATGAGGCCAGTTGCCTCTGCACTCCCATTAAGTCAAGTGGCAGGACAAAGTCCATAGGTGTAAGGATTTTGTGGAGAAGAGGCTCAAGCTCTTCCATCCATTTTTCTGTTGCTTCTCAGCTGAGAGTCTTTCACTACACTGCTGTGACTCATCTGAAGAACCAGGAAAAGGGCAATCTTGCACAGTAGGTATCAGTAATGCCAACACAATGACAATGCAGCAGAGGACGGGAATAAAATGAGGGTCCATGTTTTAAGTTTTACAGTCTCCTGTATAGCAACCTCTCTCACCTTAATCCTCATTAATTTCTTGCCCACTAAATAGGATAGCTTCAGCTGTGGGTAAGAGATCTTCAGAAGTGGTATAAATGGTAGCTTTGATTTATGCCAAATGCAGCAGTATGGCATAACTTTGGCAGAGATTACTTCTAAATTTGAAAACTATTGGAGAGCTAAAACAATTAAATACAAGATGAAAAGGTTTATAGCTGCTGGATATCAGATTCAAATTTTATATCTGAAACAAGACAGTAAAATATTAGAATATCAGTTGCACAAAAGTGAGTTATCAAAGTATTGTAGCTCAAAACAGTATCATACATGACACACATATGGACATACATTTCTTGAAGCCAAAGTAATTTCTAGGATTGAGAAATATAATATAAACTAGTTATATGATATACCAAGGATCTACAGTTTCCAGAAGACTACTTTTCCTATATCTCTGCTAGCTGAGTTGCTAATTGAGATTAAAATCAGAGATTATCTTGGTTGATTGGCTAAAATCAGAACAGAGTTTAGCAATTACAAACATCAGAAATACAAAAGCTGAGACACATACACATTTTTGATATCCAGAGTACACCTGGATATCAAATAAAATTAACTCCAAAGTCATTCATCAGTCTGGAGATGAAGGTTTTCACGGTTTTCATGAATACAAGGTCAATATATCCTAAGGACATACTCTACCACCAAATGTAATTTGACAGACCCGATAATACATAATCCACAACTTCACTGAATGTTGTCAAATCTTGTTGACAATTAAAACTTTTCCAGTGCTACTCCTTACCAAATGAGCTAGATTAAAAGACAAAGCAAAATATGATAAAACAGTTAGTTTACTCTGACTACCGTAGGTAATGCTTAACAGCTTACATTTGATCCCTACCTATCTTGTAAACAAACAGCTATTTTTGGTACTTATTCAGACTGGGGAAGAGACTCATTTCATATAGATACTCAACTTGACATTATCTTTTCTCAAGTCTGTGTCCAGGTACAGTTACCTCAAATTGTACTTTGCAGTCATCTATATTATTACCTCTGAAGAAATTTTTCTCAGCCAAACATCCACAACCAGGACCCAACAGTGAAAAGAAGGCAGAAAAAGACAGCAGCAGCCTCACATTGTCCCCAGCACTGATAAGTTTGATCCTGGAGATCAATACTACCAGAATGAACCACGCAGAGCACAGACACGGCTCTAACATCATTCCAGCTAATCCTCAAAGGGAAGGACCAAAGACCAAGTCTCCAGAGAAGCAAGGGTCCTAACTTGCTTCAGGAGGCAGGGTGCAGGAACAGCAGAAGCTAGGAAGGAAGGAGCAGCCAGGTATCCCATACCAGGAAAGGAGACTGTTATGTTGCTTCAGGCATTCAACATTCCAAAAGAAGTAAAAAATTCCGTGAATACTGAATTCTTCAGCAACTGAAAAGATCTTCACTCCCCTAAGACTCTATGGTAATACTGCAGTCATTTAAACATGAGCTCTCTAAAACGTGTGATATCTATAGTATGCTCTGCTGAAAGAGGCCTCGTAAGCTTTGTGGTGACTTTGTGTACTCTCTTCCCCTGTGTGACACTGCAGTACTCAGTAAAAGCAGAAGGTTTGATCAGAATATGTGAGGAATCCAGCAGGGGAATATATATATTCTAAACAAATATGCCTGGACCTCAAAATCAGTTTTGATAACATTTTGGAGGGCAGTCCTATAATGAGAGCTTGACAGATGCAGCTAGAATGCACTGTCTGAAGAGGACATAAGCTCCTTGCTAATCAGTTACTTGCAGGAAGACTCAGTAGCACATGGGAAAAGAGGAGATAAAAGAATACTTACTCCATCTGTAATTGTTCTTTGAGCTGTTGTATTTAGAATGGATTCCAGAATCTGCTTCCCAGTTGCTAAGCATGTAAATTGTAAGGGAAACCTGGAGCATTATGAATATTGAGACCTTCATATTGTTACATGGGAGCAGAAACTGGCACAGGTACTTCTGTACGCCTAAGTTGTTGTTCAGGGGTCTCCAAACTTCCAGATGAGGGACCAAGTTCCTGTATGGTAGAAATCATGTTGGCAGTAAGACCTTCAACTACTGTTGCTTTCCTTGTGTAAATGATGATAAAAAAACGTGGAACATGCAGCAGTGCATTTTTAAGAGGAAAATTAGAAATAGAAGTCTTCTGCAACAGCTAAAGCAAACACAACATCTTTTCATTTACCATTAAGAGAAGGCAACGATGCACCTGCAAACTTCATTCTGTATTTGGTCAGTTACTACTGAAGGAACCCAACTATAGAGAAAAATTGTAAGTGGCTTTCAGATTGTATTTTCTTTGCCAGAGATATCCTGCACAGCAAACGCATGATGCAGCAAATATGTTCTGTCATGTGGTGCAAGGACAGATGTAATGATGTTCACATGATGACTTAATATTAAAATAATGGTAAAAACAAAGAACAGCCACATTTAAAACAAACAAACAACAACACACAAAAAAAGCCATGCCAACTGTGTCTAAGTCTGTATTTAGTGCTAAAACATCTAGTTTCTTATAGCTGTCTATGAATACATGAGTTACAAGTTTCAAGAAAAAATGAAAATGTTAAGCTCTCCTAAGGAAATAGCTACCTTCCTTGTATATTGAATTCTTTCTATTTGCTTTTTAAAAGTTAACTTCAAGTGAAAGGATGTGAAAATGACACTTGTAATATTTCTGTGACCAAAAGGACAGTGTGCAAGTATAAAGCAAATTTTATATGAAGTCTGAGCAAATCTGCAGCCAAGGCCACGCAAATCTGCAGCCAAACAGACCTAAAATGGAAAGCTGTAAGGATGTGCTGTGGACAGCAGTAATTCCAGATTATGACTGTCTGCTCAAAGATACAGGAAAGCCTACCAGCATAAGGCGTATGAAAAAAGATCTTGAAAACTCATTCGTGCCTCTGATATTTCAATATGATAAATTCTCTGCTTTCAGTTTCAATTAGGAGATTTTAGAGAAAGGAAGAAAAATGAAAAGGAGGATGATGAGCTCACAGGGGAATATTTTAAATAAACACATTCCAATATTTTTTGATAAGTGTTAAATTTTCACTTAACTACTTTCTTTCTGAATATCTACTGCCTAAGTTTATGCCAATTGCATATGTACTAAAGACTGAGAATGGCAGTATTACTTGCGAAACATTTACAGATGGAACAAGGTGCAGCAAGTTATTGCACTATGTTATGCAAAGGTTTTCATATCTAAATAAGAGTGCACAGACACAGAACACAGGAGGGTTTATAAAACCAAATTACGGTACTGTAACAATATACCTTTTCTATTGAGGCTGGATATGTAAATCTCCTATGTTTAGGGTCAATGTAAAGGATTTATTGGGGCTTGGTTCTAGATTCACTGTCTTCCAGAGGTTTTCTTTCTCTTTCTGCTCTTTTTGCTAGACATCTCAAAACATTGGCAGCAGAAAACAGCTCAGTAAATCACCTTTACAGAGCCAATGCAGAAATACCAGATGATGTGAACTTAGGGATAAACTCTACTATTCCTGTTTTCCCAGATATTAGAGAAATGTGTTTTTGTGCCACTTAAAGACAATCTTGTTACTATGCAAGCTACTAGAAACGATTGTAATCATCTTGCCATTGTATAAACTTAGGGAATATTTTTCTCCTTGATGAGTAGGAAGCAACAAAGGTAAAATTGTTTTTTTCAAAGGATATTATTGACAAAGCTGAAGAAAGAACAAGTCTTAGGCAGTGAAAACTAATATTTTAGGTTTGAAAGATGAATGATAAGACAAGGAATCCCAAAGCCCTTCACAAAGGAAGAGAGAATATTACCTGCTCTCAAAATATTTTTACACTGTGGATTTCACTGAAAGTTCCTCTTAAATCACTATTAAAATGACCAGAATGCAATACTTCTAGGAAAACTGTGAGAACAATCCTAGACGTGTTATCAAAATATTGAAAAAAGACAAGCAAAAATGAGCTGGATGCAATGTTTTATCCTAAACAACAGAGCAGACAAAAAGAAATGCAGTACTATTTTTTTAAATACAAATATGTGCATAAATGTATCAGCAAACGAGGGAGCTTTATAAACATTAACCGAAGTGTACTCATTTTCTATCACACTGAAATAGCTGTCTACATTTCTATAATCTTCCAGTCAGGTTGTTAAAAAATATCTAATGCTACATACTTGTAATTTGAAAATCTGATCATATCAAACTCTTTCAATAATGGAAGCTGTACCTGCATCAAACCACAGTTACTATCATAAATGGTGCTTAAACGTACTCTGAACAGAAATTTACACTTTGACTATGAAACCTGTGCATAAGCATGCAAGGCAAAAAAAAAAAAAAAAAAAAAAAAAAAAAAAAAAAAAGCAGTATAGGCCTATGGATGTGTTGGCTTTGGGTTACTTGTCTCCCCATTGATCTTATGGGTGTTTTTTGTTGTTTGTTTGTTTGTTTAAATGTCCATATTTTGGACACATCCTTCACTATTTTTAAATGATGCTGCATTCTGTGACTGTTTGTTGGTTTTGTTATTTGTTTGTTGTGTGTTTTTTTTTCAAATAGCTTAATTTCACTTCTGTGGCAAGTGGAGTTATTCACGTCTGTATGGAGAATCCTAGGTCTGATTCTCATATGATGTTATGTATTTTTCTGGGCAGCTGTAACTGAGCAGATTTTGTAGCCTCTTTTCAGGTTTGAAAAATTGTACCAACCTCAAGGCTGCAAAATTCACCTATGCCCTGGACAGCCATACTAAATAATTAAGATGTTGTGAATTATTACTTCCTTTTAAAGCATTTTCTTTTCACTGCCCTGACCTCTGGTTTGTTTGGGTTCAGCATTATCCTGTTTTCCTTCCTCCTCTATGTAGTTTAGCTAGATTATGCAAATTAAGAGAAAGTCTGCCATCTGTGTGTAGCTGCCAGGTCTACACCTCCTTGTGTAGAAGCTTATCAGTACATAACAATTTAGAACATCAGTGCCAGTTTCTACTCTGTGAGGTTTTTTTTGTTCGTTTTTGTTTTTTTTTTTTGCATTTGCCTCTTCCTATTTTCAAGGTGGTAAGTTTTCTACTACAAAACTTACTACAATTTCCATACTATCAAGGCTGTTTTCCCCTGTGCCCCACAAAATGACATCACAAAATGACAACACCTGTTGACTTCCATCGCACCAAGAAATCCATGAAAAAGTCCTTGCAGGAATTGTAGGGCATCAAGGATTATGAATCTAGACAAACTGAAGATCATGCCATTTTGAAAAGAGCTACAATGATTAATTGTCTGCTTCAGAAGATTCTGATATTTGGGAGGGCATCAGCCTTCTAATAGATGCAAACTGCGCATACACCAAAGTTAAAGAATTATTTTTTTCTTTTTTTTTTTTTTTTTTTTTAAATAATTTGCTAATATTATGTTTAATACGCTAGTATGGGAAATCCTTTAGACACCCCTCTGATCAATATATTGATCTTGTTAATGCATTGTTTCTGTAAATAATTTTGACAACGGGTGGTAAAAAGAATAGAATTACTAATTAATTTCAAAACATGTATGAGCAAATCCTGAACTTTCTTTAACAGTAGAATTTCTAGCATGATTATGGTTATGAATAGCTTATGGATGAATAATATATAAATAGGTAGGAAAAAAAGTTATTTATGGTAGGGTATGTTTATTTAATTTCATCCTTAATTAAAAATTTATGTGATTTTGAACGTTTTTTTTTTTTCCTTAGAACTTGAACTTGTGTAGAATCTTAATTTTTGTTATGTTGAAAAAGAATTTACACTCTATGCAATATCTGATTTATTTTTAAACTGAATATAGTAAGAAAGCAAAATGCAGCTCTGCTTTTATTGGCCCTGTTGCACATGGAATAACTCTATCAAGTAAACTGCATGATTTCAGCATGACAGATAGCAGAATCTGGCACTTATCTTTCTGTGAATGATAACATAAGGAAGCATTTCAATGGACTTGAGAATTTAAAGAATATTATTAAACAAAATATTATCAACAAAAGTTTTAAAGGTTCATGATATGGGGTTGACTTACACTTTTAACTAGAAAATAGTACTATAAAATACATATATTAACTAAAAAGCCCAATTATTTCACAAGGTTAGAAATTTGTCTGTTTCTGTTCCTGCTAATCAGATTGATTCCCAGAAGTATTCCTTAGGATCCTATTCTGAAATCCTTCCCCCAAGAGTAACATTGAGTTATCATTGCTTAAAATTCCTTACTTCTCCTCATCCTTTCCCCCGTTGACCTAGAAAATAATCTTTTTTCTGACTGCTCACTATCTTTTTGTTGCAAAGAACAGAATTAGTCTGATACTGCTTTTCCAAAGTTGCGCTACTTTACTGGATTTAGTGTTATCTTTTTTCTTTTTTTTTTTCTTTTTTTTTTTTTTTCCCTCTGAGGGAAGTGCGTAATAGACTGTGCAATCCATAGAAAAAATCTTGTACTATGGAAAATTTAGCATCAGTATTCCAAGAGAGCTAAGACAACATAGAATCTTTGTTGAAAAGTGCCTATATAATAATGTGTTCTACAAGCCAGCAAACATGGATGATGCCAAATATGCTGCATCTTTCAAGGTTTCCATTGACAAAAGGCCATTCTGAACTAGCCAAGTTCAAGTATGCTTCTTTTTACTTCTAAAAACAGAGTTGAAAAAGTTTTGTGCAGCTTTTTTTTTGGAAAGCATAGAGATACAAATCATAAAATGTTTTATTTATGATTATTTGATTAAACTAATGCACTGGGTATTCTCATCACTTTCAAACACTCTGGAAAATTTGGACTCTATCAAGGATTATTTATTGTTGGAAAGAAAATAAGTAGACAGAAGCACTGGATATTCTACTCTTGCCTATTTTTTTTAATATGTGCACTTTAAAGACAGGCTGTCTAATATCAAAAACAATGCACAGTGTGCTACTCACAGGGCTGGCATGACATATCAAGAGCTCCAGAAACCAATTCATTTAAACCTCCAGCAGTTCATTTCCCCTCCCACTGTTTCAAGAATTCGGAGCCAAATTCTTTCTCCCATATAGTTTTGCTGAAACTATTTGTGTTACTTCAAGCTAAGATGAACTTAGTGCTATGTTTCTCTACTTTCTCTTACATATTACATCCTTCTGGGCAGATTTTCTCTTGATCTTGCATGGTATTTCTCTGTTGACCTGAGCAAGGGGTGCTGATTCCTCTTCTCAAGTGAAGAAAATTAGGGTCTTTGCAGTATTACATTGGAAATTGTTTCTTAATTGGTGTAATCCAAATAATTTATGCTTATCAGACATTTCTTGAAGGCATCTTGAGTTAACATGGAGACATCTCAACTTGTGAAAAGGAGAGCCCTTATCCTGTAGTTCAAACAGTCAGCAGGTTTTTTTTTTAACTACCCTTTTCTTCCAGACTGACACTACAACTCCATGGCTGCTTTAATGCAAGATACATATGGGCACCTGCTGAAAAGGGTGATTGCACCTCCTCTTCCCAGATTTGCATGGCAGTGCAGTAAGTCTGACTGAGCCAACTGAAAACTAATCTTCTTTTTTGCTATATTAGTTTTCAGCCAGATCAGCCCATGATCTGATTCATTGCCTGGCTGTGCAAATGCTGGTGTGATGATGCAGAATTGGCCAAGGGTAGAAGGAGCGATGGGAATCACACCTTCAGTGACAGGCTGCGCTCAAAGCAGATTAAGGTGATTGTACAACCACAGCTGAATTACAGCTTCTTGTCTTGACAAACAAAAAGAAGGGAGGATGTGATATTATGATGTTAACTGACCATGAAGCTGTGCCACGTTTTCACAAAACATGGGAAATGCGTAATTATTCAACTTCCTACTGGCCTAGGTAGAACTGTACCACTGTACCTGTCCTGTTTCTGATGTGAGAGCAGCTGAATCCATTTGTCATCTGTTGTTCCCTTTTGCCAAAATGTGTGAAGTTTAATTAATGACATTTTTAAAATAAAGGAGCCAGAACAATATTGGATCAGAGTAATGGGATGTACAAAGATAGAAATGTTTACATTCAGAATGAAGAGACAGAGAGCAATTCTTATATTGATATATATATTTTCAGGGGTAGAAAAAGGAAACAGCACAGCATATCTATAAATAACTTCCAAATGAGTTTGCGGTATAGGGATCAGATGAAAACAATTTTACTCATGCAGAGCTCCTAACATATCCTCTAGGCAGTACAAGTACTCTGTTAACAGATACTCAGTATTTCAGGTCAGGATTTCTAGTAAACTGCAGATGATGGAATTCTTTCTTATAATCTGGCTTTCTATAAACTTTCAAGTGCTTGCACACACATACACACACACACAGCATCAAAAGGAGTACAAAAATCTGAAGGGATGATGGAAAAGAACAGCAAACCAAGAAAAAGAAGAATACAGTCAAATATGGGGGAAAAGAGCATAAAAGTAATCACTTGGGGAATAGTACCAAGGTAAATCCATAATACATCTTCTTGTCAGTTAATCTCTGTTGTAAATTACATGGGTAAATCATAGAAAGTAATGCCACTACTAAAAGATAAAAGAACAAATAGAGCACATTAAAAATACTACCGTGGCAGCCATTGAGAAAAAGATATTAACAACATTTGTCAATGTATTTTTTTTACTAATGACTTGGTACTTTCTGCACCCCCATTTATGTTTTAAACGCACCTGATGACTGCTTCATCAATTTCTGTTAAACCAGAGCCTACCTCAAAAAAAGCCTATAAATATTCAGTACATTTAAAAACACTAGAGTAAGTAAATTATAGTTTAGAAGTAAATAACGTAAATCTATTTTGTATATGTATTCTCAGCATTGTTGAAGAAAGAAATAAATGTAGTTACAGCAATTCAAATATTTTGTCTCCCAAGAAAATATATGTTAAATTCAAAATATATACATATATATAGTCCCAGCTGAATAAAGCTACTACCTTAAGCAATGGAATACTTAGATACTATGAAACAACCTTATTAAATTTTATATCTTTTCCAGCACTTATGCTTTAACTATGCTTCTTTCATATGAGATTTAATGCAGGTGTTTTAATGTAATTATGAGTAGCTGATTTCATACATATAGCATATATCCAATCTGATTTTCCAAAGTGCTGAGTTGTTGTCATTCCCTTTTGTACCATTTACCTTTTGTAAGGTAATGTTCCTCAGAACACAGCCCATGTAACTTGATAGAGTACTCCAGTAGAGATCAGCAAAAATGAGACACCAATAAGTCTCTTGGTTTTGTTCCTTTTTTTAAGCAACTCCTGACCCTGGGGCTCTTGTTCCTTGTGATCCAATGTGCTTCTGCAGAAGTCCTGCTGGTGGCCCTTCCCTCTATTGCAGAAAAACATTGGGGTGACTCTCTGCTAATGTAGTCAAACAACATGGGCAAGACTGGCAAGTGATTGAATAACTCAATAAAAACAAAGGAGAGCAATGCTATTAATATTCAGAAAAGTTGCACATTTGGGCTGTAACCAGTTTTCCCATAACCTGAACACTCAGAGATGACAGCCTAAATCTGACACAGTAGCAGAACCTGTTATTTATAGGAGACCATTTGCTGCTTGTGCAGAGCTTATGCCTATTAACTCTCCAATTTCAGTTCAACTTCCTTAAAAGCTTGAGTCTACCTTTTATTATGATGTTGTAGCAGCAAGGATAGGGCAGAAAACACTCTGAATTCCAACGTTACTGAAATGAGAGTTTTCTCAATAAATACCTGGAGGACTGGATGAAACAGAAAACTTGAAGACATGCTGTGCAGAGTTTAAAATACCATGAGCTTGTATTTGGAAAACAATTTTTATCATTTTTTATTATTCTACAATGGGAGGCTGTAGAGGATGCAGCCATTCCCTGAAGAATGGGTTCTCCCTTTCCCAGTAGTCCATATATGAAAATATTCCCACATTTTAAAGGAATAGTAAATTCTAATATGTGGCTCATTCTGTCTTCATATCAAAATAATTTCAAAGTCACTAGTCACAGTATTATGCTGTAATTATTTGGTTCAAAGCAGATTCAAACTATCACTATAAGGATGGAAAATGCCTGAGCAGTTTTACATATCCTTCTGCTGGCATCATTACCATGGAAGAGTTGCATCCCTCCTTAACTGAGCTAAACTCTGTTGAAGGGAATGTCAGCTTTTGAAGAGCTGGCTGAGAATACAGCACACGCTACTGCATTGGCTTGGTGAAGCCATGACCCAGATATATGTAAAGACATATACTCAATTCCTTTACAGAGTTCACAACACTCCTCATTAACTAAGAGTACCATAACATTAGGTTTACGGTGAGTTTTTTTTTTCACGGTAAAGTGTTCTGACAAGTATAAATACAGTAGTGAAGTCCTTCTGCCATTTCACTACTTCAAATAAACATCAAAAGTGTACACAGCCCTCACACAATTTATAAGTTGTCCCCAAATTACTCAAACTCTGTCATTTACTCTCATAGTAAAGAGAGGTCTTGTTATTTACAGTGTAAAATTAAAGCAAACATCATAAAAGGACACTGCCAAGTAACAAATTTAAAACTATATATTTTTGTATACAATTCAGAAGCCTTCATTTTCTGTAAATATTATGGATTAAAATGAAAATGTTCTGATGTTTGTTTCCTGGAAAAAAAACAGGAGGAAAACCAACTTCTAACAGGTGATAACCTGACTGCCATCTCTTCTACAGTGTAATTCCAAAAATATTTCTGAAGTTTGTTTTGCAAAGATACCTGCATAGTTTGAATGCTAGAGAAGAGTACATGGGAATACTAAAAAAATTGTTCGTGTCTCAGTAAGGATGTTTTCTGTCCTCTCTATGTAGGCTATGACTCTGTGAATGCTGGTCTAGCTAAGCTTTGTGTTAAGTAATGTCTTAATTATTTGGCTTCTTAACAGAGCTGGGTAAAGCTTTTCTCAAAATGTTTTTTTGTTTTTGTTTTTGCTTCTGGAAGAAATGATATGCTCATCATCATTATCAGAATCTGACAAACAATGAACATTTGCAATTTATTGTTTATGAAAGCAAACTGATGCTTCTTGAATCTTCAAATTAGGATCTACCTTCTTCAGCTAAGAATATGTCCTAATCTAGTTTGACATTTAAGAAGATAAAACAAAATACTATTTTTAAACATTTTTGTTTGTTTGTTTGTTTTGAATAAAATTTGTAAATAAAATAAGTAATAAGGAAATTCACAATTCTTTTGACTTTATTAATAGAAAATTAATATTAATATTAATATTAATAGAAAATGCTTTGATTAAACTCAACTGATTTTGGTAGGTGTAAGGATTCATTTCATGAAGAATTTCAGAATGCTTTTCCATTTTGGACCTGAAAAAATGAAATAGGAGAATTTCTAATGAAACAGAAAATCTGCTTCCTCTTTACCTAAAATTTAGCTGAGCATTAAATGTAGTTAAGTTCAAACTAGAATTAATTACTGGGTTTATAAGCTAAATATAATGCATTTGTATTGATACTTGAGACAAGAAGTTAACTGAATACGTATGAAACCCACTGTTTCTGCAATTTGGGGGGAATCAGTAGGAGGACTGAACAAAGAAAGATAGTACAGTCAGTCTTCACATGACAGAACAAAAAGAAATTCATATCTCTAGCAGAATAATGTGTGCAACATAAATCACAAGAGAGAGAATAAATATGAAAGACCAAAGAAAAGAGAGGCAGCACACAGAGATGCATGTACAACTGAAGAAATGAAAAAGAACAGAGAGCCAAGTATCACACCAGCATAATGGCAGAAATCAAATTATGCAGAGTCTGTAGGAATATTCAAAACACTGAAATGTACCAATAGGTTAGACGTTTTCACTACAGAAGCAAAACCTTGGAATTTGTTTATACTGTTTTAAGAAGGTTCAAGCATTCTATAGCACATATTCCGTAGCCAGTTGTAGAACACAGGAATTGCTGTATTTTCTAAACTTAAAAATCTCCCTTAAAAACACCAATGTGTTATTTTTCTCTCTAGTGAATTTCCTGTTCCTTAAAGGCACTAATCTGATAGCACTGTGCTGTTTATACACTGAATGTACCCTCTCATTCTACCAGCGGGCCTAAAAGCTGGAGGAATCAGTTCTAATCTAATGCAAATGAGGGCAGTTTGGTTTCCCTGAATACTGAAGTCCTTGTTGAATCTGCGAGACTGACAACATGGTTGCCATCTGTCCAGCCAGCAATGTGGTGAAGATAAGCATTACAGTCCAAAAAAAACTATTAGCTGCTAGCTGTTCTTCTCTTCTGAATGCATTCGAAGTCTAATTATTATGAGATGAAATGCTCTGTAGTTCAGCCAGCAGTTATCTTTAAGAGCTACAATACTGCCTGCATTTTATTTCATATATCAGAATGTATATGAGGAAATTATTTCAGGTGACACTTCCAAAATGTTCCGTATTATGCATGCTCTGCTGCAAACAAAAGTAGCAAGAGGTTGACCACAGATGGTAATGACATCAAGCCAACAGTGCATGCGATACTCCTGCCCCAAACGCACAGTGAGGCATAATCCCTACTTGGGGATGTTGTTACCTTACAGAAAAGTAACAAAAATTCCCAGCTTTCTTCAATGCATTGGACTTCAACACTTACTGTCACAGCAATGAATATGTCAGCTCTCATCACGTGTTGGATGCAGGCATTTGATTATGGGGTACAGGAATATCTGTGCATCTGCCCAGCCAAAAGAGGAAGAAGGGCTAGCTAGCATCATTAGGAGTGTGCCTTTTATCAGGGATATGCTTGGAGGAGTATCTGGCTGCACAGTTGCCACGGTCTCTTTCAGCCTGGAAGCTGATGTGGCTGATGGATAAAACTGCTAGCTCACTCGGCCATATGGGATCCAAGAGCAGGAGTCAAGCTGTGCTACAAATGCATGGTATTCATAACTTGCTGCAAAAGGTATGGCATGGGAATGGAAGGGAAGAGTCTCATGCTCAGTCTGTGAGGTTTCATGTATGTCTCAAGAAAAGAGCAATACCAGCTATTTTCCTATACTTGATTATCTTTATTCTCTCTCTCCTTTCCCCTCCCCCCCCCCCCCCCCCCCACCTTCAACCTTTTAATTTTATTTCCCTAGGATTTGTCCACTTCTCTGCTATTGAACTTGCCTACAAGTTATGAAAACAATAGGGGTGGTGAGTCAAAAGGGAAGGATGTAATTAACATCTAGTCATTCTCCTCACTGTCCAATAAAAATAGAATGCAACACAGTTGGAACTCAAAACAATAAAAAGTCTCTTAGCTAAAATGTTAGTATTTAGATTTATTTACTTTAGAGATGGTGGTTGATTATTTATTTATTTTTTTGTAACAGAAAAACATGCTGAGATGCAAGAGATCTTGGAAAAGATAATGCTCTTCCAAGGCCTGTGAAAATAGATTCAGTACATTCTAGAAAATTATGTTTTGTTCCCAGAAATAGCTGATTTTCCTTGCTAGGTTTAAAAGATAATGCCTTTTACTTTCACCAGCAGGAAGACATTTAAGAGATTTTTTTTGCCAATTTTTCACTTTGGCAGTGGCTCAAGTTGGTATTCTTATATACCTGCAGCCCTTAAAGTAGTAGTATGAATTAAAATAAAATTTGGTTGAGACAACTAAAGGTCTTACATACTTTTAAGATAATGTAACCACAGAGCAGAGGAGCAAACAGGTAAGGGGAGCCCATAAAAAGAGAACCCCACATATACTGCTACAAATATGCCTGAAGTATAAATTTCAGTACAGGAAATGCAACCACATTACTGTTGATCAGCATAATTTCATCTTGAGAAGACAGTATTGAATTCATAAGAAAGTAAATCAAAACAAAACATAAACAAAAAAAAAATGTATTTGCCCATCGGAAGTGTGACAAAAGACAACTTACCTAGCATGACTAAATAGGATTACCTTGCCATATGTTCTGAACCAAAGACATTGACTATTCCTAATATTGCAGGCAAACAGACAAAATCAAAATCTATGTGAAAAAGCACAGTAGGCGTCTAAATCAAATACTTAGGACTGAAGGACTGACAAGTAAAGAAGTAAGTGCCTATCTAACAGGATTACAGTGACCTGTTCATAACCTTTACCATTCTAATGTGATTCACTATAAAGCTAGGCTGCACAGCTACTTCCAGTTTGATTGCTAGTTGCAAGCATTTTGTTTATCTGAAAACAGAGAGTGAAAAAATAAAATAAAATAAAATAAAATAAAATAAAATAAAATAAAATAAAATAAAATAAAATAAAATAAAATAAAATAAAATAAAATAAAATGAGATGGGGATTATAAATACTGTCTATTCATGTTCGATGGAAGTTAAGCCACCACATATGCTGGGGGAGAAGTTGGGGTTAGGGGTTAGTGTCGTTCTTTTCTGTGCTATATTATTAGTTTTGTGATCTCCTCTAATAGCTTCCTTATCAGTACTAACTGCATACTGTGCAGTATGTTCCCAAGAGAAAAAATACTGAGATAAGGCTTCAGAAGGGTATTAAACTGTGCTTCCACAGGAATCAGGAAGGCTATGGCGAGATGACTTAGTTACCTGAAATGACTACTGCAGACTCAAATTCCTGCCCAGTTTCATGGCAACCTCTCAGTAGAAAATGTCAGTTCACAGTTTCCCCTTATTTCCTATAGGAACAGCAAACATTATGGCCCTTCTTAAGTCTTGTACTTGATTCATATTAGCAAAACCCTGGTGTTTAGGCAACCCTATCATCCAAATGATTTAGATGGTAGGGTTGCCTAAACAAACCTAATTGTTTGTCCAAATCAGACACCTAAATTAGAAATCTATTTGATGGTGCATGTCATGATGGTGCATGGAATTTAAGTTGTAATTTTGACACACGGATGAAATTCAGGTTTGTAATGTGTTTTAATTGTGTAGCTGTATATCAGGGCCATACCTGTGTGCCTGCCCAGCGCAGTCATTAATGACTAATTGTTCCAGGAGCTCTCCAGGTGGGAATTTAAGATGGTCCTGGAGACTCTTAACATGCTTAACTATGTTGTTTACCTTTCTGGATAGAGAAGCTGCATAAGGTGTCCTCAAAACAATTTTGGCAGAAGAACAACCTAAACTTACATAGATAATTTTAAACATTCAGAAGAAACTCTCTCTGCAGATGCAGGAATGCAATATAAGACAGTCTTTTGTGTGTAACTAAGATATTAGGAGATGGTTTAGACACAGGTTAAGTTGACTGGTAGAAACACATCATGAGTAGGCTGGAATGATCACATAGGACCCTATTAAAAAAAAAAAATTAATAAATTAGGGGGATTTTGTTAACAATTACACTGTGATTGTGCAATGCTAATATATGTACTGATATGGACAACTCTTAGCCAGCTTTGCTGTTTTTCAGAGACTCTTATTCTTCAAGCTACTCCTTCAGCACATTGTTTTTAATGCTGGGATTCACTGTCAAATGACAAAGCTGAAGATATTCTAATCCAGAATTTATAATATTTGTGAAGTATCATTTTTGTACTATTTACATGGGAAAAAGAGATAAGGTTTTTCTTTTATTTTAAGAGGAAACTCAAAATAGATTTTGTGAGACAAAGAACAGATTAAAAAAGAATGGCTATCAAATTAATTGCCAAGTTTGAGATAGGAGATGAAGTGAATTACTGGAAATATTTTTCCAGCAGTATTGGTGTGCAGACTTCAAGTTCACATTTGGTTTTTGCTTCTCATTTCTCTAATTTCTTATTCCTTTAGCATTAACATGGAATTGATTTCAGTACTGTCCAGCAGCAAAGGAGGTAAAAGATCAGGTATTCCCCCCATTCCTAGCTAGATAAATACATGGTATCTATCATTTTGAGTATTATTTTGATTAATAAATTTAGATAACTTGTTAGCATCCCTAAGAATCAACACCTAAAACTCAAGCTTTTTTAGTACTTGCCTATATCAGAATTATTACATAAATCACTTAGGCATCAAGCTTGAGAATATTTCAGAAGTCCCTCATATTTTTAATGTTAGAAGTTACCACAGCAATCAGCTACAGATATTCCATAGAGAAAAAATAGCCGGTGGCAGGATGACTTACAGAACAAACTGAAAATATGCTGTGGTTGGAAAATAAAATTGAATTTTAGAAACTGAAGATCTACAGTTTGTATTGTTTGTGCAGGTATTAATGGCATTGAATCATGAGTTCACTAGAACTTTATGATGATTTGTTTGATATATGGTAGATTGAAAAATACTGAAAGACCATATGAAAAAACCAACCAACCAAACAAACAAACAAAAAAAAAACTTAAAGACCATAAATAAAATTACTTTCTTTAACAACTTAGCATGAATGATCAGTACAAGATCTTAAATAATATGACTGTCCTTCACAGCTTAATGGCATTGGATAATTTATACTTCAGTGAGTTTCAGGCAGCTGGACAACAACTTCTAATGAAAACACAGGTACAAAGAAGCAACTCTTTATGTATTCTCCTGTTTTCTTCAAGACTTTGGAGAAGTAGCTTGATTTTATTAGTTGCAATGGATCAATTCATGTTTTGGTTACCTTATCACTACAGTCTACTGATGTGGCCAGCAAATCCCAGAACTTAACGCTTCACAATCACTCTCCATGTGGACACCACAGATTTGTACTCTTTAAAAGAAGGGAACACGTAGCTGTTAGTGTAAAGCAGGCTGCCAGAAAAAACATTCTCTGTCTGCTTGGCATAAAACAGTATTGTAAGAGGAAATGACCTTGTAGGCCATGACACACTAAGGATTCAGTGAACAAAGGCAGATGCAGGGCAGAGGGTACAACTGGAACAACATATGGTATCGAAATAGACACTGTGTCCTAAGTATTACAAGCTAATGCTGTGAAACTTTTTAACTGCATTTCTTCCTCAGGCTCAGAAACCTTATTCAGACTTAGAGACAGAATAAACAGAGAAGAAATGCAGGTATACAGGAGGTAAGATATAGTTTAGGGTCTCTGCAAGAATATCCTTGTTTTGGTTCTTGTTCTCCAAAGAAAACCACACAACCTCTGTACCAGTATGTGAAGATGACACAGAGTATGTGTTAATTGACACAAGTGAAATGTCATAAAGTGTTCTTTCCTTTGCAAAATCTCCCCTTGCTGGAGAAACAAGATGATGGGGTCCCTTTTTTGATCTATGTTCCTCCAAGTCATTATGTTTATATTGTTTTAGGATTCTGAATTACGTGAAGATGTTATCTAAATATTAATTTCCTTTTACTGACATGATAAGATGTATTTTGAAACAACATGATCAAAGATAAGGGATGTCTTAAGACAAGCTAAAATACCTTTGAAGATCATACATAGAATTCTGGGAGATAAAACCTACACAGAAATTATGGAGTCAGATTAAGATGCAGAATTTTAGATGGCTCTAATCATTTCTGGTAGAAGGTTAACAAATATAAGGGCAGGGATGAGTAAGAGTTCAGGGATCTATGTTCTGCATAGCTCCTGGAATCAATTCCAATGCAGTGAAGCCAAATTTTTAAGCAACAGCTACTTCAGAATTAAAATGCCTTTATTTATTTTTTTGTTATTTTTTTTTTCCACTTGGACATGAATAGCTTGATAGAACTTGATCTTGAGCCTGACGTTTAGGTATACTGAGTACTCCCTCACTTCATCTTGGGAAAATCATTACACTCTGTTAAGGAATCTGAAGTCTAGTTCTAATGTCTTTTTTTGTATTTCACAGGTTTTTGCTTGCATTTGTCATGTTAAAGCATTTCATGTTATAAATATTTAAAGGATCATTTAAAGGTGATACAGCTACGGTAGATAATGACTGTTGAGATTAGACTCTGACTAAATTGTTAAGTGCGTGCTAAGAGAAACACCAGGACGCCTCTTATTTCAGGTGAACTGCTGGCAACCTAAGGCAGATACGGAATCATAGACATCTATTTTAGGCATACTCCAATGCAGTTCATCATGGAAGGCAATTTTTATCTGCATGAAAGAAATTCTTTTGACATTGTTTCACCTGCATGTTTTCATCATCTTAATTTTCACAGGAATTTCTTAAAAACTCTTCAACTCTAAACAGAAGTTCCTGTCTTGTATCAGGGAGTTTCTTAGATGGCAACAGACATTACTACCATACACAGATATACTTTAGCTCATGAAATTTCAGTTATTAAGATAAAAAAATTTCAAAACCATTAAGGAAGTAGGTGTTATCAGATAAAATATTACAATTGACTTACCATTTTTAAAATTTTAACACAGCTGCTTATTTTTTTGTCCTCTAAATGCTACATGTTTCAATGGAATTCATTTCACATCATGTAATGGAAAACTAATTATGCCTTTGCTCTTAATGTCTTGAAACATTTTAATTTCATTGAGGCTTAGGAGGCAGGAAAACCACTTTTACCTGCCACAGAGGAGAAATAGTTTGGAGAAACAGTTGGAACTGACAAAAGACATCAATGGATCAAAAGCTGGAATTGAGAATCTGAGACTTAACAATCAGTACCTTTTTAAAGGCATCTTCTGCCTGGGCTTTGTGGCTAAAGATAGGGCCTGGTGTCCTTTCCTGCCAACCCCTTACAATGATGCATGTCATTCTTGTGCAGGTTACACATGACTGTTGTCATCATCCACCTTGCTGCCCTGCACTGCAGAAAGGACTTTGCTGCTAGTTTACAATTTTCTAAAAACTCTATATAAACTTAAGCTTTATCACTAAACATCTTTGACAGTTACAAAGTGTACCCTTTAAATGAGTCACAGAGATAGAAACATTCAGCCTGCTTATGAAAGATTCTTGTAGAATCTTAAAACTAGAATTTGAACAGATTTTTTTAACTACAGATTTGGAACACAGTTCCAAATTCCTAGGCAAGAAATTTGCCTTATCATAGTAACTACAAAGTCACAAAAAGCAATTAATACTTTACAAAAAGTGTGGACAAAAGCAATTAATGCTTTACTCTAAATTACTTCATGTTGTAGAATGGAAACCACCTTTACTGTATTATGTGATATCATTTGAAAAAGACCTATATACTCTGCCAACAATTAAGAAACAGTTTTATGTCTGACCAGGAACATCATGAAAACTACAAAAGTAACCCAACTTCTGCTTTACTGTCCAAAATCCTGTCTGGCTTTCTCTAGCAGCAACACATCATGCACTACTACCCAAGTGTTGCCTCTCCAGATTATGCCGGGGAGGTATTTGCAGTGTTAAAGGAAGAATGCTCTAGGCGACAGGAGAAACACAAATCGTTCAAAGTTCCCCATGCACAACTGAAGGGAAAGAAGCTGGAGAAGGGCTAGGAGAATTGGGAGTTGGTGCAGCATTTTGGTTTCTTCCGTAGACACTGTTAAATCTTGCAGCTCACAATGGAAGCCTAAAGAACAATGCGTACCAGAAACAAGATGGCTAGAGACAGTGGATTTGCTTCAGTGAGCAAGCTGCAGCCTTTGTTAGTTGTAACTGCAGTCACAGAACTGTTCTGGTTTCCCTTTCTAAGATTTGTTTTGGTCATTCCACAGCACTCTGCTGTAAAATTTCTGGTTGTTTGGCAGTGCACTGGTGCCAGGATTTGATAACTCATTTGGCTGCATACTAGTGGCAGGATTTGATAACTCATTTCAAAGTAGCATGAAATAGTACCATCTGGACATTAGCATTTCCAAGACAAGCCCAGGAAAGGCCACAGGTCACCATTGTGTTCCACTTTTGACAAATCTTCATGGACTGTTTTTCTGAGATTGAGTTTGTACTTTTATTTCCTCCTGTGGAAGCCTACTTATTTTTCATTGATTTCCATTAAAGTAAGAAGAGCGGTGATCCAGAAACAGTTCATGAATTGCATTATCCAGTTTAATTAGAGTGAATGGAAAGTTTTTCCACAGACAGGAGAGTCAGCATTCAGTTTAAAATGCAACTTTGGACAGTAATGGCTGAGGTTAGCAATGAACGTAAGGCACAGCCAGTGCCAATTACTCCTTCCACTCATTATGCATCACATTAAGAATGATTCAACATCATGTTTCCGTTGCTTTACAATTTAGTAGTATATAGTAAATATGTCAGTTTAAATTTCTCAATTCTAAACCACATCAGAATCAGCCCCAAAATGATTTTGTTTGTTCGAGTTGTTTATGGTTTTGCAGTGGTTTAAAAACCAATGGGCGGCTAAGGAACACCAATGCTGCTCTCTCACTTCTCCTTCTCAGAAGGACAGGGGAGAAAAATACAATGACAACAGAAAAGCTCATGTGTTCAGATAAGGAGGAGTTTAATGAAAGGAAAATAAATTAAAAAAAAAAAAAAAAGCCACAGAGAAGCAAAAGGAGGAAAAATTATTTTCTACTTCCCATCAGCAGGTGTTATTAAGCTACTTCTTGTGAAGCAGGGCCTCAAGTCATGTGGTAGTTGCTTGGGAATACAAATGCTTTCATAATGAAAGTCCCCCTTTCTCCTTCTTCCCCCTAGCTTTTATGGCTGAGTGTGCCATCATAGGTATGGATTATCCCTTTGGTCAGCTCTGGTCGACTGCCCTGGCTGTGTCCCCTCCCCACCTCCTGCCCACCCCAGCCTGCTGGCCTTGGGGGGCTTGGAGAAAGCCTTGGTGCTGTGCCAGCGCTGCTCAGCAGCAAACAAAACGTTGGGGTGATGTCGGTGCTATTCTAGCTACGAGTGCAGAGCACAACACTAAGTGGGCTGCTGTGGGGAAAGTTAACTCCCAGCCAGACCCAGCACGATTTTACATCAAATTCTTGTCTTGACTTTTAAAATTCACCTTAAAAGTTCTTTATTATCAAGTCAATTAAATGTTTGCAGTAACAGTTGATAAGCTGTACACATGGTTGTTATCTCACTGCTGCAATACTGTTATGGACAGGATGTGATTTCTTAAAGTTCATTGGTGAACCTGCACTTGGGAGAACATAAGGATTTGCACTGGCTGAGAGCTGTGCCTGGGAGGTTAAGGGAAAAAGTGCTTCAAAATGCTGAAGTTGTGGATTAATATAATCTGAGATGTTTCTTTGAACATGCATTACTACAGTACTATAGAGTTGACTACTACTTTACCAGGGAATATACGTTTAATCCCTATATGATAACGTCATGGTAGCATCTGAGGCACAACAAATTACCATTCAGATTTTCAAATTTGGGGTTCTTTTCTTTTGAAATGTTGACTACTGAGGTCATGTTTGCACAACCATATCTAAGCACAGCATCACTTAGCCCAGGGAGAGGTAAGCAGTACTTTAGTCAAGGCCACACAGAGCACAGTGTGCTCTGTGAACTGACCACCTGTGTTATAGGTTCCCACATAGCTCCAGCATCCAACATTAAGTTCTTTTCTGCAGCAGATGTATAATCAGTGTTTGAGCTGGCAAACACAAAGCTACTCCAGCTGCAATCACAGTACACAGGAGGACAGGAGAGATCATGGGCAGGATAAAAACGGAGTAACTGGTGAGTAGAATGTCTTACATTATTCTGATCATTAAACAGGGAGCATGTAATTTTAAAATAATATTGGCAAAGCTTAAAAACCAAGACTCATATTCAACACAGTGATCTCCTTTGTTCCATAAATTTTACCAGTAAAGTTAGTGATTACAGAGGAATAACATCCCTCTTCTCTACATAGAGAGAATCCATGGCTGGAAGGTACAAACCTCTCCACAGCTGGCAACACTTTTTCCCATTGAAATGCAATGCTGGTGCCTCTATCCTGTTCCCGCACAATACACTGCGGGCAAAACTAGTTGCCACTGATCTGATCCGCTGCCTCCAGCATGCATGGTTCAGGATCAGGAGAGGAGATGCTCAACAAATACATGATGTGCTAGCACCAGGGCCAAGGTTCATGAAACTGAGTGGGAGGTAGAAGACTGAGTCCATACTAAATGTTTGAGACCTAGCAGTCATGTGAAATCAGATCAAAGTAAGATGAAGTAGAATGGAAGGATTAAAAGAGGGGAAATAGAGGGGAAGTTTTCTTAATACCCAGTCTGTGCAGAAATTAAAAATAATAATAATAATATGATCATAAGATATTTATGTCACGCTGGAAGACTACTCTTAGTTCTTCAAGAATTCACAGCAACTCCTCAAAATTTCTCAACAAAAAAATAATCGTTTTACCTTTGAAATTGAGTTGCTTATATGCATAATATAGAGTATGTATTAACATAGGTTTTTTGATAGTGAGAATTTTTTCTATTACCTTGATAACATTTTCTTAATTTGGAAATAAAGCTAGCTTTAAATCTATTCAAAAAGAAAAACACAGATGATTTACATGATTGCTCTCCGTATGAATCATATAATATACACTGAATCATATAATATACACTGAGAATCTGCTGTGGGGGAAAACTATTCTGTCCTTTCCTTTGTGCACTATAATGTATCTGTTTCTACAGCAATAATTTAAAACTCCTAAATGTTGCTAATGAAATCTTCTATTATTACAGTTCTGGGAAAGAGATATTTAAATATAAAGTTTCTGAAATGTATGGCCTTGGGAAATGCTAAAAACATGGAACTGAATTTTTTTGAATTTGGGGAAGCAATATTAAGAAAGAATACTATTTATGTATTCTCCATGTGGGAATTTCTTGTTACTAAATGCTCCCAAGACACAGTTCTTATATGTTTCTTGAGCAGAAATCTCCAAAATTAGCCAGCCTTTGCCATCAGAAATACATTCTTGTCTTTGTTATTCAGTTTACATTTCTACTACTTCTAACACTGTATTAACCCCCAAATTCTAGACATCTAAAGGCAGTGCAGATCTGTAAACAGAACAGGTGCCAGATCTACCCATCTGTAGCTTCTAATAAGAACTTTATGGACTTCTTACTCATTTTAATATTTCTGCTCTTTTTGAATTATGACCAGATTGTCCAAAAGGGAAAGGCACATCCGGCTTCTCAGTAGTAATTTCTGAAGCAAGTTTTCAGTAAGATTTCACAGCTTGAGGAGATATCATTCTAGACTGTGTCAAGCTAGACTATTCTTGTGGATTTTAATAACTGAATATGATTACAATCATACATTCATGTGGTCATATTTTTATCCTAAGCAACAGAACATTTACTGAGTATAGTAAACAGGGCTTTTTGAAGGAGCAAACACAAGTCAGTTTGCAAAAGTCTGATCAGGAGCAAAAGGCACAGTAAAAGAATAAAATATATTTCAGTATATTTTAAATATACTGAATATTCTGTCACATCAGGAGCCAAAAATAATATCAGTGTAGGGTGAATCTCAACATACATTTATCTGGATGACTCTTTAGTGAGAAGTATTCCGTTGCCAAGGTGCACTATATATATTGGCTGAAATAGTGCTTGTAGTGATCTGAACTGTGCTTCACCTTTAGATGCATGGCAGAAATCTGTCTTTCAAGGAAAATAAAATAATAGTAGATCTGACTGTTTCATTCTGGACAGAATATTCAATGATGTCTTCTCCTTACTGGACTGGACTGCTCAATCAGCTGTCTAATGCTTCAGGGAAACATCAGCTGATAAAACAGCTTCTGAGTGGGAAAACGCCTGACTGAATTTTAACAACCTCTTTTCATTATCAGTGAGAAACCCATAGTGTCTCATTCAACAATAATGGACATTGGGCCTTGAGGAAGAGTAAAGATGGGAAAGAATTACTTCATCTGAATCTAGTCAAGGATAGAGATTGAAAGTGTGTTTTGTTTTGTTTTTGTTTTAAATTAATTCTACTGTACGTGTTCCATATGGCAAGTATAATGAAAAACAAAGGAAAAATAAGATTAGTTTGTTCAAGATTGTCTAAGTATGAAAAAAAAAAAAAAAAGGAAAAAAAAAAAAGATAAAATGTTATTTTACCTAATTGTTAAAGGCACTGTTAAAAGATAATGACTAACCAATACAGTGTGGTGAGAGCAATATGAAGTAGGTTCATCATCTGAAGCTCATGCAAGCCATGTTAGCCTCTAGATAGTCTCTTACCTTAAGTATAAACAGAATTTGAATTTCAAAACAGAGCTTAACATAGTTCTTTCTTTTCTGTACTTGGACCATGAAGAAATCAAATCTACCTTTCTAAACTTTTGTGTAATCATCCAGTAAAAAAAAAAAAAGAAAAAGTGGTATCTATAGACAAACTACTACTTGAACTTTTCTGAAGTCAGTTTAAATACACAATATAGGCAAAAGCTATATAATCCAATGCCATCTGCATAATACCTCGAGGCTGGATCAATGGAACTAAATTTTGTTGCAATCAAAGATGTTTAGTGAATACATTTATTCCTGTTTATGGTGTTTTGTTTTTTTTTCCTTTTATGCCTTTGTCTAGGAGAAGAGGACCCCAATTTATGAAATAGGAGTGGAGCTGATTATTCAGTGAGATAGCGTATTATCTTCCAAGGCTGGGTGTAGGTCAGACAAATGAACATAGCTAAAATTATATTACAGTTATTCAGACAATTGTATCAGTCATTCATTAAAGCATGTAAATAAACTTTCACATTTTAAAACGGATTCTTTAATGAGGGAAACATCCTTTGATAGGTTTCTCTAACCAAGGATAACTAAGGCAGAGCAGGAAAAGAGAAGTTTCTGAATCTGACTAAAGATACAAATGATTAAGATTTCATAATGTATGTAAAATGATTTCATAATGTATGTAAAATGTAAAATGACAGTAAAGCACTGTCATTTATGCTGCCATGGACCCCACATGGTGCTTTGTTATCTCTTGGGAACAGGACATTAAAGAGGGTCAATGCCTTTTAAGGCTGAACACTAAATGACCTAGATCTCCCATTGTTACTTTTATTTAATAGTGTACATGAAATTTATGAACATTGTCTAAAGATGCCCAAATGATTTTTGTTCAAATTCTGTTGCCACAAGAACTTTCGGTTACATTGAACTTTATGCGTAATTCTTGCAAGCCTTTCCATACATGTTAACCAAAAAAGCCTGAACAATCTTTTGCAGAACACTTAAAGGTATTCTGGACAGGTTCCATGCTTGTATTTGCTGGAATTTGTTAGTGCCTTGAAGTTACAGATAAACATAATAATCATGTTTTCAATAGTCTATATTACTCTGTTAGACATTCATGGCTATTTGTTCCAGCCAAATAAGATGGCAACTGAGACTGTCTTGAGAAAATAATTTGAATCCAGATCTTTTCCTGCCTATCTACAGAATTCTTTTGGTTTCTAAAAGAGAAATGACAGACACTGAACTCCCGTCAATCTGAGCTAGTAGCTTAAAATTGGGTAATATGATTGCTCACCTTTAGCTCCAGAACAATGACAAAAGCCCCACTAAGTTACGAGACCCTTGGTCCAACATACAAAGTAATGTGAAAATCTTCAAAAGTGATTTGAAATTCTCATGCACACAGATAGCCTCTGCTAAATGAGAAAGCTTTTATGCTATGCCATGTTAACTGTATATGCTCCCCATTCCATGGGGATATAAATCTGTACTACATCAGTTAAGTCAATGTAGCTAATTTATATCATCTGGGCATGTGAAACACACACCAAAAAAAAAAAAAAAAAAAAAAAAAAACAGTTACAAAATGATACCCCAGTGTAATAATATTTATATAGATGAAAAGCCAACCAACAAGGAAAAAATAATAAAAAAATAATAATAACATTCATGATTATGTGTGAAGAAAAGCACCATTTGTCTTCAAAATTTGTCTTTATCACTTCTGGATTTTAAAATATCCATACCTCATTTTTCTTCTCACAATTGTTAGTAAACTGTATTACTTTACAACTGAAGAGCTGAAGTTTAGTGAGGACTAATAAACTACACAAATATCATTGATCTTAGGCAGCTATCTGGGAAATTCATAGCAATGAGAAGAGTGTCTCTTCTTTAAGTGACCTTAAAAAGACTGAGCTTTTATATTATATTTGTAGGATGGGTGAACATTCTCTCTACTTCCCATCCCGAGAACTTTTTAAAAAAAAAAACAAACTCATTTTTGCATTGCTGAGAATACTACATCCTTCATTTAGAAATGAAAAAGAGCCTGTTTATCCAAAGAAATGGTTCATTTCAGTTGTTTGTAAATCCAAGTTGGTTAATTCTGCTTCATTTTCAAGACTTCAAAAATTACTGTTTTAGTAAATTTTATGGATAAATAATATGGATAAATAAAGGTGCTGAACCCACATGAATGATTAGGCTGCTTAAGCCAAAATATTTGTCTTACAACTTCAATTCCTCCAAGTCAAAATTGACAAAAATGAAAAAAGAAAATTGATTAAATTTAATTAAAAGTCCTGCTGATGCTACTATTGAAACAAAATTGTAATACATATATATATATGCTTGCCTATTAGAATTTAATTCATGATAAATATAAACCTCCCCATTTAGAGCTAAATTATTCTAAATATTATCTTCTTTTTATCTTCTATTATATCGTCTTAAATATGTCTTGATTTTATACTTGTGTTTTGGGGAAAAAAAAGAAAGTTGGTGGGCAAGTTCAGAAATTTTTCTAGGTAGATTCACCAAATACTTTTTCTAATAAGTGTTCATATTGACCAAACTAAAATCTTAGCAAAAATTATGAAACCCATTTTCTATTGAGCTTTACTTCTAGTTTTGAAGGAAATTAATGTATAAGGCACTCAGGAGTTCAAAGCCAGTGAGTCAACCACATATTTATGACACACGTAACCTTGGAATTCATAGTATTCTCTATATTAGATTAATATTTGTCTCATTTTCTAGAATGATGCCCGGCTTGTACCGATGTTGCTACATTGATGATTAACCCTGCTTTTTTGTTGAAGCTGGCTTATTCCATACATTATCTTTAGAAATCAAAAGCACTTATATTTATAAAGCTTATTTAAGACACACGCCTCCACAGCTGATTGTTTTCACACCTATAATTTAGAAAAGATTAATTCTTTTCCTTGTATAAAATAAAATATAACCGTCAAACATCCTCAAGAGCCCAGGCTGATTCTGTGCTTCCTTCAAATTGTATTTTCTTACACAGTGGATGGTGGAAAATTGAGCAAGCTAGTTTGGATTTTATGAATAACCCCCAATAACCCAGATTCTCAGCACACAAATGAAAATGAATTGCTTATACAATACTTCTAAAAGTAATATGGAAAGCTTGTATTTCTTTCTAGAAATGGAGTGACCTCGGAACTGACAAATATCTTCTAAGAATGACACGTTAAGCTAGATTCACCTTTATGTATTGTCACTGAAAATCTTTATAAAGATCACATTGCAAGATGCAAATTTTTGAGTTTTCTGGCTGTTGACCAGAAAATAGGCATGATTTATTTTCTATTTCTTGTTTAAGTACTTAAAAACATTGCAACATGCTCCCTGCAACAGCTGGGAATCACAGAGTCTGGAATGCATTCATGACCATCGCACAAAGAAAGTCTCATGGTGTCCCATTTTATAGATGAGGGAGTAGCCCAGAAGCCATGTGAGGAACCTGAATTTCCTTGAGACCTACTCACTGGCTGAACTCACTGCCTAATGCAGCAACCCCTGTCTGTGTCACTTCAAGACAGCCAACTCATTTTGAAGTACACATATACCTACTTATTCAGTGCTATTAGGTGATAAGAAAACATTATGTTTCTGCTTACTATTTTCACTGGTACTGGTTATTTTCCAAATAAAGTGGAACTTTTTTAATTAACTGTGAAGTGATCTGAATGTGTGTTTTTTTAAATAGTTCTACTAAAAAAAAAAAAAAAAGGAAAAAAAAAAAAAAAGATATTGATTAGATTAATCTCACAAGTCAATTATGATCACAAGAGTTTCTGGAGACAACAGTCTCTTAATTAAATCGAGTGGATATGACATTAGTTTGAAATTAACTTCCTTGCAACCTTTTAGCCTTCCAGAAGAGAACAGGGTTTGGTGGTCTCTGAAGTGAGCCTGAAGGCTTGGTTTGAGATCTTAGCTCTTCTGCCCATTGCATCCATTTGCTCTTTCCTATAATGCATCGTTATAAAATAATTCTCATCTCACCACAATAAAGATCAGGAGCTTTTTATACATGTTTTACTGCCAGATAAGTGAGTGTTTCTGTCAGGAGGGCTGGATGCAGAAGAGTAGAAGGGAAAGGTTGTAAGACTATTCACACACTGTGGTTCTGATTCTAACAAACCACAGAGAGAAGGCCTTCTGTGCCCTTCTCCTTGTAAACATGGACAACAATCAACTTTCATGATCCTAATTAATTTGTTTTTGAACTTCCTCCTGTGAGTAGGACAGCCAGGCAGAGAGCAGTAACAAAGCACTGCTCTTTCCTTCCTTCACACTCTCCAGCCTCTCTCGGTGCATACTTTTTGTTCTTCTCCTGTAACTTTGACAGAGGCATTCCTCTGTTCTCTCTTTCTGTGGAACACACTTCAAAACATGAATTCCCTAGTGTAACAAGGGAGAGGGGAGATTTTGGATAAGCAGAAAACAGTCAGATAGAGAAACAGCTTGAAAATAAGTTTAGGACATAATGTGGTGTTTGGGAGATGCACCATCGTGTGGGAGATACCAGGACCAAAGGGACTAGGCAGAGAGGAAGATTAAGGTTCAAATTACCATTGCAAAGATCATCCAATTCAAAAAACATATACCACGATGGCAGCACACAGGTAATGCATGCTCAGTAAACTTCTTACAAGCTACTGACTCCTTTTAAATACTTGTTTATATAGCCCAATTGGCCTGCAGCAGCAGAAATTTCTGAAATTTCTAACATGAGGGCTCACAGATGTGTGAATATTTGAGCTATTTATTATTATATCCAAACATGTTCATTCTACTTTAATGACAATATAACTGGCTTTCAAGTTATGATATATGTCTTCAGAAAGCACAATAAGGGGGAAAACAGATAACAAATTAGGCTATATTAATTGAATGCAGATTTAAAAAAAAATAAAATCTCATATAGAACAGTATGTGAGGGAAGTCATAACTATACAGGAAAAACACACACACACACAATTATTTAAGGCATAGAAATTAACTATTTGGAATTCCTACCAGCAAGAAACTAAATAAGTAATAGACAGTGATATTTCTCAAATACACAGTAATAACTATTGCAAGATTTAAGAATCAAGAATTTCTAGAAATAGTATGAACCAAAATGCTGAGCCAAAAATTAAGAAATACACCCCTCCCTCTATCCCCACATAATTCAACAGCACTTTATAATCTGTTTAAGAAGTGGCAGAAATATCAAACAATACAGAGATAGCTCTGCAACTAACAGTTGATCTGCTGTACATACGAACAATATTCAGCACAAAATAAAATTTAGCCTGTTGCACTACACAGTAATTAGCAGGTTAATTAAACACAGTGAGAACTGTATTAAAGACCAGGCCTGACAAATTTCCCATTTCAAGCTGCCAAATAGTATAATCAGTTTTCACACCAAACTACTGTATTTCTGGAGCACAGATTGGCGTCAGAATGGAGTCAATAATTCAACAATGGTATCAGAGTCAGTCTCCATTTTTATACAAAAGATTGTGAATAGAATTTTTAAAAAATGGTAAACATTTAATTTTTAATCGATTTAAAAGATGCTAAAAATAAAAAAAAGATTATAAAAGCATTAAAAATAAGGAAGTTCAATTTTTTCAGTTGATAAAGCATCAGATGTTATTCTTTCATCTGGAAACTGGGGACCAGTTGGTCGGACATCAGTTATTGAAAAAATTACTGTGTGAAAGTTAAAATGCCCATTGGAAAAACATAGATCAATTAAGCCTAATCCACACGAATCAGTGAGAGAAGGTCATACTTTACTGACACGCAGGAGTACTGTGAAGATGCTACTGCCAAGACTGATGAGGGGAATGCAGTGGATTTATGATCCCCTGATTTGACAATGCCCTGTGCTCAGAAATTAATGTCTATAGGACAGTGTTAGGACATTGGGGGTAAATGAGCTGCTAGTTAAAAATGTCCTACAAAGAGGAGAAAAAAAATGCTTGTTTTTTTTCAAGTTGCTTTGCAAGGAGAGATGCAGGTCTAAATCTAGCTTCTAGAAGACCCAGATCATCTGGTTTAGATCAAGGATACTGACGTTTTCCTTTTAAATTGTAACTGAATTTCAGGGTGTTCATATTATCTAGATAAACCAGTACATGACCATCAAGTCTATACAAATGTAAACTCCTATAAAGGATATAGTACACATATACCTTGCATAATAATGCTATTGAGAAATGAGAAAAAGACATGAGAGGGAAAAATCACTGAGTACTGCCCTTCTGTGTATGGCTAAGGGTAAGATCTCATACTAGCTAAACTATGAAACAGTGCAAACTTGGACTTGTTTCTGATATTTAAAACACCTAATAGGCACCAGTTGCACAATTATTTATCACAAGAAAATAGTATCTCTTTGCCCCATTGCAAAACCTTTATCAGGTTTTAAAATCTGCAAAAATCTTTATCAGGTCTTTGTCTGGACAACCTCAGTTGTAAATTAATTGGTGTACACCTACATTCAGCAGCTTTTGGCATGTCTGCCTGGCAGATAGAGCAGTGAAAAATTATTTTTCATAAATTCTATTTGTGTCTCTTACAGAATAAAAATTTTCCCATACAAATAGTAAGGTACCTGACACAACTCAGAAGAGCAGACCTAGTATAGAATTTTAAGAGCTTTTGGTTCCACAGGGAAGGCGTCATCTTTTACAAAATGCAGCAAGTTTTCAGGGCAATTGCTGAAGAGCTCTATTGGATCCACCTTAGAAATTCTCTTAGGATTTCTCTGTAACTGTAATTTGTGTTATCTCTGAAGTGCTTATGTTACATTAAAAAAAAAAAAAAGAAAGAAAAAAAAAGATTTTTCCTAGATCAGATTTAAGACAATATAAACCAGTAATCACAGTTATGAAAAATATTGTCACAGTCAAAGTCAAAGTGGGGCAGAGAATCAGAAATTACAAGTGCATAAGAAAAGATTGACAGTAGGATATAGGATAACAAAAAGTTGAATTAAATGCACATATTCACAGTGATAGAACAGTACCAAGAGATTCTTAGCATCAAATAAAATTTTAGTTTGCTTTTCTGAACTTTTATTTCCCCTTGATCTTCATGGAAGGGGATTTTTTTTTTTTTTCTTTGTGAAAAGTGTTTTCTTAGGTGGGGGCCCTTCTGCCTCTTCTGGTTCATTTTTTAATTTTTTTAACATTTTTTTAAAGAGCTTTTTTAAAGCTCTACCTGGAGCTTTCGGCCAGGTAGAATACTGGGTGTAGTATTGTTACTGCACCCAGAGGGACCACCCCCAGTGAACTCAAGAATCCAGCCCCTAACATACTTTACTCTGTACTTCACAGCATGCTGTGTGTCAGTACCCCAAACCCTGTGTGTCTCTGAAAAGTGAGATAGCCAGATGGTAAAGAATCTGATCTGATTTGGTTAGTGAGACGGTGGTGTAGGAGCTAAAGGAACTGGAGCAGACAAAGGGACACCCCAAATTGAATACTGTTGAGTAATGGAAAAGGTGTAGTTCAGGTATGGGCAAGCATTCCAGCATTATCATTTTAACCAAGCCATTTTTATGTAAAGGTTTAAAAACAGGACCAAGTTACCATGGAAACTGATTGAAGCAGAGACTTACTGTAAATTCTTTTCTAGACGAGGATAACAGGACTGACAGGTGGGCTGTAAAAGGAAAATGAATGCAATATAAAGTTAGGCATGATGGTCTGTTTTCTCTTCCTAAAGGTATTTTTTATAGCTCTGCTTTATCTCTACTATTTTCTACAGTGATATATTGACTGTATCTTAAAAGATGCTCACACCCAAATGAACCTTTTATTTTGTCATAATCCTATTTGCAAGGGGATGTACGCACCCTGGAGAAAAGAACTGAAGGGTAGGTCACTCCAGTTATTTTCCCAAATTACTATGTCTTGCCAGAATCATCAGGGAGGCAGAACCATCACTCAGAAAATGCATTTGCATAAAGCGCCCTTTGCTGCCAGTGTTTATGTTTTGCTCCTGAAATATGCTCTAGGTACATTCATACCATAGCAGAGTGCTCTCGTTGTGCAAATATGAGAGGAGGTAACAAGGGATGAATATGTTGATGGTGAAGAAATATCAATTTTCCCTTTCTCAAAAATTTTGGAGAGTATACTTATTTGCTGCAATTGAATTCAAAGCCAAGATGATTTAGCTCGTTAAATACTTTCTTAGTCCTATGGATAATGGTAAGAATAACATAGATTAGAGTACACAGACCCCAGAATTTGGTGCCAGAGTTTTAAGAAGGGAAATTGGCAGAGAATGAACAACAGCAGAGCATATACCCTTTCCACTTGGAATAGTTAGCTGTCAGCACTGGAAAACTGTTCAACATATGAATATGAAATATCTTTTTAAATCTGTGCCGGATATTTCTACCTGCTGTGCTTAATTTAAGAATCTTGTTTTATCATTAGAGAAAAATTGCTCTCTCTTCCAATATAATTTTCTACCAAAAGGAAGGAAGGAGAAGGGTAAAATTCATACTGAACTCATCCTGAAACTTTTTGAGCCTAAAGTTTCTGCTTCTTGGTTCCGGCTCCCACCTGGAAGTATATTTGCACATGCCCCCTGACTTGAACTATAAAGCAATTTTCCTCGGGAGTTTTAAGAGGTTTGCTGTCACAAGTAATCATAGTTGGTCCCACTGCTCTAGAGTCACAATAGATAGCCACCTTCTCCAGCATGTTTAATGTTTACCTTAACACTAGCTAAAAGTAATGGCAAGAGGTGGTTTTATTGTCAAAAGTAAATGTTCTGCTCACCTTCAGTATCTGTCTTCCTCAGTGCTGTGGGGGTGGGGACATGACAGATGGTTCCTGCAAACTAATCACAGAAAACATGGTATTTGGTATATTGCATGCATTTCCAGGCAAATAATGAACAATTTTTATTTAATATCTTCCCTGTGGAAAGCTGGACACCTTAATAAAATGTGTTGTGCTCTAAGAAAATGCATATTACGTGTTAAAGTTAAGATGTGATTAATCACAGAACTCTGAAATAAATGATGCACAGGCACATTACCTATCCTAAGTGAGTTCTGATGATGGTGTTTATTGCATGTAAAGCTTTTTGGCCATAAGACAAAGGGAATCATGGGGCCAAATTTTGCTCTCTTCAGCCTATGTAAGTTCATCTTTGATGCAGGGTTTTGTCCACCTCATTGTACCTGTGTGTCTCCAAGTCTCAGAAGGCCAGGCTTAGTGCAGGCAGGCTTATTTAGAGGCTTGTGCAGTCTTTCAGATGGAACGCTTAATACATAAAGGGTACAACCATTTTTGTCACTTAAAGGGAGTTATTTTAAGTATTTATATGCTTTTTGTCTTTGTACTTGGATAAACTTTACCTAAAAAGGGCCAACAAATACTTCTGTGGTTTTCAAGAAAACAAATTCACCATAAATATAGAAATTACTTCAAAGATATGATCCTCAATTTAGAAAAGATGTTCTCAATTTAGTTTAAAAGATGTTCTAAGTTTAATTCATGATGCTGCAGTTTAATTCAATTAAAATTCTGTGGCAACACTGTATATTCCCACATTTTACTTTTTATTAAACATCCCAGGAGAGTTAATTATTTCTCATACTTCTATGACAAAAATGTCATTTCAAATAATTGTGATCAAATTCCCCACACAGGTGTTTATAAGTATCTTGGATTTAATTAAGGAAGTCAGAGAATTAGAAATGAGAATAACAAAGTTCATAAAATAGAACAATACGATCTGAATTTACAAATGGAATGATTGTCCAAAAGCAAAGGTGGGGATTAGAGGTACAAAAAAATGGAATTATTGTTAGGAACTGGGGAAAACCTAGGAAATAACTTCTAGAGGGGAAAATAATAATAGTAATAATAATAATAATAATAATAATAATAAAATAATAATAAAGGAAACAAACTACCTAAGGATAGTTCTTGCAAGCCTGAGCAGAATTATATGAAAATCAATGAACCCTGCAGAGGTGCCTTGGATAAGGTACCTTGTAATCTTCCAGACTAGCCCTGAAAGTAAACAGACAAATGCTATGAAGGTGTTGCTTGGACTTACAGAGAACAAACTGCTAGACATTTACAATATATTTATGTATTCTTGTTGCCACATTTTTTCCAAAAAATAAATGATATGAACAGATTCTGCGCATGGATTTAAGTTATTATCAATATAAAGAATACAGTAGTATTCATATGTAAAAACTTGTTATTACATCAGAACTTGTCACAGGTTTCTCATTGCTTTGTCTTTATTTTCGTGGAAGACAGGTGAGTAATAAAATCAAGTCTTTCATTTACCCATAGGTAACTCACAGATGTTTGTCAATGCAGGTTTACCAATATACAGTCTGCACGGGTTTAATACATGACAAAGAGACAAGCAATCTGTGGAGAATGGCAGTGGATGTGATGCAGATCAGCAAGAAAGAGAAATTAAGGATGAAAAGACAGAGAAGTTTCTGAAGAATCAGGTAAGGAACACAGGTGATTCCCTACAATGTGCAAGTTGTACAAAGAACCATTTGAAATAGATTTGCCTATTTTGTCCTTTCTAATATTTTTGAGAATAACTACTGTATGTGCCTATGGATATATGTATAAACATACACATATCCTTCTTACTCCCACCCAGACAATAAATTTTCTTTTTGAACAAAGTTGCCACAACCCACAATGCAAATACTTGCCATCGTAGTATTTTATTTATTTATTTGTTTGTTAAATAAAATCCATGCAGTATAATCCATTTTGTTTTGTTAAAAAACAAAACAAAACAAAACAAAACACGTTACTATTTGATATAGAAAACCAAATGAGTAATATTTGTACAAAGAAATAAAAGAGAGTTGTGCTATGTGTTCCTATTCTTTCTCAAGCAGTCAGTTCCAAGTTCTAAAACCTTAAATTACGCTATCCTAATACTGAGCTCTTTGGGCATTACATGTACACACACTGCAGATGAGCAGGTGTGTTATAACCTGCCTCTGCTTTCTGACACTGGTGACACATAAAGAGTTCATTTAGAGCTGGCACATGTTTTTAGTTCCTAAGCCTGAATAAAGGAGAGTAAAAAATATATTTACACAGCAGCAAAGCTGGACAAACAGCGAGCAACAATTCACCCTTTCCTCCTCTGCTCCCTTAATTTAGCAAAAAGTTGTTTTACCACTTGTAGTGACACAGTGGTAGAAGTAAATGTGACAGAGAAAGTACCTTCTCTACAGCCTGAAACAAGCTGGGGAACTAAGGTAACTGCAGGCTGCACAAGGCCTTTCCGTTGTTTGTGACAGAAACACTCTCTTCAGTTTTTAGATATAGCTTATTTGGATGAAATTACATTTTCCACAAGTAGGAGTTAAGAAGAAATGCTCACAACTAAACACTACATATCCATCATTTGTCTGTCCATCTTATCTGCGCCTCACCCTTCCACTCGCAAAACTAAAGCTAATGAGAGGCCCGATACACCAACCCATCAGCTGTTAAGAATGGCTCTGTACAGGGCTTCACGTTCCTGAGTAGCACCATCAGCTTATCACGAGTTCAGTATATATGCTCAAAATAGAATTCCTTGTAGTTTGGCCTTGTAGGAGACAAGAAAGAAAGAAAGAAAGAAAGAAAAAGGAAGGAAGGAAGGAAGGAAGGAAGGAAGGAAGGAAGGAAGGAAGGAAGGAAGGAAGGAAGGAAGGAAGGAAGGAAGGAAGGAGGGAAGGAAGGCAGGCAGGGAGGGAGGGAGGGAGGGAGGAAGCCCAGTTCCCAGTTAAGCCTCTCAAACTGAAAAAAATATATATTAAAAAATCATTATTATTAGTTACATCATAGCACTTAAATGTAGCACAGTTCATGGTTTTGCAAATATTTTGTTCATGCTAACATGTTGCACTTTTTGCACTTTGGTAAGATTACCACGTATTCTGCCAGTTCCTCTGTATGTTGTTGATTTCTGCAAAATGACAGCTGCTGCATTAATAGAAAAAAAAAAAATAAAAAGGTTCAGAGTATCAGTAAGGATGCCTCTAATGGGAGAAGCAGCATAATACAGCTGGAGTTTCTAGGAGATGCAATATTCATCAGTTACAAACTTGGGAATGTCATATTGTAAAATGTACAAGATCAAAGACGCTGTGTGGTGTTTCAGCTGGTTCCATTTGCCATATGGCATATTATTATTTTGTATTACCTTGGGGAGTGCAATAAAAGGGAAAGGAGACTAGAGCACACTCGAGGTATATAGAATAATATGCAGAAATTCTATAGTTCTTAATTGTAGCAATAAGGTCTGTAACTGAAATGGAGGTGGAACTAAATACAAGAGCTAAATGTGTGTTATACTGCTCTCCAGCTACTGGAAAGTAATAAACTCTTATCAGGAATATTTACACAGGAAGAATTTGCCAGATACCATATGTAGAAGCCTACAGACAACCCCAAAGAAGGTTGACTCCAAAGTCAGCAAATGCTATGTGTAATGCTATACACATTACCATGATACAGTTTTACAACAGATTTTCTGGGGTAGGCTGAATAAAATACTAGATTGGTAGTCTTTAAGAATGAGATTCCACATGCACAACTATAATAAAATCATCAAATGAATTATTTGAATTATTAGAACACACATTTGCATTGTGTGGGCTGGAGGGTAGTGTTTGGTGAAAACAATTACAGTAAAGGATTCCTACATGAATTGTGGCAGTCTGATATCAGGATAAGTGAGCTGTTCATAGGGCCTAAAAAATCCCCAAACAAAATCTGCAGACCCCAGACTTCGAAAGGCAGAACATATTTCAGAAGTCGGAAGCAAATTGTTCTCAACATATCCAGAACTCATGCAAAATTTCAGGCAAGTAGGCGCAATAAAACATTATATTTCAGATTCTGCCTGTAAATTCAATTCTTCCCATGCCAGTAAATTGAGCTTCACCCCTCCTGCCCTCCAGGGCCATCTTTGGAGGTATAGTCTGACTCTGAAGCAAATTCCAACCAAGGTCGTATCATTCACTGCAAGCTATTATTCAGTCATTACTTCAATTTTAAAAGACAAATTTTCTGATACCAAATCACAGAAATTCACAGGCTTGCAGTTTTTTGGAATAGTTTGTCTCCAAATACCATAGGCCATTAGATGCAGCATTTCAAGATCTGTTACAGAAGCAGAATACTTTAAAATTATTTATGCTAATTGTGCAATACTTCAGATGGCATCTTCAAAGCTATCATCTATTCAAGTGTTCAGTTTGAGCAGCCAAAAAGTAGAAGAGAGTTCTTTTTAGCCAGATCTTTAACAGTAATAAATCAGAGAAATTCTAGTAACTCTTAATATTTCCTATTATGTATTATGTATTTAGATTTCCTGTTAGCTTTTACCAGCTTTTAGGAAGATAACTTTTTAAATAAGTCATCCAAGTGACTCAATGTCATTTAAAGATACCACAGCCTCCCAGTTCAATGAATAGATGAGGCTGGCAGGTGAGGCTGAGCTGCAATTGCCGTGCAAATTAGTGCATACATTTCCATTTCTCAGCTAATGCTAACACCAACTCAGGACACATTTTCCACTGTGTTACCGAAACCTATGAAGTTTTCACACTTTCAGCCTGAGTGCCACTCATACTTAATCTATACATAATCTTCTGTTTTGGTCAACAAAACAGGTTGATGTAAAAATGACTGACTGATGTCAGTAACTAAGGGCCATTATTAAGCGAGAGATAAGAACAGGAAGGGACAGAAGGAGGGAGGGAGCTAGTTCTCACTATTGGACTCCAAAGCATTCTTTGCTGCTAAGTCAGCAGGAATCCTGAATATGTGTTAACTGACAGTTCAAGTTGGAAGACTCTTATCTTGTAAACATAGTTACTGAATTACCAAACATATCTACCATTATATTCTTTACAGGAGAGCTATGCAGTGTTACAAGAGGAGAATAGTGTTTCTATATTTTTTCCTTATTAGAATGTATTCAATTCCATACTCAGGAAAGATAACTAGTGTTTGACAGAATTAGTGTTTACCTTATCCTAATAAACTGAGAATTTAAAATACTTTTATTTCTGTTATTCTGATAATCTCTGTTACCTTGACAACAAGCATAAATGAATGTGTTATTTCATGATAAATTTTCAGCGTAGGAGTTTTAAGATGGTAATGGAAAAATAACTTTTTTGAAATACTTAGTAATTTCTTCTGAAAAAAATAGAAATATTTAATTAAATATCAGAAATGGAAAGTAAATATGAGTTCTTCAACTTAAAATCTTACCATAAAAGAGCAATTACTACTGCTATTATTTTTTAATAAACCAACTCACTATTAAGTTCCACGTTGAAAACTCGGGAAAACATCAAAAATTAATAACTGGGAGAGTTTTCTTTTCCATTAATAAATGGAAGCATTCAACTCAATAAAAGAATTACATTCCAAAGTTTTCTCATAATATGCAATTTTTTTTTCTGCTGGTTCAATTCATTTAACCAGTTAAATTTATTTATTTTTTGATTAATTGATCATGACAATGTTACAGTATAATGTTGATTATATTACATGTGTACACTTTCAAAGTCTTCAATTAGTTTAAGAAAATGCAGACAGGCCAAAAATTTGCTATGCTTCAGAGGAAGAATGTTGAATTACATTCAGCAGGGAAACCATACGTATTTTTATCTAACCACAGTTCTTAAAAAAAACAAGGGATGAATGGTGAAAAAGTCTTAAGAGAATTTCAGAGAGGACAGAATCTTAAAGACATGACCTGTTTAAGTAGTATATTACACTTTATAAAACTGTGCTGTCAGCTATGCCCCCAGGTGTTGGTGACAATGCAGTATTTAAAAAAAAATGAACGCTGGTTATATAAACTGGAATAATACAATCGTTAGTATAGTCAACCTCTAAATTTTACTTCCAGGGGCACTCATATAGTGAAATTCATAACTACGCCTTTACTTGAAAACTTGGAAAGACTGCATCTTGCATCTGCCTTGTTTTTAGGAGGTGCCCAAGATCTAGCTAAATACAATCTCTATATCTATTTTAGGGTTACTTTTGATATGTATTCAACTGTCAAATCCTCATATGCTTCTTCCAAAAAGATGCTCTGCTGGATATTTGCAGTACATTATGAACAGATGTTGTTCCTGCTCTGCTGATTCATGTTAGAGGACTTGTATCTTTGATGGATTGTGAGAAGTGGATGAAACCATAAGTGAACAACACAGTATAATGGACAATTTGTTTAGGATGTCACTGCTCTTTCTAAATGAACTTATTCACAACAGATTCTAGACTGTTGTTTTCATGCTATTCTAAACTTGAGTCTTTTTATGCCATCAATTGCTAGCTGATAGTCTCTTAAGGTAAATGACTGGCTACATCTCAAATCCTGATCACTCAACATGACCTGGATTTGCTGTGCTCCAGAAAAAAAAACATAACATCATTTGAGAATAAGGATCATGATATGCCCCTGTGGTCCAACAATACAATTTGTACTATCAGGAATTTTCAGCAGTACAGTTAGCAGATTCCATTTTGCAAACATGGCTTTTTAAGTGTGATGTCTACACTGCACGTTTGGGCCATCAGATCACTATTGAAGGTACTGAAATGTTTTCTATCCTTTTGTTCTCAAAGATGTATATGTATGTTTTAATGTACTGTGGAGGTTCCTAAAAATAAATAATAATAATATATATATATATATTAATATATATATTAATATATATATATAAATCTTGTCCTGTTGTTTGCTTCAAATAATATATATATATATTAATATATATATATATTATAATAATAATATATATATATATTATTTGAAGCAAACAACAGGACAAGATTTAAGGTATAGAATGAGGTGTGCTTTCTGAGTTGAGTTCCTTCTATATGAATGCTCAGGTACCACCATTGAAGGTTCTACCAACCTTATGTACACCTCCATCTCCAAGAACACTTCATCTCCTGCTCAGTCTTGCTCGCTTAAAGTACCATTAAGTACTTTCCTGGAACAGGCTAGTGAACTACATGCTCAGATGATCTTTATAATTTCTAATTTTTAAAGCCATGTGTCTGCAATAACATCGTGCTAGTAACAAATGATATTATAAATTGTACTTAACTGTATAAACCTCCAAGGTATCTAAGGCTCCATCAAAACAGAATAAAGTAGGAGAACATTTTTAAATTGGAAAATATTACAAGACTGAACATTGTTCATAGAATGAAAATAGCACTTTTGTAATTCCTTGCTAGCCCATGAAAGGACCATCTGATTTACATGAAATGAGTTAAAACATGAGATATAAATTCCTTTTTGCTGTTTAGAATATTATTGATTTTTTTTGACATCACAGATGACAGTAAATGTGATTAATTACTGCTGATAATTGGAGCTTCATTCCAGTGGTTATTGCTTGTCAGTAACAATTAATAGCTCCACAAAATCCTCATTCATTTCACAATATTAAAGAATGATGGCTTCTGGGAATTATGCTAAACTAGCACTTTCAATTAGATTTCAAATTTTATAGTATATTGAATAACAGTTTATGGTCTTATAATAGTACCAGTGGTTTATTGTTGTATGGTAATCATTCTAATTACATGTGTGTTTATCTGGAGAATTCGAATTTTTATGGTCATAACAAAAATAGTCACTTGTGAGTTATAATTTCTTTAAAAGTATAGAGATTTTTGGTCTTTACTGGTAAAGACGATTTTGAATGCCAGTTGCATTGCTGTTCTCCCAATTTTTGATGGGCAAGATGCAACAGTTAAGGGATGAAAAGAAGGTTTAATTTCCTCCGTATCAAGCACCAAGTTGGTATGACAGGTAGCACAGACATCCAATTACAAGTCTCCTGCTTACAGCTGGACTGGGCTGCAGATATAACGCAGTAACTGTCTCATCTGAACATCTCCAGAGTTACAGGAAGAGAGGAGGGGAATTCATCAATAAAGAGGAATTAATCAAAATACTGACTTCAGAGAGTCACTGAGAAGTATGTACATCTTCGCCCACTTCCCCAGTAAATAACGTCCAGTAGACAGGAGGAAAATTGATACACATACACACCAACCAACCAACCACAAACAACCACAACAACAGAAAGGGAGAAGGAACCAAGGAGTGACATGGACAAGCAAACAGGGGAGGGAAAAGGGTGGTGTAAAATAAACGATGATAAAGTCTGTTGAAAACATATTATCTGAACAGAATTAGGACAAAATAGTGCATGCAGTTCAATGTTTGAGACTAGAAAGAGTATAGTGGTTTCTGTGACATTAAGCTTACCAGAGCAAATTTTAAGTTAACAGAGATGCCAGGAGGCTCTGAAGTTGACATGCGTATAAGATAAATATTTAAAATATAAATATACTAATAAAAATTCTGGCCCTGGGGAAGTCAGTGCACTTCTATCATTGACGTCTACATTGTCAGGATCTGAGTCATGGATCATATAACACAGTTCAACAAACAGTGGAAAAGGGAACAATGTGGAAGAAGAGCTTTAGAAAGTTAACTTCTCAATTAGCATAGGAGATGCTGATTTCACTTACATAAGTGCTTCTGCTTAGGACTCTCAGTTCAATTCTTTGATGCAAAGAACACAATTTCTATGAGGCTACTCCAAATAAACATTTGTTCTGTTTTGTCTTTTATTTGAATATGCTCTTGAAACTTACTGATAATTTTGAATATTTTTCTAATTTAATTTTACTTACACAAATTACTTGATGAATCTTTCAAATACAGAAAATTCTAGTGATTCGGTCTTGTAATATTCTTCCAGACAATTAAGTTACCCAAGCGTAGAACAAGGTAAGGTAAGAATCTATCCCATGAAGCACTGAATTGTTTTAGCAACTAGGTTAAGGAAAAAGTTAACAATAAAAATGACAGTGAAAATTCCAAGGAAATTTCAAGTCAAAACTGCAGCTGATTGTACAGTCTATTTAATGTATTCATTTTCCATTCAGTAATGATTCTTTCCAAGTCAATGCCAGACTCCAAATGAAGTCAATGAGAACAGGAGCAAGACCCTTCTTATTTCTATTTGATTAGTTCGTGCAAGTTTGCAAAAGCAGAAAATTACTGCTGGTGATAGAAGAACCTCAAAAGATGTGCTTGTTCATGTCACTGGAAAAATCAGATTTCAGAAGTTTGGATGATTATCTAGAAATATATAAACCTTCTTGAATTATTCTAATCAGGGCTTTCAGACCATCTGTTCAAAAATATTTCTTTTTACAGTTTCATAATACTATTATTAGTTATACGTTGTATACTAGCACCTAAAGGCCCTAATTAGCATTTATTCTACTGTGGCAGGTGTTGTATAGACCATGTTGAAACCAAGTGCAGAGTAAGCTGGGACTAAATGTAAGAAATAACCAGCTTTGCAATTCCCAAGGTAAATTTGGGCTAAGTGTATATGAGGTGTTATTTTAGAATGATTGTTTTTCTTAAAATTTCTTTTCATTTAAAAATATGTATTTGGAAAATAAACTCAAAAAATGATATTTAATAAATTCACAATTATGACACTAAAAAACATTACTAAAGAGATCAAAGAATAGAGCATGAATGTCAGAAAACTGGTACAAAAGGACAACAGACTTCAACAAATGCAATTCCATTCTCATATTCTTTGATCTAATCTAATAAACCTTTAATCTTTCTATTGTAGGACAAAAATTCAGGCATTTCAATCCTCTAGATCCAATTCTAATCTCTTACTCAGACAAATCAGTTTCACTCCCCAGTAATTCATGGCAACAAAAAATCTTACAATATATTTCCTATCTTCAGAACTAAATTTATTGATCAAGGGCTTCTCATTTTATGATTAGAGAATTTCTTCTACGAGAAAAAAATGAAGATTTTTCTTCTTTATTTTGTGAATGCTTAAATATTGACCTTTTATTCCTTTTCCCCCAAATCCAACATTCTCATTCCTTTTATGATATTCTTGGTAATTTTTTATCAGCTATGGTAAAGTACACTGTGCTGCTCAATGTCTTGAAGCCACAATGGGTCCTGGCTGGGATAGAGTTAATTATCTTCCTAGTAGCTGGTATGGTGCTGTGTTTTGGATTTAGGATGAGAGTAATGTTGGTAACACGCTGATGTTTTAGTTGTTGCAGAACAATGCTCACTCACAGCCAAGGACTGACTCTCAGCTTCCTGTGCTGCCCTGCCAACAAGCAGGCTGGGGGTGCACCAGGAGCTGGGAGGGGACACAACCAGGACAGGTGGCCCAGACTGGCCAAAGGGACATCCCACACCATGTGATGTTGTGCTGAACAATAAAACTGGGGGAGTTGGCTGGGGAGGCTGCTGCTCAGGGTCTGGCTGGGCATCAGTCGGCAGGTGGTGAGCAATTGCATTGTGCTTCACTTGCTTTGTATATTCTTTTATCATTATTGTTATCATTACTACTATTATTATCCCTTCCTTTACTGTCCTATTAAACTGTCTTTATCTCAAGCCACAAGTTCTTACCCCTCCCCCCCCCCCCCTTTTTTTTTTTTCCAGTTGTCTCCCCTATGCCTCTGTGGTGGGGGGAGCGAGAGAACAGCTGTGTGGTGCTTAGCTGCCTGCCAGGATAAGTCACAACACAATGATATTCAGCCTTCCCTGGAAGAGACACCTTTTTACATGCACTCTGTACTCAATTCCATTCAGCTACAATACAGCAAAATTAAACAATAAACCACAAAGTCAATAATAGGTTTCTTTCTCTATGTGTACGTAAAGGTAATGTTACTGTAAGTCAGTAAAAGCAGTGGTTACTCAGCACCTGAGAAGACTAGATATTATTCACATTCAAAGGATCTCAAGCTGGCTTAAATTTAAGTTAAGATCCTAAGAAATGGCAGTATCCTCAGTTTCTGCAGCACAATATTACCATTATGTGTATGAAGCATTTAGATGCTTCTTAAATCAATTCAATTACTTCCACATGGTGACCCTCAGAAATGTATAGCAAGAAAGAGCAGCCTCCATTTGCTTTCAGTGTGTGAGAGCACACTAATTGGTAGTCAGTGGTGTGGAAGATACCTTCTCTGTAATCGTGTGGCTTCAGTGGCATCTCTGAAGAGAGAGGAGTTATTACTACACCTTGCAATTTGAAAATTCAGGTTCTTGTGCTTGCTTAGCATCAGTACTTATGGACTGAAGTTCAGACTTCTTATTCTGCCTAGTCGTTAACTGTCGCAATGCTCTGTGTGTAGTATTGTGATGTGAAACTGGGATTATATGTAGTTCTCCATGTTAAATGCGGAGTTTTTCTTGTGACTGCAATAAAGGTATCTGGGGGATTGGACTGTGTGCATATGAGATAGTGGGGGGAATATTTAGGAAGCCTATATTACTGAGTCATCAAAGCCTTAAGTTATTTTTAAGTGATTCTATTGATGATCAGCAGTCTTTTGATTAGGATTCATTAGACTCAACTCAAACCTGATGGTCTCACAGTTGTTGTGAGTAGAATTTACTTCTTCCTTGCCACCCTTTCCTCATACAGTCTCAAATGCTAGACAGAGACATTTCAAAGACTTAGATTATCTGAGCAAAGGTGCATAGGAACGCTTTCTTAATTAGCTCAGTTATTTTGGGTACAAGTCATCTTTAACAGAGAAGTGTGCCACAAAATCCATGTTGGGAATTCTTCAATTACTGTTTTCAGAATGTAGTATTTAACAAAACACCTAGCAAACTAGACATTTCCTCTAAGAAAACTCCAGGGAATGGGAAGCCATGAAGTCTGGGCAGAAGAGGGAACATCAGAGCCTCATTAGCTGTTGTTCTTTGGCTGTAGATTCCAGCTTCTGCATGCCTTTCTAGTTCACAAGAACACAGCAGTTTTACTATGCCTTGGGTCATAAGATAATTGAAATGTGCATACATTCAATAGTATAAGGTTTATCAGAACATACACATAAGAATTTAGAAGCTGAGACCCAGCTGTTGGCTGCTTTTAAGATTTTTTTTTCTTTATTCCTCTTTACTATGAGTAGCAACTCTTAACTATGGAGAACCAAGCAGAACCAAGCAGAACATAAACTATAAGATGAAAGGAGAAACAGACCGTGTAAACATGCTTTTGTTAGAATGCAACCAAGGTATGTTTTGTAAATTCAGACAAAACACCTGCTGGAACAGCTCTCACCAAAACATTAGATAGGCCATCTCTTCAGGGGATGTTGTGTATTGTGGTGTCTCTGTTCAGGAAACTACTTGTATTGTTACGGAGTGAAGCAGGAATAAATTTCCCCAACATGCTGTACTGTGCTCAAGAAGATTATATTTAATATCAGAGATGAAGATCATCTTTTAGCTTTCCTCACAGCTGACTTTTCAGAGTTTTGGAAAATTCTGCTTATTTAATAATTTTATGTGAATGTTATGTCTGTAGTGCTAGAGACTTTAATCTGATTAATGGAGGAGATAAAAAACTTTCTACTGCTGCTATGTATGCTATTGCACTTTATGATTCATTCCTGAATCTCAGGAGAAGTAGGGTTGTTTTTGGCTACACAGTTTTTGTTAAAAAATCACTCTCTTGTACACCTGCTTTACATACAAGAAAATAAACTCAAAGAAGAGTCTAGCAACAATTTTCCATAGAAGGCTCATCAGTCTTTGCTATTATTTCACAGCAGTAAAGACTTCACAGTTATGCTAAGAAGTTTCCTGGAGGGGTCTATACCAGAGCTTCTGTGTTCACATCATTGCTATGCTTATCAGGTACATGGATTTCAGGCAGTTGCCTTTTCTGCCTCATCCCTCTTACCTTCTATAACTTATGTTTAATAAGAAGGGAAAAGCTCCTCAGAGCTTTAATAGCAGGAGATAATTGTTCTATACTCTGTGCAGTTTCCTCTCCAGCACTATAACATACATCAGTTGGTAATGGTTAATTACTCTCTGCACTTGCAATTCAGTCTCCTGAGAAGTGAAATTAAATTTTGTGCTTTTAGCCTAGGAGAACACAGACTCAAAACACACACACACTTTAAGTTTTCCTGAGAGTTGGTCAGAGCATTTTCTTGACAAGCAGTTGCAGACCTGACTTTTATTGCAGTTGGCACTCTGACTTGATGTTATGGCTAGAACTATTTCTTTGCGCCTAACACTGATGGGTATGTCTCGCAATGAAAGACTGCTTATCCATTACTCCATATATGCTTATGCATTACATATAACCAAATGACATAGTAATTCCAGAAATTGCTTATTCTGTTTGATCCCTCATTTTGCTTACATTTGTCTGAAACTAACAGTTTTGGCAAGAAAGGACTAACCAGTCTTGGAGCACTGTCAGTACCAGGAAAGTAAGACTTGAATTCATTCAGCCTGGAAACTTAAGGACTGCTTTGTCATCCTTTGCCCAGACTTAACTGGATAGCTAGTATTCAAAAGTTTGGACTGAAGAGAACAGTTGTGTTTTGCCCATTTTTTTTGCCAGAAATATTGCTTATGCCTATGTGCATTATGTAAACTATGCCCAGATATCTTGGAAAACATTATGAACGGAGCTGTTTGGGAATATTCCAGTGCAAAGGTTTTCTCAAGAAGATCTGTTTTCATAAACCTGAAGAATTACCCTGCAGCATTATGGATTTCACTGAGTGCAAGTCAGATTCATAGGATCCCTTGTCTGGTTCTCCCACCAGAAATTCCCCAGACTTTGTAGTTTCTGTGAAATTTAAATAAGATTTTCAGAGATAAATTGATCTTAATTATTTCAAAATATTATTTGTATATTATTTGTATTGTGTATTATATATATTTTATATAAATACAAATATTATTTGTATTGTGTATTATTTTCTATTTTCATATCTCATTCCCAAAGTAACTTAGAGAAAAAGCCAGAGGTGGTACTTCAAATTTGAGAATCTGACAAAGACCACTTAAAACCTTTAAAATAATGCAGAATTTAGTATTAATTTAGCTTATTTCCCTTCCCGGGAAAAGTTCTCAGGCAACTGCAGTTATGTCAACATAAAATAAAACATAATAACAAAACTAAAGTCCCAAATGCAGAATTAGAGCAACTTTCAATAGGTATTTTTTGTCAGAGCTTTTTGTCTACTTCGGTAAGTCTACTTGATATTCCTAAGCTAGTTATAAATTGTTTCTATAAAGAGTAGACTTTATTAGTAAGACTACCAGTAGTGATAAAAAAAACAACAGAATAAAAAGTTTTGTTTTGTTTTGTTTTTCCATGCTAAATAGGGAGCTTTATTAACATTAATTTAATTCTGAGAGCAGCTCTCACTTGGTCTTCCTTATTTCATAAAACAGCTTCTGCTGAGACATTTTGCCACCTTTTCCCTGCCTATGCACAAATGCACCTTGACCTCCTCCCTCACCCTACTTCAGTACAAGCAATTTGTATGAAGTATTCATATTGTTCTGAGCTTAAAAAAAATAATATCAACAACGACAAAAACCTTGTTTGTAATTCATTTGGATTTGACTTTGATGAGGGGTCTTCCTCTTGAATTCACAAGGAGACAAGCTGGCCCCAAACTGATTTCCTTTACAAAAGAAGCAAGCAAACAGCAACCCTCAAACAAATTACTAAAACAAAACAAAACAAAACAAAACAAAACAAAATAAAATAAAATAAAATAAAATAAAATAAAATAAAATAAAATAAAATATATATTTTTTTCAATTAAGGAGATATGTTTGAGAACAGACTAATTCTCAAAGATTTAAAGAATGTTTTTGACCAACACTAATAGAAGAGCTGATTTTCAATATTTTTTAGTTTATTTGAAGCAAAGTTCTTTATCTTCTTTAAGGCTAGGTTGCAAATACCAGGAGGAGAACTGCACAGTAATTTATTAGTGCCTGGAAACACCCAAGTTTGCCATATGGCTCTGTTGTAGACAATCACAGTTCTGAATTTCAGCTATGCAAAATTTCAGAGTGAACTACTTGCATTACATACAGAGTGATCTACTTATATTACAATGCTATATCTGAGATTTCCCCTCAGCTAGTTTTAGTAGGACTAGGCATCCTAGACACAGAATGTGTAAGCTCTGGGTTACCCTCCGGCAACTCAGTAAGACAGAGTTCCTCTTAAATGTTGCATTTCTCAGGATCACCACCTTTAAATCAGCATAATTTAAGAATAAGTTTGGCAGCACTCAGTTACGTCAGCCTATGAACAACTGAGTTGAGCTTACTACACTGACAGATGGGGAGGCCACGCTGTAGTTCAACAGAATAACACATCACTTTTTGTTGTATAAGTCTCCCAACAATCTGTTCTGCCTAGCATCCCACGTCCTTGGGGGCCTGAACACATTTGAAGTGGTACTATATAAAGAAAAGGTTCAGAAGGAAGTGCTGCCAAACTGGCTGGTGGTCATTGATTGCTTCCTCTTGGAAGCACAAATTAGAAAGGAAGTCCTTTAATATTAACAGTTTATTTTGAAAGAAGAAGTTCTTCATGTGAAACGCATCTCCCACATACTACTAAAAACACCTATATTTTCATATTTTTCTACCATGACTAATTTAAACAGTGCACTATTCTGACATTCTCTGCAACCTATTTCAGCCATTCTGCACAACTGCGACATTGTGTAAACTCAAAGCTTGAATATAGATTAAGGTAATGTGATAAATTATGCAGAACACAATTGTTTGTTTACCATAAGGAAGGAGATAATTAAAAAGTGTTCTTGTAGAACTATATTGATTCTGTCTTAAGCAGACAACTAACCACCGATTCTGTGTAGTTGATTCACAGAATCACAGAAGGGTTGAGGCCGGAAGGGGCCTCTGGAGGCACCTGGTCCAATCCCTGCTCAAGCAAGGCCACCCAGAGCAGGTTGCCCTGATGGCTTCTGAAGATCTCCAAGGAGGAGACCCCACAGCCTTTCCAGGCTAGAGTTCCAGTACTCCATAACCAGCACAGTGTAAAAGCATTATGTTCAGTAGTCAAAGCTCATGACACAGTGTTATTAGGCTAAATGAGAAAGAAATGGCTAAAAAATATACATCTTGAGCAAAAATGCCTGGAAATTGCATAAATTTACACCAATTTCTAACCATTTTCACAACTTTTCCACTGTCCATTTTTACTTCGATTTATTATTATAAGCATTCTTTATTTTGTTTATTTGAGAGAGAAGACAGAGCATATACTGCTTGCATGACATTATTTTATTTTATATTTAAAGTTAAAGTCAGTACTCTTAAATTTTAAGACTTCATTTTCCAGAACATTTATAAAGATTTAGCTTCTGAAGTACTTCAAGTTATGGGCTATATAAAATTTCATAAATTCATACCGATGAAGCAAACAATCACATCTCTGAACCTCATTTCATGCAGACTTTGTAGCCGTCTAAAGCACAGCAAAGTGGCACTCATCTTAATTTTTCTGTGAAGGTAGTCTTTTGTCTAGAGGATATAATTTCATTATATATATACATATATTTTTTTTATATTTATGGTTAGAAACATTTCTGACTTTTTAGTGTACAAATTGTAGCATTTCTGTTGGAAAATCACTCTTTGGTAAGAATGCTCCCTGAAAGAAAAGACAGCTTCATTTTAAAAGGTGACAAATACAATAACTGTTTTCCATTTGGAAATAAGCTGACAGAATGTACTAGAGAAACGTGCTATAACTGTTTCCCAACACTTTTCCAACTGAGAAACAGGAAAAAAGAGTAACAGGATTTTATTTTTTCAATTTTCTTTCTAGTTTCTTCTTGGTGGTAAAAACTGTAGAAAATTTGTGTAACAAAAACCAGAATGTCTTCACCTGAAAATGTAGAGGTGGAGCTCTACGCTTGCAGTATATCCTGTGTGTGTGTATTAATAGTCTCATTTACTCATTTTACATCTTCCAGATGGAAAGCAGCTGAAAATTATGTGGGACAAAAAAAAAATAAAAAAAAAAATAGAATTTCAGTTTAGATACACAGGGATTACTCATTCAGACTTTTGGTCACCTTTCTCATGTGAATAACTTCCACACCAAAAATAGCATAAATATATAACCCTCACCATAACAAAAATTGTATTACTTTTCAAAAGGAAACCATCAGAAACTTAATAATGTCTGCAAAAGCTCTCTACTGCTGTTGTATTTTACTTAATGGAAAAATAACAAAATTTCAAGATACAATGGTGTGTTCAATGTCATATGTTGTTCTTTGAAGGGAGAAAGGCCTTCCTTAGCCACTTGGCTAGTTATATTAAACTAATAACTCTATATGAAATTATTATATCAATATTTTTTTCTGCTAAATCAAGTCAAGTTACTTGAAGAAAATTCTCAAATGAGGGCTCAGCAATAGGATTTCAAACTAAAACCAGTTCTCACTGCCTGAACGTTATGGTGTTTGGGTGATGGCTGTAGGTTTTTGCTGTTAAAAAAAAAATAAAAATCTTTAAAGCTATGTGTTTAATGAATACATGCCTAATTCCTTATTGTGCTCCATCCTGCTGTATACTTTAGTTACAAGTTAAATACTCTGTGAAGGAAATCCAAAATTGTTGTTCATGAGCTCTGCAATAAAAAGTAGATTTTTTTTTTGTCTGAGCCAACAATTTTCAAGTGAATAGGGCCTTTATAAAACATATTTTAACACTCCTGCAGATTAATAACGTGTTAGCAGAAAAAGACGTGTTGAGCTTAGCTCAATTATCCTTCCATCCCAATTATACTGTGACATTAAATCTTGTGACATTTAATAAGAAAGGCCATTTCATCCATGGCTGCCTCAACTGCGGACAATTTATGCAACAGTGTTCCCTCCTAAGAAACTATTCTAAAAGAAGGCAGCTTTCTCACACACTGCTATGTCTAACTGTCCATGTAAATTAAATAAGGTGCAGCAAAATATATAAAATCTTTCATTTTACAATTACTTGATGCCTTTGACTATAGAAAGATGAATTAACCAGGCTGGTGTGAATACTTTTTATGATTGTAACAGTGCTAATGTACTAATGTAAAAAAGAACCAGACTTCAAAATAACAAGGCATTTGTATGTTGATATCTCTCACTTCTTTATAGTGTTTTACATTTCTGAATGCATATTCACAGGTTTATATTTGTTCTGTGTTATTGAAAACTTGCTGTTCAACAAAACTTTAAGTGATGCCACTAAATAAGCCACTGGAGTAAACTTAGTATTTTCTTCCTCAAGGCAGACCTGAGTGAAAACCTTTAGGATCAGCTCAAGATTCTTTTTGAGAACAACAAGCATATACATCGTTATTGTAGGTTACAAGCAGAGACATCTCAGCTAACTGCTCGTTTGGCTCCAAAACTAGAAGGTGTGTATAGCTTAGACTGTATCTGAAATAAGCAGCCTTGCTGATCGGCAGCTGGCTTCAGGTTTGAGCTAGTCTCCATGCAGCAGCAAAGGACAATATATAAATGCAGCAACCAACTTTATAGACATCTTGAGGATTTTTGCAGCAAGTTCTATTGTGTGGTAGTAAAAATGCTCTAATTGTTTCCATCAACTTCTGCCTCTGTAAGTTACAAGTATATTAAGTCAGGCATATTTAGCTGGTCAATGCCAGTACAGCTACCTACTTCCACTTTAAGACCAACATTGTCCTATTTTCAGATAAATATAAAGTAAATGACTTGGCTCCCCAAATAGCTCTGAGTTCTTACAGCAATTTATTTTACTCTAATATGAAATAGAAGTTTATAGTTGGTTGAAACATCTGGTCTCTTTAGGTAGGACAGGTGTTTCAAATCAAATATCCAAGCACCGAAGAGTGGACTGTGTGTCGTAGGTAAAAAGCTCTGTGAAAAAGTCACAGGATTGCATCCTGCCTGGTTAAGACTGGGTAAATTAACTCAGGTTCGTGTTCTTGGTAGATAGGCTAGTTTCCATGATTATATTCTGCCAACGATAGCTATTTTGCATTTTTTTCTGTGATTTTACATTAGATAGGGATATCAGGTAGCAGAAAGCAAAATTAAGAGCTTAATCTTGTCCATTTTTTTCAAAAAAAAAAAAAAAAAGAGAAAAAAAAAGAGAAAAAAACTGTTAGCTTATAACTCCATACTATGAAAATAAATAGGATTTGTGAGTAGAAAAAATAGTGTGTGCCTTCACATACACTGGCAAAAGTTAATCCAGCTGCTCCAAAATCAGGGCATGCCACAAACTGCTGTGCAGGATGGATAAATGAATGAATCATGGAGCCACGATCTTCATCCTTCTTTGACAATCATAGTTATTTTTGGCACCAAGTTATAGAATGTTATTTTTATTTATTTATTTATTTTAGAACATGCTTGTGCAGGAATGAGTAATATACATATTCCTGTAAAAATATTATAGAAAGTACAGTGCGTTGACTGAAGAAGCCACTGGCAAGGACTTTATGCTGATATCAAATTTTATGCACCTTTTCATGTAACACCTCTATAAAGCATTCATGTCTAGGACAGAAGACAAAGTGTTTACATTTATGGCAAGAGCAGATAAAATCTTAGGAAACTATAGCCAGCAAAACCCACTAATCGAATAATAAAAATATATATATAAGAATAATAATAAAACAAACAAAAAAAAAACCACTAAGCCAAGGTCTGCCTCTTAATTGCGGTAGTTCAAAGGACAAGAGAGGAATTAAAAATACTCCAAAGCCCAAGCCAGTTTCTGTGTTTTTGTTTCCATTTCTTGGGGATAGAACTATGTTTATATAAAGAGACAGGTTTTCTTGCACATACAGAACCTCAGCTAAATGCCACCAAATTTTTTTTGGCAGGGCTCTAATTTGTTTTAGAAATCAAATACATAGTTAACACTTTTGAGTATTTAAATTAATATATTTGCAAACTTTTCCAAGTGTAAAGAAGCCACAGGGACAGGGCTGTCAGGTTCTGTTGGTACAGGGCAGTCAGCTGCCTTTGTGTGTGCTGGGTGAGATGGACGCTGGCTTTGGACATTCACTCCCTACTTGCACAGAAGAATGGAGCCTGTAGGAAGAGGTCATTCGTGGTATCCTGTCTCCATCTGCTACAGCAGAAAGCTGACTACAGTTCACAGGCTTGTGCTGGATGCTGCCAGGTGAGATGCAGCAGAGAGGAAGGAAGAGGTTCTCAGGAACAGGACAGGCTGCAGCAGGCTGTGTACAGAGAAAGGGAGAAGGGGACACCCTGCCTGACACATACTGACCTCTCCAACCAATTTCCCAAATCTTCCCATTCCTTCCAAGTCTTTCCTTCTCTCCTCACTGCCCTGCTCCGCTAATGTTGCAAAAAGGACCTTTGCCATTCCCAAACAGCCAGTTTTCCTGCAGTGCTGAAGAGCACCAGGTTGGTTTTGGCTGTATTTCTTCATCATTTTCTAACCATATGTGCACATTAGAAAATTATTTTTAGAAATGCATCAGCTACGAATGAAAACCAGCTCACTTTTTTTTTTTTTCTTTTCCTCCCTGTGCACTGTTGCTCTTTCAGTAATTACACTAGAAGTCAGAGCAAGAGTAAACAAATCATGTAAACACCCCTTCACATCACAAACCTTTCTCCTACTACACAGAACAGGACAGAAGGATAGCTGCTTCTTGTTTATGTTACAGACAACCTTTGTCTAGTTAAGAGATGCAACAGAAGGTTCACCCCAAAAAGGTATGCTTTTTAACCTTTCCATTCAGAAAACAAGCCGTAGTTTGGAGCATTGGCACAATATACTTGAGTTTCTGACAGAGAACAGCAACCTTTTTTTGAGAAATATCACCACTCACACTGAAGGGCTTCAGTTTGTGGGCTGTTGTTGCTATGGCCTTTGGTGGATTTTTGTTGTTGTAGTTATTTTATTTCCTCTCTTTTAGGGCAGAAGAATATTTTTATTTTTGAACACATGTTGAGCAAGTACTCAAGTACAGGGAGAATTCCAGATTTGATTCTACCTCTACATAAGCCCTGGGAACTTTCCCTACAATTTTTATGTTTTCAATTATAGCTCTAATTTCTATTTTGGCTTCTGTCTTCTGGTTGATTAATGACATTCTAGAATCACAACAAAACTCTCCAGATTCAACCTTTTGTTAAATTCCACTTTCTTTTCAAAAGTTATTCTTCCACTGTGATCATAAGTACTTTTGGCAGCAACATTCTATAACCATTTGCAAAATTGGAAAATAAAATCTATAATTTTTTTCTGTTCCACATGGAAATTAATGTAACATTTTATAATTCAAAAGAGTACATAAGCACACTGTTGATGAATTAATTCAACTACCAACAAGATTGGGAAACAGTAATAAAACTTTCTTGGTATTTAACTACCAACAGTGCAATTTTTGAAAGGGATAATGTTCACCTGTTGATTAAATAAATAAATAAATAAATAATTCTATCTCTACCATGCAACATGCAACAACCTGCAAATGTAAATTTTTTGTAATTTGTGCTGCAGCTAAAGAATGGTTCCTTCAAGGTGGGTGCTGTAAAAGCCACAATAAAATAAAATAAAATAAAATAAAATAAAATAAAATAAAATAAAATAAAATAAAATAAAATAAAATAAAATAAAATAAAATAAAATAAAATCACAGGTCTCAATAAGAAAGTACTTATAGTTACTTTGAGTGGCCTTTATTACTCTTCTGCTCAGTAAATCTAATTATTGATAAATAGCTTGAAGTCCATTTTCTCCTCATTGTAGTCAAACTATATTGATGGACATTAAAAGTTTGATTTTTTTTTCTTACAAAGTCTATGGCAGCTTGTCAGTTTCTATTTAAATTCTAATCCCTAGAAAAATTTCCTTCTGATATCTGGCACAGTGACTTTTAATATATCCTTATTATTATCAATCTAATAACATGACATAAGGCAGGCTCAGAGAGTCAAAACACTGCCCTTTGCTGCAAATTAACGTGCACTGCTGGGACTTCCCCTTATCAAACACCGAGTTGTGAGTGACATATGTGTTCCAAGTGAGGCAAAGTTTGTAGGCAGAGAGAATGTATTTTATTAGACCAGCTGACATAGCTGGAAAAGAATCAACAAACCTGGAAAAGTTTCTTTTCACCAAAGCACATCTATTTTGCCCAGCCATATCAGCAGGTGTTGGCAAAATACAGCCTCTGCCTACATCCTGCCTCCCTATATTGCCACAGACAAAACACAACCCGCAAACATCATCAAGTGATGATGAGGCCAGAGCAATGTGTATAAATACAGTATTTTGCATGTACTGAGGCAACATACATCTACTGGGGGGAAGGAGGGGAAATTAAGAAAGAATATTATGCAAGAAAAACAGTTCCTATACATGCACAAATTCCTCTACTAAATTTTACAATTTTGTATTTAAAAATTTTAATTTTAATAATCTCTCATTTAATGCAAAGAAAATAAGATTTTTTTTCACCATACAGGGAAACTGAAATGAAATACATCAAGCACTGCCAACTGCTTACAGAAAACAAACTTTTTCCCACTTTAACACCTCTGCTATAGATGTTGAACATAACATGAGACTTCATTGTGTGAATATGATGTGAAGAATACAAGGAAATGGACAGAAAATGGCTAGACCAGTATAGAGTACTTGCAGTAACAGAGAGGGCATACATCTTGGGCTGCCTTTTTTAATCGGTAGTTTCCTTTTTGTAGCTGTATTTATAGTAAAATAGACTTATTTTCCAAAAGTATTGCAGTATAAACTTCCATCAGAATTTGCCAGAGGTTTACTGTTTCTCTAAACATTGATAAATGTTTTCTTGTCACACAAAAAGGAAGATGCAAGTGATTCCTATTCTGCGGCCTTCAGCTGTGCAAGCAAGCAGTTACTTGTCACATGCAGGTGGACCCGTTTGTGTGGAGCAGGCAGGCAGCTGCAAGTGTTTGGAGTCACACTGACTTCATCCTTTGAAAACCTATTTCTTACAGCTTCAAACGAAGTAGCAGTGATAACAGTATCAAATGCTTTGAGATAATGCTAAATGAAGTTTTGAGGCTATGACAATGCAGAAATAATTCACTCTAAACATATATCCCCAATCCTAATGCATGAAGTTGGAAAATATTTGTGGCAAAATATAGCCAGGGTCTGACTCCACTGCCATTAAAATTGATGGGAAATTTACCACTAGCTTCCATGGTAGCAATTCATAAAAATGTAGTTACTGGGGAAGATAGAAGTAATTCATATGTATGAGTGCATGGATGCATATACATATTCATATAGATAATATAGCTCAGTGCTTTCCCTTTTTTCAAAATCAAGGTTCTTTTAAAAGAAAACTCCATCTTTTGTCTAATTTTATGTGCCTAAACTCATATATTTTAGTATCATGTCTTCATGTTTCCCATAAGCTTCTTTTACGTCTAAAAACAAAAAATATACCAGTAATAAAGTCTTCAACTTCTTCTATTTCTGCTATGTGTTAAATTTATATATATATATATATATACATATTTACACACACATTATGGCCAAGTTTCTGAAGAAAGGAAAGGAAAGGAAAGGAAAGGAAAGGAAAGGAAAGGAAAGGAAAGGAAAGGAAAGGAAAGGAAAGGAAAGGAAAGGAAAGGAAAGGAAAGGAAAGGAAAGGAAAGGAAAGGAAAGGAAAGGAAAGGAAAGGAAAGGAAAGGAAAGGAAAGGAAAGGAAAGGAAAGGAAAAAAAAAAAGAAAAAAGAAAATAAAAGAAACTTATCTTTGAATAGGATTTGAATTTCCTTACTCTATTAAATGCCAGCAGTAATTACAATGCAGGACTTTCTTTCATGCAATTTCTTTGGCTTTTTAAATCCAAAAAGTAGAAGGTTGATAGCAAATTCAAGTGAACATATTACATGGTTTATCTGGAAATACAGAGTTAGATTCAATTAAACACAATTAACCTCAAAAACTGCCACCACTCCTGAGGATGAATCACATCCCTCCTGCAGTGGGACGAGAGATCCAATGAGAGTCTCTCAACAGGCACATACATCCTTCAGCCCAGAAGGACTGAGGCTGCAGAGCTCCTAAAGGCCCATTCTGTCCTGTTCACATCACTACAGGTAATTTGTGCCAGTGAAACACAAGCACTCCTCCTCTTTACAAGAGTTTATTGTACATAATGGGTAGAGGAATCAAAGGACCAGTGCACAGTAAGTTGTATGGGACTGATAAGCTCTATCTAGGAATGAGGGAGGCAAGAGATGCACACCAGATACGTAGAAATCAGAGGGCAATTCAGTAACTTAGAAGAGGATTCATTTTTGGCCTCTACAAAAACAGTTAACAAAGCCAGTTCCTGAAAGTCCAACTGCTCTGCCAGATGGAAGATTCTGGCAGAATTAGAGGAGACCTAAACCAGTAAGACTCCACAGAAATGTAGCAATATTCCTATAGAAGCTTCATACATCATAAACATCATAAACAAGTCAGTAATTAATGACATCCAGGCCTTCTTTACATGCTTCAGCAGTGTAAGTGACACCTTATGCTGGCTAAGAACCTTAGGATTCCCGTGCATTCTGGGTCCTCCAGAGGAAAGTGTGACAGTGTGACCAGCAGGGCTAGGGAGGTGATCGTCCCCCTGTACTCAGCTCTGGTGAGGCCGCACCTCGAGTACTGTGTTCAGTTTTGGGCCCCTCGCTACAAGAAGGACATCGAGGTGCTTGAGCGGGTGCAGAGAAGGGCGACGAAGCTGGTGAGGGGCCTGGAGAACAAGTCCTACGAGGAGCGGCTGAGGGAGCTGGGCTTGTTCAGCCTGGAGAAGAGGAGGCTCAGGGGCGACCTTATCACTCTTTATAGGTACCTCAAGGGAGGCTGTAGCGAGGTGGGGGTTGGCCTGTTCTCCCAAGTGCCTGGTGACAGGACGAGGGGGAATGGGCTTAAGTTGAGCCAGGGGAGTTTTAGGTTAGATGTTAGGAAGAACTTCTTTACCGAAAGGGTTGTGAGGCACTGGAACAGGCTGCCCAGGGAAGTGGTGGAGTCACCATCCCTGGAGGTCTTTAAAAGACGTTTAGATGTAGAGCTTAGGGAAATGGTTTAGTGGGGACTGTTAGCGTTAGGTCAGAGGTTGGACTCGATGACCTTGAGGTCTCTTCCAACCTAGAAAATTCTGTGATTCTGTGAAAGACTGAACAAAGCAGTCCTGCAAAATATCTCAGAAATAAACCTTTCCTAGGATGCAGTTGAAGTGGTATTTTGGCTTTTCTAACTGGACAGCTGGGAATTGGAAACTGGAGGCATAATTTGTCCCCACAGTCATCTCCATTTGCTCATTTCCTGGAATCCTTCATTAAGCTAGCGATGCTTTTAACTTTTTACATCTCACCCTAAATCAGCCTGTAGCAGGCACACATTCTTGTTAAGTTACATTCCAAACTTCCAGAGCCAATGGTCCCACAAAGTCCACTCTGTCACTCGTCTGTCTATGCACTGAATAACGAGCCTAGCCTACCTCTGAGTGCCATGCTCAGTTTTCCAGCTTTTATTCTAAAATACATTTCTTCAGATACATAACACTTGCTTTTCTTTAAAATCTGTTTTCCTTTATCTGAAAACCAGTGAAAATATCTAGAAGGATATTTAGCAAAACAAATAAGAAATGGATTTTGGCTACTCCTGTGTTATCTGAAGGAGAAGACAGAGTTAAGAAGCCTTAAACCACCGAAAAATAAATAACAACAAGAAACTGCTTGTGAGCTGCAAGAAGAAAAACTTGAATTTGCAGAGTAATATTTTACAGAAAGTATTTAAGTGCCTAAAATGAGATGATCTTTTAGCATGAAGCACCTTCTCAGTGGTAGCTATAGTGTCAGTCCCATGACTGTTTAATCAATAGCACAACATTTGCAGTTACTCTGCAAAGGATTTCTGAAAAGATATAACACACTTGAATCACCATCTAATGTCACTAATCTTCAGATTAATATTATGCTCTAATAAGATTTAATGCTAGTGCTCTTTCAACAAGCAGATTTAGCTAGACAACTGAGGCAGAAGCATATTATTAATATGGGGGGGGGGGGAATGTTTACATTCAGAAAGGAAAAATATTGTGTATATCTGATGGAGTAGTTGTCAAAATGTCAAAACATCAGGTCAAGGTAAAGGTGAATATTTTGAAGGGAGCTATACAAACAAGCCGTGAAAAGCGCCAATGTGTTGCCTATTCAGAGATTCACATAGTTCAGTAGTTAGATGCCATCCAAAATGTAGGAAAGGAATATTCATTTCTCTCCATTAACTTACCGACCTCATCTTTCACCCCCAGACATCACCTTAGGCAGAGCACTACTGGCTGTTTTAATGCAGTGCCTCTCTTTTTGTCTGTTAATACTTAGTTCACTTTGAAGGAGCAATTTCATGCCCACTCAGTATTCCAGCTCCTAGATCTGACACTCATCCTCTGTCTCCTGCCCTCTGTGACTGCGCAAGTATTTCACACAAAGTAAAATGCTAAATGAGAGGCTGCAATGATCTCTCCTGCTCCCTCCTTTGCAAAATCTTCTTGTAAGTACTTTTCAATCTGTACTGTCATGTCTACACTTTTCTAATAAATACCCATCTTTATCAGATCAAAAGTTTTGTTTTTCTCTTTTCTTGAGAATAAAAGTATTTAATCTAAACCAGGTTGTTCTCTCCTTCAGAACCCCACTTGCAGCTGTGAAAAAAATAAATTTTCACATAGTCTCAGTTTTCAGATGCTTCACTGCGCACTATTTCATCCATTTGTCATCTGCATTTCAAATGCACTGAATGATGTATAAGTCAATCAGGTAAAGAACCAGAATCATTCTTTGTTTTATATTATCTTCTTTAGAGATGATCTTTCAGTGAAGCAATTGCCAGAGCATGGCATATCCAACATTGGGTGGCAAACACGACATTCTTGAAATCTGTTGCACTAAAAGTGACTGAAATTATGCACAACTTCACCTACAGTAAACATTAACATTTTCATTCCTCCCTTCAAAGGGTGTCAAGAGTCACATTGTCACAAAATCTCCCTTTCCATTAACCATTTGAAAACATTAAAAAAAAAAAAAGAAAGAAAGAAAAATGATCAAATAGAAAAGTACTACTGTGAGGTGGCTGAGACTGCTACTGTAAAAAGTGACTTGTGCTAGAATGACATGAAAATGTTCTTAAGTGGCATTTGAGGAAGGGCAGTGACATTACTGCTTCTACCACAGAGACTAATTTGCACTGTGAAGTGAAATTCTGTTCCAGCATGATAACCTACGATCCCTGCCAAGGTATTAAACAGATGTGGTCACTACCTTAAGCTGAAGGTGCGTAATACACTGAGTACCAAATTGGACTGATTGCTGCATGGAAAGCAGGTGTGTTTATATAGCATAGTGATGTTGCCGAAAGATGGAAGGTAATTCTGAATTAGCTGCCTCACAGATCAGAACATCACAGTTGTAGCAGTGTGGCAATGTATCCAGGACACCCATTAAGAAACTTCCATTTCCCTTTTCTCCCTTCTTCTTAGGCCAATCTGACCTGAATATAAATTTTAAGAGACTGAAAGGTCATTTGAACACATGGATTTATTTGCTGATTTTGTTTTGGTTTGGTTTGGTTTTTGGGGGAAGGTCCTATATTCAGGAACACTTTAAAGGTTGTAGCTGTCATGCGAGCACAGCCCTTATTGGAGTAAATGCAAGCATAACAGGACAAATTAGCCACACTAACACAAGACTTACCCAAGCTGTGCTGCATCACATTGTATAGGGCAGTGCATGCAACTGGCTCCAGCATCTTTTTGTACTGTATTGGGTATTGCCGCACTGGACTGGGGTGCTATAATGTGTTGTTGTAGCTCATGAAAAACAGATTTTTCTATCCTGATTAATACACTTTATTTATTTCAGATGTCTGTGAGTTATGTTAGCACTTACCATAAAGTACTTTACAATGTATATACAAAGGGAGTGCAAACAGCATACAGCCATATCTAAATTTCCCTTTTGATATATAAAGAGGCATACATATATTGCCTTCTTTTGAGGTCATACTTTTAAAACATGATTTACTTCAGTTGAAAGGAAAATATTTTAATAATATTTAAAAGCATAGCATATAAATTTGAATTCTAAAATGCTGTGGGATAAACAAAGTCTAAAACATTTTATGTTAATAAAATCTTCCTTTTCTGGCAATATCAAGGGTTCCAAAATTGTACACTTAGTGAGGAAAAAGTATTATGCAGTGACTTTTTTGCAAGTATTTTCTAAGTAAATATTTTAGTAACAAAAGTTGTTTGTAGATTCTGGTGTCATCTAACAAAGTTTAAAAAATGTGGAAGAGACACCCAATGACTAATTTCAGTCAAATGAAATAGAAAAAGAATGAGGCAAAAAAGACCAACATTTGAAAGGGGATAGAGAAAGAACTCACAGAATATTTTTAGGATAAATAGAAAATAAAAAGGAGACAGGAGACAGTGTCTTCAGTTAGGAGACAGGAAATTTAATTCTGACAAGATAGAAGCATTAATGAAGACATCAAAATGAAATAAAATAGGAAAATAGAGGACACAGGAAGAAGAGGATTGACAAGCAGTGAGAAGGGCAGCAGAGGAGAACTAAGGCAAACACTATTCGAGTTTTAAAGACAGATATGATATGGTGAGGGAAGAGGGTTAAGAAAAGGGTTTGGACTTCAAGAAGTCCAAATATGAAGTACAAGACAGAAAAAACAGCAAATAAGTTGCACATTTAAACCAGAGTTTGCTTGCTAACAGGTACAGAGAGGGTTCCCCATTACCAGATGTAATTTGGAAATCAGATTTCTTACAGTTTGTAGCTGCCAAGGACAAACAGACCTGCCTCTCTATTTGCTGCTTTGGACACCACCAGCATAATTGCATGGGGATGAACTGGGTAAACTACAACTACTTTAAAGATATCCCTCCCAGCTAGAAAGACCAAGACGTCCTTGGCCAAGAGGCTCCCTGATCTCCTTCTCCATGGTGCTTATATAGACTTTTCATTTATCAGTTGGTTTAGGAGGAGAAATTACTTTCTATGCTTGCAAAGGTTGCATGCAGGCTTCTGTGCTTCCATAGGAAGCACTAGTACCTCGGGCAAACTCAGCTCCCTGCAGTCCCAGTTGCACACCAGGAGGAGGTGATAGGGCACGAGGGAAAACTCACACCATTCTTAGTTTTCCAGTGGCCTGTCATCTCACCCATCCTCAGGTACTCACTACTGCCTTCTGCCTTGCAGTGTAGCTACAACATTCATCTAAGGAATGAAAAGGAACAGCCTTTCAAAAAGCACCCTAAAAACATAGAAAGAAAATGCAACATTATCCAGGAAAGATTCAGATTTTGGGCCCCAGAGACACATGAGGCAGATACAGTATTGACTAGGAAAAAGGAGCAAGAGCAAAGGTATTCTTAGTGATACACAAAATATTAACAAAAAAGTAAAAAAAAAATGACTTAAGCAAGCATTGAAATTTATTTGCCACCGTTCCTATGACATGCACACTGGATTTAATGTGTAATCAGTGCTAATCCATTCCAAGCCTTGCAATAGCAGAAACGTTTAAGTCAGATCACAACTGGAATTACACAAATAATGAGAACAGCTCAGAGAAAAACTTTAGAAAGTCCTCTAAATATCATTCAGGACAAGAGTGAGATTACAAGAAATTTTGTGACCCCAAAAAACTGCTGGTCTCACTTCATTTCTGTCTTGTTACCCTTCAGGCAGAATTGGGATCTCTGCAGCTGGTTATGGTACCTGTTCCCTTTAACATAATGTCAATATTGGGGAAATGCATGTCAGCACAACTGCTCTAATTCTTTAAATCTTAACCATAAAGATTCTTTAATCCTGCCTACAGTTCAGACCAGGATTTGCATGACTGCAGAAGCCTAAATCAATTGTTCTGCTGGAAAAGAAAACACATAGTTTTAAAGGACTTTTTGACATTTTTTTGGTCCTGTTGCTTCACCTGTTGTTTATAAACAGATATACAAGTATGCTTTTATATCTCTTAGCATTTATACATTATTTAATATGATTATTTGCTTATAATTTAATTGGTGCTTTTCCTCTGAGAAGGCAAAACCGAAGCATCTGCAATCATTCATAACTATCCAGCTTGAAATGACCTACAATTACTCACATGGGTTTATTTTAAAAAAATAAATCTTAAGGACTGTGCAGCACTGATTGAGTAACCAGTTAATAACTTTTAATAGTTTTACAGAAAAAAAAAAAAAAACAAAAACAAAAACTATTTCCAAAAGAACATGAAGCCTGAAACTAATTGAAAAATAAATCAAATGAGCTCAACTTGCGAGCATGAAAATTATAATTTCTCCCTTTTCTACATAAACATATCAAGAAAGTCCAATGAATTTCAGATAAGTAGCAACTCCTGTTAAATTACATGGAAATCTGAATATACAAACTCCTTCATCATCTTTTCCCAAAGTATTATAAAATCCAAATGTATTTTAAAGTTGCACCAGTACAGACCTGCTTGCTTCTCTAAAAGGCCACAAAATGCCACTGAAGTTAAAATGGATGAGTTAACCTTTTGAGAAGTACTCACAGCACCAAAATTGTTCTGACCTTTGACTGTACAATCCTTTAACTTTGCTAGCTATTCATTTAATGCCCATTTGTATTTTTTAAAATTATTATTACATGATTGAAAACATTTATTTGCCAATACATCACTAAGGCAGTGTAGCAGTTTGCTGGAATGAAGTATTTTTCTGTAGGCAGCTTCAATTTTTTAACTAATAATAAGGCAAAGATCTGGATGTAGGGGAGGCAAAAACAGTGGGAGGTGGAGAAGCCCAAAGAGAATTAGTATGAATTATTTCTAAAATCATATTAATACATAAAGCTGCTTTGATTGATAGATAGGTGTGAGATTGTGCAGAGAAGGGCGACGAAGCTGGTGAGGGGCCTGGAGAACAAGTCCTACGAGGAGCGGCTGAGGGAGCTGGGCTTGTTCAGCCTGGAGAAGAGGAGGCTCAGGGGCGACCTTATCGCTCTCTATGGGTACCTCAAGGGAGGCTGTAGCGAGGTGGGGGTTGGCCTGTTCTCCCACGTGCCTGGTGACAGGACGAGGGGGAATGGGCTTAAGTTGAGCCAGGGGAGTTTTAGGTTAGATGTTAGGAAGAACTTCTTCACTGAAAGGGTTGTGAGGCATTGGAACAGGCTGCCCAGGGAAGTGGTGGAGTCACCATCCCTGGAAGTCTTCAAAAGACGCTTAGATGTAGAGCTTAGGGATATGGTTTAGTGGAGGGCTGTTAGCGTTAGGTTGGAGGTTGGACTCGATGACCTTGAGGTCTCTTCCAACCTAGAAAATTCTGTGATTCTGTGAGATTTAAAAAAGAAAAGGAAAAAAAAAAAAAAAAAGCTGTTGCTGGTTACAGCTTATCCTTTGGCAAGGAGCAAGGAAGGAAAGTTGAAACGTGCATCTCCACAACCTTAGAGCCTTCACTGCAGCTCTGAAAGGAGGGGAATAGGCTGCAGCCTGCATAGTAAGGTAGGACAGGGATTATTACCACCTTGTTTCTGGTCATAATAAAATGGTACTTTCCTTGCCTTTGCAGTAAATTCAACGGTCATGTAAAAGCAGCTTATCCCCAAACTCTTTTGAGGTCTGGCAGCTGATGAGGTTTACATGTGACAAGTCTCCCCCACAGACAGCTATTAACCTGCTGAACTCAATCAGCAGCCTGCTAGGTGAAGCACCAGCAACAGTGCATTTTGGTCAGCAAAGCGACTCTCAGGCACTTGTGCATATCCAGAATGGTTTTGCTGTATGCCCTGAGTGTAGCTCTAAGTTTGTAACACTATTTCAGTGAGTAAATGGCCAGTCCAGAAGGCTGAGGAAGTCAGAACATAGCTCTGCCCAAATCTCATGTATACATAAACCTCAAACGTACAAGTAATAGGAGAGGAAATAGACTCTAATGCCTAAAGGAGATACAAAAATCAGATGTGAAATTATCATATGCAGCTAGTAGAACAGCAATAGCAAAACAAAACTAGTACTTATATTAAGATCTAAAAGCAATAGCATACCAACCAGAGTGTAACTACCATGCAGGTCTTAGAAGGCCCACCTGTGCATTGGTAACTATAAGGCCAGAATGCAAAAGCACCCAAAATTCAGCAGCTCAGTTGCCCACACTTCTTTGAACACTTCCTTGTCAACTAGAATGTTTTGTTGCCACTTATAATAGAGGTGTGAGTTTGAAAACAATGCGAAACTTAGACAATCTAAGCATAATAATACAAAAAAAAATGCATCATGAGCGAGCTCTTAGATATTGAATAACTCTCTGAAACTACAATGCACTAACAAAGCAAGAACAAACTCAGTTTTAAACCACAAACAGTGCATGTAACTCTGTTTAAGAAAACCCAGTATTCAAAACACACCTTTTGGACAATAATGTTACTTTAACTGTTTTATAGGACTCTTAGAATAGCTCACAATATTATGTTTTTTACAGCATGGTGAAGGATAATTTTGCAGGCTTTTAGTTATTTTGCAGTTACTGTATTATTTACTGCAACTCTCATTTCTCTAACATTCTCAAGATAGAGACCTGGGACTTGACAGGGACTGTTGTTCCAGTATTGATGATTCTCTCAGCACACAAGAACTGTGAAAAGTCAGTCTTGCACTTAAACTTTGAGGAGATTTTAATGAGTAAAGAAGTAGTGGAACTTCCAGGAAGATCACTAGAAACAGGCTAACTTACGCAGGAGGAAAAAAAAATCCTAGAAACAAGAATTTTAATGGGAGGTTAAAAGCCATCACTGAAGTTTCTAAAGAGGTGAGAAAAATGATGTTAGCAGGTTTAAATCACAGAGGAAAGAAATTAAATACCAAAAAAAAAAAATGTAGACTGCTTCATTCCCAGTGGAAACACTTTAAATTAAAGCAGAGATGCAACAGTGAAACCTTGCAATTCTAACCTTTTGAGATCACGTCTGCTTTGCAAACTATTCACAAGGAATAACTGAACTCTCATCCTTCTGTCTTGTCCTGTGTACAGGGCTGAGAATTAAAGGCTAGATAGGTATTGAGAGAACCCCTTTTCTGGTTGTTCTCCTAGTATGAAGAGCAGGAATCTGATGCAGCCATTCATGAACATGAAGAACTAGACTGGAAATTTTTTATCTTAGCATAAGATGTTCCATTAGATATGTTATTAAGCTATCAGATTATTTATATAAGGATGTAGATATAGCATTATATATCATATCCTATGAAGTCAAGTCACAGCATTTTCCTTTCAATGAAACCTTGAAAATGTGTTTATTATAAACCCATATCTTATTCATCCCATTGTCTCCTCGGCTAGCTGGCAATTTGATACTTTTTAGTGAGAAACTATAAAGCTGGAAATATCCATTCCCTGTTTCGAACAACTATTAAAAAAAAAAAATCTTGTTGGGTGTACACTGATGAAAACAAGAACCACTGTGTATTTACTCCTGCATATAGCAGAACCAGTGGGATACAGTACTCCAGAATGCCACAACTGCACTGTCCCGTAAAGTGCATCAAATAAGGCACAAAAAGAGTAATCAATATTTATTTTTTTTTTTACAAAAATTTGTCATTTTTTTTCAAAATCAAGTCATCATGTAGAAAACTTAATTATTTCACTGAAATTATAGCAGAATTCAATAGTGTATCTCCAGTAGAGGCTAGAAGAACTGGTCTTGCAGAAGGAAGCCTGCCTAGTTTTCTATCAGCACACATATCCACTTACCTGGCAACTTGCTGAAGGCTAAAATGCACCGTCTGAAAGATGCAAATGCTGCATTTTCAGTTTATCACACAGTTTATCAAGTGTAAACCTAAATAACTTAATTCTCAGAGTATTGTAATTAAAAGTGCCTTATGTATATATAATATTTCCAAAACAAAACATATTCTTTAGATTTCTCACATTGTCCATCAGGATAGATTTAAGTTGAGTTAGCCTCCTGGAAGCCCTTTTCTGAAACGAAAATTGTCATAAATCCTTGTGGTTTTATTGGGTGAATGTCAGTGCCAATCTTGGGAGCGAAATCACCATTTCACTTGGCAACTAACTGCTGCTTAGGTCGCTGGGCCTTATGTAAAGAGACAGTAATGGAAACAGATTATCACCTTTATTCAGAATAAAGAGATCATACAGTTGTCTAAAACTTTACAACCCTATATAACTTAACAATTCCACATAGTTTAGAAATACATAATATATATTATGTATTATAATTATAATTATAATTTATATATATATAATTATATTATAATTATAATATAATTATAATTTATACATATAATTATATTATAATTATAATTATATAATAAAATAATATAATACATAATATATATTATGTATTTCTAAATTCAACAATTCCACCTTCTAATTTATTGAGATGCAAGGATGACTTGTTCCAAAGCAAGAATGGAAACAGTTGCCTAACTGCCAACATCAGTGCCAGAAATCAAAGATGTTTTCTCAAGATTTTCTGAACACCACCAAAAGATGTGTATTTAACTTTACATCTAATGTTCTTTTGATGACTGAGGAAAAAAGATGCAAAGTTCAACCACTTTCTCTCTGTTCAGTGCAGGAATGTTATGGTTCCGCAATGAAAAGAAAAGGTCAGCATCCAGGAATTATCAGATAAGAAGTGAAAACTTGTCATGTATCCCAGACATCAGGTTCTGCTACCCAGAGCTGCAGAGCTTTTATCTCATTCTATGCTGCTGTGAACAGAGGTGATTGCTTCTTTCCATCACTAACATTGCAATGGTTCCAGGAATCAGTTAAAAATACATTTAATTGTTGATTTTTTTTTTTCCTGGCCATACATATTTAAAAGAAGAGTTTACAGCTGCCTGTTCATCCATCCTATGCATATTGCAGAACCTGGTCCTGCAATAAGCTGTACATATACTGCATTTCATGCATGAGCTTTTCTATGAGAAGAAAGGAATTTTGATCAATTTCCAATACAACAGGTGAAAAATAATTGAATAGTTTTTCAGGGATAGAGGAATTCTAGCTTGCTAATAAAAACATGTCCTTCCAATTAAACACCAGAATCAACCATCCCTAATGTGGCGTAATAGCAGGAATCAACCACCCCTCAGTGGCATAATAGCAGGAAGAATGTACAATATGACCTCAAGTAATGACCTCAAGTAATGCTGCTGTTCCTTTCTGAAACAGCACAGAGACATGAAACCCTAAGCATTAGACACAGAACACATGCTTCTAGGAATCAAAAGTATTTGTATCTTAAAAGTGGTGAGGTGCACAAATAAAGAGCATAAGAAAAGAAACTCTTCAAAAAAGCCTTTGGAGGACTCGAATTGAATAAATGATCCTGTGAGTTGAGAAATAAATAGTTCTGAAGGATGTGGTAAACTATCGTTTATCACTCTTTCTAAACGTGATATAGATATCTGGTTAATAATGCTCACATTTTGTTCTCAGTAGTGTACAAACTGGCATCTGAAAGTAATTTAGTCATTTGTAAAAACAACATATGTTCTTGTGATATGTGGGAAGGAATATCCTTTGAAAACTGGGTTTTCACTTTATTGGATAAAAAACTGTGAGAAACCCCCAAAAATATGCCAGCTGTTGATGAGCATAGACAAATTTATAGACTCCTGCACAAACTAAGTATTCTGCAAGTTTCCATAGGAGTGCTATTTTACTATTTGTTCATTTTTGTAAAGCTCCAGTTCCTGAATGGTTCATTCCAGTAAGACATTTTGGAAATAATTTCTACTGATAAACAGTGTCATGGAAAAAATGGCATTTTTTTCAGTGGGTTTTCAGAGTGTCATTTATGATCTGGCACTCTGATCAGGGTGCTATGTAAGATGCTGGAAAAATTATAAGCAGGTAGATGGGATTTCTGCCTCAGTGAGTTTACATTCAGTATGTGCAACTCACAGAATGGTATTGTTTTACAGTTCTGCTAAAAAACAAAACAAAACAAAACAAAAAAAAAACTCAGAAGGCCTACATTTTCTTTATAACACAAAAGTTCTGATTCCCCTGCAGTGGTCTCCAACCATAAAATAGCACTATGTTTATTCTGTAGCATGCAAGTAGGCTACAGCCAGCATTTCAAGGATCGCTGTTACCAGAGTGGTAATTCAGCAGCAGCAGCATTTACTGGCATGAAAGGCCAACTGCATTTGAAATAAAATAGCATGAGCGGTATGACCATATTGTTAATTCACACCAAAGCAGCTACACACACTAGTATTACAAGACATTCATATATCATCCTACCTGAAAATTTGTACCTGAAAAATAAGCACTGGCCACGCTCTTCACATTCATTACCTGTTGCCAGCCAGACTGACCTCACTGCCTACCTAAGATCTGGCAAACACTTGGAGATGTGCTTACGTTTAGATACATGAATAATCCAGCACAGCCGACTGGGACATCTTATCTGCTTGAATGCAAGCAAGCACATTCATTTGTGTTAGAGAAATGCCTTTACATATGGTTGCATTTAGAAGAGCAATATGATGCTTAGGATTTCTGATTTACTGTGGTTTACTACTCTTGTGAGCAGTACCTGTATTTTGAATTCAGAACCTGTAATGCCAAATAACACGAAACCAGTGAGAAGAAATCACATACCTACCCTGAGCCATTTCAAAGTCAGCAAATGATCTCTCAACAGCATTTGTGGAAATGATTAATAATTTACTTGCCATTCATAATTTAGTTGACAATTTTTGTCTTTTTTACTTACTAATGAAATGCCTGTGAGTAGATCACAATTTTCTCATATTTATTATTCATTGCAACTATTTGCTGAATAATTTCTGCAAACAGTTCCTGTTTTGTAGCTCGCTCCCATTGTGAATGTTTATTATTCAAAATTTAGTCTCTGAAACTAATTACCTAAGTCACATATTAGATTTTGTTCAGTGTTTGCTTGAACATTGTTCCTATAATCAGTGTGTTCTCCTTCAGTATGAACTTAAATTGTATTCTTCTGTGAACACTCGTCTGTAAAGTTTATTTGCTAGAATGTTCACAAAAAGCAAGCACCGTGGAGCAATTGAATTTTAAAATCTGTACAAATATTGGTGGATATATTTTCTTCAGAAACAACTAACTCTACCAATAAAAGAGAGCATAGTCTTATTTATTGAGCTGTGTTATGGAAATGACCAAAGCATCTTGGCATCCAGAGAAGAAGACCTCATTCTTCTCAGAGTGAAAACAAGGAACATTGTAGCATCAAAAGTCTTTTCATTTGCACATTTCTTGTAAACTAATTATTCCAGATACTCCACACATTGCTTGAAGCAATGTGGCAGTCATCTAAGTGCTATGTCATTGAACGCCAAAATTGACGGGGTTTTACTGGGAAGGAGAAGGGGGAAAGGCAATACACAAGTACACACTTCACACATCTCTCCTACAACTTTGCGAATTTCACATAACCAGCCCTTAAGTATTTGTAGCACAGATTGCCACCTCCTTATTGGTAGAGATTCCCCTCACGTGCCAAGAACTTAAAACCTTTTGGCTTTGTTTTTCTGGCTTTATTTTATTTCAGATTTTTTGAGGCTTGGCATCCATTTGCTCATGTTTTCAGCCTTCTTTCAGTAACCATCAGGACTCAGCAGTTTTTGGAGACTCAGATTTAGCAGCAGGGACTTCGAGGAAAAGACCAGCTATTGTGGGATATGTAATAAATCCAAGAGACCTGGCATTGTTGAAAGGCACATGCATTGCAGACAGCCTTTTCAAATCTGAGAGAGGTGAAATGTTTGCCCAGCTTCACACAGCTACCCAGCAACACACATCAAACTACTGCTCAACAGAGTCGCATTAAGATTTAGAACTGAAATAAGATTTAAATGACCCAAAAACTTACAAAGGCCTCCAGCAGAGGAATGGATTCTACTCATTGTTGAGGATTATTAATTTCATTTGAACTCAGACACACTATTAATACCAGCAAAAACTTGACTGCACATTTGATTGTTAGAATTAATAGTTCTACTGGATTCTAATGAATCTAGAATTTGACTCTTCGGGAAACAACTCTAAAAAATGATACAACTGCAAAACAAACTGTAAATAATTTGCTCCATTTCCAGTTGTACTAAGACAACTCAGACATATCTTTCTTTCCAAGAAAGATCTCACATTTTACTCATGAAATTGCTGCTCACATTCTATTACCAGTATACTTTTATCTTTGTGCTGGTGCAGCTTCTGTTTACAAAATGGAAATGGTGCAATGGGAAGAGTGCTTTAAAATGATAAAGCATTTGGAGAACAAGACTGATTCAGAATAGTAAAAAAATACAGTAAACAGGTTATATTTTGATCAAAAAGAAATATGTTGGAAGAAAGGTTGGAATTTATTTATTGACTTGTCAAAAGCTTTTTCTCTATTTGCTACTGAAAGTTTTAGGCCTAATAAGAGCACCGAGAGAAGGGACAATAGCAATATAAAAAGTTTTTGTCAGCTAAGCATTTTTAGCAATGCTTTATTACTGAAATGTTACTAAACACTGTCATCCACTTACAAATTTTTACATGTTCTCTCTCCAATTTATTGCCCCCAATAATATGGATAATTATTTTAGAATCAACACTCCTCACAACTCTACTAACGGTTAACGTTTCTTTCCAGCTGAAAATCTATTTGCTGGTTACACTTCAGATTACCTCATTAGAGGTGTATTGCATGTAGAGGAGAAATGCAGATATTTCTCCTTCCAGATCAGAAGATGAGATTTTCACTTGTATCACACAGTGTCTCAGTGCAGATGAGTCCACAGACAACACCAGATACAGCATTCCCGTAGGGAATTGTAATACACTCCATGTCACAGGCTCAGCCACAGTTAAGAAACTGTATGCCGTCAGCTGCATAATAAACTAATCCAAACATTAGTTGTTGCATTTTCTGAAAATTCAACATTATTACTGTGCCATCAAGGATGCTTGCTTGTCTAACGTAGGTGTTTTTAGCTCTACTTTAATGCTAACTTCCAAATTGTAGCAAGGTACCAAAGCTAGAACTGACACAGCAAAGTAGCTCTAGATTCTGCCTTCATCATTTTTATTGTTCATACCACATTTTTTAAGACTGTGTGAATGCTAATAAGCCCTGTAACAAATTTCTGGGCAATATTTATTTAATATAGGTGTGTTACTGTTTCATAATTTAAGCACGAAAATGTTTAGTGGGTGCCTGCATAAGGTTAAGGAATGTTTTTTTTTATTATTATTTTTAAGTACTCTAATGTGATTAACCTTTAAACTAAAAGGAAAAGAAAAAATAATCTAGGACAATATAGATATTTGGTCAATAATAAATAAATAAACAAATCATAGCTTCCATCTTCCTTCCAAAGTAAATGATGTACCTGTACCTGATGGCCTACAAGGCTAGATTTCTTAAGTTGTGTTTGTTGCCTATGTCATATCAACAGGCAGTGGAGATGTTTTAACTAAATAGATACTCTGTGATTCTTCCTTTTCTTTCCCATTTACAGTTCCCTTCAGAAATATAGGCATTAGCTGTGAATACTGACACTAACATCTTTGAAAGAAATTCTACATATCCAGAGAATTGAACATGCTTGAAATGTATTTTTCTCTGTGTTGCCAGGATAGGTTCATCAGGTCAATCTAAACCTGTCAGTAGTCCTTGAAAAATCTTTTGCAAACCTGCAATAACACTGCCTTAGAGAAGTAGAGGAGTGACATTGACTATAGAAGGAGAATTTTACTGATGTTACTTCTAATTGCCAGCAAAGGATACGCTCAGTATGCATATGCATGCTTTGCTGGAAGAAGTAGGAATTACATTTTATTTATTAAGAATTTCAGAGACAATTTGGAATTTTAATCTTATAGGACAGAGCTATTTTTTCTTAGACTGTCAGAATACAGAAAGAAGTTTCCAACCAGTTTCCTCAACACTATAGCAAGCTTCCATGAATTTAACAAAATTTAATAATATCTAACTAGCTGACACTGCTGCAGGTCTATAATTGCGTGTCACCTTGCAGTGCTATGTTGTCTAAATGATTTCTTTTTCCTTTTGGCAATCTACTGAATAACAGTGCTGATGAAGGATTATTTCTACATAAATATTTCTTACTAAAATATCATAAAAAAGTGAAATATCTTATTCAGAGGTAGACATTTGCTGAAAGACACTTAATATTAATTTAGAACCTTCTTACTGACAGCTGCTCAGCAGGACAAAAACTCTTCATTTGATTAGAGTCTTGAGGCAGTCTCATGAAGGTTGCTACTGAGGAAAAAGTCATTAAGGTATTCCCTCTTTTTCACCTCCAGTTATGGGTAAATTTACATGTGCATCCAGGTTTCCTTTTATATATATATACACACATATATTTTTATTAAAAGTATGGTTATACTCATATAAAAGCTCAATAAGGATGAACACAAACAGCAAAGTAAAGTTTTATACAAATAAGAAGGTGCATAAAGTTGAAAAATAGTGGAAATTTTGAATGATGGACTGAAAGACAAAGTTAAATAAAACAGTTGCTTAAGGGTGCAGATTGGTATGATTTTCTGATATATTTCCTATACTCCTGTCTCCATTTAGATGTAATAAGCCATGAATTATAATTCTGTCATTTAAAAAAAAAAAAAAAAAAAAAAAAAAAGGAGAAAACTGTTTATTCTGCCTAAAACTTTGGGTGTCTCTAATCATTGCTCTGTACTGTTATTTAATGTTTATAACATGCTTTGTATTTATAAAATGTACTTCCTCCCCCTGGTGACCTGAAGATGAATGAATCTGGCCTAGAAGATGGCAGAGGCCATATGAGGTACAAATGAACAAAGCAAATTAGTTGCTCAGACTCTCCAAGAGAATTAATTATTTTTTCCCTAAAATATGTAACTCTGAAGTCTTTCCATCCATCCTCTGTGTCCACACAATAATGAAATAATGTCAATAATGAAATGTCAGATTTTAAGGAGACATGGCTTGTTTTACTCACAGGGAATGGAACTTGCTGTTTCTGACTACGGGTCATGCTTTCTTGTGGTACTGTGGCTCATAATGAAGTAAGTGTAGGATACAGCATTATTCCTGACACATGGAACACTTTCAGGGATGAATTAGACATACATTATGTGAATTTCTGAAAAACAAACCAGTTTGCAAACTTATCTCATGGGTCAAATTTCTATTCAGTTGGATCATAACTGACCCACACATCCATATGTCCCAGTGACAGTGCATAAAGAATTCTTCATTCACAACTGGACACTGGAGTTTAATTTAGATTAATGTAGTATTTTGCATGTATTGTTTTATGTCCCTAAATGTTCATCTCCTTAATCTAATATATTGTTCAGCTGAAAAAATAAAACCACATTCTGCCTGTATACTTATTCAATGCCTGATCTCCATCCTCTCCTACTTTGTATATAGAAGCTGAGCAAGATAGCTTAGTTGTGCTGCCATAAACACAGATCCTGTCTAAATGGATTTGGATTAGACAAAATGTTAATTCTGACCTGAGCTGACAGCATTTATAACTAACCACACAGGTAGACAGGATTTAGGATGTTAATTAGGTGTCATAATGCAACGCTTAACGCATAATTCTGCAATCAATGGACTTCAGTGAAAAGCTGGCTTAAGAAGTTCATGGCTTCATTTCTACCACCACAACTGCTTGTGAAATTCTGCTTTAAACCATGCCACTGAGCTAATTCAGGTTAAAAATAAATTTCCAGAAAATATTATGCTAGCATACTCACCAAGTTAGCATGCCTACACCACAGTGATATGGCTCAAGCAATGTAGTTGGCAGTGCTATCTTCCATTGCATGCGGGTATGACCAGATGGTCAGGGGTGGTTAAACCAGCCACAGCACCAGACCTTTAGCCCCTAGAACAGGGATTTTTGTTTGTTTGTTTGTTTTGGTTTGTCTTTGTTTGTTTTGTTTTAAAAAATAACACCTGCTTGAACATGCATTTCACAGAAGCTCCTGGCTTTGCATTTACAAATTTTCAAAAATGGGCTTTACATTTTTTATTTTTAGTTTTTTTTTTTTTTTTTACAGAACAGCTGTATTCACTGCTGCCCAAGCAGTCTATGGAGGTACTTATATCTAAAAACTTCAGATATGATGACATTAAAGAAGATGCCCATTTGAAAATCTAGCCTTAAAAGAATAGCACAAATGCAGTCAACTTATTCAGGAATTCCTAACTTTTTCTTAAAAAACACTTTCTAAGCAGAGATGTGTTTCTTAAAGACTGTAAGATGAAGACACAATCAGAGAAGAATTCTAAAAAGTGTCAGTAATTCAATCCAATGTACCTCACTGTGAACCTGCAATACAGACAAAATTTTAAAATGAACTAAAGGCCTGAACTGCAACTGGGTATATTCATGTAGGTCCCAATCATCAACATTTTGCAAGCATTAGAAGTAAAAATGTCAGCAGAGACTTTAAACTAATTTCTACAGCACAGATTGTGAGAGAGATCTAAATATTACTTTAATAAGGCTTTTTATTTTTCAGGAATAAAAGAGAATATGAAACATAATTCAACATATATCTTGCAAACTCCTACTCATCTGTGAAATATTAAGCATCATCTTTTTTTTTTTTAATAATAATACAAAAATCTTGTCACTTCAGTGCACAGGAAAGATGATGTTCTGAGGATGAAAACCAGCTGTGTATAGAATGACCTTGATGTTTGTAAAACCATTTCCCTTTGTTACAGATCTTGAAATAAAGCAGAGGTCTTATCCTAAAGAAAGCAGAGAAAAGAACTGAGTTTTCCTAGCTCTGACACTGATTCCTGCATGATCTCGGGCAAATTGCCTCAGTCAAAACTTTCACAAGCAGCCACTGTGCATTCTCAGCACTCAGCTTGAGAAACAAAGGATTAGATTTGCAGAAGTTTTAAGAATTCATAGCTTTCAATACAGTCAATTCACTTGGTAGTTTTAATAACTTCAGCTCTGGACAAGTATTCAAGACTGGGTACTTTGAGAAGTAAGGTTCTGATCATTTCATATTAGACACCCAAACTGGTCTGTGCTTTGAGGATATAGTACTGTGCCACAGCACCATGTTGTAAAATTGAGATAACAATATCCACTCGTTTCACAAGAGTATTATAAAATGGAGACATTAATGTTTATGAACTCTGAGATATTATAGTTTCAATGGAGCCCATCACTCTTATGAGGAAATCAATAGCAACGTATTCAGAGAAAGATTTGAATGTTGCAGCAGGGAAGGGGCCACAAACTGAATGAATCACAATTTTAAATGACATATTGGAAAACTGCCCATTAAATGAGTACTATCCATCTTATGACCTGAATGAGGCAGGCAGGGAATGAGCTGTAGAAGAATAGTGTGCTCTAACATAATTAAAGGCTGTATCATAATGCAAACTCACATTTCAGTCCTTAACTTTAAAAGTTTGGCTAAGCTCTTAGCAACAGAATTAAAATTCTTATAATGAGAAGTTCTGGGAAGCTTAAGTTTAGTCTTGTTTCCTGTGTCACACCTCGCATGTTCTTATTTGCAAAGTCCGCATAAATCCAATGAAACACTTGGCAATCTAACACAGGAACAATTGAAATAGCATTCCAGTGCTGAAAGATCAGATCTTTCAAAAGGTTTTGTTTTATGTTGTAAGAACTTTAAGACAGAATTTCTTCTTCAAAAGAAGAGACTTTTTTTGGTTATTTTTATACAAGACAAGAATTAGTAGTGTGACAAAACCTTATTTGGGTAGGATCTGTTCAAGAATTGAGTCTAGTTATAATCACTCAGATTATGATCTCAGAGTTGGTGCCGTTTAATTAGTATTTAAGTACATGTACTGTAGCTACATTTAATTACAATCCCAGATTCCCATCTATTATCTGACAGATGATTGCTACTATTTGGCATTCAAACAGCTTCCAAAACCTAGGAAGTGAAAAATCTAATATGAATAACAATCAGCAATACAGCATGCTGCGACACAAAACAAGCTTCTAATAAATGCTATATCACATAAGGAAAAAAAAAAAAAGTCACCAAATCATTATCAAAATATTAAAGCATAAAAAAAAAAAAAAAAGGCTCAAAACTAAGGCTCTCTCTTCTCTCTCCAGAGGTGTCTTTTCTCTTTGTTTACATTCTGATCTGACATTTCAGACTTATACAGGTGACATGCTTGTGTGGTGGTGCCTATGAGACCCTGATATCACAGATAAACCTGAGGAATCAGAACCCTCGGATATTCATTTCTCAGGACAAACCTGAGCACAGCACATACTGCCATTGTATATTATATACTGCTGTGCACTATACTGCACACTGTCAGGTTTTGTGATACGATAACGTTGTGGGCTCTGCTGGCAATACTGAAGAATGTTGTGAATTTGTCTGGTATCAAAGAAAAGTACAATGATATTGAAAATTAAAAGTATCATTCCAGCTGTGTTATTCTGACCCCCAATTTAATATACATATATTATTTTTTCATATTTCAATGATCTCTCCCCAGTTCCTCCAAATACTGTTTTCTTCACACAGAGACCAGTGGGAAAAAAAATTAAATAATTATGAATAATGCACAGCCCAGCCTGCTAAATATTTTTCATATTTTTAATTGTGCTATATGTTGTTCACTAAATACCCTTAAGAGATATTTTCTTAAGTGAAATAATAACTTGAACCATATTGTAGTAAAGTTAACTAAAATGAAATATCAACATTCCCAGAGATAATGCTGATATATTAGGTAGTGCTCCTGCATCCTGCAGGAATATCATAGAAATATCCTCAAAAGCAACACCCTTAGCTGTCCCTCTGTCTCAAGAGACCCTTCCCATCTTTGCCACTGCAGCATTCAGTATGTGTATTAAAATTACCAGCTAGCTACTAGCAAAAAGAATGTATATACACTGAGTTGCTCTTTTCATTCTCTTAGCAGGAAAAGTGTTTTTGGTCTCTCTCCTAGACTATGCTGATGATTTTCACAAAGCACATGTGGGATCTTTAGGAAGTCCATCATTCTTTCAACTTTGGCTGAAATTACCAGCCAAAAAAATATGGTTAAATGTTTTTAAACAAACAATTTAAAGTTAAAAAGAGAGAATGTGACTACATACATAAGACTCATTTGTTTGCAAAGGTAGACAAAAATTGAAGGCAGAGTTCCGCTGTTGTGCATAAACATTGGGAATGAATTTGAGTAAAAACTCTGGGATCATTTCTGTAAGCACCAACAGTAATTAGGGTAGAGTGAGTGTGGTATGGTAGAGGTTGCCAAATGGGAAAATAACAGTTTGGTAGGGAAGGATGTTATATTTTCAAACTTATTAAAATGTATTATAAACAATCATAATGCACAGAAATAAACTCATTGGCAAGTGTCCTTCCATCAACCAGCACTTGCTAGTTTTTAAAATCACCAGCTGCTAAACCTGGGGTAGTTTCAAAAACAAGTTTAAAAGGTAAGTGCCAAATGCCCATTACTGTGAAAAGCTGTATATTGAAAGTATATATTCCAGACAGATTTCAGCTTTTAATGGGACCAAAGTTACTCCTGCATCTATTGAACAATGTGAAAAACATTTATAGTGGCAGAAGGTAGGAAGATTAAATAAAGGTAGACAAATTAGTTTAGCTCATGGATTTAAACAACCAAAAGCTAAGTTGTTAACATGCAACACTAGTGCTACAATCACTACACAGCTCAGTAATACAAAAACTTTGATTTAGCTTATGTACACAAAGGCCTTTTATTTTCACCTATCTAAACAAGTCCCTTTACTGACAGGATTACAATCCTGTGCATTAGAAGTGAATGCAGGATTAGACTGAGCTGGTTTTCATTTAGGGCATTTCCCTAATCAGTGCTGCACCAGAATTTTGTATTTTAACTTAGTCATCCATTGACTATTTTGCTATTTTACAACCTGAAAATCAGCAAGTACTGCAATTCAATTGCAAGCCTTGCTTCACTGCAGATTTCTTTGAACAGTTCATGACTACTACATACATCAGTGCTATAATAGCTGTAAGAAAAAAATCCACAGGATTCTACCTAACATTTTGGAAAATGAAATTAAAAAAAGAAAAAAAAAAAAGGATTCAAGGATGAATATGCAAGAAGTGATCCAGTGCTCCTATAGATCTGACTGTTACCACTTGCAGGCATGTTGATTTACCTCACTGTTGGGGATTTGTCTGTTAACTTTTTCTCACACAACACCATCTATTTTTACTGTTGACATATTTACATTTTAAAACAATCGAGAGAGTCAGATTTACCTCTGTGTCTTGCTAAATGGGAATAAAATTCAAACTGAAACGTATCAGCTATTTCTGCTGACACCTAAGGTATCCATTCCCTTCCCTGATGTCTCCATAACTCTACTTGGATTTATAAATCCTGCAGCTTACTTGGTGTAACAGACTATTTTGTCAACAAACTTTGTGATTCTGTTAAAAATCACACAATATTTTATGAAGTGTTTGTCTTAAAATTTTGGGTCCCTCAATCAAAAGTGTTTACAAGGAAATCTTAATCTCTTCTGGTTTAAAATTAAAACTACACTTTTAGGTTTTACAGGGTATAAAGATTATTCTAAAAATAAGCTCCCAAACTATAAAAAATTGCAAAAATAATACACAGTGTGAGTAAAATCAGAAGTGACCTGCTGAGTGTCCTAGAGCAATGAGTGGGACTCACTCACATGCCAGATGGATAGTCAAGGCTGAGAGACCAGTTACTGGTAGGCCAGCTATGGACACTTGGCTGGCTGCAATTGAGTCATAGGGGAAAAAAAAAATTAACACAAATATCTAGTTGAATTTTATGAACACAGGACAATTGACACACACAAACATAATATGATCATTTAAAATATATTAGCTACTACTAAAGACAGTATGAAATAAGCAAACTGATTAGATCACTGAAAGCTCTGCATTGCCAATGATCTCAGAGCCCACTGTTGGTTGCTTTCTATTTTTTAGCCTCGCCTTCATTTCAGAGCCAGATTTTAATCTGAGATCCATATATAGACACATTGCTTGAAATTAGCAGTACTTTATGTGTAAAAGCAAATGTACATGTCTGTAGATAATTTATTTTATATGCCATATCAGAAAAAGTGTCTGCTTGCAATGCCTGTGTCAAGCCATCAGCACAGAGGCAGATGTAGTGAAGAGAGTAATGGTGTGTTATGCCTCATCTGCAGCTGAGAACACTGTCAATTGCCAGAAAAGGTGAAGAGGGACATGGGAAATAGAGACAGGCAATAGAAATAAAGAGACAGAAGTTTAATAGCAAGTATAACAGAGAGAAGGGTATGAAATACATTTGATACAGGTGAAAGATGTCAGTTTATTGCTTTTTATTTATAGACCCACACAGATGTGTATAGTGCTTTGTCATATAAAAATTAAATTGATGCAGATAGCTCAAGGAGTGGAGACATGAAATCAGAATTGGTATAGAGAGAATACTAGAATGAGCAAAATTACTGTGGAAAGGGAACTGCTTTAATCTCTGGCCACTGCAATAAACACACAATGAATTCTTCTGAAGAAATATTAATTATCTTGCTAATGAGGCCTAAGGGGTCACTGTACACCTTTGGTGAAAAACATGTGAGAGACTACAGAATACATAAGAGAAGTCTCACCAGGCATAAGCATACCCAAAAAAAGATATCAGCTGGCACTACTTTCCCACATTCTGACCCCAAAGTGGAAGTACATTGTAATACTTATGATTACCCATCTGCAAGTGCCATTTGCAGTGCCACCACCTATCAATTTCTTTGTAGAAACAAAGTTCTGTGCATATAAATTAACAGAATCACCAGATTGAATTCCGTAAAGTTAATTATGACACCATTACTTTTTTACTTTTTTTTTTTTCCCATTAAATACGCACAAGGCTTGTACAAAGATAAGGGATATATGAATTGTACCGTATGTGTAAATTTCCATTCACATAGGATATCTCGCCATAGCAATGCTTTGAAGTTAATGAACCTTCTCAGTCCATTATAGATAAAAATACCATGTTTCCACCTTTAGTATAGAATAAATGAATCGTCAGTTTTGTAAACAACTTACAAATTTTGTTTTTGATCCTGGTTCTGCAGAAACAGCAACAGTGATTTCTTTTCACAAATTTCAGATGTATCATACTTGGCAATAAACTTTGACTCTTCAAAAACTCCCCAACCAATTTTTTATTACTTTTCTTGATTTTTAAGAATGAAAACATAAGTACTTCCTTTTTCATAACACACTGAAGAGTTTATTTTTATTTCCAGAATCGTGAAAGAGTAATGGTTTATTACTTAGTACTTGGTAGGATGATGAGTGTTGTTTACAACTCTAAATTATTTTGAATTGTGGAAGTCTTTGATTCAGTTCCACAAAGCAGCAAAATGGTTTTTTAGTTTGGACGCATGAGACAATATGAACTTTCTGGAAAAAAGACAACTCAAAAATATTTCTAATGTGAACTGTTTCAGTTGAGAAGAAGAATAAAATGCATTTTTTTAAAGGATAAGGAGTTATTTTAACCTGTCTTTTTTCTTATGTTTTGTGCATTTTCTTCTTCATCTTTTAATGAAAGTGCTACGGCAGAGAATTCGTGTTTTAGTTGAACACTGAACAAGAAGCAATCTAAATTATATACTCAATACAAATCTCATGCAATAATGATGAAATAAGTATAAAATGACTGTAACCAAAGCAGATGCTTTATGAAGCAAAGTCTCCTCTAAATTCAGTATGTGTAGGCAATATCGAGAAAATGGAAATGCATTAAAAAAAGATGAAATTGTAGACTAGACTGGCCAAAAGTTTAAATAAGGCTGTAAAATATTATGATAAGCCTCTGTTTAAAATATAATTGGCTTTTGTCATTGCAGTAGGAAGCAGATAAAACCTTAGTGAAAGGTGGGGGAACATAACTAGAAGTGAATCTGGAATGGAATTATGGTGCTCAGCAAACAGGAGCCCAGTCCTGAGCCCCTCACCAGCAATGAGAAGTTCTGCTGACTTCAGCACTAGCAAAGAGTAACTCAAATAATTGTGGGCTGCAGGACCAGACCTTGGTCATTATTTAATCTAAACACAATAGAGCTCAGTTTAGTAAGGGTGGCATGAATTTTGCAATGAACTGCAATTTAACAAAGAGGTCAAACATCTGCTGCTGCTGCTACCTAAAGAAGCAACCACTTAATCTCAGGCAGTGTACAGATGCTCTACTGACAACATACAGTGGTCATTAAACAATAAATAGATATTTATAGTCAAGTTTATCCTTATGTTTTTCATACAGACACTCCAAGGAAGATTAGTTTCCTGTATGTCTCTCTTCCATTTAGAACAAAACATAATGTTTTGTTCTAAAAAATTGAAAGTTTTAAGCATACTCAGTGATTTCTGATTCTTAATCAACAGCTTACCAGTGTTTTAAGTACAGGGAGTATAGCAATGACAGGAATTGATTCTGTTTGGTTTGCTTAAAAATATTGGTAGTGAATCTTACTAACTACTCTGGCTTGATTAAATGTATGACAGAATTTAAGCATTAGAATGCCTATCCTCAGATGCAAGGTCATGCAATGACGTGCGATCCTATACTTTTCCTTTTGGATGGAGTCAAGGGAATAAGGTAGAACAAATGCCTGTGAAAGAGCTGTCGTGAAATAAATCATACATCTTCCTCTGCAGCAATAAATTCTTTAGCAAGCTGAATGCCGGGGGGGAATAAAAGAGGACTGAAGAAAACAAACGTGTCTTAAACAAGGTCTTCACCGTTCTAATAAGTTATTTATTTACATGTGCTCCTCCAATTTCTAAATAGGAGTATATAGCATGATAGCCATTCTGCAGAATACTACCATAAAATCAGATTCCTTATAAAACTTAGCCCTTCTCATTTGTGTACAACTACGCAGTATTCTGTATTTGTATCTGTCCAAGGAAGTTTTCTATGCAAAAAAAAAAAAAAAGCTTGATATTGCAAGTTTTACTGTAAGTTGCCTTATTAATCACAGCAATTTTTCATATATTAAAGGAGACCACCCCACCCCTACCAAAACAAACAAACAAACAAACAAAAACAGTAAACTAAAAAAATCAATATGATCAGTTCGAGGGAAAAAAAAAAATGCTTGCCCAGGGACTTTTTATTTATTTTCTTTTTTTAAAAAAAAACAAAAACACCTTTGGAATAAGTGACAGAGTTAAGAATCTCAAACATAAGAGCAGAAGTCATGTTAACAAATGCTTTATATTTCTCTTTTTTAATCTACTAAGGCGCAAATCAACAAAGTGGAGTCCAAAGCAAAAATTTATTCAGAACAATTCAGCAGCAGCACTTTTCTGTAAGAACCAGAAAACATTTACAGACTACTCAGTTCATCTGGGGTGGAAAGGAAAGGAGAATAACTTTAAAACAAACAAACAAAAAAAACACCACAATATCTAATATTCTGTAATTATTTTCTAACTATAAAAGTGTTAGGGCTTTCTGACTCATGGTTAGCATGGTTCTGAAGGGAAGGGTGGCTAAAACGCACACAGCATCCTCTGCGCAACCAGTCACAGCTGGGTGAAAGCAAACAAAGCTGAGGTGGGGATTCTGAACTCCCAGTGTCTGCCCCCCAAAAAAAAACTCTTCCTGGCACATTCTTTTACCAGTTATACAAATTATATTATTGCCTTCGTAATCTGCTCTATAATTTGAAGTAGTTTATAATGATGAGGTGAAAACAGACTGAGGTAACTATTTTTAAAACTTTTCCATTATCTGGAATAATAATAATACCTACAGCTGAAACTTAGTATTCTCTGTTCATATACAGAACAGAGGCTGCCATTTGGTAGATCTTAGCAGCTGAACTAATCCATTAGAATAATTCATACATATTGCATATATATGGAGAACAGAATATATTTTTTTCAACTTGCAGCTAAAATGATGGAGTTCAACTCATTTGCAAATGATCTGTTGGCTGACAAAAACAGAGAAAGAAACAATTTCTTGGCAAGAGTAATTTCCTAAATGGAAACCTTGCTGGATACTCAGCTCCTGACACATGGTCCAAAAGCAGTGAATATACTGGGCATTTATTCCCATTTGTACTTGTAGAGAAGATTGTGACCTTTCTTTTGACATGCATGTCCCACAGCTGTTTCACAATCATCCTATATTACGTTAATAAACTAATATGTATGGACTCAATCTCAGAGCAAAACAATGGAACCAAAAGCACAGGGAGGATAGCTCGAGGAAGCACTGAAACTAACGAGCCATTATTTGTATTGGGTAGAAAGAAGATCAAGCACTTTTGTTTTGACCATGTTAGAGGGATTTGCTATTTCCTGCAACTTGTATTAGCCCTAGAACTCGGGTAACAGTCTTCAGTGCATAATAGCTGAGGACTGGCAGGATATTTTTAACAAAGTCCTCTTCTCTGCTGTGGGTATATGTTCTTTCTCTCACCACATCAGAGCAAAAAGCCCCAAATTTAGTGCTTGTTGAGAGCCTTGTACAAGATTTCTCCCTTTTCTAAAAGCGTTTCTCTGGGGAATTAAAAGTGATCAAGCAGTTTGAGAAAGGGCAATCTCAATCTGGGCTGAATACAAATCAAATGTATAAACCAAGCTGCGTATCACTTAGATTTACTGCTGATACTGACAGCAGTGTGGCCTTTTCCCTTTCCTTGGTCGATCTTCTCATTGAGTCTATCTTATACATTTCAAAATAATAATAATAAAGATGCTCCTGACGCTATGCTCTACCAGGTTTCAATGGGCCGGAGGGCTTTATATTAGGGCAGTCTTATTAGTGGCCATTACTTACAACCAGGATTTAAAAGCATCTAGTTTGCATGTTGCAAGCTTGTTGTTTTCAAAAGAAATGCAGTAGTAGATACTAAACTGTCGAAGCTTAATTTCCAAAGTAGTTCTATGCTTTCAAAATGATAAATGATTAAAAGGAAAGAATTCCTCCCTTTCGACCTTAAGATTTAAAGCTTTTTCAGACAGATGGCTAAAGAAAACTGTATAGTTGTGTAGTTTATCTCCTACCTGGTTAAAGGAAATTCTATTTCATATTTTTTTATTCTGTACTCAGACTAGAAAAGGGCAAAGCAATTGGTGGGGGAGGAGACGAAGCTCAATGATTACAGAGATAAGACATTTCGTAAGATGTCTCAATAGAAAAAATAATAACAATAGCAATTGTGTTGACACTTCTGCAACTCAAAAAAATTACCAACAAAGTGAAAACTAGTAAAAGTACTAATATTTGCATCTGCATAAGAAGAGCAGTTCTAAAAGCTGTTTTAGATCACAAATGTTTCCTAATTGAAGAAAACTCTAATGATTTCTCTTTTACTTCAGTTATGAAACCAAGCAAACCATCTTCCTTCCCATTTATTCCATTGTGTCCCCTCTGAACAATTTGCCTGATTTGTAGAAATTTCTTTAGAGGTGGAAGGAGATGCTGAGCTTTGAAAAGGTGTTGTTTATGAGTGAAGACTATAACCCAGCTACTGGCACTCACCTCAATGCTCATCCTGAATGAGATAACACAGGGAACACAATCTACAGTCAGCTAACAAGGTTTAAAAAAATAAATAAAATAAATCGGGTTTTGCCACATTAAGCTCTAAATTGCATTTAACAGATTGAGGGATAAATTCTAAACTATCTTTATTCATATGAAGACAACACACATGATTTATGTTTTATTAAAATAGTAGGGAGCCTAATGCCTAAAATGAATATTTAACTAGAAAATCATTTTGAATATTTTCATAACATTAATATAAAAACCAAAATGAACCAGAATAAAATCTCTGACAGAGAGTCAATTCTAAGACATGAGTTAGACTTCTTCAGACTTTTGCCTGTGCTGCACCAAAATACACTGGCTATTCTTAGACTGCCTTTATGCAAGAAAACATCCTGATATAAATTTAACAAGCATGAGAATAATTATGTATTCTGACCTATATTTCTTCATGTCTCAAATGTTTTGAATACAAGGGTGATTTCTTTTTGTGCTCTACAATTTTAAAAGTCTACTAATTGCAAGACATTCTAAAATAAATGTAAATTGCCTGTATGGGTACAATCCAATTTCTAATGGACAGGTGTTCATATAAAAATTCAACAGTATCAGCAACAAGCTGGCAGTTACTGGTGGGGTGGGTGCAGGGTGTTAAGAAATGATTTGGCTCGCAGCTGAACTTCCTATTTAACCGTGGGGATGATCAAATTAAGTCAAGGTCAAGTACAGGACAGAGCAGCTGTGCCATGCAGCAGATAAGGATTGCTGGTGTGTGTATATATATAGCAGATCTGTTTTGATTTTCTAATCATGTCTTGAAATCCCAGGCTGCTGCAGGAAGAAAAGTGGCCTCTTTGACTCTTAGCTTGTCCCTCCGGGCTCTCCAGGTTCAGCTTCCTTCCAGGCTGCCCAAAGCCCCAATGTTACAGCAGCCTCCTTGCCATTGCAACATCACTCCAGTAAACTGCCTCTACAAGAAAAGCTTTGTAGCTTTCCAATATGTCAGAATAACCAGTGAGTCTTCCCCCCATTGAATAAGAAAGATGTTACTATCTCCCTAACAGAATAAAATGAGTGGACTGAGGAGCGAGAGTCTTGCCTGCAGGAAATTTTACTCACTGATGTAGCCCATCTGGTACTCTTATTAACCACTACAAACATATTCTTTCAGAATTGAGTGGTTTGGGGCTCTATAATGTTTTGGCTTCATAGTCTATGATTCTGCTGTTTCGGTAAATGAAAATAAATTGATTTATTGCACTTAATATACAGGTACCAAAAATGGTGGCTGTAATTTTTTGGTACCCATCTGTCCTCCTCTTACTCCATCTGTTTCTTTCACTCAGCGCACTGGAATCCTGCTTCTCAAAATGGAATCTAAACTCTTTGTGCAGCACTGTGTAAGTTACTTAGTTACCCAGCTGAAAGACGTTTTCAAGATAAATCATTGTCCTTGTACTCTGTAGAAGGCAACAGCCATTGATTTTGTTGTTAATATGTCTGAGCAATCCTTCTTTCAACAAAATACATAACTGTCAGTAAATTTCCTCTAATTTCAGATTGTGCACTTCAAAATAATATCATAAAGACTCATCATTTTAATCAGTTATTGATTATACCTTGGGGACTTTCCACAGACTTCCACTTGATACTGCTTTTAAAATGGTAAATACCTATATAACTGTATGATATTATAAGCTCTTGCAGATTTTTATAGCTAATACAACAGTACGAATGCACAATATTAAATTATTTGATTGAATTTTATAACTTTTTTTTAAACTGTTGATTGACTTTTAAATTCTTTGATTCAGTTTAAAAGTTCTTTGGCCTGATGATAAAGATTTTGATTTGTCTCTTTAAGCTAAATGTAAGTGTTTAAAAGAAAATGAAAGAAAGCCCCCTAACCCCTTTGCAAACCAACGTGGAAGTTACAATATTAAGGTTGAAATTAATCTTGGGGGAGGGAGGGGGAATTTTGCATAGTGTATTTCACCAATACAAAAGCCAATTTTTACTAAATACTAAATACTAAAACCATTTTTACTATTGGATATTATAAACAAAAGACACTTCCATTTTTATCTCATCATTAAGGTAGCATGGTAAATGAGGTTGTTCAAAGATCAGATCAAGAAAGGATTTTATATATATATATATATATATAAAGCTTGCACTTTAAACATAAGGCTCTTGGTATTCATGGTGTTTTTCTTTTCTTACCTCAGTGCCTTAAGTATTTTGTTTAACGAATTTATATTTTTATTATAATCATCATATTAAAAGGGCAGAGTTAAGTTATATTTGCAATGACAAAAGACTTTTGACTAACACTGAATTTATAGAGAGCACAAAAATACTAGCATACAGAATACAGTTCAAAGGAACATGCATATAAACACTACTTTGTGGCCAGGGTAATATTAATTCATCTCATCACTTTTTTTTTTTTTAATCCCATATGGTTTACCAAAATTTCAGTAGCTTAACTGCCTATAAGGATTTTATTGAATCAAAAGCAGTTAAGTCACCTAACCTCTTGAGGCACAGAAGAAGCCTTTTAAAAAATAAGGTAATTTAAAAATATGAAGCGAGAACTTAAGTTGGAAATTAAATGTTTTTCCAAGATGAAAAATGGAAACAAGTGCTGGTAATGGCATTTTGTAAAGTAGAAATTTCATGTTAGAGATCCATTATAGTGATGTAGGTGACTAAAAAAAAAGAGAGGATTGCAATTCTTCTAATCATTATGTGTACACTTAAATATATATAGCCCATTTCTCCTTTCTATGGAGAGAGTTTAAAGTACTTACAAATGAAAGCAGAAAAAATGAATGTCCGGTATTAATCATAGAGAAAAAATCAAGCCTCTGTGCATCCTGTGGTCTTTTAAAAAGCATTAATAATATACTCTTTGTATAAAAAGTTAAAGCAAGAAAACATGAGAAATGTATGTGAGAAAACATGCATCTTTTTGACACCTGCAAGCTACTTCTCTTGTTCTGCTCTATAAATAGAAATTAATTACGGAGAGACTAAAAACGCAATAATACCCTAGAAAATAAGAGAGGCTGTCTTTTTCAAATATACTGAAAAGAGTGAGAGTAAATCTGCATTACACAGATACACGACCATTAAATGCATTTGAACAGCAATTCTTTTTGCGTCTAGTCTTCCTCCTCTTTTAAGCAGCGTTAAGCTTCCACTAACTTCACTGAAAGCAGAATCAGGCCCTGATGAATCCTTTCTCTAGTAGTATTTGCTGGCCCACAGAGCAAAAATATTAACTGCAAATGTCAAAAACTGTACTGGCTCTAGTGGAAAAAAAAAAAAAAGAAAAAAAAAAAAGTATTCAGTCTTCTAAATAAATGCCTGAGCTCTGACTTTCAAATGAAAACAGAGATCAAGTCAGCTCTCATTCATGCTGCTTTCTTACTCAATCAGAAACCAGTGACATGGGAAGTGCTTAGTAAAATAATCCATTCCTTCCTAGGAATTTGATGCAAGTTTTCTTTTAAAATAACTTTATTCTGTTCCCCTGGTTTCAAATATGGCTTCAGAAACAAGCATGATCCAAGGCTAAATTCCAAACCCCAAAGTTGACACAATATAGGGGTCAGCAGTGAGGTTGAAATTTTGAGTTCCTACGCTGAATCAGTCCTGTCAAGGTGGGTGTTACGGCTTCTTGGTATCACAAAGTATCTCAGCAGCCGCGACCCAGTGGACAGCCTTTGGACAGCCTTTGTTCCCAGCCTCACCGCAGAAGTGCATATCATGTTGTTTCTCAGAGCAAAGAGCAGCCTGTTTATATGGTGGTGAAAAGAAGCTTGAAAATGCGAAACAGAAGGTAGTTTGGCCACTCGGAGCTGGAGAGTGCTATTAGAGGGACTGCAATGGAACCAAGAGTGGAAAGTTATCTTCCTGGGGAGCAAGGGAAGGAGGTAGCTGGATGGAGCCTCAGAGCTCAGAGGAGTTAAAAAGCTGCATCCTCGATTTCAGGGAACTGAATACAATTGTGGCCTTTACTTTCAGACATCTGCTCTAAGAGAAGAGAGATTAAGAAGCCAGAAATTATTACCCTTCACAGGCAGAGTCACCCAGGAATCCGATCTGTATGATTGCAACTACTTGCAAACATTGATCCACCAGGACACAGCACTGAGCTGCAATTCACATAGTTTTAGCACCACCACCACAACCCAGCAGTAGAAAATCTGTCCCACTAGAACAGTGTACAATCTGACAATCTGCTATGCTACTTTACAAAATCATCACGGGAGGAAATATCTTTACATTTGTCTTAACCTACCATCTGTTCACACAAAAAGTCAAAATGTATGAATTTACATACAATGTTTTGCAGCCCAACTGCAGCCATTAACATTATTCCTTTCCCCCGCCCTTTACCTTAAGAGAGACTATTCACTTCAGTAATAGCATATACATTTTCTGTGGGAAAATAAATAAATAAATAAATAAACCAAAGCAACTGAGTATGTATCAGCATTAAAAAAAAAAAAAAAAAAAGAAAGAAAAAAAAAAAGGAAAAAAGGAAAAAAAAACATACTCTGGGATGAAATATACAACCCAGTGCTTTCTATTTGCTATTTACTGGTACCTTGAAATAAGTGCAGAATATTTGCACAAATACAGGGAGCACTCAATGGCAGCTGGAGGAAGCACTTGTAGTCTAGACTAGTCCAAGTCTGTGCCTTCACAAACATATTTCAGATCAAATAGACATCAGCCTAATTAGCATGTACACAAATTCAAATAAATTTCACATTCTTAGTCCTAACTTCCTGCTTCAGTGCAACATTGTGATCTATCCTAAAGTGAGGACAGAATGAATCATGTAAGCCTAAGTGGATGCATTGGCAGGCTAAATAAGGAATAGGCATAATTGTTTACAGCAAATGTAATTAGATCACAAGTAATGTGTTTAAACACAGCAGCAATTGTTTAATTCCCAGCTACTTGAGACTATGAGACCATTACCTGAAAATTCAGTCAATGACTTTTGGTTTACACACAGCCAGACTGCAGGATTTTAGCTTTCCATGGTTAACTGATCAGGACATGTTTTTCTTTCGCTCTTGTTTTTAGATTTTATGGTTAATGCCAAAAATCTGCATAATACTGAAAGCTGAAAATGCAGTGTGAGATAAATGGGATTTAATAATGAAAAAACAGGGCCTATTGCACTTTTTGGTCATTTTTCATATTTAATTAACTGCAAACTTCCACTTCTGAATTTTAATTCACTGACAAATAACTTAGTTAACAAAAAATTATGATTGCCTGTGGTATTCCGTGTCCTTTCAGAAGGCCAACTTCAAAAACCTACAGACTTTGGGGGGAGAAGGTGGCAAGAGGCAAATGCACAAAGCAACTGTAGCTTGCTTCCCTCAAAGCAAAATTCACCATACAAATTCAAATTGAATGTGATCTTGGATGTGAGAAAGGAACAGGGATTACATGAAGCAAGTTGTGGGAACAATGGCTGGATGAAATACAGAGCAACCATCTACACAGATTTAAAGAAAAGAAGGAAAATATTGACAGCGTATTCATATATAGCCTTTTCAAAGAGATGGAAATATTTTGGAAGGATGAAATAGGATTTATCAATCAGCTGTAGGAATATACCTCTTTTCTTGCCTCTCCCCTTATGCATTATCAGTAGAACACTTTTATCCTTCTCAAATAAAGTTATGAGCAACAGTACTGATGCCATGATCATGGCAAAAGCTGCTCAGCTATGCGTGGTTCTCTCTGTTACTGAATAATCTACTGTATCAACGTAGTGGAAGATTTCACATTTTGGTGATGTAACTTAAGATCTACAACAAATTCTCTTTTAAATTTAGTTCAGTGTAATTCCTGTAACCTCAAAACTGGATGATGGCAAGAATAAACCCACTGACAATTGTGACAATAGAGCATTCATGATGGCTACGTGAGGAGCTATAGTAAAATTACGGTTACAGGACTGCTGATCACGCCAAAGGATATTCCATACCTTATGACTTCAGGCTCAGCAAAAGCTCAGGGAAAGGAGGATGGGAAGGACCTTTGGAGTCATGGTGTTTGTCTTTGCAAGTAAACAGTAAGCATTATGATAATCTTTCCTGGAAATGGCTAAACATCTGCCTGCAACCAATACTTAAAATACCCCATTATTTTGATTAGCTGCAAAAATAGTAACATATATATTTGTCCTCTTTGCACCTTTTATTTTTCCTTCAGTTATTATCAGAGAGCTGAATGCATTTACTAAGAGCTAGTATAAAAAGAACACAAATGTCAGGCTTTTACAAGGTCACAATGTACTTGTGTCTACCTCTGGCAATTCAGTACACAGAAAAAGTACCATGAATAGAAGGGGTCTGGACTGCATCAGCTGCCTAATTTTATTAATATTTCATTCACAATTCTGCTTCTATTTTATTCCTACAAACCACCTCATCTTTGTTTTTTGTTTTACAAGGTGATTGAAGTACAGTTATGTAGCCAGGAGTATTTATTTTATCTGTGACTAACAAAACAAAAGGTGTTCACAGGAGCAGATGACTCTTACTTTAAATCCCATGCTAAAAGACATAAGCTAATCCACTACATTGATAAAATAGTTTCATATATACAATAAAAATCCTCTAAAATAATGTTTTGTATGGAGACCAAAGACAAATAATAATAGTAATAATAATAATTCCTTTCATAGCTCAATACAGAAATACAATGGTTAAAATTGCATATGCCTAACTAAGTCAAAACTCCCACTGACTTCCATTTGAAAATATGCATCTGTATGAAATGAAATAGCATGAAAAACATTTATCTATTCCCTAACTCTATTTTGCTGTTTAAAAGACTGTTTTAGAATATCAGGAAAACGCCAGAAGAAAAAAAAAAAAAAAAAAAAAAAGTATCTTCTGTTCTTGAACTTATTCCATTAACAATAACTGCCACATTAGTGAATAACTAACATTCAGGTAGTTTGAAAAACACTTTTCTGTTAGAAGTGCATTAAAGACATAAACTTGCATCTCGCTAATCATCAAAGGTAAGCTCAGGGAAAGTACAACATGTTATAGTTTGCAAAATAAATAAAAAATAGGTAACAGCCATTTATACTATTGGAATTTTCATTAAGCCAATGTAAGTTCTCTGGAATGTGCCTCTGTAAATCACCTAACTCTTTTCTATAATGGCCTAATTTTGCAGAGAAGAATCGTTTGACAAATGATTAAAATACTGAAGTGCAAAGAGGTTGAGAAAGAAGTAGCAGTTGTATACTTTTTTCAATTTATTGTTTCTCCAGAAGTAAAAATAAGTTCTTTGCAAAAAGAATTTCAAACTTTGAAGACTGAAATGTGCTACTAAAAATAATCTCCCTTATGTTCAATGTAAAATAATAATATTTAGAGGCAAAGCAGACAACCTGTCTAAAAAACACATCTTGCACAATATCAATATAGATATCAAGGAGAAAACAAGGGGTGGGGGGGAGGTGGGGGGCAAGAATAAAGGGAAGATACATTTTGAAATTATTTTACTGTCATGGGAAAAAAGATATAGATTTTCACCTGATACTACTGCCTCTCGAAGAACACTAATCCCATTTATCAACCAAAAATAACATTTTCCCCTTCTTCAGAAGCAATCTAGGAAATAAATCTATATGCTATTTACATATACACTATACTACACACAGCCTACACATAACTTTTTCTTAGTTAGTCTCCAAGTGGTCCTCTTTTAAAAGCTATATGGACATTCCTACCCAGATACCACTATGAACCAAATGACCATATTCTCACATTCCTCTTCCTCTGTTCTAGGAAACCCCAGGGCCCTGTCATCAGACATACGAAAACACAGTTTCTCTTTCAGCAGGCTCTTAAGTATTCTCCTGCACTGAAAGCACTAATGGGTTCTGTAACATGAATTAATTTAGTATTGACACTATGAAGCATGGCTGCACACTCAAAGTGCCACTTTCCCTAATCACATGGTAACAGCTAGAAGATTTGTAAACATCAGAACAAATATGAGTATTTTTAATGCAGGGATGTATCATACCAGTGATCTTTCTCTCGCTACCATATTTTTTTTGCTGCTAATATAAACTCACAACCTCACCAGTTGCTTTAACATAATGTTCTAAACTTTACTTTGTTCATATACCAATAAATCCTTCCAAATTTGCTTAACCTTTATTTACCTCATTAGTACCTCACTTATCAATTAATATTAACTTCTAAAAATTTTCAGCCACCAAAAAAACATTATCTTAACTTGTAATTTTTATTCATAAGCATAACCTTTCTTTCACCAAGTACTTCAAAAAGCAGCAGCCAATAACTGAAATGTTAAACTCTCACTTCCATATCAAGCTGATTATCACAGTGAATAAAATGAGTCTTTTCAATGATTTTAATGGGTCTAATCTTTTATCTAATTAATATATTCTTCTTAACAAGAGAAATGTTGGTAAACTTCCAGACTTTAAATCTCTACTTGAAAGTTCCAGTTTCTTCATCAGAGACTTCTCTAAAAAATACTTTTGACTTAAAACCAGCCAAGTGGAACAGGGTGTTGCAGGACATGGCTTGCATAGCATTATACTAATCATCCAGAAACAGAACAAATTGTTTTGCAATCTTACCCTTAATGATATTTAAGCATAGATGCCAGAGGCTGCAGACTAAATCCCAACACCCTGAATCTCACATCTTCAAAAGCATCTGTTTTCCTACCTTCTCCATTTGGATAACTCTACTGAAGAACAACGATTGCACTGGTCATAGTTTCAGAAATAGTAAGATAAAACATACAAATACATTTGTCACAACTAGAAGACACTCACACACAAAAACAAACAAACAAACAAACAAAAAAACATACAGATAGTCCTTTGTAGACTTCTAATCTGAACAGAGGCCTAAACAAACTTACATAATCAAAGCCCAAGGACTTTGATGAGTTTTCAAAAAGGCAAGCATATAATATTGAGGTCCCAACTCCAGCTTTAAGCAATACAGAAGAACTTAGATTCTAGTACCTAGAGCTGGCAAAGCCTAAAGGAAATCTCAGAAGTAACAATATTATAAATTTCCATTTCCACCTTGAATACAGTTCTAGTGTAATCATGCAGATGAAATCAAATCACTTGCCGAGGCAGTCGGCTCCGGGGCAGACATGCTCTGCAGTGGAGCAGGGGATCGGACAAGCAGGGCTAATTTTTCCAGCACCGACCCCACTCAAGGGAGCCACCAGGACCCGGCAGCCCTCGCGAGGGAGGTGAACGAGGCGAGAAGGAGGCGTAGGCGGAGCCAGCAGCGAAGGCCGAGCCAACAGCGCCCCCCCCGGCTGTTCATAAGCTGCCGCCAGGGAGCGCAAGCAACCAGGAAGAGCGGTAAACAGGATGGGCAGTTAGGGCATGGCGCGCCAGAAGGGTGAGGCGTGGCAGGTAGGGCGTGGCAGGTAGGGCATGGCAGGGCAGTTAGGGCGTGGCAGGGCAGTTAGGGCGTGGCAGGGCAGTTAGGGCGGCAGTTCGCACAGGCAGGGCAAGCAGAGAAGGCAGAGCATTCTCCCCCGCCCATACAAACACCTCCTCTAATGGCAGTCTACCGCTAGCTCAGCTGCAACGGTGTACACCAGGCACAGTGCGCTCTCCAGGAAGTCTGTACACACCCAGACTGACTGCCTGCTGAAAACTGCAGCAGTTCAGGTCTCCGGGTGCAGGGAGTGCCTGAGCCTGTTGCTACCACCTGCGAGGAGCAGAGAGACTGTGTGCGTGAGGTGCGAGCAGGTGGATGACCTGGTCCGCCTCGTGGCAGAACTCAAGGAGGAGGTCGAGAGGTTGAGGGATATCAGGGAGTGTGAGTGGGAGATAGACTTGTGGAGCGACTCCCTGTGCGGTCTGAAGGACAGGCACCGGGGTGAGACACCCCAAATGGGGGTGGACCCCCTGCCCCTGTCAGGCAGAGGCAGGAGACCTAGGAGTTGAGGAGGAATGGAAACAGGTCCCTGCTTGACATTGCAGGCAATGCCCCCCCCTACCGGCCCCACCTTCCCAGGTGCCCTTACACAACAGGTTTGAGGCCCTGGAGCTTGAGAGACCGGTAGCTGAGGAAGAGGTAGAAAGTCTACCCAGGAGGATGCCTAGGGCGAGGAAGTCGACTCCATGCCTCAGGACTGCCTCCACCAGGACAGAAAGAAGGGTGATTGTTGTGGGCTGGGAATGATAAGGTTGAGTCCCTATGGGTTAGGATCAGCGGGAAGGCCAACAAGGGAAGCATCCTGGTGGGGGTCTGTTATAGACCGCTGAACCAGGATGAGGAGACTGATGAGGAGTTCTACAGGCAGCTGACAAAAGCTGCGAAATCGTCAGTGCTTTTTCTCGTGGGAGACTTCAACTTCCCAGACATATCCTGGAAGCACAACACAGCCCAGAGAAAGAAGTCTAGGTTTCTGGAGAGCGTGGAAGATAGCTTCCTGACGCAGCTGGTTAGTGAGCCTACCAGGGGAGGTGCCCTGCTAGACCTTCTCTTCACAAACAGAGAAGGACTGGTGGGAGATGTGGTGGTTGGAAACTGTCTTGGGCAGAGTGACCATGAAATGGTAGAGTTCTCCATTCTTGGAGAAGCCAGGATGGGGACCAGTAAAACCACTGTATTGGACTTCCAGAGGGCTGACTTTGAACTGTTCAGGACACTGGTTGGTAGAGTCCCTTGGGAGGTGGTTCTGAAGGGCAGAGGAGTCCAGAAAGGCTGGGCGCTCTTCAAGAAGGAAATCTTAATGGCTCAGGAGCGGTCTGTCCTCACGTGCCCAAAGACGAGCCGGTGGGGAAGAAGACCGGCCTGGCTGAACAGAGAATTGTGGCTTGAGCTTAGTAGGAAAAAGAGAGTTTACAATCTTTGGAAAAGAGGGCGGGCCACTCAGGAGGACTATAAGGATGTTGCGAGGCAGTGCAGGGACAAAATTAGAAAGGCCAAAGCTCATCTGGAGCTCAATCTGGCTACTACCGTCAAAGAGAACAAAAAATGTCTTTACAAATACATTAATGCAAAACGGAGGACTAAGGAGAATCTCCAGCCTTTGCTGGATGTGGGGGGGAACTTAGCTAAAAAAGATGAGGAAAAGGCGAAGGTGCTTAATGCCTTCTTTGCCTCAGTCTTTAGTGGCAAAACCAGTTGCTCTCTGGATACCCAGTACCCTGAACTGGTGGAAGGGGATGGGGAGCAGAATGTGGCCCTCACTATCCACGAGGAAATGGTTTGCGACGTGCTACAGCACTTGGATGTACACAAGTTGATGGGGACAGATGGGATCCACCCAAAGATATTGAGAGAACTGGCGGAGGAGCTGGCCAAGCCGCTTTCCATCATTTATCAACAGTCCTGGCTACTGGGGGAGGTCCCAGTCGACTGGCAGCTAGCAAACATGATGCCCTTCTACAAGAAGGGCTGGAGGGCAGACCCGGGAAACTGTAGGCCTGTCAGTTTGACCTCAGTGCCAGGGAAACTCATGGAGCAGATTATCTTGAGTGTCATCACGTGGCACTTACAGGGCAACCAGGTGATCAGGCCCAGTCAGCATGGGTTTATGAAAGGCAAGTCCTGCTTGACGAACCTGATCTCCTTCTATGACAAAGTGACGCGCTTGGTGGATGAGGGAAAGGCTGTGGTTGTGGTCTACCTTGACTTCAACAAGGCTTTTGACACCGTTTCCCACAGCATTCTCCTCAAGAAACTGTCTGCTTGTGGCTTGGACTGGCGTACGCTTCGTTGGGTTAAAAACTGGCTGGACCTAAGAGCAGTGGTGAATGTAGTCAAATCCAGCTGGAGGCCGGTCACTAGTGGTGTTCCCCAGGGCTCAGTACTGGGGCTGGTCCTCTTTATTATCTTTATCGATGATCTGGATGAGGGGATCAAGTGCACCCTCAGTGAGTTCACAGATGACACCAAGTTAGGTGTGTGTGTCGATCTGGTAGGAGGATCTGGATAGGCTGGACGGATGGGCTGAGGTCAACTGCATGAAGTTCAACAAGGCCAAGTGCCGGGTCCTGCACTTGGGGTGCAATAACCCCAAGTAGAGCTACAGGCTAGGGGATGAGTGGTTGGAAAGCTGCAAGGCAGAGAAGGACCTGGGAGCATTGGTGGATAGTCAGCTGAATATGAGCCAGCAGTGTGCTCAGGTGGCCAAGAAGGCCAACAGCATCCTGGCTTGCATAAGAAGCAGTGTGGCCAGCAGGTCTAGGGAAGTGATTGTCCCCCTGTATTTGGCTCTGGTGAGGCCGCACCTCGAGTACTGTTATCAGTTTTGGGCCCCTCGCTACAAGAAGGACATGGAGGTGCTCAAGCGAGTCCAGAGAAGGGCAATGAAGCTGGTGAGGGGCCTGGAGAACAAGTCCTACGAGGAGCGGCTGAAGGAGCTGGGTTTGTTCAGCCTGGAGAAAAGGAGGCTCAGGGGCGACCTTATCGCTCTTTATAAGTACATTAAAGGAGGCTGTAGAGAGGTGAGGGTTGGTCTATTCTCCCATGTGCCTGGTGACAGGATGAGGGGGAATGGGCTAAAGTTGCGCCAGGAGTGTTTTATGTTGGATATTAGGAAGAACTTCTTTACTGAGAGGGTTGTGAGGCATTGAAATGGGCTGCCCAGGGAAGTGGTGGAGTCACCATCCCTGGAGGTCTTTAAAAGATGTTTAGATGTTGAACTTAGCAATATGGTTTAGTGGAGGACTTGTTAGTGTTAGGTCAGAGGTTGGACTCAACGATCTTGAGGTCTCTTCCAACCTAGACAATTCTGTGAAATTTACTAAATTTCTGCATAGAAAAAAAAAAAGTCTGTTTACAGAAATGAAAATTGTATGACACAAATGTTTGAAGCAAACCTCTTTCCTCCAGTATAATAAAAAATGGATGAAAATGAATTTAAACACTTTCACTAGCCAGAACATCATGAACCAGGGATAGTTTTTGCAGTTTTAATTAACTTCTATTTCAGTTAATACCTATTTACTTTGCACTTTATAATACAATAATTTGTCTATTTGTTTTTGAAATTACAAGTGAGTGAATTTTTTATTTTTTTAAGAAAGAAAACTTTAATTCTTTTATCCAAAATGACTTGCCCAAACAGAACTGAGAGACAATAAATCAGCAGCATGACATTACTCACTTTCACTCTTTTGCTAGAATGCCCCTAGGTATAGAAACAATGCTTACCAGTGATAAATGCAGTTTAAAATTAAGGGCCATGAAGAGATATATGATTCAAGTTAGAATGTTCTTGCATATATGTGGATTATCTCAAAAATCAATTCCCCCCCCCCCCCAAAAAAGGGGGTGGGGAGGGGGGGAGGGTTGGGACCTAGAGGGTACATTTAAAAAGCTTTATATAGGAGGTATATTCATTAATCCTATTAATGAATAATAGGATTAATACACACACCACTGATATGTGGCTTTCAAAAAGTTCCACATTTAAATCAAGTTTAAGGAAGCAGATGAAATTAATATATATATATGTCTCACAACCTAGCAATATGTCAACCATGACTATTCCTTTCTATTCATGTATAAGCTGCTCAACAGTACTGTTACATCTTTGTTCGAATTACTGCTACTCAAAAGCAGTAATTCTAAGGCAGATTTTATTGTTTTGGCTGCTAACATAAGAAATGTTCCTGTCCTGCTGAATCTTCTGTTTTTCCTTCTCACATTGTAAAAATAGGCACCCTGATAACTCTGTAGAAGATAGTACGCAGCATAACTGTGTCCTCTACATTAAAGAGGACACACGGGTTAATGAAATGCAGGATCAGCACTTCTCTGACAGTGTCTGCACATCTGGTTGTCTAGCTACAAAATACAACCCAAGCTTTTGGGAATTTCATATATAAAAACAGCTTTTGGGGAAAGTGTCCAAACAAACATTTGTAGTGAGGGTTTTTCATTTGCTCACAGAACAGACACTGCATCATGAGGATCAGGCTTATCCACTTCATCTTTCACAGGCAATCTAAAAAATTCCATGTTTAGTTTCCTGAGGATTTCCCTATCTCGTCTCAACAAAAGGACCATAGAAAACATCAGGTAAAGTCAGTTTTCACAGTTACTATGCTAGTCCATACTAATAGGAAACAAATCACAATCACAAGCTCACTTCACACAAGCTGCAAAACAATTTCCATAGAAAAGTGATTCTGGCCAGAGTAAAGTGACATAAAAGAATGATTTTGGTCAAAAATTATGATCAGCTATGCATCATATGAAATTCCTTCCAGGTGCCTTGCATATCTGTCTTACTCTGCAGAACATTTTCAGACTGGAGTATGTTGAACTATTAGCTGTTTGCACTTGGAAGAATATACATCATACATCTGATAAAAGCCTTTGAAGGAAAGCATTTGAAGTGAAAAGTTGGACACGACTAGTTTTCTTTATCTTGGACAAAGTACTATGGTAAAACAAATAGCATAGGATTGCTTCTGCTATTAATTTTGAGTAAAGCATGAACATTTCTACCACTACCATTCAATATTTTTGCATCCAAACACCAAGACCTTACATGACAACAAGCTCTACTTCCCAATATACAAAAATAATAAAAAAAAAAAAAATAAAAAGAGAAAATTGAATCCAATTGAAAATTGGCAGGCATAGGCACACTTTAGGTGCAGTAATAAGTGCATGCCCTTCAAGCTTTTCCCCTTTATAGATAAGAGTACAAATTAATGTTTTAATTCTATGCAGATAGTTATTTTTAGGTCTGTAAAGCTAGCACAAAAATGGTCTAAGCTATGAAGAAGTACTATATTCTAGTTTATTCTATAATTTTCTATGCATTGTAAAGGGGTGACACCATTTCTTAAGAATTCTAGTGAAAGGTGTCAAATTAACCTTAATCACAGTGTTCTGAGTACTTCCTACTATGTAAATTCAGAGCCTGACAGTCTGAAACCTAAGTATTTTGGACAGATCAAGACGGTGATCCGCAAACACAAAAATAAACTGAGCTTGGTTTAATACCTGCCCAATCACACAACATGCAGTCTTTGTGAAATGCTACCAAAAGGTATCCCCTCCACCAGAATACCATCAAACACTCTGGGAAATGAAAAGTAGCTCATAAAATAAAAGTGTTTAGCAATTCAGTTTTTCTACTCTGTGCATCTGGTGTGGTTCTGAATGCACGACCTATATATAGCATCTCTGGATGAAATAACCAAAGGGCAGAACAATGACAAACTCACTGACTCACCCAAGCAGAATCCTGTTTCATACTCCCACCCAGGCAGCAAGTTGATAGATACAGTGGCCAAGGATGAGCACTACCTTTCACCAATTATACCTACAGTTTCAAGCAACCTCAACTCAATAATGAAATTTAATTTGAGTATCATTCAAGACAGAAAGCTTGCCTACTCCCAGTCTGCTATCAGTTAGTATCATGCTGTTTCAATCCCTATTCAAAGCCCTGAAGCTGCCAGCAGCTATGTTGGACCACATGAGCCTCTCTTGCCACAATATTAGAAAGGTTTAAGCTCATATTCCAATTCTGATTATTTCTGAAGAAGAAGTCAGCATCTGACATAAAAAGGGAGAGACAACAAAATTAAAAAATAAAACATTAAATTAAATTTAAAAAATCATCATGGCATGCCAGGCACGCAAGGGAAACATTTCCTAGCGCAGTGGCAGAACATGCTGAGGGTGCTGCTGAGACACTGACCTTTGTGAGGAGGGAGATTAGGGGCAGGAGGCATTACATGTCTCTTATCTTTCTTCCCCAGTACCAGCCAGTCACTGCAAGGAGTACACTGTACTTATGATAGCGGGTTGTTAAAGGTGCCATTATTTCTGTGGGGATTTTTTAAATTTTGTTTTATGAGATTTATTGTATTTTGTTCACACGTGTCAGTCCAGATGTAAGCCTAGAGCAGCATGGGTTTTCATACAGAAAAAGCTATAGCTGTGCTACAGGAGATGAGGGGAGCTCAGAGGCAGGGGGGAAAGACTGGGAATAAATGCATATTAATGTGATACTTTAACAAGTAGTGGTTATGGGTTGCCTAATTTCCTCATTTTATATATATATATATCTTTGGTGGTGGTGGTTGGTTTAAACTTGCAGTGCTATTTCTTGTCTCTACAAAGCCAATATTCCTGTTTTGTACATAGTATTTTTCAGAAAGATATTTGAACCTTATACCTACACATGCTCCTTGACCCAAAAGGTTGAGTTAGTGGTACACTTGTCACTAAGGAAAAGTGACTCAGAATAAAAGTATTGATTAAAAATAGCTTGATACCATTGTGATTAAACATAATTTAGGAGTCCTACCTAAAGGCAAGTAATTTGTGCCATATGCTTGGTCATGTTTGTTGGGAAAATGGTGATTTTTTTTTTATATTTAGATATGTTTAGGTTTTACATACAGACTAAAAAAAGAAATGAGGGAAAAAGCTTTGTAAATCTGAAAGAACATAAACCAACTAGCATTATATATTTAGAGCAACGTAATCCCTAAGTTACTTAAATGCACACTTGCCAATCCTTCTGGTGAAAATTATTTCTTCATTTACTTCAGAGCTACGTCAATATTAGGTTTCAATTTTACTGCATAAATATACAATTTAAAATAACAAAATATCCATGAAAGTCTTTGTAAATGCTATTAGAGAAAAGGCCTTTCTTTTCATTCCACATGTAGTATCAAGATATTAATGTGAAAGTTCTGTTTATTTAAAAAGCCCACCCCAAGCTCTGTATTATATTTTCATCACTTAGCCCATTCATTCTATCTTTACCTACACATCTGTACAAAAGTAGCTCATGCAAATCAGGTGGATGATTCCAAGGATCACACTTTGCCCATCGCATGTCAGGAGTATTTTCAATCAGGGTGCTAAGAACCAGCCATTATATATATATATTTTATTAAAGTACAAACTTCACAGAAATTCAAGGTTACACAGACATATCTTATAGATCAGCATTCAAAAGAGTTAAAAAATCACGTAAGAGGCATTCACATGCAAGAGATTGAATGTTTAGGTTACTCAATCTGCCTGTATTTTACAGCATTTTCTACTCTTTTGCTCTTGTCTAAGTACATAAAGGTTAGGAAATTTGGTACTCTAAAATCTGCCCTAACACACCACATGGTCATTTGCTCCCCTTACAAAGAATGCCGAAAGTTTTTGACAAAAACTATTTGAGTAGACTTAGCAAATATGGTAAAAGTGTAGTGAGGTTACATAATAGCTAGGCAAAACTGTCTACCTGCATGTAACAGGATGGATCAAGATGCAAACTAACAGTCTGTTCTAACCTCCTGAAACAAGAAGTCCATGGAAAGGAATTCATACAAACTTCAGCGGATTTCAGTTTGGGCCACATTCTTCCCGGAATTTTATAGCATTTTAAAGTCCACTGTAAGATGTTTATTTAATTAAAACGATGTTCAAAAGGGTAATAAAAGCATTTTATTGGTCTTTATGACACCACTCTTAAGATACCAAAGTGTTGTTATTGCTATCATTAGAAACACAATAGTTTACTTACTTTGAATTTAAAAAATGAAAACCATTCTCTCCTATTCTCAATGTATGGCTAACCTTTCCTCTGATACTTGCAAAATAGTACACATACACTACAATTTTCACAGACTAAGGTGATATTTTTTAATAACATACAAGGAATAAAATGGCTTCTTTAGAATTGTGCTTTTCCATCTGTAAAGATTTTTCTCAATGGCCTGAAGAGCATGCTGTGAAGAATTATGAATGCCAATATAAGAGGTGCCTTGGATGTTTATACAAATATCCATTCTGAAACTGATAAACCTGCAGTTTTATGGACATCACTACTATGTAATTGAACTGGCAGATTTTGCAGAAGCAACTCAGATACTGATAAATAGAAAGCTCTATTGGATACTGGATAAGTTCCAGGTTAACGGTTGCCTTACAATTTGTGTAAATATGAGCCTATTTTTAATCACAGCACTCAAAAGCAAATACTCATTTAATCTTGCTCACAATAGGAAAACTCTGGTAAAAGGTGTGGAAATATACTTTTACTCCCAACAGAAAACTCCTTACCCCACAGCATCTCAAACCTCACGACCATATAACAATAATCTGAAATAACAACTGTACTATTAAAAAAGAACTGTGAGTTTTTGTCATGTGACTACTGTATATATGTGACAACTTTATACACATAGAAGAGTGGAAAGAAAAGACAGCTCATATCAGGCAAACTTGCATAAACTGTGCATAAAGTAGAATTTAACAAGCAGATATTTCTTCAACCAAAACTAGAATCACAGAATCATGGAAGCATAGAATAAATACCCTGAGTTGGAAGGGACCCATAAGGATCATCAAGTCCAACTCCAAGTACAGAGTCATTACATGCTTAAACATAAGCAGTACTAAGGCTTAACCTAAAGCAAATGCATCTTTCACTTCACTTCAAGTTGTAGAAAAAGAAGAGGTAAAGAACATCTGTTGGGATCACTGAACCAGAAAAATTGTCCTCTGCAACATCCCAGTCTTAGTGTAACTCAAGAATTCATTGCATGATTAAACCAAGATTTTAAAAGACCACTTATGTTAATAAATAGCAAAACTGAGGTTCTAATTTTTAGATGCCTAGAACACCATTCAATCATGATGTTCTACAATTAGGCTGCTCTGAAGTTTTTCATATTATTCACTAAGAAATTAGGCTATTCAAAAGTCAGGCTTGAATTTCTAGAAATCTCCTTCAATTAATGGTTGTGTGTAGCTGGGAGCAGCTCAGTATGAAATAGAGCCTGTGTAGAGTGAGGCTGGAAATTATTGATTATTTCGGGGAAATTGAAAATATTGTCCAAAATAAAAATAAAACTAGAATATTTCTACCAACCTAAAAAAATAATAATAATAAATAAATAAAAGTCAAAATTCAAGGTATTCAAAATTTTTAGTGTGAGGAATTATTCTTTTCATGCCGAGAAATGAATTTTAAACATCAAGAAAAAGCTCATTTTCTACTGAAAAACTCTTATTTTGAACATGGAAACTGTGTATCGACTCAAAAAACAGTTCATTCTAAGAAAAATATGTGTTGCATATACAAATAAAATGGAAATTCTTAATGAAAGGTTTATCCAAAAAAAAAAACAAAAAAAAAAACAAAAAAAAAACCAAAAGGAAAAAAAAAAACACAGTATTTCAGATTAAAATATTTTCAATGAGATACAAATGATTAAATTTCTGGTTGCTACCCCTTCCTTTCTGAATAAAAGGAAGAAAAGATAGTACTGCATGGCAACAGGTCGATGATATATATATGTGATATATACCCATTATTAAAACACCCTTGTGTATCCCTAGTCTTAATGAATACAAAATACTCATAAACAGTCTGGTGTTTTCTTTGCTCAACTATTTCTGCACTGATTCGGCACTCCCCAGATTTGTCACATCTGTTGTTTTCTATAGGACAACTGACAGATGGGATCTTCAAAATCTTAGGAAAACTGTCACTAACAGAGTGCTAGCATTCATAAGTTCTTGCTATTTTATACTCTCAGTCAGGTATATAACTGCTGATTCTTTGATTGTAATGAAATCACCGAAAAACATATCTTTTTACAGGTTATCAGAAAATTACTCATTCTTATTAAGACATTTGCCACATATACAGACTTTGTATTTAGTAATGCTTAGCCTAAAAATAATCAACAAAATATTAAGCCATGACTTAAAGTCATGTAGAATGTCAGAGAAGCCTTTGAACAGCAAAAGCACAGTCTACCTTATGTACCTGAAATCCCAGGCAGAGTTGAAAAAACACAACACAAGAGTATATTTTTCACCTTCCTGTGCAGGTGCCAGGATGCTTAAAACCATCACTCATAACAGTAAATCAAAACCTATTGGTATTGCTTGTTGAAACTGGCTTTCAAGACAGAGAGGGGAAAAAAAAAAAAAAAAAAAAGGCCTTTTAAAATAAGTTTAAGGGAACATATAAATTGTCTGAACACCGCCACGGACAATCAGTTTTAATAGCATATGTCCAACAGGCTAGTATGGTTACATGCTGTTCTGGGAACTTGCCAAAGTAAAAGACCCATCCACAGATTGGGGGAGAAGGGGGGGGAGGAGGGGGGGGGAAGTGATTTGCAATAACCCTGAACTTATATACTTCTTTATCTATTCTAAAGCCTTTCATTCATCATCCATCATCATAAAATCAGTGTTCTTGACACAGCATGGATTAACTCTTCACTTTAATAGAGAAATATATATTTTTTAAAGCCTGAAATTCTCTATCTATTGACAAACTGTACAGTAATGCATCCTACCGTGTAACTTCCAGCAGAGCATCTGGTATTAATTAATGACATAAACATCACTGAACCATGGCATGATACAAGGCTGCCTAAGTGTTGTAGATAGAGAACAGCTAAACAGTGAAGGCCATAGACCAAATCAGCAAGAATAGACCTTAAAAATGCTCCTGTTTTAACTTCTGGGAAAAGTTTCTCTGGGAGGAGAGTATTTATTTAAACAGCATCTACCTCCCTTTTTCCAAATAATTTAAACAAACCTTACTTCTGACAGACACTAGCAACTCTTGTTGCCAAGAGATCATTTTACCATTTAACACAGAGCTTTGGTGAGACCAGCTTGAGCAGTACCTATCTGGACTCTTTATAAATATAGCTGCATCTGCCCTGAGAAAGCACAGCAAGGGTCTCTGCTAATGAGCACAGTTCTGTTGCAGCCATTAAGAGAAAGCTTTCAATAGCTAATAACAGGCCATGATGGCATTTCAAACGCTGAGCCCAGAACGCAAGAATTCAGCATGCAGTTGGCAGACAGCTCAAAGAGCATTGCTCTTTAATGGGCTATGAAAATAAGGAACTCACGAGTTGCTCTCTTCTCTTCCTATGCCCGACAACCCCATTGCTCCTGAGACTACTCTCTCTCTCCTTTTGGTGTGTGATTCAGTATAGCAAGGATCAAATGAATGTCTTAAGTTGGAAGGGCTCAAACTTTGAAAACATAAAAGATTTGCAGCCTTCCTTCTGTGCACTGTCTCTTATTTTCCCAGCTTGCACAGGCTCCCAACCACCCCTGTGAAGCACTGAATTCAGCGCATGTGCCTGAAGGTGATGGCAATTTGGGGTGCCACACTACCCAGCAATGAACGGTGATCTTCATTTGTAGCTATCTCCACACCTTTACAGAATCTACGTGTTAGCCTGAGTTAGGATTGCAGCTCAAGCTAAGACTGAAGAAGACATAATGCTTCATATAAAAGCAAAATTTATCAAGGAAATTTAACATATATTTATGAAGTAGTCCATGACACAAAAATAAACTTGCCTCTCAAAGGAGCTAAATATTTAGGACTCTTTCTTGGATTTTTTTTTTTTTTTCTGGAGTTCTGATCTTTTTTGTCTTTGCAATTTGTCTATAGAGCAACACTATTAGCAAAAAGAGCATTAGAAATTTTAAGCTTATATTTTCTTATATGTGACACTTCTAATATGCTAACCTGTGCTGTTTTTCACTATTGTTGAACATTTTAACTTCTTTTATGCATCTGTTTCACATTTTCCAGTAGTCTGTGGCTATGGTCATCTAAACAATGCATTCTGAATATCTGCAGCAGTAGGAAAGGCACTATTGGCATGTGTTGTTAGGCAAAAAACATACAGGAATACTGAAGCATCACTTCAAAATACCATTAGTTTCTGGACAGATGTGAAAGAGCTTACTGTCATATTAGTCCTTGTAAGCCTAAATAATCTCCTAACAATCTGGGATCTAAAATACATTCTTTGTGCATCATTGCATATTCATTTGACAACAAATTTGATAATGTTTTGGTTTGCTATGGATGACTGAAAATTTGAGGAAACTGTGTAACCCAGCAAGCTCGCAAAAAAATTACAACTTATGGTGAGTATTCTGTCTGACAGGGGATATCACCACAGTGGATGTGAGTGGCAAAATGTCTGTTGGTCTTAATAAGTTAAACAAACAAGGGGTGTTTTGCATCTCCAACCTTTATTGAGTACTGGACACTGTCATTTCATGGTATTCATAGAATCATAGAATCACTGAGGTTGGAAAAGACCTCTAAGATCATCATGTCCAACCGTTAACCTAGCACTGCCAAGCCTACCACTAAACTATGTCCCTAAACACCACATTTACACATCTCTTAAATACCTCCAGGGCTAGTGACCGGCTTGTTCCAATGCTTCACAGCCCTTTCAGTGAAGACATTTTTCCTAATATCCAATCTAAACTTCCCCTAGTGGAACTTTAAGTCATTTTATTCTGTGTATTTTCAGATGTAAAGCCCCATGAAATAAAACATGTATATGTTAGTTTTCAGAAACGATGTAAAACAACTCCAGCTACTCAAATCTACATTAATTCAGCTCTGTTTTTATGTAGCAGACTGTTGGATGGGACTAACCTCAGTCAGCCTGATGTCTCCCCTCAAGCCAAAGCTTCATTTATAACTGTCCAATATCACATCCTTTAGATGTCAAGCAGACTAAGAAGAGAGCAAGCTTTTCCTGCAGGACAGAAAAGTGGTAGAACATCTCAATAAATGAAAGAAATTACTGTGAACTTCCAGGAAACAGCAGTTCAAACTACTCATGCTGGGATTTATAGAAATTACTTCAAGAGGTTAAAGACTTTTCAAAGCTGATATGGTCTGGTAGAAGGATGCACACTTTACACAGAGCTTGGAGTTTGGCCCTACAGTTACAATGGAGCTGGAACTAGTTGGAATTTCCCAGTTAGTATTGCAAACCATCATTGTTCTGTAAAATGTTTTTAAAAAATAATAATAATATCAGCTTAGCTTCTATAAACAACCTTGAAAAGCAAATTCTTCTAGTAAAATCATAGCTATCTCTAAGCTACTTTTTCAGCTCTTATTTTTCCTGCCTAGCATAAATAATTCTAAATTTGAAATACCTGGCTGAATGCAGCAATATTTCCTTTCCATTATTACTGCCCAGTGTTAAAGCTGAATATAAAGCATTTCATTACTTTTACACTCACTTTAGGTTTCAAAAGCCAGAGCATTTAAAATAAAGATTTGCTGAAAGCTTTATTCCATGTTTCACTTGTAAAAGTCTATTATGATAACATACATAAGATCTAGAGGTTCAGTACAAAGATGGGCGTATCTTTTATATCCACAGCAGGGAGATAGCTATTTCCTCACCCGTCAGGAAGATTTATTCAATAAAAAAAAAAAAAAAAAGAGAGAGAGAGAGAGGGTATAAATTTTAAAATTCACCAATCTTTTCCTGCATCTCAAGAAATAGCAAAGATCTTAGGAAATTAAGAAAATAGACTACAACATAGATATTACAACACTAGACAGTCTGGAAGTCTGGAATACCTAACTGAACCTTTGGGGGAAAAAAAAAATATATATATATATATATTCAAAATATATATAAATATATATAATATAATTATATTATATATAATATTATATTATATTAATTATTATATTTATAATATATATGTATATGTATATATATATATGTATATATATATATACACACACACACACACACATATTGCAAAGATTTTTATACTTTGGTAAAATCCAGAAAGTCTGTTCTCTGTGTCCCCTATGATTTTATGCTTCCTCCCCAATATCTTTTCATTTGTCTCCCTCTTAAGTGGGAGTTTAGAAAATTTTCTGCATAGACATGTATCCATGTACCTTATATACAAAGAAAAACTGCTTTTTTTTTTTTTTTTTTTAACAGAGGAAATTATTTAGAGGGAATTTCGAAAACTGTAGTTGCAGTTTAGGCAGGAGGTTTTTGAAAATATGAAGTCCCAGAGATAAAGAAGCAAAGGAAAAACAGGGTTAAAAAAGAACCAGGTAATTCTCTGTATTATGCTTTTTTCATAAGCCGTAGTGAATACTGCAAGTAGTACCCACAACAGAAAAGGGGCCATCTATAAGGTCAAGACTGTTCAGTGTGCAAATTGTTGTATTTTTGTAATTGTTCCCCCCTGAAACTCACTTTCTCAATCTCTTCCCTTGAGTAGAATTCCTAAATTATAACAGGAAGAGTTAAAGCAGTGTAAAAACTTACCACTAAATCTGAAACTTTCACTGCAAAGTTTTGGCTTTTTAATTGGTTTGTTTTAGGTAGGAAGTTACAGGAGAGAAAGAAATGGAGCTTGCTCTCTGCCAGCTTTATAGAATGAGCAGTACTGTGGTGACTAGTACTGATGCTATGAATACTTCCAGTAGGCTCTTGTTCACTGAAAAATGTTGCCATAGTACTGGAAAATAGCAAACAGTGTCAGGAGAGGTTATAATAACCACATGATCTATAATGAAGTTTTGTTTCATGCTATAAAAACAAGGAGTCTAGCAAAGCAGAACTCAAAAATGACTATGATCACTAATGCTCTCTTTCATCTCTCTTTCATGTTTGCATCTTCTGAATTGGCTCTTTTTTTTTTTTTTTTTTTTTTTTTAAAAAAGAGACTTTTCCCCCCAGAATAATAGCCTTTGGCAGCATCTGGAAGAATGACATTGCAGTGAAATCCATAACAAAGACTGCAAGCAGATGCCATGACAAGATGAGAACAGCATCTTGCAATGAAGGAAAGTGACCACACAGTGATAGGTTGTGGGGAGGAAGCAAGCACTGCTAAGAACAAAGAACAATGAAACCATGCAATTATGCTATTTCCTCATCCAAATTTCTCAACAGTTTCATTCAAAGTCCCCTTTTATAAGCTGATAATTAGGAACACTTAATTATATGACTGTAAGATCAAGGCAACAATGACAAAAAGAAATCACAAGGCCAAGGTTAGTTGACATAGAGTCTGCTTAATATGGAATATGTTTACTTGCTCCTTTAGACAGACTTCTTTTCACAATACCTCAAACGAATATGGTTTGAAAATCTCTGTAGTCACATTTAGCAAGGTATTTAATCACATTTAACGTCTGCTGTTCAAAGTAATAAGAACAGCTATTCAGTGGGGCTCACTACGCATACTGGGCTTTTGTGTCCCAACTGGTTGATGTCAGTACTTTGGTGTCCAGGTCAACTTAACGTAAGTACATATAAATGCACGCTCCCTACACTATTTGAAAGACTATCATCTATCCTCAATCATCCCCTCTCTTTCAACATATGTGTATCACATAATATACATCTCATGTTTCTACTAAGATGGATAGATGGGTGAATCCATGATACTCCATCAGCTCTGTTTCTTCATGGTCATCCAAAAATGGGTTTGTAGTCTCCACAACTAACAGCACAGTCCTCTTTTTCCATTCTCATGCATTATTATATGCAGACAGCGGACACATGTTTAGAATCTGACCTGCCCAGCTTGGCTATGATCCTATGGAGTCATAAACACTTTCTGGGGAGTCACCAAACGGAAATCGGAAAGGTGCATTATTCCATAAAGTGAGAAAAATAATAAAACTGTACACATAAAGTCATATTAAAGAAATTAATACATTTCCCCAAACTCCTTTTGTAAAATCCCAATTATCCAAATAAATGAACTGTGAAATAAACCTCTCTCTAAATTACTCCATAGCCTTCAAGTTTTTTTCCCCTAAATGAAGAACGTACTATTTGTCCTTTATTTGGCTTAATTCTGGGAGACAGACCACAGTAATATCCAAAGAATTGGTGCACTACCACGAACTGGTTACCATTGCAAAATGCAGCAGTCTCATACTGCAAACATCTGCATAAGAAAAGGCTCTTCCTCCTGTGTATTCTTTATACAGATTGAATTTTCTACTCTGTGTCTTCTTTTACTGTGTAGCTACTGAGTCAGAGTATCCCCAAACCTATCAGAAATTATGAAACTGCAGTATTCATAATATCGTACATCACTAGAGGCCTTGATATGTATTTTTCAGTGTGGAAAACAACAGAAAGTGATAGAACAAGCACCACTTCTGTACTGCATTTCTCATGAGCCATTTCTTTATAACACAATATACTGTTATTCCAGATACATATTTAATTACTCACAATAAATCTTTCTGTAATTTACATGTAAGAGAACCCCACTATGCTAGAATTCATAACATAAATAGCAGCATTTTAGTTTTGTACCACAGACATAAATCATCTTGCTAATTGGATTCTCACATTTGGACATCAGCCTTTAATCTCATGCTTCATTGACCAGGAAACAGTTGCATTTGTTTCTGGGCTTCCTAATTGTGATATACCTCTCTGGTAGTATAATAGTCAATCAAACCCACCTGATGTTTAAAATTTTCTGATATGAAGTGGCATCTGAGGAAATCAAAGGTATCCCCACTGTGAATTATCCTTCCCTCACTGTGTCCTTTAGATGAGGTTTGTAGAAAAAGTAGGAAGTTAATGGCCATTGTGTCCCACTGTTGGCCCATATTATACCTGAGCGAATGATGTAAAATAAAATATTAGCTTCCTTGAATATCTGCATTTCAGATATTTACCTAATTAAATATTTATGCAGAAGCCTCAGTAAATTCTGAAATGGCTAGAAGAGTTTTGGTTTTAAAAGATAGGGTAAAATTCTACAAGTAAAGCCATTTGAAGGTCTACCCATAAATCACTGCAGTGTAAACGTACACTGCAGTGATTTCAGTATAGTTCCAGATCAAAAACATCCCAGCAGATTCATTTTTGAGCTGTTGTCAAGATTCATTGATGTCAAGATCCACTGTAAAGTGGACCTTAGGGAAATATATATATATACACATATATGTATATATAGTCATCTGTAATAACAGATATTGCAGGGTCTGGGTTATAAAAGCCTTTTTTTTTTTTTTTTCCCTATAACCTCTAACTTAGTTTAAGATTCCTAACTTAAAAAAAAAAAAAAAAAAAAAAAGTCATTGGACTTCTGCAACTGTTAAATATATTATTATTGGTACCATATTATAAAGTTGTTCAGGTTTGTTAGGGTTGTTTCAGAGACCCAGCTGCTAAATCACACAATAAATTACAGAAGCAGAGAATAATACAAAGAAATCCTCTCCTAAGAAGAAGGAAAATAACAGAAGGGTGAGAGAGCAGTAGAGTCACACTTGTACTCAACAGAGAATTTATCATCTTCTCCACAATGTATTCAGAATTCTCTGTATAATTCAGAAGGCTTACAGTAACTCATTTTTTTCAGTCAACATTTTCTTTATTATATCTTCAGTACTTCTTCAATTTTAATACTTGTTAGGAAATGACTGAATAAATGCCCAGTCCACTGTGTTAAGTTTATTGCCATTTTTCTTCTTAATTTCTCAAAGTACCACCAATGTTTTGTTTTAGGTTTTAAAATCACCTACTTGACTTTCTCTGGACACTTTAGCATTTCTTTAGAATATTCAAGTATTTGAGTTTTGTTAGCATAAATAGAAGATAAATTTGAAAATAATGTATGAGTATTCACAGAAATAGAATGGCAAATTCATATACACAGACCTGTTTTGGAAACAATTGCAATTTTATCCAATTAATAAAGCACTATGATTTTGCTTATATGACCAAGCACAGCTAAGTAGCACAGCTTAATTTTTGAAAATTTGCAGTTCTTCTTTGAGATAAAAGCTCAAAAGACATTTTATTAAATAAACATGAAAACTGTTAAGAAAATACAATCTAATTATTGATGATGCACAAACAGAAAGAGACTAAACTAATCATATAAATTATTCATTCCACAAGCTGTAGGCACAACTAAGATGATATATATTGATGAATTCCCCATTTAGTTACTTTTTAGGCAAACTATAATGTCAATTTTCATTATTTATATGCAATTCCATTTAATGCTACAATTCATGCCTCTTAAAGCATTACAAACACAGTCACCACTACTAAAAATGTGCATTTGCTAAAAGTTATCACTTGGAAATTAAAAATTGAAAAAAAAATAGTAATTTAGCAAATATATTGCTAAATTTCATCTTTTACATGGTATCCATCTTACTTATACAAGGGACATAGAATGAAAAGGTGCCCCACCTTATTTGTAAAATTCCTCTAGTGAAAGAGTCTTAGACAGTGCATAAAAAGGTTTACTTTTGATCTAAAAATGTTCATTTGCTTCATGTATATCCATCCGTCTGCAGGATCACAAATGAAACAAAGATCCATTTCAAACAACAGGACACAGCAATACTAACATTTCAACAAGTTGAAGGGTTGTCATGGACATCTGGAGGCCCTGGACAAGTGCATACCATGTGCACTTATGCATTAAGTCCAACATATCATTATTACACATGTGAGACAACAACAGGCTTTCAACACCTCTCAAGCAAATCTCCTTGCATGCAGCCATGTGTGGGGTGGCATACCTCTTGTGCTCTCCCTCCATCTGACATACCCAGAAATAGACTTGCTGTTCTGGGGGATGAAAATAAATTCATATAAATTCATGGTTTGAAAATCTTGCACTATGCCTTCTATATAATGTAAGTTTTCATTGCCTTAAAATGGCACTGTAGTCTCACCTGCTCTCAAGTAGTGGCGTTGTATGGAGCCTGTCTTCAGCACTGGGCATTATACCAGACAGCTGAAGAGGTTGTGGGGAAGACAGCAGCATAACCTAACATGCATTTATGGTTAACCCATGACAACAGATTTCCATTCAGAGAAGATTTTTGCACCTAGGAATGCAATTTGAAAATGTAAAACTTCAGACTTGCACTGTGACTACAATAGGGCAACAAAAACTTTTCATCACCTGAAATCTTGCCCTGTGTAAATCCTACAGGATTTATAGAATTAAATTCCTAGTGGCTTTCTAAAGTCTCACTGCTGTATAATTCTTTACTTTTGAGCTTCTTTTTCACCTTCTTTCAACCACAAAAGCTTCCTCAAACCCATGCAAATCTATCTTGAAATGCGGATTAGTTCTCTCATGTTTAATGAAAGTCTACTTAAATTATTTTTCAGCTTTATTATCACCAAATATTGTGAAGTCTTCCAACGAATAGAACGTGTCTCTATTCTGTTCAAGCAAATCCACTTGAATGTTAACATTTTAAGGGCTTATTTAGAATATAACTAATACACATATAGAACATTAAGACTTTGTTCCACAGAAGCAAACGAAACAGGAACCATTGAGATATTCCCTGTTGTATTGAAAATCAGAAATGTACTTTAGTTCCTTCATTGTACTTTGCATAATATTATCCATGAGACTTTCCCTGTTTACTTTTCATGATTACACAGTCAGGCTTTACTCAAATCTAGGATCAATTTGTCTCACAGGACATCAGTTTCTCTGGCTCAGGAAAGGGCTGAATAACTCAAAGGACCCCAATTCTCATTCTTAAACTTGCATCACAAATCTGGAAACAATTTCACACATGAATACCTTTATAAACCTCTATAATTTGATTAAACCTGCCTAGATGGCACTAGCTCTGCTGGTGACCAAACAACGCCCCAACTGCCCCAGAGCACCTCAACCCCTAAAATGGCCGCCACCCCTCAGGGTGCACTTTCCTCCCCCCTGGGCGGGGGCTCACGCACACACCCCAAGGGCCGATGGCTGTGCTCGGACAGGCCAGCGGGCACACAGCTCCCAGCGGGTTGGGTGGCAAGGCCTCAGCCCCGGGTGGTCCCTGTGTGGGGGCAGAGGCCACCCTCAGGAGCCGTGCCAGAGGGGGGGGGGCAGCACTGCCTGAGGTCAAGGCAATGCCACTGAGACAAAAATATCCCTTTGTGTCCCCCCCCCCACCCCCTGCTTTTTTTTTTTCAATCTTTGCATGCATGCTCTGCTATCAGCCTTTTCAGATCATCCCTAAATTTAGTTCCAGATTTACTTTTTTTGACAGCAATGCCACTCGTATTTTGCATTTTGTCAGCAGAGAAGCACAGCATTAAACTATTTCTAGTTAATGTCACATCCCAGTTCAGGTTTTATTTCCAGCTCTATCGGAGAGATCTTAAATTCTAACCAATCGGCTTTGATCGGATTTTATTTTAAATGCAGAATCATATTCCTATTCGGGCTGATTTTATTTTAAATTCAGAAACATGTTCCTATTCGGGTTTATAAACATCTTCCACATTTTTCTGCCTACGGGGTCCATATTGAGAGCCTTAAATACTTGATAGCATCCTATTAAAACAAACAAACAAAATCTATAATCATTTAGAGAACAGTTCAAGAAAAAAAAAAAAATAATCCTCACAGTCCTGAAGTGCTAAAACCTCTGCACAGCTATGCAACTTCTCTCTGTCTTTCAAAAATTGATTTTCAGGGCTTTGGCATGAGCCTTTGCAGTGCTTAAGACAAATGGATTATATTATTGAATCCAGCCTTCAGCAAGCTCATTTTGAAATAAATGAAAACCAGAACTATTCTTTCCTGCAGGCCCACTAAAAACCTGGAGAGTAAGAGAATTAACACCTTCACAAAAATAAAGCATAAATTTTCTGTGATGAGAGCAACATATGAAGCTCTATTAGCTTGTTTATAACACTTAAATGGAAAATGCAGATAACGGAAAAACACAAATAACCTGAAGGTACGCATATAGTCATAGCCAATTAGGCAAAATTTATTGAAAAATTATTCTGCAAACTTGTCACTTAACATGTAGCTGTGAAGTGCTTCAGTTTTATTTTGTCCACAGTCTGGAAAATAAGGTCAAGATTGGTTTCTGGAGATTTGTTATGATAAAACTGTTGTAGTAATCTCACACTATCCTGAAACACGGCATTTTCTGCTTGCTCAACAAAATCCTGGTTAGAAAACAATAATCAACTTCAAAATTCAAGGTAAAGTGTAACATTCAAACACAACTAATCATATTTATATATGCTTATATAGTTCTCCCTATATGCACATTCATAAATATTCACACACAAATGTGTTACACAGTTAGCCATAGGTTCAGTGAATTGTGTTGCTTTCCCACCCACATGTGAGTAACTAACAGGCACAGGCTAATCCTTTACTCTCTCTCACACCTGCAGAGTTTACAAGCTGGGATGGTTCTGCTAGTTCTCCCATCTCTTGCATTACTAATTTACTACTGTGCAAAGCAGCTAACATTTAGATGAAAGCTGAGGCTGCTGACACCTTGGGAACTGACATCACTGAGGTTTCCCTCCAGCTATACCACTGTTTGGTGGGCACTGACTTTCTACTCTGTGTCTTGAACTCATTAAAGCTATTTGCTCTAATTTGTTCCAGATGGCTGTGGTTCTCCCAAGAGGTCATAAATGGGGAGTATAACTCACCATTCACACAGCTCCCCTGCCAGTGTCCTGTGACCAATACTACCTGTTTACCAGCAACTGCAAGACGCAGCTGCATTGATTTCTGCCTGCCAGGAGAATCCTACTGGGGGCTTGAATCTGAGCACTTGTACAAAATCATAAAAACATTAGTACGGGGAGGAGGGACATAAAGGCCATACTTGGCATTACAGGCATGGTAATATTACAGGCAGTTTCAGATTTTTCCTTACAGCATCAGCAGAACTCTGGCTTATTCTTAGTGTGTCAAGAACATATTATTCAGCTACATTTGCAGATGCAGCTGAAAGAATGTAAGAGGTTTCCCTGAAAATTGCAACTTTAAGACATGATTTCCTGCATTTCTAATGTTTAGAAGGATGAGGTTGTTTTTATTGTTGTTGCTTCACATGTTCTTGCAAATTCACACACTTTTCAAGTAATGATGGCCAACAGATAGTCCAGGAGCCTGATGTGACTTGAGTCTGGCGGGTGGGTGTAGGTGCCAGCTAAGAAAGCCAGCCAGAGAAACACAGAACTTGGTTGCATCAAGCAGGTTTCACAGGTAAATGTAGTGGTCTGGCTTATCTACCTGGCTGGGAATGAAGGTGGCCCTTAGCACACAAAGGTTGGCCTTCCACAGCTTCAGCTATCCACACTTGACTCTAACCTTAGTTTTAACTCGCATTTCTTAAGCTCCTGAGTTGTTTTAGCAGTGTTAGATCAGATTTCCTGTATCTTTTGTGAATGTTGTACTGTTTTCATCTAAGCAGGTGTCCCTGAGCTCCTCTTGACCCAATCAATTATAGATCTTGTTTTTCTTGTGGCCAAGCTCCGTTTTTCTTTTGATCCATTTAACCAGACTACATTTGCTCTCTGTGAGGTGAGAAGCAGAGAAGTAGCTGGGGGCATTTGGTTGCTCTGTAACTGTCTGGAAGAAAGGAAGTTGCCAGAATGAAAGTGTGTATCTAGCATGCATTCAGAAAGGCCCATGCAGCTTCTGTGTATGGTAGAAAGTGATCAGAGCCAAGGGGTTCTGTTCCATTTTTTGTGTATGCAAAACTTGGGGCAATGCAATGCACCTACTCACTGACAGATCCATCAGTGTGATATGAGCCATAGCTGCTCATGGAAGGGTAACTCAGTGCAGATTCTCTGTCCAAAGGTTTTCTATGCATAATATCCACTTCTGCAGAAATATACTGATACCTAAAATCAGATTATTGTGGGGTTTTTACTACATAGAGCTGAACACATGGAGATAATCATGCCTTTCTATTCAAAATCAATATTTATACCAGTGACTTTCCACACAACATCAATCCATCTTCCTCTCAGTTTGTTTTAACCTAAATTATGTCTTAGACCAAATCCTCTGTGTTTCTGAGATCTGCACAAAATCATCTCACCACGTCTCCCACTTGCTATAACCCACGTGTCCCAGAGCATTGCCTGTCTCTTAGAGGCTGCACACCTCCGTACTACTGTCAAGCACCACTTCTTAGAGACTGGATGCTTCACTTTATCATAAAGATGTTGTTCCACTATCTTGGTGAAGGATGCAGCACTTGCCCAGTTAAATTAAAAATTCAGTGATATTTTGGGATCCAGCTGTGGCCCAGGACAGACAGGTCCATTGATGCTAAGAAACTAGTCACTTCTTCTAAGTACCAGATAAACCACAACTGCTGCTGGCACTATATAATAAATAAATAAATAAATAAATAAATACACCCAAGTCCTATATGTTCATCTAAGGCAGCTGGCTTGTACGTGACATACTAACTTTTGTAAATAAGAATCATCTTCATTCAGAGTTAAGATAGTGGTGGTAATGATGATAATGTCATTGTGCTAGTATTTTATTATGAGATGTTAGTTTTGCTTAAAAAAAAAAAAAAAAAAAAAAGCATTACAAAAATAATTTTCCTCTTCAACTTTTTTTCATTTTTTAAAAAATTCTCTCTGGTAAAAATGAGTCCAACACACTTTACTTTGTTCATTTGGCCAACAAAATGTTTTCCTGTTGTGTGAGAAGTAGGATCAGATCTCAAGTTCTGTAATGAGCTGTAATGAGGTGGTGAAGATGCAACGAAGAAACAGGCCCAAAATTTCAACACTAGTAGTTGCAATTTTCTGTAAAACTCCTGAGAGCTCAGTTTCCTATTTCAGGTCAATGCATAAATTATAATTTAATTTTATTGTGACTTTCACTGTGTTCCCAAAAGCAATCAGAGCTATAATTTGCCATTTTAGTCTAAATGAAAAGAGTACATTTTGCTCTCACTTAACCATGTAACCTCATTGACTTCAGTGAAACAAGGCAGCACAAGAACAAGACAAGTCTAACTGCAGTTACGGTATATATATAGAATATTATATTCACTATTTATGATACAATGACAACATTTTGAAGTGAGAGGTCAAGGCTGATCCTATTGTATTAGAGCATAAAGATAAATTTGTTCAAAGGAGCAGTAAAAGTACATTGCATATAACTGCGTTCTGCTTTACTGTATCTCATTTGTAAACATTTCCATTTGGTACTCCAAACTATCAAGTTAATGAAATATAATAATAAATTACCATACTGCTGTGCTTTAGGTTACAGGATGGTTACAGCATGTCATGGTTCTGCTGTTTAATTTAAATCAAGTAATGTAAAGGGAAATTTAAGGGCCTTTTTTGGAAACATTTCTTATGGAGAGAGAACATACAGAGCCATGCTATATAACCTACCCACAAAGCAGTGTTTCAAAGCAAATGCTAGGACACTAAATAATGACTGAAAATAAGGCTTGCTCCAGCTCCAGTGAAAGCTTCAGGCTCTGCAGGGAATCTTTAGAGCTTGAATTTTCACATCCTCACTCCGCTTCCCTTCCCACAGCTTCGGCAGCCCCGGGAGTGAGAATCACATTCAAAGGCAGTTACCCCCTCTGTCTGTTTGCAGGAGGAAATAAAGATCATTTTAAAACTGCTTCACTCAAGCATGCAGACAAGGCCACCATGGCTGGGGTCTCTGCCAGTGCAACAAATGGCTGCTGCGTGCCAAACCACCTCAGTCAGCTGCTTGCTGCTGCAGCTGGTAGGCCTGCCGTCGACTTTCAGACCCTACTGGTAGCAAGGCCCCAGCCCACGCCGTGAGGACATGCCTGTGCCTGCATCCACTTCACCCCTTCCTCACCCAACCCTGAGCAAGCACTATGCTGTCCTGATGGCACGTCAGCTCTGAGACTGGGCATCCGCAGCTTTGGGGGATTTGTCTTTTGCCCATACTACATACTGATGCAAAGCCACACAGAGATTTAGATTACATTGTTCTCTTCCCTATGCTTTCTATTAAACCATGTTTGTAGAGGATTATAAAGAGCTGATAAGTAAGGCTCCAATAATAATGGGAAACAATCATTCAAAATGCTTTAGATAATACTGGAAGAATTTAGGCCCATTTTCCTCACACAGAATCAGAGGAATAAAGTGGGTCACAGTAAGGGTGAGTCAACTGGCAGGCACAGCCTCAGCTGGTGAAGGCAAAAGAGCATTTTTCTGGCAGACATAAGCTTTCCCTGTACACACTGTGCATTAGAGCCTTGTGGCTGTGGCTGGCCATGAGGAGGAATCAGAGGAAGCCCAGGTCTGTTTGAGGAACATACCCTCAAAAAATACAAAACATTCCCTAAAGCTTCCATAACTCTCCAAGGATTGCAACCTTCACCTCCCAATGCTCCCCCTCTCACTATCACCATCCCTCAAAAAAAAACATATGTATGTTTTCTGACAAGCAACGACACTTTCTTACTAACAAGCTCTAAAGTAAATACAATTAACAACATACCCATAGCCTCCTTTCTCCCCACCCTTCAAAAGTGCCTGCCCCTCAACTGGAGGACAGTAGCTGCTGTCAGAGAGTGCAGTCATCACTGGCGTGCTTGGGAGAAGAGCGCAGAACTGCCTGGCATCTCTCTTTCCAAGTTTGTGGCTAAATGGTAAAAGTGACCCAAAAGACTGTAGAAGGAGGGAAAGCCTGTCAGCTCACTTAGTACAGCTGACTGCAAATGCATGATAAATTACAATTCCCAATGCTTTTCCAGGCTAGCTTTAAAATCCTCAAGTGATTGGATGTAATCTATTATTGGAATAACAACATGAGCATCATTAGAGAAGTATATTTCATGAAACTGAAAGGTTTAAAAAGCACAGCTACTGCACAGAATTTGTACTGCTTTATTTGGCAGTCTATGTTGTACAGCTGTCCCTAATAGGGTCATTTCTATAGCAAGTGTATGGTGGTTTGTACTTGAGGATGATACAAAGTTTGCAATAGCACTCCAAAAACATTCTGCATTATAAAATCACTCAGCAGAGTGATTTGCTTGCTATGTGAGGCGATTGGATAGTCTGTTCTGAAAAGCTCAATTTCACTTCTATTGAAATGCCTTGGCTTTCAAAGTGCTTAATCTTATTTTTTTCTATGAAAGACGTGTCATCTGGTCTGTCATTAATGTTTTGGTGAAGGGTAAAACTTTTTTTCTCTTTCATCATCTTCGTAAAGTTCACACAATCGTTTGTATCAAACTACCACAAATCTGGGATTCTAAGCTTAAGCTTGACAACAGAAATGTCAGTTCTCTGTGCAGACATGGCTAGGACATCTGCAAGCTAGGGAACGTTAAACAAATGTCCTATTACTTCTGTCCTACATGAGGGTTCATCAAATTAGTAGCCAGCAGCAACTAAAAACGATCAGTCTGGCTTTTAGCTGGTGATGTATCTCTCCTTGACCCACTGGCAGCAGCAAAACATTCAGTGCTTCACTTCGCAGGCTGAATAAGTGTCTAACATGGAGAGAAATTTTAGATCAACATGAGAAATTTGAAATAAAATGCTCTAAATAACCAGTCAAGATATATTTGCACTAATAAGCATTCATGGACAATTATTTCTGTTGTTTATACCCTGTCAGTACTGCGTAAAATATGATTCTATTAAATCAGGTTATATCCCTGAACTGGAAAGCTTAGACTAATGAAAACAAGCAAACAAAACCAACCTGCAATGCACAGCAAAGCAAGTTACATAAAACTAGAAATGGAGATAAAAATATGTAAGGTAGGAAGGATAATGAGATCTAATTAATGAATTTTCTAAGTAAGCTTCTGTTTGTAGGGAGAAGTAACACATTTTTGAGACGGTATTAAATAGCAGACAATAGGAACAGACATGGTTTTACGTATGCAACACCAGCAAGGCCTGAAAAAGAAACCACAGACTTCAGGCTAAGGACAGCTTGCAAACAAATCTCTATCTTCAAATTAATTATGGTAATCACTTAAAATTTTTTGAAAGAAAAAAGCACCTTTGGAGAAGAAGGGAATGTCAGCAAAAAGGAAGATGATTAGCTCCTGTGGGATAAGCTCAACAGATAAGCAATTATTATCTTTGCAACACTGAAGGTGTCTTATGGAGAAAACTGCAACGTGCCTTAATTTTTTTTTTTTTTTAATGTATCTATTGAATACATGATTTGTATCTAAGAATGATGAGAAATTGGTTTTCTAGGCTCATCTTCCACGTAAGGATGAGGTTAGAGATTAATCTGTATTCTAATAACTATTCAGTCTTGTCTTTTCTCACATAATTGAACGAATTAACTCAGTGAAAAGGGTTGTTTCATTTTCTCTAAAGAGTTGTCCCAGGGATCTCTAATGTACTGGATGAAGTGTGTTTCACCATGGAAATCATATGTATGTGAGCCAGGGATTCTTTGTGGCAGTAAGCACTTTTTGTAGTGGTTTTGCATCTATTCCATGGCTAATGTCTGGTTAATTTGGTAAACTGTGCTCTGTAAGAAGTTTCTGATGATGACAGTGGCAAGAAACAGTGGGCTGGTAGGTGGCAGGGAGACAGAGCTCTGGAAAAATGATTTCGCTGTATGATCTACTGTGAGGAGAAATTATAATTTGAATAGACTCAGCATCTAGTTAACTTCCCTGCTGTCTTATACCAACGTAAATATCAAACGAATTACATTCTTGTTAACAGACTTGCCTGAAACAGATTGGGTCAAAATGCAGAGATTTGTACACCACAAGCCACCCAAAAGATATTTCCAGTTTTATTTTATTGCAGTTTTCTTCAAGGAACTTTTTAAAGGAAGTCTTCCCTGAGTCACAAATGTTCACTTCCTTTGATACAGAGATTTTTCCCCCCTCTAGTTTTGTTCTCTTAAAAAGAACAAATAGATTTTTGGAACAAAAGAAAGCTGGGCAGTAGGTCTGCCACAATAAAGAAGGAGTGGAATGGAAGATAGAGCAAAGCATAAGAAATGGAACAATGAGCTTCCTGGAAATCAGCATCTCTTTCAAACCCCCACTAGTCACAGAAGCAGAGTTCAGAATGATTCCAATGGGAGTTGTGTCTGCATAAGGATAATGAGACCAGAAATGTCTTTGAATAAGAAATAGCCCAACTTTAGGATAATTACCTGACACCAGAACTTTTAAGAGTAAAATGAGACATTTTCTTTTGAAGTTTTAAAAGAATTCTAAATCTAAATCTATCAACTTCAGCAATGTTCTGCTTATTTTATTTTGAACCTTTGATATCACCAAACAAAAAACACTTCTGGTCAGAGTTGCTCAACAACTGAATTTGACTTAACATTTTTAAACATAGATATTTGAAGTCTACATTCAAATTTCCAAGTTTAATTGAGATGCATTTTAGAAGACTGGAGGAAAAATGATTCCCTGAAAGACAACTTGTCCTACAGAAACCTGAAGCAAGAAAGGTGATGAGGAGACCTTCATTCTCATTCCAGTGACCCCGATCCTCCTTGTCTGAGAATGCTGCCTGAGCAACAAACAATGGCAAGGGGCCCGTATCACAGTCCTGCGTTGTAAGTGCTTGGAGATAGCATAAAAAAATCTGTATTCCTCCATTCGGTTTGGAAAAATATTCACAGCAATCTAAAGCAATCTAACATATTACATAAAACACAAATGATTCTTTGGCCATAACAACAGAGGCTGAAGGAGACGACATGCCCTGGTGTTGCAGCTTTTGGGAGGCTGGAGAATGCTAGAAAAGTTGTGCAAAGGACTTTGCATCCTACATGCACATGCATACACAAGTATAAATGCACTGACTAACCCACAGCAGAGGTCAGCTTCTGCTTGTACTGAGTCCATGATTTTACAAACCTGGTACCCACACTCACATAGGAAGCGAGCACTGATATTTCCAAGTAACTGCCTGTGATTTATGTTCTTCCATTAGGCTTCAACATGTATGTGTGGTTTTGAGAACATTGTCCAGAACAGCTTTGATAAAATATAAGACTTCATTATTTTCAATATTTAACAAGGTTATAAACTGAAAACAAACAAGGAAAATAAAATATCTTTTATAGGCTGTTGTTTTTTGTTTTGCTTTTTTTTCTTCAAGTGATTGGAAGCAACTGTTCATTCCAAGTTCAGAAAAGACAGTCCCTCCAACAGTGCTAGAGAAATTTGGAGAGGGAACTTTTTGTATAAAATGGAAGGGCAGGAACCCTAGCGATGTGACTGACAATATGATCAGACCTTCAGCTTTACACAGTGTGTGCCTGCATCATCAGTGTTAGATCACCGACGCGGGTGATTTTCTGATAGACAAATAGCATTGTCATGAGAGCGTGCATTAGACTACTGCTGGGTACATTTCTTTTGATAACTTCAGCTGTAACCTTATCTCAGATCTTAATTTTAAAATCTGGAGCTGTCATTTGTCTGAGAGGTGTTTAGGCTTGCTTTAAAATCATTACACTTTTAATGCTAACCTGCTGGCACTAAGAAGCATTTGCAGTGAATGTTTTATTCAACAAGACTTAAGAGAGAGTTTTGTCAGATGTGCTTCCTGTCATCCTTTATTACATTAGATCTTTTGATATTTGAGCAGAAGACTTAGAAATAAAGATGAAGGTCAGTGAAATGGGAGGAATATAAAATTTCTTTCATTATTCCTGTTTTCATATTGTCCATCAAAACCACAGTTTGAAAATGTCAGATAACAAGGGTTTCATTTTTAATTGCTTAACTGTATCATACTACAATAACTTAATGACTATACGGAATATTTATCATGAGAAACAGGGATTACAGTCAGACAGTTCTCCTAGATTACTGTTCATTATACAGGCAACTCAGGTCTAGTTATGCAGCTTGTGTGATTTGGTATTTTCAAAGGAGTGTTCCCATATATTAGAAAACAAAAGCAAATATTTAAAGGTTTAGAGTTCAGATGAGCATCTGAATTTTTGAGACTGCAAGTGAGCTGTAAATCTCAAGTGAACAGGCACTTTTTCCTCCAGATATTCAGTGCTTACATTCCTAGTCATGCACAGAAATCAAAAATAAGATATATTTAAGTATTTTGAACCTTTAAAATGTAATTAAAAAAAAACAAAAACAAAAACAAACAAAAAAAAACCCTTTCACATCTAAATATATTCAGATCTGAATTTATATGGCTGTTGGAGTTCCATCCCTATCTAGATTCCAATAATTAATTTTCCCATCACTTTAAACAATATCCTCATTAAATCAGATGCAGATTTTTAGATAAAGCCCCCCCCCCAAAAAAAAAAAAAAAAAAGAAAAAGAAAATTGCACTGAACAACAGCTATTGCAACTATCTAATGAGTTCTACTTTTACATCTGCCTCAACATCTCCATTACTAACACCATCCATCTTAAAGAGTCATTTCATCAGAAACAGACTTTTCCTTCCCAGTGCAGACTAGATGTAGCAGTTGATACGAAGGAGCTGTATGTGCAGTGGCTGCTCTAGCTTAATTGTCATTTGGGAGAATTTGAGTGTGACTTTATTCTGACTACTTTCTCTCATTTTTGTGCTGCAAGCAAATCACGAAAGAGAGCAAAGCACAAAACAGGGTGGACTTTTATACAGGAGCATCAGAAGTCCACCATCAGGATTTTTACAATTTTGTTTGTGGTTTGAGGTCTGCTTATTTTTGGCATTGTTCTAATGCAGAGTAAGAGTAAAGCCCTTATTTACTTTGAGAATAATGGTGTTCATATTAAAATGTTTGAGGACATGAAAATCTTGACCCAGGTACAGCCCAGTTCCTTGCTACCATTTGCTGTAAAGTTTAGCTGCTACCATAGTCCCAACAAATTAAGAAGACAGCATCTTGTCTAAAAAAATATTTTATAGCAGTGACAGGTAGACATGCTGGATGTGGTGATGGGACGGAGGTGACAATGAAAATTTTAGAAGTAGCAATGGAGAAGAATGAATAATCATTGGTGAGTTGAAAAGTGCAGGTCCTCTTTGACTTAGCCACTGCTTATTTTAATATTTACAGGATACGATACCATATACAAGGAATATAAAATTCCCATCTGGTATTTGAAATCCCAGAAGCCTGAATGGCTCTTTAAATGGATCATATGTTAAAATTGGAATAGCCAGATGCTACATTCACAAAGTCAGTGTTCTCCGTCTTCTTAAAATCCAAGAGCTGCCACTGCTAAATCTGGTCTGTCAGTATCGAACCATTTATCAGCTAAACAGCATAACCTTTACCAGAGAAATAAAGCATTGTGTGATGTGAGATATAAACAGGCATGCACTGCCCAGGCCAATTATAGGCACAGGAGGCAGAAAACCAGGCATCAACAGGATTTTCAAAGGACTTTGGTAAATTAGCCTTTCCAGAGAAGACAGGCTGCACTTCTCACATTTGGAGTCTGTGGCCTCGCAGTCACTGCTGGTAGGGAGCTGCATGTGTCCAGTAGTTAACTGGCCTTCCATCAGGTAACACCAGGGCCATACTAAAAAGCTGCATTTCTTAGGACTATACCTAACATACCAGTCCAGGCTCTATTCAAAGCACATGCTGACAAAAATAACTAATATCATAATAGGCCTGAAAACGTACTAGAAACTTACAGTGGAGACAATTCAGAAGTATTTAATACCATTCTGTGTGCCTTTAAGGAGAACACTAAGTAACCCAGAGCTTGCTTAGCTATAGCTAATATCCAAAGGCTCATCCCAGTAGAGAGGAAACAGAGCTGATAGCATGCCAGCAGCACAAGAAGTTTGAGACGCAACTCATTTATAGCTTTAAATGTCAAGGCTGTATCTTGGAACTGTATCCATATGTGCACATGATCTTAGAGCTGAGAGAAGAACCAGCAGCAGAAAGGAAGAATCTCTCCTCAGCTAACCTCTGACAACATTGGTTGCGTAAATGCTATTTACGCAGCGAGGTCCAGACAGACTGCAATCAAAAAAAAAAAAAAAAAAAACAACTCACAAAATCAAGAAGAAAGACAGCCACGGTCCTGGCCAAAAACCCTTTCATTAGCCTCCGAGCAAGCACTGCACTCTACGCCGCATGCAAGCTCCGGGTCCATCTAGCGGATCTCAGCAATGAGATACCTGGGCTAGTTTTGTTCCCTGAAGGTCTTTTCCTACGCACTAAGATACAAACAGCTGCACTGTTTGGGCAAAGTCTTTGCTGTAACACTCAATTCAAGGTACATCTGTTAAGGGCAGATGAACAAAACTCCAGGTGATATTACCAGGCATCTATTGTAAACCTAAGAACTCCTCCCAGATGTGATGCCTGTAATTAAATATCCCATTTAGACAGAATGCAGAGCAGCAAATAAGCTGCATACTCAGTTTTAGCTGGCTGAGAGTACTTCTGCAATCACCTTGCTCTTGCTCATCAAGTCATTAAATTACTTAATATCCACCGGACATCAAGAAAAAGCATTGATCAGGCAGGAGCGCAGAAAGTGTATTATTAGGCTGCATGCAGTCACGATTAATATAAACACCTCATTGAGCACCTCTTGTACCATTCATTGCCCTTGAAAGTTTAGGATTTTCCCAGGCTGTGAAACCCCCTGCAAAAAAGTTTAGCTGCATGTCTGTGTGCTCTATCACTTCTAAAATTGAGACACAGGAAGGGAACATCTGGTTTCATGGAAGCATGCCAAAACATGACGCTACCTGTGTTCACGTTGCTGCTACCCCAAATCTGTAGCAGCTAAAGTCATTGTTGACTTCTGCAATCTGGTCACGATAGTTGTTCTAAAACTGCTACACTGACTGGCCATTGAATTAAAGATGGAGAGGAACTCCACACGGTCATCCTTAACGCGCTTACCCTCTTCTCCCCTGCATTGCACTTTGGGGCCAAGCTGGGCAGCGTGGTGGCACCAGCATTCACCACTGCTTCTGTGAAATGGGTGTCCTGCTTTGTAGCTTGTTGGATGAGAGGGGATATGCAAGCACTGCAATGGGAAACGAGGCACTGCCAAGCAGTCACGCTCCCATTAAATTCAGTTGCATTTAGATGGCCAAATTTTGTACAAAACTTGTAATAAAGGGATAGTAGATGTGCTAATCAAAAGTATTTTTCCTAGGAAGAAAGAAATGATTGAAATAACAAACTACAGCAGGTTGTTACAGTCTTGTGGTCTTGACAAAGTTGTATTGAAACACAAAGTCATAGTGCTAATTTTTTTTCTTTCATTCCCTGGCATTTAATCTCAAATGTCAATAGTAAAGCTATAACAAAATGAATTTAATAGGCTGTGCAGGCACTCGAGATCAACTGCCAAATGGAAAAGAAAGGCAGAATTGAAATGCCCTGCTATATTACTTTTCTGCATGTATCAGAAAAAGTTACAGCTAAACAACTTCTGAAAACTACTGCAAAAGTAACTTCACATCTGTACACAGGTTTTCAGAGACTTAAAGATTGGTGCTCAGCACTCTGAACATCCCCTCATCCACACCTCCATTTCCCCCTGGGTGCAGTGGGATTTCTTGGGTGGGAAGGACTAGCAGAGACCCCATCCCCCCGTCACTTTATTCTTGTGGCACTGGCACATTTTGGCTTGGTGAGATACAGCCTGTGGGAGGGAGATGGGAGGAGGGGAGCACAGAGATGACTTTGCTACATCCAGGTCTCATCTCTGACCTCATGCTGCAGCTGCACACAGCCAGCCCTGCTGTAAGAAGTCTGCCTGGGGGTGTCCTCACCAGCAAACCTCACCCAGGGAGCAGAGGAAGCACCGTCCTCCCCTCCCACCAAAGCTGCATCATCATTTGGCAAAGAATGAAAGGTTCGGGATGAGAGAGAACGTGTTTGATAGTTTTACCCAGTGGTGATGACACCAGCAGAGATGATTTAATTGTTCTAGTACCTATTTTTCGGAGTGGTTTCCTATGAGGACTGTAAAATGCATAATCCATCCTATGGAAGATTGCCCATTCCCTCTGAAGGGCAGTTATTAAGCAGCAGATGCCTGGGGGCACTGTTCTGTGATAGGGGCCTGCTTTATGAATGGTATTTGAGGCTACAGATGTCAGCTGTATAAAGACAACTCTCTGCAGTCTCTCTCTCCCTCCAGAACTTGACCTGCTGGAGTGTGCTGAAATTTTAAGACTTTCTTTGGTGTCTCCAGAGGTGTACAGGGAGAGGGTAGATGTCTTAGAATACAAAATCTTGTGCTGCAGTCTCTGGCTTTGTGATCCAAAGCAAACTTTTTTGTCTTCCTTTTTATTTTATCTACAGGGGTGGCTGACAAATGACCTACCTCTCAATTCAATATATCCGCTTTTAGAAACTTGCAGTTTTGTTCCTGTCACCGCTGGTTTCATCATTCCTCAAATTAAAAGATGATATGTCTAAACTTTTAGTTACTTGACCAAGGCAACTGAGAAATCATTTTTCACATATGATACAATCTGATGGCTTTCCTTCCATATGTGTCAGATAGAGCCATAATTTACAGGTTGTTTCCTGCCAGCAAAGATAATAATTCGGTGTTGTCTGAGGCAGAAAATCCTTTTGGTGGTCCTAAAACAGCATATAGGGAACCTAAAAAATGTTTGTATATTTTGTCTGTTCTCATATCACTAAGATGTTGGAAAGCTCATCTCTGCTCCTTCCAGACATCCTAAATTAGTAAGCCTACTGTCATTTAGATTGTTAGACACTCCAAAAAACAGTTCTTGTTGTTTTGGAGGATGTTTGCCATTTTTTTGCTCATGGCAAAGTAATATTCTTACATGTGTTTTCCGTACAAGCTGTCATTTTGAAATATCTAAAAAATATTATATGATATTGAACATCCTGCTCTGTCCTTCTACATGGCAAGGACATTTGTAGTAGTCTATTAAAAAGACACTATCACCATACTAAAATTGCTTTTATTGTCATAAATTCAGTACACTAATTTCAAGTCACCAGCATTGTGTCTGGCTAGTCCCTGCAACAAAATGTGTTTATGTTGAACAAGCTAAAGCTGGAAGATGAGTGAGATGATTGACCTGAGCCAACATTATTATTATTATTATTATTATTATTATTATTATTACCTCTGAACCTCTTCATACTGGAAGCTTTTTAGATAACAGTGAATACATTGGGTATACATGCCACTTCCAGGGCATAACTTTTTTCCATAGATGTGTTTAATCATTCTCCAAAACCTGAGAATGAGAAGGTGAATCATTCTGCCATTTTGTTACAAGAGAAGGAGCAGTATATACCAAGTTTAGTTTGAAGACAAGTGTCAACAGGAAGAAGACTCAAATAAGAATCCAGTGAAAAATTACTCACTCTCTAATTAGAAAATCTGGTGAACTATCCTACCTCACTTTTATCACTATTTATTATATACCTTCATTTAGATGCAATAAGTTATTTTTTAGTTTCCTGGGAAATCTCAAAGCCAAAATGGTTTTTCAAAAGGTAATAAATGACTTAATTGCAACCACGGAAGTAAATTGTACACTTGAGAAAAATCATAGGCAAATCCAAAGCTAAACAAAAGCCGACCTGAGGAATGTAGTGACAGCTTTGAGGTACAGAACTAAAAAGGATCAGCTGCATATTGGCTCTTACCATCCTAATGGTGGACACTTTAACCAATATTTAGAGTGAAAACATACCAAATTTCATCACTCTCAAAACATTTGGATGGAGCTTGTTAATATGGTTGGCCTGATGACAGAGGCTTGACCCTACGAGCGAGAAGTGCAAGGACCTGATGAGAGTGATTGATATGCTATCTTCAAAACTGTGCCTTGGGATTTCATTTTGCCACAATATTATATAACCCTTGGCAAGTGACGAGCAGTCTATCCCTCGTTACACCATCTGGAGGAAAAAACAACGGCAAAAAAGCCCTGACATACACATTCTGTTTTGGCAAAGGCACGTGTGGGAGAATTGCCTACCTGAGCCAAGAGCTGTCTTCTGCTTCTAAAAAGAATCTGGCTGATTCAGAAGCTTGTGACAGCCCCTCACCATGTTTTCATTTTACAACAAAATCAGAATATCACATCGATCTTTCAAGTAGCGGCACATTCTCAAACACTGTACTATTCATGCCCTTTAAAACTGCTATATGCACGAACAGGTTTCCTTTTAAAATCCAATTATGTTTAAGTTCTGAAGTGATCTCAGGAGAGTCAAGGGATATAAGGAATCAGATATTGTGAAAACAAATTTAAAAAAAAAAATCAAAAAAGGATGTGTTTTTGTTTGCTGTTGTTTGTTTTTTGTTTTTTAAACCTCAAATACTTGAATTGATTTCCAAAACATCCCAGCCATCTCTGAAAGTTAAACCTAAATATTTAAAAGGCAAGCAAAGGCTTTTTGTTTCATTATTTGTTTCCAACTGATGCAAGAACAGAGGAGCTATTTGTATGGTCTTATTCTGGTGGAAAGAAACCTTGGGGACACTGCTATAGTCTCACATACAAAAAGGGGATCGCTCAGCCCTCTCACAATCATTTAAGGCAGGAGTGAGGCCATGAAAAGGGATCTGCCCTGCTTTGCCCCGGCCTCTTGCTTCAGTCCCTTAGCTGTGTTGATCCAGGCTTTTGCACAGCTGGGAGGCAAATCTGACTGGGGAATAGATCTGATTAAAATAATCATTGACTGTTAACGCGGACATTTCTGTGGCAGTGATGGCTTACACACACAAACTGTGGCTCTAGTTTCCCAGGTGCACAAGACACAAAGAACCATGTCCCAGCTTGCTCTAATGCAGTACTCAGCCACTGAAGCACCCTTCTCCAAAGAGAGGAGGTTTCTCTCTTCACTTACAGCTGAGAAGAAGCAAAGCGATCCTGCCCCTCACCGCCCCTGCCCACATGTGAGGACTGTCACTTCCCCCAGTCACCAAGAGGTGCCCGTTCCCTGAAGGGCTGTGGCCAGGCTGCCAGAAGGCCTTGGCCTGGCTGCTGCAGGGTTGTGGCCTGCCCGCAGGAGGGCCATGACCTGGCCGTCAGAGGGCCATTGCCCAGCTGCTAGAGGGCCACGGCCTGGCCATTGGAGTGCCATGGCTTGGCTGCCAGAGGGCCGTGGCCCAGCCGAGGTGCAGGATGGCCCCATGGGCAGTGTGGGCTACCCCACGACCTGAGGGTGGACAGCCTGGCCCTGCCATGCAACCCACAACACCCTCTGACCCCTTGCAGCTGCTCCACAACTCTTCCATCGGCAAATTTGTGCAGCCAAGCTTTAACCTGGACAAAAATAATAAGGAGGGTATAAACTTTAGGCAGCACTCTTGTAAATATCTATGTTGTCATATGTGAATGAACAAATTAAACCCTTTTTCTGCAGGAGGTAGGTGTGGCAAGGGGTAGAGAGAGAGGGAAGACAATCAGGAATAGGGGTTAAGAAAAGTTAAAGAAAAAAAAAAATAAAAAAAGCAGATCATCTTGGAAAGCTATTTGACCTTTATTTGATCCAGCCAGTGCATAGAGGGAAGAGTGGGAATGGAATTATTTTCCCAAATTAATGTGTATTTTTCACAGAATGAATTAATGCCTCATTGAAAAGGTGATTTGCAGTTGGCATTTAAGGCAGCCTTGCTGCCTGGCTTTGGAATTATTCCCATTGTTGTTCACACAAAGGGAAAATAAACTCAACCACTTGGCTTCCTTTTCCCTGAAATGTATGTCTAAGATCACAGCTTAGAAAAGAAACTAAATGGCAGATGGCAACATCTCTGCAAAGTATGTGCACACTGAGCTATACAGGCTGGCAAATTAATTTGTTCAAAGAAAATGACAGAGAAAGAGAGAGCTTTTCTTAGAGTGTGAAGGAATGATAAAAAAAATTAAAGCTCTCTTTAGAAAGTCTTGGGCAGCTCTTTGACTATGTGTGTTGTTACCACATAGTCAAAAAAAAAAATATCAAGAAATTATTTACTTTTGCTGTAGGGCATTACTCTTCATTGCAATGGTAGCAAGAAATGCTTCTAGAGAATCATGTGAAGTTGTGTGTACTGAGGTTGTCTGCCTTTCCCTCACCTTGAGCCACACTGCATGGGGCGCTTCACAGCATGCACCCAGGCATGGGTCGGGCAGATATCCCCTGCCCTTACCCATCTCTGAGGGAGAGCACCAGGAAACCAGTTCTTTCCTCCCTCACAGCAGGGCAAAGGGGTACTGAGGTTTGCATCACTCCTCGTGATCCCTGGCTTTTTCAGTACGAGCAGCGTGCATCAGTGTGCACCTTCCCGCTTGCTAGACAGAAATAAAGCACCAGAGGATCACTGGCTGTGTCTTCTGATAGACTCCCCATGAAGCGTTTGGTCACACAGCAAAGCTACATCTCTCCCATGGCCCAAGTGATCCCACAGCAGTTGGCCCGACAGCTGCTTTATTGCATTTCATATCATTTTTGCTTCATGCTGCCTTTGGTATCAGAATAGCTAGAAAATAAATGAAACCACAGATTACAGAGTGCTTTTAAATCTCTTTTGTTCAAGAGATATCTCAGATTAAAATAATGCTGAGAGGAGACTGCCAAAAGCAAAGGAAGCATCTGAGACACTGAGGGAGACCTGCACAGGGTTCAAACATGCTCAGGAGAATCCCTGTTGTTTCTAGTGATGATACAAAACAAACACCTATCTCCAGAGAAGGTCTGAGGTCATGTTGTTTATATAGCAATCTCTTCTGATTCCACTCAAAGACCCAAACCCCCAAAGTTTGGAAAATGAACAAAAGGAAGGTTTAATCTTATGCTGCTTCTATAAGAAAGAGTGTCCCAGCAGAACGTCTCTCTGTGAAACAGCTCTATTTTCGTACAACCCTGAGGTGTATATCAAGATTTTGGACCCTAAACTTGCTTGGCGGATTTTATTACTGTGTTACCTGCCTCCTTGGGGTATACAGCTTCTCGGTGAGCTTGTGTTTGTAAAGCTCTAGAAGGTTCATAGATGGAGAACTAAGAGAAGCAATCTTTATCTTTACACTGTGTCCATGTACCTTCTTTCTCCTTAAGGCCTGGCCTTCAATACGCCGGTAACTAAGGTATGATATGGTTCCCCTTGGGCACAGTGACAGAACATATTTCCTATTTATTGCTTCACCGAGTTGATTTCTATCAGTAGTGCAATACATTTGTACTGAAGCAGAAGCCAACACATCCCAAAGAAAAACACACCGTAGAAAGAGAATTGAGTCTGTTGAGCTGCATGGGCATGAAGGCAGGCACCCATCCCCTGGGCCAGGGACACCGCTGGTGCAACACACCACAGCAGCGCAGCAGGGCCCTGAGCAATGCTGCACACACGCTGCTGTGGGATCTCTGGGGCAGCACCGTAACCACAGGCTTTACCCACATCACAGTGGAGTCTAGGTAAGCATCAAGCTGTGAGGAAGAAGACTGCTTTCCCTGCTTTTCAATTCTGAATGTGCTTGAGGCACTTCATATAAGGCTGCTTTGCATATGATTTGAGAAATCCTTCAATATAGACAATGAGTCTCCATTTACACCTATATCAGCCCACTAGGGACCACGTGGTTACAGGTGGAGAAGCCAACTGGAGAGTCTCCAATTATCCTGAGTCGCAATTGCAATGGTTACACTTCCATAGTCACAAGACGAAAAAAAATAAGGCAAGGTGTGCTGGCAGCATAATGAGCCCCCAGAAATGGGCCCTGCTACACTTAGGGAAAGAAAGACAAATACACATGCACTCCCATTAGGAAAAACTGCTCGGCTATTTTCCTAGTTACCAGTCCTGGCAAATACCCCTAATTAGGAAGACTCACAGACAAAAGATGTAAGAAACCAGAGCTAGTATTGCTGACTACTCATGCTGGTCTTCGGGATTTGAAATTTATGCTCCCCGGTGAAAACTTTGACAGTATATATGAATAACATCTCTAATGACATAAGTGATAAAAGTGAGTTGAAATAGGGTTTCAGATGTACTCTTTACCAGAATACAGGTCTTCCAGCAGCCTTATTAGACACCCCAGATGATCAGCCACATTCCATCCAGCCGGGAGGCAGAGTTATTAACTGAGAAATTCTCACAAAATGTTCCCCAATAACAGTTTGTGAGAAAACTTCCTCAATTTTTGCCTACAACAACTCTCACAGGCCTCAGGTTAAACTCTGATCTGATCACAAACAGAAGAGCTGTTGACTGGCTGCTTTCTCCAGAGACACCTGAGTTTCTTTCACTGAGACTAATGGACAGTGTTTGCAACTTTCACAGCGGGAATGAAATGGAAGAAAAAAAGACAGTCTTTGGGGGAAGAGGATGACTATGTGAGCATCTATGTAAGCTATAAGCATCACTGATACCCCAGGATGGATTTGCAGTTTAGCTGAGGAGGCAGCAACTCACTTATGATCCCCAGCAAACTCCTTGCTGGGAGTTTGATTGTCAAACTCCTCTCACTTGGAGACACAATTTCTTGATCTTTTGAAACATCCTGGGCAAGTGAGGACAAGTTTACTCTTTTGGATTCACAAGGATATGTATTTACCCATTTACTTCAGCATCAACTCCTTCATTTGATTTACCCAAAAATCTTCAGTTGCTAAGAGCCCATTTTTAAATCCTTGCCACAAGAGAGACAGCCTCTTGTGCGGAGTGAATGTTCTGTAAATGTGCAAGTATAAAGTCATATAATGGTCCTTTCAGCAGTAAGCTTCTGGAACCTAAATACTGACAAATTGACTGGGGTCACATCTGTTAAATGCTCCATATGTGCTGGTTGAAAGAGCCTGACACTACCTTCCTCTCAAATGTTAGTAGTTTGGCGAAAACACTCTTTTGCAGCTCAGTTCAATTCCCAGTAAAAGCAGTTTTTCATTTATTGCATTTATTTTTTAAGTTTGACCAAACCCCATCTGCCATTTAGTTATGACTGAAAAGAAACATACTTCCAGTCTCCTTCTACATGCAGGCAGATACAGGCAGCAGCGGTGGGTGCTGGCCTCAGCTGGACTGAGCTGCCCCAGGCAGGCTGGAGAGCTCCTGCCCCAGTGGTGGGTGCACAGCAAAACACCCCTCCACGCACTCATGGCCAAGCCAGTAAAATGACATCATTCCCCCAATGGAAAGAGGAGGCAAACCCCACTTTTCCCTGTGCCTTCTCTGCCAAGTAATTTGCATCTGTCCAGCAGGCACAGCCAGCCCTGCCAGCCCTCAGCACTGCAGGTGGGAACGGAGCAGGGCAGTGCCCTGGGGACAGAAAGCTGTGCCTGGGAAAGTGCTCCAAAAACTGGGGAATCTCAGCCATCACTAACCAATCACCACACCCCCAAAAAGTGTATGTCAAGGAAATATTTTTCATGTATTGGAGAATTAGTCATCTAGCTGAAGTATGCCCCATCTTTTCCAGGTCAGTGACATAACTCCTTAGTTTATATATTTACTGTTTATGTTACAGCTCTGTGAGAGACTGGCAGGTGGGATTTTGAAAGAAAGATCTTGCCTTAAATGGGTCACAGCTACTTCACCAAGGGAATTAGAAGCTTCAATCATACAGTCATAGAATCTCCCAAGTTGGAAGGGACCCACAAGGACCAGCGAGTCCAACTCCTGGCTCCGCACAGTCAAGCCTGATGTATAAAATCTCATAGCGAAAGGTGCTCCACAGCACTGTTTCACATTAAACACTGTAATGCAAACTTGAATAAACTTGAACTGCAACCTGTTCCTGGATGGACAGAGCTAGGCTCTGGGACCTTCTTGACACAACAAGTATTTCTAGAGAAAAGAAAATAAGTGCCCCCATGGCCACAGCCACAATGTCACCACATCCAACAGTGTCCTTGGACATCTTATACAATAAAAAGCTGTAGCTAGCTATTTTGCAATCACCCAAACTGACTTTTTGCAAAAAGTTTCTATCTCATTGTTGTGGAAAAAATGAGAAATTAAGTGAATTTAAGCCATTTTTTTAGCCTTTAAAAATACCTCTGATTTTGAGCAACCATATTTTTGGGTTTAGGAATACACTTTGCTCCCTTTCTGGGACAAGAAAACAACCATCTCATAGACTGCACCAATCCCAAGATGATGAAACAGCTATAAGGCATCTTTCTTGAAGAAGAACATATGATTTTTGAATCTACCACTTGCAGAGTTTGTCCACTAAGGCTTTGCACTGAGGACTAGACATGCCCATTGAAACTCTGGCTTCAGTACAAATGGAACATGCCCCCTATGTATCACTTGGAAGAGACATACTTACATGCATGCTATACCTTTTAATATCTTTAAAAGAAATACTGAAATAATGTTTGTAGTCTCCAGAAATCAATGTCCTCCTAAAAAATAAGTCCAGGAATAGCTTCAGATTACAAGATTTGTCTCTCTTCTGAATTTGTTACAACAAATATAGTCATTGTACATATACAACTGAAATAGGGAAGAATCCCTTCAGTAAATGTCAATCAATAATAGCTACACTCTGAGATTATAAATACGGATTTATATATAGCAATAACCAATGTTTGGAGCCTGAGCTGTTCCCAGTTTTGATTAGGTTAAAAAGCAAAGTTCCCATGCATCACAGCAGATACCTGAATGAGCAGGTTCAAAACCCTTTTAGAACTTTCCCCAGTAAATCCAAAAGTTGTAATTTGTATTTTTCCTCCAATACTCTCCGGATAGGACAAGAGCTATGAGAAGCAGATTCATTATCCAGTTCAATGAGTTACCATCACCACAGACCTTGTAAGTGCGATTTCAGGTGTTCCAGTTTTCACCTAATTGTTACTCCTCCTGTTTGTGACAGAGATTAATTAAGAATGGCTGTACTGCTGGGGTAGGCACCTATATAATCACACCCATTGTCATCTGTTCTTAGTGTCATAATGCAGACCACCACATCACAGACATCACTGTGAAAATGAAATAGTGAAATTTAAGAAGGTTAAGACATGAACAGCAATATATTTGATTTCAAACACATTACCTGAATGTAATTTAACCTATTGACTTTGGTAATGAATTATGTAAAATTGTTTCATGACTAATAGATATTTTGTTCTCTAAAGGCTTTCCCCTTCAGAGGGGGGAAGAAAAGGAAAAAAAATTCAAAGTCCTATTTTTCATCCTAAACTTCCATTAGATGAAAAATATTGTAACTGATTTGGTGGTGACATGAGCTAAGGAACCTTGCTGTGAGATTTCACAATAGAGCACAGCACAATAGCTAAAGAAAATGATGGTTGTGGCTATGGTAACCCAAAATGAAATATGTTATTTGCATCGGTTTATAACCATACTGGGATGCAATTTACACGTTACTGCTGTAACAGGACATGATTGATGTAATCACAAATGACCTATCACAACATGAAGTCACAAAGTGTTTTTCAAAATTGTTTCTGAAAAGCATTCATGGGAAAAAAAGTGCATGACACTTGACATCTCCTGGGCAACTTAAAAAAAAAAAAAAAAAAAAAAAAAAAAAAAAAGAAGCAAAAAAGAAGAAAGACTGTAAAATCATTCTGCTATTTCCGTTCAAGTTATTTATTTCTTTTCTCTCCCTTTAGCTAGTGATAAGAATTTGCCTAAAATGCCTACTAATTGGTACATTCCCATTTCTAATATTATTTTAAATTCAGTAAAATCTAGGTGTTAAGCATCTACATTAATATCTGACCAAGCATAGCCAAGTTTGCTAAAATTCAGAAACCCACCCACCCTACCACTGGTCCCCAGGGTGGGGCCTGCCCTTTCACCTCCTAGCACGAGGTCAGCTGTGTGAGACCACAGCTGGAGACGTGGGGGCCTACGCTGTCACAAACACACGATGACTGTGGTTAAGAGAGATGTTTAACAAAAAATAAGAACCATGAAACAGCAACAGGGTTACTGAAAATATAATGTTGAGACACGTCAAACAAGATTAAAAAAATACTTGCATTTCCTACAACACTTTTAAGAAATGATAATTTTCTTCTGTTTAGCAAACCGACTGTGAACATTTTGCTCACATGAAATACCCAAGCCCAGACAGTCTGTGTCTGAATCTCGCTCTCTGAGTGAACCTGAATCTCTATCTATCACTACTTCCTCCTCCACCACCAGCACTGGGGGTTCTCCAAGGCCGGTTTTATCCAGTCAGGTTTATCAGCAAGAAATTGCAGGTACAGAACCCCTCACAACCACACCTGGTGCAGGCCTTTCTCATCACCCTGAGAGAGGACAGCCGCTCCCAAGTCATGCTGAGGCTGATTACCATCACCTAACTCTCAGAGGAGCTCTCTCTGCCTATCAAAGTCACCAAAAGGTCTGGGAATGACCTAGTAGCTCTCAAGCCTCTCCCTGCTTAAAGCTGCAAAACTTGGATGGGATGGTATAGCTTCAAATCTCCTGAGGTACCATCCAAGCCAGAGCAAAAGGCTGCTCAAATCAACACCGACTTTCCACCTAAGGACATCACCAACCAAGAAATCATCTCTTATGCCAAGCTCAGGTTTCCTAACCAATAACTTGTCCCAGTCCCCTCAGTCATGACAAGTCTGATGTTGGTGTGGATCCAAATATTCCTAAATATTTCTTCCAACAGTTTGATCTTCTGTGATTCAAAACTACATTCATAGCTTAGTCGTGGTGGAAACGGTTAAGTTTCTAACTTGTAAGTTATTCGATTTTGAAAAAATAGGTGGATAATTCTTTCTTAAGAACGAGAAATGCAAAGCAAAGCAAATATAGTTTAATTGTCTTACGTAAGCTGTCTCAGCAGTTCTTAGGAAAAAAAAAAAAAGAAAAAAATCTTATTTTTATAGACATTTTCACATTTTCCCTGAAAACATATAAAGTTGAAAATACAGAGTAGTCACCCATAAGCGGACTCATTTTCAGTTTGAATAACCTACAACTGGTAAAAGACAGCAATAGCTCTTCAAAGTTTGGGGAAGTTTCAGTAGCATGGGAACATTTGCTGCAAATTTTAACCAGAACTTGCATTTTTCTATCTAAGATTTAGAACCTTTTCATAAAGTTCCCTAATCCCCAGTCATTCTTACTTTTCACTGGTATTAAGAATACTTAGTAAATGTTGAAAAATAATTTATAAATCCCAAACTTATTTCCAGAGATCAATTCTTCCTCTCAGTGTTGGAACACAGCATAAAACTTTTGCAAATCAGCATTCATGCAAAGAGAACTGTTAGCATGAAAGGATCACTCGTGCAAATACTTGCTCTTACATTCAGTTTCTGCCCTGGGCAAAGTCCATCATCAATGTTTCTGTGAGCAAAGAACAATTCTCCATGTACAAATGGCATATCTTAAAACACGGCCTGATTTTCAGAAAATGCTTGAAGGCACAGAAGGGAAGTGAGCCTTCTTTTAGCATATGACAGCTGGGACCTCCCAAAGTGGAAGCATTGATTTTCCTAAAAAACGTGGACCTGAAATGAACGCTTGTACTTTCCTTCCCCAGGCAGAGACTTTGGCTTCTACTTTTATTACAGTCCCTTTCCACATATATTCTAGAAAGGTCTTCCTTTGCAGCTTTGATTTAGTTTCAGGCCCATTTCACTAGGGCACAGCAAAAGGATTTGGAGTATTTGAGAAACCTTCAAATGAAGTTGCTAGAGAAGAGCTCGCAATCTCCTGCTAAATCACCTATGCCATCTGTCCAGAATTTCCTCAAGAAATTACTACGAAAACATACAGCCAAGATCATAACGGTGTCCCCAGATTCCTTTGTAGATGTGTTCTTAATGTTCAGGGTAATTATCTTCTCAACAAGACTCAACAATAATCACAGACTTTTCCTTAGGTAATTTAAGGATTTCATAAATGGTGAAGACATTTCAATGTCTTGGTCTATATACAGATGAAAGCCATGATTATAGAAAACTTACAAAAATCTCTCTTCAGGGAAAATGAGGAGAGTTTGCTACATTTACTAAATAATTTAGCGGCTGCATTCCCTCCTTTTTTTCAGGGAAAGTAATAGGTCCATTTTGGCAGAGACGCGCAGTGTTAATTTGACTCGGTCGTGCTCTGCCTGGCAGGCTCGCAGGTGCCAGGACGAGCAGCTGCCGCCTCCCTGGGCTTTGCACCCGGGGTCTGCCCACAGCTCAGCATCCTGACTGCCTCCCTCAGCACCTATCTTCTGCCTCAGTAGCAGCTCGCGATATGGTATGGATCACAGCTACAGCAACATGCCAGGCCTCAAGAGCTGTGGTTTCTGTCATACTCCGGCACGATCTGGTTATGTTAATCCAGTCATGCTTACATACAATGACTGGCCTGGGCATTCTTGAAAGAAAAAAGACCGGCAACCTCTGAGCAGAAATGGCCGTGTGACACATGGGCAGTCCTGCAGCTGGTGAGTGGCATTTGCTGAACTCGTTTTACGTCTGCCTGAAAATTACCCGTGAACAGTTAGCAAGATTCTCAAATGTGCTCATTAGCTAGAGGATTATTCTCCATGTGCAGTCAGCTTGTAAAAGGTTTGCTGTGAATAGTTGCAGTCTCTATCAGGACAATTACTTACAGAAGTTACACAGTGCTGCTTCTGGGCTGCAGCCGGATGACTCCTCTGGCTTGCGCAGCAAGAGCTGTGAATAGCAAAATTAAGCACACAACTTCAAGTCACAGGATGGAAACATGATGCTAAACATTTGCTTTTCACAACCATTTACCGTAGCAAAGCTTGAGACTTTTCTCACTAATAGCATGGCAATCAGATTTGTTTCAAGAGACAGAAGTCCAAGGACCAGTATAAGAAATGTTCATTCTGGACAACGGGTATCTGTAGATCTCATAATTGACCAAGAACTTTCCCTAGAATAGCTTGAAATCTTTATTTGAAATGTTCTAAGACTTTTGTTACCTCTAATCTTTTCACAGCACAGATTGGACATCACAGCCATGACATTACAGGACTAAAAAGTTATTTTATGTAATTTTGCAGTGTGTAAGATGCACTGGCTACAGTCTCCATTTCCCTCAGTTACCTGCGCAGTACTCATGGTAATGAATACACCTGCCTTTATTAGAGAAGAGATTCTGAAAAATATACACATTTAGAGAATGCAATATATGGTTTCCTAAAATAACGTACCATATGCAGAATATTAGCAGCATTAAGGTTTCACAAATACTTGAGTCCTTTAAATGCACTGACCCACAAAGCCCACGCTCCACGTCTCAAATCCATGGTGGCTGAATTTCTTAATTAACACAGCCTTCTAGATATTAAACTAATTGCTCTCTTTTTGTTATGTTGTGGCATTTCACACTTGGTCGTTTTCCCCAGTGAGGTTTCCAGCGTGGATGGTTGTCAGAGATTCACAATGAAGCCAGAAAAAAAGCTGCAGATCAAGGGTGTGCTTTGCCTTTCTCAGAACTGTGTCCCAGTGCATCCAGTGGGTTGCTACAACGGGACACAGTTGCTCTCCAAGCATTAAAGTGGCATTTGTGTATATATTTGTCATGGCTATGTTTATTTACGAGGGCATATGTGGGCGCTGAGGTCATTGTGTTCCACAGCCTAACGGGACAGTTAAAAGCCTCACTTAAAAATACTGCTCCCAAATGTTTAACACTACTGATTAATGGGAAAAGATCACAAATCCCAAGTTCTGCGGCAAGTAGCAAAGGAGATGACAGATAATGTCTGCCTCATTAAATTGCCTGGGTTATAGGGCAAAACCTACTGACACTGAAAAACCTCCGCAACAAGCCACAAATTCATTTTCCTATTTTGAGGAAAGGGGAGAGGGCCATGTGGGTTCCGGTCATTTAACAGCTGACCTTGGATCTAATGAGGAGCAGGGCTGGCAGGACAGTGCCAGCTGTAAGGATCTATGAGATTATATGTATATATTTCTCAAATGTTAGATTGTTTCTCTCATTTTCACACCTCAGTGTGGATAGTGGCAGGGGATGACAGCCTGAAAGCCTGCCCAGCTGGGGCTGTCAGTCTGAAAGCCAAGTGACCCATTGCCTGGCAGGGGACCCTGCTCCAGGCACCTCCAGGCCATGCTCTCATCTGCTTTTATTTAGGAGAAAGAGACCATAAATACCTAATACATGGGAGGCGTGGGCTTCCTAACAGCATTTTGGTTTAATTCAAACAGGCTGCAGTAGCATGGAACCAGAAAGGACATTTCTAAGAGAGGGCTTCTATCATTTTACCTGAATCCCTGTATGCATTGTACTATCCAAAGTAAATGTTTAGTATTTCAAAGACTTCTGTAAAACTCATCTGTTGCAAATTTCCACTATCCTGCAGCTCTGAAGCTACATAACAGTAAAATCTAGGAATCGTGACCTACCCCGTACAGCATGCCAGCAATGTCTTCCTAGGAAGAGTGAAGTCTGGTTTGCATGGAAGGGATAAAGAGGGATAACTTCCAACAGGACTAACTGAATCGTGTTAATATACTTCTAGAGTTTTATGGAGTCTACTGGGGTGCTGATTTTTACATGGGTAAGACAGCACACATATCCTCCTTTCTCCTCCATCGTCTGCTGTGTGTTTGCCCATCAGTACAATTCTCTCTCCTTGCCAAAGTAGGCTGTCGTTAGCTGGGCAGACGTTACCAACATTTAGTCTAAATAGGATTTGTAGATATTCACGTGCATCGTTGCCACTGATACTATTAATCCTAAGATAAAGTACATTATTTTTCATTCTTCAAGTAATTTCAAAATGTTTGGTGGCATATTTTGGGGGGGGGAAAAAAAAAAAAAAAAAGAAAGAAAAAAAAAGTAGGAAACCAGAACAAAATCCACAAAAATGCTAGAAACCAGAAAATGATTTTCATATACTTTTAATCATGCATAGCATGTTGGCTTTTCAAGTAATTTTAATCTTTATATATGTATATATAATATGAGATATATCATATATATATGAGAAATTATTCTTTAAAGCATTATTTCACTTATACTGCTTTATTCTAGTACACTATCTTGCACTGTGGTACCTCATGAGAAATAAAAAGGACATCCAAGAAATGCATTAAGGGACTTGGCTTATTAATGGCCAGCTCACTTTTATTGCCATAGGCTTTTATGATGTAGCAATGGAAAATTTTTCTTCATCTTTTTCAGAAATAACAGAGAATTCCAAGAAATGGAAGCTGCTGGTAGTAAAAGAAAAGCTGCGTATCATCAGGGTTAATAGCTGCTACCCAAGATCCATGAATGATTACAGAGTTACTCTTCTATATCGAACTTTCCAGTTCCATTGGTAATATGCTGCCAGTCTGGGACATCGGTGCACTGATGGTGAGAAGGCTGTTTATTCATTACACCAAATAGAAGAGCTACAGGAACAATGGCTTCAAAGGTCTCGTGCTTGTATGTTTTGACAGTAGTTTGTTGGGCAAGCGCTCTTTGGTACTTAAGTATAACTCGTCCTACTTCTTCCTACACTGGCCACAGACAGCTCAATAGCATATCAATAGCCAGGAAAAACGTTTCCTTTGGCAACATAAGAACTCGACCTATAAATCCTCATTCCTTTGACTTTCTTATCAACGAACCTAATAAATGCGAGAAGAGCGTCCCTTTCTTGGTCATTCTCATCAGCACAACTCACAAAGAATTTGATGCAAGGCAAGCAATTCGAGAAACATGGGGAGACGAAAACAACTTTAAAGGAATTAAAATTGCCACGCTATTTCTTCTTGGAAAAAATGCAGATCCCGTGTTAAATCAAATGGTAGAGCAAGAAAGCCAAATTTTTCATGACATTATTGTAGAGGATTTTATCGACTCTTATCATAACCTCACTCTGAAAACATTAATGGGGATGAGGTGGGTAGCAACATTTTGTTCAAAAGCTAAGTACGTTATGAAGACAGACAGTGATATTTTTGTAAATATGGATAATCTTATTTATAAGCTGCTCAAACCCAACACCAAGCCGAGAAGAAGGTACTTCACTGGTTACGTTATAAACGGAGGACCAATACGAGATGTGCGCAGCAAGTGGTACATGCCCAGAGATTTGTACCCTGACAGCAATTACCCACCCTTCTGTTCAGGCACTGGCTACATTTTTTCAGCTGATGTAGCAGAACTGATTTACAAAACCTCCCTTCATACCAGACTCCTCCATCTTGAAGATGTGTATGTCGGACTCTGTCTTCGGAAGCTGGGCATTCACCCCTTCCAAAACAGTGGCTTCAACCACTGGAAAATGGCCTACAGCTTGTGCAGGTACCGCAGGGTGATCACAGTGCACCAGATAACACCAGAAGAAATGCACAGAATTTGGAATGACATGTCAAGCAAGAAGCATCTTAGATGTTAAGATTTTTACAGATGTAAATACCTTTTTTAAATATTGCTTTAGCCTGGTTATTTTTTGACAAAGTGATGTACCGATTTACAGGTTAAACTGTGGGATATTACTGTGAGAGGATTTTTAATGACTGATTTTTCATTCTCGTTTTGACTACTGGTTTACAGACTTCAGGCTCTTTTCATAAGGACATTACACCAATCAAAAGGATCTAGAGTCAAATCTCAGATTTTGTATATTATCCTCTGTCACACATATCAGCTCCTGCATCTGTACGTAAACGGACAGTAATAAACTATCATGAGCTGCTTAACAGTTCATGCCCCAGCCTCTGAGGTAAGACTCAGGCCCAAGAAACGAAGAATTACAAATATACTTTTATCCCTTTTTGACACCCTACAATCATCCCTACTCAGAGCTTTGTTAATAAAATGAACTGTATATATTTGCACTGATCTTACACACCTACCTTAGCATCTGTGTCTTACAGTACAATGTGTGCAATCTCCAAACAGCTTACAGATGGCGCAGTAGCAGAATTTAGACAGGTAAGAACAAAGTCTCATAGGCCTTAGAAACAAACCTAGACACACAAGAATATTTTTATTCCCCCAAATCACATCCCTTCAAATCATTTCAGAAAATGCCCCACTTCTTTCTAATGCCAAAAGTAGCCCCTAAAATATCAACTCAAATTTTAAAATGGTATAGGATCTGTAGATAAAATATAAAACAGCAGAGATGTATGAAAATACATCTTAAATATCTGTGATAAGAGTATGAATACCTTAATTTTAAAGCAAATGCAACATTTCTCATTAGTATGGGTGCATGTGGATCTCTTCTTACTTAGGAATACTTCAATAGGTCCAATAACACTATCACAGACTTTTTTTCTTTTTTTTTTCCTTTTGTTTTGTTTTTTAAAATGATTATCTTATATAGCAATATATAATTGTTGATACGCATCGTATTCCTTCAACATTAGTTCGTACACTATGTACCTGAAAAAAATAAAATAAACAAAAGTAAAGACAAAAGAACATTTCTTAAGGGTAAACTACTTTTTGCTATAGTGCATATATGAATGAGATTATACCATATTTGTAGTGGTTTAGACAAGCAGAATTTTATCCCACACATTTTCTGTTGGCTGAAGAACTTACAGAGTACGTAATAGTTACGTACAATTTTTATAGCAAAATAGAGGGCCTTTAAGAATAACTTATTAAAAAACAAACAAACAACCTTCAAGCCTTTGTTACAAATCTGTAGCTCTCCATTAGAGCCAATACTCAGAGGCCAAGCTCGAAAAAGAACCAGAACTCAAGAGATCCCCAGAGCATATGGTAGAAATTAAATACACAAGATTTTAGTCAAGTTTTATAACGTCCTCATATGTTTTGAATATGAACATTGATGAAATGTGATGAAAATTATTTTCTGGAAAATTCTTTGATAGGTTCGAGCCATCCCTACTCAGTATCACCTTCCAACAAAGAACGAATATGTGACGTTGCTTAATGAAGAATTCACAGGCAAGTCACAGGTATAAAACTCACCAAATGTATTATTAGCTGTAGAGTACTCACACCATCCACAGCATGTACAAATATCTCATACATTTCAGCTGGAGATATGCATAATGTGAAAACTGGTAAGACTGTACATTATTCAGGATGTCTATAGAGTTGTCAGAAATTAATGGAACAAGGATTTAAAGGAAAATTCTGAACTAATTTTCCCATAGGTGTACATAGTACTTTGTAATGATAACAAATGAATGAAGATGCTACCCCAAAAGTCTTGCAGTTTTATGACAAAGTGTTAGTCCCATTCACACATGCAGCACTGTTTTGAAAGGAACTACTTGTAAATAAGGTGAAGTGCACCTGGCCCTTGAGCCACAAGCATTAGATGTCTCAGAGATGTACTTCAAATCTAAAGGCGAAGATGCGCAATACATAGCCCAGGAGTTACTGCTAATCAACAGGAGCTTGTGCATCCTTCGTATGTGAAAATCAGTAGTTTTATAAAAAGAAATACTGAATCTCCTGCAGCATATTAAGATTTATCCTTCCCTAGTTGACCTACTCCTTGTTAAAGTTGCTCTTGCTTCCTGTCAAACTCAGAACTCCAGCAAAACAAGGTCCATCTAATTGCACATATGAATATATGTATATAATACACAGAGAATGAAATTCAGCTTTTCTTATCAAGGCCCCAGAATATGCAGTTTAGGAAGGGAAACTAGGGTGGAATTCATCCCCAGCCCTCGTTTAAGCCACAGAGCACGGGCGCAGCCCGACCAGGGCATGCTTTGTAAGAATTCCAGCCAACAGGCTGCCATCACTTCCCCGTCTGTCTGTGCTGTGCTGTAATCTGGGGTTTCTGAATCCACAGCCAAATGGACTTGGTGGCCTTTCTTCTCCCACTGACACTTTTGTGGCCTTTGGTTAGTAACCCAGAGGACAGCAGGGCTCCCAAGTCCTGGTACCTCATGGCTCAAGTAGCACAGCAGCCTTGAATTTCTCCCCTGGTAATAAATAGACTGCATTAATGATTAGAGGATACACCTTGAAAATAGTATCTGAAAAATGTATTTCCTGCCATTTATAAATAGATAGATCTTCAACAGAAATGTAAATGTTCATCTTGGAACTTATGTACATATTTCTAAGACATTTTCTTCTGTATTCAGCTGTATATATGCATAGAGTCTGCTTGCTGCGTAGTATTCTGTTGTGCATGGAGCTGAGTTAGGCATTATATTTGTCCAGTGTTTCAAGAGCCTTAAGCATGTGTGCCCTAACTTTTGAATGTACAAGATTTTTTTTTCTTTTATTGTTAAGTGAATTAAAAAGAAAACAAGAGCCTAATTTTCTACTTCTATTAATTTTCTGATACTAGACTTCACTAGATTGTTAAATATGTATGAACAGATTTATTTTCCCTTTGCTCATAAACTGCAGTATTGCAACCTAGAGCTAGAAAGGGAGCAATAGAGCTACTCATAGCAGTATGGGAGTTACTGTCCCTTCCACTCAGAAGTATTTGTGGCACCTTGGGTACTGTTAAATAAAATGTTTTGCGTTGGGCTTCCTTTAATCAAAAGTATTTAGTACTTAAAGGCCATTTTGTTTCACTGGGCATGGGGCAGATGAAAATTTGGTTAAGATGTTCCAGCTTCTAGTCACTCCAAAAGTGTGAGTATAATCTTATTTTGATTTCAAAACGTACATTAACAGAGCATATTGAGCTAAGAATCTATTCCTCACTTTTGGAGGAATTTTCCACTTTCTTGGCTAAATCTCTGACAGTATTTAGACAGAAGTCTCAAGATTCATTTTCCATCTTTTCTAATAATAATGTTGAGTATCAATTTTGATTCATTGTAGGGATTTTTTTTTTTTTTTGTCTTTATAACATAGGTGGCAATGGCAATTTGTAAATGAAGAATGTAATTAACTAGAAAAGCTTGTCAACAGTAACCGAACTTTAAGTGTATCATTATATATGACTGGCTGTACTTATGTATTTATTTGTCTAAATTGTATATATTGTTTTATCTCTAGTGTCTGTAGGAGTGCATTCTTTTAGATTAAAGTATTATTTACAGTTTTGTGGGATTGCCAGCAAAGCTGCTAATCAAGATACTATTTTTTTGTATCAATGTCAAATAATAAAAAAAATTAAGAACAGAGTCAAAAGAAAGATTAGAAGTGTCATGTACAGTTTTCTTCTTCATTCCTCTCTAGAAACATAAATGGTATTATCCAAAAGCATGATACAAATAAATAGGTTCATTTGTCATGAGAAAGAATATTGTTCTGTAAAAGCAGATTAAAAAAAATAATCATTGGAAAAACAACAAAAATATTAGTTTTATTCATTATTTGTGCAAAATCTTAATCAGGCAGATGTCCACACTGATAAGGTGTACTACTTTGTTTGGCTCCAAAGAGTTAAGACAGCAATAGTAACATCTAGCAAAATTAGCAGTAAGTTCATCATCTGCTCAGCATGCCCAGCTCATCAAAGTGAAGTTTGGCAGCCCGGAGGTGGAGGAGCTGTTTGACTCCACTGGCCCTGCAGCTGCTGTACCTCTTGGTACCTTAATACCTAGGCTTGAAGCCACGCATGAATGGGGGCAGGGAAGCACAACTGTCCCAAACCCTTGTATTGTTAAACCACAATAAACTCATTCCGAAGTTGCTGTATGACCCCCAGAAGGACACCTGCACAAAGGGAATGGGTCCTCCCTGGCCTCTCCCAGCGACACACCAACACGGTCACAGCCTTCTGCTTCCACAAGCCCCAGAAAAGCAGCAGGGAAATTAATGAGAAAGCGCAACCTGAATACAAACAGATTATGGAGTTAGTCTAGTGTGGTGAGTCAGGCTAGGCTCCCGACACAAATATATTAACATGCCATTTTTCCAGTAGGAAGGCCTGGGTAACCTTAGGGTCTCTATCAAAGAGAACAAAACCATAACAAGAAGACAGAGACCCTTTTGTTTCAAGAACTAGCTGGAATAACTCCTTTCCCTCTGCCCTCCCCTTTGCGGTTTCCTGCCTGGGACTCAGTACCTGACCATCTTGAGCTCTGGTTTCAGAGCTCAGTAACCCAACCTCACCCATGGAGCTGAGGAGCAAATCCACCCACCTAAGATGCAGAACAAGCCTTTTGCAAACCAAAGTGTATTTCTCTCCTTGGGTTACCTTTTTCAGAAGCAGCTCAAGCCCGTGACAGACTTGTCAGGCATCCTAGAAGTGTCTGCGGCAACACCATCACCTTACAAATTATAACAAGCTGCTTTAAAACAACTTTGCATGCATTAAAAACCCTCCAATCATTTTCAGATTTCTCTCAATTTCACCATAGCCACCCAAGTCTAATTGCAACACTTACATGGTGTTTAATTAATATACAGCTTGGAGATATACAGATATTAGCTCTAGTAGGGTGGATTTCGTGTAGCTTGATTATCTTAATTACAAGCATTCTATTTTCTCATTTACTTAATTGATTGTCATAGATTTCCAAAGAAATTTTCACTGCCTTAAGTGAAAACAATATATTAAATAAAACCATCTTAAACCTGCTGAAGGTTTCCAACTGAAACAGCAACATGCCACAGAAGAAGACCCATATGACACAAAATGTTGTAGTGAATAACACCTGCTTATTTTTCTCTTGTTAAAAATGGGAATTTATGAAACGGAAGAAAAAGTCGTAAGAAAAAGGATGAATATGCATTATTGACTCAACTGCACCTGTAATAGAGTTGTCTCCAGCCTCTCCTCTGGTGACATGCCTAATGCAGAAAAAAAAAAGGTCCATTTTTCTGGCTAGGTCTGCATGTTAGCTCTCTCTACATTATGTCTCTGCCTCATCTGAAAGAGCTAAGGAGAGCAAGAGGTGATTCATTCTTCATGCAAGATTTATCTTTGAACATTTATTCTGCAAAGGCAGTGTTAATGTCAAGCTGTGCAGAATTATGTGAAATGGCTTTGTAATGCAGACAACATTTATTTGAGGCAAGCTAATAGCCCAAATTTGAGGTTTTCTAGGTAATACCTACTAACATCTGCAGTTAAATCAAGACTACCATGGATAATTCCAATTCCAACATCCCCTTTTCCTTTAGGGGTTCCCTTACTCCAGCCTATTTTCTAGTGTGATCCCTTACTTAGAGACTGTGGGAGAGAGCAACAACTCAGAAGCCTTAGTATGCCAACAAAGTGGGGAAGCAGAGAGCTTCCTACAGCGCCATTAGGGACGTGCTAGGAAGCCCAGAGTACAGAACTATTTAACGTGACATCCATCCTTCTTTGGCGATGAGGATAGCAGCCATTTAAGTGAGAGAAACCACAGCCAGCACCTCGACTCTTCCAGCCTGATGGAGCCTGTTGGGCTCCGAGGGCAACGTGCTCATATGGTAAGAGCTGATGCGTGATAAGACATTTATGGGAACATCTTAAAGAGAAAAGCAGTTGCAAAGTGTAGCAAGAGAAAGGGATAAGACATTTTGAAACGTTCTAAAACTTTTTATTATTTATTCAACTTCATTAAAAATCCCTCCTCAAAAAGAATCTTGAATTGTGAGACATTCCAACAGTTATCCATTATCCATCAGAGCTCACTTCATACATATTCAGAGACAATGAAGTAAAACACCGGGCTCCATTAGCTGCTGTACCGCACATTACATTTGGATTGAGCTGTGTGAAACAAATCAGATTTGACTCAAGTCACAATGCAAATCAGTTTCAAAGGGATTTGTGCCTTTTTTTTTTTTTTTTAAAAAAAAAAAAAAAAAAAAAAAAAAAGGGCTGGGTTTGATTCTCTTTATCCAATTGAGGTCTCACTCCAATTCAAAGTGAAGTCAACTGGGATATCACCCAGGTTTCTGGGGAAGATTTCTGGGGAAGAACACCATATTCCAGACGGTGCTTTACTCACCAGAAACTTCATCTCTCATCAAATGCAAGCAAGAAGACAAAGCAAGCAGTAACCTCTCCAATTTCGCATTAAACCCACTCCTTATGAAGACAAAGTAGAACAAAGACCTATGGGTTTGTAAGCTGTGCAATGACAGGAGGTGCGTAACACTTAACTCCTGACAGGAGAGAGCTCTCCGCTGAGTTATCTGCATCACCTGGCTCTCTGCCACTTCACTAACATGTTATATTCTGCTCATAAAAAGCCTGCTTGGCAGCACTAAAAAATGCACACTACTAGCAAGAATAGGAGCCCCACAGGGCCCTATCTGCTCCTTGCTATCTCTCCTTTTCCATTCCCTAAACTGTTTTTATTTTTGCAGTCATTGCATTGGAGAGAAAATGGAGGCACAAAGATAACTTTGCTAAACTTCTTTCACCTGGAAGAATCCCAACCATCTCTGGCTTAGGGTAATTTTATTGCCCCTTGATTTTTATATTTTTTTTTTCTGTTCAGAAAAGGAAATAACGAGTCAAGTAGATTTTTTTTTCAAGCTGGCACCAGGCCTTGCTGGTGATCCCGTAGTACCATTAGTGCCCCTCTGGGCTCTCACGCAAGCCCATAAAGCAGTGCTAAACCTCCTCCCTTTTCTCTGCATACTACCAGCCTCTAGCACAGCATAGCTCCCGCACCAAAGATCTCCCCTCCCACACCCACATGCCCCCTGGCCAGGCCAGGCCAGCCACCCTGCCCACCCAAATCCCAGCCACCCACGGTGGTGGCTCAGCCCGCAACATGTTCTTCTTCCCCTCTGGCCCCTGTCTGCCAGCCAGCCCTGGAAAGCTGCCACACAAGGTTTGCTATTCCCCACTTAAACCCTCTTCTGTAAGAGAGGACAGAGACCTTGGCTTTCCTCCTCCTCTTGCTCAATTTGCACAGATCTCACTTCAACCTCACCCCACTCTTCTGCGCTTCTAACCTGCTTCACTTCCCTCGTTTCCTTCACTCCTCGCACCTTCCCATAGCACAGCATCCCCTCACCAAACTGATGTACCCATCCAAAACAGGCACAAGGAACAGAATGCAAGGTTGTGAAGAGATGGTCCCTACCTGAAGGGTTTACAGCCCTACCTTGTCCAAAGCCAGGCAAAGTAAAATCAGTGAGTTTCAGAGGACAAGCTGTCCTACATAATGTGCAGAGGACAAAACTGCTCTTTCAAGAAAAGAAATATCTTCTTTGGTGTTGTCTCAACCAGGTTTGGTGTTGTCTCAACCACTGCACAGCCTGTGTGAGATCGCACAGGTCTCGGTATCACACACTTGCCTCATATGAGTTTTTTCCATATATATATATATATATATACACACACTTTTTTTTTTCAATCTTTTCTCATGTTAGCCTTAAGCAGCTTGTAATTCAAAACACTTTTTTTTTTTTTTTCCCCCACCACAGTTTAACTTCCACTTAATCAAGTGCACTTTCATCCACCATTTCAATGCCCTAATCTTTATATCTGCTCCTGCTCCCCGCATTGCCTCCCCTTTCCTCACTGCTTTCTAATATTCAGGCTTCCAGCACTGAATGTGTTACAGGTGCATCTGCATGAAGGCTGAGCACAGCAGTACTTTGCTCTCTATCCCTACTTTTGAGGTATCAGCGACTTGGTTATTGGATTCGTTTCAACAGACAGGATGATTTGTCTTATATGATCACACTTAAAAAAAATTACTTTTGCTATCATCTGGAGCAGATAGCAAGTCTACTGGGCTAGAGTAACTACAGACGGTAGGCATCAACATACCCACGTTGCCTTTGAAGTACCTAGTTAATGAACTTGACAAATATTCCTCCTTCAAAGGCCACAGAAAAGTCCTGATCATCCAGGACGAAGTCATCAAGGTGCACCGAGGCTTTGTATTAAGCTCGCCCTCACTTTGGAAACACCTATTTAGCTTCCAGTTTTATTAAATTTCAGTTGCTGGTTGGCTTACGAAATGAAGTGCTGCTGTCTCCGGAGAGTGCTATTATGTACAAACGAGAGTGGCTTGGTACTTCCCGGGAACTGTTTTATTCTAACAATTACAGTATATCTGTACTTTGAATTACAAACTCGGCTGATGGCAAGGTTGATGATAGGCTGCTTTAATTGGTCATTAAAAGCCAGGATTATTTACTGCCTTGTTCCTTGGATTCAGCATCTCTACACATGGGGATAAAACTAATGGGCCAGAATAAAGAATATATACAGCATGTAATTAAAATTACATTTTTTAATAGAGGAACATACATGCACACACTGCAAGTGCTGGCATATACTTGGAAGTACAGGTTATGGAAGTATACATTTTAATTTGTATTATGCTGCAATTTAGCCATTACTTCAAACAGATGGGTGAGTCGTGCAACATTTTTAAACTGATTTAATTACTTGTAAAAGTATTGGCTCGTGTTAATTAGGGGCCATAAATTACACAATGGTTCAAGGATTCCTTTAAAGGGGATTTTGAACGTAAAATGCAGTGAGTTTTTTTCACAGTATCAATAGGAAAACAAACTGAGCATTGCAAGCCAGTACTCGACAAAACAGTTATTGGCTATTTGTTTTATCGCTACAGAAACAAGATCAAAACATTCCACCACTCTCACAAGCCAAGAATGCACCTAACATGAGATTTATTGCTGTGCATTTGCACCTCAGAGGTAGGCGAGTGTCAAGAATAACATGTAGACGACATATCCATCCCTATGCGTAGAAAAGGGATCAGACTGAGGAAAAGCAAGCCGATAACCCTCACAGTCCCCGCACCACACACCGCTGCGTGCACAGTTGAGGTACCTGGAGCAGGAATACCACCGCTGTCCTTGTTGAGGGCAAAGTCATTTGCTGAACTGTGAGTTGCAAGGAAGCAGGTCCTTAGGTAATCTAAACGCATACTAGTCTGGGAAATATTCCCTATTCGCTTTAACACTTAAAATCCAGATGTTGCTTCTTATCTTGAACTCCTGGGATGCCTCATAACAGTAACCTTCATGCCCAAGCACCCAATCTATGAAAATAAACTACAAACAAAAATAGATGCATCCAGTAAGTCTAAACTAAGTAGAAAAACGTACAACCCCATCAGTACCATAAAGGAGTACACTCCAAGTAGATAACCAGACAAAAACCATATGGAAATAATGCTTATGAATCTCCCTTGTTGCAATATTAGCACAGCAGAGGTTAGCAAGGAGGGGCCTTTCTGACTGATGATGCCGGCTGCTCCTTCCCATCGCTAAGAGTACTGGCTACCCTCATACCACGTGTAGTGGGATACGCTAGTGTATCCTACAGATCCTACAACCTGAAGGCTCACATCAGCCTCTGGTTTGAGCACTTTCTAGTATAACTGGGCAGAAACCTGGTAGGATCCTTGGTTACAACTTAGTGCAAAGCTTTCACTGGGGAGCCACACATTTTACCTCGAAGAATAAATCATTGTGCTCCCAAACATTACATTTTATCACTCCTAGGCTGTAAGGAGAGCAAACCCTGCGCAGATTAAGTTGTCTCATTTGTGACAGATGATTATTTCCCAGACATTTCACATGATGAAATGCCTTTTTTTTACGGTTTGGAAATTGCTGTGCTGGAAATGTCATAGAAAACAAGCTTCCACTTTTACCTTCTGCTAAGCCCAAGAGAAATACCAAATCAGAGGAGTATACCGCATTTCATTTGAATGCTGGGCTTGCCACATCAGTAGTAAACTAGAAGCTGCTTGTTGGTGTTAATGCTACCAGCGCCTCGTGTTCTCCCTTTCCAGCTCAGACACTGATCATCAATCACATTTCATTCTCTTCATTTCCATGCCCTTCCTTTTGAAAGAACCTAACAGCCTATTTTCTTATCCATCACAATTTCAGTAAGGCTGCCACTTGTTTAAGGAAAAAATGCTTAATGTAGTGCAAACGTTTGTAAAGAGAATGGAAACAATTGCACCTGAAAAGTTTCGTTTGTACGTACACACTGGCTGGCAAATTGCACGTGAAACACAGAAGCGAGATGAGAAAGATTTCCCTGTTCCTTGACATTTACTGACAGGAGGTGACAGCTCATGAGGAAAGATTACAGCAGACAGGGAATTGTATGCATTGGAAAAGATCTCTCAAATCTTCAAGTCCAACTGGGACTTCCCAGGCTTTACTTTTACCAATGGTGCTGTTGTTGAAGAGGGAGAAAAAGGAAATGTCCCAACCAAGCTGTACGTGTACTGACTGAACACAAAAACTTAGGGTAGTTTACAAAAGTACATTTTGAAACTAGGCTGCAGAACTTTTATAGGAAGAGACACACTAAGGATACAACTATTTGTATCTTTGAAGCCTACGTCAGATAACAACACGGCTTTAGAAAAGCATACGTGTTCGGAAATTTCACACACGCTGCTGTCTCTGATCCATCTTTATTCTCAGTTCTCTGCAATGCCAAGACGTGTGTTTGCTTTGAACAGTAATTCACGATGGGTTAGGCAACTTCATCTGTGGGATTTGCAGTTGCCTGGAATACATCAGACAACTGGCAACAGATTTATTTTAACAGTTTTTAAAGTACTATAAAAAGTGCAGTTTCGCAAATATGTCAGTACCCACAGGATGATGAAATGCAGCGTTTTCAAGAGCAGTGTGCACTCTGTCATCTTCCCACAACTCATCCTAACACGCTTTCCAATAAATTCAGCTCTAATAGTGCATTTACAGCAAAAATATATTTGCTATCAAATTTAAATTCCAACATACTTAATTTAGCCATAAACCACGTGCTCCATTTCCTCAAGGTAATACGTCAGTAGTTCTAATTAATGGTGAAGTTCACTTCAATTAAAAAATTGTTGTTTTTATTTTTCTGACAAAGTATCTTCTGTGCTAGATTGAAGAATATCTAAACGAGAGATATGTTGTTAATAAAAACTAAAATGGCACACATCACGAACCGACTTAGCTTCACATGCCTGAATGTTAAAGTGGAATTTATTTAGGCGCCATTTTGCATCTTGCAAAGTAAGGGCATTTACATCCTTGTGCCTAATTTTGCCAGTGTCTGGTATCATAAGACATTACACACATAATCCCTCTTTGTTTTAACTTACCATAAATCCAGACAGTATCACAGCTCAGTTCTACAGGAACAGATAAGCTTTGAAATCCCCTCCAGAAGGCAATACTTTTGCCTTTAATTATAAAAATTATTTTCACTGATAGAGATTTCTTTTGTGACTAATACAAGGATTATGATCTTTGTTAGATAAGCAGCAGAAGCCCCTATTTCCCCTGTTTGTCATGTACTTGTGTTAGCTAGTGTCAACATGTGCATGTGTTTGTCTCCAACTGAACCCTTCAAAGGGTTCTCACTGAGATCTGAACACACAGAGTTGAAGTGTTGTTTTGCCTTTTTTCCAACCCCAAATGCCTTTAAAAGTAGCAACAAATTGTTTAAGTGCAGATCTAAGTTAAGATTTATTTCATCGAGCATTAGTAACACTCCATTAGTTTAATGTGTTGACATACAAACAGAGCCCAGGACTAATTGGAAAAACTCGAGTTCACAGGTGCAAACAAAAGAAAAACAGTCTGCACAGACCCAGGGCTGAATGCGGTAAGAAAGCCCCAATTACATACACCTGAAGCAGCAGCTACCAGGCAGGTGGGGAATTTTTCCCTATACCCCAAATAACTGCGTAGGCATCGAAGCCGTGGCTTGGTTTTGTCCTTAGCTATAGTAGCAGATCTTAAAAGCCACACGTGACTGCTGAGATAAAGCAAACCTGGGGCAGTTTGTGTTACAGACCATTCAGACATCGCTCAGCAGTCAGTGTGGCTGCAGCACAGGCAGCAAGGGGCAGAGCTGGGAGCTTTCAGCACAGCTGGCTTCCTGCAAGGGGCTCTGCCACACACCAGCAGCTGGGGCTGCCAAAGCAGTCCGCGGGGACAGCGCGCACCGGTGCGGCAGCAAGGGCAGGCAGGGCACGCAGCGCAGCGCTGAGAGGACCCCAAAGGCTTCCTAGTAGTAAATCACCCACAGAAAGGGAGAGCTGCAGGGCAAGTGGCCAGGGTCAGGGGCTCAGCTTGAAATCTCTCATTTCTCCCCTGCAGGGTTAAGTGCTGCAGTGCTGGAGCCCACCCGAAGAGATAAATCCTGATGTAAAATAACATTTCAGAATGAAGGAAAATTATTTATCTTGTGGACTGCAAGGAGCCCGACCATTTCATGTAAATATTTATCTACATACAAATCAGGAGTTAAAAATAAAACTACTTTGGAGAGCCGAACACTTATTGACATGGTTTTGAAAAAATCAAATGTCACTGTAAAATTAAATTGGTAAGTCAAGTAGGAGCTTTTGGCTTGTTTGTTTTAATTGCTCCCACGTCCCCACTAGACAGGAACCAAGCCACAAATAAATAAAGAGGAACAGCCCAAAAGCGTGTGCACCCCCAGAGAAGATTACACGGTTATCAGGAGCTCAGTCCCCACACCAGCCCTTTGCTGCCATGCAGCAGGGTGAGCTGTGTGCGGCTCCTCCATGAGTGTGGGGACGGCAGCACTGTGCCCAGCTCCATCTCTACAGGAGCTTCTGCAAAGCCACGCTGACTGCTAGCAGCATCTGGAGCCCAGGCATTTGCCAGGAAAATCTCACCAGAACAAGCTGATGGAAGCTAATGTGGTTAATACAGGTTTACTTCCACATGAACATGAATGACGATAGTTCAGTGTAGGAAGAAAAAAAAACAAAACACCATGAAAAGATGTAGAGGGCCATACAGAGTTACAAAATACTACTTCTGTGTGTAACCTTGGCAGTCATTAGCATCAATACATAATATGGCGTATCTGTAACACAAGCGTACCTGGAACATGCAACAAAGCAGAACTTTTACAATTAATAAACAGACAAAATTTTATCTGAGGCTAAATAACATCTTATGCCTCAACTACCTTGAGCATTTATCACCTGCTTGTTCCAGTATCTGGAAGTAATTATTAAAAGCCCTTATTAAAACAAGACAGCACCAAACATTATCAGGATGACAATTTTACAGCAAGAAAAATGTCATCAGTGTTCTGTAACACCAAAACTCTACATCTAACAAACTCTATTTTGTTTGTAAATTAGAAAACAAATCAGTTTACTTTCCTGGACCAAAACTGATTTTTTAATTCAGTTTGTTGTCATTTTTTGCACCCAACAGCTGCCCATAATTTACACCTGCATAAATCTGATTTGCTACAAGGTCACTGAATACTCTTCCAAAGGTATTTTTAGGCCTTTGCCTTATGCCATACACAAGGAAGAACATCCAGTTGAGTGAATATTCTGTCAACTCTTCACATAAGCTCTTACCTTGCCTAGATCAATTTGTAGGGCATAAGCAAATGTAACAACAGTCTCAGTTGTCTTTGGACTGGAACAAACACATGCAGACTTGCTACAGAACATCTGCAATTACTTTGTTAAAAATGAAAATCTTTGCCTATGAAAAAGGCTGCTTGACGACGTTGACAACTGCGCATCATGACAAAAAATGGGGAATAAGTACAGCTCACTGGCACAAACACAGCCCTGCTTTGATTTCCATGGGCCTCTCCAAGCCACGCTACCTTCAAACAACCAACCTCAGATTCAAACGTTTCTCAGCCTCATAAATCCAACAAGGAAACACCGCTGTACAGTACACAAATGTGTGACCACAAAGTGCCCTTAAGTACCTTTAGTAATTTATTTAAAGCCAAGTTGGAGCTCAATAATTTCCACCCAAGATCAGAATCCATCTGGAGAAAAAAAAAAGGGTACCAGGCAACATGCAAGTGCAAAAGTTTCCTCACCCTTTCAATCTTTCACGAAGCATCAGGTTTATGGATGACTAGGCCGTGCCCTGTCTGACAGACAGATTTACAAGGTTAGCATTGAACCTAATCAGAAACAATCAGAAAACTCTTTCTCTCTGGTGTCATTTTCTGCTTGGATGGCTGCACTATGCTATTATAAATAGGAAAAGCTTGCAGCACAAGCAGGGTGGAAGACTTCAGGGAGATTTTAGTAATCACCTTCCATTCAAATCATACCTACTCTCTAATCACGATCGGATCCTTTTTCATTTTATAGCCCCAGGAGTAAACTGAGCAGCTCATAATCAACACAGATAGGGAGTGAAATTCTAGTCCCGCTGAAGCTATTGTAAAATCTTATTAATTCATGGGGCCAAGATTTCAATAACGGTCCTTCCCTCTGGATTATCTGTTCTAATTTAAGGTGTTTTTCTCCACCCTCTTCCTGTTTCTTCTAATATAGAGTAACTGCTCCAGCAGAGTCAAAGTTTGTTTTAATCAGAGATGTTATAACAAGAAAAAAAAAACAATATTGAATTCAACAGGATCCGTAGCCGGTTCTCTGAGCTGCTGGGAATTGTTCCAGGTTTAACAATCCTAACCATGTACCTGTTGCGCTTTTCCTCAATGTGAACGCTTCACAGAAAGCACAACCAAAAAATAAAAAGCCAGGGGGGGAACACTCTCCAAGCTTCCTTCTTTAACGCGGCATTTTCTTCTCTGCTGGTTAGTAACAGAGCACAAGTGCGACAGAGGGCATTATCAAAAGACACTCATTTGCCAGAACAAAACAAAACCAGCTGTCCCCAACCTTAATATTACAAATACCAACAGGTTAAGGTTACAAATAACGCTGGTGTGCTCAGGTCTCTCAAAGGTCTTTGATGTATTGGAGAAAATAGCAACTGTTAGAGACCTGAGGAGCTTTTCTCGGTACAGTCTTCAAAAACTTTTCTTGCCCTTTACATGATGAAACAGCACAGGTACAGGTTCTAACATCAAAGTACGTCAGCTCCAGCTCTCCCTTTATTACTTTTTTCCATGCTAGAATGCTTCAGAAATGCAGTTCCCCAGGTTCAAAAACACAGAGACAGGTAGAAATGCAGACCTCTACCTTAAAGATGCATTCCGATTTAGCACTGCAGCCTTTTTTTTTGAGAACACCAAAAAGCTTTGCAACTGGGAAATATAATCTTTTTGCTGTTTTTGTGTTTCTGTATGACCTGAGTAGCACAGAGTTCAGCTCTTCAAAGTCACTGTACACACGCTGGTCCTTCTGGCTCATTACTTATAATTGCCTTTTGATGAGAGCTACATGTGCTACCTGTAAGCAAAGAGGCAGCTGTGTTACAAAACAAACTGAAATTCCCTTACATTGAAATGCCATGTCAATTATCCTCTAAGAGCAAAGCCAGATTTACAGGATCTGCAGATGCACAAGTAAACACGATGAAACTAGAAAAGCCTCTTGTTCAAAGTAAATATTAAGAACCCCAGCACTCCTATGCATTAGCAGCACCTTCCCCTAATGAACCTCATTATTACATGGATGAAAGAGAACCAAATAACCATCTAGGTTCTTTTCAGACATTAAAAAACAAACAAACAAACAAACAAAAAGATTTATATTGGAAAAATAGCTGTTTCTCATTAATTCATAAAATTTGTACCTAAGGGGGGAAACAGGAAAGAATTGTATTTTCCATCTATTCCAATTCAATTTTTCATAGCCATTCCTCTACAAAAACAGCTCCAGTTGCATTAGTGATTTTCTACACCCTACTGAGACAATAAACAAGCATAGCTTTCACATTTGAAGATTAGATAGCAAAATATTCATGTCCTGAAAGGGACAAGATTGCATCCCTATTGGTTTATGCAGTGAAAATTAAGTATTTATCCTTCTTACCATACATTCTAAGTCCCTGTAATTGCTCATTGATCCATCATCGCCCATATTCTGGACATCATTAGAAGCAAGCAACTTCACATCTACCGGGTTTGGGTCAACATCTCAGATTACAATGACTATGCAAGCAGCTTGACAAACAATAACCTAACAATCATAAAGCAGCTATAAAATCACATTTTTATGTGCGTTGTAATGTTGGGCTTATTCATAGTGAGAAAATGGATAAACAAAATGTCATGATGCTCGACTAATGCGCCTGGATATTTAATCAGTTGGACCATTGTGTAATAAAACACAAGTAAATCAGACTTTGTTGGAGGTTTTTGTTTGGTTTGAGTAAGTCCAGTTGCTCCACCAGCTCATTAATACAGCACATGAACAGCAAACTTGAAGATGGAGGCTCCTGCTGCTTTTCTAACTTCTCATTTGAAAGTAATTAGCATTCTTAGTGCATGCACATGCATGAGTACATGGCAAGAGGGTGGAAAGGCTGCCCACTTGATGCAGTGAACAAACACGCAGCAATTGATTAAATAAAGTTATATTGCAATCAATTTAGATAAAAAATATATCAACTTTTATTGGCTATAAGCAAGGTCTCATATTTTATGCTGCTTTGAAAAACACTGGGTGGGGGTAGCATTCTCTGCTCCCAGCTAAATAAAATCAGCATTTTCCATGTACTCAATTAGCTGTGTTTTAGGTCTGTGTCAGATTCCTCATCATAGTTAATTGATTTCAGGCACAGGCCAATCTCACCATCCGACATCATTATGCAGAGGTAGGTGGTGAAAAGGAAAATAAATCTCTGATTAAGAAAAGCATGAGGGGGAGGCACATCATTTACAAGCTTCAAACAGCATTCACTCTCATAGGAAAAGAGTGGAGGTTGAAAACATTCTGAAGGGATGCCCCGTGATCAAATTTTACAGGGCTGCGCTGGAAGCCTCCAAGTTAGAGAGCTTAAGTTAGACTAAGCCATCTGAAATACATTCATCTTCATCTCAGAAGAGGATGTGGGAAGAAATTCAGTGGTGTTTCCTGGCTTATTTACCTCTTTCCACCTCTAATCTCAACCATAAAGCAGAAGTATGCTCTGGGGCAGGGAGGTCTGTAGAGGAAATAACGGTAACACATTTGTAATACTTTTAGAAAGCCAGAATTACTATCACAGCTTGCTAGCTGCTTTACAGTTTGCATACAACTCTCTGTATGTGTGGTGAGAGTATCTAAGGTCAGCACTTACCAGAGGAAAAAAACGATGTGTTCCTGTTTTCTTTGCCTGAGAAGTGCACATTGCCAGGAGTGGGAGGTAGCTTTCCTGGCCCAAAGCCCATACTGGAATCCCAGGAGAGAAAAGGCTGGAAATGTCCCTCCTCCCCCAAGCCTTTATGCAAGCACAAACCAGTTATTCCCCAAACACATCTTTGTGCTAAGTTGTATGTTTATATTCTTCTTTTTTAACGCTTTGAAAATAAAACTACAGAACGTTATTTCCCCTCATCTATTGACTTCCAGCTCAGTCCACAACACACTGCTATTTTCATCGTGCTAAAGCAGAGCACTGGCAGGCCTGGGTCCATGGACAGATATCAGCCCACAGAGCCTGCAAGCTGCAAGCAGTGGCTTGTAACCATCCCTATAGAAATTTTCAAAACATTTCATTGAGCCCAATTTTCCTGGCCTCAGAGACAGCTGAATGGTAACTCATCTGTTCCAGCTTCATCTCATTTAGAATTAGAGACCTCTTCCTCTAAACACAGGCAGGTGCTGCAGGCAGCAGCAGGCCCAAGGTTTGTCCAGCAACACCTTCGTAAGATGTGCACCACAACTGCTTTGGAGCAGTACGTGTCATGTCACAAATGAGAACTGTATCCATTCTCCTTCATGTAAACATGGAACAAGTGAATAGTTTCTGTTTTTCTCTTTTCCCTTGATATTCAGACTATCTGGATGTGGTATTCAGGAAGCTAATTCCTATTAGATTTGGTGTCTATTTCTGTCATCACTTCTACACTACTTTCTATTGCAACTTACTGTTTATTTTCACCTTTTTTCATCTGTATACATTTGGGGGCAGAAACTAATTCATGAACGTCATTTTAACAGGCTTTAAAGCTTAAACTGCCTTTTCCCTCAGGCCAGTTTTCTTCCAAACTCATTTTGCTTATGCTGTATTTCTTAACAATACTTTAGTAGCCGCAAAAAAAAAAAAACATTTAACAAACAGCCCCAACACAGCTGTGATAAAAAGCACTGCTGCACAAGTTTGCCGCATGAATTTGCTGTCTCACTGAGCCAAGGAAGCTCAGTGAAGTATTTCCATGTTTCTGCTTCAGACTGCAAGTGCGTAACAACTGCAGTTTTATCTTGTTACAATGCTGCTGAATGCTTCAATTAAAGTATTTACATTCCTTTTTATTTAGATACCTCCTGCAGTCCCAACCAGCACGGCATGTAAGCACTTCTGACAGTTGCTACTCATACTCCAACACTCTTTTCCCGATTTTAGGGGAGGCGGCCAGTGAGTGGCACAAGATTCTCATCATTTAACATATTCTGACTTCTTTTATAGACCTGTGAAAACGACAAGGTACCCTGAACAATTATTTGTTTGCCTGAAAAAGAAAGCTAACTGCTTTGAAGATGGATTAGTCAATGCTGGCACAACATTTTGAGAAGCAGGCGTTAATATATGTAACAAAAAATAGTCGAACAGTAATGCCCTGAACATAACTCCTTCTGGTTCTGCACAGCCACCAATTGTTCTCATTGGAGTAGGAAATTAACTCTTTTCCCTGGAAGACACACATTTAAGGTACTTTCTGATTTACTCTCATTTCAATACAAAGGTTGATCATGACTAATTAGCTGTGCTAAATTGCAGCCTTCCCTCAGCTCAGAGGCACGCTGCCCTCAGTCCTCGCCCACCACAACCATGGCAGAGGCACCAGGCCCTGTTCTGGCATCTGCCCCACAGCATGGCCTTTGTCCCCGCTGCCACTGGTGGCAGCCACAAGTCCCCTGTCCCAGCTTCTCCAGCAGCTGGGCTCGGGGCAGCCAGCAGCAAAGCGTGCAGGGGCCAACCCAGGGAAAGCATCAGCCAAAGGTTGGCAAGGATCAACAGCCTGGAAGAGTGTGCTGAGATGAGGTACTGCTGATACGTAAGCGATACTGAGCAGATCATCAATAATGTCACACTAGCTCCTACACAGTACCTCAAAGCGAAGGAAAGACGCACAGTTTTTGTCACCGAGGGGCACACTTACCATTTTTGTTGGCTCTCTTCAGCTGGATGCAGGCCAGGCCTGGCCCCACTGGAGCACAGGGCCATTCTGCCCGCCACAGCACAGCACCCAGCCCCTGGCCACTGCAGCCACGCACCACCAAAGCCTTCACCCAGGCACCAGGCTTTCCAGATACTGGTCCTGAGGGCACCAGTCACCTGGGGAGGGCCTTAATTGCCCCCAGCAAGTCCCAGCTGCAGCCATCAGCCCACACCTGGGCCAGCAGCAGCAGGTCACAGCCCTAGCCCCACCCTAAGGCGCCCTCCTCAGACACACCAGCTTCCCACAAGAATAGAAGTCCTGCTCCAGAATAATTTCTTGAAGTATGAACACCTCAGCAGTTCAAAGTCTTAAAAATGGCTTCCGCAAAGCACTGTGAACAGGAAAATGGTATTTTCTCCCTTTCTTCTCCACAACATAGGGAGCCATGTACCTTGTACAGGTACCACTCATCATCAGCTAAATAAAGGCAGCAAAGAGTTATAACATCACCCCACCACACAGCAATTGAAATGTACACAGAACACAGAAATTCAAAATGCAAATCTGTTTGTGCAATACACTTCTATTTTTATTTTTTACCTTTGCAGTCATCTTGGAGTAATCATCATGTAAACAAGAGGATGGAATGGAATTACACTGAGTCATACGCAAATGGCTCTAGAACATCTCAACGATTATGACAAGGCATTATAAATAACTTCTCTTAATAATATATATTTGCCATTTTCAGTACATTAAAGAGCTGCCGTTTATCTAGGATTAGCTAGGAAGTAGTTTAAATTGTAATGTCCGAGAAACGTGTCTCCATATTTGATAATCTTTCTAAGGTTCACTAGCTCCATAACATCTATGCCACAGGTTAAGCATAAGACTACTTGGGTCAGAAGTGTTTTCTTTCTAACAGTTTTACTGGATCATTGCACAAAGCCCTATTATTTTTACTCCACCTTGGTATTTTGCAGAATTTCAAGTAAAGCTTCAGAAATCTGTTCTTCAAGTTTTTATCACCTGTATGAAACCAGTTTCTATCATTAAGGATACATCAAGTCAGAGATGGACACAGTAAGCAGTCTACCTCAACAACAACAGTTTAAAGTAGTTCTAGCTCATACACTCCCCAATAAAGCATAGTCAAAATACTCTAACACCTTTGCTACTGTATAACCCCTCCTTGCTCAGATTACTATTATATAGTACCACATATATGGTACTTACAGAAAATGGAGATTATTCTAAATTGAAGCAGCCTCAGGCACATTCTTAAAACATTAATGTCTTCAAGGCACCTCCCACATCCTTGACAATCAGTTTGTGGACTGGTTTTTAGACACAACTAACAAAAGCTTGCTAATGCCTAATTAATTGATTAAAAAAAAAAAAAAAAAAAAAAACGCAGCCTAGAAGTTCAAAGATATACCTGAATTATTATTTTTTTTAAATAATGGGAGATTAACTGCAAATAACATGTAACCAAGTCAAATAATTTTCTTATTACTAGGATGTGTAAAGCATAAATATATGAAAAATAAAATTCACAGTCAGTTTTAAAACTAGAATTCAAGTTCAGCTAGTAATTCTCAACTTTTATATTTATGCTAACTTCTAAGTATAACAGAACAGAGGCAGTATTATCAACCACAAGTACAAGAAGAAAATAGTATCACTCAAAAGTTTATGAAAGAAGCTTGATAGAAAATTCCTTTTGTAACCAATGAATACAGCCACCTGAGTGCATTTCCACAGGCTTTTCACGTGGGGGAAATCCAAATCAACTGCTAAAAGACATTTAGTAGCATTTTGAACATTAGCAGCAGCGGTGTAGCTGTGGGCTTTGCTTGTTCTGACTTTGTGAATTGCTAGAGAATGAAGCAGAACTCAGTGTGTGGTGCATTAATTTTCCTTTGCATCTAAGCTGGCCTCTTCGTAATCTCACAATTCGGCTTGGGGCATGGGACAGACATCAGCTGACACTTAACTGAGCAAACCCAATCAGTTTCACTTCATCAGGAATCTCAGTGCCATCACAGCCAGAGGCCTGCAAGTAAAAACAGAAATGTTTAGGACATCAGGTTAAAAAGGAGTGTTTGACAATCAGGCTATAAATTTTCCCTGTATTGCCTAGTCAGCAAACAGCTTACTTGGAGGAAAGCTTTCACATTACTCGGTGTATTTTCCGTCAGCATCAGTCAACGCACCCTTCATTTTAGCACAATCTTCGAATCAATATTGGAAAAACAAAACAAACAAACAAAAAAAACACGAAAGATTGTGAAATGAACACAGAGAAACAAAATGCTCTCTGCAGCGATCCCAAAAGGTCACTTAAGGACCAAAATTCTTTAACCCAAACTTCCCAAATGTGAGCTGAACTTTTTTATTCATCTGAGCATGCCATTGTCACTTGAGCAAATAACCTACATATACAGAATCCACCTTTTACTGTTGTGCTGTAGACACCCATGTCTGAAAAAAGGCTCCTGAGTCCAGCTACAAAGTCTGTTCGGAATACCAACCCAATGATTTTTTAAACATGAAACTGAAGCAGCCTATGAAAGGTATATACAAATAGTTGCAAAAGAACGTCCCCTTTCTGACTATACCATCTAGCACTTCAAATTGTATAGATCAGAATCTTTACTAGTGGCTGTTACAGAACAAAGTGGCACAAATAATCGTTTTTCATAAATAACATGAAGAATATAAAAACCATCTTGCTTCAGATTGAACAGTTGATTTAGGTCTGCTTTAAAAAAAACATACTACATAGGCAAAGCATTTTAATATTTTGATTTTTAAATATAAAATCAGCTTCTGTAGCACATAATTGACTTTTTTTTATTATTTTTAAATGCATTCTACACTTACGGAGCATACAATTCAAAGTAATAATAAAATTGGGTGAAGTGTGTAATGGTAAATTACTTCAAAAAGTGCCTTCAGAATCATTAGCATACCCCCCCCCCCCCAAACTGTCAGAACCTTTCAGATCACACATACAATGTGCACCAAGTGATATTATACTTGAGTTTTCACAACCAAAAATAAACTTTATTGGTACTCGTGAAAACATTACATCAAGCTACTCCTTCAAATTTACTTTTATCACACACAGTTCTCCTTTCAGGCAGTATTTAAAAGGTCTTATTCCATTGAAAGAGCAAGCTAAAAGTCTGAGATCACCATCACTAGTTATTAGGAAGCCTCATTGTGTTTTTGAAGTGGAAATTTACTAAATAAATGGAGTTTGCATTTTGCATGTAAAATGTCATGATATAAAGAGTTAGTATTATTTACATCATTCTATACTCTAGCTTTCAATTTCCTGAAAGACATGCTAAGCAACTTCATCTAGATGCAAACAGATTTTTAAATGCCGTCCTGATCATCAATATTGTCTAATATTTAATGTACCGGGAACCTACTACCTTAGAGTTTGTGCTTAGCATAGTAAAGCTATATGCAAACTGCAGCATATGAGAAGAGCTCCTACTATTTGCAATTCACTGTTAAGGGACTGAACGCATTCTTTCATTAATGGTATTTTCTCCCTTTTTTCATACGAAAAATCCTTAGGTAAAATGTTAATTATGCTGCATAATAATTTTGTGTTTCCTCAAGATTACTTGTGTATTAAAGCAGCCTCCTTCCAAAAGTGTGGACAGCTGGATCCTGCAGAGAAGTCATAATTCTGTGTTAGCCACCACAAGTGAAGGAGGTTTAATATTATGCATGTTTTGTAGAACATCACCATTGTAAGATCAAAGATGCACTTAAATACACAAGGAGACAAAACTTTAAAGACAGATTCATTCAGACACCTTACTTTAATTATTGCCAAAATAATAAATAAGTTCATTAAAGACAGAAATGCTGAAGACGTAAGTTCCTGTTTCCCAAATGAGAACACTTGCTATTTGAATAGAAATAATATACCAGCAAAATACCAGCAAAAGCAATCTGCAAGCACTGAGATACTAACCAGATTCCTTGTCCACAAATAGTAACTAATCCTATACTAAAGAACACTTTCCAATTGAATCCTCCGAATGGATATAGGATTACCTAGATTTAGACTTTGAATCCCCATGAAATATTTACCAAAAAAATGTGTTTTAATAAAATCATATATAAGCGCTCCCAGATTCAGTAAGACCTTACTGAGAGGTGAAGAAAACAAACAAATGAAAATTCTCCTGGACAGTTTATTTAGCTACCCCACTACACAATATAAGAACAGGTAGAAATTGAACATGTATTAAGTTAATCAAGAGTAAGAATTAATTAGATACTTGTTGTAGTTATGTTCTTTTCCCAGGGAGCTGGTTAAAACTGTCAGCAAGAGACTTAGGTTAAAAATTAACCTCAGGAACTGTTACCTAGCCAGTGGAACTTACCTTTAGAAGGGACAAAGACATTGATTTAGGCCTGTCTATTAATTCTCACTGCGATAAGGCATACGAACGTAACACCATTCACTCACTGGAATCTGAAACACCTTGTGACATTGACTGCACCCCAGCATTTAAGCAATACATCAAGCTAAAACACAGAAATACCCCAACCTAAGTTTTCAAGTTGCTTTGTTTTCAATGTATAAAAACAATAACTGGATACTATGGGATATTAAATTTCAGAATCTCAAGCCTCTAATTTAAGTATGTGAATTAGAACAATGCAAACTTCTATATCACCTCTGGTATATCTATTTATCTAAACAGTCTTGGTGAGATTCCATTGCTTATACAATAAAGCCAAAGTAAGATATTTAGACAGCAAGAACAGATCAGTTAAAAAAAAAAAAAAAAAAAAAAGGAAAAAAAAGCATCAACCTTTAAGCTATATTTAGATGGTAAGGGGCAAAGAAACAAAACCATTTGAGTTACATGTCCTGTACCCCAATCCCTTCCTAAAAGGAAACAGCTCTTTTCTGCTAATTTTACTAGACTGTAGAGGAAAAAAGAGTCCAAATGATTTAGTCAGATAAAATTACTCAAATCTATATTTAAAAAATGACATCGGAAGAACAATCCTGAATTAATACATTATCACCAACTAGGTCACTTACTCTAAAAATGGCTCTTTACAGCCCATCTGAAGCAGCTGCTTTTATAAACAAAGCTGTGATTCTGGAGACTCACTTATCTAATAGGCATTCAGTCTAGTCTTTCACATGTGTCTGAGTCATTCTCAGCAAGGGGTGCTGAAAGCTAATTGTCAAGAGTTTGGTATTTACATAGCTAATCATTCGATAGTTTTAGGTATGTAAATTTTTCAACTTGATTTTACCAAGAAATAAAAACAAATGCAGCACATCAATTCTGAATTAAGACTTTAATACCGAAAAATTCAACTGAAATTAGGACTCATGGTCCAGGGCAAATACTGCAATTCAGAACAGTCCCAGGCACGATGTCAGTTTCTTGTGATACACATATAGAAGATAAAAAGAGGATTGGAGGGGCAAACAGTAATGAAATACAGTGGAAGCAAGATTAACTTTCAAGGGTGGATGCTTCGCTGAAAGAAGGTTGATGTGAAGAACTAAGGACAAGAAAGCAGCGGAAAGGGTGACCTTTGTAACTGAAATAGTGGCAGGTGTTGGAAGAAGTGGGATTGGAAGAAAGTGTCCATTTACAGAGGACTACCAGAACTAAGAGTAGAGATAGAGGGAACTTAACCTAACAGGTAGTTTTCTCCAATTTAGTTCTTTCTGCAGTTCTTCCCTGGGTTTTTCACCTGTTTTTCACTGAAACTTCAAAATTCCTCAGAACTGATGTGAATGAATGTCCTCCCCCCTGCAAAGTGGTGGAACTACTTGACTTCATATCCCTAATGTCCTGTTAAAGTAGGTTTTAGGTTCTCTCTCACACATAGTAATTTCAGTCACCTCATCCGTCAACTTATCTACTCAATGAAATAGCTGAAAATGAGATAAAATCCAGACTCCATGAATATTATAGCAATTAGTTTCTTTCCTTCATGCTTCCTTTAGACTACCTAAAAACCATTTCCATTACACTATTTCTTAGGTTGTCACTATTAAAGACATTTGACAGAAATACTGGGGTCAGGGTTAAGTCCTTTCACTGAGGACCGCCCACATTCAATAAGGAAATTACTTCACAAACTGATGAACAAGTGACGTCTGCTTCCTCTTCCTGTTGTGCACACAGCTGCTCAATGGCATTTTTATGTGCATAAGCAACTCCTTACAGCTAGAATTATGTCAGAACATACCAGGCAGCTTTTGAAGTACCCCAGCTCTGTGGAAAGGACCTGGGTTACCAGTGGACAACATGTTGAGGGTGAGGCAGCAACATATGCTTTCAGTGATGACTACTGTGTATAGGGTTGGATTAGAAAAGGCATAGCCAACAGGCAGGAGGTGATTGTTCTCTCAGTTTGATGCTTTGGAGATTTCACTTGAAGTACTGTGTCCACAGTTGGGCTCCTCAGTACAGACAGACATGATGTACTGGAGAGTCCAGTGGAAAGCTACTGAGATTAGTTGGCAAGAGCGCATGACATCTGCAGAAAAGCAGAAAACCCTTAAGAAGAGAAGACGAAAAGGAGATCTTCCTGGCCTCTTCAACTACTACAAGGGAGGTTATATAGAGAAAGAAGAGAGAGAAGATGAAGCCACGCTCTTCTTGAAGGTGTGCAATAGAAGGACAGAGGACAGTGGAAACAAATGGAAGCATGGTAAATTCCATTAAGAAACTGGTGAAAAAAAACTGCTCACAATGAGAGTGGTTAAATATCAGAACAGGTTGCTCAAATGAATCTCTATCCTTCAACATTCAAATTAAACCAGGGAAGGCCATGAGTAACCTCATGCAAGTTCAAAGCTGGCCTTGCTTTGAGCAGAAAGTTGAGCTAGATCACCTTCAGAAGTCCATAATGAAAATAAAATATTCCACAATTCCTTGCAAGAGTTTCTGGATAACTGGAAAATGCAAATTATTACTTTGCAGTGTAAATCTAATTGGCTGTCTTACAAAAAAATCAGTGCTGTAACTGGTCTAGAGATTAAAATCAGCCTTGTGAGCACTTTTGATATCATCTTTTCTACAGACTTCTGTTTTGCAACTGGTGGGCATGACTGTCAGTCACAGCTCACAAATTGAGAACTTCTCACAAAAAGTTGACACGCTCCCTATTCTGTTTCTCTAAGTAATAACTAAATTCAAATGTAACTGTTCTAGAAGGATTCTCCCCACACCTTTACCATCCTTCTCCACCCTATCAAAGACAGAAGTTGCATTAAATTCACATGTACTTAATCTTTGACAACTTTATTGGATGACAGCATCCAACTGGTTAAAATATATTAGGACAGATGGAAGAGAATGAGAAACAGCACAAAAATATAGATGCTTTCACTCTCAGGAAGTCAGAAGAGATACTGTCACAGATAGAAAGCTTTGTTCAAGCATTACAAGCTCAAACCTTTAAGAGTAGTTTCTTGTCATGTTTTTCAGCTGATGTAGAGAAGGCTAGAAAATGTTTTTCAGTTTTTGCTAAATGGTTGGCATAGCATTTTCAACTATTTGAAAAAGAATTAACAGTCTGTTCTTTAATAAGAGAATAATTCTGTTTCTCAAGTTGTATTTGCTGTATTACCCGTTACTTAGGAACTTACCAACTTAAAAGTCAATGTTTTCAAGGCCTTTGGATCATCTACTATCTTCTGTAAGTTAGCAGCAACTGTAAAATAAAGTATGAAAAAAATTATTTTACAGAAAATTGCATTCAACATGGCATCAAACCTCATACTCATGCTGGGCTATCATCTTAATTCTATACACGTACAAGCCTGTAAGTTACCACTTGAATCACTTAATTGCACTCTAGTTTTCGCTTGGATGTCAGAGGGCAACTCGGCTGCCATAAACCTGTGTCCTCTCTTTTGTGGTAGCTTGTATTTTGTGCCTACGTGAACTGAGTAAAGGAAAAAAGCCTGAAAACCACATGATAGAAAACCCTCAAACAATGATTTTTCAGCCTAGCCTATTCCCTAAACTTGCTCAACAATCACACAAATGCAAGTGCATGGTAAGTCATAAACAAGTAGCAACGGCTATGCAGAGCCACAGCTCTCAAGATTTTTACTGTAGTTCTGCTAATAACTTGGGCCTCCATCAGCACAAGTTTCTAGGATAAGACTGAGCTCATTTTCCTCCAGATGTTCTGTTCCTCGTGGCTATATATTTGTGCTTCTGTCCCTTATTTGGGCTGGCAACAGGACCCACACAGACCCTTAGTGATCTTACAACTCACTGAACTGTGGGGGATGACGACATAGCAAAAATAAGAATGATATAAAATAAGAAACTAATCTTAAAACTACTCTATGTATGACCAATATTTGTGATGCAACAGTAGTGAACACTAAATAAATCTACAGATAAAAAAAACAAAAAACAGAGGAGGGAAGAAAATAAACCTTTTTTCTATGAAAGCACACAAGTCAAATTTTTAATTGTGGTATTAGTTTGGTGGTTTTATTTTTTATACACAATATTGTTACTGTTAATATTGGACAAAAAATGTGGCTGCTTTCAGCTTTGTTGGTTTACTGAACTTGCTCGCCAGCTTTGCACAGTACTAGACCCTGTGCTAACTGAATAACTAAAAGCCTCTGTTCAAAACTGACTGATGAGCACAAGATGTCATCAACAGGATATCAACGTGAGAAAAAGAATCCACACTTTGCAGAGCTATTGAGACATGAAATAAACAGGTATTAAGTAGTAGAGACTTCTTAGTATACTGTAAGGTAAGTATCATACAGCAGAGAAACATCAAGCTAGATGTTCTCTGTAATAATACTTGCCATGGACTTCCTAACGTGGAATATAAGATATCGAGAAAACAATTTGCAAGTTGAATGTCCTACTGCTACACGTATGTTTGAAGCATGCATCAAAATTCAGGTTCCTACTTCTTCCACTGGTTCTAGTAACACAGTGACAAGATTTTCACTCTAGTGAGCCTGGTAGTACACGATTCACTCTGTATAGCAAAACAAAATTTGGCCCCACAGAGGGAAGTACCGTATTTGGCTAGGGAATTTAAAGAAATAAACAATTATGCCAACCTAATGTTTACCACCATTAAATGCAAAAAAAAAATTTGGGGGTCTCATTTTCTCTATACCATTAAAATGGCAGAATATTGCTTGCAGACCTGTAACAAATTAAACCAGGGATGAAAAAGTATTTGAAAATAAAAACGAACATTAAAAAACAAGCAGAAGGTACATTCTGTGTGGAACACTTCTTGGAAAGAAAAAATAATAATCTTCACAGTTAAATGAACTCAGCTACAGCCACTAAAATAGAAAGTCTTTCCACTTTTAAAGTTTCATTATTCATAATCTTTATTCTAGTCATTACAAACAGTTTTTATTTTAATCACACAGTTCACTTCCACAATCAGTAATTCATTTTTATTGCAGTATGTCCTACCTATCAAAATACATGCAAATACAGATAATGCTTTTCATTGTAATTAATACTTAATCTCACATGAAGGCAAAAATATTGTGTTCAGGCTCATAGCTCCTGAAGCCATGATAGAATATCTTCAAGTTTGTATGTCTTAAATATTTATAAAATAAGATCATGTACTCCAGAGAGTTCTGGTTTATCCAAAGCCCCATAAACATTTCTTTAAAGCAAAATAAAATAAATTCTCCAGCTAGAGTTACTTGGCTTCACCAAAGAGAGATTCAGATCTACAAAATGAGATAAAGAATCAGATCTCAAGTCCAAAAACTTCTAACTTTACCTATTATAAAACATTACAGTAAGATGAGCTTTAAATGGGCCTGCAAGAGGGCCAGCCTTTCATTTAATGCAGTCCAGCTGTAGGATGACAACTGCAAGTCAGCAGGCTGCTTGGCTATTTCACCTGAATGCAAGAACTGCCACCTGCCTTTGGGCAAAGTTACTGTTCCTGCACTTGCAAGCACCAGCTAGCTTATCAGCAAGTGTTTTAATAAATATCACATACAATTATCAAGCAGGATTGAGGTCTTCACAAGCAGTATCAAATCTTAAAAAGCTTAACACCCCCCTCTCCCCCCCACTGATTCTTTACCAGGGAAGAAATTCAAATTTTGAAAGCAAAAGTAGCAAGAGAGATATTAGCAATATATGTAAATAGTTGAGTCAATTTACTTATCTTTATTAAAATCTGTTACAGAAAGGAGTGATATTTTAGATTGGTAACTTTCTTTACAAAATTGCTTTTCAAAAAACCTGGTTCATTAGATGCTACAGTTATTTTGTTCACCAGTCTTTACTTTTAATATGAACACAAGCCAAAACCTTTTACATATAAAATGCTGGAGAGACATCTGAAGTAAGCATATGAAATATGCTTTATTTTTCCTTCTCTGATGGGCCATAACTAGAGTGGGATGTGTTTAATCAAACAGAAGATTAGGAGGATTTAAGGGAGTGATGCCAGATGTTTTCAGGCTACGCTTGAAAATGAGAAAGCAGACCTGCAAAGATTCCATAATATTAGAATAAGAATTTACATAAAAATAGGCACACCTGCAGTTTTCTACAGATATCTTTTCAATTTCGGTTATATACATTCAGCATTGTTCAAGTAAAACTGGTGTTTCACCAGTGACTTCTGATACTTTGAGTTTTACATTTTCTGGCCTTTACTGAAAGGCAGGAAAATTGAGTTTGCCAGGATAATGTCATTAATAGTTTGATAAAGCCACAATGAATGCAAATCCCCCCAAAGGCTGGCTCTTTCTGCAATATCTGAAAATGTAAGTAATTAACTAAGAATGAAACGTGTGAGTAATTACCTACCAAAACCACATAGTACTGTTGGGTAGCTTGCTCCTTTTTCTAACTCCTTGCTTTTGTTTTTGTAGGTCTTTGTCTTTATTTAGAAGGCAAGGCCAACAATTAGAGCCAATTGTCTTAACTTAGTTTCCCGAAACACACACTTTGTGTCTAAAATATGTTTTGTTTGTTTTTTTTAAGAGATCATGAGATAATTATGATCCTTTTTATATTAGTATAAATGAAAGGTTCTAGGTACTTCAGTAAGCATACAGGTGCAGAGAGACGTGTCCCAGTGCTGAATAGCTTGAAGATATTGACTCAACTGATAACTTGAATCTTTCATGTCCTGATGTAAATAGCTAGGAAAAACATCAGTGAAACAAGAACTGCAGGTGTTCATGGCATCTCCAGTTTAGTTATTTTCCTTCAGAAACAGAGCCTGCAGCACAGGCAGCAGAAGCCATCCAAGCAGCTAAAAATCCTTCCTGACAGCCAGCTTGCACTGCCTTCCAATTACTTCTCCAAAAAGACTGGGATTCCACCTTAACTACAAATAAGACATCCTCAAGGTTACAAAAATGAAAGTTAAACACCACACTCTAGAATGGAAGACTCAGCCTACTTTAAATGCAATAAATTAAGTTGTTACATTTAAAACAACTTACTACTATTAAGGATATACTTTAAAAGTTTAGGACTGTTACTACACCTACACAATTTTGATGATTAAGTATGCAAAGTCTCCTGAAATACACCTAGAAATTTGTGTCAGACATGCACACAACAGTAAACACTGTTCCCCACAAACAAGCAGTTGCTGCTACAGTTCAGCCCTATTCAGAGTTCCTGAACACATCAAGCAGGAAAGAACAAAATCACTGAAAGAGTGCTGCTTTTAGGCTTTACTCACTAGTATCTTCCCCAGCTACTGAATTTAAGCTCTTTTCATCGAGGAAAACAATTCACCAGGCTAAGATTCAAGAACCCTCCCAGTAAGGTTTACACAAAGATGTCATTTTCCTTCGACATGAAAAAATGAGCCTAAAGTTTTGAAATGCAGATGAACCCAAGCACATCTGTGAACACTACCAGAAGCTTAAGGGAAATAGGAGGAAAATCTTACTACCCTCTCTTACTACCTCTCCTTCCCCGTGCTCCCCAAGATTTTTCCTTCACAAGTTAGCAAGCCAAGTAAATCTGAGTTTTTAGAGAGAACAGTGGCTCCAAGAAGGGACGAATTACTCTCTCTGCTGATTCTTAAGCTACTTGGAAAATTGGGGACATTTTAAAACACATGTCCCTGGATCCTACTCTACAGCTCATCTTCAACATAAGTATACTACAGTTTCGATTGACAAAGCCATTTTTCTTTGAAGTACTCTGAAGTCATGCCTTGGATACTGTACCTCTGAAATTCCGAGTAGATTAGTATGTCTGCAAGCAGCACTAATTGACAATTTGAAAACCTTGTTGGGAATTCACCATTTCCACAAGGCCTGGATATACGAGACCCTACTTTTTATTTTGCAAAGCGTTTCTCAGGATGTTTTGGCCATGCTACTATAAAAGGCAGAAGAAATATGGACAAGATAACTTCAGGAAAAGAATTAAACAGTGATGGAAAAACCTTTGCCAGCAACCCCCCAAGTAAATAGAGTATACTTCAAATCGCGCCTTGGAGCAAAAATCCTCTTCAAACCTTAGCAGCAGTTAGCACAATAGGCTTTTGTTGTTTACAGCAATAAATGAGGGGCCATTCAGCTTGCTTCAGAAGGCTTCTGAAGGACATATAATCAACCCATGTACCACAAATCATTCCAGGTTCTTTTGCAGGTTTTGCTCAGAGACAAATGGTTGTGTCACTCTGTCAAAGTGAGCGTCTGCACTTGTGGAACATGCAATAGGACAAAAAAGGTCAACACCAGCATATAAATATACACAACACAGACAGCTAATTGCAGATATAATAAATAAGAAGCTCACATAGCTAGCATCCTCTAGAACGCACATTTATTTAGCATATACTACAAATCACTGTCTGCTATACAACATTTTTAGCCTACTACATCAGTTAAAATTTTAAATAAGCAAATCAATATGAGCTAATTCAACAGAACTAAAAGGCTATCTCCATGATCACACACACACAAAAATACACGTAACAGACTCAGCATACTTGGGGCAGTCTCAAATAGCTGTTTTGCTTCTCCAAATGTGACAGGGTTCTGCATTGTTATTGAAAATTTTTAACACAGCATGAAATCTAACCCTAATGGCTTCTGAATAGGGAAAACTTCTGAAAAAGTTAAAATTAATGAGACAGTAAATAAAGCTATATGAAATACAGTAGAACTATTTCCTGTACGATGGCAACCTAGCCAACTGAGCCAGAGCCATCTGGCATAAACACAGAAACAGGCAGCATCTAAAATTCAAGGCAGTATTTCTGTGGCACTGAAAAGAATAATGATTCAAATGCTTTTCCATTTTGAAAAAAAAAAAAAAAGGATGGTGAACTCCTGAAGCTATGCTTAGGTTCAACGATTTGGAAAGCTACTGCATATTGTAATCCTGAAATTCAGATATGAAGAAAGGAAAGACATTATTCAGGCACACAATTACTGTCACCTGTCACAAAAAAAAAAAAAAAAAAGCTTTGAGAAAATAAAGAAGTGGTTTTAAATAAATGAAAAATGAAATCATTTTTACGTAGTCCAAAACTCAGTCTGTTAGAAATAGCAACCTTCAGCTGCTCTCTACTTCATCTGAGTGTATTGCTATTAGAAAGGCCAAACTCAAAGCACCACAGATTTATTGGCTTTCCTCCGATTGTTTCAGACATTACCTCTCCCCCAACTGTAGGGGGTTATTTTGCCATTTTCATCTGATACATGGAGTTCTACATAATAAATGCCTTGGGAGTCCACTGATTTGAGGATTAATGCTGTATCCTCCTGTATGGGTCTCAAGAAGCAGGAAGCCTGAGTGACAGGGAATACTTTTTACTAGAATTATGATCCCTGGTAATTCAACTGCTGGTAGGGCTTCTCTCCAAAGGGCTGAATTGATGATGCATACTCATGAGGCAATTTCACTTATTACAAGACATTCATTACAATATATACACTCATTTGTATTTTGTACTGCAGAGTGATTTTCATGCATTTGCAAGATCAGAACAAAATCAAAACTAAGTTTTGAAACCTAGCCAGCATTGGATTACTTTATATTATGCAAACAGCCATAGCAATCAACCTTCGGTCACAATTCTTCCAGATCTCTCTATTATTATTATCTATTATTATTTAATAGCTCACAAACTGTCTGCACGAAAGATTAAAAGCCTTTTCAAATAAGTCAAAAAGGTCTTCTAAGTGAGCATGATTCCATTAGTTCCTCCATTCAGGATGCTAGTCAAAATCCCTTTGTTTATGTTGCTTGAGAACAGTAGCAAGGGAAATATTAAAGCATTTTGAGATCTGTGACAACTAACTAAGAAGTGTTTTTTTTGCGAGAGGACTGCAAGGAGCTAGACGTGATTCTTATAAGAAAGAAATGAAAGAAAATAAAGATCAGCAGCAAGCCTAGCTTCTATTCCAAGGGAGCTATTGAACACTGATAAAGGAGAAACATTAAAAACATTTAGAAATATATTATTTATGACAAGACTGTCATTAGGAATTTATCAAAGTAAGATTAAGACTCACAAATTTGTCTGAATTCTCATTGCTGAATTGGGATGCAAAGACAGTGGAAATGATTTATTCTATTTCAAATTTTGATGCTTTAATATCCAAGAGTTTGATTTGCAGCTTCACAGTCAGAAAACACAGTTGCAAGAGAGCAGTACTCATCTACAGAACAACAGAGGGCCAAACAAGTTTCCTCTTGAATAGTGAGAAACTGAGAAAATCTCCTTCAGCATCCTTATCAGCAGGACTACAATTTTATGGTGCTAAGCAATTCACACTGCTAAAAGTGATTATTAAAACCACTTGAGTCCTGTGGTTCACGTGGTTTCTGAGCCCCAGCATAGTAGACCATGGTAGAAACCAGGAATGGATTCTTTCTCACATATATATGAAGTACCAGGCACGAAGAACTGTACTTGATAAAACCATCCTTACCTCCCTAAGAACGGCCCATTTAAAAGATGTTTTTAAAGGACATTTAACTAGTAGTTTGCCATCGAGCTATCTTGCTCCAGGGAGCGGGGGAATAATTGAGACCAAAGCTTCAGCTCATGAACAGCTACGCTATGTTACTCAATAGCAGAAGAGGCAAAGGCATGGAAGAGACATCAGGGACGCATATTCTTGACTGACCTTTAAAATCAAGTCACGCCCTTAAATATTTATCCTTGCTCAAATCAAAAAAATAAAGAGCTTATGGAATAAGTGTAGATCTCAAAGGTCTGCACATTATCATCCATTAATACAGGGAATCGATGCCCAGGGTCACAGACAAAAATTGAAAAACTGAAGACTGAAAAATACACAAGATTTTTCTGTAAGTAGCTGACAAAAATTCCCACCCAATAGAAGCAACATATTTTATGAAGCAGAAGCACTGCAAATGCAAATGGATAATGAAATATTTTTAACGCTACGAATATAGCTATTTCAATTCCAATAGCAAGTTAATCGGAACTTTGGGTGTTTGATGATGATATTTAGTATAAATATCTGATCCCAAGATGATGTATTACATTTACACATTTACACTTTTAGCCCCTGTGCCAAAAAAAAAATGAAAATGTGATATCATTTTACTGGTTAAATTAAAATACAACTGCAACTGGCAAAATGCTCCTTTTCCAAGAAACTTAAAACAAAAACAAAAAAACACACACAATGCTAAATTTTCAGGATTTATATTTTCCTCCCCAGAAGTGTGTGAAGAACACTTAGAAAAACCACTGCATATTTAAAACAGTGTGATAAAAAGGTAGATAGAACATATTTGGAGACCTAAATGCTTATGAATTTTAGACCTTGATTCTGTGTGCACTTAATGGGGGTAGATGATAACTAGGAAGAATTCAAAGGGTTGAGGCAGGAGTATATACAGATTTCACAATTCCCTCATCATTTTGAGAAAAGCGTTCTGATGTTCCTAAGCATTTTAAACCACAGTGCAGTCTCAAATGAACATTTAAAATAAAAACGTAGTCCTGCTGCCCAACATTGCTAGTAGGGATATTTAACAAGCCTAAGATATTACAGTAAATCATGCTCATAAATTTTCTATACAAAAGAATGAGTCAGAGTACAAGGTTAAAAAAAATCATTTGCCAGTGACTGAACACAGAAAGCAAGTGCTAGCTTTCAGACAAAGGTTTTGACAACAGTTTGAAAGACATCAGGATATCAAAGACAGCTCAACAGGCATCTTTATCATGCTGGATCGGAGTTGAAATGTAGGTCTATGCAGAAAAAAGCAGGTCACATTCTGCTATGCATATTATCACTTGGTAATTCCTTTCCTCATCAGATGTTCACAACTCCTCCTGTCCTCAGTTCTGCTATGAATTATAGATATTGTTCTGACAAAACTATTAAGAAGATGAAAGAGCAGCCAGGTTACTTCAATACCTACGTCTGAAACTTGAAAGAAGGAAAAATGTATTTAGAAACGAAGCCCTGATTTTAGTAGTTAGGTTCTGAAACAGACTACCTCTAGCTTGAAGTATATCAATAAATCCCTATTTTGACATACTTGTAGAGAAGTGAATGCCAAGGAAACAAACAACACTAACTGAATTACTACTGAAAAGAGGAACATAGTTGTCTTGACAATTTCTGATTCAAATTCACGATTTTTTTTTTTTGGTGAACCAGAAATTGAAGACCACAAAAAAACAACTCAGACCTATGAGGGCAGGGAACACTCTGGTCTTAAGTTTATCACCTACTTTGTCAGGCAAAACCCAAACTAATCCTAGAGATTAAGAGATAGGTTTGTCCCCCACCTACACAGGTGAGTAGGAACAGCTTGACTGGATGAAAAAAAAAATGAACCTTTTTTGAAGGCAACTGCCAACTCCACCTCCCCCCCCACAAAGTAATTAAAAATTATGATTTTCTTGTCCATAACTATAAGACAGATAGGCACATCGAATATAATACATTGGTACGTGTACAGATTTAATTGTTTACTTTGAGGATCTTTTGTCATGTATTCACATCGTGTCATGTCGTAGGTCTGCTGCAGCAGCCATTACAGCAGCAGTTACTATTCACCCAACACGACGTTCTGTTTTCCATCTTGAACCCCTAAGTTTCCATCACACAGAAAATTCAGTAAGGTGGGAATGTGCATGAAACCAGCATTTTTCACACAATATACATTCTCAAGTGCATCCGTTACATATGACATATAGAGCTAAAGTAACTTTGAAAGAGCAACTAGATGCAAAGCTTGATTACCTGAGGGTGTATCTCAAATCTCCAGAACTCCCAACAGTCTAGTCATTATGAGTCACCCTTCAATGCATTAGCTCTAAATGAGCCAGATGTGTTGAAATATTTAAGTCCCTAGTTAAGCCCTTGGGACTTTTAGAGAGATTCTCCTATCTGCAATGCATGTATATATATCTCTTGCTATAGAGATACAGAGTTATGTGCACACATTGAAGGTAGAAGAGTTTACAAAATACCTTAAAATATTGTTTGTTTGTTTTTTTTGTTTAAACATATATATACTTGTATATATGTATAAATTTCCTCTCTGGGTAATATATTAAAAGGTAAACTATTTATTCTGATGTTTGGAATTAATTGCTGAGATCTATAAAGGCATTTTCTCATTATAAAGCTTATGGGAACCTCAAACTTTGGAATATACAAAATGTGATACACAAAAAAACAGTTATTTCACCTATTTTGAACAACTGACAGGAGGAAAAATGTTTCTAGCAAACTCTCTTCTACCAAAGATTACAAAAATCAAATGTTTTGCATCTCAAAACATTACTGATGTTGAAAGACAAACCTTTGCTGCCTTCAAATGGTAGTGCTACCCAGGTCACGCACCCTTAGCAACACCATTGTTCTTTGTGAGGACATAAATTTATGCAATACATTTTCTACTTATGTATCATGATCATATTTTCTGATTACAATAAAATATGCTGAAATTAGTTGAAAAATGTCATCATTTCATCCAGTTTTAAAGCTGATTAATCTAACAAGACAGCAAACAAAACAAGATATAAGCAAAAGCAAGACAAAAACAAGGAAAACAAATATACACAGAGGAACTCTGTGACAGTGTCTATGAATTTGATTATCAGTGTCACTGTGAGTTAAGATGCTATTACAGACAGTATACTAACAAAACGGGTTTCTGCTTTTTCAGCTTGTCATTGGAGTATGAAACTAACTTCAGCATCAGCAGAGAGGATACCGTAAGACAATCAGGTGATTCAGTTTCAAATGCTTTAACACTCTTGATGAACTGGGAGCTATGCATATTATTTACTGCTTAACATCCCTTGAAATCTTGTCATTCTGCATTTGGCCTGATACGTGTTCTTTGTTTCATGGCCAACTTAGTCACAAAAGGCCATGACTTCTTTTATTCTGGATGCCAATGTTAGCCCTATCCACCTACCACAGTAACTGCTTCAAATTCACACACACACACGCACACAAAATCAAACTAATTTGGCATCTATTCTATTCTCAATTCTAAGAAAATAGACAAGATATTTAAAAAAAATTGCGACTTTCAAAATATCTAATTTCAAAATTTGACTTTTGTTTTTTTTAGCTGGTTCTTCTAAACATATTAGACCTTACTAAGCAGGAAGCTTTTTCTTTGTTTTACTAAAAGCTGCTCTTCCAGATATTAAAAGGATATCTGGGTCTGGTTCCAAGACAAAAGACAGATAGCTGCCTATTCACCAGTAGTTCGTGTCTGACGTAATAATTGTGAAGGTACATCTTCTCTGATTCTCAAGGTATTCACAGATAATCGTTGACAAAAACCACTAAAATTAAAGTTACATTAACACAGTGAAGAACAACTGCACATTTCTTGACCACAAAACTACCAAGGCTTTTTTATTTAAGCTTTGTTCAGGAGGTAGTTTTGTTTGTTTGTTTGTTTTCCTTTAAATAACTATAAATAGACACGTGTAGGTTCTGAAATTTAAGGATTGCCTCCAGAAGATTAACTATAGCCTACAACTTTGCTGCAATTACATGCACACCAATAAAGTGGGATTGCAACTGAGTGTTGATATGTTTCAACTTTCCTTTACGGTACCAAAGAAACTGAAATAAAGCATTACTACCTGAACATTTACTACCTAATATACATATATTGCATATTCACAGACATTTTATCTCAAAACATTCTGAAAATATCACAGATCTTTTACATGATTTAACAGGTATTTCAGAGCTGCATAAAAATACCTCATCAACTAGATGTCTACATATAGGCTCCAAGACTCATTCCCTTCTGCGAATTCAAAATCTACTTTAAAACTAAATTTTTTGTACTGATTCCCTTGATCTAGAGACCTCCTGTGAAACAATGCTACTGTCAATAAGAACAGAAACCAGTCAAACGTAGCGAGAACTGAACATGCAAAATGGAATTTTTGCTTCTCTGCAGAACACGTAGCTGAACTTATTGCTTATCAGAATGGAAATCTTCCTGGGATGCCTGTGTTAAGTGAAGCAAATCCAGCAGGACTCAAAAGGTGAAGACTGCTGATGCTTAGCAGTGAATTCTATAAAACGTACACATCAGCTGGTCCCTATTAACAGCTTCAGCTCACGTATGCCATGGCCATACTTTTCACAGCAGCCTTTGCTGACTCTGGTTTGAGTACCCGTTCAGAAAACCAGTTGTTACACCAATAAATTGTTGAGTTCAACATAAGCACAGGTATTTTCACTTCTTTTTTCTCCCAGCCTCTACACATCCCAGCTTTCATTAAAAGAAACTACAGGAACAACTTTAATGAGGCTATCTCAGAATTTTGTTTTTGTTCAGGTTATAGAGGCTGAATTTCTGCATGCTTCAGCTGAAAAGTGAAAGGTAATTTATCAGCTGCTTTCAATCTGTAAGCTAATGGAATCAGTTCTTCTGGTGAAGAAGGTTAACCAAACTCATCTCTACTATTCCCCTATTCCTCTACAGGAAGATTTTAAATCTTTTAATTTGGAGTGAACAAGGTGGCAAAATCATTTTACAAAGAAAAGGAGTTTTGTAAGCAGATTTACATTTTTCAGCACCATCTGTTCTCTTACATGAATATGACTTAGTGCGTTTAACTAAGGGACTGAAGCATGTTTCAGGACCATGCTGCTAACAGTGGTGATGACAGCTCAAAACTTGCCCAATTTCTTGCAAACAGATGTGGCCAGGACCTTCACATCCTTGCTGGGGTAACCTGGCATTGCTTCTAACTTTCTAAGATACTAAGATATTACTTACTAAGATACTAACTTTCTAAGGTACTACTAAGATACTACTAAGATGTTACTAACTTTCTAAGATACTACTAATATACTAAGTTGCATTGCACTTTGAAGTTGCATTCTATTTTTTTTGTTTTGTGCTTTTGTTTGTTTTTAATTTGAACAGCTATATTAAAATATGACTGGATTGTTAAGCATTTTTAATGATAGATGCAAGAACTTAGTGAAATGAAACATGCAAGATTCAGTGGATTCATTGCTGCTCCTTACAACAGTTAAACATCCCATAATCTTTCTTCTTCCTACTAAGACTATATAATCACAAGCTGAAATTTTCAATAACATGCTTGCATGCAAGATTTATTGCGCGCTCATACAACTCTTAGCCATTTTTGACACGTCAAACCACAAACCTATTCTCAGAACTACTTTTTTCCTTAATTAAAATCTCAGTAACAGAAAAAAAAAAAATAAGTACCAGAACTTGTGTTTAAGTAAAACATGAAATCTATAGTCATGTTCTGGGAAAATAATGTCTCAGCCTAATTGAAAATTTAACTTCACAGGTGGAAACAGACAAGTGAAAATTACAGTAGAAAGCAATGCAAGAATTTGTGCCTGTGGAGCTTGAGGTAAGGGCTTATGAATTCACAAAAATGACTTGTAAACTGATTAAAATTAATGAAATCATAAATTTCTTGTATATAATGAATGCACACAAATTACACTGGATTTCCTTTATTGAGGGGACAAAAAGGACCATTGTAGCACTAAAAAACAAAGTATTTGATGAAATTCTAAGGAGGAACTAAATAAGGGAATAAACTTATGTTATTAACTAGACAGTGGTCTAGCCAAACACGCTAGGGAAAACCACATTACTTAAATATTTGTGCTTCTTCAAGGGCCAAAGTCCCATAGAATCAGAGAATGGCATGGGTTGGAAGGAACCTCAAAGATCATCTAACTTCAACCAACCCTAAAGCCATGAGGGATCCCTATATTTGCCTTTCCTCAAACTTCTCCTGAAAGATACCAAATCCTACTCATGTTGCTATTTCCACAGAAAGTATGAGGAGTTTGCAGCAGAAGAGAACTTTGCAGCAAAGAGAAAAGGGAAGAACAAAGGCAAAAAGGGTTCCACCAGGTCCCAGTGGGAACTGCGCTGCAGCATCACCACCTAATGCCTAACTTCTGTACAACAGAGTGCCAGCTGACTGCCCAAGCAGGTGTGACAGTCAACAATTCTTCTTAAAAAATTACCTTAAAAAGTTAAATATCTTGAAACTATAAAAAATCTAAAAAAAAGCATCAACAACAGTATGCTTACACCATTTTTCTTCATGGATATTTCAAGATTAATACACTGAGGCCAAGCTGTCCCCTTTCCCCCGAACCCTTATTGTAAGAGCATAGTAGAATTGACTTCTAAAGAGTGCCTGCTAGTCTGTACCATCTGCTAACCTTCCCTAAATACTTTTTCTTTAGAAATCAAAGTAAAGGCATAGGTAGGATTTTTGTTTCTTCCATCAGCTAGAGTCAGCCTGTCTTCTGGACATATGAAAACAAAAGGTATTGCCTTCTCTCTGAAATACCCTAGCTAGCCTAAGAATGCATTTAGTGTGCATTTAGCTAAGAATGTATTTAGCGTGTATTCCAGGCAAGTCATATGAATTTAGGGATTCGTTTGGTAATGAGAACTGAATCAATTGATATGAACTTCTTTGACTACAACACAAAGATCAAGCTACTAGGATTTATTGATTCAGCTCTCATATTACAAACATTTACTATCACTCCTCTGATTTTGGCAACTGTATTTCTACAGGCATTGAACAATCAGAAGAGGGGCAACTGGAGGGAAAGGAACACTTTCAAATTCATCACATTTGCCAGGCACTAAATTTCATCAAACAAACAAACAAACAAACAAAAAACATTGAAGCACAAAATAAAAAATAAAGTATTTTTTTCTCAGCAGCCAGAAAATATTTCCAATTATCTTTTGTTTTTCCCCTAGAAATGGTATCTCTACATGCAATTTCCCCAGATTCTGAGTTCTGGCATGCTTCTACTTCCATGAACTCAACTTACTAACTTCAGAGCTGCCAAAACATACTTTGAATAATTCCACTCCAAAATCATTTTATTGTTAAACAAAAATTAAGTTAGTGCAAAAATGATCAATCATTGAATTGTAAACAATCCTATGGGAGATCTATGTTATATCACTCCTCTCAAACCACTGAAGAGTTCCAACTTCCAAAAACAATCCTTGGATTAGTATGAAAATTGGCTTGCTGATTGAACTATGCATACATGAAAGCAAAATTAGGACAAATAGGATTTTTTGAAAACCAGCATCAGAAAATATATTTTTTCACATCCATTTAACACAAATTTGTCACAAGAGCATAATTGCAAACAAAAATGTAATTTACCTATAACTACATCATGGCCATCAACCAGGCCTGCAGAGAACAGCTCCTGAGAAACGCCATCTGCTGTGTCTGTCCAAAAGGTGAAATGAGTAAGGATGAGAACCCACAAAATAAAGTATCCAAAGCAATATAACAAAACCATATTTTAGTTCATAAACTCCCATGGTGGCAGGCTTGAATTCAAAATCATCTTTCATTAGGAGGGAAAAAATTACCACAATTTTCCAAGATAATTATCTTATCAGCCTCTACACAGCAAAATGAGGTGATGCTTTGATTCATTACAAACCCCCCTACAGTCCTTTCCTGGCCACAAGCATTTCTTCTCTATTTAACTAGGTACTCTTACATGTTTACAAGTTCAGTATTTTCGTGACCAAGAAAATAAACTATATTTTGGTGGTGTTTTCATTGCTTCCCTGATCACTGCTATTGCTCTGCATATTAGTGCTATGCTATAGTAGATTTTCTTTTTTGTTATCAGTGGAGTTGGTGAGTTACATAGTTACTACTTCCTTTGAGGTCTAGGCTCAAAATAGGTTTTAAGTATTGTGACCCAGGAGATGATGGGCATCAACTGCTGTACCTGAGTAGGTTAATTCCAAAGTCCCTGTGCCTACTACTTGTTTCTGGATAAAGACTTAGGAAGGCTTAAAGGTAAGAAGTAGGAAACAGCAGGAACAAGCCTATGTTCCACCAAAGTCTCAACTGCATATGGTGTCAATGCCAAGTATCTGCATTTTTTTGAGGCTGTTAAAACATTTGCATAATTTCCTCAAGAAAAACACACGTGAAAAAGAATATAGCTGAGTGATTTGTAATTTCTGCAGAGCTTTGAGGATAAGAATCAAAGCCTCGTTCTGGCTGCCTCGGTAATTATTAGGAACAGTCTTGCTGTACTTTACTATGACATATCCTACATTTTTTGACCAAGTAAGACATCTTGCATGGCTTATGAAACTGCTTGGAGAATATTTAAGTAATTCTTTTGACAGTGACTAAACCAGGATACTCTGTGCCAAGTTAAGTAAAGAAATCTCTCTTGTTATTACCCATTATCAAAATTAATGAGAAGTGCAGGCAGACAACAGAGTATTTTCACAGAACTACTGCATAAGAAAGCTACTATGATTTACAGGAAGAGAGAGATCTTTCCCAATCTGGTTTCTTTTAAGGTGGATGCTCTTTGAAGGCTATTCTAAGTATAGTGAATACTGACTTCTAAGAAAAATGAAATGTGTTCACAGTTCAAAGGGTTGCTACGTAACGAGAATGATACCTTCTTTCTCAACATATCCTCTTGTGCATTTTATCCCAGTAATATCTTGTATTCTTCAAACAAAAATAAATCTTATGACTTCTTACAATTCTTAGCACTGGAAACCCAATAAAGTTCTACAAGCATTCAGTAGAGTCATCAGTTTCAATATCAGAATTAAGTTTGGTGATGATACATAAGCTAGAAATGCAACTCAACTGTCAGTTGAAGACAACGTTTGAAACAGGGCAGGGTGTACACTTCATACTCATTAACAGAATTTCTTTTATTACAGAGGGCAAGTAAACTCAAATATTACCACCATCACCTCATGTACTTTTATGGCTATTATATTGCATTTCCTATGATGTCTTCCAAATGTGAAAAAGTAAATTTCAAAGCCATAAATATCACTCTGCAAGATCTTACACACCACACAGATCACCTCAGTAAGACACAAAATTGATGGAGTATACATGTACTGTGTAGATTATGCTGTACATTATGCTACCTTGCCACTAGAATTTACATACATCTGCAATTCTTGTTCAAGTTAAATCCCATATACTGTTCTGCATACTAGGGAACATTCCACAGAGGTAATTTATATTAACCATAAGCATTAATCAGTTTCTGAAATACCTTTCTGAACAATAAGAGAATTATTCAATTGAAAGAGCCTTACCTCTCCCTGGAGTAAACTCAAACCTTATGTCATTAAGTTCTTTTCTGGAGTTCCTGAAAAACATTCAGTGTATATATTAAAACATAATGAAGAACGGCTTATTCAGAGAAACAAAATTCAGCTTTAAAATATGCTTTTAAATATGTGAAGAGTACTTAATTTTATGTTCTAATATTGCCCCAACTGGAGGACATATCCAAGGTGATTAAAAAAGCTCAAATCCCAGCAAATTTATATTCTCTCCATATCAGATCAATATATTGTATGAGGTTTATAAAATACATTTTCTCACCTATGACAAATACTGATATAATTATTTGTTACAGATCAGTTTTTACTCTTAGAACTACAGCCCTCAGATGCTAATTTTATAAATATTAAAACTGTTCTAATAAAACAAATCTTCTTTAGCATTAAGGCTTCCACACTTCTCATTTACAAAGCTCTTCTGGAATCTGAATAAATATACACAAACCAACCAAACAAAAAGGGGGAAAAAAGCCAACACATCTTTGATGCATGGCTTGTTTTTATCTTCCTTCACAATATCAGAGCATACCAGCTAAAGCCAGTGGAAGACTAGGTCTTGGTTCTTTCATGCCTTTAATAAAATACGAGAAAATATATTTTTACAGAGTTATCATGATTAGAATCATAGAATCATAAAGGTTGAAAAAGACCTCTAAGATCATCCGGTCCAACCATCCACCTACCACCAACATTGCCCACTAAACTATGTGCCTAAACACCATAAGCAGAAATTTACACAGGCTTCATTCAGAGCATATTCTGTGAAAAGGGACGTTGCTTCTTAAACCTAATCAGATGATCTGGAACTTTGTAACGGGGTATAAATTCTGGCTAAAACCCTCGCTATGCACAAGGGCCAGACCCCTGCTTGATACTCCCACATAAAATCAGGCAGGTCAGAAACAACAGCTGCAAATCCCATCCTTGATATTGCCCAAAAGAAATGCTCAGTTATTTTGACATCCACATACCCTACTTCCATTTACCAGACCTGCCAGATTCCTGATTTTCTCTCTTAATGACTCATTTTCATGGCAATCTCATGATTAACAGTAAAGCTACATGAAATTAGCATCAGATACAGTACAGAAAATAACATACTGGCTTTCTAGTGACATGTCCTGAGGTCCTACGTCCAGACAATGCAAATAGCATTGGCAAGCAATTTTTTGTAACGTGAACTTTCCTCAACTTCAAATATTCTGCTCTCCCAAAGCATCCCAACAGGAGAGACTTCACCACATTTTCATGGCAGTATTTTGGTGAAAACCAACAAAAAGATGCTTAGGCTGAAAATGACTGCCCAGTCTAAAGGATAAAATAACATCCTATAATTCCTTCCAATCTTCAAAAGACACTCTGCCATACCAGGTCTACCAGTTCAGCATAGTCTGAATAGTATACATCACACTTCTTCTCCAAGAGTCACAAAATATTCACTTGGATTTAAAGCTCCCGGTCAGAGATCAACTACATACATAGAAGCTCATTTTAGAGACTGAAAAGCAGGTTTTGATGCACAATGTCTATTATGAAGCTGTTTTGAAATGAAAAACTTCTTTTACTGACCACCTTTGCCTCAACAGTGGAGGTACTTCGTACACATAAAATAAATGGCAGAGCATAAAAGCCAGAGGTTTTCTGCCCCTGAGAGTGCTTTAACTAGTTAAATATATTACACAGTCATACAGGACTTACTATCCATGTTACAGAACTCCTTTATAATCTCATACTGTGTTCCAAACCTCTATCCCTTGCATGTTTCCAACTTCAGTTTTAGTTAATAATTTCTACCATCAATAAAACATTAGTTTCTTCACAAAATAGATGTCCACCTCATTTTTGGAAATGGCAAGCTGACTTGAGCACAGAGATGAACTTAAATTGCTGTAGCACACTTTTTCCAATGAATAGCTCAATCCACTTGAAAAGCTAATAGCAACAGAATGTGTTTTGCGGTCTATTATTCTTCTCCTCAGCAAGGAGAACCGTGAGCAAGCTCGTATTTCAGCATACCAGGTCATGAAGTCTTGCTGTGGGAAAACTAAATCCAACAGGCAAGCATATTCAACTGTGCCTTAGAGCTTTTATCACTTGTTAAATACTTGCAAAAATATTAGAATCAAAAAACCAGCAACACACAAGAAAACCAAAACCGAAGTGATTGGCAACACAGACAAAAGCAAAATAGCAAACCCTGAAAAGTAAGTATGCCACATGCAGTGCTTAAAATGAAGAGTACTCATTTACTGAATATACTGAATGCTTCGAAGTGGAAGGAATTTCAGGTTCCCAAAATTTTATCCTAAAAAGCTATAGAGTTTCAACATGTTACTACAAAGCTGTGGATAATGCAGCTAGACAGGTACAGCTTTACTAGGCTCATTTACTTCTGTTGTAAAAATCTGCTGTTATTATATAGATTGCCGCACTTAGTCTATTTTTATTCAACAGAGAATTAGTATGAACCTCAGCTCTCCACTTCCCACTGCCCGGAAAACCTGGATGGCTTTCTGTCAAGAAGAAAACCACACATGACCCATCTCCAAGTTCCCTTTTGACACTCCACTCCCCTCTGCTGAAATTTATTATGTCTAATAAGCTTGTTAAAACTGCTGCTTTCCAAAAAAAAGGGAAACTGCACAGAAATTTAGCATTCTGAGAGAGGGAGGGGAAAGGGGGGAGAGAGATGTTTTGACTGAATGTGGGATTTAGCTCAGACTTACATACCCTCTTCCTACACACATTTTTGAAGAGGCAAATCAAGGGAATAAAACCTTTCTCACACCTTTACAGAGATAAACCAGAAAATCTTGCTTATTAGCAGCTATACCGAATTGCTCCAGCTTGCATATCTTTTTCCATGTAGTCAAATGCTAAATACAGCTGATGAGAAGAAATTCTGTATATTTAGCACTCTTACCAATCACCTATTTAGAAACTAAAAGATTAGGCTCGCAGATGACCTCTGTCCCCAAACCTCCCATAAAACATGCACCATATAAAAATAGCGCTGAGTAATTACAAAGTTCCACAAAAATGACCAACTTTCTAACAGACCAATACACCTGGGTGAGAGACCAGCTGCTCTCAACACACTCTTTCCTAAAGAAGGGTGAAAATGGGGTGTATTTTACTTGGTTTTCAAATTGAAGAATGTCCCAAATAGATGTTAGTTAGTCAAATATTTTTATTAAAGCGAATACAAAAATTCAAGAAAGGTTGACATGCACTGAGCTGTCCAACTTTGCTGTCTAGAGAGGTTATACTTAACTATTTTGAAATTAGGATGCTGCTGCTTGCTGTCTAATTGTACTCTATTACTCAGGAAAGAAAACAAAGGAAGTTTGGCGAGATTCATTAGCTAGAAGCCTCTAAGTGCTTTTGCTTCTGGTTCCATTACCTTCCAGACGTTTATTGATTTCCATACATTATTTATGCCATTATATATTCCACCTAACAGAAGATGCACTTGATTTTTCCCCTAAAAGCTGCTCATGCTCTTCTCCAGTCTTCAGACACTTCTCTGGTTCTAGTTCGTCACTGTTACTGCAAATTAGTTTCCCTGTTGCCCCCCCGTGCACACTTTGGTGACAACTGTTCGGGCTTGTTGGTTTATTTGTACACAGCTTCCAAGTACCATTTCATTTGTTCACTGGAGTTCTCTTTTTAGTTACGTGAATTACACTCACAACATGCAGTGGCTCACAGAGACTTTATTACTGCTACATAGAAATAGTCTTTGAAAAAGGGCACTTTTATCTTTGTGATTAATAATTTTTACCTTCTCCCATCATTTCTTAATGGTCCCTAGTTTCTCTAATACATTTGTGAAAAAGTTATTTCTATTTTAAAATGCAAACTCAGACCTTTTTGCCATCTCTTCTAATACCTCTTATTTGCTTCTTGCTCTCTGTGCCATTACAGACAGATATACCTTAATTATCATGAGTACAGATAGCCCATCTCTTTTAAAGAGTAGTAAGTTTTAAACACTTTTGTGCATTTTAGCACACTGCAATTTATTAATTTCCTGCCTTTTTTTTTTTCCCTGCTTTAAATAAGAGCAACACCAAAGCAAGCTATGGTAAGATATTTTGTCAGCCATCTTCCTTGGTAAATAATTTCAGAATTTAAAACTTTGCACCTTACAAAGGTACATTTTCCAAAACATCACTATGATTTTTCATCAGGGTCATGTGATGTCCACATTAAGATCACTAGATCTGCTTTCTGATTTTCTAGGAAGTAATGTTTCCCTAAAGAATCAGCAAAAATGCATGGGCCAACTTTATGACTTCGTCCCCTCTGCCTTTGGACTTAGAACAGTCTGTTATTAGAAGACGACACAATGACACTCTGTTCTGAAGATGATTTGCAGAACAATGTTTATATTTACAAAAATCAAGATTAGAGAATAAACAAATTACACAGCCAGTTAGACTGATATGGGTGTACTAGAAAAATCAGACATGAAGATTTCAGACATTCACATTTAATGACAAAGCCTTAAAAATAACTACCTGATAATCTAATTCCTGCTATAGTCAATTAAACGTTCCATGCAGTTGATAGATCTACATCATTGAACTACCACTTACGGTGTGAGATTAAGATAAGAAATCATGTTGGTGCAATGACTACACTGTAAATTGGATACATCAAATGTCAGTATGTCTTTTGCCCTTCTGCACAAGACACCAATCATGTAAGCGAGATTCAAGAAAAATATGTATCTTGGAATTAAAATTAAGGCCTAAATCACACTAGGGTATCTTGACTATGTAATGAACAGATTTTCATTGTCTTTTACTACTGCATTTTTTTCAGATGTTTATACACTATCTCTTATAAAGAGTTATCTGAAACATCATCTATTTCCAACAATTTTTAGCATCTTCCATATAACATTTAGGGAGAGTCTGTATTCCTTGATGAGATACATGTTACAACAGCTAAGTAACAGTACGCGCACTCTTCCTTTCTGAAATGAAGGAACCCATCCCAACAGTTTTCCCCTCCCCATGCTCCTGTAGGCCTCACTCGCAGAATTTCCCCCACCATCAGGGATTTCTGATGTTGGCCAAGTCTACATCAATTTGCTTTAACAAAACACTCAAAATAAACGTTACACTTGTAAAAATTTTATGTCTCACAGATACTCTTCCCCTCTGATATTTGAACTACATTAAAACTACCAGTGAAGCAAACTAAGTTACATTGGAAAAGCAACAATTCAGTATATCTTAGGAAACAAAGGCAAGCAGTATGCTATTTGCACTACCTCAACTGCAGTTGTTGCTGTAATCAAAAAGGCAGAAGCATTTAAATGACCTCTGCTCATTTAGACTGCAAAGAAAACATTCCCATCGAAACAGAGCTGCCTAATCAGTGATAGCTAGGCTGTACATCCCAGAGATGTACCCATTCGATTTCCATTCTGCATCTCCGGGGCAAGATCTTTGTATGTAGAATGCAAGAAATGTAATTAAAGGAAAAGCCCAAAAGACTAGGGTTTGTGTCTTTTTGTTTGATTGTTTAACTTTGCTTATATTTTTTCCTTTGTTATTCAAATATGGGGGCAGGAACAGGGGAGTCAGAGCAGAGAGGATATGATTTGGCCCCACCAGTTGGTATTCAAATTCAAAAGATCATCTTCCTTCCCAATATTTGTCACTCATTTCTCGCTTTCACATGCTAAAGGCATAATGCACTAGTTAGACATGGGTTTTGAGGTCATGGTAGGCTGAATGTAGCAGAACAATAACTAAAGCAGTACGAAAAGGAAGTCTGTTTATTAAAGTAATTTCGTGAATCAGAACTTTAAAGCTCCTATGGTATCATTCAAACACAACAGAAGAGAACATTTACTGTAAAGCAGCATTAGTCTCCTGAGGATTCACTGCATGTTTACAGAAATCTGTTTAACACTGCGACCCTCAACTTTCATTTACTAATCAACATCCTTGCACCTCCATTACACATCACCACACTGTCAGGAGCAGATCACACCTTTATGGCATCCTGAAGGGAGATGGTTCCTCTCAAATTCGTTTTAATGACTTCATTTAAGTTCCAGACTAAATGGAAGGACATTTCTGTTAACTCTTGGTAGTCTCAGAAAAGATACTTAATGTCTGCCAAGCTTCCAGATTGACACCAACCAGAATGGCACTAAAATTTACATGTTAGTAAAATGTGGACCTGAAATACATAGCCCTTTGAAGTCTATTAAAACTTTACCATATACTTCAGCAGATTTGGGAAAACGCTCGTGAGTTTACAAATTATCCCTCTCCATATACATTACCAACAAGAGGAAATATGGTTAGGATACGATGTTTCAAGATCAGGTTATAAGACCCAAAAGAAAACACAAAACACCACCATTACCACTTAATGTTTACATGTTCTTAGGTAAAGAACAGATCCCTGAAATGAAGCAACACATATATTAAACACTATTTCAAGAGACAGCAGTAACACAGATGGCAAAACACAGCCCAATCGTGCTTTCAAGACTGAAAAGCAGACAATGTCACAACAAAACACCATAATTTGATTATTATGCTGTCAGAATGAGACAGCAGTTACCTATTAAAGATTCCCCTTGCCATCTACCAAACGGAAAAAGGATGTGTACATCACCAACAGCAGCCACCAAGTGACTTACAGTCACAACTAGATCAACTTAGAACACAGTCCATAGTTCCAGGGTAGACACTGTTCCTCCAGCAGAAGACTTTGTGACAGTTTTATCCATAGACCTGTCCCAAGTTACTTAAAAAAATTAGAATGCTTTTAATACTGTGACAATATATGGAATGTGATTGTAAAACTAAGAGAATGCACAAGTTGTTTGGTTGAAGAAGCAACAAAACTCCAGTAGACGTTGAAGTACCACCAGAGAGGTCTACAAAAGAGTTTATCATCTTAGAAGCCAAATATGAAAACAGGTCCTTCCTCCGTCTGCTGATTTACAGCATCAAGCCTTCATTTCTTGACATAGAAATGTAAGAACTACAAGTATTTCAGATTTATCTATATACCTAAACACACTTTTAAATAGGGTCTTTCCTCTTTCTGTAGCTGCTGCTGTCATAAGCTAAATCAAAGCAAAGTTATAAACCCTTCAATTTTTTCCTTGTTACATTTATTCCAAGCTAAAGTCAAACAGCAAATTCTGGAATGGAGTTTTTAATTTCAGTTCTCAATTTTCCATTTCTCTGCACAGGTCCTTGCAAGTCTAACTTTTGCTTAATGAAATGAGTTTTTCTGACCTACTTGCAATGAAAAAGTATTCACCTGCATCATTTCTGGATGCTTACACTTCCTACCTGCTCTCACACAAGCAGATGGAAACAACTTAGTTAAAGAGCTATCATTTTTGTTGCTGCAGAGGACAGTATTTTAGTTTTTCCCTGAAATTATTCATGAATTAGCACAAAAGGCGGCGGCCATTTTTTTGTTGTTGTTGTTGTTGTTTTTAAGCAGTGGTAAAGATTTAATTTGTGAAAAGCACCAATATATATATTTTTTTAGTGTTTGTAATGCATTGAGCAGCAATTTCCCCCTAAAACTTGAAAATAGCAAGTGTGCTTCACTTTGTTACACAGAAACACTTTTTTCCCTGAATTACTTTAGATTTGTAGTTCACTGCCAGGTGCAGTTTGGATCTAAACCAAATTGAAAAGAAAACATTCATTCAAACGTGAGAGGCTGATTGAATTTAAAAATCAAATAGACACTTTATTTCTTTTGCAAGTACAATAAAAAGTCGGAATGGAATAAAAAGCTCTATTGATTTTAAAATTCCAGCATCAGCAACATCTCCACATGCAATTAATTGCCCACACAATTTAAACCACAGCTATGCAGGTTAAACACCTAATTCCATGACATCTAAATATTTAGACATTCAAATCTTCTTGATAACCTAGATTTAATAAGCAAAAAATATTGATTATGTGGTTCAATACTCAATTTTACATACAAAAGTATACCAGTTCTCTATTAAGTAAGCGACGGTATACAAACTACATTTTAGATGCTGTTGTTAATTAAAACATTTTTCAGTGTTTAATTTTCAATAAAAACCACAGAGAAGTATAAAAACATCCTTAAGTAGTGAATAAGAAATACACAATTTACTATTTTCAAGGAGCGAGCTCTGAAGGAAATAGAGGTACAAACAAAAAGCAGGATTAGAATCAATAGTTTAATCAAGGGTTCCTGCCTACTGATTTCAGTCATGATTTAATCATGATTAAACAGGTTATTTAAATCAAGTCTCTATACTGTGAAATCAAAATTCACTTCAGTAACCACATTCCCACGACTGCCTGAAGGAAGGCAAAAACTCTAGAGGTGATGGTAAAATATCATATAGGAAAATGCTCAATACCATTATCAAAGGTAAAATTACTTCAACAATTCTACAAATGGTTTTGTTTATGTTGTCTGTTACTGGACCAACTTCCAGCCCACAGACAAGCTCTGTTACTTTCCCCGTTGTAAATCTACCACACAGCTGGGAGTTGGTCTGTTGATTTTGTCATTAAACGCACTGGAGAACAGAAGCTATTCTAAATAAGCAAAAATAATGAAAAATACCTGTCCTTGGTGAAGGATACACATCAGCCCCACTTCTTACAAAAGAGCCTAGAATAAAAGTTTCAACACTAGAAAAGCTAGAAACTGTACTACCAAAACAAAACAAAAAAATACACACACACAAAAAAGAATTAAGAATTCTTGATTATGTTGGGTCAATTATAGACTCATTCTGGATCTTGGCAGAAAAGATTCTGGGTTTTGTTTTGCTTATTTAGATATTTTTTTTCCTAAAAATTAAGCTTCAAACTTTAATATTAACAACACAAAAGGAGCTCTGCTAGGTATCTGCAGCCAAGTACTCGTATTTCTGACAGCAGTCAGAGTGGGTGCCTAAGAAACAATGCAGAATTGGGACATGGCAATTCTTACTACAACTACTGCCCCAGCCACAAAGCATTTGTCTTTCAAGAACTACCTCAAATTGATGTGGTTTCTAAGCATTTCATAACCCTCACGAATTTTTCTTCAACATCTTGGGGCAAGGAGTTTCAAAGTTTAAGTGCACCTTGTGTGATGTTTTTTTCCTTCTCCTTTTATTAGTTTAAACATAGTCATCAGCCAGTTTCCTCTCATTCCTCCAGTTTCTGTACTGAGATAATGAATAACCAACCCCTGCTTTCAGGCTTTGTGCCATTATGTTCTACACATTATATATTTTTACTATATATAGATATAGAAATTTCCCTTCAGCTTTCATGGAATTATTCCTCTGCAAACCTTTGATAATCCTTGATGTTCCTCTCTGAAATTTTTGAGATTAGGTGTGACAGGCAAGAAATGATTAAAACCACATACAGTGTGCAAGGTACAGGAAAACCCAGAGATCATATACAGTGTGACAAACCAGCTACATTAACCGAAAAAATGTTTTTGTTAAAAATACACACTAACATTTATCTGTAAATAACACGAATTATCAAAGTATTATTACAGGCAATTCTGCCTTAGCATTTTCTCTACACACTGTTTTCAATAAGACATTCAGTAATATAACTGAACTATTCCATTTGCCAGCGCCTTGAGTAAAAAAATTTCCATTTGTCCCTTTTGTTCTTCCACAGGCTTAATTCATCTGGTGCGCAGGAACTGTATTAAATTAGGTCCTGGGACATTCTAAATTACAGTCAGTAAATTATCTTCCTGTCATAGGAGCTAATTTAACCATCTTAGATTGCTTCAGATAATTTGCAATTCTTAACTATTAACCATTAACAAGTCTCCTAATTTAACACAAAATGTCTCTGTTATTAATCTAAATAGTCAAATCTTCAGACAGTGACCTTCCCAAATCTGTAACTGTAACAACACAGTGGTTAGACTGGAAATTTCAAGTGAAAGGTGGCATCTTCTCTCCACTCCCCTTTACCCAGTCACAGCAGCGGACTGAATCACAGAGAATTGCCTTAAACCTCCTGCCAGGGTCCTCTGCTGAGACACACGGCATGTGCAGCCTCCTGAGAGGATACTTGGAATGCGAATTTCATTCCTCCCCAGTACCAAATTCCCCTTCCTCTGTGAAGCAGAGGATAAAGCAGCATCAACATTTCAACATAACCATACACAGTTTGGGTTTGCAGTTCGGATTATGGCAACAGATCAGGCAGTATCTGAGAACCGTTTTTTTTTTCAGTTCATTGCAAAAGCCAAACACAGTCTCTTAATTAAAAGCTGAACTTTAAAATACTAATGGTCAAAATTAAGTTTTGAACAACACAGCCTTTCACAAGCTTTGTACTGCATTACTTAAAGCACTGCTGCTAATTTCACTTCTAGACAAAAATACTCCAAGCTACAATGGTGCAAAAGATAGAAAATAAATTGCAAAAATGCCATCTGCAAGTGAAGATGCAAGTGAACCATCAATTGGTCAGAGCAAACTTTAAATTCATTATGCTACCTGAACTCTCACAACAGAGAATATTTTTCTAAGTTAGCCCCAACAAAAAAGCTGCCTTCTCAAATAAAAAGGAATTAAATACAAGTTTAGGGTAGAGAAGTCAGATACTCAAGTTGGAAATTACCCAGACTAACAGAATTAAATACCACCACTCCTACAAAGGATGCCATGGGATTCTGTAAAGATCATTTCAGGATGAAGTTACAGTTCTCATCCACAACATGCCATTTGCACTAAACAGAGGCTGGTGCTAGTTTGGCATTCGCTACTCAGTTACTGAGTAAGTCCAACCCTGCTGTTTGGAAAAAAATGACAGAACTTGACCAGCCAGTAAAAGAATTACTGAAATTCACCAATTTTTCTGCCAAATTTCCTCCTTTAGGAGGGTAATTTAAAATTTTTGCATATACTATTAACCTTTTTGGAACAGTTTTGTATTTTTTTCCACAGTATTATCATCTAACATTTGATATTTTTGGTGTAGCATAGCTGCATCCTTTAGAAGGGAAAAAAAAAAAAAAAAGTCAGAAGAGCAGTTCCTTTTTTCCTTCCTGCCAAAGGTCATCCATCTCCCAAGACTCTCAACCCCCATCTGAAATTACTTCTCCTGTAAGGCCCTAAATGGTCACTTAGGCTTCTATCACAAATTCTCTGCAAACTAAGATAGTTCCCCAGCCAAAAAGAGTCAGCAATACTATAGCCATCAGTTTCCTCCCCACCATCCCTTAAGCCCTTTCTTGTCCAAGGACACTGGGAAAAATGCCTTTTCTCCTCAAATCCTTGCCCAGCCAGCCTCCATCACACAGGAAGAGTTCGTTCACATTTGAGATGCTCACCTTTTGCTGCTGTCAGTCACCTTACCCCACAGCCCCTCTCTTCAGGGAAACAAAAGGAAAACAGCAACAAGATAAGACCTTCTTGAGCCTTCCCTTGCCATGTTTAGTGCCCTTCCTCTCTCAGTCTCACCCCCTACTCTGGCCCCGTAATTCATTCCTCTTGTATTTTGCTGGTATTTACATTTTTACCCACATCAGTACTTAACTTTTTTTTTTTTTTTTTTTTTTACAGTAATTTACAGCATCTAAAACCAGTGTGTTCTGAACTCATCAAGCTACTGCAGTTTATATAATTTGATTGCCTCCAGCGAATTATTTTAAAAGAAAAAGCTTCCAACATTTTGGATAATATGCTGAGAGTTTTGAGTCTTCAGATCTGGCATCTAATGTTCACAATGTTTATCTGAATACCAAGGCATCCTTTAAAAGCTATATAATAGTGGTAGATGAAGCATCACAGGAAATTGTTTCTATCCTCATACTGTAGCTAACTTGCTTCATAATAACATGGTTCACAACTTATGGTTCATTTTAACAAATCCCATAAAAATACTCTGATGTGCTCAAGTCTCTATCAGCTATATGACTTAATGATCAATTCACCAAAAGACATCAGCAGAACAGTTTAAAGCCTGCGCTGGAGGTGGATAAATACAGAAATCCCTGTGAGTGTATTAGCTGTTTACTACATTACGATCCTGAGGGAATGCCGTGTGATACAAAGCAAGTCATCTACCCAGATTTTATTAGCTACAAATGCCAAAACTATCATATTATTTTTCTTTCAGATGCTCAAAAAAAGTTTGCTCAGTGATTAAAACAAAGGAGAACACTTAGGGGCCACAGCATCTTTCCTCATATACAGCTACTGTAAATGTAAGCTCAATCACCCCACAATAATTGTAGCATCAGGACAGCTGGGAAGCAAAAAGGTGCTAACCCAGGACTAACTGATCATAACTGAGGGCCTCCAGGCTACATCCTATGATATGTAATTTTTATTTTTTATTTTTTAAATGAAGAAACCCCTCCGGTAACAAAATAAAACAGTTGAATTAGTGCAAAACATTCAAAAATTAGTTCAAGCACTAATATACTAAACACTACTGGCTTCCCAGTGTCTCTTAGTTTGTCATGTACATTGCTTGGTGCAATACAGGCTTGTCAATAATTCACAAGGATGCCAGCCTCAAACTCATCCTGTTCTTTCATTAGCAGAGTGATAAGGTCCAAATTTCAGGACTCTTTGAGGGTAGGAAAGAATAATCCTAATACTACATCCACAATTCCATTACCACAACCACTACTTTTCAGAGCTTTCCCCATAGCTGGTTTCCTAAATTAGCTCACTGCTGATATACCAACCTCAAAAGAGAAAAACTGGTAAGTTCTCTACTTAGGTGCAACCACTCACTGACAGGCCAGGGCCACTATTAATGTGTCTACAATAAAGCCAAAGATGAAAAACCTTTTAACTGCATGTACCAACACACACCCCCTACACACATGTGCCAGCTCTGACCCTACTCACATGCTTAGATTTCCATCAGAAGGAAATCCAGACAAACACTGCAAGGATATATGATTCATCCCACTTCCTACCACCGAGGCAGGACACAGCCAGAGCTCTCGTGGGGCCAGGAATGTGCACAGGAGAGCATTCTGCCTCAGAATATAGGTCAGCCAAAATTAGCAAAGCTCAATCTGCAAAATTCTGCATCGGGTTTTTGTTTTTCCAAGACACAGTCAAGAGCGCTCCCAGGCCCCTGAGGGTGTCTCCTGTTGAAGACTATTTTCTTTAAGAGAAGCTTTCTGGTTTCTAAAAGCTAAATTCTTGTTTACGTGTTTAATGGTAGACAGCGAAGAAACATTCGTAATCGTAACCCTAGTTACTACAGTTATTCAGAATTGCTTTTAGGGAGAATGGGGAGGTAGGAATTTTTTCACCCATAAATTAGGAATATTCTTTAAAAAAAAAAGAAGTTCATCACAAAGAGTTTGGAAACTCAGGTCTTTCATGATCACTCCTTGAATTCTGGCTTAAGAGCTACAAGTAAAACTGAAAGCATAATCTCTACCCTTAGACTGTGTTAAAATGTTTGCCCTTTGGATATGTCAACATTGCAGGTAACTGGGTAGAAGCTTATCACTCTACAGGTTTCAGCATACTTTCAAAAATACCCAGTCTCCTCACTGGTACTTCCATGTGGCAATATCAATTGGTCTGTTTTGTAAATGGTTTCATCTACCTGTATGTCAGCAGAAAGACGAAAAAGAGTATTGATAGCATAACTGGGCTGTTATGTAAATTGGACAACTAAACCAATTCCAAATAATGTTGAAGTATTTTCTCTCCCCACAATAAAATTTATTACTCTTCCCTTCAGTAAAAACCTTTGGCAGCCAAACAACTTTTTGCAGCTGTCACTAGGAAAGTAGTCAAAGAAAAGGGGAGATAATAGGTTTGGAAACTTGACACTCATTCTGTACTGTGTATTTTTTGTGATTATTAACAGTTTTGAATGTTACTGTTTTAAAGCTACTTGTTGTACATTCATCTGCTAATTTTTGCTAATATACTGGTCATAATTTTGTAAATATTTCTCTATTTGTGTTTAAATAACATTTACTTCTACCTATATAAGTGTTTAGAGTATCTGTGAAATATTGTAATCACTTGTCAAAACAAACAGGCTGAAAACAAGTTTTAAAGTGAGTGACAACAAGTTTTTTTAACCAAGTTAGCCTTTTAAGGAAAATAGTTATAAATAAAGAAAAAGCTATCTAATTTTTCGTTACAACAAACGCTTCTATCCAAGAATTAAACTGCATAATTAAACATTATCAAATCTTAGTTGTAAATTAATTTTAATGAAAAGTGACTCATTTTAACCACCTATTAAATTTAAAGTCAGACAACATATTTGTATCCATTTCCTAAAATATCTGTCATTTCTCTACAGTGGCTGATCAAACTTGCCAGTGAAAAATGTTTTTTGAGTAGCAACTTGTAATATAGCTATGGTTTATTTCTGTCAGAGGCTGACTGCTGAAGTGTGAAAGAAACTCATTAAAAATCTCTCACTGTGATCCTGCATTGCAAAGGAAAAAAAGAAAGAAAATACTTAATGAAGGATACATTTAGCCTGAAGCCACATTCATATTCTGCTTTTCATTTTACTCTATTTCAGTAAGCAATTAAAAGACAGCAATTAGTCACAGAAATACTATTCATACTGGTCATACTGGGAGATTAAAGAGGTTAACACTTATTTTATGTTAATATTATGAAAGTAATGAGGGAGATCAAGAATAATATAGTCACCTTACAAGGAATGTTAAAATAAATAGAAGAATCTCTTACCTTAATCTTAAGACAAGATTCACTGCACATGGAACTTCACTATATTCATCACTAACAGCAGGCTGAGACTATTAAAGAAAAAAAGCAAAACGTGTTATAATAGATGCCAAAGAAAAAAAAGTCCTGAAACACTTGCCATGCTAACAGTCTGACTTCAGAGAATATTTTACACATCCCCAAACTCTCAAAAGGCTTTTTAAACACATTCAGTAACAGTCTAAAATATAGCTGATACCAGTAAAACTGCTGTATTTGAATTACAGAGATACAAATGGCAAGGCCTATATTAAAGCACAAAGAGTAAGAACTTTTAATCTACCTTGCATCAAAACTCAAGTAATCTATTAAATAATAATTGCACAGTGAGAGTATCAAGTTACTATTCCCATTATTTCTGTATAGCAATTTTGATTCCTCAAGTCTACCCACCCGCTAAGTACAAGTAGCGTATCAAAGCAGGCATCACAGCTTGGAGAACAGCTTTCAGAGAAATCATGAATACAGATATCTTTCACACTATCACTCCTACCTCACAGACTGTAATACCCTGCCCAGCCCTCCACTAGCATTTATATCAAGTCTCAAGCATTCTACATGCAGAGTACCTAAGGGTCCTCTATCCTACCATGATTCCATACACAACTTGGCACACTGTCACCACTCCCAGAAATTCGTTTAAAGTTACAATCAAGTCCTCCCAAAACAATTTAACGATGTGCATCACAAACCTCATTTGATTCTTTTCCAGCAGTTTTTCACATTAAAGCTACATTTTTAATACGTTATATGAGATCTGAGATATACGAGATTTCAATGATCTATGTATTTTAAACAAAAATTAATGAATATTTGGAAAATTATTTGATTACTAGAATTGGAACAGATTTTTTTTTTCTAGCTCCATTAACTTTCTTCCATTAATATAAACTAGTACTCTTATATCTGCATCTTTAACAGGTCTGTTATGTCCACTTACAGGAGCATGTAGTCCATCAACAATGAACAGAGACACAACAATAGTGGCAACCTGCACAAGTCTGCGGGCATTTTCTGGAACATTTATGAAATCAAAAGCCAACAGAACTTTTTTTTTTTCCTTCACCCAGATGACATAATGGGGATCTGCTCACCACTCCTTCAAAAAGCAACATCAGACAGAGGTAACTGCTCTGAGAAACCATTCCTATCAATACAATAGGTAGCAGTCAGTGACCAGAGCAATGCCTTTGAGGTGTGGCCTGTTGAAATCTGCTTCCCCTGTGGAGGCCATGCTTCAGAGATCATCATCAGAGCTAGACTGACCACTTCCATATGTGCTGCAATTATGGGAAACCATTTCCAAGACTTCACTAATACAAGACATTAAAGCTTACAAGTGTTTTTAAAAGAATGAAGGAGTATAAATGATCCCCAAAATGATCTTCAAGTGATACAACCAACAGGCATGTAAAACTACTCAGTGCAATCAAGGTCTTCCCTCTATAAACTGACTCTGGCACTTGAAGCCCAATTTTAATTACATGTTGATTTGAAATCCCAGAGTAAACTCCAGGGTGAGGCAATCCCCAAGTTTTTTGGGAGCAAGAGAAGCATGAGGAACAGCACACAGGCCCCAAGACATCTCAGCCCTTAATGGCAAGTTCAACAGGTACCAAAGCAGCATGTAAACTAGCTGTAAACACTGAAACACTGGGGGCATCACAGGAGCAAACAGGACCAAACCAGCAACTCTTTTTGCAGATTTCTGTGACACCATGAAAATCAGAAAATACAAAATTGAAGGTGAAGTGACAAGTGTCACCACCCATGGAACAGACATTTTTAAAAAGATCACCACTTTGGCTGTAACGGGTAAACTTCTTAACCCATTATTTACAGCACTGATGCTTCCTACACTCTCAGCACAAGGCCATGAAACTCAGTATGGTATTTTATTACTCTGAATTAATCTACTATTCCACAGTACTGAACTATTTTACTTCATACAGTATCAAGAATTTTAATTAGAAGCTACACATTGTGATACAAATCCTGAGAATGAAAAATTATTTGGACATCTTCTAGCTACTCCGAAACAACCATCATCATTCTGACAAAAAGACAGCAATTAGTGTAATCCAGTTAGGAGGACTCATTAAAAATGGCCAAATTACTTATCTTAACCAGTTCTCCTGGGCACAAAAATAACATCACTTTGAATTTCCTATCTATTTCATCCAATGTGTACTCAAATTAATTGCTACAGGCCCAGCTGCATGCAGCTCTATCCTCACAAGTACTTGCCGTACAAAGCTGCAGAACCAAATCAACAACACTCCCCCCTCAATCCACATTTTTAACAACAGAAATTGAAGGAAAAATCCCTTCACTCACACACTAGGAAGAAAAAAAAATGAAAGAGACATTTTTACCTCCATGTTCTCCTCTTCTTTTACTCTTCGTGACTGGAAAACAAATGCAGTCAAATATGAACTATCCAGTTTAATGCATTAAAGATCCAGAAACACTAACAATTAACATTAAGGCAGAATACCTTGCAAAGTACAAATGTCTTGACACAAACAAAAGTTACCTTTTCCTGAGAAACAGCAGCTTTGCCTTCCTCACTCTTCTCATCCATTTCATCATCACTCCATTCCCAGTCTCCATCCTCTGTTTTATGGAGGTGACCACTGGAACCCGGTACTCGTCTAACCTACAAAAGTATTAAGTGCTCTCCATTACACAGACATCTTTTGTCGTCACTGATGTTCTGGTTAATCAACAGCTCTTCATGATTATTATTCTATACACTTTTGTTTAGTTTATAGGAGGAGTTCCTAGCATAATCGAATACCTGACATCTCTGGTCATTTCATATTCCTCCCTTAGTTTCTCTCCTGCACAATCCATTAAAAGTGGATTTAATGCAGAAAACTGTACAGACCATCAGAGGAATATCCTGCTCCGTTGCTTAAGGACAAATTCTGCATTACCTTTCCTGTTTCCAATACCAGGCTCCTAATGCACTAGTTTTAGCTACAGCTGCACAATCAGTGGGTTCTTGCTGTCCACATGACCAGGGAAACAAGGGAACTCAGAGCAGGCAATTTGCCTGGCACTTGCCGTTATCATTTATTGTCCTACAAGGAACAGCCCTGATGTAGTCTGTGCAATTGCACAAGCATTTTCCCCAACAACTATATACTAACCTATGAGAGGACATCAACCACCATCAAAAACATGTTTTTCAAAAAGAAAAGAATGTTTTACAGAGACATTCACATACTACATGCACTGATCAAAATCTCTTCTGCATCCATTTTCAGTTGTTCAGAAGACTTATTCTAACTAGAATGATTTTAATGGAGCTTAATGATGCTAGCAGAGTTATAGCAGAAAGCTTTACTGATTTTTTTTTACTGATCTTTTTTACAAGATTTTAAATAGATTGCCTTTTAATAAGCAATAAACAAATGGCTCAAGGAAAAGAAAGTAAGTTACTTCAAAATAAAGTATTGTGTTAGATTAAATGATTTTCTTGAAAGGTGTCTAAAGGCAGAAAAACAAAAGTCTAGACTTGTACTTTGCTCAGACTGATTCCTACCAGCACACATTCACAGGAAATCCTAATTTCTGCTATAGTAAAGTCCCCAACCTTATTCAGCCTTCAAAAACGCAAAGTTGTTGTCTACCACACCTTTTTTTTTTTTTTTTTTTTTTGGTAGCTGCTTAACATTTGCATTCTCTTAGAAATGAAGTTGTGGAATTTTTTTTTATTAAGAGTGGCTTTTCTCAGTCTCAGTTCTGTTAAAAGCCACAAAGATTCAGTCATATAAGGAAGGCATGTATCTTAGGTGTGGCTCAGAGTAAGAGAGGCACACCATATGAGCAAATCGATTGTCTCTTCTCCCATCATAAACCCATGTAGCTAATATCACGTAGTGGATGAAAATATATTAGCTTAAGTTTCTGTTGTAATACATACGAATCAACAGACTTTTAATACTAGTAGAGCTGTTTCTATTCAGATTTTCTATTGTCTTTCTCATTGCACATTTGTTAAAATGCATACAGATATGAAGTACTTTAGGAAACAGCTATCTTCAACTTGTATTTGAATAAAAAAAAAAAAGGCAATGGAATAAAATACAACACAAAATGTAAAGGACTAAAATGTACATTATGCACCCAAAGCTTTTCAGTCTTTGAATTTGGAGCAGCAGCCAGAGAAGGACCTTAGAGGGCAAAGATATGGCAGTCAAGATAATCTAAGAGTTTGTTACTATGGGAAGTCACAGTCAGGGGACATCCACCAGCGTTGCACAATCCTATACCTCCATCCTGGAACCAGTGTGGCTGCACAGTGAGCTGACTCAGCCCACCAACCTGTGAAAAAAACACTTGTCTTTTTTTTTTCTTTGAAATTTTATGTAATAGCATTGTAACGACAATTACAGAGTTTGGACACCGTAGTAGCACCACATTAGATATATGAATCAGGGAGGGGGGCAGCAGCCATTGCAATGTTCATACAGTTCATAACACAGTGATCATACCATTTATCCTACAGGATAAATGAAATCAATTTTACCACTTGTTCTTAAACACTTGTCTTTGGGCACCAAAGATCTGTCTTTTGTGCTCTCCCAAGTCCTGATTTACAAGGACACAACATAATCTTTAACCTGTTTTTAACCATCTCATGAAACAACATGGATGATGAAAGCAAGCATATTTTTATAAGGTACATCAAGTGCCTATGCTACAATCTTCAGAAGATTTTTCACTACCTCATAATGAAGTCTTTCTGACACTTAGATTACTCTTGAAATGTTCATCAGTCCGGTATAGCTCTATATTCTTTTCTTGCTTACAGGACTACAGAACAAAAAACACAGAAAATGCTTTTCTCTAGCATGTACACTAAGGGCAATTATAACAGGCCTACCAGCAGAGGAAAATGAAGAAAAAGGAACAGAGATAAACAATTACCTACTGGCCCCATTGCTATAATTATGTTTGAAATGCATCTTAATCGAACTGGTAACAAAGCAGATATTTTTCTAGACAACATTCTTCCACAGCTTTGTGTTATGATCATTTCCTTTCAATTTACAAAATGGTTGTGTAATAGAGAGAAGCACTTTGCTGAAGAACACAGACATGTACTAACTGTAGCTTGTTCAGCATTCACATTCCACAATACAACAGCAGGAATCTGTGCCACAGGTACCGCACATCTGTAGCAAAAATATTCAGGTACCGCCCACTGAGGGAGAAGGAGGAAAAGATTATCCCATTTTATCCCATCAAACTGCAGCCCCTTATGGGAAAGCTTACAGATTCTTTCCTATGGCAGTTGGCAGCATGACCTTCTTTGAAATGCTTCAGCTTGTAAAAGTTAATGAAAAAACAGTGCAACGGGCCAACAAAAAATCACTACACAGAAGTGATTATGAGAGTTTGTGGGGACCTGATGGGCTACTTAACACTCAATTGTTATCAGAAAAATATAAACTGGATGGCTACAAATGGAAGGCTACAGAAACCTATGTTCACCACTGCAAAAAGTATCCACCTATGCTTTGCCAATAATCTCAGCTTCACTTGGTCACTGCAAGAAACTCTGGAAAAAATGGTAGAGACAGCAGCAGATCTGAAGAGATCACACAAACTGACAGCAATAACATCAAGATATTTTCAAACAGCAAGGATATTCCTACCCAAATTCACAGAGACAGTGAAACAAGAACACCTCTCTCAGGACATCTCAAATCCCACTTAGAGAATCTCTTCTATTTCTGACAGATCTTAACTCCCAGCTCCTGCTCAACAGAAGTGTTTTTTGTTTTCTGAAATGCATGTTGAAGATAAACTTAAATACAGACAGTAGAGCTTTTCTGCCTTCAAAATGAAGCGTTACAGGAAACTAATGAAAATGAGTAACATCAAGTGTATGCAAGACAGAGCACTCATCCTAACTTCTAGGCGGGGGAACGGAACCTCTATCCTCTATATGTAGGGGAAAATTTACCTGAAGACAAGGCAGAAGAAAGCTTAAGTACCTAAGACAAGTATGGTTCGAAGACGTAACTTAGGGATGAGTACTGCGTAGCTCTCAAAGGATGCCATACAGTGATCAAGAAAGCAAGCAAGCCCAGATTGTGTCCTGTTTATCAAAACTTTTGATGAGATTCAATGACACTTTACCCTTGAGTGATGAGACAGAACTATTTTCTTCTAGTTTTATCTTACAAAAATAAATTGTAACATTTGACTCATATGAACTATCCTGAAAACAATGCACCATATTCTTCATTTGTACAGTGGGAGGGGGAAGAAGGTGGGAATTTGGGTGTCAAGACTAAAGATATATTTGGCAACTGAATCCACAGTTTGCCGTGATTGTAAATTCACGATTCAAACTGCTGGAAAGATGACATGTCTGTAGATATTCATCTGCAAGTCTAAAACAGTCAGTGGACTTCAGCCCAACTCTCCAGTCTTTCTTGTGTTGGTGATGAAATTTGCAGAGAAACCCAGCAGCATGAGAATGGGCATTTGTCTTCAAGTGACATTAACCATTAGTACTACAGGTAGCTTGAATTCCATATTCTCATTAAGATCCAGACTGTGGAGTTTTCTTACCTGTTCATCCAGCACTTCAGAAATTAACTTTGCTTCTAGGCCAGCATCACTTAAGACAGACCTTATACCTTATAATGGTTGCTTGTAAGAAAACTAATGGAAGGTCATTTATCATTGTATTGGAACAGATCAGATTCCATTCCTCAATGAAACGTCATCTCTTTGGACAAGAGCTCTTGTTCTCACCTTTCTTTTGTGAAGCAGAATAGCCGTAAGTCATTAATAAATTCTTGCATTATGACTAAGTAGTCGGAACACCCTTCTGAGATCCTGATGCAGGTTCTCTTTCTTGTGTGAGGGCAGTGTGATCACAGGGAGCATGAAAAAGGGAGCACAAGTATCAACCAGCCTCAGAGAATGTACTGCTTAGGATATTAATTTTGATGAGAAAGGAAGGGGAATAAGAACAATCTTAGCACTTGTCCTAGCAAGAATACATCACAGGGGTTGTATTTGGAATCTTGTAAATAAGTACCTGCAATTTTACTATTGGTTTATCATTTCAAATACTATTACAAGACTGCTAAAAAGCAGCATGCATGCATTTGGCCCCTATCATTAAAGCAGTTCAGAATGTTCTATATATTTCTCTTATCTTCTTGCAGGCCTCCTATTTTTATGAAAGAAAATAAAGACACAGACAAAGGTAGTGATTTATTCAAGTCCACAAATCAAATCTGAAACAGCATGAAACCAATACAAACTTTTTTTATTTCTACGAAAATAGGAAGTTCTTCTACATGGCATGCAACTGCAATTTCTCCATCAGCTTTAGTCAAAATACACAGCATTGATGGCTCTTTATGCAAGGATTATCTCTCAGTAAATAATTCAGAGGGAAACGGAAACAAGTTAAAAAATGCACAATTCTAAATTGGGGTTTATTGTTTTAAAAAAACAAAATGCTCCTTCCAAAACAGAACTAAACTGATTCATAACTTTAGCTAATAAAGAAAACAATGCAAGCCTTCAGCTTAACAAAGACAAATTAACACATATTAGAAAACATATTTCACATAAATCAGAAGAGCACACAGGGAATAAAAAATGGGTTTGAATGACTGGCATTTAAACTGCACCCAAGACAAACGCAGCTGAGAACATTGTAATCTGCAACTAAATACACTCTGTAGGAAGAAAAACTTAAGACATTGCCAGCATTACCACAGCTGTGGAAGAGACAATATGAACATCAGCTGGAACACAGAATGCTTAGACAATGAGAGACAAAAATGTAACTACCACAAAATTATTAGATAACAAGTTATTACTGTGTACACTGGTTATTCCAGAATAAGAGTCACATAAGAGTCACAAAGATATAAGAATAAATTAGTCTGTTGACAAAATTATTTGCCCTTGCCCTTTTAAAATAGGATACAGATCATTAATATTCTTGACAAAAAATAGCATGCATACGCTTTCCGGGAGAAAGTCTGCTTAACCAAATGAACATAGCAACTGTAAATCTTAACCATCAACAGTTAGCTCAAAGGTTGCCTGATACAGAGAGAACTCTAGCATCAGAATGCAGAAGCTGCCCACTTTCCCAAAGTTTGATGAAAAGCAGAATACGACAAGGAAGCAAAAGAAATTGTTGTCTTCTAGGCACTGAAGTGCTTGCTATATGTAGATATTACAGAGAGCGGGGGAAGAAGAATCTATTATTCATCACTGATTCTTTTGCTTCTGCAATCTCTTTACAAGTTTATTTTTGTAGGGGGACAAGGAAGGGAATGAATGTTTTCTGAATGTTAAGATCTTTCTACTTCCTTATTCACAGCTACTCAAAATAAAAAAGAACTTGGCCTGGTTACACATTTAGTGTTTTATTTCAGTAGCTAATTTTTTAAAACAAAAAGGACATACTGTGGGATACCACTGAATACAGGCATAAAGAAAAAACTACTGCATTTCATACATGGTAGAGCACATCATCTAGATCACATTTAAAAGCTTTTTTTTCCAGTATGAGTAATAACTATGCATCTATTGTCTTCCTCATTCAATAGAAAGACTACTGAACTAGCCATCCTGATTTGTCCAGTATTTCAAATATTTAAGCTTTAATATTTAACATTAAAGTCTCTAGCAACCGAATATTTGGGATAGAATCACATCCAGATTTATATTTTTTAACTCTGCCCCACAAAAAAAAGTAAAAGTAACCTGAAAATATGACAAACAAGGTGCATTTGTGCAAGCAAAATTCACAGCACTAATGAGCACTAAACACTTCAGTTATATAGAAGATGCCACTACCATGCTCCATACACAGGTAACTTACATCCCAAAAGCAATTTGTTCCTAAATTCTTAAAAAGAGGCAAATGTGTAAATGCCATCCATTTCCAACATCTGCAGAAGCCTTCACGGAACCCTAATCCTGCTCCCTATTATTTCCTAGCTATGTAACAGTCTGCTATTCTACAGTTTGCATGCTGTAGATTCCCAAGTGGAAAATCTTTATCATTATTAAAAAAAAAAAAAAAAAAAAATTCTCCTGGAGATCTTGCATCTCATGGAATCAAATAGCTTAGCTTCTTCTAGATAAAATTGTGTTTTATTTTACCACTGATGCTGTTCAGCTACATCTGCTAATACAGTATTCAAGACATACACGATCCAACATGCCCTAGAGAGTGAGAATGACAAGCTGGTTATTTAAACACGCATTTTCTGCAGTTTGTCCTAGTAAGAGGCCTGATTTGACTTTGATGCTGGAAAAAGAAAGACCCTAAAGACTTCTCCCTCTTCCAGAGGAAGGCTTTCTCCTAAAGACACCTTGACCAGCACGGCACTTTGTACATGCTTTGCTCCCTGCTACAAGACAGTTACCGCTTTTATAACAGAAAAATAAGAGTGGTCAGAACTCACTGCCGCAACCATGGCTGCAGGAAACACAAAACAAACATTAGCTCAGAAAAGCAATATGGTGTTCATTCAACTAAATATTCTGCCTATTCCAAGAAAGCTGATTAATTTATTCCTGAATTTCAAGGGCTTTTTGAAAAAAAAATACAATTAACACTAAGCTTACTGGAGAGGAGACAAGGAAACAGTTCTACAAAAATGAATAACTGTTTACAGAATTGTTCTTCATGACATTATCTTTTCTACTGCTTCAAAAAGCTCCAAGATTTTATTCAAGAAAATTATTGTGTTATTACAAAGATCATGCTGTTAAATTTTACACTTAAGAACACTTTCCTATTTATTACACTCAATTACTCTCAAATATTTATTGTCATTACTTCACACAACCTTTGCAATGGCAGCAAAAACTACAGAATTTTCAAAACAGTGTCTCGAGTAGCTTTTTTAGCATATGAAATTATAGCAGCTTTTGGATTCAAGAATTAATGGAAAGCCTCACAAAAAAAAACAAAAGCCAATATTAAATCTCTCTTCACTTGAGGAAGAAAAAAAGAAAAGCTCAAGTTTCTTAGATAATTGACAAAGGCCAAGAACACGCAGGTACCATTACCTGGTAAACTCCCAAGTATGGGAGTAACTGATGCTTTCCCCTGCATCTTGCATTAACATCAGTTATACCCCAGCTCTTTCAGTAAGGGAGGGGATTAATACTCTGTGTTAATACTGGCCATAAATTATACAGACTAAAGACATGAAGGAAACCTGTCAACATGGATAAACACAAGCACACCAACAGGAAGTCCAAAAGAAGCTAACAAGCACATTTGTAAGCAACTTTTTGCTTCTCTACTGTGTTCAAAAAGATGCCCTGATACAGGATCATCTATTTAATAGGAACAGCAATAAACAGTCTTGGTAGAATGACACTTACATGCCTCAGTCAAATCTCAAAGGATAAACCAGCTTGAAAAACGCAAGTACAAACTCAAACGCAAGTGGTAAAAAGAATTCCAAACAAATTCAGCATCTGTCCTTTGCTTCTTGAGTAAATTAGTCCATGACTCTAATTTTCAAATGCCTTCAAATAAATTTGTGTAGTCACATAACTATGGAAAATTTACAAAAATTCACACTAAACTAGACAAAACTTCACTTGAACAAATTTGCCAGACAACAGATTAAACAAATTAAAGTTCAAGCGTTTGTGATTCTGAAATTTTATAAAATCATCATTAGAATCCATGTTTTTTCACTGGTTTGTGGAACACAAACAATGAAAACCATCACTGTTTATCAGCCACAGAAAATAAATCCTAAACATGCCTTATTTCTTTAATATATATATACACACATGCAACAGAATCCTACTATCCAGCTACTCTCTAGAAACTTCATAAAGAAGTCCAGTTTATTCCAGACAGCTTGAACATAAAACTGTCAAGAAAAAAAAAAGAAAAAAAAAAAAAAACAACCACCAACTAGAACGTTGTTTTCTCACACCATCATACTACAATTGCCCTATGTTATGGATTCAAAAGTAACTGGATCATCAGTTGCCGTTTAACATAATAAGAGGAATGTAAACATTAAATACAGGCACTCTGATTTGTTGCTGGAAGCAAGGAGGAACCACTTAAACAATGCTGTACATTTCAACCTTTCCCTAAAACTGTGTAATGGTTCTTGCAGGAGATAGGACACCACTATTACAGATCCCCAGAATTTCTTAAAGATAAGATGGCTGAATTGCTCTTTAAAGTACTAGTATTAATTGGTAATTGATGAGGTAGGTAGGTTTTCTGTTTATACCCCCCTTCCCCCCCCCCCTTTTTTTTTTTTTTTTTTTTTAAATTACAAGGCTCAAAAGCTTCACCTTTCATACAGATTCAACCTAAGAAATTTACCATGCCATTTGCTCCTGTTACTTTTACACGAAAAAAAGAGGAATAGGACATTACAGAACACAATTCTGTTTTTTAGCAGATTTTGCTCTGTGCATTTCTCTAAGAAACAGACCAGTTCCCTCCATACTCATCTTAAGCCTGTTGAGCAATCAGGTTTTACAAACTTTACCTTCAGGCCTCTTTCAAACCTTTCCTGAATGTTTCCCAAGATACATAAACTAATTTAAATCCTCACATCTATGCATCTATTTGCATTCCAATGCAATGAAGGAAATCAGCTTCCCATCAAATTTATCCAATCAGAGCACAAACCTTTTGCTTAAAACAGTTCTAAATTTAATCACAGCTTAGCACTTGGGGTAAAAGGCAGATATTGGAGAATTCACTTTTCTACAAAATATTTTCATGCAAAAGATCATCATTCATTTTGCATACGAACATCTACGCTGTAATCACATTTTTCCAAAAAGAATCTGAGGTACAGGAGAGAGCCTGAATTCCTCCATGTATATGTCATCCTCTGTTCAACAGTCATGATGTTTCCTCAAGAGATGGAGGAAGTCACCATTCAACTGAGTCTTAAAGGCCTGTGGATACCCCAATCCCTTCGCTGTTGGTTGTTATGCTCCCCTGAGTTCATTATGTTGGGAAGTTTCGTTTCAACTCTGATGTAAGCCAAAACATCCTCCAAACCCCAAAATGTAACTGGGAAGGGTTATTTTTTCCCTCACCAATATCTATGCAGATTATCATTATTAACGGAATGTACCACTACCTTTCTAAAATAACATCCAAATATTTCTGCTCTGTAAGAACCAGGTGTTAAGATACTACAGTAAATTGCTGTTTTGATGTTTGCTTTCCCTTCTCTTAAGCCTCTCTGCACAATACAAGTTCTGATGTGGAAGCACCTTTTCTAGATTTTTTTTTTGCCCTACTTGCAAAAGTAGTTAGACAGAACTCTAAATGTTTTATATTTATGTGCAGGAACATTTTTTTTGTTGTTGTTGTTGTTGTGTTGTTTGTTTTTTTTAAATGCAGGGAGGCCTAAGATGCTGTTTTGACAGCAAGCATTTTAACCTGACATAGAAACCAATTCTGCAATAATTCTGCTCTTTCAGGGCCAGACACTAATTTGGACTCTCATCTCTGAATTAAAATTCTGTTACGTGCAAGCCATCACTCAGGACTATGTAAGTCCTTTCCCCTTGCAAGATCTGGGGAGGTTTGCTGCATCACAGCTTTCACTGTACAGGTAGCTTCAAATTCTCTATTATGCCACCCACGTCTCCACATTATGGAAACATTCCTAGGGTTACAATTCATACCTGCAGAAAATGATAGGTAAGGCTGGCCCTGAACCTTGAAAATTAACCGAAGTTACAATTCATGTTCTACATCACATTAATTGTTATTGCTTCTCTATGTTGTACAACCACATCTAGGTTCTGCATAAAGAGCATATTGAGAAGACACAGATGAGTGAAGGTTTTGCTGTTGCTGGGAAGTTTCTTTAGGCATTTCTGGTGGGTATATTACATATGTAAGAGAAAAGAACCTTTTGAATTAAGAACACAGAGAAGCTCCTGGGAAGCAAACATGTTATTTGGCGTACACATCTCCTGTGCTCTCAAGTCTCAGTCTGAAAGTTTTGAATTTCAGTATTCCAAAGTGACCTAGCCAGAGGAGACAAAGCATCATCAGAACTTCAGGTTGTATGTCCTAAGTCAGAAAAAGCATGAGCAGTGAACATTCTCACATATACATTATCTCACAAGATAAAGGAAATCTTGTGGTATCCTTCAAATCCAAGAAACTTTTAATTCCAACTGAATTTTTCAATTCCAAGTCAAGTGTAACTGGTGTCCACAAAACATGGAAACACTGATAGAAGTTGTTATCCCATTTAAAATTTCGTATTAGAATTATGATCATAATGTTTCATTTACTTCGGTATTAGGCTTTCAAAATCAAATTTTGATCCCGCATTATTTGTCTTCAATAATTAACTGTACTTCTTCTGTTAGAATTAAAGTACGTATTAGCAGCTATCCAGCACACCCTTGCAAAACAGCTGTTTACTTTGAAGTGTGCAATGTCATGTTTATGAAACATATATAATTACCTTCAGAGAGACAAGTCAATAAGGGAAAACTGTGAGACACTAATACAAATTCAAAACTACTTATTTCTTCCTTAATACAGCAGAAAGGACTGCAAAAACTGAAATGGCACCTAAGTCATTTAGCGCATAAATTTTGTTTCAAATCTCTAAATTACCAGTTTTACTCGCTACTGGAATCATTTACACTGAAAATTTCAAGTCAATAATTGCAAGATCATTACTTTTTTTTTTTTTTTTTTTTTTTTTCACAAAAGAACAATGCATGAAAGAGATGGATAATTTCAAATTGCATAGGACTTCCTTAACTCTCTACTGCTTCTTGAATAGTGTCTCTTTTATTTAATGGATAAAACGGCACAAGTCAAAGAACAGACGTGTTTATTAAAAAATAAAAAATAAAATTAAAAAAAAAAAGAATTTGCTTTAAATACATATGATACTGGTTTGTTTTCAAAGCCAAACACAAACAGTATCATGCTCAGATGATGAATGTGACAGAAAAACTGAGAGAGGAAGGCAGGGCCACGAATTAAGAAAATTGCCAGGAACACTTACCTACACACACAGTTTACACATTGAATACAGGGGAGCAATCAGAGAGAGGAAAATGAAGGTATTAAAGAGACCCAAGCTTATTCAAGACACTTAAAAGGAATTAAGCTGTTCAATACTAAAAAATGAGTATAGTTCTCAAAAAAGTTATAAATGATCATGAAAATAATGAGCATAAATCTACAATTTTCATAAAATCCAAGTATTTAAAACTCCGGTGTTTATATTTTAGTATGACATAAACAGCACACATTTTACCAGGCTTTAGCATTTAACATTGCAGACCTAGAGGTGCTTCTAACTTTGCAACGTTCCCACAGCCTGCATGACTACAAGGACTGAACTTGTACTGTGTTAGATACGGCTGCCCTCTGCTGTCTGTGGCTCTCCCACACAGCAGTTAGGATGCACAAGCTTTGTAATTCAGTTGACTTTTTTCCCTTTTCATTTTACATAGTACTTAACCGTATTCAAACTGTGCATGCACAGGTGAACAGTCTTCTCCCGGAGCTACTCTTCAGTGCTAAGCATAAGTTGAACTTTGCCTGCACGCTATTACTATTCCAGTCCATCTTTCTAATCTGCTAGCCTTAAACTGCCTGTTCTGATTAAAACCTTGAAGTTTCCAGTTCTTTCCATCATTTTAACTTCTCGAGCCAGAAGCACTTTTCAGCTAAATTAATTCCTGTGTAATACCACTGGGCAGCATAATCTCAAGGATGTCCTGCTTGACCCATTCTCCCCAACAACTTTAAGAATACCATTACAAGACCTCCTGATCAAAGAATATACCATCAGCATCATGCAGTTTCTTTATGCTGTCTCAAGTTTTTAGCCAGAACTCATTCAACAGGGTCTTTAAGGATATACTACACTCGCATTTCAAGGTAATGAAACTCTCCTCCAGTATTAAGTTTCAACAACTTAGACAAATGCTAAGTATTTAAGTTACTGGTCTAACAAAAGAAGTTCTCATCATTCACCAACTTCATGTTAGTCATGGTCTAGACATTTTTGAATGGGTCAAGAGGTTACGAACACAACATTGGAGTAACAGCACCGATCTGCTCATTCACGAATGACGATGGCTATTTCACTACATAAATGAATTCTGAAGTTGAACTATGATGCTTTAAGAACTGGAAAACACTATCCAATACAAAGTTGGATTACTTGTTAATGGTTAAGATGAATCACATGTAAGCTTTTAAATGCCGCCAAAAAAAAGTAATACAAGTTACATGTATTATAAAAAAGTTTACAGCCATCTGAAGCATAAAAGACTCAATGAGACAACTATTCCATAGTTCCTTTTAAAGCCTGTCTCTTCTCTAACAGATTAGCTTCATTTAAGAGCACAAAATCCAGCTTCCTGAACTCTCTACAAATGGCAAAACCATACTATGAAAGAACAGATGGGCGAACCCATATACATCATATGAAGTTCTTCGTATCTTATGGCACAACCGCATTTAAGTGTAACTGACAAATGTTGACCACAGTCTTTTCTTTTTGTTTTGTGTTAAAACAAAGCTGATGAAACTGTAAGTGTCCACCTCTTAAAACATTTTCCGATTCCACTAACCACAAATGGAGGCATAACTTTCCGATTATGTAAATTTGACCCCCCAAAAAATCACATTTCGTGGGAAGTGTTTCTGTTAATTTTTACTTTCAACATCTTGCAAACAAACCTTGCAAAAAAGACAATGCCCTTTTCTCCTCTATTTTTTTAGTAATATTCAACAACATTAAAAATAGCTGCACTGTTTTTTTCTTTGTTTTTGCTTTTATTTGTAGCAGTTCTATGGGTAAACTGAGGAGTTAATACTCTGCGGTGGAGTGGCCTCCCCAACAGAGTCTTGCCAATACATACTTATCATTCAGTTGCTGTTTTCCAGAAAAATCATACCAAGACAGCATCTGTCCATTCTCCTTATATATCAGCCATAATGAGGTAAGCATTTTTTGAAGCGTCAAGAATCACAGCAATGAATATATGCTTTTATTAATAATCTGGGCTCATATTAGTGTTGCTCTCTGCTTTACAGAAGGTCTGGAACACAGCTGTATGAACACCAACCCTTGATGAAGAGCTTCTATTAGATCAAATCCATCACTGCAACATGCAAATGTTGCAAATGATACCTTGCTTAGGTCGTATCATACTGCTCTCCCTACTAGGATTGTTAATTTCTTTAACAGGATAACATGCCATTCGGATCCATTTCCCTTAATTAGCTCTACCACAGACCTAGAATTTCAACCCATCAGTAAGGGTATTTCTACTGAAATTTTAATAAAAACTGGTATCACTCACACTAATCATCTCTTTATGCTGTCATTTTTTTTCCCCAGTAACTTACAACTCTAAGGTTTAAAGAGCTTCTATTAACAGTGCAGAGCAATAGCACCTTCCCAAAAACAGAATTCAAGCCCAATTACTCAGAATTGTGGTTTTTTTGTTTCATTTTTTTTTAACTAGTAACAGTTCAGACAGATATTAAATGTAACTCAGGCACACCTTTTTCCCTGTTCATTTTGTAAAAGTGGCAGTTATACAGGAGGTTCTCAAAATTAAAGAAATGCGATTATAAAAATCACAGAATTGACAAATGCCCTTTGGGCATACAGAGTACGTACAGTAGTAATTAATTTTTTAGTTTGACCGGATTTCAAAGCTGACTGTGGAATTCTGGAAGCTGCTTCTAACTTCCTATGTTCCAATACAGCAATTTTAGTCACAAATGAAACAAAACTTAGAGTTCAGTCCAAAACTAAAACTACTTCAACACGTGTTAAAACATGTATCTATACAACAGCTTAGCAAGAGCTTAACAGGGGTGTAACACAGCCCTGATCTAAGCAGGACAGGACAGGCTTCTCTACCGTAACACCATCTAACAAGCAAGAAGCTTCAGTCAGGCCTCCCACATTTCAATCAGCAACAAAAGTGTGGCCTTGGAGAGCTGTCCCCTGCTTGTCAGACCGCACTGAGTTTGGAGCATTCACAGCAGCCATTTCTCCAGTTTTTCTAGACACCAGCAATGGTCTCCCAACTGAATAGTAACATTAACGAAACCCTAAATGGCCAAGTTGCATAGTGTAACACTTGTTTCTGTAGATCGGTACTGATACGCATTTAAGCAGGTTCTGCACATAAACAGGCAAGATATGTTCCTCCTGGGCCAGTCAATTCTAGAAGTGTTTTAACGTTATCCTTGATTACCTGAAGTACCAGGAAGAGGCATCATTTCAAGATTAACACAATTAAAAACGAACAAAGGCACATGGGTAATACATGCACAACAATGTAGTTTACAACACAGTAGTTTCAACCCACGCTGTAAGACCTGTTGAATCTTATCCATTTGGTTTTTATAATAGGAAACATCTTTACAGGCTTGAATGTTTTCCTCACACATACAAGACCATGTGTACCTGTGATTTCACAAACAGGCCTGTATTCATATTTAGTCAAAACTGCTACCAAATGTAAGTTGTAAATACAGCAGCAAAACATGAGAATACTATGTCAAGAGAAAAAAATTTAAAGTTAAAACTACATTGAGGCTGGAGTTCTGAGCAACAAAGCAAAGTAACTGTACGTGCAGTAAGTGCAAGAAAAAATAAATTACTACAGGGCAGATCAAATACCTGCACCAACAGTGGTACTGTAGATCATTAGTTACAGGCATTTCTTACCCAGTGCTACAGAAGATAACTGAAACAGTGATGACACCAGTTCCTTCCTATCTCTTACCCAGAGACATTCTTTTTTCCATTACAAGGGTTGTTCTTTCCAAGGGTGACCTCTTAGACATTTTATATGTTACATGAATGTTTGAGCAACCGAACTCTGCTTAAAGCTTTTTTATTTAAAAAACAAACAAACAAACAAAAAAAAAACCACACAGTTTTAATATTAAAATACATTTATATTTTATAGTATCTTAAAACAGCAGCTACATGCAAAGTTGTAAGTGAATTAAATTTTAAATTCCTAATGAATTTTAATATTGTAAAATGTAAATAATTTAGTATTTTCACAAGCTAAAACCTTTTTTTTTATTTTATGCTGCAATTGAAAGACCTATAATTTATTACTCTAGCATCATTCAGCTTTTACTTATTAAGAATCACTCCTCCTCCAAATTAAGAAGAGTTGTACAAAAAAACATTCAACAAGCTGTTGCTGATGGCACAAGGGAAGCTACTATGAATTCATTTTGCAATTCCAGATGCTAACTTAAAAAAATCAGTATATGTACATGGGTATATATGAGTTAACATGCAGCTCCTATAGCTGACCTGAGGACTCAACTGAGAGAAATTCTTTGACGTCCATGCTCTGTTGGAAACAGAGTTAGTACTAGAGCATGCCTAAATTACTCCTACAATGCCCAAGAAGGAAAATGAAAAAATGCTCTCTCTCTACTTATTTTTCTCTCTCCAGTTAGGGCAATTTTTATGTGAGCATTGCTGCCACCACATGGCCAAACAGCTGAACTTTGCATTTTGCAGATAGCGCACCGCTCAACAAGCTACTACTACCCCTACACTACAAGAAGCCCTCTCTTTCCAGCTTTGTTTTCCAGCCTCTCAAAGTCCAACCATTGCCACTGATTTCCCAAATTGCTTCTACCTAAGAAAAGAATTAGAAAGAACTCATACTATACTGAACCCACTGACAGCCTCTTCCTATCACAGAACACCAGCTATAGAAACAATTACATGAAACATTCACAAAGACAACAAAATGTTACAAGCATCAGTTCAGTTCACTGCTAAGAACACATAAGAATAGTCCTACAGATGTCCAATAACCCTGGAACTGGTGTGTCACGCAAGGCTGCAACAGTTCTTTCCTGGAAACACCCTCCTTCAAACATCTTCTGAGAAAGATGACTTTGAGAAAGTTAGACTGAGCACTTTGTCGTGATACCTGCAGAGGTTTAGCAATCTGAGCAGCTTTCTCATACTGAACCTATATCGTGAGTTTGTTTGGAATTAAGTTTAACTTCTCACAGACTACAAAGCAGGAGTCTACATTCATTCCTGTCTAGTAGCTCTTATGAACAGTAGCTTGCTTCATTATTTAAGTTTTAAAATATTTACCTGTTAAGAATTTTTTAGTTCTGCTGCACCTCACCTGGTAAACTCCTTTAAACAAGTGCCAAAGATACCACAGAAACATCAGCATATGCCATAGTAGTGGGATAACTAATAATAATTAGTTCAATATAATAATTAATAATTACTATTCATTAATAATATCAATAATATTGTTAATAATAAATAAGCTAATGGTTTAACTCCATACATTTTGGAATAAGGCTTTATAGGTCCAAGTAACTCAGGAGCCCTCTTGTAGAGTTTGACCCTGACTTCTACACATTTAAAATATTCAATGTTTAAAATAACCCAGAGAATGAGCTAGTCGTCAGTAATTACTACTTCAGTACCTTTAGCTTTTCCTTAGATAATCAGAGATACAAGTTAGTTATGCAGCTGATGAACCTACATGTATATGCATGCAGATCTGCCACTTTTCATTTGCACAACCATTTCACCTATAAGTTTCCGAAAGGGACTGGGGAAAAATAATCATATCACATACAATGATATGTACCATGCATCATTTTGACAAGGCCAGCAACAAAGTCAAAATGCCCAAAGGCTACCTTGAGAAGGCTATAAAGGAGTGCATAAGAGAACAGCTCAGTCAAGTCAATTAAAATTTAAGGGAATTAAACAGTCCCCGCCTTTCCTTGCATACAAGTCAAGAAAGAGGTGAATACACTCACCTTTTTTGCTCTTTGTGCTATATTAGGTGTTCTAGTGAGAAGCTTTTCAATCAGATATTCTCTATTCTGCAAAACCAACATTTCATAAGTTAAAAATCAATACAAGGGAAGAAGAAAAATCATGTAGATTTTAAGGCAGAGCAAAATTTACTTGTAGGGTTAAACATTTTACCTTGGCTTTCTGGAAAAATTTGCATTTTAAAAGTTCTGCTGCTGTGGGCCTGAAAGATCAATAATAAATTAGAACAGAAAACAAAGACCCCTCTCAGTGAATACAGTACAGGACGTTAGTTAAATGGTACGTCTCTAATACTTTTGAATTAGTACTGTATGAATGGGGAAATGAATGGCAATAACTACTGAATTAACTCATACATACTTACCACACATGAAAAAAATGTTTCCCTATGGCAAAGAAAAAAAAAAAAAACACCACCACACAAAAAATCACTAAGTCATACATTTTTCTTTCTTTCAATGCAAATATATTTTACCCTTAATACAAAAGGACAAAAAAGAAAAAGTAAAGTAAAACATGCTTCCCCAAGTGACTCCATGAATGCAACTAAACTTTCCTCCACAGCAATTAAAGGTTAATTCCATTTTCCAAACAGTAACATCATATTTCCTAATTGCCTTCTTTCTTCAGTGATGCAAGCAGGTATTCACAAGAAACAATACTGACACTATTAATTTGATGCAAAAACCAAAGAACCACGAGGAGCTTCACCCAACTAAACAAATACCAATTCAATAGCTGTAAGGTCAAAACCTACATATTTCACGCTTACTTGCAGTTCTGTTCAAGTCTATTTCTTCCAATCACCTTCAAGTTTATATTTTTGAAGTTTCCAACAGATTTTCATAATCTTACAGCTACTGAAATGATTCCAATAAAGGGATTTGTCCCCCTAGCTTCAGGGATATAAAGCTACACATCCAAACAAAGCCACATTGTGGTACTGAAGCAGACTCTGGAGAGAAAGAGAAGCATCTCTTGGGATGAAATAAAATCCTTCAGGTGTTGTTTTGTTTCAATTCTTTCTATTAGGAACTGAGGCCCCTACCCAATGCTGATTTCAATATGGCTAAATCTAGGGGAGCTGGAATCTCCGAGATTCATAATTTCCAAATGAACAGAAGCAACATCTGCTGTGGTTTTTCATTTGAATTACAGCAATAGAGTGGATACAGCTTAGATTTGATAAGACAGTGGAGAGTTTCCATATGGAAAAATAAAAGAACAAAAAGTCTGAACTAGTTAATTTCTCTGAGGACACATCTGAAGAGGAAGTGAAGAAAAACAGGAATGTATCCCAGCTCGCTCCTGCTAGAAATAATGAAACTACTCCTGTCATCAACAAAAAGCTTTCAATTTAGACATAAGACAGTAGTTCCACAGAGCACTTATTTTTCTCCCACTCCAAAGCACCAGAGTCTAAAATAATGGAGTTCTTAGTGGTGATACTGTGAAAACCACCAATCTTAGCTGTAATTCACACAAACCTTGGAAGGGCAAAACGGCAGGGGAACCTTTTAAAAATCAGTTTCTGCATTGAGTTTTCAAGTTCAATCTCAAATCAACTTTAAACTTTAAAACAAATCTTTGTGACCCAGCACTATTCTCTCTCAACAGGGATATGCACATTTAAGAGCCAGATTCTTGGTAAAGTCTTATCCAAACTAGTGTTCATTGCTCCACCATTATTTATACCAGACACTTCTGAACAGGTCTGAAAGTGCTTTCTTGGCCTGTTAGCCACACACACTTAGGAGTGAATTACAGCCGAGGATTGTAACCTACATACTTTTCACTGAGGAGAGAAATACTCATATACAGAAGCCCAAAAGAAAAACATCATGGCCTGAGAGACAACAGTGCAATGCCAGTCACAGAATTTGCCAGAAAAAGCAGTCTGCTACACAATGACTACAGAAGTATCTCTAATGCAAAACTAACTTCCAACTGTGAAGAAATAAAATGTACCAATAACCCTACAATATAAGGACACTCTCTATCAAGTTAAGAGTAACTGGCATGTAGATCTCATCACCTATATGCTGGGCTAGTTGTTCAGTTCAGATCAATCTAGAGCATGAAAATACTGTATGTGTTAGAACACTACTGTTTCAACACTGGTATCAGGTAACTCTTAGCATTGTATATTCAAGGAGAGGAGGAAACCCATTTTAATTTTATATTTCTGTTTTCCTATTCATTTAATCTTTCCCTGAAAATTGCTGAACATAGGACACTTAAAAGAAACTTCAGAGAAGAGAATCATAGAATGGTTTGGGTTGGAAGGGACCTTTAACGTTCATCTAGTTCCAAACCCACTGGCATGGGCAGGGGATACCTTCCACAAGATCAGGTTGCTTATGACCTTGAACACTTCCAAAGAGGGAGCATCCACTTCTCTGGACAAAGGTTATACTTGATTTGCCAGAACAACGTTTCATTCTGATCCATAAGCAGCCAGCAAATTGCAGTGCTAAGCTTAAAGAATTAGGACTTGATACTAAGACCACCAACTGGAAGAAACTGAGGAATCTGAAATGACCTTTCAGTCACAGCAGAATTTGAAGGATTTCAAGAATAAATATCTTAACATGCAGTTATTTTTTTTTCTTAATTATATATGTCTAGTGTTACTTCCAGTATTGCTGTTATCCTTGAAATTTGACTTGCTTCATACCTTGGACTTAATGCTAGTGGAACATCAGCAAATGAAGAACATACCGTAATAGACCTAATCACACTACTCAATCAGAATGGCTCTTTCAGACCATAATCTTTTTTTTTCCCCCAGAAATGTCAGCTGTGAATGTTTTAGAAAAGTGCTATATTGAACACCCTCAGGAAATAATGTGAATTAGAATGTGCCTCCTCCACCTCTTCAGCAAGACACCTACAAAACTTGGTCTGCATAAAAACGAATAAAGAATAAATAAATGAATTGCTCTGGGAACCGGAAACTTCAGCAATAATTCTGAAATAAATGTTTAACATTTTCATCGTCTTGCCTACCCCATTCAAAAAATACAGCAAGAAGAATCAAAACACAAAGATAATCGCCTACAGTAATACAAGAATCTCTGAACAAGCTCAGAGCATTCCACTTCAAATTACAAAAATATCTCTTAATAAGTAATTTTCTCTGGAGATATTAAAGTTAAAAAACAATAAAAAGCTCAAGATTTTTTTTTTTTTTATTATTGTAAAGGCCAAGAGGTCATAATGTTTGGGTACCAATAGCTCTGTTCGATCAACTTGAACAGTCTTGTTAGATTACGGAAAACAAAAATTTATATCTTGCCTCCAATGAGAAATTAAGATATAGAGCAAGGAATTTTGTTTGATGAGAACAGCGAATTTAAATATAATCAAATTAGGTTAAAAAGATAGAATAAAGCGTAAGTGGCAATTCAGAGACAATTTCTTCTCCCCATATGAAGATACTGAAGGTTAGTATTACAAAACTCAAATCATATGTTTAAAGATGTTGTTTAAATATTGGAACCCTAAACAGTCTGTACATTTAAAAAATGTAATTCCACAGTGTGTGGCAATAATGACTTACCTTTTGGAAGGATCTTTTTGAAGGCATAATGAAATCAATTTTCTAAAGGATTTGCCATACTTTTTCATCATCTCTTTGTCCTCTACGCCTGTCTCTAAAGTAGGAGGATCATTTTGCAATGTCAGCATTAACACCTACAGTAAAACCCAGAAAAAGGTACTGTAAGCAAAACCAATTCAAAACATGCAAAAATTAAAAGAATAAATATTCTTCAGATATTTAGACATCTTGATTTACTACTAAAACAAAGTAGTGCTGACCATCACAACAGCATTTCTATGCAATCCTCAGAACAACGAATGGTATAACTGATAAAAAATACATTAAAAATAAAGGATATATACACCACTTTAAAATTCCCTAAATAGATGAGAACAAGTGGTCAGAATACTTAAAATGTTGGGCCCAGGTGTTGCATCCTTGCAGTGTGGACTTGTGAGAATAATGTGAACACATACGAGTGAAACAGAAAAAGAGGAATAGTAAGCAAGGTTGCTGCAATTGACATTTCTACTGCACAGATCAAAAAAATACAAAACACTGTGGTGAAACACTGCAACATTTACAGTATTTCAGACATAAATGCAGATCTCATGCCTGAATAATGAAATATATTTTTCTAGGATGTTATAAAAATAATAAAAAAAACAATTATTCCTTTATCAGCTATGTTAGACACCATTCTACACCTTTTCAGAAATACTACTGTGTACAACAGTTGCTATAAATTTAAGCATCTTAACACTATATAGGATGGTGTATCTTCCTAGTTGTGAACTTTTAAATTTTTTAATTACTCTAGGAAAAATAAACATCAGCCACAAGCTTCCCCCCTTTCTCCCAGCTTTTTTTTTTTTTCTCCCAGTACGCTTCCCTAATAGGCTACACTCTTCTTCAAGAGGAGGCACAAAACTCATTTCCAGAAAACTCTCAGTTACTTCCATTATTTTATCAGAATTAGTGACCCAGCGCTATTCTCTCTCAAGAGGGATATAGTAAAGTCTTAACACTTCTTAAGTGTTAAATCACTTTAAAAATGTCCAAATTGAGGAGACACTTTTTCAGAAAACCTCTACATCACCCTATTTGAAAAGCCAATAGACATAAAAACATGATCAGAAAGACAGATGAAATCACAAAGAATGTACTACATACTTTTCTACCTTCAACAGAAGTGTCGTGTTTATTCTTTTTATTTCCTCAAAAGTGAATGAAGCAACCCATCTTAAATGCTAGTAAGAAAGGCCCAAAAGCCCAGTTTCATAGGTCTGTGCCTTGCACATCAATGCTCTCACACAGCTGCCTACACACCATCACCACCACCACCACCACCCACATTCAGCATCCACAAAGTTGCTCTACCTGTAGCCATTTGTCAATAGAAAAAAAAAAAAAATGCAATAACCAAGGAAGTTTAAAGACAGAACAAACTGATTTCTAGAACCCTTTGGCACTAATATAAAGTGACAGTTACTTTCATAGGAGGATATTTGTGATAAGGTGCTGCTCCTGTTGCTAACTCAATGGCTGTTATCCCAAAACTCCACATATCAGCCTTGAAGTCATAACCTCGCACCTGGAATAGAGCAAGAAAAAACAAGGTGGTGATTTCTCAAGTTATAAAAATTAAATATTTTATTTTTATTTTTAAACGTTTGTAATACCTGCTCCATCACTTCAGGGGCCATCCAACATGGAGTACCAACAAATGTTTTCCTTACTTTGTTACGAGTCACATCGCCTCCCGTAGCTAAAAAAGCACTAACACCAAAATCTGGGGAATAGGAAAAAAAAAAAAAAAAGTTATAACCACTTGAACTACCAGTAACAAAGCAAAGGTTTCATACAGTAGAAGTGAAGTCAACTCATAAAAGTCAACTCTCTTTAATAAGAGAAACTTGGGGTGCAGAATAACGAGCAGTCACAAGGGGAAGACCTAAATGTACTTTTTGCAAATAAGAAGCCAGAAGGTAAAATCCACGTTACAAATCAGGTACCTATTCTTCAAAGATGAAAGGAGATTTTACTTTGTCAAGGCAAAAGCATGTTACAAGGAAGAATATCAGCCTTTGGACACAAAAATACTGAGTAAATTTTAAAGTCATGTATCATTAACCAAACATCCTAAAACTGGACCACCTACAGCTACAACTCTCCAGCTAAAAGCCAATAGGAAAACTCATATCTATTGTCCTTCAGCAAGCCTCATATTCCTTGTTCTTTTATTTAGCCATTACTTTTTTTTTTTTTTTTTAAATCACTGCCATTACCTGCTATTTGTACAGAGCCATCTTCACCCAGAAGAATGTTGCCAGCCTTCAAATCTCTGTAACATACAAATAAGAAGTTACTTTTATGTAAGATGTAGAAAATACATTAACTTACATTTTATGAAGAAAAAAAAGCACATCTTCATATTACGTAGTTTCACAAGATGGTATTTGACAATTTAAAAGGCAGAAAGAGGAATTGAAGTATTACAATAAAACATAGTGCAGAATAAACTCAAGCTTTATCTTTGTGTACAGCCACACAAATTGGCCTTGGCATAAGTTGAGTAGAATTCAAGGATACATTTTTAGAATAAATATTTAGGTCCAACTGTTTTACCTCCTTTTATAGATGTAACTTCACAAATGGCTTCAGAGCTTTATAGCAAGAGTTAACACTTTCTCACATTGAAATGCACCACTAATACAAAAAGTGAAAAAAGTTGTCTTCTTTGATCTCCTGAGAGATCAAATGGTAAATATAGTGCAGATTTCTACCCAATCAAGTTATTAAAGCTCTGAAATAGCAACCGTGTTTTTATAGTGTACTTGGATTAAAAGTTACTTGAAACTGAATCTGTCAAAAATACGCGCACTTAAATGTCAACTACCTATCCATGTAACACACTACTCATAGATAACATTTAAAAAATACTTTTTAAAATAGAAATGTACATCCCATTCTTAATGCAGAAGATAGATAAATCTTTCATACAGAAAATGCCAGAAATATTAACAATTTCAGCAAACCTTTCCAGGATTTACTGAAAGAAATTAACACTTTGTTGTTGAAAACTAACATAACCTGCTTCCTTATACATAAAGGAGAGCACACTAAAACAACAAAACAAAATCCCCTCATTTTTGAAACATTTCCAACAGGAAAATACTGCTTAATACAGTGTTCCCCAAACCGCAGCTTTCACCTGCAACATACATAGAGAAAAGGAATGCACATTGTATTCTTTTGAACAGGACATCTGTGGTATTACAGTTTATAAATTAGGTATTATAAGGAGGAGAAATCTTATGTGTAATAAGAAGCTTTATCCTTAAGCTCCTTTAAAAAGATACAAGGGGAATTCCCAAATCTGACCTGAAAGGGTCCTGTTATCCCTAAAAGCTAATGAATGTTCCATCTGCAGCCGTATCAGTGTAATAAAAGACTACAAATTAAGTTTTGTGTTAGATCTTTGGAATTCCAGACCAGAAGTCAAGTTAACTGTTCTTTATTTCTCCATTTATCTCAATTTTCTCTCTGCAAAATGAGGAAACAATTCTTGATTTACATCAAAGGCAGCTCATTTCTAAGATGAGACGTTAGTAGTACACAGAAAAAGCCATTACTGTGTTATATCCCTGCCACCGCCATTATCAGTTCTGTCTACACTGAATTTTTTGTGATAACACTCTGTCATAAAGACCAATGCTAGAAACAGAGCCCCTTCTTGGCATCTTTCTTAAAAGGCAAATTCACCTCAGTAAAATTAATTAGGGAGGTCAAAGTACAGCACTTCCAATTTCCAAACAGTGGAAGCAACCTCCTGATCACTACAACAGGTATGTATAGACCACACTGGGGGGTCTACACAATTTATACCAAGGTAGCTAGCATAGAGAACATACAGAACATAATAATCACTTAGATATGTATACATCAAGATGCAGATCCATAATATCAGACCTGGCTTTATGTATAGTCATGTAGAGACATCTGTAGAATTGTATTAGACACTACTAATTATCAGGAAGAAATACATTCCATATTTATGCAGCAGTGCCCAAGTGCCTAAGATAATGTGTTTACTGTGCAATACAAACACAAATACATGTATAAGCCACAGACCACATTGCAAACTAAAGTCAGATTAAATATCAGGAGTACCAGCAGTTACAGAAGTATAGACCACAGTTTTGGCAGACTTAGTGCAGCACAGGCCTATCTTGGCTATAAAAGGGACAGACAGAATAAAGACTAAACAAGTACAAAGTGATAAACCACAGTGAAGATTACAGCATCTGCCTGAGCAATCTGATTTAAAAATTACTGATCACATTTACAGTACATGAAATAGGCAATACAATTTGCTTAACAAAGCAACTGCAGCTGACCAGTATCAACACCCTACACATGCAACTTAGAAAATGCTTTTCACTGTATACATGCTCCTACCTGTGAATTTGTCCATTCCTGTGTAGATAGTCTAAACCTTCCAAAACTTCTTTAAGAATGGTTGCTATTATGGGTTCTTCAAGGACACCATTTTTGTGCTCACCTCTATTGACAATATACTTTATTATATCAAGCATTGAACCTATATTATAGATCCAGGGAAGGAAGAAAAAAGAAAAAAATATATACAGCATTATCATATTGTATTCTTGAAAGTTATTTCATCATTCTTCCCTTGTTACTGCAATTTATATCTTCAGCTAATGAGCTCTCAGAATAAAGCAAACTATTACCTTGTTCAAATGAGAAACAAAGGAATGGATTTTATCAAGCATACCATAACAATGATCCATTAGGAAGACCCGCTTGGTAAACTAAAAATTCAAGACTAATCCAGATTTAGACAACAAGCACACCAAACATGTTTTTATTACCCACCTTAAATTATAGTTCAGGAGTTTATGATGTAAACATGCAGCTGCAAGACTAGGAGATATTCTTTGCACACAAATGATGACTACATTCCTAGCGACTTGCGGTTTGACACTGAACTTCAGTTACTACTAATCTCAAGGAATTTAATTGAAGTATCTTCTTCCTGTTCAAGTATTTTTCAATACTTCACAGTACATCAGGGCCTCACTTGCCTAAGCCAGAAGCCTATTCAATTTAATCCTTTTCTTCTTCCAGAACCACATACCATTTTTGTACCATCAACTATCACCAGAATAGCTGTACAGGGTGCTCAGTTAGCTTAAGCAACAAAAAGGATGTGATATTTATAAGACCTGTCCTAGGGAAGAATATTCCTTGGATAAGAAATGAGAAATACCAAATAAAAAATCTTTACAAAAATAGAAGGGATTTGTAACTCAAAAAAAGGCCACATTGACAGGTATCACTTAATTCTCATCATTAATTTCCCCTACACAGCCTTAGCGAACTTTAACATAGTGATTTAGAATAAAAAATAACAGCAATTAGATTAACATAATTTATTTCAGTAATTCCTAGTATGTATTATCAATATAGAGATGTAGACTTTTTAAGCTTGTACATTGCTGTTATAACATTTAGCATGTCTAGGTCCTCAAGATTCATCCTATAACGTCTCTCTTGCCTTCTCCTTATTTGGTTTAGGTCAATTAACTCACAGACCACACATTAGAAAATTCATGCAATTTACTTGCAGCTAAACAAGTAAAACCAGTAACTTACCCCCACTTAACAGCTTCATAACCAGCCAAAGCTCATCCTTCACCACAAAAGATGTGTAATAGGTCACCACATTGGGGTGATTGCATTGACTCATTGCTTGAATTTCTTTCTGTAAGAAATACAAAGTCCAACGTAACATGGCCAGCTATCAGTTCTGCTTGTGTAAAGTGAAAGTTTAATTCCAAAGTGAAATACTGTAACAAAGCTGAAATATGCAAAGAATATGCATCAAGGCATGAAAACGTTTCAATTTTACCTATAGATCTACATTCAAGACAATACATTATTGCAAAGAACATGAAGGATGCTTGGCCAGGAGATACAGGCATAACTGCATCAGTTTTCTTCTGATATCAGCTGAGAAATTATGTTTAAAGTCCCAGAATGAGCAGTGAAGAATAAGCCACTCCAAGAGCTGAAGGTGTGGGAATAGACTGGACAGCAGAACACAAGGAGAGATTAAAACCTATTGCCTTTCCTGTTCAAAAGGGATATGAAAATACAATGGGAGCAGGAGGGAAAGAAGGAAGGAAGTGGTAGGACAAAATACACATCTACACTGGCTCTATTTACTGTGAGATGGACAGATGGACCACAGTCACGTAAGCAAACAGCAGCAGAATAGGAAAAAGCAATGTTACTAACTGAAAGCCTGAGGAAACAATTGAGCAAAGGAGCACACAATCACCAACAGATGCACGATGATGCAGCATTACCAAGTAAGACAATCTACAACACAGCTGTACACATCAAGAATGACAACCTTGTCTCTTCTTTTCAAGTAGAGAGCCCTTCTCTAGTTAATCTTTCAATTAACTGTTCTGTTACACCTTTCTGGCTGTTCTTGTTGTTCTGCCAAACCCCAATGCCTTTAAACCTCCTTTGTATTTGAGTGTTTGGCATCACAGCAGCTTAAGCTCCAACAGCCCTACCTCCTTCTCCCTTTCTGCCTCTGGCCACACAGCCGTGAACCATCCCTGACACCAGATGTGCTCCTGGAGGGAGAGCCATTCCAGGAGCCAATCCATCCCTGAAAAGCCACTGCTTTCTGGTGGACCCATGCTACACCGATTCACCAGTACTCACTCAAGGCAGGCACTATGGCAGTCCCAATTAGGTGGATTACAGCTACCACAGAGGCAGTTTTCAACTTTCAGCCTCATTTCAGCGACAATTTTATAGACTTCGGGGGGAGGAAGGGAAGGCAGTGTTCAAGATCACAATCTCTTTACAATAAAATGTTAATTATGCTATTAAAACCTGATTTAATCTCATGCCTGTTGGCAATTAAGTCAGGCTGTAGTCTACCATGCATTTCAGCTAGTAATGTTGTCAAGTCCTCCTCCCCAGATAACTTCTCAGCCCTGAACCACAGAAAGATGAATGTCTGTATAACCACGCAATGAGCCTAACTGAGCAAATTACAACACCGTGTTTTGGGTGAATTTTTGTTTGTTTTCTGGGATTCAATAGGCAGCAAACAAAAGAGAAGAAATCTATGCGGGGCACATTTTCCTTTCCCAGTAGATCTTAAAGCAAAGCCAAATCATTGTCTCTGCCTCAGGTTCTTAATTCAACTATGCATACCAAATTCTTACCTTAACTCTCCCATTCCCATGACTATTTCATACCTTCTACTGGCTTATTGCTTTCCTATGCTGGTAATATAATGGTTGCTCATGAAGTCTGCTTGCCACTACTGGACGAAAACAGGTCTTAACTGTTTTATTAATGCATGAAAACTGCAGGAGTATAAATAATCATCTGAAATAAGCTTCCCAATTTAACCCAAAAATGCTTCAAATGTTTTGGCTGTCTGCAACAACTGGTGGCAAAAACTGAGCTATCACAGTAACCATGGCCAAAGGTACCTTGTGTCTCAGCTTTGGTGATTTCTTCCAAACAAGTCTTTACAAAACAAAGTAGAAATCACCCCATGAAAAATAAGGGAATAACTTTTAATAGGGAAAATGTTAATTTCTGATGTTTAATTCTGAATAGCCCTTATCCCATGCAGTAAGCCTCCATAAACTTCACTTATTTGGCTGAGGCCCATGACACACAGGTAAGAAACACTTAATTAAAATATACAGTCTAAGGAAGAATTTGTAGCATAGCGTCCAGGTGAATGCTCAGGAGCTCTCTTCATATTCACATCACTTTAGACATTTGGCAGCACCAAAGCCATAGTGGCATTTAAAATTTCAAGTCTTGCCCTTATCCCCCTGCTTCTGTGCTTCTCCCTACCCTGTGGTGTGTGTGAACTGCATCAGCAAACATGTCCAGGTTAAAAGCTAACTTATTTTCAGCCAGGTTATTTCTGATCCAGTTTCACTGATCAGCTGCACAAAAATATGTCAGCCTAAGGGCAGGTGGGTGACGCAGCAATAAGCAACTGCAAGACAACTACTTTCAGTGCTAAGCTGCAGCATTCACAGGACCTGGGTTCAGCTCCAAGTAAGGTGGCAGGTGACCATTCTGTGGGTGTTTCCTGAGGGACACAGACATGTGGGACACTTTGAGGAACTGGACATACTGTGTGAGGGGCTCCTCCACACAGCCTACCTCAAAGGACTATCAGACCAGAACTTCAAACATTCTAGAAAAATGTACTCAAATTTCTTGGTGAAAGAGACAGTTACCTGGAAACGGCTCTGTCAGGGCCTTTAGGTAGAAGGCTTCATTTCACTTTTATTGAACAGCTTCGCAAGTTCCATATTGATCTGACAGTACTCCACTGTAACAGCTAAGCCTTGTAATGGATTCAGAAGCTACCCTTCATGACATGCACAGCTTAGCTACTATCTAAAAGCCAGTACACAACACACAGCAGGCTCACTGCTATAATGAACATACAAGCAGTACAAAATAGCATTTTCATGCTATCCAGACTCTCATCTTTCCTAGAGTGCAGAGAGTAAGCCATTCTACAGAGGGCTTTTTTTGTTGTTTTATTTTTATTGTTTGGCAGGTTTTTTTGTGTTTGTTTGTTTTTTAGGGGGGTGCTTGTGTTTTTTTTTTTTTGTTTTTTTTTTAAGACAAGCTAAAGGGATGGGAGAATATATTCTGTCAGAACAATACTAAGGACAGGAACTTCTTCCTTGGCTTCTGAGGTTAAGTTACGTTTAGCACACAATAGTGAGAGCACAGGATGCTGCAGGAAACCAAGTATTGAATTTCAGGAGTTGGGCAGTTTGTGTGTAACGTTAGTATTATTTAAACCCCTCCCCCACTGCTTTTCTATTTTAATTGACACGGGCCCAAATCTTAAGTCTGTTTATGTGGACATCAAGCTTGCTGCAATTTCTACTTTGCTGAAGGCCACATAGCTGAGAATGTGAAGGAGGCCTTTGCACACCATCCATAGAAACTTATCAGCAGGATTTTTCCAAAACAGCATGTTCAGATGGCAGTTTTAAAGTATCCCCATACTAACAGAAACTGATCAGAGCAAGTATTTGAAAATTGAGCAGACTCAAAAATGTTAACAACAAAACAGAACATTATAAATATCAAGGGAAACAAAAATGTTAGCACAGGTGTAACAAGAGTTGTGAAGGCAAATGGTTTCCTTCTCCAGAATAGCATCTTTCTTTTAAAAGCAATTTTTAAGTCTTTATTACAACTGAGTCAGAATAAGTATACTTTCACTGAAAAAATAATTTTGTATGTTTAGGCGTGCACATGTGTGCAGAAATATATAGAAGTATAAAAGAAGTCATAAAGCCTTTTTTCCCTAACCTTCTAACCAGGAATTGAGGAAGGCTGAATTTATGTTAAGCTCAAAACAGATACACAAATAAAAGAAAAAATCTTAGCACAGAAAAGCAGAAACTAACTTATGTTTAAAAAAAAAAAAAAAAAAAAAAAAAAGATGGTATGGACAGTTGTCTGTACCAAAGGAAAGCAATATGGGACCAGAAATTCAAAAGCTATTGCCTCATGTATCAGACAGTGAAGGCATCTCAACAGTAAGGACAATCAAGTACTTGCCAAGGTAACTATATACAATCTGGTAAGTAACTGTAGTCATCTGTCTGCACAATCTGGGCATCTCTTGCAGAGTTTGGGCCGTTTTGTAGTTTGTGGGTTTTTTAATCTGTTGTGATTTTATTTCTTAATTCCCATTATTAGTTCAAATTCTGATGAATAAGATGAATGTTTGACCATTTAAAATATATTAATTAGTATTTTTAGTTTTAGAGAAGTGTTCTCACTACCCCAGTCTTCTTTAAGAACACAACAACATCCCATACAAACTGTTGCATAAACTGAAGGCAAATGCCATCGATCACCAGGGGAAGAGCATTTTGGGTCCTCCACTGCAAACAAGCCATTTTATCTGAAGAAAACTGGATGGACCATACCCTCTGTATCAAATTCAAGATATCTTTTGCACTGGCAATTCCCTGCTGAGGAGATCATTTCCTTCAGAGGCAGGAATTTCTGCATTAGAAAAAGCCCACAGTCTCTAGGCAGTAGTATAACCTGTGGAACAGAAGAAAGTGTTCTCACTTTTAGAATGGTTCTGTCCTTCAGTTCTTGTTATGCTGCCTATACATAAAATAAGCAATTATCTTGTAAGCACCTGACCAGGAGCAATAGAAAGCAACAGTGCCTGTTTGCTTTTTAAACAAGTTTTGTGACTTTGGATTACCATAACCAGTGCGGAGGAAGAACTCTTTTAGTCCCTTTTACAAAGGGCATCTTATAGGTACCTCCCTCCTCTGATCAGTGACCCAAACAAATAGCATTCCTCAAATGGTTTGTTATGGCCTGTTGGATAAACGTGTGTTATTAGCTGTAACAAGAGTTCCCTTGTGTAGCTGGTAGTGTAGCCATTTTTAGTTTTCCCCACAGAAGACAGTATGAAATAATCCATCAACTACATTTTTCCACTTTTGGTGCTTTAGACATTAAGAAACCCTTCTAAATTTTACCTCCACATTTTTGATCATTGTTTAACCAAAGGAAAAAAATATCTTTCTCAGTGTTAAGGAACAAGAGATAACCAGACAGTAATATCTTGAAAATCAGATCTCCAGAATGCAAGGGGAAAGGTTTTTCCCACAGTTCCCAACAGTTGGTTTATCCCAAACAATTCAAATTTGTACTTGTTTTTGTGGCGTTAGAAAACATACATAAGTACAATTTATTTTAGAGAAAGGGCACACCTCTTTCAGGTTATTTTCTGGTCCTTTTCTATTATCCTCTACAAAATTTTGCCCTCACTCCGACCAAGCAAAAACTGAAATGAAAACAGAGGAGCATCTCCCTCTAGACATTTCTCCCTTTGATTTACTTACAAGTAACTCATCCATACTGGTTTGGCATTTTTCTAAGTTGATCCTCTTTATTGCTACACGTTCTTGCCTGGGTTTGCATAGCGCTGCCTGTACAACTGCTGTAGCACCGCTACCTGAAAAAGGACAGAAAAGGAACACAGACTTAATATAACAGAAGTATAAAACCATGTCCAGTGCAAGAACATAGCATTTAAAATGAAATTAATTTTTTTGTCAACCCTTTTTCAGTGCTTTCCCCACATGCACATCTTTCTATAAGGAAGTCAGTTTACACATCTCTCAAATGCAAAGAAGTCTCTACCTCAAAGCTTCTGTCCCATACTCCACAAACAATTCCCAAGATAAAAACTTAAAATGATGTGCTCTCTTATCAAGTCACACCCACCTCTTAAATGCATTTCATATAGTTTGGGAGCCATCACACCTTTGCCTTTGGACACATCTGTGTCAATCAAGAACATAACTCACAGAGTTAACATGATTTAGTGTTAAGGGCAGAGGGGGCGGGGAAGAGTGCTTTATCCAATGTTATTTCTTTCTGTTGTTTCAGGTCAGTCCCTGCTTACCAGGCTTTTGTTCCCACTGTGCAATGAAAAGAAAAATACCATTAAAGTTGAATATGCCAAACTTTCTACAGGTTCATATGTGTTCCTGCTCATTCATCATGATTAGGGTAACATCCTACAAAAAGCATGCTGATTCTTGTAAAGAGCACAGGAGGCACGAGTATCACACCAACAGTAAGAAACTACGTGTTGCTGAATGGCCTGGCAGGGAAAGTCAGTCCCAGTTGATGTTTAAATCACATACGGTCAAACAATACACAGATAACAATGCTTGATGGAACTGAACAAAACATTAGGGAGAACATTTTGCTTTTTCAAAGCATGCTTTATTTGTGAACAGCAGGAGTAAGAGGGATTGTTGCTTCCTTTGTCAAGCACCCACTGGCTTTGCCTCAATCAGATGATTGCAACTAATATTCCAAGAGCTGTACGCTGGTTGCGCCTCTTACTGCCACATCAAATACAGCAGTGTGGGCTTCTTCAAAGTAATTACATCATGCTCATTTGAGCAGAAATCCAAAGTTCCCCAATGAGTACTTTCTACCTGCAATTCCAACTATTTTAATATGCATAATGGATTTCTGGTAACTCACTGAATTGAGCAACATGTTATAGTTGCCTGCTCATACATTATGTTCTATTTATCCTCAATAATTGGCATGTCCTAGATGAATACAAACTGTGAACAAAAAGCCTTTTGTTGTCAAGCTCTACAAACGTGGATTGAGTTACAAGTTGACTTAAGAACAATTGAGAGCTTTTCTCTCTGCACATCTGAAAACAGCACCGACAATACCTCATGACTGAGAATTATTGTCCAAGTTTTAATTGCTATTTGCTTAGATATTTTCATATTTTCAGTTCATTCACGTGTTTGGTGTTTTGGTTCCTTCCTCCCACCCCCCCTCAATCAAATCACAAAGCTTTAACTCAGTGTATGAGTTATTAAAAAATGCTGAGCTCATCTTAAGAAAGAGAAGTCTCCACAGGACTAACTAGTCATTCTTTTGCAGGATGCGGTCACAGGCAAATATTGACATGTCCTGCTCTGTCTGCTTACAGAACAAAGTCTTTTAAAAATTCAATAAGCAATAAAAGAATTAAGAGATTTAAAAAATAAATAAAACATCCCAAGGACAACACCAGCAAGTCAGCACAATGCAACTCTGAGATTTGTCCTACACCATTCCATTGAAGTTATTGCTCAGTAGACATCAAGACAAAACCCCTCTCTATTTTGGCTACACAACTGTAGGTTGAGGCAGGGGAGAAGACATGTTTTTTACCTACTAAAGATACAAGAACTAAGATTAAGACTTTTCTTGAAGCATCTTTTCTCCCTATGCCAAATAGCATTTGCTACTTGTGGAAAGCAATCAGATCATCACTTCCAAAATGGGTTCGTACACTATGACCACATAAAAGATAAACAGAAAAGCACAGAAAAATTATTCAGTCAAGCCATGATGAAATCCTGACTGATTCCTCAAGTTGAAGTACAATGCCAGTAAGAAACACTTTAAAACACCATGGAAAAATAAATTACTAAAAAGAATCCTGTCCCATCACTGACTCCACAACTACTACAGCACTTGTGAAAGTTCTGTGAGACCCCAAACCAAAGAGTATGTCCTTACTGCTATTTAAAAGTTCGTGATTACAAAAGTATTCCTGAGCTATCCTTATGCAGAAGTTGAAGATCTGTTCCTCTCTTGGCTACTGAAAATGGATGAGACGTAAGATTTTAGGACATGAACTAGATTGAAATTTATTTATATAAAAAGCTTGTCACAATGCATTTCCTGGTGTTTTCTCCCCAGACACAGAGGAGGCCTTTCAGTGCGATATTCTCCACCCTATGAAGAATATGATGCACTGACAATGCAAAAAGCTTTCTATGTTTAGAACAAAGTCAAACTATCTCTTCTTTCTTTTTGCCTTCTGAATACCATATGCAATACAATATTTTGCTAGTCAAGGCACTCTGTGCACGCTGCCTTCTAAGTGGTACCTACACACAAAGCCTGTCTGAAAAAACAGTTTTGAGTACTGAAGTACAAGCCAGGCACTTAGTGGCTATATGCCTCCTTCTTAAGAGATTTTCCCCTCTCCTCTTCTGGCAAACAACCAGGGATAAAGATGAGGGAAGTCTGAAGATTTCCCATCTGGTTTGAAGATTCCTTTTTGTGTAAAGGAAGATGCCCTACTCTGGGGTCTACTAAACAAGCAGAAATTTGAAGTGTTCCTGAGGAACAGCTGCTATAAAATGGACTATCCAGATAAGTAATTCAGTTGAGTGAGAACAGACTACGCAAGTTATGCTCCATCATACAGTGAAACAACAACCACCACCACAACCACGACTTCTTCATGTATACTGAACCTTACCAGTCTTCCAAAACCTACTCCTCATAGCTGTGACCATGCTAACTGCATAACTGAAGCACAGACTGGTTTAAACATCCCATCACTTCTCTCCTTAGAAAACAGATCTAGTATAATCTAAGTGTAGGCAGGATAAACCACGAAGCCTTTACATCCAGCTGTCTCCTGCAGAAGAACAAAAGGATCACCAGTTGACAGACAGGAAAAAAAATAAAATAAAAAATAGTTGTGTAAAAGTGATAGATTTTTTTCCCACTGCTTGAAATGTCATCCTCCTGCAACACTGGGAAGGAAAGTCAAGAACTCTTTTGGCCAATTTCAAAAGTTCACAATGAAATAATGCAATTGCAGTCCATATGAAGATGCCTATTTCTGCCTGTTGTGAAATAGGAGTAGGTCAGAGTAATCTTGAACTCATTTCTTACTGTCATCCTTCTTTGTAGTACAAGTGTGCACTTAAAACAACCTGTTCCTTCGTGCTCCCAACTATGCACTCTGTACGACCCTGCCTTCAGAGCAGCACAGCCATTAGAAATACTCTTACTTTGGTTCATGCAACAGAAACTTCTTCAAGAGCTATTATGTACGAATATATTTCACTTCTGAAAGGACATAACCTAAGAACAGAAATAAAGTTCTCTAAAATTCCAACAAACAAATCTGTCAGGGATTTAAGCTTATCTGATTAAGTTCCTTAAAGTTGTTCTAAATCTGACATTTTCTCTCTGCTTTTGAAGTAACTCAACCCTCGCAGAACCTGTTTCCAGCTGGCAAAGAGAAGGATCTTTGAACAACTACTGACAAATACATTTTAGCTTTACCTACACTCCCCTAGCCAAGCCTCAAAAAAGAAGAGCAAAGGCAAGATGGCCACACCATACTGCGTGCACTTTGCACGCACAGATACACATCATTCACAAAGGCATGCAACAAATCTCTTCATTTATCCCGTTATGTAGAAAGGTCTGAGACTTTCCACTCACTAACCATTATGCAGTAACTGTGTTCAAAACAGGCCTACAACTATTCCTTTTTCTTTTCCTCAGAAAAATAAAGACAGCATCCTCATTACCCTTGTAACAATTTACAAAGTCTTACTTTTTAGTAGCTCCTTTTTACTCCGATACAAACATCTTTTAAAGATTCTCACATTTGTAAGTCCCTTCAGATACTCTACCCAACTACACTTCCCTCCACTCCATAGTTCTGTTTCGTCTCAGTACAGAAGAGAAAAACATCAAGAGGATAATGTTATTTGTTGGTGATGGTAAATTTTCTTGATGACTACATATGAAAAACAAGGTCATGAACGTATTACACCAAGTCCAGAGGAGGACCATGAGGATGCTCAGAGGGCTGGAGCACCCCTCCTGTGAAGATAGGCTGAGAGTGTTAGGGTTGTTCAGACCGGAGAACAGAAGGCTCTGGGGAGACCTTACAGAGGCCTTACAGTACCCAAAGGGAGCTACCGGAAAGCTGGGGAGGGAATCCTCATCAGCGAGTGTGGTGATTGAACAAGAGGGAATGGCTTTAAACTAAATGAGGGTAGGTAGGTGAGATACCAGATAGGTAGGTAGGTAGATGAGATACCAGAAGTAAATTCTTTACTCAGAGGGAGGCAAGGTACCAGACCAGGTCGCCCAGAGAAGCTACGGATGTCCCATCCCTGGAAGTGTTCAAGGCCAGGTTGGATGGGGCTTGGCGCAACGTGGTCTGGTGGAAGGGACAGAGGATGGAATTAGAACGTCCCTTCCAATCCAAAACATTGGAAATCAAAATTACCTCACGATTTCTCTCTCCATCTTCACACAACAGTTCTTAAGAACAAAAGCATTTCAAGATAAGCAAGCAAATGCTGCTTGCTTACAATTCCTGTCTACTTTGTTCTTAATTTAGGCTGCAATCAAATCCTTCCTCTTATAATTCACATGCATACCAGTTTGTTTATCCTTGTCTGTTAGGACACTGACAGAATTCGCTTAAAATACACTAAGTGTCCTAGGAAATCTGGGCCCATACATACAACTGCTAATTCTGCCAGGTCATCACTTCACAACTAATTTGCTTAACTCCTCACTGAGTTACATAAAATGAATTTGTTCTGCAATTAGGCATTTAAGAACATTACCATTATGGCAATAGAGGCATTAGTCAATCCAGTTGTTCTACGTACTTCTTGTGGTAGAGTAGTTTATGCAAAGTGTGAGGCCTAGCAATGCTTACCCCATTCTATGTGTTGAAAGCACATAGCATAAATAATCCAGAAAAAAAAAAAAACTCTCCAAAGATGATAAAGGTCTATAAATACTTCTGATCCCACTGCAGTCTTAGGTAAATACCCTGAACATCCATGTCAATTACTATACATTGGGGAAAAGCTAAAAGAGAATTTCTATTTAAGCCCTGATCCAACCTGTGCTAAAGACAAGATACAGCAAGCTTGAGCATGAACCAAACATCATTCTCCATGCAGACAAATAGGGGGATTCACAGTCAGCAATAAAACAACACATAAAAGAAAACCAGAGACAAGAGGGAATTATTTTTCCCCTGCTTTTTGAACTCGTATTTTTACACATACACACACACACACACAATAAAATAGTGAAAGGACTGGTTAGATGAAGTATTTTGTTAGATAAACTCCAGGAAATATTTTGAGGTTTGCTATGCAACACTGTGTTACAACTCCCTATCAAATCTGCAGAACAAACCTGCAGAACTAACCTCCTCCTGTTGTACACCCAACTGGGGCCTTCCTGGGATAAGGCGAGATGTGGACACGCTGTGCTCATCTTGAATGACTCCGACAGATTCCTAGCCATTTGGCACTTTCCCAACAAAAGACATGAAAAAGTTGAAGTGAAAAATGTGATTTGGTTTAAGAATGTTTCAAACACCAAAATGGATTTTGACTGTCATTATCCATTCATCTTCACAATATGTCTTTTTTTTCAGGCAATTAAGTAATTTATTTTTTTCCCCTTTTATAGTTGTACCACCAACTTGCTATCAAATTCACAAAGCCAAAAGACATACAAAAGAACATCTGTGTAAAGCATTTTTTTTGCTGCTGTAATATGTTGAGATAAAGTCAGATTACATCAATGACCTAACAGGTCTCACTTTTCTTTTTCAACTTTGTCATCCATATACAAATGCTATTTTGTATAGCATTATACAAAAATGTTTAAATACGTGTTAGAGGTCTTGAGGTTTATTGCAACATTTGACAGAACTCAGAAATTTTGCCTGTGTTTTGAGACAATAATATTTTTTCTCTTATCGGGTTACTTCAAAAGTATGTTTTTCACATCATTGCTTCTCATACACGTTTTAAACATTCTACCACGGACTTCAAACTGTTATTACGAAGAAAAGTTTCCAGGGATTCTGTGAAGGGATTTCTACACTAAGTCTGAGAGATCCCCCTGTCACTAATTAGCCTTCCAGAAAGGACTGCCAGCATAGGCATTCTGTTTTTCCTTCATTGATCTGAAGCAGCATAAAACACTTCGCATGGATACAAGCGCCACAAAAGGTAGCTTTTTTCTAAATCCATTTGAAAAAGCTGCTACAATAAACTTCCTTATCATCCAGTCAGCTGCACAACAAAAGAACACTGGGTAATAAATCTCAACTTAAACCAAAGAAGATTATCTAGACAAGAAAGAGAAATCTGACATTTTCTTCTTTTAAGATTTTGTATCCAAATTTGTTGTTAAAGGTCTAGTTTTATCTTAGGTTGAAGAGTCAGCACAAATTTCATAGGAAAAATCTTAACAGCAATATTAAGGAACACCCATGTCAGCTGCTTCCTAGATATGTGACAGCCTTGAAAGAATGAAGCCCTAAGCATATCTTTCTGCTGTTTCATACAAAGATACCACCAAAAACTTTTAAACCATGGACCCAGAGTATCATTGAAGGCTAAAGGAGTCCTCTAGAGATCACCTAGTCCGACCTCCCTGCTCAAACAGGGTCATCTGCAGCAAGTTGCCCAGACAGGATTTAAGCATCTCCGTAGATCAAGACACCACCACTCCTCTGATCAATCTGTTCCACTGTTCGATCACCATTACAATAAAAAAAAAGTTTTCTTATGTTCAGATTGAATTTTATGTTTCTTTTTGTGCTCATTGCCTCTCACCCTGTCAACTGACACTACTGGTGTCTGGCTCTCATCAGACATTGTCCCAGCCCTAAGCCTCAAATCAAAGATGCCCTGAGGCCCTTAATGATCTCCGGGGCCAGGGATTTGCTGAAGTTTTGCAGGCTCATGCCTGAAGTACAAAGCTGAAGAAAATCTTTACTGCAAGATTCCCAGAACAGGTTTAGTTTTTCCAAGCTGAGGCATGACCGGCAGGGTTCCATTTTCTACTTCTTCTAATCTCCTTCTTAAACATGCGTCCAAACTTTATTCAGCCCTCAGTTCTCAGAATAGCTCAAAGCAAAGCCCAAGAATAACACTCTGAATAACATCTGGAAGAAACGACAATTTTGAGCTATAGCTATCTATACAACAATAATCTAGAAGAAAATAATGTAAATTACCTATTAAAAAATGTTAATCTAACCATTAATTTGAATCATGTTCCTCAACAGCACTGGCATGTTATCACACCAGATATAAATGCACTGCTTCAGAAGTAGTTTTTTACTTGAAAACTTCAGAGATACAAGGATATTTACTCCAATACTCTTCTAGCATAGAGTCTGGTATTCCTAAACTACATCTACCTTAAAACACAACACAAAAACAAAACCTACCCAATCATATTTCGTACTAGAAACTTTAAATACTTTTATGTTACATGGCAAGAGAAGTTTCCATAGAGCTTAGTGATGTGGTTTTGGGGAGGACTTTTTAGTGTTAAGTCAGAGGTTGGACTAAGTGATCTTAAAGGTCTCTTCCAACCTAGATGATTCTGTGATGATAAATTTCAAGATCTGATTTTTAGTTGAAATATTTTCAGAAGAGAAACATGGACTCTGATTATCCCATCCTTCCTGTTCTTCCATCATCAGTACAGAAACCACTATTCTGTATACATACAAATGCAAACACATTTGGAAGGCAAAACTCACCCTGGAAATGGCTCTGCATAGCTACACCAGATAGGAAGTTCTTGTACTCATTGTACAGACCAGAGACCCCTTATCAGGTTATCTTCTTAAGTCCACTTCACCTTACACAAGCAGGATAAATAGAAGATTTGCTATGCTGAACCATATTTCATCCCCAGGAAAAAAAAAAAAAAAAAAAAAGGTGTTAAAGGAATTATGTTCTTGCACAGAGTAGCACTACAAACAAACACTGCTGTTGATTTAGTTAGTTGCCACATTTTATTGTTTCTCATTTAGTTTGAAAGCAAGCACTTGGAACAACTCTATTTTCTAGGTCTTCTGGATGTCACCACATCCTGCATCATTCTCTTCTGAGAATGGAGAGCAGCAACCTACCAACACAAAGACAGTTCTGCTACCGCAGTCATGAAGATCTGCAATTAACATTACAGTGCTGAGCTATAAAGCATCTTTAGCTAGCTCACTGCAACAGAATACGTTCTGCTAGAATGAGCCTGTCATGGATGCACAGTACAAGCAAAAACTTACCTATTTCTGATTCCATTCCTCATGAAATAATAGAAAAGTTGGAGCAATACAAATGCTATCATAGTATTGAATTTTCATCAGGTGATTCTAATCTAATTTCAATAGAGTTCCAGCTCAGACTGGAAGCACGAGGCTAACAGAAATAAGTAAGTTTAGATTCAGTCCACATAACAAAATGTCTTCAAAGCAAAGAAGTGAGAAGGGAAAATAAAAATTATAGATCAGTTTTGATCCTTCTCAGTCTGAATATGATCCTTCTCAGAAGACAAAAGGTATAGCCCAAGCCCATGATCTTGTCCATATTACTTTTACAGGATAGAAACCACGATCAGCAGGTAAATACACAACATTTTTCCAGTATAGTCAATTAACTATTTTTGTGCCAGTACCATAAAACAGGTATACTTGGCACACAGTTTGCTTACAGCTATAATCATTTGTTTCTATTAAGAAAAACCTCAGACATCCAATATTGATCTTGACCTCCAAGATCAAGAGTCTTAGGTTCATGCTACATCTATCTGAAAGCATGACTAGGAACACTGAAAACCTTCCAGTTTTCCACCTGCTTTATTCCCCCATTTCTCTTCAAGTGCATTAGCATAGCTCAGCTTAAAAGCTATGCAACATAATCATTACAGCAGCCTTATACGACATCCTTGAGTTTCACCTACATTTTACTTCTGATCAGAATACCTCTGAGGCACGTAGATATTCACAGGAATAATTAGACTAATAAAACAATTCAGAAATCGTTAATCATAAAGATAAAGGAATAATGGAGACAGCTAATTTATCACAGTGAGGTTTCACCAAGCCATGGAGTGAAGTCACATGCTTAGTCAAATACCTGGGGACAAAGGACCAGAAACATTAACTCCATCGATGCCGCAAATTGAACACACCAGCAACCAAATGAACAATGGTGACAGTTACAGCTTTCTGCTGAGCCTCACTTTGCAGAAAGTAGCAGAACTGCCACACTCAGCACCCTTGAAAAATTGCATCAGAAGTCTCTTCAGATAGGCTCTTGAAAACCCACCACCTTTATCAGCACTGCCTTTGTCTTCACAGAGTCACAGAAGCTCCCCAAACAAGTCACCAGACAACCTGAAGTGTAGAACATTGTATGATACATGAAAGAAGGAAAAACTTTTAAAGCATGTTCTTACAATGCTGCTCACAGCAGCTGTTCCACACTGAAGATGCAAAGCCTGGCTGCATGGCTTAAGAAGAATCAAGTTTCCACACTTCCCAGCAGAACTCCTCCTCTTGCAGCACTCAAGCCAATTCTGGGCTTTTGGGGTCTGAAGTTCCAGACCTTCTCTTTCAGAAGAATCTGGGGTGGGGGAAGAGGGTAGAAAGCAGAGGGACGCGAGATCCAAGTGAAAAGGAGGCAGACGGATTCCAAGAGCTGGAAACACAGCATACGCTCATGTAAGTTATAATTATGTAGTACCAGTCAACTGCCTGACATGCTGAGCGTGATGATTATGTGTTCCTTTACCCTTCTGTTTAACAAATTATAAACAAGACTTGCTAGTTACTTGCAATAGCAACAAAATCAAAGCAAGTTAGCCAAAAATGAAGAAAACATGTACTCTCCATACCATTCAGATTACAATATAACTAACCTTCCTGACAAGTTTGAATCCCAATTGCATAAGCTACAATTTTAAAAGTTACTACAATAGCAAGGTTTGCTCAATGAATCACTTAAAGACCGTTGTCTTAAAGATAACAGAAACTACAGTTTTGTCACCAATCTCAGTATTTCTAGTACAGAAAGTTCATTTTCTTTGGAAAAAAAAAAAAAAAAAAAGGTCAAGACAGAGCTCCTTTCCCCAACACTGCTATTATCATGTGTGGACATGTCAAATAATAAACTAAGTGCTCTGCACAGCCTTGTCTGCAGCACGGCACTGAGGATGTTCTAAGAGGTATTTTTAATTGTACCATGGCAGTCTTTACATTGACAACTGAATTAAAAGCCACCCCCTTTACATTACTCAATGAGGATTTAACTTTTGTTTAGTTTCTTCAAATGGTTATTAGCTGACAGGAAATCTCAATCAATTATATCCCAAAATGTAGAATTTTAACCTGCAAAATGAACTCTCCCTGTCAAGCTACAGATGTATGAAGCTATGTTCACTTCAACTCACATCATGAATGTTTTGAATGCTGTATTCCATGTGCGCATACACAATATACTCATGCTGCCTTTATAACTTAAGAGTTATTGTTAACAACTGTAATTTGCTTTGGATCAGAATTAAGGTAAATACGCACGTTTGTTCTGACAAAGTTTTAGGATAAAGATGTCAGGTAGCATTAAACATTACTTATGAAATTACGCAGTTTTGTATACAAGAATTACAGGGGGTTTCAAAAACCCCTGTAAAAGCAAATATCCAAGGTGACTGATTCAAAAGCCCTTCAATTGTTCACCCCACCCCAAACATTCTCAAAAAAAAAAAAAAAAAAAAAAGGCTAGTTAAGCAGAGGGATAAGAAATTTTTGAAAGTGTCAATGAGGCACAAGCATCTAAATAACAAAATACAGTACTGTATTTTACCTATTTAACTACAGAGAAACTTTTCAAAACAGCATATACTATGCTTACAAACTTGAACATCAGTTCCTAAGCATCATAATCAGACCCTCTCTACAGAGCCAAACTAAGATCCCTGATAACAACAAAAACAGGGGAGTATTCTCTGTCAGACAAAGAGCCTTTAGCAACACACATGCAGCAAGGGAAAAAATAATAAGTATTCAATTCCACAGAAACACCAAAGACCTCTTGGCTGTTAATGTGAGAGCAGCTCATAGACCGCTTACAATAAGGGCTACAAAATGAGCAGAACAGCCGTGAGCTATAAGCTGTTTTAGTCAAACTCCCAACACATTTGACTTAACACTGAACATCACAAGGTAGCAAATGACAAGATATTTTGGAGTTCAGTTAGAAAGGCTAACCAGAAATACTAGATGGAAGCCTCAGTTCAATTAAAGTAGCTTTCTAATGAGCTGCAACCAATGTAAAGACAATCCATCATTTGGAACTAACCCTTTATTTTTCCAATTAATTCTGCCTGTTTTCTAGATTCTTAATTCTCCAGATCAGTTGCAACTGGAGAAGTGAAATTATTGCTTTGTAAGAGGAGCAAGCAGCCATCCTAATGGCTCTTTGTCCCTAACGGAATCTTCCCCCAAACTATCAGTGCAGTCTTACAAACACCGAGTTACAGCCAGTAAGAGAACATCAACTCCAGTGCAGTTTTCCAAGAGCAAAGTCTCTTGTTCATATCAATTAAAAAAAAAAAAAAATTTAGTGCTACTTTGTCTCATCCATGTGATGTACAACTCATAACAATATGAAGAATACAAATATAATTAAGACTACACAATTTTCATGCTTTTATATTGATTATCATTAAAACATTTGTTTTGTGGAGATTTCCATTGCTTCTCAGGAGGAAAAAACCTTGCTTGCGTGACAGCAATTGAGACAAATCTATTTCAGTTGTCTTATCCAGACTACTTGGCAATAAACTCAAACTGAAAAAAAATCTCAGAGTATTGGTTTTACTACCTCTGTTATTTTGTTTGTTTATTCTTTTAATCTAAGTCATATCCAGCTACAAAATAAATAAATAAAATCCACAGCACATTTTATCTTGATATATTAAAGTCACAAGAAGATTTCCCAAATCTTCACGAAATTAAGTCTGGCTGTCCCTTAATAGCAATTACCATTTTTATCTCTAACTCCTACAGGAAGGCTGCTTTGGACCCTCACCATCTGAACAGTCAGGAATCCCCTTTTAATGTCTAAATGCGTAGGTTTCTACAGCCTATATCCATCTGAATTAATGCAACAATTTCCTTATCTCTTAACTCTATCCTACACATTTACAGACAGCAATCAGAATTTCTTCTTGCCCCAGTAAAGATTTGGATACAGGCATTAATAGGAAGAGCCTCTTCTTTCCATGAGATCAGCCATACAGCAAATCAAACAGGGAACCTGATCTGACCGAAAACTAACCCAGCAGAACTAGTTTTCTGACAGATCAATGAGATCTTCTCAACAGCTGCCTGTTGCAGCAGATTAAATGTATCATGCAACTGCATACCAAGAGTTTACAAAGAACTTGCTAACAACCTTAAAAATAAACCACACATGAAATAACATCTCCTAAGAAGCACAACTTACAGATAGCATTCTCACAGGCACTTGAACCTCCTCACAATTGCAAAGAAAGCAACAGACAGAGAAGGGAAGGCAGAAGAGCCATATTGTTTGACATCCATACCATGTGGTCTTGCTTTTCAAAATTACATTTGGCCAGGCACAGATGAGCAATAAGAAGCATTCACACTCTCATAAAGAGGGTAAAATTTCTCTAACCCGCTAAATCCACAGGATAGAGACACCATATATGACAAGTGATGATTTTAACTTTTTATCCTATGATCATCACAAACTTTTAAATGCCCCCTAGAACAGCCCATTGAAGTCATTTTGCACCGTGTATACTAATTACCATATGATATAAAGTTTACTCTTTTGTGAAGTGCTGTGATAAAGCATCTTGGAGTACCTCACCCTGCGTACCTTTCCTCCTGCAAAGCCCACAGAGACACTCCAATACATTATTTTTCACATTTAAGTGGCAAAGGGCTGTTGTACCTGAAGCCAGCCCTGAGGACTCAACCCAGTCCCTCTGGAAGAGCCGGGCAGTGCCTTCCACAGATGAAGGGCTCTGCTTTGGTGGCGCATGGTATTGCTCGCATTCACAAGGCATTTGACCTTAGCACGGCTGCTGCAAAGGGACAGGAACGGCTGCTGAGCTGAGGTCAGGCTGGATCCTTCTTCCCTCCCTCAGATATAAAGTTGCTTTAGGAAGCCCTCACCAAACTCATTCAAGTAACAATTCTGGAGATGTTGGATGAATGTTATACCCACATTTGGTCAACTGCATGGAATTCACTGTTTGTTTTACTGTTTTTAAGAGCATTGCAACCAAATTTAATGGTCTCCAGTATGTTGAAGCAAGTATATATACATATATAAGACTAATCATAAGATTTGTCATGATAAAAAATAAACCTCAATGCATTTAAGAAAAAAAGTCACATATGTAGCCTGAACTTAGTAAAAGTTCAACTCAAGCCAGCTAAGTTCACTATGTCTAAGAACCCAATTCAACACAACCTGGCCTCAACTTCCTCACTAGGCATTCACTTTACCGCAGAAATATTGATATCTAATAGCACTAGTAGGTAACAAGCAATAAAGTTTCCTTCAGATAGGTATTTGTGACTCCAACGAGCATCTACCCTTATAATGGATGAATTCTTAAAAATTATTATTTAGAAATGATTTACACTACAAAAAAATGCAGGCTTTATAAGTGGAAAGGAGAAAGACATTCAGGAACTCTCACCCAGCCCTTCTGCAGAACTGCAAGAGAAAATAACCACTATTAAAATAACTCATATGACTCACGTCACACCCTAAGCAACCCTAGACAAGGCTTAATCCAACACTTTCTGATGCTTTTTTCTTAAAAGCACTTAGAAGAGACTCGCTCCTCAGCAAAGATAGAGCTTATACCAGTAGAATTGCTTCTGCTTGGCTAATTTAGACCCATCCCCATGCTGAGCAAGATGAAAGCCTCTGGGAAACAAACCTGTGCCTACGTGGGGCCTTCACCAAGAGCTGCTTCAGGTGCGTCACCTCCCTGGACCTGTTGGTACCCAGCTCCTGAACCCTCTGCCCTCCTTAGTCCCTTCTCACAGCCTAGGAGGTGCAGACAAGCACAACTGGACCACCTAGGCTAGCAGCAAGTCACCCCACTTCAAGGAAGAAGTTCTCAGCTCTTTGGATTGTGTCCATGGAAAACAGCGTAATGACAGAACTGGGTACCCACAGCTCGCGGCCCCCATCGCCAACATGCATTCTGGTTGTCCTCAGCCTGACGGTGGTTAGCAATGGGTGTGCGATATCAAAGATCACCACCAGCATCACCAGGCAAAGCTCCTGGATTTTTTCATCAAAATGGCCTCACGCACACGCCACAACCCCAGTCCGATCTGGCTTTTACCACCTGCAGCATCTGCTCCAAGTTCAAAGCGTCACGCACAAACACAAGCAAGTTTTCCCAAAGTAGTTTATTAGCAACAAGCAACGCGGAGATCAGGAGACAGACACCTGCCCGCCCCACGCACTGCTAGCCACAGCCACCTTGCCACACTGCAGAACTCCACACGCATGGGGCGAAGATGGAGCACGTGTGACTCGCACTGACCGGACAGACAGACGGACAAAGCCACTGCGGAGGGGGGGGCTGGCAGCAAACCGGGACAAAAGCCGGGGTGCGCCGGGTGAGCCGGGCTGCAACCCCCGGAGCACACGGCCGGGACCGGGGGCACGGGGAGGTGGATGGCGGGCGACAGCGACCGCTTGGTGGGGAGAGGACAGGGCTCAAGAGCAACCCAGAAAGACGACAAGAAAAGCGAAAAGGAAGTCAGGGCGATGTAGCAGCAGGTCTCCAGGCGAGCTCTACCTCCCCCATCCAAGCACCGGAAAAATGCCGACTAATCGGAGCGGATGCGCGCACAGCTGCGCGCACGGCCGGCCGCGCATCCGCAGAGTTGCCGGGGTCCCGGCGGAGAGCGGGGCTCGGCGCGGGGCTGACGCCGCCTCGCAGGGCACCGGGGCGAAACCCCCCGCGCCGGGCCGGGCCGGGCCGGGCCTCACCGGGCGGGGCGCGGCGGTTTCTAGAAGGAGCCGCCGCCCCCCGGGGCCGCCGCCGGCGGGCGGATAAAGTTTGCGGCAGCCGTCGGCGGCGCCGCCGCAGTGCCGGGCGCATCCGCCGCAGGCAGCGAGCCCCAGCCCGCCGGGGGCCGCCCGCCCCCCCTCCCCCCGCGGCATCCCCCCGCCGCCCGCCCGGCCCCGCTCCGCTCCCCGCCGCACTGACCGATGACCTCCTGCAGCTCGTAGGCGTCCCTGCAGATGGGCCAGCCGACGGCCGGGGCGGCGGGCGCCGCCTGGGGCTGCTGGACGTGGACCGGCGACTCGCCCGGCTCCGCCATGATGCTGCGGGAGCGCCCAGGCACCCGGCGACCTTCTTCAAACTTCCCTTCCAGCAGCACCTTTCGGCCGCGCTCCCTCCCGGCCGCCCGGCGGAGGGAGGGAGGGAGGAGGCAGGGCACCGAGGGGGAGGAGGCAGAGGCGGGCGCCGCCGCCGGCCCCGGCCGCTCGCCCCGCGCCGCTGAGGGGAGCGGCGGTTGGGCCGCCGGCGGAGCGCGGCCCGCGCCCCCCTCGCACGGCCCCGGCTCCCCCTCAGGCGGCCCCGGCGGCGCCTCCCGCCCCCTCCGGCCCCGGCCATCTTCCTCCGCGCCCAGCCCCGCGGGCGCACCCCCGGGGGAAGCCGAGCCCCGCGGCGGGGATGCCGGCGAGCACCTGTTAGGCCAGCAGCAGCAGCGGCCGGGCACACAAGCCTTGCTGCCGGCAGCGCTGCTGCCGCACGGTTGTGTTGGAGGTTCAGGGCACCGAGAGCCGCTGGGGTTTGGCGGCTCCGAGGGCTCCGCACGGCAGCGAGGCGGCCCCTGGGGACAGGTAGCGGGGCCTCCCTGCAGCCAGCCCCTGCCCAGCGATTCCAGCAGATGTGCCAACAGAGGTCATAGCTAACCTTTTCCACTACTTGCCCTCATGCAAGATCAGATTTTAAGAATCCCTCATGATTCTCTGCTATTAATATTACCATGGAATTTTGTTTTTTAAACTTTTCCACCCTCTTAGCAGTAGTGCCACTGTTGTATAATGCCAGCAAGATTTCACTTACTATGAAATAATTTAGGAAAAAGAGAGCTATTTGTACAGTCTGCAGTCTCACGCCTACTTTGAATGCTTTGCATTAAAAGATTTATGGAAATCTGAATGGTAAAAGATTTTCATCATAGATTAAAAATTTCACTTCCTACTACAGGAGGAATTTAAGGTCATTGGAGCTAATAATGGAAACGTGAGCAGGAACCTTCTCAGAACAAGCATTGGTTAATATCAAAATCCAATCTCAAAGTTGTCAGGAAGCATGATGAAGTGTGCTATAAAGCCATAACAAAGGGATACACGTAGCTTGTTAAATACTTAATTCAGTCCTAGGTCAATTCAGGATGAGCCTCTTTTACTAAACTTAATGTAGCTTATTTGGTAAAGACTTTCAGTAACTAGAAGCAAAAAGAAAAGATCTATTTTACTGTGTTACTGAGAAAGCAGAATAAAAAATAAGGTTTTCAATCACTGCTTAACATTTCAACAGGTGCATAAGCAACTTGCAAATGGGGACTCATTTGTGCACTGAACTTCTATTTTCTTACAGACAAGAGCTAAGCTCAGTATGGCGACCCACAGTAATAGAAAAATCATTATTGCGTGCTTTTGTGCTGAAATAATGATTTCCCTCAAACTAGTTTTTAAAAGCAATTCAGATATCTTCATATACACACATTAGAAATTATCTGCCACAAAACTAAAGGTCAACATGACTTGGAAGAGGAAGTATTAAATTGTCATTCAATATTAAGCTCAATGCCAAAACTAGACAAACTTGTTGTTAGTAGAGAAGACCTTTCTGCCAGCAATAGCATGGAAAAAAAATAAGACAGCATAGGGCAAATCAATCAGCACAGAGAAATGGGTTACTCACTAATGATGGAAAACAGCCAGCTTCTCCATCCGTACTCAGCTGTTGCGGGTGGTGGCAGGGGGATGTTTTCAGTTCCTGAGCCATGAATTCCTGTGATGCTCCCGCCCTTTCACTAGCTAAACTGCTGGTTTATATCTGACACCATCATAGCACTATAAGTCCTGGGACAAAAATCACAACTTCGGTAATTTCTAGGGAGTACCTGCACTCCCCAATTTCTGGAAATTAGCAGCTTTTATAGGAAGAATTTTTCAGGATAGCAACTCAACAAACAGAGGGACCTGTGGGAAATGCTCCGTGCAACCTGGATAATACTCAAAGTTCCAGAGCAGAGTACGATAACACAAAAGAAAGCAACAGCAAGACCTTGAAGCAGTTGGTTTGTGCTAGTAGGCCAGCTGCCTTTTGGAAGCAGGTCCCCTGCTGGAGATGTACGGGAATAGTCCTGCTGCTTAAAGGAGTTCAGGAAATACTGTTTGATCATGCTTTTTAAACATTGAGTGAATAGCTATCCGAGATTCTGGATATCCGCGATTCTGGACTTTGTGAGCTAGGACTCACAAAGTCAGTGTTCTGGACGTCAAAGAGAGCTCAGAACAGTCCTATCCCATCTGAACATGGTGTGGTCTTTCCAAGTGCTTCAGAAATGTAGGACTCAGATTTTCGAAGCCACTGGATTGAGTCATCCAATGATTGATTTCAAAAGTGAAGTGTTTTACATAGCCAGCCTACAAAAATACTAGTGTTATTTAAAGGCTTGTAGACCACCACAGGAAAGAGTTAAGACAGTGCTCATACCCTTCAGTAGCCCCCCCATAGTACCATGTGAAGACAGAACAACAGTGTTCAGAGCAAAATAATTCTGGCTCGATCTGTAGGTTTGAAGGATTTAACTAAGAATAATACTTGTGTCCACAGCAACACAAGTGACCAATTAGTTAGCCTTATAAAAATACCTGTATAAATATATAGGTAAATATATAAATATACCTTTATAAGGTCAGAAATAAGCATAAGGAATAGGGGTTACAAACAATAACACATACCACTAGAAACACACCCAATCCTTTTTTTCTGACAAAAAGGGAAGAAAAAAATAGGAAGAACAGCAGGCACAACCTACTGCCGCATAAACCACAGCAACCACAACCATATAAACCAGCACAAACTTAAACAGCAAGAAAGAGCTATCTTTGCTATCACCTCTGTCTTAGAGACACAAGCAAAGCAAAGCCATATTCTCACCCAAAATTGGCCTAATATTGCAGTTATAACCATCACATGGTACAGCACAGCTGCCTGCAATTTTGTACCTTAGGTTTGAAAGCCTCTAATTTGATAGGAGTGAGGAATGGCTGTGCTTTTAAACGACACCATTGAATACAATGGCTGATACAACAGCAGCTGGTGCTGATGGCTGGGGACTAAATGCTTTCAATCATCCTTTCACTTCTAGTAAATATATAGTTAAGTAGGTAACAGACACATTATTGTCACTGGGATGCTTACTTTCATAAAAGCTTGTAGTTTAGGTTAGTTTTTGCTTACACAAAAAAAGCATTAGTATCTTTTTGGCAGTATGAATTACAAAAAGGGTCTTAATACACTGGGACCTTTGGTTCATTAGTCACTGTGTCAGCTCTGCTTTTGCTAAGTCTCCCTGAAATTAGTATCTTACAGGGCATAGTGACCTTACGAAACAAGTTGCTTTTTTTTTTTTTTTTTTTTTTTTCCTAGACTGAAGGCCTTGATGTCTGTGTCTCTTCTCCTCTGCCTCCCTTCTTTGTAAAGCTTTGCAAGCTCAGCAAGTTTCCTCCTTAAACTCAGGCTGTAAGATTTTGTGTTCTGGGTATTAATGATTGTTGAATCAGTAATCATTAAGCTGCAATTCATTGTTATGTAGTTAGATTGGCCTTTTAATTATTTCTTCATATGCTATGCACCAAGCTGTTACTGGTCCTTGCAATAGAAGCTTCCACTGCCTTTCTGGTAAGTGCATTCAGTGCCCCAACACCTACCCCTGTGATTAGTGGCTTTTCCTATCAGAAACAGAATGAAGCCCTGTTTTCTTTCATGAAAACGCCAAACCTTTTTCTTAAGTATTTTCTTATTTAACCATCTGATTTTTCAGGCCACAGATGCAGAAAATACTCACAACTTAGTCTCAACTGCTCTGAACTCAAGGGACCATGATGGGCATTTTGAAGAAGTCACTTAAAATAATAATGGAGCCTATGCAAGCTTCTTTGCAGAGCTGGAGAGTGGAGATGGTCTCATACGAGCTATTTCTTCAGTGTCACAGCTAGCATTGCATGGTAGAACTACCATTAAAATAATTATATCTTCATGTCTTCCCCATCCAGTTTTTGAGATGAAACCATGAGAACGCATATTGCAGCTGACTTGCTGCTGTTACCAAGCCAGCCAAAACTGAAAATCACCGGTTTAAAAATGACTGGCTCAGTCCGGCACCATAAGCATTGGTGGCTCATTACCTACACCATGATGGTGCTCCAATGATTATATATTTCAAACATTCCAAATTCAGAATTCTGTATACGCTCAGAATATTTATACAGCAGTTAGTCATGCATTGACAACAGTAGCCTTTTAGCAACATATACTTTTTGGAACGTGCCAGAATATCAATTTCTGCTATGATGATTCAAATGAATTTAGGATACAGTCACCATGAAGATTACACTGGACTAAAGATTAATGTTGCTTTTGAATTCCAGTTTAATATTATTAAGATGTTATGGGGGTGTCTGAGTTACTGAGGCTTTTAACAGGAATGAACTCTCTCTGGCTGTGGATGAATAAAAAACATAAATATGTTGATCTAGGAGCTTCCATGGCTTTCATGACTGTGGGGTATGAATGTCTCATGCATATTAATAAATTAATATTCACATACTGAAAGGCTGGGGAGTATAATTATCTCAATTTTACAACTGGAAACAGAGAGCTTTAGGGATTTGCTAAAGGTCGTACAAGAATTCTGTAGCAAAACTAGGACTATTATGCATTTTCTAAGGATGAGATTCCACATAGTCTCACAGCGAGATCAGGCTGGTTGCTAATTCCCAGTTTGGTTCAGCTGAAAAAAAATTAACTAGTTTACCAGGCAGACAAATGAGTGAGAGAGGGGATGAACTGGAGAGGCATGAGAAACTGGCCAAAAGTGGAGAATAGAACATGGTACCATTTCAATGAGAGCACAGTTTTAGATTTGTTAAATGGTTACGGAATGACAGTAAATCCTAAACAAATAACTTCATTATAAAAGGCTATTCTTTGCTTGTGTAAATGACCCTAGCCTTTCCACATTTTCCATTTATAATATCAGGAAAAGAACAGTTCATACTTTACTGGAAAGCTACAAACTTCAATTCAGCAACGTTTGTAAAGTGCTTGAGCGCTTGAGATTGAAACACTAAAAATAAAATGTTTTACTTTTACTTTGAGGGATGTAAGATGAAATCATTTTGTAATCTTAAAGCTGTAAGTATGCCTGTATATGAAACCCAACTATTAAACAGAAATTTATGACGACTTTTAAAATTACCTTTTTTTTTTCTTTTTTCTAATGGAAAACCTGGAGTCAGTACTGGTGGGCAGTGGTCAATTCCTTCTGGGAAATCAAAATGGCAGTTAAAAATAAAATAAGCTTTTCTCATATTTTATGATTTCTTTCCAGCATTATGATTTACAAATGAGAAATAAAGCTGTCCAGAGCCCCTGGCTAAGTTTCCCCTCGAGTAATTCAACTAGATTCCTAGTCTAGCTCAAGCATCATAAAAAGCTCAGGCTCCTATCTCTCAGGGCAGCTTGTTCTGCTTTTGGAGGACGGGCAGAGCTCCTCAACCTCGGAGGGAAAGGGGTTGCAAACACCACTGGAGTGCATGCAGCCCCGGCAACAAGGGCTCAGCACCAAGACGCCTCCAGAGCTTCACATGTTGAGTGCTCCCTACACCCACCATTAACAGCCAGAGCAGCAGCACAGAGCAGAAGCACTCTCAGCAGAGCTGCAGATCCAGATTGCTTTAATTCCTTCAAGCCTGAGAAAGCACTGAAACATGGCAATATACCCAAAGGGGAAAGGTCAGAAATTGACATCCTTTCGTATTTATCAGGCAAAGCTCACAAAGCTTACCAGTAACAAGGCAAGCTATGAAATAGTGTATGAAACAAAAGTCCTGTAGGAAATGAGTAGTCCACTCCAGCAAGATTAAAATGACAGTTAACACATTAAAAATAGAACTCAATTCTAAAGAAAAATCTTTCTTCCTCAGAACAGTGAGAATCCTGTAAGATTTCTAAATACTGTAATTGCTTTCTCTTCCACCTGTAAGAAGAGCAGTAATATCCTTAACTGTTCACAGTAGTAAAGAAAAAAAAATGTTGACTCAAATATTTGCATTTTAGTCTTCTTTAAAAGACCTTTACCAATTGTTTTGGGCCTTGCACCATTTTTAATTGAAGAAAATGTGTTTTCCAATGTATCAGTATAAACAACATTATTTTCTAATTCATGTCTTAATATTGGTATGGTTTCTTTAAAAGTCCAATTTATCCATGAGTGATAGCAATCTAAATATTTTAACACTGCTTTTACTACACAAGAAACATAAAATAGGCAGGTTAGACACAACCTAATTTTCAGTTTTTTACTGGCATATTATTAAAACAAACAAAACATCACCAATAGACAATTTTTCATAGATGCTGTACCCATAAAAGCCCTACATTTAGTACATCCTAGTGGTATAACATTCAAAGAAAGCACTCCTAATTTTGTTTCAGTCATTACCGATACAGTAGAGTCAATCAATACAGTATGTGAAAATCAGATACCCTGGTATGAGCAGGTTTTTATTTTTTATAGCATGTAATGTGTACTATGCAGATACAGATATGAAAGTCAGAGCTCTGAGCTGGTGCTCTGCCCTGTATGATTGCCCTTATGAAACTATTTACAGCAGTAAAAACTCCGCTTTCACTAGTTCTGATTGTTTTGCTTATGTAAGAGCAGTTATTGTTCTAATATAAAAGCAGAATTTTTCCACAGAAAAACATATTTGGAAATGGTGCCAGTCAAATGCAGCTTTTCCTCTGTTGGTAAACAAGTCCTAGCACGGGCACAGCTTTGTCTTACCAGTGATTACACCATCACGTGGCATCATTCTGGTATGAAAGTACTCACTGATGTAGGTCATGCCAGTTACACAAAGTGTCAGCTGAACTGATGTAGTTCTGGCATTTGATCTTTGAGTGGCACCAGAGAGAGCTGTATGGGAGAGGATATTCTATTTCCACACACCAAGAGCAATGGGAGTCATCACAGCTCTCTCTGGAATGTGTAGGGCCCTGGGTAAATATTGCTAGATAACAATTAAAGGCAAGATTAGTATTTGATGCGAAGAACTGGGCAGCTGGAAGCACTGGAACAGCTGAAAATCTGGGCAGGCAAAATACAACAGGAAAATACTTAAACAGAGCTTTCATCTGAATCTGCAGGGTCAAGGAAAATAAAGATAATAATAAAAAAATAAAATAATAATAATTAAAAAAAACCTCTTGGAGTATAACCTGATTCCCCACAGTAACTAAAATCTCTTTAACATCATGCATATAGAAACTGCTTACTTAGAATATGTTTACTACAAACTTGCATTACACAGACTTGAGCAATGCACCATGCATACATTTGAAACGTCAAAGTGCCGTGTCCTGTAACCTTACAATAAAAAAGGAAAGTGAACTTACAAGGGAATAGGCAACCTGTTTAAGCTGTGCACATTTAGGAAGTCAATCTGGTCTCCTACACTGGGTTGGATTATGAACAAAAGCTTCATTCCAAGTCTTTCAGGAGTCCAAAATCTTGGCTAGCGGGCTGGCACACTGAAGCAACTGAAGTTGTTCAGGAGGAATGTGTAGACAATGGAAAACAGCCTGATATTCCACACAGGGCTGAGAACCAGCACAGCCCTGCAGGAAGGAGCTCGGCAAAGCTCAAAATTAAGGATGACTTGCAGGTAGTCCTGACAGTAGTAGCATGAATGAGAACGATACCTAACATATAGAAAACAAATAAATGCTGGGAAAGCCTTTGCTTCCATGACTGGACAAAAGCAAGAGGTGGGTACTTAAATAAAGATTAGATTTAAAAAAAAAAAAAATACTGTCTTGAGCAAAATGTGAACTGTAATTGCCAAAAATATACCTGAAGAACAGAGCTTGTAAGGTTAAGGCCATTAGCACAACTGGGGACAGGAGGTGCCCAGCTGCACCTACCAATTCTGGAACAAGATCCCAAACCAATGTCAACTTTGTTTTTAGACAGCAAAGTGCTGATCTGTAAAATGTTAGAGAAAAAAAAATCGTAGGCTATGTGTGGATTTAAAAAGCAAACAATAGAGCTGGTAAAATTTTATATGGGCCTCATTGCAGCTTCTGTGTCAGATTTACTGTGGAGGTTTGTGATGCGCCACAGACACAACTTCAGTGAAAACAAAAAGAGTAGCTTGGTGACGAGAAAAAAAGGCACTGGTAAAATCCTTCATAGGCTTGTGTATGTTGGTGGCAAAAATATATAATTTAATATTCTCAATTTCCTGGAACAGATATGCTAGAGGAGTATCTCAGCTAAGCAGCTGATTGACAAAGTCAGAGTTGTTTAGCTGGATAAACATTCTAGGTTGCAATTTGTGTGGCACAAGTCTGAGCATGTCACAGTAAAGTTGGTGTCTTTTTCTTCCAATTCAACAAGATAGCTGAAAGTCTTTTTAAAGTAATACCATCCGTAATGAAAGGGACTATAGTGACAGCATCACATTCTGTTCCATTGATGCCATATCCTGTTACTTAATAGTGCAGACTATAATTTAGCAGTTCTAACAATGAATCGTTGTTGGTAACCTACAGACATTTTTCACAAAAAAAATCAAAACTGGAATACTAATAACAGGGGAAGCTGGAGGCAGAAAGAAAGAAAAAAAAAAAAAAGATATGAGAAACTACAAAGAAATAGAAAACCTCAAATAGCAAGGGTGGTGAGTCCCTAGGAATGAATGCTGCTTTGAAACAGACAAAAATGGAAATAAATCATCGTAGATATCAGAGATGACAGCCAGGGTTACCACTCCAGCCAGAGACAGTGAAAGGAACATAATGGCTCCAAACCCAGAAAGGAGGGAGACCAGATGCTACAGAATGAGATGTAAGTATTGTTTCATTGCAAAGCTGAGGCAAGATCACCAAATCCCCTGACACAGAGCAAGCAGAACAAATGAATTTTCCTTATCAACTGCAGCAGTGATATTTCAGCTGAGAATCACTGAATATCATTTTTAATCTCTAAGCCATACAAGTAAGTTCCAGGTATCACCTGCAAATTTTAAAAATACCTTTTTATTTGTAAATGTTGTCCAGAAAGGAAGTTGAAGCACTAGATCGGGCATGATCACTTACGCCACCCCAGCTGAAGGGCAGGAACTCCTTTGCCTGCTACAAGGTTTTCAGCAAGCAGATAACTGCCTGTATTCCAAGAATCTATTAATAACATGGTTAAGGAAGACCAGACAGTCTTTGAACCTGCTTTTACACCTCACAGTTTTTCTCTAATAGGCAGAAACATAGTGGCCTTTAATAATGAGAAGGGAAAGGAGTATTTGCTTTGCTGCTTTGTCAGACTAAAAATAATTACCAGTTCTTTCTCATTAATTCTCCCAAGACTCCTAACAAGTGATAATACATACAGGGTTTTTTGTTGTCTCTCCCACAAATGTACTCCCAAAGTTATATAAGAGCATTTTTTGCTGCTTGAAACAGAGTAATAAGTAAACACAAATATGTAGGAGTTACAATATTTGCAATACATATTTCTTCTGCTGCAGTAAAATGCTTCCATTTTAATGGAGCAAACAATAGAAAAGGTTTATTTTCACACTTATTGTATCCTATTTATTGGTATTCCCTGACACTGTTTACTGTCTAAATGCTATATTGAACAATTAAACAGCAGTATATGTATACTTATCTACATATAAATCAGAAAATGCTCTTTTTTAGATTCAGATGTTGTCTGCTGAATGCTTTAAATCAAAAAATAGGACTTAATAAGGGTCTTAGATTCTGGGCTATAAAGTAAATTAACGACTCCAAGCTCAAAGAAGATTTTTCCACAATAAGAATAAAATAGTTTTGGTTTTGTTTAAATTTACATTTCTACTGCAGATAGTACTAGTCATCTTCAAAGCTGCTCTGACAAATTCTGACAAAGCATTTATTCAACTGTGTAACTTCTGTGAAGCACTGGTATATAACCTAGTCAAAAAGCAGGAGAAAGAATTTAAATCTGTTTAATTTTTTTTTACCCCTCTTCCCCCCCAAAAAAAAAGAAAAGACAAAAATTTGATAGTTATATTCACAGAGAATCTAAAGGTGCCTCACAAGAAGTCCAGGACTCAGCCAGGGTGTTTTTATGCTCCCTGGCATCAGTACAACAAAAGAAGCATCGTCCTATGAATGATGAGACACTTAGGAAACTGCCCCTGATGTCATGGACCCTGAGCTGGAAATAGTGCTGTTCAGCTACCAACGCCATTAGGTCTGTTTTCTCACGAAACATATCCAACCATGTACCCAACACCTGTACACACCAATGACAACATGAGATCTCTGAACGAGTCTCAGGGTTCAAAATTCACCATTACTTTTAAATGGAAATCTTATATTCTGGAGATCCCACAATGACTGTGTGCTACTAGCTAAACATATCCAGCAGACTGCCTTCAGCCAGGGGAATTGCAACCTGACACACACATTATGAATCAGGAAAGTAACCAGTATTGATTTGTATTAGTGCTGATCTCATATTCCTCAGCAACATTCAGGTGACATTTCCATTCACTTGATGAATTAGAAGTTCTTTTGTAGAAGCCAGCCAGACAAATCTAAAGGACTATTACTTTCAAATGAGAGATATCATAACAGAAAGAGCCTGTTTTCTCAAGTTTTGAAGCATTTTTAACCTTGTGCCCCCCGAAAGTTGCCAAGCTGACTAGCATGGATGCTAGACGGATAATGGAACAAGACAATTACCACAGACAGACAGCAGGCTTCCCCAGGCTGCAGAGATAACACGATCTCAAACTCCATCACCTCATCAGTCTCCAGTACCTCTGCTGAGACTGCCACAAAGCATCATTTAACAGCAGCCCCAAACTGCAAGACAATGAACTAATTTTAAAGCAGCTGACACTCACTCAGCCAGATGACAGGGCTAGATACAGCCTATAATCACAGAGGCAAAAGGGCCTATCTCACTTGCAGATTGCCAGTTTCTAGATTTGTACGTTAATTTTTAATTCCCACTCTCGCCTACACTTTGCTTGGAAGTTCAGCTGTCTAAGCAATTTGCAGAAGCTTAAATTATTTTTAGCAGGTGGATGTCTACATCTTTCTGCTACTTATACTCAGTACAGTGACATTTTGTTAGAATATAGCTTATATATATCTTTATACTCCCAGAAACAAGGCTACGGGAGGGAGGAATATCTCATATCATTCTAATTGATATTGTTGGGGAGACGAAGAGGGAAGAGAAGTTTTTTAGGTCACAACTTCTTCATTTCTGAAGCAGACATGGGAAACTTGGAGATAGACACTGATCAGAAGCAGGGACACTCAGGGATGGAAGCACTCCCTTACCTTACAAGGAGACCGTTTTTCATGGAATTGTCACTCCAGCTCTGATCTCTCAGCCCTTAGCCTAGGCTGCTTTCCAAAGATGAGCCTAGGAAGAGCACTACATAATTTTGCTACATATTAAAAGTCATAAATTCACTACAGAGATCATTTTTGCTGTACAGAGCCTGCTGTTGTTCCAGAGCCACTAACTCTATATCCTGCAGCCCTGACAACATCGCTGCTTCCCGCCTTGCTGTCAGGCTTCTGTGCCTCACAGGTGCCAATTATCCTTTTCCCTCAATTGTTTAAGGAGCTTAAACTCCAAATAGTCGATCCTTACATGTATTTGCCAGAATTTTAGTGATTCTGCTCCAGAACTGAAGCTAGCCCGTATGTACAAAAGCCTTCTTAATTCTTTCCAGCAGTATCAGTGTTCTGTACAAGATAGGATCTTGTATCTTTATCCCGCCATTGCTTTACAACAGTACCACTCCTTACTCTTCCATGTACTTTGTTTACTTTTCCCATGGGCTTTATATGGGCTTTATCACAGATTGAAGGGGAAGCACACACACATTTAGGAGCATCCAAGGGAGAATCTTGTTTTGCTTTTAACATTAGATGTATTCCGAGATTTAAAGCATTTTTAGAAGGTGTCTGGGCTGGGCAAATCCACAAGGGCAGGTAAGCCAGGCCCACGGGTGCCAAGAGGCAGCAGGGGCAGCGGCGGCCTAGTAGGCAGGATCTGGCAGGATCTGGCCAGGCAAGGGGGTAGGCCCAGGGATGGCAGCCAGGAATGGCCAATGGTCTGATGGCCACCAGGCGAGTCTGCAGGGACAGGGCAGGTCCAAGGTGAAGCCAGGAAGCCCAGGCAGCAAGGCAAGAGATGAGGAAGAACAAGCCTGGCACAGGCTCATCTACAATGCAGTTTAGGCAAAGGCTTGAGGTTAGATGCAGGAGCAAAGGCTCCAGGAGATGCTCCTCACTGTTCTCACAGGAATCTGGTCCAGGCTGTATTAGAGCTGGCCTTGAGCACAGACAGCAAAACCTCTGCAAGGGGACCTTGCCTGGTGGTGCACTCAGTGCCCTGGAAATCCTGTGGTTTCAATTTAAGTCTGCTTTGTCTGTTGGGAGTTCCAGCTGCCAAAGGATAGGAGCTGTTGGTAGGACCTGCAGTCAAAGAAGTTCTCCTTGACTTCAGAGGTGCTACAGAATGTGAAGAGAAGCTGATGCAGGTTAACATTTGTACTAGATGTGCTGTAGTTCTTCACTGTGATCAAACTGAAAAATTCAGTGGTTGGTTGTGTAATTACAGTCACATCTTTAAAGATTCTTGCCACATGCTGGAATTCAGACAGTTGGTAGCTGTACTTGTCTCTTCGAAGTTCTGGAACATGACCAGGTGAGGTGGGAAGGGCAGGCAGAAATAACTTGTCAACAAAAAGTTTCTCTTCATGTTTGTTCAGTCCACCACTATTTCACTTATTTATATTCGTTATCACATTCTCATAATCTTACCTGCTGTTAAGTTATCATTCCTTGTCTTTCCAGGCATTTATCTTTAAAAATGAGTTAGAAGTTAACAGCAGAATTTCAGTGCCGAGAACTACTATCTAAAACATTTTCTTTTAATCAGAAAGGACATCTAAATTCTACATCGTTCAACCAAGTCTTATAAAAGTTACTTGATCAAGAAAGTTTTCAGTTTATTTATTCACACCGGTTTAATTCCCTTGTGCATATAAGTATGCATAATGAATGTACAATGTAATGTGGTTGGTATACAATGCAGTTTAAAAACAGAAATAAAAACAAAAACAGAAACAACTTTTTTTTTTTGTAAGAGAATTGCAAAATCAGATTGATTGTTAACATTAAGACACTATGAGAAATTGCAGGTTACTGAAATTGCCTCATCACCTTCTGAACCACCACTCTCAAGGATTGAATAGTTGTTTTGCAAAGCTCTTTGGAAATGTAAAAAAAGCCACCCCACTACCATGCTGGCATACCAAAAATGAAATCCTTCCACAGTTTATCTGTCTTCAGGTACAACATTTGGTATGAAGAATGATTTTTTTAAAATATCTCTAATACTTTGTTTTCCTCTTCAAAAAGATACTCCAATGCAGAGCCTGCTTTCAAACTTCAAAGAGTCCACGGAGCCCAGAGGGCTGGATATCAGACACCCACTGTCTCCCAGGAAAGCCCATTCCTCCTATCTTAGTGGGGAGGGAGCAAGCTGAGGCACTGGCAAGTGAGCAAAACATTAAGTGGATTCATTGTCCTGTGGTACACTGTGATGAGATACGCCAATGGTCATGGGAGCTACTGCTTAGGGCATCACAAGGCTTCATTTGGCCCCCATTGGGTTTCCTTGGCTGGAGGCTGTTCATTCAGCCTCTTTGAGACAGAGGTGTCAGCATTGCACCAAGCATTCCTGGAGTGGGAAAGCCTTCCAGCCCAACACTACTGAGCAGAGCAGGGCTGTGATATTCTCACATTGTACCAACAGTCCCTTGGCAAAGCAACTAATTAAATTAGAATGATGGAGCTGAAATTTATATCTATTTTCATTACTTGGAGACTTAATAAAATCCCTATCTGAAAGTAGAAATTGTGGACCACATAACACTTGAAGTGATAAGCTATTGAAATAGGTCCTGAGAATGAAATAGCGCCTTTTAATGAAATTCCAGGTCTGAAAATTATGTTCCCTGTCTTTCTTTGCATTGGAAGTTTTGAGTCTGTTTATGACTTTTACTGTAAGAAATGCCTTGATATAATTATTATACGCCACAAAAAACATCCATGTAACCTCTCTGCAATGTCATTATGCCAACTTAAGAAACTCCTATGAAATCTTAAAAAAAAAAAAAAAAAAAAAGATTGCTTTGGTGGTCAAATATACCACAGTATTTTTCAAAAGCACTGCAATTTTAACAAACGTCTATAGGTACATAAAAGGAAGAAAAGAAGGACCTACCCAATCTCTTAACTATCACAGTACTTTATTGTTGCATTTCAGAATCCTTCATTCCATCAACTTTACTTTTTATTGGTCTTTGACCATGGTCTTTTTCTGAAAAAATCACTAATACTCCTTGTTTTCTACTAACCTTATTCCAGCAGTTCAAAATTCATATCATATCTGTATTACAGCCTTTGTGGAATAGTTTTTTTCAGTGGGTTCTTCAGATTTTAACAGAAAATAAAGTGCTAAAATTTATAGACTTAATGCTGAGACAGGAGCTGAAGATTGGCTCCCAGCTCTGTGTTCAGATGAAGGCTCCATGCAGTTAAAAGCAGGTGGTCTCAAAGCTATAGCTGCACAAAACGGTATGAGACAAATCTATAATCAATAAGACCTGTTATTTGGATACTGGCAAAATACCAGTTCTTACAGTGCAGTGGATAGAATACTTTATCACAAGAGTACCTACGTGCAAATCATTCAGATTTTTTAATGCATGATCTTTGAAATCACAGAGTGAAAATTAAAAAAATATTTTTCTTGCCTTCTGCAATAGCAAGTAGTTCACCAATTGATGCAGCCATCACAAAGTGCAAATCACGTATTTCCTGGCAGTTAACATCATTACCCCTGCGATTGTTTGGGCAAGCTTTTGACTGTATGCTCCTAGAGTTTTAACTGATTTGGTCCTACTTGATCCACAGTAACATGCCAAGGAGACAGTGATACGCTTCTCCTCTCTGTCTCAAATGTCCTTGTTGCCTATGCTTTGATCAACCCATATGTCTCTGGTAATGAATTCACAGATAAAGTGAGCTTTTGCTGGAAAACATCATTCAAATTTAAAAGGTGGACATTTTTTCTTCTGTCATACTAACAAATGATCAACCAACCTAGAAGAATTATGTGGTGTTACTTGATCTCTAATTGTCTATGTCCTGATTAACTGTCATTTCTATCTCCTATTTTGTCTTCCTGCTCTTGATTGGGTACTTCTTATGGTGGATATATAGAGACACCGAACCTCTGCAGTTCCACTGATAATTAAAATATTTTAACTGTTTCAGGAAAGAATGAAAACATCCAGAAGGAAAGATGATTTTAAGAGAGATTATATTTTTGGAGAGAGCTGCTACTGCCCTTTCTACACTTACCCTTACCTAAATAAATCACTTTTGCAGATGTCTGGCAAAATCAAATTATAGTGACAATTTAATCTGATACATCCATCACTAGGACTGCAGTCTGTCCTTAAAGGAGAATGGACTTGCTCACCAAATTGATTTTTTTTGTCTCCCTCTGCTATGATTATCCACTTTATATACCTAAAACCAATAGAAAAGGTCATCCCAGTTCACAAGCTGTTGGCTAAAAAAATATGTAGAGACAGAAAGACTGCAGAAAATGCTGTCCTCCAGATTTGAGGCAACAATTTGGACTAATGCTAGGTCCATATAGAGGAACAGATTTGGCTGAAAGAACCCAAAGAACAAGAGAGTATGCATGCAGCTGAATGCAGATTTCTTGAGGATTCTTAATTTATTTATTTATTTTGAAAGAACTGAGGCCTCCATCTTCTTTCCAAACTATAGCTGAAAACTGAATTCACAGTGAGTAAATTCAGGTAAAAGCAGCAAAAAGCAGCATGTGTTTTTTTGGTTGGTTGGTTGGTTGAAGTATTGTATTTGCAAGAGGCCCTCCTTTAGACCATGTAATGTAAACCTCTACCTGACAGTGCATGCAAGTGGTTGTTATTTCTCTGTTGTGTAGTTTTCATCGTTAATTTAGTGAAGTACAGTTCTTCAGGAAATTTTCTAGTGGGCTGTAAAAAAGACAGATAATTCTTGATAAGCAGTAACAGCAGCAGTATCTGCAGCCAAAGGAACAAATTTATCCTCCTGTCAGTCCCTGTCCTTTAGATCCCATCCTGTAAAGTGGATGTTGTACAGAAGTTTGCACCAACAAAATTAGAACAATGTTTCTGAAAAGGTCAAATTATGTGCCTTTGCAAGAAATATTTCTATGTTAGAAAAAGTACATATTACAGAATGTAAGCGATGATTTATCGTGTTTTGATTCCCATGAAAGGAAGGAGAATTCAAGAACTCCTGTGTTAGCACCTAACACAGTCCTTTTACCCTACAAATTGGAGGGAAGTAGTTGATACCACACTGTCTGTTCCTAAGCTGAACAGAAAATGCCAGCCCACAGGGAAGTTTGTGAAAATGCAGCTCTGACTTCCCATGCACATCAGTGTTCCAGATGCAAGTCAGCAAGTACTCCTATATGGAGACAGGGAATGTGACCTGCAGTCACAAAATAGCTGCTGCTGGGGGTGTCTTGAAAAATGGTGGTCCAACTCTAGACCATGGTCATTAGTGTAGTTCCAGCTTATTAATTTCAGATGAACCAGAAATAACTTGGTAATGTTTTACTCAAGCAACTAATATGGAGTAAGAAGACAACATGCATTGTGTGTGAAGACCCACATGAATAGTAGAGCAGTGTTCAGTGAGACATCAGTGTACCTCAATTTCTCAATTTTAATTTTGCAATTAAAAGGAACTTTCCAGCCAATATTTCCGCTTCTTTCATAATTACTCACCAAAAACAAAGTTTCATCAAAAAAGCAGAAAAGGTGGAAAATACTTAAGCACAGAGGTAATAGCACTAGCCCTTACCCCAAAAACTTTTACTTGTTGAAAGGTGCATTCTAATCCTAGCTTAAAATTTGTAGGAGGAATATCTTCAGCCATGAGAGTCAAACTGCTGCTTCATATACTGCTCTCTCAGGAATATCCTAAAAAGAAATGTGGCAGTACTTCAAAGGATGTATTAACACAATACTCTTTGCCTTTTCTATTGCATATCCTGCTTTACAAATCTGCTGTGCATTGGCTAGTTCTCTCAGTCTTTGTTGGGAGGGAGAGTGAGGTCTGGTACCCTCTGTGCTCCTACTCAGTCTCTTTCTAGCAAGTAACTTCTAAAATAAACATATTTCAGATAGATTTCCTAATGCAAGTAGTGCAGTTGACTACAGGTCAGACCTGTCAAGCAGTAATTTTGAAGGCTTCAGTGTGAAAAGAATAGGAAAATTCTTCCCCTCTTTTTATAAATGGATGAAGTGCCATTTCAAACATGTCATGTTGTAGGTTCCATCTCAAATACCCTGGAAGGTTCTGTTCCTTCAGGATAACCAGCTGCTCAGAACACGGTGTAAGTTCCCCTTATACATGCATGTAGGCTTCTCAGCACCACAGAAGTTACTCCTTGTGAAAGCTAATTCAAAAGGAAAGATGTAAGAGGAACTGACCCATGATTATGAGACAACATTGTTCACATCCCTGTGTTTTTACTAGCTCTTCCCAGCAGTATCCTCCATTTCATATCTGTATTACGATCTGCCCTGGTGAAATTAGATACTAATTAAAAATATCAGACAGTAAATATAGATCCAATATTGCAATGCCATGGAAGAGAAGATACAGAGAATTTCCTAACATTATGTTAAGCAATTTTCAAGTCAAATACAATTGTAGTTTATTTATCTACATTGAGATCAATGAGCTCATTTTATACTGGAAAATAGAGCATCATTTTCCTTAAACAGCAGTTTGCCATTGTAGGACATAATAACCTTGAACATTCAAGTCAGCAGGAGATTTTTTTCCTTTTACCCAAGTGGCATCAGGTTCCTGCTCTTACTCAGATACATAATCAGCTAAAAACATCGGGTTTTTAACACATAGATAATAAGGTTCAATCTTGCATCTATTGAAAATGACTAATGTTTCTGTCATCAGGAAAATACAGCTTATAGTACACCCATGAATTACCATAGGTGTCCTTGGTACGTATTCATGTATGAACTGTATGACCAATATGGCAATCCAGCGCCTCTAATTGCTTGCAAATAAAAGAATGTGTGTCAGCTCCAAAAGAACATTTATATCCAACCATGAGAGCATTGATATTCTCCATAGATCTTGCAAAAGATAGATACGTGTAATAAAGCACATGAGTTACTGTATTAGATTGTCAGTAATATGCATTTTAAAAAGACCCTGAATATGCATTATAACATGGTCAATTAAATATGTTTGTAAGAACCTGTCAGTAAACAGGAGAAATTCACACTTCTGAAAATACGGAGGCTATCTGCATCAAGAATTCAAGGTTAACTATTTAGTTTTATTCCTAGAGTCTATTTTCACCTTGATGTATGAGCATTAGTGCAAGTGGATGCATGTCAATGTACAAATACTTCAGTGAGGAAGTGCTAACTCATGGTTAGAACAAAAGATTAAAACAATAGTAGCTTAAACTACTTCTTTATAAATAGCTCTTTATGGTATATTGGAATTGATCTCACAGTAGTGAGCTAAACTAAAGGGGCACAGTGAGACCTAATTAACATTTGCAGCACATTGTGTCTGGGTGAAGAATGCTAATAGAATCCCAAATTATTAGTGCCCACATGTCTTCTGTACTGTGACTTAAAAAGAACTGTCCAGGTTGCCATAAAGCATTACACAGACACAGGTATATAGAGACACAGAGATACTGGCTGATATACCATCTCATCAATTGGTACCCAAGTCTTATTTTTAATAGCAATTTTCTTTCAAATTACTGACAAACAAATAATCCATCTGGGACCAGTATTGTATCTCTAGAGTTTTTGACATGATGATCAAATCTGAGACAGTTTTATCACACGTGAAAAACAAACACTATTCCTACAAATCAAGAAACCAAATGAATAGACAAGAAGTTGAAGGGATGCTAAGGTATGCTAAATAACATCTAAAGTATATTTGTCCTTGAAGAATATAGAGAAAGGGAAGATTAACTACAGTTGGTTTCCCATTTAAATATATGTCAAAAGGTCAGTGTTGCTTCCTGCTAAGATATTTAGAAAATAGATATAAACTCGGTATCAATATATTACTGGTAAAAAATCATCACTGAAGTTACTTTCATTTGTGTGTGGCATACAACTGGTGCAGGACCCAAAGACAGTGTCACAAGTGGAATTTGAAGTCAAACTTTAGCTTTTCCTGTTTTAACACATTTTAAAAAGGAGAATCAAGCAAGGTGAGCAAGAAATCTTCTAAGAAAGTAAGTATCATTAACCAGATAGAAGTTTCATGTGTGTGGTTTTTTTTTCAGTCCAGCTTTCAGAGATATGTCCTATACATTGAAGGGCAGCCTTCCCTGCCCTCTTCACTGGCCAGGAAGGACCTGGTTCTGAGAGATGCCTGTTTGAGGGACCTTAATTTGCAGCAAGCTGTAGTTAGGTTGCAGTTTAGTCTACTTGTCCAGCCACTCCATATCACTACAGAAATCATTGCTAACTCATAGGAAGACAATTCGTCCTATGAGGAAAACCAACACCATAGGCAGCTGCTCCATATTCAAAAAACCTTGGAATGAGGGATCTAATTCATAAAAGGCATCTCTTTCACTGCCATCCCATTACCCTTCTTTATAATTCAATTATACCATTTTTATACCATGGACAGCACGAAAGGCGCTCAAAGCCACAGGGCTGATCACAGCAAACAAGCAGCTGTTTGTTGATGCATATTTGATATCTTACAGTCAAACAGCATCAGTTTTGCAAATTAGGCTCCCAAGTGACAACCGCATTGCCTGCAGGTGGTGCAGGAAGTCTGTGAGGAAGAAAAAAGGGAAGAATGTGAAACAGCTCCTTCTGAAGGAGCTATATTTGATTCAAACTCACTTTGTTTGTTGTCGGTTCTGACAAGCATCAGCCAGTGGAGATGCAAACATGGAAGGCTCAGGAGTGACAACAGAACTAACACCACCTTTCTAGAGATCTCTGGAGGAAGATGTGTGGGGGGATTACCCTTTATCTCCCCTAAAAATACTTGCAAGAGAAGCACTAGACAAAGAGACCTCCCAATGTTACCTACTATCACCGTCCCAGTTGCTCCTGGTTACTAAGCTCACTGAGGCACTCAGAATCACAGCTGCTATAATATCATCCTTGGTCTCCGTGGTCTGGGCACTTAGGCATGCACAAACATCCTAGTTTTGGCTGCAGGAAGATCCCTTTCTAAACTGGTTTAGACCAGGTAATAACTGGCTTGCACAAGGAGCTGTTCTTCTCAGGAGCTGATTGCCGCTGGGCAGCGTCAGGAGTTTGCTCCTCCAAGGCAATCAGTAGATCCAGCTTACAAGGAAGGTAAGCACAGACATAACCAGTGTGTGCTTCTGGAGGAACGCGGGGGCTTTATTTGCATCAATTTCACTTGGTGTAATGCTGCTTCTAACACATATCCTAGATAGCTGCCACTGCTATCAATGAACCTTGTACGACTGAAGGTTACGAGTTACTACATGGGGCTAATATTGTAGGAGGTCAAATCTACGGAGCAGATTGCCAGTCAGAGAAGGACAACTAAGGGCTGTCCTGGCAGGTTGCAGGGGTGGATTAAGAATGTAGAAGAGCTGAGCTGCCAGGTCCTGTCTCCTCTGAAAATGTCAGAGACTGAGCTAGAACCAATGCCTCAACTCTATCCAGACCAAGCTGATTTGGATGCACGTGGGATCCAAAGTTTAAGCCTAATTACCAATAATCTTGGTGACAGTCAGTTGAAGATCTCTGCCAGCTTTATATATACAACCACAATGTCTATTTGCTGTGGAAATGTTAATTACTGTATTTTCATGATTTTTTCCTGTCCTGCAGACTAAAAATATCCATTTTACAGCTGGAGAGGAAGCAGAACCACAGTAATGTGAAATGATTTCCTTAAGACCACGCTGTGTTTCTTCAGCAGACATAAGGATATGAATTCTTATTTCTTGGTTCCCAGGCTAGTTCTAGTCCCCATTCTTATCCTCACATCTTAAGTAGTTGTTTTTCTATGCTTTTACAGATTTTCTTCTGTACACAGAAATAAGTGGGTGCAAGCATTTAAGACTCCCTAAATTTTGGGTTTGGTGGGCGAGGGGGGGAGGGCGGTGGGACATGCTTGAAATTAAAAAACAAAGTAAATTTTTGAAAACCAGAATGAATGTTGTTAAGGAACTCAGTCCTCCAACACAACTACTTATATGGCCAGCTGTTAGGCAGCCCTGCTAACCCTGTTTTACGACTACTTCATAGTGTATTCACGATGAGAAGTGCTCCAGAATTCTTCATTCTGGGTAGAGAAAAACACTTAATTCTTGGCTTCAAGGAAATCTTGTATCAGATTGTTCACATAAGCATTACTGAAGATTCGCCAAGGCTGATGTGTCCAGGAAGTATCAAAAAGGGAGAATATGCACAGATAATTTGGTGGTACCCAAATCATCAAAATATTTTTATGAATATATTAATAAAGCAACTTCGTTATGTTCAATTTAGGTAACTATTAAGGAGTTATTTGCCATCTGCTTTTTAAGAAAGGTTGAATTACCCTCAATCAAATATACTTGACTTGTTGGGGTCCCTAAATAAATTTTAAATAAGGTTTAAAAAAAACTGCAGCAAACGGGCTTATTCTATATTACCACAAAAGAATATATTAAAACTGCTTTAAAAACTTATCCAACAACCACCCCAAACCCATAATTTTATTGTATTTTAATACTAAGAAACTGTAGCATAAGTGTGGGGAAAAAAAAAAAGTATTAAGGAAACTGATGTTTATTTTTTATCATCCCAATTTGCTTCAGCAATAGAAAGAAGCTGAAATTATCTGACTGAATTGTAAGACTGTCATTTAGGAAATTATCCAGGAAAATAAAGCACAGGTTATGAAGAGAGAGGCAATTTTTTAAAATTATGCTTCACCTATCCTGGTCTCTTTTAAATTCCCCAGATTAAACAGAACAGACAGCATAGGACCAAATAATTTTTCAGTCTGAGATATGCCATCTACTGTAGATTGGAAGGGAAAAATTAAACTAATCGTATGTCTCATAGGAGTCCAAACTAATTTAAAACTTAAAATGAAGCATCATTGTAGGATCCTCAATGGGTTATCTGTTGCCAAAAGAGCAAACAAATCATTACAGGGAAAGAAAAGAATGGCAGATACCCTGTGATAGGAAAAATCATTGCTTTGTTTATATTTACAATATATACATTGGCATTGTTTATGTTGACACTGCAGCATCACCTGTGTGGTCTTTGTAATTCCATGTCAGAAAGGATACCACAGAGCTCATTAGAGTGGTTTCTGGAAGAGGTGGTGATCAGAAAACGATGATCAATCAAGGGAATGGAAAAAACTCCCCTATGCAGACAAATTAAAAAAGCTAAGGATTGTTTGCTTTAATGCAAAAATAAATAAGAGCATGGGAGATAAAAAATATATTATGAACTATCTTGAAGCTTTCCACCTGTATTATGTCTGTAGATGAGAACAAGGCAACATTCAATTAAATTAAAGGATGGGGATACAAAAGTAATGAGCCTCTACACTGGACACCTAATATAACCTTTGCATTCACTGTCATGAGGAGAACGATGAAAGCTGACAAATAATAGTCAGAGTGTCACTGGATAACAAATATCCAGAGTTGTAACTATGGACAAGGCTGTCTGAAGGGTGTTAAGCTTTGGGGGGATTCATAAAATCTCCAGCAGATTAGGAAGAAATCTAAAGCATGTGTAGGGGGAGAGTGGAAGACAAATTGTTTCCATCATCTGACAGCTGCAGAGGTCTCACATACTCTTCTGAAATACCTTGCACTGACTGCTGACAGATGAATTGAGCCCTGGGTCTGATTCAGCTGCCAAATTATTGGCTTGTTCTGGGACAGATGAAAAAAAATAAGCTCTTGGCCTCATCTTTTGCAAATGTATTAAATGCCTCAAAAGAACTGGCAATCAATCAATTGCAGTTATGTAAAATACTAAAGTAGCACCTGTCTGATGATGAATTTCAGACATGAATTTACAAGGCTGGGACTCTCCTTCAAGTCCTGCTTGCTATGACCTGTACAGCTATGTGTCAGGAGAAAAGCTGTCCAGCCTCCTCCCAGGCCATGGAAGGAAGTTGTACCTGCCCTGAGACCTCTGGGCTGGATTCTCAGCAGGGCTGACTCAACAGATGTTGCTTTAGCCTCCTGCAGCAACAAAGTCTGATCCAAAGCCTCTGCTCTTTCTTCCTACAGCCCATGTAATATATCAGGCATAAAGGTTACAGGCGGTTCTGCCAGTATGTAGGTATTGTGCAGTAAATTTTGTGAAGCCTCAAAGTGTCAGGGGAGACCTGTGTAAAAAAACTTGTCAAATTGAGCTTTAGATACTTGAATTTCTGAGGCACATTTGTGCTTTTTCCATGGGGAGATCAGTTCTTTTCTGGGCTGCTTTCTATTGCACAGGGTGAGAGACAAGGGCAGGAGGCTACGACAAGCCATTAGAGAAGAGCAGGCTAGCTGAAGGGAGAAGGAAGGAGTTTGAAACCACTTGTGTTTCAGATGTCTCACATTAAAATACATCAGAATACAAATTGCTCTGCCAACAACGGTGTTTGAAAACATATTGATTATTTAAAAACAAACATACTTCATCCGGTCATAATTATTCCTAATGTGGCACTTAAATGGTGAACCATCACCCAGTAACTGCTTTTGCTCATGTGTGATGACAGCCTGTGCTTTATCACATGTTAGCTTGTCAAGTGAGACCCTGGGCTTTATGCTAGAGGTCATTTTAACCAGCGAATGACTGCAAACTTCTAACAGCTTCGTTTACACTAGGGTTTGAAAAGGTGTTAGTAAACAGAGCATGCTAAAATAAAGCTTTCTCTAGTAGAGTCTCAGTGGAGTAAGTACCGCCACGAGGTGTATAAGGATACCAGCTGCCAAGTAGGATGAAAGATTTTCCATGTTGGAGTATCCCTTTCTCCTAGCTCCATGCCTGGCAAGATGGATGGGATCTGGCTGCCTGTGCACGCCACTGCCTGACACTTCACATGCCAGAAAGCTGACAGCTTCCAGCTCCAGCCTCCACACAGCATGTGCAAGGAGGCCACATGTCCAAAGAGGCAAGTTTGTCTCACAGGTGGGGCCAGATCCTTCAGGCTTCCAGAGAGTTACCCAACATCACAAATTCATTTCCAATCTGCCACCTTCCTCCAAGAATCCGGTTGCTAGTCTGATGACAGTTTGGCTTTTTTTTTTTTTTTTTTTTTCCCATTGCAGCCTCAATTTCATAGAATGAACTCCTAAAAATCTGGCCCTTGGGTTAACTGGAGCATATGGTAGATGTTGCACATACCTTAGTAAATTGAGTGCTGTTTTACAGCCAGTAGGAATGCCCCAGGAGAAGATTGTGTCTTTGCTGTGTGAACGTACCTGAAATAGTTGGAGTAAAACAACTTTTCAAGAGAACCTGTCTCAGACCTCATACCTCTAAGAGTTCACCCAGGTTAATGACTGTGAGCTCCACTTGTGCCTTTCAAAACCACAGGGAAGGGTGGCAGCACGTGGACTGCAGCTGTTGCTCATGCCTGGGGTATGCTTCCCTCCTGACATGTTCACACAGGTGGCATTGCAGCCTTCATCTTTCCCTAGAAGGGTGTGACTGCAATCGTTTACCCTAATTGCTGTATTCCTCTTTCATCATAAATTGTAAAAGCCAGCACCCCCACACACACACTTTGGGTACTGCTTCCCCTACTCAGCAGGTGGCAAGTATGGGCAAAAGGTCCTCCCATGCTCCATGTCCCCTTCTGTGCTTCCAGTGCCTGGGGGCCAGCTGGGGACCAGCTCCCCTCTAGGCTGTTGTGTTTTGCTCCATTCAGGGCCCTTACAGAAGCATCAGGTGCAAGTCACAAAGTGATGATTTCTGGCTGTGGGGTAAGTGGCATCTGGCTCCCTCCATGGTTTGGGCATTGGAAGAAAAAGAATTCAAAAGTTACGTTTAAAAAAGAAATCTTTCTCTGAGTAGATCTCAGGTTTTGGGACTGTCAGGCATAACAAAGCAGCCATGCAATTATTTTTTCCTCCAGCTTAGTTTTTCTTAGCTTCTGGCATGTCTTCTTGCTGATTCTTAGAAAGTGAGATTTTAGGTGTTTATTGCTGAAATCTTGAGTGATTTAGAATGTATGCTTAAAGGTAGTATGACTTTCAGAACTTACTTATACACCGCTAATTTTCTAAGCAGTTAATGCTTTTTAAGGACTCTAATAATTTATTAGCACATTTCATGTGCTATAGCTGATGCAAAAATGCCCATTAATCCTCCCAATGTGCAAACAAGATAGATGACTATTAAGTCCCTATGGCAAGCCTTGGGAATAGCAAAGATGCAATGACCTGAAAATTGTATCCGTAGCTCCTTTGCCTTTAATTAACATAAATTCACCAGTGGAGTGCCTTTCCTCTTCTTTATTAATCCCTTATCTCCAGTTGTGGATCTGTTTCTTGAGCAATTAGGACAGATAGCTTACACTTTCTTGATTCTTACTTCAGACTCGCAGGGGCTGCCCAGCCAGGCTAGATAAGCTGGGGGTTGGAGGACAGGACACGGCCATCCCGTGTGCAATACATTTCCAGTTAAGCGAAAGATCCCTAAGTAGGTAACTAACAAGTTTTCTACCTCATACTTGTGCATTTTTCATTGCATGTTTCTGAATATGCATTTTGTCTCCTCCTTTTCACACAGTGTCAGCCCTTCCACACTTCAATTTCTTCTTTCCTGACTGCTGGCCCAGAAGTATCAGACGCTGCATAGGATTGTGGAGGATGCCCACTTGTGTGCGGGGCAGAAGCTGCAAAAGACAGGTCAAGGCTCCTGCCTGAAGTGACAGAAGCATAGTTCAGTATAGGACAACTAAAATGTTTCTACAGGAAACAGAAGTATGTGCGTCACTGTTGTTCTCTGTGTTTCTGGGGGCACACAGTGAAGGTAGTCTACTGTTTTGACTCCAGTTGCTGTTGATTGTCATAAATTTTCATGCATCTTTTGTTTCTGGTTTGCATTTCAGAGATACACAACTGTCCCTGGAGCCAGGCAAACGAGAGCTGTGGATGCATGTGGTTAGCTATGAGGAAATCTGAAATCGCTCAAATCCTGATGCGGCTACTAGCATCACCACACAGCTCAAGAGTGTCAGAGAGACTGGGATGCTAGCAGAGGCTTTGAGACACTGCAGAGTGAACACTGTAAATAATGCAGATTTTCATTGATAAAGAAGTTCATTATGATACTCTTTCTCTCTGTGCAATTACTTTTATGTTTAGTTTTGAAATGAAGAGGAATGTGGACTTTTATCTGTACATGGGGAGGAAAAAAAGCAGTATACTATTTCTGTGCAAAAAAAGAAAGTTTAAAGGAGGCAGTAGGGTTTCACTGAGGCAACAGGAAAACTTCAAAAGCGGTAGCATGTTTATATGGCTGTTCAGAGTTGCAGATGACTAAACTGTGTTTTAGCTTAGAAATCTGTCCCTATCAGCTGAAATACTTTATACTCTGTGCACCTCTCTGAATATAGCTCTTTCCTTAAGCAGGAAGGGTCTTAAACCATGTAAAACATTCCCTTAACAAGTCCTGATGCCAAGGAGATTTAGAAACTTACAGCTAAGTGAAATAATGGAAAAGGCAAGAATCAGTGTGCTGGGAAATAAGGCAGTGAGTCATGGTAAAAAAGGGATCTTTAGGAGTCCCCAGTTAACAATAGTATTGCAAGTCTATGTAGGGAAATACATCTAGTGACTTAATGGGCAAAATTGATAGGATTAGAAGGGTGCTGAGAAGCAGATGATTAGAGTCATCTGTTTAAGAACAAAATGACATTAAAAGTAGAAGGTCATAGGATTTAAAGATTAGCAATATTAAGTTTAGAAAAACAGCAAACTCAGAAGTCAAAACTGCCAGGCAGTCTCTCCTGCCATGTTACCAGTTACTGGAGCAGGGAAATAATAGTAGTATGTGATTGGCATAGGTATGTAGTTTGGGTTATGTACAGAGATGATTTTGTTCTACTTGTAAAATCACTGAAGTATCTCCGTATTAGACTTTTATTTTTAAAAGCCCTTAATAGCCATCCAAGGAAGGCAAAGACTGCTAATCTTTTCTTTAATGCCCATCCTGATAGGTGTTATCAGAGACAGACAAGATGAGAGGAAAACAGAATTTGCTGCCAACAGACTGTATTAGAATTGCTGGATAATGCCATGGTATTTACCTGAAACCTGTTATCATTTAAGCAGTGACAGCAGAACAATTAAGTGCTAATCTAAGGTAGATGTTTCTGATTACAGTGCTTCCATACAGCTAATGTGGCTACACTGTCAGCTGGGTCTGTGTAGCCTTGGCAAGAAGAGGGAGGTGAGGGTGGGAACAGATTAGTTTTCATTTCCCCAACAACCTTTGGGTCCCAGGTTCTATTAACATATGAGCTTCCCCCATCATGGTATTTTGTCTTTAACCCAACCTTATGGCATGGCCAGACCAAGAAAGGGTGACTGCTAATTGCTACATCAGCAGATCTCACTTCAAGTGCTGGGCTATGTTATTCTTCTGTGGCTTTGAGCTACTAGAATTGGAAATAGCATCTGAAGTGGCCCTTCCTAAGGTATGTGATGTAACACTTTAGACAAGATGCTGATCTCTGCTCCTGCCAGGCAGACAATAAATCATCCTTAAGTCAGCCACTATCAAGTGCAGTTCCCTTCATAGCTGCTTCACATGACCCCTGAGCCAGTCAGAGGTGCCATCAGAGCATGAACTTCTTCCCTTGTTGCTGCCTTCTGCTTCTCTGAAGTCAACAGGAAAAAAAATGCTTCTTGATAGTCTTTTCAGTTGCCCTTCTTCTCCGGTACCCAAGCACTTTGCAGGAAAAACTGCAAGCACCGAGGTAAATAAAGAACGAATAGTAAGTTCTTCAAGCACAAAGCTATCCCCTCAGCAGTACACTCTCCTTACAGCCACTGCCTTTTTCCATCCTTGAAGTTGCAAATCTTAGAGTGTTGTTCCAAAATCAACTGGCATTGGTGAAATCCTTGCTCATGCTTGTATTTGCTTCACTCCATGCTGTGCTTTACTAGATGACTAAACATGCTGAGAATGTTGTGATAAACATGCCAACTATCTTTGATATTTGTGGGTGAGTGAATTTGAAAGCATATTTTAGTAGCCTCTTAATTCCTGTTCCAAACAGCCTCTGCCTATATATTTGATGCTGTTTTCTCTCAGTTCTTAGGCTGATTTTGTAATCAAATCAGTATGAAACCAAATAGAACATAATTATATAAGTGCACCAATAAATAAACCTGTTAACCCTCTCAAATAATATTGCAGTAAAAATATACACATTCACAGCTCAAAGTGAGTAGAAAAATGACCACATACATAGGAAAGGACAGAGGAGAGGCAATCAAGTGAGAAACAAAAATGGCTTAGGAAGCAATGAGAAGTCTGAAAGAGGAAAGCATTAAAAAAAAAAATAATTGATGCAGAAAGTCAAAGAAATAAACAGCAATTAGTGATTCAAATACCTAATTAATATTCTCTTTTTACAAAAGAACACCTGCAAAGCATTCACTGCTGGGTCTTTGTAGTTATTGATTGGTGGAAGGAAAAAAGGAGAAAATTGCCACTGCCAACTGCGGTTAAAAGGAGTTGACAAATTGACACTAAGTGCTCCCTCACATGGTGACTATCCACACTGTTATTAACTCAGCCCATCCTTTCAGACGCTTGTACTTTGTTTAGTGTTCAGTGTTACAGTTTTTAATTCCTGGGTTTGCTCTACATTGCATAATGGTTTCTGCAAAACATAAGTCTGAACTTACCAAAGGGGAAGTAGTATTTTTATAACTTTAATTTTAAAAGTAATCAAAACTTAAATGTATGAATGCTGGCTGCTTATAATTCTGACAAAACGTTAGTACTTCTGAAGTGGAGGGTTTCTTGTTCTTCTAATACTGCAGAGGCTGAGTCAAGATACTGTGGAGTGTAAAATTTTACAAGTTGTGTTGGAGTCTCAATCCTAAGTCTTTGTTTGGATCCTCTGCTTTCAGAGTAACTTCTGAAATACTGTTGTGATAAAACAAATACAGCAAACATAGTATTATAGGACAAAGAAAATCTTCCATATTCTGCACGAAGCAGAGGATTATAGCAGTTGCATTGTGACTTTGCCTCCTCACAGACTTTAATGGGATCTAAACACCCATGTAATAGAAGGTGTAGTATATGACCCAAAATAACATGCCGGGGAGTGTTGATTTTACCACACAGTGAAAAGTCAATCTAGAAACTGTACACTGATAAAATGGCAGAACTTCCCCCATCCCTAGGTGGTGTTCTAGAAGACTTGAAAAATATGACATAAAGGGCTTAATCTGATTTAAATATGTGGCATTTATTTAAAGATGAGCACACTATAAGGAGTTTATTTTGCAATATAATACTGCTTTGTGTGTCTGGCTCAGCTGAATGACAGCTCATGTGAAGTTTGTGTGTGTTTTGAAATTGTGTTACTATAGTGGGCTACCTGCCTTCCTCTATAGTTCCCTGATAGAGCTTATGTTCCTGCTTTGGTACAGGAAGAATTCCCTACATGACCCAGACAGCAGGGTACAACCCATCTCAGCTCAGTTTTCCACTCGTAACAGCTGCAGTTTTCTTCTTGTGATGAGATGGGAGAGAACTGCCTTCATGTGAGTGATTCAGGTTCAGTTAGCATCATGTCAGAACATTTCTCTCTGTTCCCCATCTGCCCCGGAGGGCAGAACAAAAATGTGTTGTACTTGGTGATCAAATCCACTGGAAGGTGCAACAGGATAAAGAAAGATAACATTCTCCTTACTTTAAACTGTCTCCTTTTAAATCGCTTTCCTCCCCCCCAACCGCCAACGCTTTGGGCCCTAGCCAGCTGGATTTTCGTTCTCTGATATCCTAAATGCATAGTCAGAAATAAGTGCATTGTGGTTTGCATTATTTCATTTATTTGTTTCTATGATGAGTTCTTATTTCTAGAAGCAGCATTTTCTTCCTGAGGTTTAATTACTTGGGGTTTCAGTAAATTAAAATCTCTTTATTGATAAACAGTAGCCAACAATGACACTGATAAGCATGTTAGTTAAAAGGTTGTTTAACATCAAGTGATACCATTGTTTGTTTTTTCTTCCAATGAATATCCTTTCCAAGAAACAGCTATTGTTTTGATTGAAAATAAACTTTGGAAAAAAAATCTTGATTTCTTTAACGAAAAAAGTCTGCCAATGTTAATTGATATTATTCAGCTACCCTCATGTGCTTGGTTTGGAGTTCTGCTATTTAATTAAGCTGTCTTGATACAGACCTCACCCACCAGGGAAGCTCCTGAGCTTTTGCAGCTGTATTTATTTTGGTCTCTTTATGAACATGGTTAGCTAACAAAAAGTGGTTTCCAATGTACAATTTGTTTGTAACGTTTCTAAATTATAGCCTGGCCCCCTTCATTGTGTAGAAGTAGAGGCTTCCTCAGCACTGTAACAAAAGCCAGCATGTAAGGAGCCAGCACTAGCACAAAAATGTTTTGCAGCAGTGCTGATCAGCAAGCATATAGATACCTGAATTTGGTTCCTCTGAAATGATCAAGACCACCAACCTCAGCAGTATCAGCTGTTAACTGGGAAATTAATGAAATATTACATCTGTTCCGCTGCTGGTGAAACAATGTCCCCTGCAAAAGTTCTGTTTTGAGAATGTAGATTCACTGGCATATTGAATCTCTTCAGGTCAGTTTCTAGAGTTTTTTGATGGTACCTCCAGTCAGTTAAAACAGCCTTCTCATTTGCTGTGTTTCTAATTTGTATGAAGTTTAAATGTACTCTAGATAAAGCAAAATAGCAACAGCCTATGATGACAGACAGAAGATAATGAGCTCAGCTAACTGCCTTCTCAATTGGTCTGATGGCTTTCCTTCTGAAGTCAGAGACAAAACTGTCATTGACTTCAGAGATGGACTGTACACAAACGGTATAAAACCATTAATACTTTGTGGTTTTTCATATGTCAGTTTTTTCTTACCTCAGTACAATATTCTAGAAATTCTAGTTAGAGAGACAAAGGTCTCATAGGCTTTGAATTTTTCCTTTAAAATAAATGAATCTCAACAGTACATATTTTGTTAACATAACCAATTGTATCCTATATATGTTTCTAATAACCACTTCTAATCATGTTTGGTAGAATGTCTATATAGTTGCATCATGGTATACAGAATATAAGCTTACAACAGGATGTCTTAGCAAGTACTTCTTGTGGGAAGAAGTACTGACTCACCTCACCAATTTCGCATTCTTCCGTGGCAACCTGTGAGGATGTCTGTCTGTCTTTGATGCACCTCCTTTACAATCCACCTCACGTTGCAGAGCAGGAGGAGCATTAATCACACTGGTATTCTCCCCTGCACAAGACAAAAGTAAACAGTCAATGCAAAATTGTTAGCATCTCCCTTTATCTCTCTTGGTGTGAAATGCAATAGAAAAAAATACAAAATAATCATCAAGCAATAGAGCCAATTCAACCTTTTCAAGACTAAATATTACTTCAGAAAATGTAGTCTTTATTACAAATAAGAAAGCTTTTAGTAATGGAGGTCTAGAAAGAATCATTGCTGTTGGTTGTTGTTCTCTCAATCTTTTTTTTTTTAAATTGATGTTTCAAGTGTTTAAGCGTTGCAAATATGTTTTTGATAAATGAATTCTTAGTGAAGTTACCATAAAACAATTTTAGTGAATCATTCAGAGACCTATGAAATGGAAAAGTCTTGAAAAACTCTAAGTTTGCCTTATCCTTCTGGTAAATATCTCTAAAACTCCATTCTGATATTGTTTTTTGAGCTTTCAGAGATACATGACTAATGTTGAGATGTCATGTGACATCAGTACAAATACACCAGTTTATTTGCTGTAACTCTTTCTTAGTCTACTAAGAAACTGGTAATCCAGCTCTTCTGGCCAAGGACCTTCTGTACACATTTGGTTCCTCTGTGTTCGGTTTACACACTAAGCAGTGAAGTAGTAGCTACTGAATGTAGTGAATTTTTCATGACTGTCCAACACTAATTATACAGATTATGCTAAATTCCCTGGGAATTCCTTCCCTTCCTGCAAACAAAAGAGCACTGAGATCAGCACTGATGCTCCCCAGCTCATACACATCACAGTCTGTGAGTACAGGAGGGATGGCTGATGTTATTTGCTCTTTTATTAGCATGGCTTGGGGCAAATTCATTTGGATTCCTCTGTGTCTGCTTCCAAATGAGGATGCTTACTGGCCTACTACACAAACCGATACACTCATTTTTCCTCTACTTTGTTTTGTGCAGCCTTGCTATTTTTGTGTGAGGAAAAATTGACATGGAATAGTTCAGCTGGAAGAGACCTTCAAGGAGACCTTCAGTCCAACTGCCTGACCATTTCAAAGCTCAAAGTTAAAGCATGTCCTTGAGGATGTTACCCAAATGTCTCTCAAACACTGACAGGAATGGGGCATCAACCACCTCTCTAGGAAGCCTGTTCCAGTGTTTCACCACCCTCACAGTGAAGAAATTTTTGCTCATGTCTGGTCTGACCCTTTACTGGCACAGCTCTGCTGGCTGCAGCCATCCTGCCATCAGCGACCAGGGAGCAGAGAATGGCACCTCCGTCTGTGCTTCCCCTCCTCAGGGAGCTGCAGAGCAGCAAGGCTGCCTCTTAGCCTCCTCTTCTCCAGACTGGATGATCCAAGTGGCCTCAGCCTCTCCGCAAAGGATGCATCTTCCAGCATCTTTACCAGCTTCGCTGCCCTCCTCTGTATGCTTCCAGAGCATCCTTCTTAGACTGGGGAGCCCAGAAGCATACACAATATTCAAGGTGGGGCCACACCGACATTAAACATGGGTGAATGTTATATGCAGGTGAACAAGTCCTCTCAGCTCTCCTGCTTGATGCTTGAATTGACACACAAATGTTTACATTCCTTAATCAATAAGTTGCTAAATAAGCCACTAGTTATCCCAAAACACATAGCAGATGAGAATGAATTGAAGGAATGATAAATCACTGGAGAGATTTTGCTGGCGTGTCTATGCTATGGTGCACAGACACAAGAGAGCTCCCTGCCTGCTCTGCTGGGCCAGTCCAGTGGGTGTGCGGTGGCTCCGGCTGGCGAGCAGGAACAAAGGCTCGAGAGAACACAAATGGCTGTGGCCACCCATTTGAGGAAGTGTAGGCATGAGTGCAGCCTGCTAGGATGGGTAAAATGATGATGCTGGATGAGGCCTAAAGACAACACTCAAATCAAGCTATTTAATTACTTTATATAATAATATAAAGCTATAGTTTTAAACCTATATACAAGATCTGGCAGACAAAGTATGTTTGTGCTTTTTGTTTTCATTGGGGGAATAAAGAAGCATCCCTTTTTCATAATAAAGGTAGAGAAATTTTTCTCTTGACTAGTAACCCAGCATGAACTAGCCACAGAGAGAGCACACACGGGCAGAAACAAAGCTTGAGAAGCCTGAAGGTGGTGTTCTCTCTTTTTTCCTCTCCACAACTCCAAACAGAAAGGAGAAATAGAGTACTATAGGTCTCATCCAGAAAACTTTTAAAGCCATACTTAACTCTTTCGGTGTCAGTACCAACTACAGCTATGCTCTGGGGATGGAGGAGACAGGCTGGTGTGTCATCTTCCTTTTATAGAGTTATGGCTGTATTCACAGTAAGTTGCTATATTCACAATAGAGCATGGTCAGCACTAGAGTTATCCCAGCAGGGAGTGTGGCTACCTAGTTATCAGACTAGTTCTGTGGTACCTTTCCCATTTTGCTGACACATGCAATAATACATGACTTTCAATCTTGAAAGCTTTGACATTGTCACTACAGCTAGGGGACCTTTTAATGGCTATCTGGAGCTTTAAAGGTATACTTGGATCATATAGTTCTGATGTGTCTGATTTTAACCAATCTTTTGATTTATATTTTGCTTCCAATTCACTTAAGTGAAATAACCTTACTCTAGCAGTGTAAGAAAATGAAAAATGGATGCTTTGACTTGAAAATGTCACGATAATATATGTTATGACTGGGGGAGATGAAAATACTTATCTGATAAATTAGCATGAATTCAACGATTGTTTCAGTCAAACCAAATGTGTACTTTTGCTGAAAACAATATTCTCCTCAGGTCTCCCTGTACAACCATGACATAAGTACAGCAAAATTTATAAGGATGAAATTCAAAACAATGTAATAAGAAAATAAAAATATATTGCCAGCAAGTTGCCTATCATCTAGCTCAGAGGCAAATAATAATTTACATCTATGTGGGGTCTTTAAACCAAATACTAAATGGCAAGAGTTTCATTCATGTGTGAACACGAAGTATTAACAGATAACTAGTGAAACAACCACATTAAAAACAGCTTTATGGGGAAAAAAATCAATGAGATGATCAGGTGAATATTCTTCTGGATACAATATCACCTTGGAAGCTGGCTGAAGATGGAAGTGAGGAAGGAAGTGGGTTTAGCTGTGAGGGTGATTTCTGGAGTTCTCAGGACTTGTTTGCTAACGCATTGGATAACTCAGGCTGCCAGGACTGGAGCAAAGCTTGCAGACACGAGAGCGGAAGTACTGATCTCTCAAAAACTCACACTGTCAACGCAAATCCACTGTAAACATTTTGATGGCTTAGCATTGAAGTAGCTTGCTTTTTGTGCCAGAGTAACTCTCCAGTTGTCTGTTGTTGTCTGTCCTCTCACAGCTGACATGAAGCTGGCATAGATTCCAGGCTGCATGCTCATTGTAGAGCCTGGCACAACTGTGTCATCAGTCAGTGCCCAGATTTTACTGAACATGGAAGCAAGGCTGGGCTATTGGAAGTCTGTGGTCCCCCAGAGCATCTCCAGATGATAAGACAAGATCTGTACAGCTCTGTGTACCTGGTACCTGTGTACCAATAACCTGAACAGTAAATGTTGACTGCTTGAAGGTTTGGAAATTCCCTTTACTAAGTAAATCATAATGTGACTCTGGAGCTCAAACCTGGCCCCGTGAGTAGGCATGAAGCAGATGTATCTGAAATGCCACTGGAAGTATAATGCAGTATATCTGGTTTGTCTGAGATAAAACCACAGCTGTGCAAAATGAATCAGAAGTTTTATTTCCAGATAATTTAGCCAAAATTGGCGCAGAAGACTGATTACTCTTATCCTAGTGTGAATAGGGTCTAGTTCAGTTTACCATAAGCTTGGGTGGTTACACAACATTGAAATAGTAAACTACGACTATCATAATTACAATGCACACTTTGGCACACTTCCTTTAAATCAGGAAGACAAACCGAAGTGAACAATGGAGAAGAATGAAGCATGGACACATACAGTGACTCAGGCAATCCCTGCTTCCTCCTTTCCTTCTGATCAATCCTCATAGAGCAGTTCTGCTTCAGGTTGACTCAAATTGGAGCCCAGCACAATGCACAAGCCTTCCTGTGGCACATAAACCACTCTTTCAACTACAGCTACTTGTCCATAAGTCTTTTCACAACAGTCAAACTAATTACCATTGCATGTCTCCCCAAGTGTCAAAACTTGCTTGTCTGCCAAGATTTAAAAAAAAAAAAAAAAAAAAAAAAGGAAGACAAAAGTGATATAACCTGGGGACACCTACTGCACCTACTGTACTGATGTATTTTAAGCCCAATTACACAGAGCTCTGACAGTGATTTGAATTCAGGGTACATCATTTGGTAATCGGGTGAAGTCACACTGATCCCTTCAGACTAATAACAAACCCATGCAGGAGTCAGAAGTGATTTGAGTGGTCCAGCATAGGTCTCATAATGAAGATTGCCACTCCAGCCATGAGGTTTTAGTTTTTAGGTGACTAGAATACTATCACTAGAATAGCTGACAAAACTAACAGCACAAGAAACTGGAAGCCCACAGCTGTTGGGACCAGCAGGCAGAGTCAGAAGAAAGACAGCCCAGGACCATGCCTCAGGGTGCCACATCCACATGTCCATGGTCCTCCTGGTTCCCCCCCCACAGGTGAAGAATGGCCACACAGCACCCATCCTGCTCTCGGCCCTCCTGCTAGGCATGCTGCTGCTGAGTGTCCCAACAATTGCCAGGTTTTGCTGCAGCTTTTCGGTTTGGCTGAGGAACTCCTCCAGGTGGCCAGTAGCATGGCACAGATGCAGTGGTGCTGACAAACAGATTACCAAATTCATTCACAGAGATTTAGAGGTGCAAAACAGCCTCCTGTTTACTACAAATGAACAAATAAACTATTGCAAGTTTTAAAAATAATAATAATAAAAGTGGGCTATTACAAAATTTAAACTATTAGGGCTGCTTTTGAGCCCCTCCCAGGAATATCTCCCTCCACAGCACAGGATTCAGGCGTTCTTATTCCATAGTCCCCTCTTGGCTCCTTCTACATGATTGCTGCTACAATTTGAATGCAATTAAAAGCTTTTAATTGGTCATCCTCCCAAATGTTTCAGAAATGCCATTTCTTTTCAGATAGGCTTAGAGAGCTGTTGCCCTGAAATAATTTTACTCTGACACAAAAGTCAATTATACTAATTGTTCAGCAGGAATTAACCTGTTATTCATCATCATGTTATTACTGTTGCTAGGCTCACTTTGCAAAGATCCGTTCCTTTCCTGTATCTGCAGTGCCAAGTGCCAGAGCCCGTGAGCCTCTGCAATGTCTGGGAAAGAGCTATCTCATTGTATTGGAAACAGACATAAATATTGAATACACTTCTAAACTGATCGGAATATTGAAATACGCTGAAAAAAAAACAGGTCAACCTTTAGATGCAGAATAATGATAACAATTTTCTGATTAAAATTAACTTTGCCTTAAATCCAATTATCATTAACGAAGCAAATGGTTATCTGCATATTGACAGCTATTAAAATTATATCTGAAGAGCTTTTCATCAAGAAAAGCTTTCATCTAGGAGTGACCAGAAGCACTGAATCAGAAACTTCACAGACACAGGGGATGTTGGCTCAGCAATACGCCAGAAGCACCCAGTGGAAGATTCACCTGCATGGCTCATCAGCCAACCTGCCAAAACATTCCCTGAAATTTTCCCAAATGTCCTGCATGGAAATCCTCTCCATATACAAACATGGTTAATTTTGTTAAATCGATAGCATGTTTTTCACAGTGTGAAGGTGTTGTGTGTATACCATGGAGTTTTCTTCAGCAAAGAAATGCCAGCACACAGATGAGGAGCCATGTAATTAGTTTTTCAGGCAAGACAAGTAGAGTCAGCAGGGAAAAAAGAGCAAGCTGGCAGAAAATGTACAGCCAGGATGATAAAATTCTGGAGTTCACCTTGCACAGCACTCAGCTTCTCTTGGCATTTGGTAGCCAGCTAGAGGGGGTGATGATACAGGGGTGAACACTGAAGCCAAATAAAATAAAGCAGGGCAGGGGAGAAAAACATTGATGGTGTAGGGATAACGTACACCTACTACCTGGAGTAATTGTGTCTGTGCCTAGACCACCCTGCCTACAGCCCAGAGGCCACTGCTCCGCTAGAGCCTGCCTGTCACCTTTCTGTAAAGTCTGGTGGAGACAACTCTAATTTTCCTCTCGTAGCTGGAAGCGGGCAGCGAGATAAGTAACTGAAAGTGAAAACCTACGTAAAGACAGTACGATTTGCTTTATCTGGGGACGCCAAGCCAGAGCCCTCACCTCAGTTTCGCTGCAGCTGAGCGCTGTGCCCGCACTCTCCGTGCCTCGCTCAGCGGGCTGAGGTCGCGAGGTGCCGCGGCCGCTCCCCTCAGCCGGGACGCCGGCTCCTGCCTCAACGCCTCAGAGCCGGGGGCAGCCCCCTGAGGGGCCGCCGGCCGCGGGGTCCCGCTTCGCCGGGCTGAGGAAGGGGCTTGTGGGGGGCTTCCCGTGGCGCCCCGTGTAAACGTCGGAGCGGGGCGAGGACCCCCTCGGTGCTCGCCGCCTGGGGGCTGCCTCAGCAGGGGAAGGGGCGGGGGGGATGGGGGGAAAGGCAGCGGCGGGCACCCGGCGGCCGCGGCCCCGAGGCGGCGGCGGAGCAGCGGCGTAACGGCGGGGAGCGGCCGGCAGCCAATGGGGGCCGGCGCGGCCGTGTGACAGGCGGGGCGGCCGCTGCCCCCGCCGAGCGGCCGGGGCGGAGAAGCGGCACAGCCGCGGCGCTCGGTAGCAGCAGCAGTACGAGCAGCAGTACCAGCAGCAGTAGCAGCAGCAGTACGAGCAGCAGCAGCAGTCTCAGTATCCGCGGCGGGGCTGCCGCACGGCTCCGTCCTCCTCCCCCCCGGCAGCCGCGGTGAGGGAGGCCGGCGGAGCTGAGCGGAGCGGAGCAAAGCGGAGCGGGGGGCGCCGCGGCAGACAAAGCAAAGATGGCAGGGATCCTCGCCTGGTTCTGGAACGAGCGGTTCTGGCTGCCGCACAACGTCACCTGGGCCGACCTGCAGAGCACGGAGGAAGCCTCCTTCCCGCAGGCGGAGGACCTCTACCTCGCCTTCCCGCTGGCCTTCTGCATCTTCATGATCCGCCTGCTCTTCGAGAGGTAACGCGGAGCCGCCCGGCGGGAGCCTCCTGCGGGGAGCGCGGGGCTGGGGGGCCGCCGGCCGGGGGCGGCCGCCTCGGGTCCTCCTGCCCCGGCCGGGCCGGGCCGGTAGCGCCGTGCCCCCGGCTCGATCGCGGTGCGGGCCCGATGCGGGAGGGCGGCGGGCTCCGGGAGCCGGCGCGGCGCGGAGCGGGCGCTAGGAGGCGAGGTCGCCCCGGGAACGGCCCCGGCCTCCTCCACCTGCGGCCCGGCACCGGCGGGCAGGGCCCCGGGGCACCTGGGCACGGCCGGGGCCAGCGGCCACCACCCCGCCGGCGCCCTCTGAGGGCAGCGGGAAGCTGTCGCGACAGGAGGGGTCGCCCGCGATTATCGCCGCGGAGGGGCCGTGGGGCGTGTGTGGGGCGGCTGGGGCGGAGCGGGCTCTCCTGCGCGCTCGCCGCTGTGCCCGCGAAGAACAAAGAGCGGGGGGCCCCACAGCGCCCGCCGCCCTCCCGAGCGGCGCTGCCGGGGCGGCGGAGGAGGGCAGGGAGGGACCGAGGAGGAGCAGCAGCCGCTGCACCCCGGGGAAGGGCTGCCACGGTGCTGTGGCAGCGACGAAATCGCAGCCCTGCGGGGCGGAGCTGCCGCCTGGGCGCTCCCTGCCCTGGGAGCACGGGGCCGGGGGCTGCGGTGCCCGGGGCAGGCTGCGGGTGCTCCCAGAGCCGAGCAACTTCGGTGGCACTCTGCTGGAAGGCAACAAAACTTGTGGGGAGCACGGAAAGCTGAGCTAGCCGCTTGTCCCGGATGGAATACCGCAGTACGAGTGCAATTAAAGTACCCGGTGTCGGTTAGGTAGCGCCAGATCACTCGCTGGTTGCTGCTTCCCTTTGCCGTCTGTACAGCGTGTGCCTCGCCTCGTAGTGCTGAGGGCGGGTGCGTGATTTTGCATCTCTTGCCATCTGAACTGCAACGCGTGTCACAGCAGGGCTGTGTTAGGGGGCACAGCAGTTAGTCATGGAGACAATGTCAGCCTAAACTTAGAAACACGCTGTTTCTGCCGGTTCTGGTGCAGCTGTGTAGCACAGAAGCTACTATGATTTCTTAGTAGTCTGCATCTACCCCCACAGGCTAGCTTTCTTAATTCAATTGAAGGAATTTTTAATTTGGAAGACCATTATATTTGTAAGTGTTGGCTATGCAGATGAGGAATTGGGTACGTTTCCATACCTCTTCTATTTTGGCTAGGTTGACTTTGAAATTCAGCTTTGGAAACATGTATTGGTAGCTTGATAGTAGGTGAGAGACCTCCAAAGAGGTTTTATTAACAACTACTTGAGTATGTATTTGTTCCTTTTTAATTTCAAACCGATTGTAAGACTCCAATGTGAGACTAGAATCAGGCCATTTTATGTGAGGTTAAGCCACACAGCCTGGTACAGTTGTGATTTTTAACATACAGCATTTTACTAAAGCAGGCAGAGCAGAAGTGACTGGACCTGCTTCCACTGATCAAAGTAGGAGGATTGTCTTTGAATGAGAGAAAAATCAAGCCTCGTTATTGCTCATTAGTAATGTATTTCATCAGACCTTGTTTTTTTGTTTTCAGGGAGCAAGAGAAATACCTCATGTGCATCATTAATACGAGGTTTGCAGTTAATTCAGTTGGTAAAGCTGTCTGAGATCTGGAAGGGACAAGAGCAGGAATATCTATTAAACTGATGATTTCTGCATTTTTCTGTGTATTAAAACAGATGCATTTTTTTCCTTTCAAAACTCAGTGTTGGTGACTGATGTTATACGTGCTGCATCCTGGAAGAAGCTTTTGCAGATGTGTTCACTGATTTGGCAATGGTAGTGCTTAAAGGACAAATAAAAATAGATGCTGTAAAACAACTTTAAAAGTTCCACGTGTACTTTAAATCCACGGCTGTAGTGAATTACTTGTAACAGAAGCGTGTCCCCTGTTTCCTTCTGCAAGATACCTAACAGGTACTCTTGTAATTCTTTATACTGGTAGGCAAGCAGCCACACAGTGCTGAGAATCTGGTGATTTAGTATCCATTATTTTCTAACTCCTTCACAGTAGCTGGCTGCCAGGGTAGAATAGTTTTACTTTGCTAGCGCTAAAGGATGACTAACTTCCCAGATCTTACTGCTGTAAGAAATACAGTTTCAGGTGGAGCTATGATTTGGACTTCACATGTCTGCTTACAAAGTTCTCAATATGGCTGGGGGGTAAAACTTGCCATGCTAAAGATGAAAAGTTGACTTCATTCATATCTATATGTACTTTATATACATATAGAATACATATATTTGTGCGTCCATGTTTTTGTGTGCAACTGTAAGCATAGAACTTGAAAATTTTGTTCTATGTGTATTCACCTATTATTAACAGAGTTAATCCTTCTGGTTGCTTGGTGGATATTTTTGGTTGTGGTGGGTGGTTTTTCCATTTGTTTGTTTCGCTATTCCTTTGAATCGTCTAGCAAAGTCCAGAAAAGAATCTAGACGCTTCTGAAATTGTTTTCTTTTCTCTTTTAAATAAAACACTTTTTCTTCCATTTCCCTACCCTGTCATCACTGGCCATCACACTTGTAGATGAAAGGAAAAAGTAGTTTAGAAGAACATTAAGCGTGTTCTGAATCGCTTCGGCAATTGGATCTGATGATGATGAGTGCTCTAGAAATAAGCTTTGCTCACAGGTATAATCTCATAACTGTGAGATTTAGTGGCTCTATCTGCTAAGGCCATCATAGTTATGGATGAGGTGCTGGAATACGTTAACAGCCTTTCCTTTTTTCCCTTCCTTCTCATTTATCTCTCTCTTTAAACACAAAGTATATTTTAGAAAACTGTAGCTAAGTGCAATGATAGTGTTACCTAGTAATTCAGAAGATGACATGAGTTCAGCACTGTGGTGGTAATGTGGAGATATATTTCTTCACGGTATCCATTATTTTTTTGTGCTTTTTGTTGTTATTTGTTTTTAAAGGCACATCACCAATTAAGGATCCCCTTTTGTACTACCCAATACCTTCATCTATAAAGACACAAGAGTTTTTATTACTACCACTCTCTCCAGATCCTCTCTAGTTCTAGAGTGGGCAAAACAGGTTAAAGCTGAATCGAAGTTGATCTAGCTAATAGCAGGGTGCTGCAGCCTCGGTTGGCCTAAAAAGATAAAGAAGCATCTGTTATTCTGGGCAAAATATGATTTTTCTTCTTTCTTCTATGGGATCTCATAGATCTTCACTGCTGAGTGCAACAGCCTTTCCTATTGTCCCAAGCGTGTCCTCTGTGAGGGGCATGTGGCGACAAAAATAATATTTGCTCAGCAATCAGTGTGCTTGTCTGACACACAACAAGAGGGTAATGCTCCTCTCCTTTAGAGCCATCTCTTGAGGGAGAGGTTGGCTGAATCCTCCAAAAGATGTGCTAACTAAACACATTTCTGATGTGGTCCAGCAATCTTATATCCGAGTCAAGTAACCTTTCTTACTGTGTTCTGTACACTTGGCTCATGTTCTCAAATGTCTTGGTTCTCTTCCTTGCACTGTGGTTGCAATGTGCTTTCTTTCTCTTGCCTTGCAAGCAACAGTTTGGGCTCAGATCTAATAAAGTAGCTCCATAAATTGTCAATCTGGGATTACAGTGCCTTTATTGTCCTCAGGCCTTGTTATAGGGAATATTTCTCTAAGGTGAAGCTGATCATCCTCAGCTGATGGAATGGTTTACATGGTCAGAGATAGCTTGGTTGTAAACAGGAGCAGCCCTCCAGCTGCACTGATTTAAACTGAGCCAGCCTCCTGGTTTAAGATCAGTCAGATCAAGATACCGTAGATGCAAAGCATATGGAAACTTGTGGCTTTTGTATGATGTTTTTCTTTTATAATGATAATTCAGCCTCAAAGGTAACCTCAGCTGGCTCATATGTAGTGAGTGTAACTGTAATTCCTAGTGGATCGGGGCGATGTGACACAACGTATGTGTGAGCATGTATATATATATCGCAAACTGTAACAAATAATTCAGGTGGCAGTACATTAAAGCACTTAAAAGGGTTCTGATATGTAGCATATACATACAAATTTGGCTTTCATCATCCCTAAGATGTTCAGAACTCGTGCTCTCCTATGATAACAGGGAGGTCAGAGAGGATATAGAGCTTGGAACAGTGAGCACGATCTTTGTGCATTTCCAGCAGCTCAAAACCACTTCTCAGCAGGCTGAGTGAGGCAATGATTGTCATTTTCACTCATCCAAACCTGTTTGTAGGCAGTGACACTTGTAGTTTTCTTGCTTAGTTCCCTGTGTGTTATACCTGAACGATCAGATCATGTCTAATTCGCATGTGTGTAAGTGGATGCAGGTGATCACTGACAGGAACTTCTTCGGTTCTATTTTTATTTATTTTTGTAATTTCTAATAACATAATCAATGTGGTTTTATTGTGTTTTTCATTATTGTTGTTGAAAACTGTTTGATAAATACTTAATTCAGTTGAAATGGAATTAGACATGGAAATTGGTAACTCCCTTACGAAAAGATACTGGCAATGTGAAGAAAGTGACAAGCTATTTCTTTTAAACTTTAACCCATTTCTTTTTTGAAATAGTAGAATCAGTAGAGCACTAACAGTAAATAGATTTAAAATGAGTGTATATCTTGCCGATTGTGCTATCCATTTCTCTGTTTTTCTTTCGGTTTAGTTATTAATCTTCTGTCATTTACATTTTTGTTTATGCAACCAGTTTTTGTTTCCTAGCGTTGCAGTGTTTTGGGTTTCAGTCACTAAAACAACTAGATATCTCACAGCAAAATGATTGGTTTTGCCTTTCTAGCTCTGAGCAGCACAGCGTACTCTCACCCACCTCAGGTGTGAGTGCTGGCTGCTACGCATCGCTGTTGCTTGGAGAAAACCGTAGGTGTGTGTTCACATGTAAGCCGAGCACGTTCCTTTAAAAGAAGGCAGAATGGAGAAAATAGGTACCATTTAAATGTCTCTTGTAAAGGCCCATTTATAGATGTACATTAATGCCAATCTCAAAATTGGGAGTTAAATGGGAAATATGTGTTGAACTCCTGTAGAGAATGCCATTAAAACCGATTTCTGAAGTATCCAAGTGACAGCCAAACCACATCCCAGCTGAAGGAAAGGTTCCAGTGACAAGTTACTAGAGGATACTGGGAGCTTATTACTCGGGCAGAGCTGCTATTAGTGGTGTTTTGTCTGAGAACAGGTCCCAGCAAGTGTTAGAAACTTCCATTCAGTTGTCTCCTGGATTCCTGTAACTGTGCAGTTTGATCCAAATTGATGGTGGCTCTTTTTGTTGCTCCTACTTCTGCCTCTGTCACTGATTAACAGGCATTTGCTAAGAATTTCTTCTTGGAAAAAGAAGAGTTTCTGGTATTCTGTTTTTTTTTGTTTGTTTGTTTGTTTGTTTTGCACATCTGCAGACAGGTTTCTTACCAGTCCATAGAAAATATTTAGTAGATTATCATTTGGGTAAATCTGTTCCCATGACACTATCTCTGTTAATTGTCAGCAGGGTGGAGAGGATGGGGATGCTGCAGTGGAGCAGTGCTTACTTGACCATGCTTGTTGTGTTGTTTTTTCTAACAGTTGAAAAATATTCCATGTTTACAACAATTTTGACAGTTGATTAACATTTGGGATTTCAGTGCCTGTCTCAAGGTCATCTTGGAGTCTTGGAATAAGTTAAAATTACAGTACAAGAGTGCATGGCTTTCATAAGGGGCATAACCTCAGGTAGTGTTCAGTAGTCTACTTAAGACTGGAATTAGCACCTCACAGATGATCCAATGAGTACTGATGATTCTTTGGAGGTGTTCATCTAATATCTTGATCACTTTGTGAGCTCATGCACCAGTGACTCCCTTCACTCGTCAGACATTTAAAGGATTTTTCTGGGGGGGAGACAGGGATTTCTGGTCACCTGAGAGAGCAGGAATCACTAATATTTTGCTCAGAGGTGAGCAACGTTTCTGATGATTGGCTAGTCTAGGCTCTTCTATCCTCTGTGAGGAAGTCTTTTCAGCACATGATGAAGAGTTGCAGTCTTCAGTTAGGACCATCTGACAGTCATTGATTTCTCACAGGGATGATACCTTCCCAGTTACTCTGAAGTAGTCAAATGGTGACAGAGGAGGGAGAGTTAAGTACTGAGCGTAGCCAGCTGTCAGCTTAGAGATGACTTTCATAATGCTGGTGGAGCTGTGACTTCTGTACCGGAAGCAGAGAGTGAAATATGATGATTTTTTTTCCTATGTATTTAATACATCTCAAAATGTCACATTTTCCCTTTGTAAACTTTCATACTGTTGAGCTTCATGTAAATGTTACTGATGTTGCATAACCAAATTTCAACTCTCAAGATAGCTGTCTGTATAACTGCTAAGAAAATCTAAGAGCTGTAAAGAAGCATGATACTCAGATCTGTTGTATACTATGTAAAATACAGATATATTTGTATATCAGCCATTAATCTAAGTTGCATTTTGAATAGGGAAGAGCAGAATGCTGAAACCTAACCACAATGTATTAATGAAATATCTTTCAGATCCATTAAGCTAATCCTCATGTTAATATTACAACAAAAGATGTTCCTTAGAGCTTGGTGTAAAATAATTAAAAGCCTTCTTTACACTCACAGGTCACATTAGGATGGTTAAAGGAATACATCTGAACCACTTGCATTTTTCCTCAGTGTGAGTTCAGTAAAAGCTTCCTTTAAATAGTACCTGCTCTGTCTGGGTTTCTCTCCCAACGCTGGGGGTAGGTGGGTGCAGAGACTAACCTGTGGTACTGTAAAAATAAATCAATCAATCTAGCTGACATCATTATGCTAGTGCAAAAAACAAAGGTTAGAACCTAAAGGGTGTTCATTGGCATAAAATCTTAGATTCCTGATCTTGTTTGTGTTTGCATGTGGGATGACCCAGAGGAAGAAATGGCTCTCTTGTTTCTTTTGTGTGGTGAGATCACATCTACTTATTGCCTGTTTGCCATCCTTTGAGATAAAGTTTACTTGTGCAAGCAGAAGGCCAAAAAAACAACCAAACAAAAAAAAAAAAAAAACAAAAAAAAACAAAAAAACACACAAGCTTGATAGAAATGAGGCTGAAATCCTTACTTTGGAATTGGGATCTTTTTACTCCCTTCCGTCTGGTGGCGATAATTCAGTTTCTATAAGATATTGTATAGATACCTCACCTTTTGCTGGTGCTGTTGTTTACCGTGTCACTGGGACTCTCATGATTTTGAAAGAAAGTGGAAGTGAAGGCCACTCAGCTTCTGCTTTTCTGTGATGTTTGGCATCCTGTAGGTACGTGAAACTTCAAACTTGAAAGCTGCTTTTGCAGTAATACTGCCTCCTTGGGCAGATACTACAAACAGGCATAGCTCTCTAGGCCGGAGAGAGAGGCACCTTCATGAGGTGGCAGGGAGCTGCTTATTTGGAAATAGCAAATGCTGCACAGAGCCAAGTAAGGAGCCCCCACTTGCTCATGAGGAGTTGCAGATCACAAAGCGAGTAACTGAAAGGAAGATTGGAGTGGTGTACAGTAACATCTGCTGCACTTGCTTGTCTGTTCTGGCTGTGTGGTGCGTTGGCTCCTCAGAAGGACGCAATAATCCACATAGCTGGAGGCAAGGTGCTGCGCTGCTGAACAAGGCCAGCTTCTTAGGAAATAGAGGACTTAGCCTTTATAAGGCACCTTTGTAGGTGGGCAGAGTAAATGTGGAATGTTAGTCTACAGCTACAGGGATCGTAGCATAACAAAGAGAAAATGAAAGCTGTGATGAAATGAAAGTGAGCTGAGAAATGTTTAGCATAGCTCAAAGCGTGAACTCAGGTGGCAGGAAGCTTCAAGACCCTGCTCTGTAGGGAGGAGGCCTGCTCAGCTGGGGAGCCGGAGGGCTCCAGCCTCTGGAGCTGACCCAGGGCTGTGGCTTCTCTGGGCATTGCTGTAGAAGATAAAACCAGCGTGTCATCAAGACCAGAATCCTTGCTGCAACTGGTGAGACCAGTTGCTTGTGTTGAAAACAAGAATGTAAAGGTCATGAGTGAGAATGTGCCTGCTGACAAGCTTTTCCCCAGTTGTCCAGTAGATTTGCTTGGACTTCCTGCTCTTTACAACTAGCCGTCCTCCAAAGCATGCTGCTGAACGAGATGATCGGGTCCAATGGGGTGTCTTTATTCCTCTTAAGGACATTATGTTGGAAAGAAGCCTTTGGGAAAAAGAAAGTCAAGCAGTTAGACCACAAGTGGGAGGGTGTTTTGTATGTATTTAAGCAATAATTGGGTGGTAATTGGGTGGTTGATACTTATCTGACAACTTTTCCCACACACCTAGTATGAGAGAAGGGAGAGAACCGAGATGATAAGAGAACAGCCTGAAAATATGAATGGTTCCAAAGCCAAATGCTCCCTAGGATTACAACACCCTTTGAACTAAATTAACTTTGCAGTGATTGCATTGACGTGATTATGACAAATTGAACTGCAGATGGAGTCCTGGGAGTGCTGGTGGACAGCAAGTTGAACATCAGCCAGAAATGTCCCAGTGGCATTCACGGCTGCAATGGGAAGGGGGCTGCCAGCAGGGCGAGGGGAGGGTGATCCCCTGGTACTCTGTACTGGTGAGGCCGTGTTTGCACACTGCAAGACTCAAGGAGGTACCCGGGAGTCCAAGCCTGCAGGAAGATTACAAACTCTAGTGGAAGCCTAAATAGGTGAGGATTAGGTTGAAGTTCACTGTGTAAGTCTGCAAGTGAAACTCAACAAGGGCAGAGCACACAACATTTGATGGGCATCTGCATTTTTTGTTTGCTATAGAATGGGTCTTCCAATTGCTGTTATTGTAGTCTGGCATGTGAACAGACAGGAAGTACATCAAGAAATAGATTTGGATTTTTTCTTCCTTTTCTCTTCTTAAGCACATTCCTGTTCCCGTGTAGGATCAATACTTTGAGTTTCCTACAGCATCAAATCTGATTATAACAGGCAACTTTGAGGATAATTTCAGTTCTGTTCTCCATAAATTGATTCTTCTCCACACTGCAATATTTTAAGATAATTTTGTTCTCAAAAGGATTCATACTTTAGAAAACAGGGAACTCTTATGTTCCCTGTCGAGAGGGAGTGATGGTTGCATACCTTACTGGAAAAGCTTTTATTCCGTTTGTGTTCAAGATAATAAGATTAAATCAGTCTTGGACAAAAACCCTGAGAAATTAGTCTCTAGTTCCACATTTCCTAGTTGTCTATATAGCTAATACACATATATTTGTAAATGTTTATATATATGTGTGTATGTGCGCGCAGCACAGAAGAACTTATAAATCACACTGGCATAGTGTCACTCTGATGTAATACTGCTTTCCTATTTTATTTAAAAAATCATTTAATTAAACCTTGGAAAAGCTATGAAATTTTGGAATATCTCATTTTCTAGACCAGCCATCATGTTGTTTGTCGGGGTGGTAATGAAGCAGTTTGATATTTGACAGAAGAAACACCCTTTATCCTAGTTAATTAATGGAAGTTTTTTTTTGTGTGCATGCACTAACCTGGAATTGTTATTTTCTAGAGCATTTATATGAAATATGACCAATATTTGGTTTTCTTCCAATTTGGAATGAAATGGAAATTTAGAAATGTCAAAATTTCCTTAGGAACAGATGTCCTGACTTTCAGCCAGCACAGTTAAATGGGCCTGGTTATAGGACAATGATGTAGAGTTAAAAATGAGATCTCTATAGCATTGTAAGCCTCCAAAAGCATATATTCTTGACCAGTTCTTAATTTTAGAGTTATTCAGTTTATATACGTATGCATGTTGCCTATAAAGTTTTTGTTGTTGTTGTTTAAATCATAACAGGTTAATTTTCTTGAAAATAGGCTGGTGATTTGCTGGAATCATAGCATGAGCTCAAACCGCCAGCCCGGCATTTTATTTTCAGTTGTCAAGATGAAAAGTGCATCAGTAGAAATGGAGCAACACTACTTCATCTTGCTTAATGTTCCAATGAGAGGTGACGTCAAGTTTTGAAGAGAAAGTAGCACTTGGTACATACATAACCTTAACTTGTGTTTTTTCTTGTTTCTTGATGGGGATAATTCATGCATAACTTCACTGGGGTTTAGAGCTTTAAATAGTGACAGCAAATCTCTTAAGTAATGTAACTGAAAGAATAAAAAACGGCCAAGTTATGTTGAAGCATTTGCATTTACACTCATTTTTAAGTGCACTGTAGTTAAATCTTTGCCCTGTTCTTGAGGGTGAGTTTGGTGACACACATCTATAAAATCTCCAAACATGATAGCCATCACGTCTTTATTACAGCCCTGGTGCTTCAATATACAACTACAAGTTTCTGATTGTTTCAGATCTTCTGAAAAACTGAGTGTTAAGAGTTCAATAAGAGTGCGTTATCTGGGAACAAAATACATGATTCCTGACACACACTCTCGTATGTCTCATCCTACAGCTGTGTCCTCAGTCTCAGAACAAATGTCCCTTGCTTTTTCCTCTTATCTTATCTTGAAAATAATGTTTATTTCTTGTTTTGCATCTTTCTAATCTTTTTCTCCTCTTCTTCATGACCCTTAAATGTTTTCTGTCCTGCAACTGCTCTTGTCTTTGCAACTCAGGAAGAATCGCAGATGGTGCTTTCTTTTTCTGATTTTATTTTGATTCTATTGGTTGTTCTGTCTCAGGGAAGGTTTACTGGAAGGAAGAGTCAAGGCAGCAGATCCCAACATCTAAGCTTTGTTGTTGATAAAATCCTTTGTAGAGATTTCAAATAAAAAGCTATATTAGACCATCTTTACATATAAAAATGGTCTTTAGAATCCAGGTGTTACCACTTCCATATGGTCTTCTCTTTCAGACTTCTGTTAACTGCACCTGGAGGCTTCTGTGAATCTCTTCCAAAGCTTTAGGCCTGCCCACCACACATGGGCCAGAAAATCCTAAATCATACCCGAAGAATTGAGATTACAATGGTCAGGGCTTTCCATGCTCCCTGCCCAATGAATTCCTACAGTAAGGAACTGTAAATTTATGAAACATCCTAGACTCTGTACATCAGATTAGCTGTCTCTCTTGAATTATTAGCATTCACTTGCCTATATTGCTTTTAGTGTTAAGAGTGCATTAATTTTGTGAAACTGCATTACATGCATGAAGAGAGCTTTGTCACACAGCTTTACTTAATTATTTACATACTGGGCAGGTCTGCTGGTGGTGCAAATCACGGTTTATTCAAGGGTGGTCAGGTTGATTTATACCAGCTGGGGATGCATACTGCTCTTGTGCCTGATTTATTTACTCACAAATGTCCAGAGTCTGGTCTTCTGCCAATATAATTAAGGAATTAGCTTCTACAGAATGCAGGTGTTACATCAGTATAAAAACTCTGTGGAAGAGCAGAAATGGTGTGTCATTATATATAGATACATGTAGCCATTTGAATATTGTTTTAGAAATTATGAAGCAAAAGCCGTTTTAACGCTACACCTAGATAGAAATCAAAGTAATCATTTATATGTTTGTTTTTTTAAGTCCTTTTTTCTTTCCTTTACCATGGGCCACGCTTCACTCTCTCTGCCCTCACTTTTCGTTCCAAGACTGGTAATACGTGTGCACCTGTCTGTGATCCTCACCTGCAGAAGGTTAGTTTACTGGATGTTAACTGGAAAAAGTTGATGCATTTTAAACACATGTCCTCCCCCTTTCTTTATTTTGACAGAGTACGATGTGAGCCTCTGTTCCTGCATGGCATTAGGTGACCAGTCAGTAACAAGATCACGCAATAGCCTTGCTTCTCTCCCTTAATCCCTTTTGAACAAGAGCATCAGCTAATATTGACTGTAGGCTTCAGGTCTGCAACTTCATGACTGGCTGGGAGCAGGTACCTTGTCGACAGCTTTCCACGTGTCTTGCCCTAGGTTTGCTATTTCACAAAGCCACTTTGCAGCGTGAGGAATGTCAGCTATGTCTGTGGTGGTAGCTCCTGTCGGCACATGCAGGGTGACCTGGAAGGAATATCCTGGTGCTTCTGTAACAGGGACTGGCGATCCTGCGGGGGTGTTGGCAACTCTTTCTAAACTGTGCTGCAACTGCGTTGCCGTCAGCCTGTGCAGCAACTGGTTTAATGCAAATCCAGGTGCTTCTGTGTACACCATAGTCACTGTCAGAGTGGTAATATATCTATTAAGAGCTTTGTTGGGTACATGTAAACAGAAAAAGGAAAGTGCCATCCTTAATGATGATGATGTTTGTTTCACATGTCGCAATTCTGTTATTTAGAGAGTACAACTGTGTGTGTGCATATGTATATTAAATAGGTTATAATCACGACCTCCAAGGCCATCCCAATAGATCTCTCTCTTCTTCACAACAGGGTTCTCCTTCTATCTTTTCTGACAGTGCTGCAGGTATTTACTTGCATGAAATTACACAGAGGCTTCTGAATGAATATACTTGCATGGAGAATGGGAAAAGTGAGCTGGAAAATAGCTCCGGATCCATTTTGTAATTTTTTTATTTTTTTTTAATGATTCCACTTTAACCAGGTTCTCTTCAAGTGAATGTAAGGCAAATGCCAACCCACCAGCTTTGCCCACAGGAGAGCAGGTATCAACCCAAAAGAAGAATCACGGGAGTGAACTCTTCAACTGTAGCCTATGGGACAGTTCTCACTTCTAAAATGTTTTCACATTGTTTAATGAGAACTATCACAAATATCATAAAGCTTTCAGCATTTACTGCAGGATAAACTATTCTGCTGAATTCCTAAAGCCCATTCCCTCAGACAGTTTACAGGGTATGAAAAGTTAGTATTTACAAGGTTGTCTTAAAATTGTAATTTTAATGAAGGACTTAGTTTACTCTAAGGCTTTATTTATGATGTGGTAAACCTAGCACACTGTACTTTGGCTCTCAGCTCATAGTTTTAGATTTAGATCTTGATTTTGCAGCTGGATTATTTATGGTATAAATGAAATAGTGATAAAATTTAAGTTCTTTCTGTCCTACTGTGGAACAGGCTGAGGAATTTTAATATTCTAAAGCCTCTTAAATAATGGTATTAAAATGTGTAATAAAAACAGAAGTTAGAATTTTTCTGTGCCATCAATAAATATTTCCATCTCAAATGACAGATCATGACAAGTCAGCCCCCTCATATGTATGAGCAAAGAGAATAATGTTTGTGGCAATACAGTGCAGCAGCAACATGGCACTTCTCTTGCTTGGAATTTAAGGTTTGAGGAGTTCATTGCTCCCCATGTTTTCTGTCTTCTCTCTACGTAAAAATTGTTAACAGAGGGGTTGAAGACCAGAGGTGGAGTGGGGCAGAAAGGAGCATGCAGCTGCGTTTGCTGGTGTGTGGGAATAAAGAGTGAAACTGTAAGATACAGAGTGTGTGCTGGGGGAAGCATGACCCATGTGTGTGCATGCACCTGGGAGGAATGCAGTGTAACCAGGCGTACCGATTTGTTCGTTCTCACTAGAAGCAGTCTGCATTTGCAACTGATCCCATGAAATATGCTTCTAAATTCCAAGGTACGTGAGAACGCTTTTTTCCTAGGAAAGAAAGAGACTTCCTGTACGTGTGATTTGTCTGCCCCAAGTCAGGCAGGGGTCAGCTCTGAAAATTCTTAAGAATTATTTTTTTCTTAAGACAGTAGTGGAAAGCCATAGTGTTTGTACTGTTGCAACCCCCTCCCACCTGGAAGGGTGTAGCAGGCTCAGGCACCCTCCCCACCTTCTTGCAGCATCTTTAATGAACAGAGATTACAAGTAAGAAAGAGAAGAGATGCCAGCTGGCAAATGACCCAAAATGATTACAGACTGGTGTCTATTTATCTTTGCTGATGGCATCCAGAAATCTTCTGTCTGGCAGAGACAGCACCCTCTCTACTCTTTCCAAATTAAGTCATTAACGAGGTTCCAGATTTGGTTGGAAAATACAAGTGCTGTAATTTCTGGCAAGTGTTAGTGGAAGACTGGGTCCTCATCATTCTCCAGAGCCCCATATGGTCAGTGAGAACAGGAACACCAAAAGGAAAGGCAAGACAAGTGTAAAACTTTGATGAGGGCAGGTGACCCTCATCAAAGGTGATTCTGTAAATTGAGGTGACCCTCAATTTACAGAAGTTGCAAATGGCCCATTTCTGAGTGCTGAACTGCCAGCTCCAAGGACAGAAGATTCACAGCTGGGTGTTAGATGAAGTGCCATAGCACAGGATGCCAGTATAGGCAGGAAGAATGGGAAATGTGGATGGAGCAAAAGATAGAGCTTGCTCCAAAGATGGAGCAAGCAGGTGAAGTTTGAGTCTGATGGACATTTTGTGAGGCAGACAAATATTGTTACATGTAAAAAAATGTTCTCTAAAGTGGGCTCTAGCCCTTTATTCAAACTGTAAGGAACCCATTGCAGCTCCCTACTGAACTCTGCTGTTGGCAAACAACTGGTGGTAGAATTCCTGACTTTAAGACAACATTTTCAGTCAGCTGGGTGCGGCTCCATTGATAACCGTAGACTATGAGAGTACAAAAACCAGTGTTCAATTGGTCTAGGGAAACTTAGTGTGCTAATGTGCTTCCCTGAAGACATGATTAGCACATTACATTAAAAATAATGCCGAATAATTGTTTTTGCTTTATGCTATACTCTAAGGAGGGATGTGTGTGTAGATGTGTGTCCATGTGAGAGAGAAAAATACAGTGATCTTCACTAGTAATTCGGAATAGCTATGATTGCCTGGATCATCTAGAAACACAAGACATTTTCGGCAATAAATTGATAGACTTGCCAGATGTTCATTATGGCGAGAACTCAATAGAGGAGAAGAGCTGTTCATTGAAAGATTGGTTGTATATTTTCACAACGGCAGAAGCTTGAAGAAAAAATCCACAAACTTTAATCCTTTTGAGAAATACTTAAGTAGTGAGATCTTCTGTTAAGTTTATAGTTAGAATATTAGTCATAAGATGCTTTAATGATCCAACAGAAGAAATTTAAACAATTGGAAAATTGTGCTTTGTTTGCTCAGAATACAGTGTGACTGCTCTTGGAAGTTTCTTTTGAATTGTATAAAATGCTGGTTTGGGTTGCTTTTTAAATAAATGGAGAAATAATTTCCAGCTTGATTTCTGAGTATAGTGTAATTTTAGCTAATAGTTTAAGAGTAAAAATAAAGTTTGCTGTTTTGCAGGTATCTTTACGGAATGATGCAAATCTTTGATTGAATTGTGGAACATGAAATACTTTTATAAATGAAACTGGTCAAAATATCATTTGTTTTGTCTATTAAATGGGTTGGAAAAAAAATCTGGATCTCAGAACACTTTTCTCATCATGGTTTAGTATTTAAAAAATGAAAGCTAAATGAAGGAAATATGATGTAGATATATACAGACATTCTATCTGACCTGTGTTGAAAGGCTTAATAGAAAGTGAAGCTTCAAATTTTTATAGAAACAAAAGATCTTCATTACGCTATCATGCATCAGTACTCTTTGAGGAAAATCATTGAAGGTTAAGATACAGGCTTCAAAACTGATTATTTGGTTTGCTCGGAGTGAGTCACAGCACATTGGATACTGCTGCCTGACAGTGCAGAGGGTCCAGGATGTTTTTAGCTTGTCACTTTTCTCGGAAATGCTCATTTTCGTCACCTTCCTTGGTCCATCTTCTCATCTCTTCCCTGTATGTAATGCCAGCATTGCCACGTCTTTACTTTCCTTCCAATCCAGCAGACATTAAGCAGTGTTCGTTAGGTTGCCTTTTACATCCCACTGGGTCCAGACTCTAAGGGTCCTCGTGGGTTCAGGTCCAAGATGCCTCCCACTCTTAATGTGTCACTGTCAAAACAAACCAACGCCAACAAAATAACCCCAAAATACCAGCTCCTCACCCCTAATGAGCAAACAAAATCCAACCTTTTCCTGAGGGTTTCCATAGCTATTTATCTAAGGTACTGAGACAGTAATTGTTTATGGCTTGCTGAGTTAAGGGTGAAAAATTATCCAAGACTGTAAAAGTTCAACAGTGACTGCTATAAATAAGGCCCTCCTAAGGAACAAAGGCCAGATGGGGCTGATTTAGATGAATTGTGCATAGCACTGCCTTGGTTTCAAAGGAATTTAGCCAAAGGCAGGAAGGGTAAGCGTGAAGAAACATCAGAGACAAAGGCTCCCGGTGCGCATTCTTGCATTTCGGATGCATTGTGCTCTTGTCTGCTGCTCAGTTATATAGGCTGCTCTAAAGGGCTCCTCCAGGTGCTACGTGGGATTGCTGGTGGGAGAAAAAGGCCTTGTCATCATCACAGAAACTCCACCAAGCACCTGAACAGAGAGAGAAATAATGCCAATTCCCATTAATTCTGGCTGAAATGTAGCCATGTATTTTGCCAGCCAGATGTCCAGTGTCCCAGCCTGGGGGGCTTGCTGGCATTCCCCTGCCTCCATCTGTCAGGGTTGCATTTTGGGGCACTTAACCATGCCAGGGTTTGGGGCTGTGGCTTGGCAAACCAGTCAGGTTGGCCATCTTTTTCTTCTTGCAGTAACTTGTCAGGCAGCATGCTGCCTGTGGTGGAAATGGAGTTGGAGAGCAATTTGTTTTGGTATTCAGCTGATACTGAACTGCATCTCAGTGGTGGCGGCAGTGCTTTGCTTTTTAATGATGGCTCTGAGTGCCTTCTGCCTGTGTGACAGAAGGAGAGAAATGAATAAAAATGAGTAAGCTGAATTGGACTGATTTGGTCCTAGATTTAATGAAGGTTAAAAAAAATGCTTTTTGTGACAGTGAATTGCAGTCTTTGAGTCTTCTTTTTTCCTAAGAGATAACTATTTAAAACATATACAGAATGAATAGTAGATATAAAAACTATTATTACAGTTACACTCTGGAAATCCCATGTCAAAACGGAGATAGTTGAGTTTTCTAAAACTGATCACTCCCAAGTTATAGGAAATAGACTAGCAAGATTTCGTTTTAAAAATGCTAAGCTTAAAAAAAAAAAAAAAAAAGGCAGATAAATTTCCATTACAAGTACAGCAGAAGTGGAAGCCCAGCAGTGCCTCTCTTTGTCCTTTCCTAGCCACTCTCATTCTGTCCCTTGCCCCCCCCCCCCCTTCACATCCATTGCTGTTTGGCTGCTCATGGGGGCAAGCAGCATTCAGTGCATATGTTCTAGGATTAGGATTTGTGAATCACAAAAGATTGTGAGGATTGAAATTTTACCCCTCCCATCTGTAGTTGCATCGATGACCCACCTGATATGGACTGGGCTCAAGTAATTGAAGCCCCACATGGCAGATCTGCTGTGTTCGTTCATCGATTTCTTCCGTAATTACCGCAAGCTGAAGAGAAAGGGTGTGGGGAGGAGCAGCAGCGAGGCTGGCTGGCAAAAGATCTGACCTAGTTTTTCCAGTCTGCATGGCACTGGCACTGCAGGCAGAGTCGGCTGTAAATCTGCCTCTGTAGAAGAGCATTTATTTATTTATTTATTTATTTATTTTTGTTCCCCACGTGAACAGCAGCGTTTATTTTGAATGTTCAGTTTTGGTGGTTAAAATGCAAACTGTTGTCAGTGCGGTGTAGTGTAATGGAAATGTGCACATCTGGGAGGAGGTGAGGGAAGGCACGTGCTTCTGCTGGGTTGTTTTGGGCTTCTCTGCTTTCTGCTCTTCTCTCCCTCCCCCAGCCCACTGTCACTCCTCTTTCTCCGTTGGGTAGCTGTGTGATATTAAACGCTTGCTTTTTCAGCCTGCCAGCAGTTCTAATGACGTGTGTGCGAAGCACATATTCCTCCCTCTGTGCAAGAGTCGGTGTGATTCTGCTTTGCACGCAAGGTTAAACAATGCTGAAATATAACATATTTTTTAAAGTTTTTGGTAATGTCTCTAAGCCTAATCATTTTGCCTTCTTCTTTCTATTTATATCAAGTGGTCATGGCCTCTGCTAGGTTTGCTTGTTTGTTCATTTTAATTCCATTACTTAGCAGTGAAGGACCAGGGATTTAGTACCAGTAATGTAACAGCAAGCTGTCTCTTGTTTCCAGCATGGGGATTCATGACAGGCAGATGACTGGTGCTTTGACCCTCCAGATGCTCTGGATAAGCCTTACAACAAACATCTGAAGGGGGGTACTCAGCTGCTGAATACATACATGTATAATTCGTCTTCTACCATTTGATCGCAGAGAGGTTTCCTTACAGAGCTGTGAGTGCACGGCTCTGCTGATGTGCAGGGCTCTGCCCCAGCCTGATGGGTTTTCCCCGTCCTGTGTACTTTGATAACTGGTTTTGTTCTTGATCCTCTTGCATCTGCTTCAGGAAAACCATGCCCACCTGAAAGTCAGGGAATGGACTCTGTTTCTGAAGCTGCTCTGGGCTGTAGCTGGAACTGCAGCCAGGGCACCGGATACCCGGGATGCCCATCCTCCTAGGTCGCACCCTGGCTTCTTACCCGGCCTGTCCTGAGGCTCCCCTTTATCTTGCTGTAGCACAGGCACAGCTCCACATAGCTCTGTAATTTCTCAGCATTTGCTCATGATTTCTGCTGTTTTATGGCTCTGGCTCCTCTGTTGGCTCTTCTCAGCTAGGGAGGCTCTTGAGGTGGGCAGGAGCTGATAGTCATGAGTTAGCAAGGATGAGCGTGCTGTGATGAGTGATAAGCAGAGCAAAGGTGGCGCCCTGGTCAGGAGAGGTTGTGTCAGCTTTATGTGAACTCCTCAGAGGCTGGTCCTCTTTTCAGCTGGCCTGTATGTGTCAGTGAGCAGCATTCAACTACTCAGAGCATGAAAAAGGAGATTCTGCACACCTTGGTACAGTAGTTTTCCCAATCCCCCTCCCTTCACCCCTCCTTGTTTTTGCAAGTGTTCTTCTCTGAAGCTGGGAAGATATTGCCGTAGGTAAGAAGTCGATCTTGCAGTGGAATGTATTTGTCACTTTTCCTCTTCTAAGGTAAAACTTGTGATGATGCTGTAGTTTTGGCTGTTCCGCAGACTTTTCTTTGTGTTCCTTGGCCATAGGCATGGAGGCAGTGGTCACACTCTTCAGGCTGTGTCTAATGTTTCTCTTGAGGTCAGTGACTGACGTGCATGCCAAGAAAGTGACTGTCAGCCAGGATGCTGAAAGGAGATGCACACTCACAAGAGCTGCTCTGAGTACCCTTCTGAAGCAATCGTGTCTGCTGATCTGACATTTCCAGTCCAGCTCTAAGTGAGCTACAGTCCTGGGCTGATACTTCTTTGTGTATCCTGGATAGAGATGTCACATCTCATTTGTCGTCAGGGGAAGGCAGAGTTTCATGTATAATTCTGTGTAAAGTTGGTAATTATCAAGTGTTCTCTGCTTGCAAAGCCTTATGCACTTCAAGCAATCTGCAAATACTTGACTGATGTGCTTTCTGAACGTTCTGGGGTATGTGTAGGAGGGAAGTGCAGGAGTCTTAACAGTGCACTGGCTGAGTGTGTGGTGGTCTGCGCTAGGCAGGTCAAGTTCAGTAATGCTTCTCACACCTGATCTCTGGCACTGCTGGGTGAGAGACTGGGTGTCGCTTCCATTTGGCGAGCCAACGTCCCCAGGTACCATCCAAATAGCCTCAGTGTTTGTTCCTTCAAACAATCTTGTGATTCTTCATTCACACCAGAACGCTCCATTTACTGTGTTACCCAGAGCAGTGGGATAAGCATTAAATGCCTGTGGAAGAGGTAATCCCCAATGAGGTAGCACATTTATTTCTCAGTATTACTGGGTGGTTTTTGATGATAGGGCTGGGTTATTATAGGGTTAGGACATTCAGGAGCACCCAGGTTGCTTTGCTGCTGTCATACCATCACCTTTTCTGGTCACAGCTTACTTAAAAGGCAGAAAGTTTTTCATTTCAACTTTTTAGTTATACTCCTAAATAAGAAGAATGAATTTATAACCAGTTTGCTCTATTTAACAAATAAAAATCATGGTTTACAATTGATTCATTTTTTTTTTCTAATTCTGCCCAAAGATATTCTATAATGACATGATTATAACTCATGGGCTCCCAGTTTTGGTTATTAGTTTCTATTTTTATTTCCTAACAGAAGGCACTGATCCAATGAAGAGCAGGGCCTGGTTCCTTTGTAACGTGGTGGTGGTGGAGTGGAAGAAGCTGCTTTTATCCCAGGCAGCATGCACTGTGGTTGGTTAAAGGAAACAAATAAACAAACAAGACAACTCTATTGATCACAAGGAGATGAGGAGGCATGGCTCCACTAAACAGAAATACTAAGAGTAACAAATACCTGCCACTTTAAAAGCTTTAAATGAATGTTATCTTACCAGTGGCTGTATTAAGTTGCTGAGAAAAATCTTGGACCGAGCTTAAAAAAATAGGTAAGAGGATTGTACCAGTTTATTTTCTGGCCTGTTTTGCCATACAAAATATGCTCGCATACGTAAAAAACGTAAGTGGTTCACATTACCCCAGGTAGATTACTTCTTTACTTCTTTTTGCCATGTGCTGCAGCCATTCCCATCCCACTGACACTGGCAAGTATGCTGCTGCCACCGCTGCTGTGGCGTGGTGAGCCCAGGGGCTGGCCGGGAGCTGCGTGTGCTTCATGTGCATGCGGTGCCACGAGGCTCCTGGCCTGGCGCTTCCCACTGCAGCCGCCAAGGGAGTAATTGCCAAAGTGGCGTTTGGGTGATCCACAAGCAAATCCTATTATTTGTTAATAGGATTTGTTCTCGCACTGCTTTGTCCAATCGCTAATTGTTTATCACGCATTAGGAGTACAATGAGATGCCTGTCAGCTGTGTTATGAGCATTTGGTGTGAAAGACTTGCTGAGCCTTTGTCTGCACTGGTGGGCTTTGCTTTGGGAAAAAAAGCCTCAGTGTGGAAGGCAGAAAGCACGGGCTGAGACTGTTGGGCACTGCTGTGGGTCCTTCCCCCTGGGCGGCCAGGTGGGAAGGGCTAGGGCTGGGGCTGGGCAGGAGGGGTCTCCAGGGAACCCTCATCTCTCCTGGCCTGACCCAACCCTTCCGAAATTCAGTACATCATGATACATGTCTTACATGTATGTGTTTCTGTGTTTGAATAGATTTGTATGTTCATACATGTATGCGCTCTTCCTGCTCTTGTCTCTGTCCGTCATGTAATCCCATTTGGGCCGTGTGTCTTTTCATATGGAGATGTGTTACAGCTGGCTCTTGCTTTGGTTGTCCCACGCTTGGTATACATACATATATACGGGTATACACATGTACACACGCACATATACATTTTATATAGAAGTGGATGAATACCTTTGATCATCTTGTGTGACTAATACCCACCAGCCAGGATGAAAATTGCTTCCTCTAAAGTTCTTTCAAAAGATTAGATGATTTTGTGACCTTGCTCTTGGAATTAAAGTTTAACCTCTAAGTCAAACCAACCATCCCTATTTCAAGCACTTCCAGAAATTCAGCCACCCTACTGTGAGACATCCACGACCTATTCCCTCTTCAAAGGGAACAGTCTTCACCAGAAGATTTAGTACGAGCTTTCATCTCAGAGTAGGAAAGTTCCTGAAACATGTCGTACTTTCAGATGGAGGGGGAAATAGGATTTGCACCAGAGTTACTGGTTCCTCATCAAGAGCAAGGCTTTTATTTCAGTCCTCTGTCATATACCATGCCAGACCCACAGTGGGGCAAGCAGTCACCCACCCAGGAGAACAAAGAGGAAGCTTATGAATATTTAATGACTTCATGGTGTGTGCTCATCTCTTTAGACCTGAAGTCTGTGGCTGTCCCAGGTAGCACGACGACAATATCCCAGAGCAGAGCACGCCTGTAAGTCCCTCAGGCAAGCCTGGCTCGTTTCCTCAGATGCACAAGCACACCTGTGCTGGCTGGGCAGGGCCTGACTGCAGGACCCACTGAGTAAGGCAGCAGGGAGGGGTCCTTGAGCCAGAAAGGCCTGAAATGTTTTGGAGAGTTAAATTTTTATTATCATTCCATTGAATGTAAAGCTGCTTGTGTCTTCTCTTCTTTCAAAGAATGCCTGCTAACGTGAGGTCGCTTAATGAGTTCTTGTTCTAGATGAACAATATAATAGCTAAACGTTTCAGACACTTTTTAGTATTTTCAGGAAGATGTTGCTGAACTGCCCAGTTCTGTTCTGTGACTTGCCGTGGGCTTTTAGAACAATATTGGGTGGATTGATTGCTGTTAGAGTGATCACTGGGGATTTTTAACTGCATCCTTCATTATTTTCTCTCCTGGTAGTAAATTGATCAGCGTAAGGAAAATAAATGAATATAAAACTGTAAGAAGGCAGTGATGTAATGAGCTATCACATAATGACCACACTAGGAGCTACCAAGGAGGAACCTGGAGTATAGCACCGGCTTTCTAGTGAGCGGTTACGTTATTTATCAAAGTGAGTACTGAGGCTTTTTCTTCTTTAGACAGTTGCTCTGAGGCACCTAGTAACTTCTGGGCCATTTCCAAGTGGTAGGTAACTGCGCTTCTTTGTATCTTGGAAGCTGCCTTGAAGAATGAAGGAGAACGTATCCACATGCCAGGCTCCTTGGCTGCCCTTTGATGCAGGTGCAGGTATTGCTCACAGATCTTGCTGCCTTTTTTTTTTTCCTTCCTAGTTCACATACTGAAAATGTGACCGAAGTAAAACATAAAGTGACGCTGCAGAGCTTTGTGGCTTAGAACAGTAGGTCACCATAATACACTAATACAATTAGGGTGACCTACTGTGATTTTAAAAATTAAATCGGCCACCTTCCCTTCCTACTATGCTTGCTTTCTGCCCTTTTCTATGTCCATCACTTAATCCCATTTGGGCAATGTGTTTTTTCATGTGTAAACATTTTACAGCTTTGGTTGCCTTAGGCTTGCCAAAACAGTGGTACCTATCAGCTCTGTGTTTCAGGAGGTGGCAGTGAGGAGCAGGAGACAGCTCAGTGGGGTCAGGAGTAGTATGGAAACAGATGCACTGGGAATGACTGTTCATTTTTCTCCAGTACAAGCAGTAAAAGGCAAGAATTGAAACCAGAGGGTGATGAGTTCATAACAAAGGGAGAAGGTTCTCTTCACACAGCCTGAATTTAAGCTGAGGAGCTCTTCCACAGGCTGTCAAAAGTTTGCATGGTCTCAGTAGGAACTAGTAGGAACTATTGCAGCTTGGGGAGGGGATATGAGCTCTGTGGGGACTACTGCATGCAGAGAAGGCTTTTTTGGTCTAGAAAGTCCCTGAACCACAGTTTTTTACAAATTTGGAGAATATTTTTTTTATCTCTGTTGACCTCTAGCAGTGGGCTAGAATTTTGGGGATGTAAATTTTAACACTGACTCTGACTTGTATGTCCTGATTTTACCATATGTAAAGAAAGGGTAGGAGTGATACCTTCAGTATTGTATCATCCGTACCTTCTACAGCTTTGGTAATGCCCGCTGAGGTCTACTGAGAGGCAACCCTGTGTGTAAGAGATGTGTGGGACTGGAGCGCATCTCCCTTTTCCCTCTGTCCGATCCATCCTTGGAAAGCTACAGAGTGACTAAATTCTTTATTTTTAGACATTACAAAGAAAGAAAGCATTAGACAGCTGGCTGCAAAAAATATTTATTTGCAACCTTTCTCCACATTTGTACAGTTCTTCTTGCTTTCTGGCAAGAGTCCTGTTATATTTTGGACAAGCAATTTCTCCATGATTCAGGTCTTCAGTCTCACAGTCTCAGGAGAAACTAAAATGCTTAGAGCTTTATGCATATGTATTTAAAAAATAATAATAATTTAAAAACAAAACAAACAAACCAAAATGGTTCCATGTCTGGAAAACACGGGCTGAGGCTACTTCTATTTGTAAGCTGTTGGACGAGGTTTGTCTCCCATTTCCATAGGGACTTCCTCACTGGACAAGCAACAGGAGCGCTGCTGGTGGAGGCGGCACTGGAGCATTCTGCATCAGTGGCTGAACACCCCCTGCTCCACTCAGTCCTGCTTTTAAGCTAACCTGCATCTTGAGATAGACTTCTCCCCTGCATTTCTGCTCATTGGAGAAAGGATTAAATAGGTTTGTTGGCTCAGTGGGGCAAAAATATGATGGTATGTGTGAATAGAGGGTAGAATGAGGGCTGTGATGAGCAGGGTCTGCTGGGCTGGTTTTGATTGGAGCTATCAGGCATGCAAAGGTAGCTGAAGCCAAACTGATGCTGCTGATCATGTTTTTTTGTGATTGAAGCAAAATGTCAGGAAGACGTTGGTATTTTTGACTTTGCACATTGTGGAGAGAGAATTTTTAGATACCCATGTTTAGTCCAAGAAAAAAAAAAAAAAAAAGAAATGTGAGAAACCCAGTTGCAAAAAAAAAAATATCTAATTTTACTATAATAAAGTGCTTCAGGTTGGTCATGTTCTTTGAAAGGGTAAATCTATAGGACAAAGCATTTCATAGTAGTGCTGTTGAGTGATGACAATAAAGAATTGTCAGTAATTTGTTTTATTTACTTTAAGTGGTGTGTGTATTAGCACTGCAAAAAACAGCAGGCCTGCAAGCTGAAATGCAGCTACTACATCTTTTTTTTTTTTTCCTTTTGATTACAGCTACCTCTTCCAAAGACTGTTGAATAATGTTAAACGTTCTGTGAAAGTACATGTGGACGGCAGGCCTTGAATCACGTACCGCCCCCAGGCAGATTACTGTGACCAAATTTTCTTCTCTAAAACTGATCTGTACAAACCCATTTTTCACTTATATTGCATCCAAAGTATGAAAAACACTTAATGCTGAGTGCTGTTTTGCTAGGACAGTATGCTGAATTTATAGGACATTTTGCTTCCCAGCTGAAAAATTACTGAAAGATTTTTGAGGCGAAGCTTTGCTCTTGCAAGCTGAGGTGGAGCAGTTTTATACGGCCCTGAGCTGAGACAGTACTGCAGCACATGGTTGTCCTCCCCACTCACAGCACCTGTGCCTGGAATTATAAATCAAAGAAGAAATCGAACCAAAGCTTAGCTGTAAGTTTGACTATGTCAATCTTTTTCAGAAAGAAGAAGGGAGCCCAGGAGCAGTGCTGTGGTGTGACCAGGGCTGTGGCAGCACGCGAGTGCTGGTGCCTGGTATTGCAGATTGGGGTCCCGCCAGCAGAGCAGGCGTACAGCCATGCACACGCTTCTGCCATCGCTGGTTCTGGCACTCTGGCTGTGCTAGGTGCCAGCAAATACCTGCACTTAGAGAAGTGCTGGATTGTGCTTCCTTCTTTCAGAGAAGCAGTTCCTCATTCCAGGCCATTAGTTCCACTGGCTCTCACTAGCACACCGGGCTGCTACCAGCCCCACTCCCTGACATCCAAAGGATGCCCAGGTGCATTTGCTGCTGCCAGCTCGATGGCTGCTTTGATTTTTGTTAGGGGGAATGAGCAATGCCATTTCTTAGGGAGGATTTCAAATAGCTTCCCAGCTTTGTGGTTATGAGGTAACAGGACATTTGTGAATGATGGTTTTCTTTGTGGGTTTTTGTCTGTGTTTGGTTTGGTTTCTAAGCCTTTTAAAATTAAATATACAGTACTTTGTAGAAATGCCGAGGTTGAAAACACGCATGCTTGAGAAAATTTGTCAGGTCAAAACACAAACAAAAAATTTTCAAAACTTTAGAGGAAAAAATTAAAACTCAGAGTTTGTTTCCCAGCAATCATTTTTTCCCCTCCAGGGAATATAAGTGCTTTCTAGTAATTTGAGCCAAAGAAAGACAAAACCTCAGTCATTCGGTAACTTGAATGTTCCTGAAAGCTACTTAGCTTTTCTTTTTTTAGAAGCATATGTGGGTTCCACAGTACAGTGCTTTGTTTTTATCACTTGGTGGGGGAGATGGGATAATGATGTTGGTGTGTCAATAACAGATAATGCGTCTCTACCATGAAGAGAAGGAAAGGCACCGGACCTCTTAGATGAAAAGCGTATCTATGTATCTGTTTCTGACATCACTTTAGAGATTTGGGAATAGGTACTCTCTGAAAGGCTTGGCACTGAGCTCTCCTGCCCGCTGCCCTCTGAGGCACTCCCCATCACGCTTGGCTTGTGTGCTGGGCAGGCAGTGCCTTGCCTCGGCAAGGTTTCCTTGTGAGAGTTGTGACCCATTTCCCAGCACAGCCAACACCTTTTGGAGAACTTAACTTCTCTGTATAGCTACTGGTGAGGTTAACTGGCTCTGAACTGCCTCAGCTTCAGGCCTTGTATCCTGGTGGTGCTTCTGCAGCAGAACGTGTTTGTGTTGAGAAACAGAAAGAAAAATCAGTTCTGGGCAAGGTATCCTGAAGTGACTGGCTGACCTGTCTACTGAATTAGTCCTAGAACTGTCAAGATTTGTTGTTGTTGTTAGTAATACAGGTAACTTCTGAATTAAATAGGTCAGCTGTACAAAAATAACAAAACAAACTCAGCAATTGTTTGTTTTGTAGCAGTAAATCTGTTGAGTATCTGCTCAGATACAAGTCTCTTCTGCTCCTGCTCATTCTTGTGGTTAGAGCATATTCAGATTGCTGTTGAAAAACAGCAATGTCCAACAAGTTAGACAGTTTCAATCATTAGTCCCTGAAATGATTTTTCCCCCTGTCTTTAGGGAGCATGAAGTAGATGAGTTGGGAAAATTTGTTCTGCATCACGTTCAAAAAGAGAGCCCAACTCTTCAAAACCAAATTGGGCACATCGTTAGCACAGAGAGGAATTGTTGCTGGTTATAACTGCATTTGCTGGTATTTATAAATATACTGGTAGGAAAAAATGAGTTTTGATGGATGTGTTTAAGTTGCAGGATTAGGTTACTTATTTTTTTTTCATTATACAGCTTAGAGTTGGCTGCGTTACCAGCATCAGCAGTCCCTTATGCAAGCACAACTTGAGCAGTGCCTATGTCAAAGTGAGTTTTTATCAGGTTCACAGAGATGCTGTATGTGTGTAGTCAGAGTTTACCACTTAGCTCAAACTAGAGTTCATTATTCTTGGAGATGTCCCAGAGTTGCCATGTGCACTTCTGATTCACCTTAGTTTTCCCAAATTGTACTCCCCTCGTGTACCAGCTGGCAACTAACTCAAGTGTTTTTGTGGTTGTGAGAACTAAAGCAAAAATGTTTTTTCTCAGTGCTTGTGGGGACTTTGTAGCCAGGGTTCTGTCCAGAAGCTTCGTTACTCCTTGGATCTATTAGCACAGCTCACATAGGAGCAGTCTCAGCATTTTTGTGCAGATGCTTTGAGCCGGTTGAGATACCTTCCCAGAAAGCAGATCGTTCGGCAGGTGATGGGTGGCCTCTTTGACATTTGGGCTGTAATAAGAGGCCTGTAATCCTACCGGTTTGTTCAGAGGATGACATACTTTTAACAAAAATAAAAGGCAAAATGGACTGGATTAAGCTGTGATCAGCATTAAAAAAAAAAAAAAAAAAGTGTATAAAGTATGTCACTGGCACTGATGAAATCTTGTATGTGGGCTTCCATAGTGAAATTGGCCACAGAATAAAACTGTTCAAGTGAGGGAAGAAGCATGATGTCTGTGCTTGAAAAACATTAATGGAAAACTGTTTTCTAACTCATGGGATGATTTTTCAGAGCCTGATATCCATTAAAATGTGTCATATCTAGACAGAAGAAATCATTGTTTTACAAGACTTGGGAGAAATAAGAAGGTTGATGCAAAACTAAGAAATGACAATAATAGGTCAGAAACTGAAATTAAGTCAGTCTTTGCTTGCAAACCTTGGGAGAGATTTCGAGGTTGTGAAGCAGACAGGTCACTTGTCTCAGTGCAGTTAGCTTGAAAGACTTCGACTAAAAATTGAACATCTTTTCAAAAACTTAACATACAGCAACATTCAAAATATATTGCATGTAAATAGAGGGACAGCTCTATTGTCTGATAGGGGGAGGCTAATGACTTAAATAAAGTTCTAATTTTATTTTGTTGGCAGTTATTCCTGGGTCTGGGGCCTTGTAAGACTTCCAGTTCTGTCCCTCATGATGGCAACTTAATTTAGGTTTGCCAACTTTAAATGCAGAAGTATAAAATATTATTTTGCATCTACATCAAAGAACCTAGTCTTGATTTAGATTCTCTTGAATGGGTAATTTTGTCCTTATCACTTTGTATACATGGACATGCATTCAATAGCTTTTTGGAAGATTATATTAGGACAGTATGGTAAAATCAAGGAGCAGGTAGTAAAGTATCTTCCCATAGTAGAAAAGATATATGAAAATCTGTAGTAAAATTTTTGTTCATTCTGCAATGCAGGGGGAAGGCTGGTCATGATTTCTGGGTCCCTTTCTTATCAGCTGGTGGAGTTTTGCGTACAGGAAAGGGTTAAGGGCTTTTTATTGGTTTTCCTATTAAAAAGAAATACATTGCATTAAAATGAAGCAACGTTTATGGTTTTCAATTTCTGTATTCTTGCTATTTTGTTCTAGAGATAAAAATTTTGGTGAAATCAAGTGAGCCTCTAAATAGAGCAGAAACACTTGGCCAATAAGCATTGCAAAGTAGTACAATTTTATCACTTCAAAGGCAGTGGGAAGGAATCCAAACATGCTTTGAACTGGTTAACATATATAACGTGCTAGCTATCATCGTCAATTATTTTGAGACTGATATTTCTTAAACTGAATGTTTAGGACAAACCGTTGTTTGAGTATTTTCTTTATGTGTTAATTTTGCTTAATAGTATTTCATTTCTTAAATCACATATTCATTAGCTCAGCTAGCTTGATAAATTTTTTTGGTGCTGTCTGAAAAGTCTTGCAGACCTTTTAGGCTGTTTTAAAAAAATCTCTGATGCCTCTTAACCTGTTGGAGGCACTGCAGAGGTGTGAGCTTCTTCAAAGCTACTGAGAACCTGGCAAGCATGGATTTGCAAAGGGTGACTGTCTTGGTCACCTCTGAAATAGCAGATGACCTGCTGGTAGGGAAACCCTGGTGATCCAGGAGGGCTCTGCAGGCGTATTTCCAGTGGCTTAATGAAGAAGTTGCTTATCTTCCTAGAATTCAAGGATGTATCTCTGTACATCCATTTGAGCTAGGAACGCTTCTGCTTCCCCTCCAGCAGCTCCACCCCCTCAATGTGACTACTGGTTTTACTGAAGCACCTCCAAAATCTCCTAGTAATGTTACGGAATAATTGCCTATGTATACTTGTTTTCTACTTAAATTGAAGGGAGAGTTTGAATCAAATCTGTGGCAAGGATCTGATCTTGCCATACTGCAGCATGGAGCATGCGCTTTGGCCCCATATCATAGAATATCCTGAGCTGGAAGAGACCCAAAGGATCATTGAGTCCAACTCCTGGCTCCGCACAGGACCACACAAAAATGAGACCATGTGTCTGAGAGCGTTGTCCAAATGCTTTTTGATTGCTATATGCAGGTTTCTGACAGGATTTGGGACAAATATTACACATCACCAGTAGGTTTCTGATTTATAGTAAAATGCAGAGTTGAAAAAAAAAATCAATTTACTTTTCTGCTTCCTGTGACACTTTGAATTATTTGTTTAATGCAAACTTTGCTAGTGCTGATAAATATCAGCCTCAAAGGATTATGAGGGCCAACACTAAGATGCCTAGTTAATTTTGGGACTTGATGTAATTTGTCAAGATGAATAGCAGTAAGCTAAAAGGGTTATGGTAATTAATTAGTAAGGCTGGACTATGCAATAAAGGAGTATAAAACTGACTCTGAGTGAAGGCATCTCCCTTACTGTTTTATTGAGGTTATTTGATTTGTGATATTAAAGTTATGTTTCCAGTTTCATGCATCCACAATTATTTGTGTTTATTCAGGGTCTGACCCATTCCTATTTCTAAGGGAGAACTTTCACAGGGTGTGGAAGATGAAGAAAGAGGAACCAGTTTATTATTAACTGTAATTTTATGAACATAAGGAACTGTGTGTCTGGTGTAGAGGGGTAGGAATGGCTTCTGAAGAGTCCGAGGGTTTGGGTTTTCATTTCAGCTGGCATCAAAGGACATGGGATTTGGACTTCTTCAAATGCAGCATTGTGCCCACTATAGCCACCTCAAGGAGTAAACTGTACCCAGCTGGCATTTAGCTCCTTCCACCAGGGCAAAACTAGTTTGTTTCTTTACTTCTCTTCTTCCCCCGTGTTCATTAGGCCATAATGGTGGCTGGCTTTGTCTAGTGGACATTTGCTAAAGGGCAGGCTGGAAAGGCAGCATGGTATCTTTATCAAAGTTACCTGCCTCTGGTGAAATGTTGCTCCTTTTTATGGTCTAGTATGTATGGGGGGCTATTTTGTGAAGGGTTTCTTGTGTCCTTCATAGAGAAAACACAATTCCCAAGTTTGGGGTGGAGCATGAGGCCTCGCTGTCTCTGCTCCACATAGTTGAGAACTACAGGCAGGGTCCAAACTGTGGTGGCTGCCTCTGGGAGGTACAGGCCGCTGCTAGATGCCTGTCATGGTTGGGCAGGCAGCACGGTATTTATAGGCCAGCAAGGGCAGAGTACCTTCCACCTGGTTACTCTGAAGTACCCGGTGTTACCTGAATGGTCATCTGTGGCTTTTTTGGTTTGGTTTTGTTCTTAAATGTGGCTTTAAACAGTGGATGAGGAGGCCGCCTTTAAAAAGGTTCTTGAATTCTGAATTTAATTCCCTTGCTTGTTTTGTTATTTCATTTCTAGATAAGGAATGGATGGGGCTGTGTTTGGCAAAAAAAAATTTGTCCTTTTAATTTGTGTGTAATTGAATGCCAGCTTTCAATTCAGCTTCACTGAAATCAGTTGAAAGAGAGAGATTGCTGTGGTGTTTGCTCAGATTTACATGTGGGGAGGAAAGCTGGTAATATATTCAGTTCTGCTCTCCTTACTCTTCTACAATACTTCTTTCCTCTTAATTGCAATACCTTATGCAATAAATAGTCCCATGGGTTTCAGTAAGACTGTTTAGGGAATTGAATACCACAGTGCAGAAGAAATGGAAAAAATGAGTAAAGCTTTTAAGAAGTACAACATTTGGCAAAACGCTCTGTTTGTGCATGTATCAAACACTACTTTTGTTTCATTATGAATCAATTTAAATTATTACAGAAAGCTGAGTGAGAATTATGATAATGATGCTTTTTACGTTTGGTGTGAAATTTTGGATCCTATTGATTAAATTATACTTTAAAAGTTTCATTTTAACCTTGAAAAACAATTTTAAATATTGCAAAGTATAGTTTAAGCTTAAGTTTTCATAGGAAAAGTCAAAAATCTCTCTTAAATCTTATCTGTGCTTTCTCCTGTGTTTCTCTACACATTTCATTAGCAAGACATGTCATTTTAAGAATGGCATTTAAGCAGACCCAAGAGCTGGGCTTAGGTTTAAATGAAGATCAGCTCAGCATGAAGCTTGTTGGAATTGCATCTGGTAGAATTTTCTAGCAGGGACTCTCCTACCCGCTTTTGACCTTAACAAATTCAAAGTTTTATTTTTTTCTTTTGAATTAGCATATTTAGGGAAATGTCTTTTTATTGGAGTAAAGGAATGATGATCACATTCCTTCCATCAGCAGAAGGATAAGAGTTTTTTTCAGCTTTTTGTATAAAACATGGATGTAAAGGGACTGAGAATCTTGGTATCTGTTACATGTCTGGAAGTGTTTTACTAGTCCTTAGAATTAAAAAGTAAATTTCTAAACTCAAACTCTATGTGCATTTTAACAGCTTACTCAGCTGCACCTTTTTGATTACCTGATAACAGCAATGATCAACTCTGATTTGTATATGTCCATGTTGAACTAAAGAATACAACTCTCACTTTGTTTTGTCATCTAGTTTGAGATGAAAAAAAGTCCCTTCAATTTTAATAAAAGCAGGTTTTATGTATCTCTTGCACTTTAAGTTGGAAACTTGTATATTACTTAGCTAGTGTACAAATTGCTTATTTTCATATAACGCAAATGCTGAGCTTATATTTCACTTTAATCAGCAGAAGCAGCAATTTTAGTTCAAAATAGTACTTAAAATGGTGCTTGAATGTGTATAAGAACATTATAATTTTGAAGAGCACATGGTTGTATTCAGGTGGATAAACACAGAGCTACTTAACTAGTGTGTTAGTTTTGTCTCTGTGGCAAATTAAGTCTCAACAAAATAAAATCTTTGAAGTGAAATCAAGAATTACTTAATTCAAAGATGGCAGAAGTTTAGGAAACTGATGGTTTTCAGGGGACAATGGGATCCAGTTCTCACTTCAGTTACCACTGCAGCTGCATGCACTTGTTAGAAGTCAGTAAACCTTATTTTACCCTAGTTCCTCTTCAGCTGTATGGATTGAGTCCTATTGTGCTGGGCACCACAGAAATGAAGAACAAAACAATATATCTGAGCCTTAATAATTTACAGATAGGCAGGCATGTACTGCATAAATATGATTTATTTAAGTAGTGTCTTGAATTACTACTCCCCATCAAATTTTCCTGTATATTTTTCCAACGATGTGACTCTTTATAGTAGTTGCTGCTTGTGAGCAGAGGGTAAGGTTAAATTCTGATGTGTTCCTCTCAGTATCTTCTCCTTTCTTTTCAAAGGAGTTAGCCTCAATACATCTGCACATGCTTTTCTGTGGTGCAGAGGCTGGTACCTCTGGTGCTATTGACAGATATTACTGATTCCTTTACTATGCCTATATGGATGGAATTCCTACAAAGACTTTGTAGCTATTAATCCCACACGTGAATCCCTTAGACTTCGGGGATTCAAGAGTGGGACCCATAGTTACAAATAGTTTAGTTTTTAATGGATGGAGTGGTTTTCTTTGAGTGTAAGCTATTTAATTCATCTCTAAAATATGTTAGAGATTCCTAGTTTATAAACTGGCTGAATTTATAGATTGGTGTTTGGATCTGTGACAGTGTTGTGCTTGAGCATAAGAATTTAGAGGAAAATCTATTTTTTAAGCAAAGTCTTTGAGTCATGGCTCAACATCATTTGAACTTCATGGTTCAGAAAATTGTATTGACTGGGCATCTTCAATGCTTGCTGCCTTTAAGGACTGTGTTTGAATTTTCACTATGCAAAAGGAGTCCTAAGGCATTAGCTACTCTGGAAACTGATCTGTGAAAAAGGCCTTATTTGGAGGAGGAGAACATTACGTGCTCTTCAGCTCTGCAAGCTGCCCTGCTCTTTTCATTAGGCAGTGCTTCTCTGGGAGGCATTCCTCTCATGCTTTTGTTCTATGCTTTTTTTTTTTTTTTTTTTCTTCAACATGAAAGAAAATCCAGTTTCATGTGCTCTGTGGAGTTCATTTCATCCTTCAAAGTGCTGTTACTTATTTTGTCATGTAATCGCCTGTATGAACTTGCTTTTAAGCTGTTAGGCTAAGTATTGGTTCTTGTTGGCAGGGTTATAATGTTTGCACATTTACCATATGTCATTGATTGATAACAGTAATGAAGTAAATAACTGAAGGATTTCACTTACATTCTTTTTTCACTCTTCTGTTTCTCGTAGGTTCATTGCTAAACCGTGTGCCTTAGGCCTTAAAGTCCAAGCTAATGGACCACAAAAAGCTCAACCTAATGCTATCCTGGAAAAAGTTTTCACAGCCATTACAAAGGTAGAGTATTTACCTAAATATTTATCTTATAAAGTGGGATATGGTATTATAAAACACATCTGAACAAAATGAATATAACTTCTAAATTCAGTACTGCCATTTTTACAGCTAATGTCATAACATTAAAGTGTCAAGGTTTTCATTGGCATGCCAACTTGAACAGTTGTGCAGCCCTTCATGATGTGTCCTGTAAGCTTTTGATTTAAAAAAAAAAAGTTACAGAAATACTTCGTAGGTGCTGTATGGCCACCTACTTTTTTATTTTGTTTCCTCCCTTTTAGAAAGTTCCATGGAATCCTTGTTGTTTTTTTTTTTTGTTTTGGTTAGGGTGATTTTTTTGTGTGTTTTGAATGAAGAGCAAATTATGAGATACTAAGATGGACCTTACTGTGTATTCCATGAAACTCTGAAGCTACCCCTTCCAGGGCAACTGCTTGAGAGCAGGGTGCTGATGGTTTACTGTTGTCCTAGCCGTTTGTGATTAATGTCCTTTGAATTTGGAGGGAAAAGCTAGAAAAGTATGGAGAACTGACTGAACGGTATTCTAGATTGCAGGTTGTTCGTTGTTTTGTTTGTTTGTTTGTTTGTTTTTTGTAGAAAATGAGGTTTTTGCCACTGCTTGCCACTGTTTCTACAGCTGCTGTTGTACGAGATCTTCAGCTAAACCTGTCATCCTGTCCATTCTTCTGCTGTAGTCTGAGTTTTCACACAGCACTAAGCAACGTCCTTTAGCTTCTCCTGAAAAAGTCAACAGACAGTTCTTTGTAGTGCAAAGGCCTGTGAAGACCTGAATGATGAAGCCTCTCTTTTGCAGAAACTCGGCAGTTCCACCTTGGCTCCAGGCTGCAGCAGGGCACACCACAGCAAAGACACTAATTAGCTAGAATTTCAGAAACTATTAAGATAATAGAGGGCTAAATTGGGTTCAATGTCAGAGACAGTGAAATACACCATGAATATGTCTTCTTTTTGCGTCCTATCCTATGCTGAGATCATCAGAGCACTTGGTGCAATTTTTGTCTTGTTTTCAGAGAAAGTGATGCATGCCTCATTTCTATAAGATACAGCATGTGTGCTCTCTCCCTGACTCAGCTGGAGGAAGAATTAGATTTTTAAAGTCAGTGAGAGTAGCTTTTCTCAATTTTCCATTGGAAAACTTAGTGGCTACTTTGATTCACTTAAAAGGTAAATAAAAATAATAATTTCTGAGAAGGGATGGGAAGTTCTGAGAACTTCCCCCTTTTCTCAGCTAGTTCTTTTATTTTCCTTTCTGACTTCTTTGCTGGAGACTGATAGAGGAAACTTCACCCTGGCAAAGACTGCTGCTTTACCCTTTGCTACATTTAACAACGTCTTTGTGGTGGCAGATGTGTATCTTTTTCAATGTATCTGACTGGCTTACAAACCTAAACCTAAAGCTCCAGAAAATAGACTGTCCGATGGCTTTTCCTTAATTAAAAAAAAAAAAAAAGTAATCAGGAGGAATATGTAGATTGTCCTTATGCAGTACCATACATAAATGTGGCCTGTTCCACTCTTCTCTATTTAGTATTCAAATTAAGAATAGATTCATTTTATTTTACCTTGCCTTTATGTTGATTTGCAGAGAACAGCCACTTGAATGGAAGGAGAGTTTTACATTTACTGCTTTGGAGGATAATTCTGTGTAGCTATTTTAAAGAAAAAAAAATTCCTTGTTTCCCAGGTGATTTTCTTTTTGAAGTTGTCATTTTGTTTAATTACTTCATTTTTTAACATTAATATGCACAAACATGGGATATATCCTCTTCTTTCTGTGTCAGTCAAGAAATCTTCACTTCTGCAACTGACAGTGGGACCAAGGTTGGAATATACAAACTGTGTGGCAGGCAGAGGAGCATTTGTAAGCCCCTCTGCTTGATAGATATGTCATTTTAACCTCTGCTTACCATCACTTCCCAAGTTTCATGAAAGGTTTCATCCAGTTACCCCCTGTAAGTTTTTATCAGTAATAACCAATATGCAATATGGCAGCATATGTCAATCTTCTTATATCAATAAGATACTGTCACCGTAAACATATTTTGGTGTGGATGTGCCAGCAGAGATTTCTGTCATTTTATTTCTATGCATCCATTTGTCTGACAAGCAGTCTATAAGCCATTGGGAGGTGGTTACAGCAGTTCTAAATTAAAAGTGGCATTACCACAATTGGGAAGAGGAAATAATTTTTATCCTTCTCTGTTCTGTAGCATCCGGATGAGAAGAGGCTGGAGGGGCTCTCCAAGCAGCTGGACTGGGATGTACGCAGCATTCAACGATGGTTTCGACAAAGACGCAACCAGGAAAAGCCCAGTACTCTTACGAAGTTCTGCGAGAGCATGTAAGCAAACTGTCTTTACAGCAGTCTTTCTCCTTTCTCTGTACAGCTGGACAGAGATCTGAAATGGAGCAATAAAAATAAAAGCCAAAAAGCCCTTCCTTGTTTTTCTCATCCTGGGCTTGACCCTTTTACTAGCACGGCTTCTTGAGTGCACTTAATTCTGAGAAACTAGAGGCTCCTACACTTTCTTTGGGCAGTTATTTTTCACCTACAAGGGTTTACTTCTAGGGACTGCTTCCAAGAATCCAGCTGCTCTTCAAAACTGGTTATCTATACACAGTTCTTTTTTCTAATCAGACCCCATTGTCTGTGAGTCAGATTTTCATGCTGACTGGATTTAACACACTAATACTTAATCTGCACTGAAAGAGTGTGAAAAACTAAATCTACTTAATACATTTACATGTTTTTCTTAAAGGAGGAATGATAGGTATTGAACTTAAAACACAAAGAATGCTAGTTTCTTTGAAAGACTTATTAGTTATAAGACTCAGCCCTCCAGCACTGCTGTAATGTTTTTCCTTTGATATGGAAGGTTGTGCATTTAAGGCAAGTTTTACATGCTCCAAATCAAGAGGCTTGGCAAATAATGCCATAAACAAGTATCGGCTTTATCATACCCTGAGGTCAAGTAGTCGTGTTATTGCTGGCTTAAAACTAGTTATTATGCTTTTTGTTAGCTGGGAAAGAAGTGTTAGACAGAAATGTCAGCACCAATAGAGGAAGCCTATTTAAATTTGAAAGTGAAACTTGGTTATTTTAAATCTATTTTTTTTTCTTTTTTTTTTTAATCCAAACAATTTTACATGATTTCATTAAAAATTACAAGTAAATAATTTTTTTTAAAAAAGTATATATATGTGTATGTGTGTGTGTATATATATTTCTTTGTGGCATACATTATGGCAAAAGTGTGTAGATAAGAGCTGTGAATGCAAACTGGAAGGTGAAATCAAGCTGAAATGAGTGCCATTAACTTCTGCAGGAAGAATTAAGTCCCAGCTTCATTTAGAGAGGCCCATTGGGCGTTACTGCAAGATGTATACTTAATAGTAATGACAATACTTGTATCTCCAGAAAGAAGCAAGTTGGTGTGAAGAAGAAATGGATAGTTAGCTTTTCTCAGCTCATGGTTTGCAGAGGGTGCAGGGGGAGTTGCCTCTGGGGCTCCACAAGTACTGTTACTCTAGAACATGCTGCTCTCTGTGTGAGCGCATTGCCCTGATAGCATTTGCAGCAGTATAGCAGGTGCCACCAGGTGTCCTGTCATGCATGCTGGATGGAGTTGGTGGCAGTTAGTTGGAATAGCACCAGGAAGTCAGGGATCCCCTTTTCTCCCCTCAGTATGGCTATGAAACGGGTGTCTAGTTAAATCAGGGCACTACATGTGGTGCAGTATCTTTGGAGCAAAGAAATCCAGATCTGCTCAAGGCCAATAGCCTTTTCACATGTAGTTAATTGTGTGACATTTTGGATGAAGAATCCATGTGTGGACAGCTGCTACAGAGCTCTAGGGTGCATGAAGCACATGTTCCCATGGCAGAGATAGGAACGGCCGCACTCCAAACCTGCAGTAACTCGAGCACCAGTGGAAGGGTCAGAAGCCCTGACAGAGAGCAAAACATGCCTGTAAGTAGCCAGCAGGCATAACGTAAACAATGCAACAGTGATCCCCACCCACACCTTCAGTTGTTGAGCTGCTGTTGTCCTTCCAGAGAAGTCTTCCATTTTGCTGGCAGCTGAATTGATTGGCAAAGACTTGGGGAGAACAGTGACAGAACCCACAGCAAGTGTGGAGCTGCCTAAGAAGAGCTCCAACTCTTTTTACAAGCAGACAGTTCAATTTACTGCTAGTAAAAGTGTTCCTTAGGCACAAAATGGCTTATTCCATGTTGCACAGGAGAAGACAGACATGCATGAGGGGATGCAGACTGTTTCTGACTGCCTTATCTTTCTTGCCAAATGGATATCTTGGTTACTACATAGAGGAGTTTCAAAAGGGCAAAGGATGACAGTGAAATTTGATGATAAATGCACTCAGCTGGCATGAATGACACCCAAGATCCAGACCCAGACAGACTACAACAGTAACTTTTTCACTAGATTTCTCTTATTTCTCTTGCCCCAGATTTCTCAATTTCCCTATCCCATTTTCACCCCCCCCCCAAGGTATTTCAGTTATGGTCCTAAACAGAGTGCAGAGCAGCTTCAAAATCTACACTTTTTTTTTTTTTTTTTTCCCAAAACAAAAATCAAATAATTCTTTTTTCCTGGGTTTTATCATATGTCCTGGGAATTAGCATGTGGTAGCTATATGAAGAAAAACATAGTAATATGTCTGTAGGCACTGCCTGTGCAACAGTCTTGTTGTGAAAACAAATGACTTTGCAGTGACCTTAACCAGCAGTCACCTCAGTTTTGTCTCAACCTTCTCTTTCAAGTGAAGGTGCCACTTGGTTATTGGAGCTGTGGAATCCGCTGATAGTGAGACTTCAATGGCATCATGTACCTGCTTCAGATGTTATGGTGATACGTACCTATACAAAACATGAAATAGATGGTATCAGCGGGTGATGATTCATTATCCAGTGTTATTCAGAAAGGCAGTAATAAATGGGGTGCAGAGGTTTATTTTACCAGCAAGTTGATAGGTTGTTTCTCAAGGATTTGATGGTTCTGAAATGAAACTTGGAGTTAGCAGTAGGATGTTTGTAGTCACTGGAAAAGACACCCACCTTGTACAACTTCAGATTGTAATGCTCAGGTAGCAGCTACAGGAGTGAGTCTGTGCATAATGTTTCTTTCTCATTGGGAATATAGACAGTTTTTCTGCTTTCTTCACTTGATAGATCCAAGATGAATAAAGGAGAAGAACTGGCAAACTGTGCACAGTGGACTTTTCTACTGCTGTGCATTTCTACTGCTTTTTATTCCTTTGTCTCTGTCCTCATAGTGTAGCCTAACATCAAGAAAGAACAAGCTTCCTCCTTAACAAGAGGAGGGGAAGAACCTTGTACTCTGCTCTTTAAGCATGCGGCACATCAGAAAACACCAAGTGGATTACCTTGAATCTTTTCTAAGGCTTGTGTAATTTGTATGTTATTCATGGAGAGTATCTGCAGTACTTTACAAGGCTAAAAGTTGTTTCTGCAGAGGACTATTGATCTGCTTATAGGTGGGTGGCATAAATTGGTCCAAATGCTCTACGGACTCATCTGGAGCATAATTCTGGCACAAATATATTTAAGGAAAAAAAAAAAAAAAGACTAGCCATTAATGGAGAGCAAGTTCCCAAAAATGTCTTAAGGGAGAATGTTACATCTGAATATAGAAGAATGGGAATTCCAGGCATGGAATAAGCTCATGGAAAAAAGGCTTTGAGGTATGCTACGGACAACTGGGACAATGTAATGCCTGGAATACCTTGAATGGTAACTTTGGTGACTGTCAGACAGAATGCAGGGCACACGAATATCTTTGTTAATATGTCTGAAAGACAATACAGTGGTGATTTCCAAGTGACTTCTAGGTTCTTGGCCGCTTCAGTCTGTTGTGCTGCTGCTGCTCACACTGCCAGTGCCTAGGCATGTCTGCTTTTCTCAAAGACTAAATAGCATAGAAAGAACAAGCATCGTGTTCCCCTCCCTTGCTGTCCAAAGCTGCTTATTAGAGATATTTGCATGGTTTCCAAGGAGGAGC